>NC_141696.1:1410423076-1411905565 GCF_964263255.1 Lissotriton vulgaris
GAGGAAAAAAAGATCGAACGCACTTCGAACAGAGTAGACTAGAGCATATATTTCAGCGTAGCTCTGACAAACGTTGACATTTTTATGTAACAAAAATGTCTTTTCTTGATGGAGTTATTTGTTAATGGAGTTTTGTTCTGAGCAATTCTTTCTCTTCCTTAGCATTCCTAAGCTCGCTTAGACACCCTTCTGCACCAAGTAAGCCACAGGGGCATAAAAAACCCAAAAATGTTGGTGAGATGAGAATGTAACACAATACAAAGTTTATCAAGTATTCATCAGCCGATCTTTTTGGTTCAAAGAATGTTATTCAGATTTCAGAAACAAAAAACAAATCTTAATAGTTTGATGCATTGCGGAACAAGTCTTAATTCCAGATATGACCATCTACTACAACAGGAGGAGTATGAATATTATCCAAATGCCAGAGTCATGTACGGGTATTGACTAAGAATAGTGGATGAATAATATTTTAGCATTTACGACCATGAAATGTCTAAGTTTATAATGGCCTATTGTAGCTGTGAGTATGAGGTAAAATGAAACATAGAAAGATGTATGTTCCTAGTTGAGGTAGACCACTAAAATGGAGCGCAATGGGTGTGAAGTAAATATACGTAGGTGAATTAGAAACAATTTTTTTTTCTTCTGGTATGGCCCGAGGCAGAGAAAGATGAAGGTCATATCCAAGGAGAATGATTCTCATAAAGGTTTTATTTTCTGC
Organism: Lissotriton vulgaris; assembly: GCF_964263255.1. Classification (NCBI taxonomy): domain Eukaryota; kingdom Metazoa; phylum Chordata; class Amphibia; order Caudata; family Salamandridae; genus Lissotriton; species Lissotriton vulgaris. The sequence goes on from NC_141696.1 coordinate 1,410,423,801, forward strand.
CGATAGAGATCCATTTGACTCCACACAGGTCTTTTGCCGGATATGTCTGAATATCCCAAGCCGATCTTAAGTGCACTTTGTGTAAAATAGACCTAGGTTCATCTTGTGTGTATAAATAGTTTACTAGCTGATTTAAAGTTCATGAGCATTGTTTTAACTCCTAGTATATGAAGTAATCAACACGAGCTCAGAAAGTTGTACATAATGTGTGTCTTTAACTGTGTTTCTGCCTAAGCACACCATCACTGGGTTTAATTGTAATGTGTACCGTATTTTCCGGCGTATAAGACGACCCGGCGTATAAGACGACCCCCTACTTTGGCAGAAAAATTTTAGGTTTTGTGCTATACTCGCCGTATAAGACGACCCCCCACTTCCAGCGCAGCATAGCCATTCCGAGTATGTACCGGTATTTTGAACTTACCGTATTAGTCTAGTCCTCCTCCCTGTGGGTGAGCAGTAAGGCTTTATCAGTGGGCAGTGGGTACCTATAAGCGTTTATTTTACAAACTGAAAGACTGAACGCAAAGAAATTGGTTGTAGAAACAATCTTGCTTTACTCGGAATATTTTTATTTAAAACCATATCAAAAACTGTCACTTCTGAATATAACGGTACGGTACGGCAAACATAAATAACGTAGTGCATGAAACAGTGCAAGTGCATTAAACGTTCCATAACTTCCCATAAATCCAAGCGATTTCTACAGGATTTATAACGTTCCCTTTAAAAGCCTTCAAAATCCTCCTCTTCGTCATCTGATCTCATAAGTAAGTCAATGAGATCTTGTGGTACATCTGTAAGGCAGTCATCGTATGGATCTTGTACCAATTCCGTATCAGATGATGTGGTCTCTTCTTCGGCATCCTCTTCACCTTCCCACAGATAGTCGTCCTCCATACCATCTAATGAATTCGATATGCCACACTTCTTGAAAGACTTAATGACTGTTTCTGCATCGATGTCGTTCCAGGCCTTTATGACAAAGTTGCACAAAACATCCAACTGTGGCGCACGCATGTTTCCTCCTTTTGTGAATGTTTTTTCACCGCTAACCATCCACTCATTCCACTGTTCTCGGATGCGATCTTTAAATGGCTTGTTTAGGCACACATCCAGTGGCTGCACCAATGATGTCAGTCCTCCAGGTATAACAGCAGCATCCGTTTTTAGTCTTGCCAGCCTTTGCTTGGTGCTGGGAGTTAAATGAGCCCTGAACATATCCCACACCAGTAGACTACGCCTTTGTAGAAGTCCACCTGGTCGCCTGCTCCATACGTTAGCAAGCCATAGCTTTACCCCTTCTTCATCCATCCATCCTTTCTCATTCACATGCACAAAACAACCAACAGGAAACTTGAGTTTCGGCATTGTTTTTCTTTTGAAAATAACCATTGGCCTCAGTTTGCCACCATCAGCTGTGCATGCAAGTACCACAGTGAAACTGGACTTCTCATGTCCTGTTGTTTTTATTAAAATTGTCTTTTCGCCTTTTTGATGGACAGTTTTGTTGGCAATCATATCAAAATTCATCGGAGTTTCATCCATGTTTCCGATGCTACTTAGCGCATACACATGTTCATTGCGCAGCCTAATGACGTAGCGATGGAAGCTATGCATTTTGGCATCAAGATCCGCAGGTAATTTCTGGGCAATTTTTGTCTTTTGCCGCAATACCAGATTATGCCTTCCCAAGAATCTGGTACACCAGGACACAGTGGCCTTAAATCTGTGGCTGAGATCGGGATTAGATTTGGCCCACTGAAGTGCAACCAATCGGATTTCATTTCGGGTCACGACATACCCGCTTTGCCGATGCTCGGCCACCATGTCTGCTACATGCTTTTCCAGTTCTGGCCAATGTGGGGTGCCTCTTCTTAGTGCACACTTGCCCCTTGGCATACTCCGCAATGCTTGCTCATTTGCTCTCCAGGCCCGAACCATCTTCTCTGTCACTCCATATTGCCTAGCAGCAGCACAGTTATTATGTTCCGTGGCAAAAGCCACAACTTTGAGTTTGTAGCTGGCTTCATATTTCCTTCTCCTTGCCACTGCTGGAGCCTTGCTGAGTTCTAGACTGCCAGCCATTTGCTCTGGATGCGCTGCTGGAGCCTTGCCGGGTTCTTCGCTGTCTGCCATTTGCACGGAATGTGCTGCTGGAGCCTTGCCGGGTTCTTGACTGTCAGTCATTTGCACTCGATGTACGGTACTGGTGCTGTACAGTATGGACAGGTGCAGAGACTGTCTTCAACACCACACGTACGGTACGGCAAATACGCTATCTGGTCACGAGACTGCCTTTCCTCTTAGCAACAACCAGCCAATCACGGCAAGTGCTCTACTGCCTTCGGGAACATTCGGGAACATTGTACAGTCCCCTTTCTATGCCACGCCCATGCCAAGGGGAGAGGTGAGCGTGCCAAAACGTGCCAAACATGTCAACACACTGGGCGCTGCCATCTTCGGCGCTGGCTGCCCATTACCATGTACCGTGTTTCGGACGTCCTGCTGCCTCGTCCTGCTGCCTCGTCTGCCTGGGGATGTGCAAGCGGTTGGAGGCGCGTGTACAGCGGCAGTCGAGGTAAGACTCATGGCGCCATTTGCTCGCTTGTGAACGGTTTGACACCTTCGAGTGAAGTCCTTGCTATGAAAAAAACGCTCGCTTTCGATACTTCATGGCGCGGGGCCTGGGTGTGGACGTTGCCAAGGTCGGTGGCTGTATTTTTTGACATAAGGTGTGTTGTTTCTTGTTATTTCCTATTGTGAAGCGGTCTGACACCTTCGAGTGAAGTCCTCGCTATGACAAAAACACGCTCGCTTTCGATACTTGCACAATTCATGGCGCGGGGCCTGGGTGTGGACGTTGCCAGGGTCGGTGGCTGTATTTTTGGACGTTGCCAGGGTCGGTGGCTGTATTTTTTAACATAAGGTGTGTTGTTTCTTGTTATTTCGTATTGTGAAGCGGTCTGACACCTTCGAGTGAAGTCCTCGCTATGAAAAAGCGCATGAAAAAATACCATAACATTTTGTACCCGGCGTATAAGACGACCCCCGACTTTCCAGAAAATTTTAAGGGGTTAAAAGGTCGTCTTATACGCCGGAAAATACGGTACTTAAGAATACTTTGTTATAGATAATAATTTACTCCTACATAGAGTTAACAAGTTTACATTCAAGCACGATGGGGGTCGGATGGCTTTTACCGTAATTGCAGTTTGAACATAAGTCAGATGATGAATGACCCAACTTGTACAATCTCGCTTGTGTCCAGTAAGTTTGCAAATCGGGTATTTCACTCGGACTAGTGTTGGAATGACTTTAGTGGTACATGGCGAGTTCCACAACAATGGCATTTTTTTCTTTCTGAAAGGATTCTGGTTACATAGATTCAAGATCTCTTCCTGTTTATGTCTTTTAAATAAGCTTAAATGAGTTTGGATTTAGCATATTATACATTTTGGATAGTCTATGATTTACGATCCTGAGGTTTGACAGTATTTGGGGAAGATCTGGATTCATGGGATGTTCAGGTGTGGAAAGGATCACCTTCAATTAAAAAAAAAAAAACTTTTTAGATTGTAATTGTATTTGTATAGAGCTTACTACCCCTGATGAGAAATTGAAGCACTTTTCGGCGAGTAGCATGCTACTCCGGAACCCAGAGTATTAGTGGTGGATTAGTTTAGGGAACTATAAATTGTTAATTTGAGTAGTGGGCATGTTAGTGTTTAGGTAGATTGAATAAGATTAAGGAGGGATAGAAGAGTCTAGATCAGAGGTCTTCAAACTTTTTTACTCCGAGCCCCCCCTATGCAAAATGTTTTGAGGTCGGGCCCCCCTCCAAAACTTTATGGCATGGATTGGGGGAGCGGGAGGGACATGGTTGCGTGCAGGGAGCGGGGCTTATGAGATGATTTCAGGAATACTTTTTCTATAGCTTATGAACCACACAAAATATGAGACTTATGAAACAGCAAATGCATCAAACAAAAACAGATATCCCAAACAAACTGCTCCCCATAATTGGGGTGTTGTGAGCCCCTCACACTCTTTGACCCCAATGCAACTATACTTGCTGCACTAATGATAACTGCAGTCCTGAGTAGCAGGCTACCTCCTCTGCCTCTTTTACCTCTTCCCCACCATGATGGATCATCACCTCTGTCCTATGCTTGAAAGGACAATACGCTTGGATGCCCTTTTTTTTAAAGGTAGAAAGTCATTATTGTAATGCAGTGGGCCTCCCAAATTCCTGGGCCCAAGTCCTTCTGCATCTGCATCTACTCCTTTATGATAACCAGCAGTGGCCACTTACACACTTGCCAGCAGTACCAGCTTCACTAATGTCCCTTTAAAATAATAAAACCTTAATTGTCCCCTTCTTTGAGGTATCTCTCTAAAGAAGCGGTCTCTGGCCATTTGTAAACATTTGCATAGAGTGCTCACTATTCTGGGCCTTCTCTTTGACAATATCTATGAATCTCGATCCTTTCCTCTGTCTCCTAGACCATTTCTGTGAGGCCCCAAGGATCGAGAGGATTAGGGCTCTGCATTTGAATGCAACCCTACTGGCCTTCTACCTGCCACCCCTTTGACTCAGCTTTCACACAAAAAACTTCCCCTCAATGGTTAATACTGACTGACATGCCTGTGCCTGAAATTGAAGTGGGTGGTGGTAGTGCAGAAAGTTAAAAAAGAAACCGGCCTTCTTACCAGCCATTAATTGATTGAGTCACTTAAAGCCAGGGCCACTGGAATTATGAGTTTCTGCAGCAGCAGCGCTTTCCACATAATTATCAGTTTACCGCATTTGCTACATAATCTCCAGATTTCAATGACAAAAATTCTAGCTCAAACGGAACAAAAGTTACTTAAAGCGTGACAAAGTGTTCTGGAGCAATGGAAGGCCCTTTGCAAAGACTGACAATCTTGTAGTTGCTTACTGCTGTATTTGGGTGTTAAACTGGTACTAATGACGTGAAATATTTCCCTTGACAGCTTTACCGTGAGTTAAAATGACAAAATATTGAAGTAATGCTAACTACAAAATGTGGCGCATTGTCCCGCATAATTTACCTTTTCTTGCTGGATAATTTAGTCAAACCTGCCACATAAGTGTGTTCTCTTCTGCTGAATAATTCCAGTGGATCTGCTTAAAGTTTTATGGTGGCAAAGATCTATTCTTTTTAAGATGTAATGTAACAGAGTTATCAGCTGGGATCTGGAATAGTGGAGACACAAAAATGTCTGCATTAGATACAGTTTGATTACTTACTACTAAAAAGTATATTTTGTAAGAACTTGTTTTATCTCAATCACAGCATCATTTTGCAGCAGTTTAGCTTAGAGTATTTAACCCCTTCGAGGCTGATGACGAGCTGGGCTCGTCATGGTGTAGCCCGCTCGCACACTGATGACGAGCCCAGCTCGTCACGCAAAGTGCGATTTGAAAAATCTCAGCGCAGGAGCGGAATTCCGCTAGCGCGCATGAGGTTAAATACTGTTTTAAAATAATGACTTACATATTCACAGTGCTTTCTGCCACAGGCTGGGATTTCTTAGCACTATAAACAGGGCCATTGGAATTATGCGACAGGAGAAGGCCAAATTATGCAGCATGGTTGACTAAATTCTGCAGCAAGCAAAGGCGAATTATGCTGCATATTTTGTGATAGCATTACTGCACTATTTTCCTATTTTTACACTTGTTAACATTGTGCTGGCCTTTATCACCCCTCATAAGTACCACATTAACACCTGCATATAGCAATAAACAACAGAAAGGTGACCAGTCAACCTTTAGAAAGGGCCTTCCACTGTGAGGTAACATGTTTTGCTGCATTTTTTAATCTGCAAATTATGCAGCGGACGATGGATTATGTGGCAAATGCGGAAAAACCATAACTATGCGCTGTAAGTTCAGGGTGAGCGTGAAAGTGAAGGGTGAGAATGATGGCTGAGTTGTCTGAATGCAGGGTGAATTCCCAGACACTTGAAGTTAATCAGCATGTTATTGGCGGGGCGCAGGGTTTCAGATATAAGTTAAACTATTGCTATTATGGAATTAATCAGGGAATCGAGGGTGAAGTAAATAAATAATGTGCTGATCCTGCAACAAACTTGCCAGCTCATTATTTTGATGTTGCAGACGGCACAAAAATAAACAGTCCCCTAAAGCCCTATTTACAGCACTTATCTGTGCGTACTTCGAAAAGCAAATATAAAGTACTTTTAAGTGTGCTATAGGGCTGCCTCAATGATTCATGACTGAAAATAAAAGGAACAGACAGAAAGTCACATTACAAATGAATACATACTTTTTTATTTAAGACCCTATTTAGTGTCAAAGCAAGGTCTTTGCAGGCTCTTTAAATATACATAGCTAGCATTTTTTCTATTGGCAACCCTTTTTTGTATTGCTTTTCATGAAATGCATTTTCATACTACAGCAGTAAGTTTAAAATGCAAGGAATAGGCAGAGTGGGGCCTAGGGGGTACTGGAAAAAGAAAATAAAACTACACTTAGGTAACCAGTTTCCAAATGTATGGAAATGGTCTTTAAAGACCCGTGAAAAACTTGACTTTGCTGGAGTCTTAATAAGACTCCAGACACTACCAAACCGAGCCCCCAGCAGCACACCCACTGATCTCTGGCCCCGGGGCACTCTGAGGCCTTCAGAGTAAATGAAGGCAGCCTGGAAATGCAACAAATAAACATCACTGCACTTCCAGGCGTCTTCATTTACATGTGCTGGCAGAGGCCTTTGCGCCCCCCTGGGAACCCATCCAAGCCCCCCCCCAGGGGGGCGCGCCCCACAGTTTGAAGAACTGTGGTCTAGATAGTGTTTTTTGGGAGTTCATATTAGTCAGATTAGGTTTGGGATAAGTCATAGAGGGATAGAAGAGGGTAGAGTCCAAAAGGGTTATTAGCAAGATCATAGTAGTAAAATGAGGTTTGGGATGAGTAAAAGGAGGGAAGAGTCTAGGAAGTGTTACTTTGTAGATCTTGGTACTAAATTGAGGTTTGGGGTGAGTCAAAGAGGGAAGAGGCTAGAGATTGTTTTATGGGGTATCGTAGTAGTAGAATAAGGTTTGGGACAAGTCAAGGAAGGGAGAGAGGAGGTAAGTCAAGAAAGGAGCTTAGGGAGGTCCTAGTAGTAGAATGAGGTTTGGGATATGTCAGGTTTTCCCCTTTCTACTTTAGTAAAGTAATAAATATATACATACACAACTACATAGACAGAGTATACATGTATAAGGAAAATAATAAAGAGATTAACCTTGTATTCCATAAAGTTCCATCTGTGCTAGTATGGATAGTTGGAAATTCAGACATTCAGGTGTTGCTGTACATAAAAGCAAATTTAACTGTGTATTTTTTTTAAATATGTTTTCCTTATTATTTCAGTAGTGAAGCACTTATAAATACAATGAAGTTTATATTTACATATTGTAATAGATAAAATAAACAGAGCCCCTTGTCATCTAATCAAATAACTTCTATGAAATCTATGCAAGGACCTCTATACATGTCCAGAGTACAATAATGTATAACTTTATATATATATATATATATATATATGTACATATATTCATTTTTTAACCTTAAAGGTTTTATATAGCGCTGGCTGGACCCAAGCGTATCGGGTGGTTTACAATGGTCCATTGAGTATATATAAAAATAAAAGATAGCAAAAAAATACAATGCGGTAGCAAACCACTCCAATAAAACAATAGATAACAGTGCAATTTATACAATCTGGTTAAAAAAAGTGCAAAATTCAACAGCAAATCAAGAGAAGAGAGGATTGTCGTGGATAAAGGGGGGGGATAGAAAAAAGGGGGGTAGGATGTAAGAATGGTGAAAGGCTGTGATGGGGGGTTAAGGAAAAATCAAGTGTATCAGGAAGGGCCTATGAAAGGGATTAGTGAGATGGAGGGAGAAGAAAAAAAGGAAGTGAAAAAAGAAAGGACTTGTAGAAAGGGGATCAGAAGGGGGGGATTCAAAACAGTAGGAAACCAGGTTGGGATAAGAATCCAGAGAAGGGCTTAAGGGCCCCAGAATTTGCAGAGAAGGTGTAGTTTGAGGTCTTTTTTTAAGCTGAAGTAGGAGGGGTTGCACCAAAGTTCTTTAGGGAGTGCATTCCAGGTGATAGGCGCATTTCCAGGGAGAAGGAGTGTGATTGAGTGGATTTCTTGTTTAACAGAGGAGGGACAAGAACGAGTGTGTTTGAGTTCCTCAGAGTTTGAGAACAGCCAGCTATGGTGAGTTAATCAGCGAGGTACAGAGGGGTGTGCTGATGCAGGGCTTTGTGTGTAATGCAGGTGGTCTTATAGGAAGATCTGGCTACAATGGGAAGCCAATGAGGGCTTTACAGGTAGGGGAGATGTGATCGAACCATTTGAGGTTAGTGATGAACCCAGCAGCTAGGTTAAGAACGGATTTGATTGGGGCTAAATGGACTTTAGGTGTTCCAGATATAATGGCGTTACTATAGTCAATTTTAGACAGGACCAGATATTGGACAGCTGATCTAAAGTCCTCAGCAGGAATGAAGGGTTTTAGTTTCTTGAGGTGATAGAGAATGAAGAGAGCACTTTTGGCAGAGTTTTTTATGTGGGAGGTAAGAGAAAGGCTCTGGTCAATGTTAATTCCGAGGGATTTAACCGAATTGGCTAAGGTAAAACAGAGCAGTTGAGTGCTGTAAGGTCTGAGGATGGGGAGCGGGCTGTTTTTAGGGGAGAAAAAAATGATTTGTTTTTTTTGGGTTGAGCTTGAGGTGGTTGAAGTGAAACCAGGATTGAATCTTAGTCAAGGCGTCGTTGAGGTGTAGCATGTCCGAGCAGGATTAAATCTTATGATAAAGTTGCGTGTCATCGGCGTAGATGTGATACTTGATTCTTACATGCTTAAGAATAAGGGTGAGTGGGTCCATAAAGAGGTTGAAAAGAGAGGGAGAAAGAATAGAGCCCTGGGGGACACCCAGCAAGACAGGCACCGGTTTAGAAAGGCAGTTGTGAATTTTAATTTGATGGGTTCTGTGCTGGAAAAAGGAGGAGAACCATTTGAGAACTGAGCCGTTGAGGCCAAAACGATCTTTAAGAGTGTTAAGTAAAGTAGAGTGGTTCACGGTATCAAAAGCAGAAGAGCGACCAAGGAGAATTAGAAGGGAGTGCTCACCCTTGCAGAGGGAGTGATGGATGTCATCAATTATATTGAGCATGGCCGTTTCCGTACTACAGCCCTTTCTGAAACCTGATTGTAAAGAGTCCAACAAATTGAATGTGTCTGAGTGTGTCTAATTGGCGCAGGGCACATTTTTCAAGGGCTTTAGAGAGAAGAGGAAGGTTAGAGATTGGTCGAAGATTATTTAGGTCATTAGGGTCAGCAGCAGGATTTTTGAGAATGGGAGTGACTTGTCCAAGTTGGAGGGAAACAGGGGCACATCCTGTCGCAAAGGAGGAGTTGATGATAGAGGTCCAGAAAGGGGCAATGATGTGTTTTTGATCTTGGACAAGGTTGGCAGGGAGAGGATGGTTTAAGCCTGGCAATGACGTTGAAGACTTCAATCTCAGTCACTGGATTAAAGTGATGCCAGGAAGCATTGTTTTTTTTCTCAAGTTTGGTGGGGTTTGATTCAGGAAGAGCAATGACTAGAGGCAGAGATGAAGGGTCGTGAGGAAGAGTTAAGAGGGCGAAAGAATTGGAGGAAAAATCTAGTGGGGGTAGAGAGCAGTGTGGAAGGTGAGTTAAGACAAAGGAGTGATCGATTTGGAGGTTTTTTCTAAGAAGTAGTTAGCAATCTCTTCACATCTCTCAATAGTGGCAGTAACCTTGGGGGGTGAATCTCTTCACATCTCTCAATAGCGGCAGTAACCTTGGGGGGTGGAGGTGGTTTGGTTTCTAATAATGCTGAATAGTTCCCTGGGCCTATTTTTAGCCCGGTCCAAATGCGTTCAGTCAACCTAAGGGCGCGCCTCCCGTTGAGATCAGTATTAAACCAGGATTTGGAGGGGGTGGTTTTCTGAAGTTTTAAGTTCAGCGGGTCAATATGGTCAAGGACAACCGTGATGGATTTATTAAAGTGCTCGGTAAGGTCATTAGCATTTAGGGAAAGAGGAGGAAGTTGAAGTTGCGCTGTGACTTTAGACTCAAGTTCGCCCGGGGGAATAAGATGGACATTTCTAGTCAATTTCTTCTGTTTGATGATTTTGGGGCGAGGGGGTAGCATCTTGTTCGAGATTGTGAAAAGGATAAGGTGATGGTCAGACCAGTCGATCGGTACGATGGAGGAAAGGGAGGCCAAATCAGCGCTTGTTATGATAGCGTTCAGAGTAGCTCCTTTTGTGTGAGTAGGCGAATAGCAGAGTTGTTTCAGGTCATTAATATCAAGTAGATCCGTAAGGAAGTTAACCAGAGGATCATCCTTTTTGTTCCAATGGAGGTTAAAGTCCCAGAGGAAGAGGTTTTTAGAATTGGAAAGCGAGGATTGAGAAAGAAGGTCCGACAATTCTGCTACAAAGGGAATTGAGTCACTAGGGGGTGGTTGATATTATGAAGGTGAATTGGTATTCGAAAGTAGAATGTTCGGAGCTCTGCACAAGTGAGAGTTGGAGTTTGTTTTATAGATAATGGCAAGACCACCTCCAATTCTGTCAGGTCTATCTTTTTTAAGGATGGAGTAGCCAGGGGGAGAGAGTAGGTCAAGAATTGAAGAAGAGTGATCATTGAGCCAAGTTTCAGTTAGAAAGGCGATGTCAATGGTTTCACTAAGGATGGTTTACGATATTTCAATCGCATGACAAGCAGCAGATCGACAGTTAACCAGCATGCAGGAAAGGGGTTCAGGATTGGGTTTGGGAGGGGGGATAGAATGGATAGTGGTAAGTTGCGGTGGCAGCCTAGGGGAAGCTGGGGAGGTTGACATTCTGTTTGTTCCAAGGATCACAGGGATGGATGCATGGGGGACAGAAGGGTAGGTAATCGGAGAATTATGTGGGAAAGAGTGACCGAGGACACTGCGATCAGTAGAGGGGAGCTGGCTAGAGGCTTGGGATGCACTATCTGAGTCATTACAGTGGGGGATAGATTTCCGTTGTTGGAGGAATTAGGTGTTGGTTTGGACAGAGCCCAGGGGAATAGAGTGGTTAGGGCTGTTAAGTGCGGTGAGGGAATTGACATAATTCCTGAGAGATTTGCATTCAAACGACAGGTTAGCAAGATGGAGTTCGATCTTAAAGAGTGTCTGAGATATAAGAGAGGTAGGGGGAGAGGAGAGTGTTCAAAGATAGTCTGGATGGGAAGTCTGTGGTGGGGGTCGGGTGGGAGCCCAGGTGGGGGGTGGAGAGGGGTGATCCGGAAGATGGACGAAGGAAGGGGAGAGTGGAGAGAAAGGAGATTCACTGGGGCCCTTTGAGAGTCAAGGGGAGGAAAGGGTGCATCTGGAGAGTGAGTAGGGCAGACGTCCTGGTTCGGGGGGGAGGGTAGTTAGGAGAGGGAGAAATTGGAGTCAGTAGTTTGGCTGAAGGGAGATCAAATTTAGGGAGTTGGGAGGAAAGAGAAGATAAAAGGGGGGGAATTAGCGTAAGGAGGTAACAAATCGAGAGGAGGAGGTAAAGTTTGAGTGGCAAGGGGGACTGTAGGGGACTTTGAGGGAGGGACTGTAATTGATGTGGGAGGGTAGTGGTGGGTGTGAAGGAAATGGTGCGAGAGGTCTTCGGAGACATCCAAGGTAATTGAAGTGTCAGAGAGAGGAGGGGTAGAAGTAGGAGAGAGAAAGGGAGAGAGGTCCACCTGTGAGAGGGGGGTTGAAGGGAGATTTCGATAGAAGGTAAGATCAGGTGCTGTAATGGTTTTTAAAGATGGCGAGGTGTTTTTCAGAGGCTTGGATGAGGATGTTGCCAGATTTGAAAATAGGGATGTCAATTTTACCTTGAAAAGCAGGGGAGGGGGAGATAGATAGTTTCAGACCGTATGGGATTTTGCATGATTTTGAGACGGGGAGGTGGTTAAGGAAGATACTTTTCCATTTAGAGGGGTGTTTGGAGTAGAAGATGTAGTTGGTTTTTATCGAGGAGGTGAGACTGAGGTCGTTATCCGCGAATAAGGTTTCTTGGTGACGTATTAATAATTTGCTCTTAAAATTCTTCTTAGCATTTTTTGAGAGGTTAGGGGGTAAAGGATTGTCCAAGAATTAGGGCCATGTTTAGTTTTGGATGAATCCGGTGTAGCGAGAGAGTGAATACGGAGAGGCATGTTAATCCTCTAGAAATGTCCAGGGGGGGAGAGAAGAATAGTAAGGGAGGGAAAGAGGGATGGGACGTAGAGAGGACGGGGAGAGAACCTAGGGAGAACAGGGGGAAAGCCAGAGGCTCGAATAAACCCCCGGAGAGGGCCGAGTAATGAGGGTGTGCGATGGGAGAGACGTTCCAAGAGGATGTAAAGGGGGGAGATAGGGGAGGATCAAGGATGGGGAATTAGTAGACTAAGAGGATCCGTACTGTATGTGAGAATGAGGGGTGAAGAACCTGTTACAAGCCAGGGCGAAAGAGAAAGAAGAAAAAAGGGGGAAAAAGAAAGGTTAGCAAAAGACTACAGGCATTAACAGTTAAGTAGGCCACGGAGAGGGGAAGGTGTACTGGACTGTCGAGTCCATATAAAGATACATTCAATATATTAAAGAATCAGAATGAGGAACATTGAGTTACGTAAACCTTCAAACATATGATTAATATTATCCCGCCGCAGTTCCGTCTGCATTACATGAAGCATTCAGTGCAATAAAGAATCGAAATGAGGTAGATCAGAAGAGGGCAAATATAACATAAGAATAAAAATGACATGAAGATGCTCACGCAAAATTACAATTACTAAACACAATCAGATATAAGATTGATAATGTCCTGCCGCAGCTTAGGCTAGATTACAGGACATGGTTAGTGCATTGAAGAATCGACATGCAGTAGATCCTTAAGGGTAGCTCTTCAGACTAAAGTAAAAAGGAGACACTCAGTCCTAAAAGACACAATAGGGGGTAAACATCACCTCGAGTCAAAAATATTAATCCGCAAGAAGATGTAAAAATCACCCCAACTTAATATGGTGTAGGATAACGGGTCAACTGCCTTAGAACAGTTTAGCGTTTCATGCAGTGGGACCGACTCCCAAAATGAGGGAAACTATTCGAGATGCTTTGGTGAGCGTCGCAGGACACAAGCTCAAGGACAGGCTGCTATTGGAAAGCCTAGGATCAAGCTTGCCAAAAAGAGATTGGGTGGGACATAGTATCCGTTGATGCTTTTTCTGTTTCAGAGATAATTGACAAGGGGACCAGTCAGATTGGCAGCGCCTTTAGTGAGGGCGCCATTCCAAGATGGCTGCCCTAGAGTGCGGAGGAGAAAGTCCTTTTTCTATTTCCCTTCACTGCTAAAGCCTCAGGTCCAAGGTAGTGGGCGTCGTCTCTGGGCCTGAGGAAGGGGGACAAAATGGCAAGCTAAACAAAACAAAATGGGCGCCAGGAGTGAGGGCCACCATCCAGTCAGTGTCCCCAAAAACGAGACAATGTCAGGAAGACCGCTGTCACTGACTGTTATATGCTGTTTCTCAAGTAGTGATAGTCAGATCAGCAGGCAGGCCAAGAATGTCAGGGCTCAGGCTGCTGGTTGAACCTAGCAACCAGGAGTCACTACCGATCAGGGCAGAGGAGGCAGCAGCAGAGGGGAAACGCAGAGGACCCACGCATCTCTAGGACTTTGAGTGAGTTTCCCCTTCAGGCCTCATCTGGGGACTACCAAGAGCCTCTCCATTATGCAGCGCTAAGCCTCATCTCCATCAAGTGCGGTGATGCAAATTCAGGCTCAAATTGCACCGAGTCAGAAACCGCACAAAATTTAACAAACTCTCAAATTCAAACCGGGAAGGAGTGGGCCGTCACGCTGCACCCAACCGCGACCCAACAGCAACCAGGCAACCAAACCACGCAGGGAGTCAATCCAGCAGAGTGGGGTCGTCTGTCCCACCCCCAGTGACCGCGTCTCAGCCCCTCTTCCATCATCAGCACACCCGGGACATCGAAAAAAAGCATGTCAGGGCCAAGCAGATCACGGAGCCCGGAGCAAAATTTAGAGAGTGGCGTAAACCGCCACTGGCTCGGAAGCATGGAGCGACTGCCCGTGAGGGAGGGGGCTTCACCCGGCGGCCGCATCACTGGAGCTCAGTACTTGCACCAGTGGACTGGGAACCCAACCTTACGCAGGGGCTCCGCAACTGCACAACAACGTCCCACGAGGTAAGGGTCTCACCAGAGGCAGTGGAGTCGCAGCTCAGCATCTGCGCCAGCCCGGTGCCAACTCCTATGTCAACCAAGAGCCCCGCAGCAGAGCCGAAGCTGGTCACAAGCTCCAGACACGGATTGGCCCATTGTTCAAGCCTGAGTACTCCTTGATATCTGTTGGGCGCTCTGGTGCGCGGCATCTACAACAAACCAGTCACAACTCCGATCCTCTCCAGAGACAATCGGCCGCATGAACAAGTTAAGGATATTCCCAGATGGTTCGAATTTACCTTTATCGTCGATCAGTTGGAAGCTCAGTAGCATGTCTGCGTTGTGGCGATGTTCCTCTATCAAAGAATGTCGAGCGAACGGATGGCTGGGGGGCATACGCAGGAATTTTCACAACTTCGTGATTCTTAGCCCCAGAGCTTCAATAGGGAGCACCTGCTAGGCGGCCATCTTCCTTTAACCTTGATTAATATATACATTTGTTAAGCAGACCTAAAGACTATCGTAAGTAGTATATATTTTTGTACAAATGCACATATCTAGATACATATAATCAAATTATACATATTTACATGCACAGGCATATGCTGTACATTTGTGTTTGAGGGTGGTGGTCATGTAGGAAAGAGCTAACACTTGAGTAGTCTTCTGAAGATAGATAGTTATCCGTGGCTCTTATGTTTGAGGGTAATGAATTCTATTGTTTGGCTGCTTGAACAGAGAAAGATATACTGCCAATGTTTTTAGGTCTCGCCTAGCGTTGCAGCGCATGCGCTGATTGCTGGCGAGAGATATTATGAGAGACATTTCAGAAAAGGGCTTGAAGCCCCGCCCCTCATTTCCATTGGCTGGCGTCACCTTTTATGCTAAACGGTCACCTGCCATTGGAAATGAGCTGTTTGCGTTACCACCCTTTTGCCTTTTGGTCCGGCCCATCCGGACTGGATCACCTGCTTCGCGACTGTCTTGAAGCAATTTTTTATCTCAAAGAGACGTGTTATATAAACAAGCTGTTAGATCCAGTCCGGAAGGGCCATCCCAAAAGGAGACCGGGCCCCACATGTTTATTTTTGCATCGCGCTTTCAGTAAACAGCGGCTGCCTTCCCGCAATGGCGAGTGCTTTCAACCTCTTCTGAGCTCAATAACACACAGAAGTGTAGAAAACATATATTTGATTTATAAAAAGTAAAACATACCAACAAACGTTGATTTCACATCTTTGTCTGATTATCTTGACTTGCTATTTTTCTAAGAACTTGTGCCGTGCACAAGGCACCACAGACAGTTATATTGGACTATGCCACCTTACGGTGACTAAATTATGTGAACAGCTTACACGGACATCTCCACAGCAAGCACACTGGCCCACACCCTGGGGAAAACGTTTGTGAGGTCTGGATTTAACCAGAACCCACTAGAAGCTGTGCACGTCTCAGAATGCACCACCCAGCTGCAGAACCCTACTGTTTGCTAAAAAGCGAGGGATGATGGAAGGTGTCACTCAAAACACTGAAGTGCCTGCAGCAGCAACAGTCGCCTTAAGGCACTAAGCTATTTTATTCGCAGGCACCTGGCTGGGTAGCTTTGTGGCCTTCTTTCCCTATATCACATGTTTTATTCTCGTTGTGACCAACTTAGACTTTCCTCCATCCTTTCTGGGTTTATATAATGTATACCCAACTTTATATCATGGTGGTTCTCAGGTGCAGCACAAACGCCATGTAGAAAACCCGACGTTGCTCGTTAGTGGATACAGAGTGTTGTCCTGTGTAGAAACAAGCGTGTACGGATGCTTAGGGCGTGTGTGTAAAGTAGCGCCCAGCACGGTCCCTGTAGACTTGAATGCTGTTTCCCAGACTACCTTTCCAAGATGGAGGCTTCAGTTCTTGGTGTGGCTCTGTGCCGTTGTTTCCTGTGGGGGCTGTTCTCGCTGTGAGCGAAGAAGGTTTATTTATTGTAGTTAATGGGCGTAGGCACTGCGCCTTGAAGCTACCTCAGAGTTCTGAAAGAGACAGGCTGCGCAGAGGAGAAGGGGTGAGTAGGGTGTGGGAGCTTATGAACGGGGTGGGTAGAGCGGAGGGTGCATGGGCAAAAATGGAATGAGGGCGTCCAGTGGTTGAGGAACTGGGACGAGATGTGAGTTATATGGCTGGGGCTACAGGTTATGGACAAGAGGGGAACAACTACAGGATATAAACGATATGGGAAGATGGTAAAGAAATGGGTTGGCCAGGAAGGATGCAAGGTGATATGTTTGAAAGACCAATGTGTGAAAGAAGGCGGGGGCGAGTTCGTTTTTTTCCTATTAGTTTTTAATAGCGCAAACTCGACCCGAAGGTATCGGAGCGCTTTACACAATCACCTGTTGTATTAAACAATGTAACTTATTTTTGAGGCATGGGTAGATTACGTGGTTTGCCCAGAATCACAGGATGTTGAGCGGATGCCGGGAATCGAACTTGCTTTCTCAGTTCCAAATTCCGCAAGTTTGGCCATAAGGCCAGGACCTCTCCATAGTTTGTAGATTGCAACTTTCCAAAGCTTGCGACAAAGTTCCTTTTAGCGGAAAAAAATGCTTGGTTTCCTTTTCCATTGCAGTACACAAAAGTACCATAGTCCCAGGAGGAAGCGCAAATGCTTTGATAGGTAAAAATGCGAGCTGAATTATGGTTACGCCTTCCGGTGGACACCTGTGTGAATTTGAGCGGACTGGGGTATAATAATGAAGAAGTGGAACTGTAAATGGGAGAGTAGATACAGTCATAATTCAGTCATAATCAGACCTATTGGCTTTGACAATGCCTGTTATTTAGTTCTTATCTTGTTTAGAGCCAACTTCAGCCGTGTTTCAGTGCGCTGTATCGAAGATCCTTTATGCGCAGAATGTTGTTGAATATATTGAGTGTTAACAGTGAGGCATAGATTACTTCCACAATACAGAATTAGTCGCAATACTTTCAGAGGTAGAGAAGATTACAGTATATTGAATGCATGGAAACACGATAACCGCATACATTGAACAGAGATATAAGATACTGTTACACTGGGAGCGGGTTGCGGCGCTACAGTTAGGGGCAAGAGTCGAGCTCGTGGTAATTGAGGTTTTATTGATGCAAACAGTTGGTCCGTACAACTTTTACGGTTAGGGTATTTTCTCGGAGACCGGCTTCTACTCCGTCTTCGGTGGACGATCTTCTCCTTTTTCCGGGTCACGTCCGGTCTTCGGGGTGGGGTCTCTTCTGCTTCGGAGTCCGTCCCGACTGTCGGAGTAGCTCTTCAGCCAGGGGAAAAAGGAAAGAGACAAGTGTCAGGGTTGTATTCCAATTATCAAGCGGTGTAGGGGAGGGGGAAGTGAGGGGACTCCCGGTGCTCCAGTTAACGAGTGAACGGCGGTTTTTAAAGGTGCAATAAAGAAAAGAACCGTAATAACTAAACGTCCCTGGGAGTTGTACCTAGCGTACGCTGACCTCCTACCCAGCCCCTCAAACGGTCATGTACCTGGAGAAGCCACGCACCTCCCCTGGGTGAGTGGCTGGGCGGCTCGTGGGAACGGTGGCCTCCTGGCTTTCCTCCGTCCGGGGCAGGCGCCGACTCTGCTCGCGTTTCGACTCCCGTCGTCTGACTCCCTTCTTTCTCTCCAGCTAACCAGCTCTCGATGTTTCCCGTGGCGTCTCCCGCTCTCTCCTCCTGGTCTCCAATCCTCCGATCTGTACGTTTCTCCTCTCGATTCTCCTTCCTCCGCACGCTCTCTCCCTTCGTCCTCCAGGTGAACAAGCACACCTGTGACTCGTCTGGATCTCCTTTTGAGGGGCAGGGCAGGTCTGTCGGCTCCTCCCACTCGGCGTGTCCTTCAGTGTTAAAGGGCCAGTCCAGGTCGTTTGGCTCAGTCCATCTCGCCACCGGGTCCTGTGATTGAGACAGAGAGAGGGGAGGGGAGGGAACAAGAGTTAAGTCGGACCTCCCCTCGTTCGTCCCCCTTTCACGAGGTAGATCAGCACCGGGAGGCTCGTAGTCCGGCCTGTCCTGTACCCTTTTGTACACCCCGTTACACACCTCCCCCCTAGGACGCTCCCGATCGGGGAGGGGATGGCGAGACAGGTAGTCCGCATTAATGTTTTCAGTTGCCTTCTTATGATGCACTGTAAATGAATAAGGCTGGAGCGCCAGGAACCAGCGCATTACCCTGGCGTTGTTGGATTTATTCCTTGACATCCACAAGAGGGGAGCGTGGTCAGTGTACAGGTGGAATGGTCGTCCCTCTAGATAGTATGCTAGCTTCTCAATAGCCCACCTTACAGCTAAACAATCTTTCTCAATGGTGGCATACTTTAGTTCCCTGGGAAAGAGTTTGCGGCTGACGTATACCACAGGGTGTTCCAGCCCGTCTTTACCTATCTGGGACAATACGGCTCCTATGCCATACTCGGAGGCGTCCGTATGTAGCAGAAATGGGACCGAGAAATCTGGGGAGGTGAGCACCGGCGTAGTGGTTATGATGCGCTTTAATTGGTTGAAGGCGTCGGCCATGCCCTCAGAGGGTTTGATGGTGGCGTTGGATTTACCGGGCTGGCGTAGGGCATCTGTAAGGGGGGCGGCGATGTCTGCAAATTGGGGGATGAACCTCCTGTAATACCCCACCAACCCTAGGAAGGCCCTCATCTCTTTCCGGGTGGAGGGGAAAGGGGTGTCCACAATAGCCCTGACCTTCTCTATCTGTGGTTCTATCATACCATGTCCCAATACGTAACCGAGGTACTTCACCTTCTGGTAGGCTAGCCGGGATTTCTTGGAGTTTACTTTTAATCCGGCTTTTTCAAGCACCTGAAACACCTGGTGGATATGTTGTAAATGTTCCTCCCATGTTTTGCTGTGTATGACGATGTCGTCAAGATATGCCGATGCCATGGAGGAAACGGGGGCTAGAACCGTGTTCATAAGTCTCTGGAAGGTGGCAGGTGCCCCGTGGAGCCCGAACGGGAGGACGGTAAACTCGTAATGCCCTTCGTGGGTGCTGAAGGCGGTCTTCTTCTTGTCCTCCTCCCGTAAGGGCACCTGCCAATATCCTTTGGTAAGGTCGAGTGTCGATATGTACCGGGCTTCCCCGAGGCGTTCTATAAGTTCATCCACTCGGGGAATCGGGTACGCATCAAATTCCGATATCTCATTGAGGGCTCTGAAGTCCATGCAAAAGCGCCGACTCCCGTCTGGCTTAGGAATCATGACGATCGGACTGGACCATTGGCTGGTGGAAGGCCTTATTACCCCTATCTCCAACATGTCCTGTACTTCTTTCTTTATGGCGGTTCGTCTGGCTTCAGGCACTCTGTAGGGTTTTATATTAATAACCTTTTCAGGCAGGGTGTTTATTCGATGTTCGGCCAGGTTAGTAAGTCCGGGCTGGTCGGAAAACAATCCCTCGTGTTGTTGCAGTACTGTCTGTATGTCCTTTTTTTGAGCTTGAGTCAGCTCATCGTTGATGTTCAGCTGGTCTTGCGTGGAAGTGGACGGAACACTACTAGTCAGGATCCGTACATCGGCGGCTGGTGGGGCTCCTAACCATTTCTTTAGAGAGTTTATATGGTAGGTTTGCGTTTTCCTGGGTCCGGTCTGTAGACAATAGGTGGTCTTACCGATGGTTCTGACAACTCGGAAAGGTCCCGTCCAACTGGCCCGAAACTTCTGAGTGGAGGAGGGTAACAACACTAGGGCCCATTCCCCTACCCTCAACTGTCTCCACTTCTTGCCTTTGTCGTAGATTTGTTTCTGTTTTTGTTGACTGTTCTCCATATTGGCATATGCCAGGTCTCAGAGCTTTCCCAGTTTGGATTTAAGGTTCTGTGCATAGTCCAGTGTGGCTGAGGTTTCTTCTGGAACCTCGTTCTCCCAGGCTTCTTTTGTCATCTCCATCAGAGAGCGGGGTTGTCGACCGTATAAGAGTTCAAATGATGAAACGCCGAGACCGCTTTGGCGTTGCCCTCGTATAACATAAAGAGCCAAGGGAAGAATTTGGTCCCATTCACTCCCATTTACTTCCATCATTTTCCGCAATGTTGTCTTGAGGGAGCGGTTATAGCGCTCCACTAGGCCATCCGTCTGAGGATGGTATGCTGCAGTCCTGATTTGGTGTACGTCTAGGCATTTGCAAACCTCCTTCATCAGCCGGGAGACGAAGGGGGTCCCCTGATCGGTCAGTAGTTCCTTCGGGAACCCCACACGACTAAATAGCTCTATCATTTTGTCTGCTACTTGCTTCGTGGTGGTAGCCGTGAGGGGGAAGGCCTCAGGGAACCTAGTGGCGTAATCCACCAGCACCAACACATACTGGTGTCCTTTCCGGGTTTTGGGCAATGGACCGATGATGTCCATACCGACTCTTTCAAACGGTTTTCCAATAAGGGGGAGGGGCTGGAGAGGCACCGCTGGAGGTCTCGTCATGTTCATGGTTTGGCATATACTGCATTCCTGGCAATAACGCTGGCCGTCCTTATATATACCGGGCCAGTAAAAGAACCGTAATATGAGTTGGGTGGTCTTTTCGCTCCCGGTGTGTCCCGCCACTAGATGGGTGTGGGCGAAGAATAGGATTTGTTCTCGGTAGGAGACGGGCACCAGCAACTGTTCTGGTTCGCCTTCCTTAGCCTGACGGTACAATAGTTCTTTGGAAATGAGAAATCGGGGGTATCTGGGGTGAGGGTCATCCGTCTCCCTGTGGGCCTGTTCCCAAGCGTTTAAGAGGGTGGTGTCATTTATCTGGGCGAATTTGAAGCTCCGGTCCATGACCCAGGGTTCCGGAGTTAGGAGGGCTGGTTTTGGAGATTGTGAGCTATTTTCCCCTGTTCCCAAACTTTGCCTGAACCAGTGTAGGAATCGCGGATTGTCAGTGCCTATGATCAACGGCTCTGGGAGGGTATCGAGGACGCCTACCCGTACTAGCTGTTGGGGCCCACCTTTGGGGATTATAGGTATTTGAGCAAGTGGGTAGGTCCGCACATCCCCGTGTACACATCTTATGGCCACGGTTTGCGAGCTGAGGTATTGCGACCTGAGAACATGAGGGACCTGAATAACCGACTGCCTGCACCCTGAGTCTAGTAGAGCCTGTATGACCACTCCGTTCACCTGTACACTCACCCGATACGTGCTCCCCATCTCAGCGGAGTAAAGTACTGTCCTTGGCAGGTATCCCACCTCCATCGGTTCATCTTGAGCTTTCTTGGAGGGGAAAAACCTGGCGATGTGGCCCCAGTTTCCACAATCAAAACATTGCGGACCAGAGCTAGAGGGAACCTCAGGCTTCCAAGTGCGTGGTTTTGGAGGTTCTATGGCCCGCGGGACGGGGCGTCTCTCTTGTTTCAAGGGCGGCTTCGGGTGGCGCTCATGTTCCCACCCCGAGGAGCGGGGTTGTGCTCTAGAGAAGGTGGTGGCCATCTCTACCGCGTCAGCTGTGGACAGGTTGTGATGTTGGCGGAGCCACCGCTGCGTCGCATATGGAAGGGCCTCCAGAAATTGTTCGAGATATATACGGTCCATTATCTCGTTCTTAGTGCTTGTGTTTGGGGTCAGCCATTTATCTGCGGCCATCTTCAGCCTCAAGAATAGGGTTTTAGGGGTCTCTCCGGGGGTGCCCCTTTCCTTCCGAAACCTTATTCTGTAGGCCTCGGTGTCCAGTCCTAGGTGATCGAGGATGATGGTCTTTATATCATTGTAGGAAGTATCCCCGTTCGGGTTAGCGACCTGGTAGGCGGCTTGCGCTTCCCCTGATAAGAGGGGCGCCAAGAAGAAGGGCCACTTGCTGACGGGCCACCCACAGGCCCTGGCGGCCCTCTCAAAATTCAGCAAGAACGCATCAGGGTCGTCTCCTGCATGGTACTTCTGCAGGGCCACAGCAGAAGAGCTGTGGGGGATAGTTCCTTCTCCTCTAGATCCCCCTGTGGCGACGGGATCCACCCAGGGTTGTTGAGTTTCCTCTCTGGCGGCGAGGGCTTTCTTTAGGATCTCCCTGTCAGCCTGGGCCGAGGTCAACTGCTGTTCCGCTACCCAGCCAAGCTTCTCCTGTCCCTTAACGAGCTCTTGCAGAATGGTTTCCATCTCCGTATCGAGATTTAGGCTGCCCGCATTCTCCACCACTGTTACACTGGGAGCGGGTTGCGGCGCTACAGTTAGGGGCAAGAGTCGAGCTCGTGGTAATTGAGGTTTTATTGATGCAAACAGTTGGTCTGTACAACTTTTACGGTTAGGGTATTTCCTCGGAGACCGGCTTCTACTCCGTCTTCGGTGGACGATCTTCTCCTTTTTCCGGGTCACGTCCGGTCTTCGGGGTGGGGTCTCTTCTGCTTCGGAGTCCGTCCCGACTGTCGGAGTAGCTCTCCAGCCACGTCTCAGCCAGGGGAAAAAGGAAAGAGACAAGTGTCAGGGTTGTATTCCAATTATCAAGCGGTGTAGGGGAGGGGGAAGTGAGGGGACTCCCGGTGCTCCAGTTAACGAGTGAACGGCGGTTTTTAAAGGTGCATGAAAGAAAAGAACCGTAATAACTAAACGTCCCTGGGAGTTGTACCTAGCGTACGCTGACCTCCTACCCAGCCCCTCAAACGGTCACGTACCTGGAGAAGCCACGCACCTCCCCTGGGTGAGTGGCTGGGCGGCTCGTGGGAACGGTGGCCTCCTGGCTTTCCTCCGTCCGGGGCAGGCGCCGACTCTGCTCGCGTTTCGACTCCCGTCGTCTGACTCCCTTCTTTCTCTCCAGCTAACCAGCTCTCGATGTTTCCCGTGGCGTCTCCCGCTCTCTCCTCCTGGTCTCCAATCCTCCGATCTGTACGTTTCTCCTCTCGATTCTCCTTCCTCCGCACGCTCTCTCCCTTCGTCCTCCAGGTGAACAAGCACACCTGTGACTCGTCTGGATCTCCTTTTGAGGGGCAGGGCAGGTCTGTCGGCTCCTCCCACTCGGCGTGTCCTTCAGTGTTAAAGGGCCAGTCCAGGTCGTTTGGCTCAGTCCATCTCGCCACCGGGTCCTGTGATTGAGACAGAGAGAGGGGAGGGGAGGGAACAAGAGTTAAGTCGGACCTCCCCTCGTTCGTCCCCCTTTCACGAGGTAGATCAGCACCGGGAGGCTCGTAGTCCGGCCTGTCCTGTACCCTTTTGTACACCCCGTTACAGATACATATAGTGCAGATTAGAGGTGAGAGAGCCAACAATTTAACAGGGAGTACCAAGGGTCATGTCTGCCCCTTATGTGGCTTAGTTTCTTGTTATAAATGGAGCAACTCTATAGGTTAGTAAATCAATCATGAGAGGTATGTGTACAGTGCACTTCTAAAACTCACATATTTCAAGGTTCTCTCGTATTAATAAATAACAAGCATTTGCAATGCAATAGGTCTAGCATTTATGCGAGTTTGAGCTATTGCAAATGCTTGTTTTCCTTGTATGCTGGGGTTTTGAGGTGAGGTGCCAATCTTGAGCAGAGGTTCCTTTGTTGTATACAGGGCCGGACTGGCCGTAGGGGGCGGTTTTGGTCCCATGGGGTCCGTTTTTGTTACAGGGCTGGTTTTGCAGCATAGCTGCTGTAACAAAATCTGCCGAATACCGGCACTGTCAAAGAGCCTAGGAGGGGGGGGGGGGCACTTTGCCAGGGCCGGATTTGTTCCCCAGTCCAGCCCTGGTTGTATTTGTTTGGTGATTTTATTCTTGATAACAGTGGTCATGTTCCATGTAAGCTTTGTAGGTGATGCAAGCAGCTTGAAGGTGGATCATCTGGCAATTGGTAACCAATGTAGGGCCCTCAAGGCAGGGGAGATGTGGGCTTGTGGCTTTACATGTAGGAGTAGTCTGGCAGCAGAGTTCTGAATTAGTGGACGTTTTTTCATAGTTCTTAAAAATGATCCCTGGTAGCGGCCATTGGTGTAATCTAGCTTAGACAGTACAAGAGAGATAGTAGTTTGGACCTTTTGTGGAAATCCCAGGTGGGGGAAGATACATCGCAGAGGTTTCATAGTAATGAAGCTTGGTCTTGCTAACTTGTCCATTTGGGCATTAATTGATAATTTGGAGTCCATGGTAATTCCAAGGGTTCTTACTTCCTTAGATACTTTAGGACGTAGTCCCAGATTGTCAGGCAAGGACCAGAGTGGGTCATAATTTTTCCAATCACCGCTTGTGAGTATTTCTGTTTTGGAAGTATTCATTTTGAGGCGGCCCCATGTTATCCACTGATCAACGCCTCTGAGGCAACTGAATATTTTTGAGTTTCCAATGTCTTTGCGGCTTTCCAGTTTAGTTAGTATTTGTGTGTTTGCTCCATAGTTATAGCATGTGAGCTGAAATTCATTGATCATTGCCGATAATGACTTCATGAAGATGTTTAAAAGCATGGATGAGATGATAGAGCCTTGAGAGACCCCTGCTTTTGTGAACTGCGGTTTCGATGAGAAAGGGAGCGTATGGATGACATTTGTCCTGTTTTGAAGGTAGGATGTGATCCACTCAAGATCAGTCTCCTCAATGCTGGCAGCTTCGTAGAGTCTTTGGATTAGAGTGTCATCGTCAACTGGCAGATGAAAGGTCCAAGCGAAGTAGTGCAGCGACCCAGTTCCAGTTTACTGTGTTTTTAAGGACATCCCAGATGACGATGAGGAGCAGATTTCGTTACTGTACGGAATCCTGTTTGGAAAAAGGAAAGTATGAATTTATCTTCAGTGATGTGTGGCCTCAGGCAAAAGCTACTCTTTCTATCAGTTTGCACAGGTAAGATCCATTCTTAATCTAATTTGAGTCACGCGGGTCCAGTTTTGTTTTCTTAAATATTGGGTGTATTTGAACCTTTTTCAAGTCTTCTGGAAAGATTCCTGTAGTTAAATAATTATTGATGATTTTTCTTACTGGTGTAGCAGCAGAGATAGGCAAATTGTATTTAAGATCTGTGGTAGATAAGGGTCAGAAGGGAAGCCGGCTGGCCTGCTTGCCGTGACCATATCCATAAATTCACTTTGTGATAGCTGTGAGAAGGAATGTAGAGGCTAGGATAGCCTACCCTTGGAGGGGATTGTTGGAAATAGGTTGGTGCTGGTGCTTTTCCTTAGTCTTTAATAGGAGTCCAATATGTCTGCTTTGGTTGTGTAATGATTTGCCAGTTTGTTAATGAATTGAGTCATGAGATAAGTGCTTTCTGTTCATTTAGGTTTAAAACATTCTGAGAGAAGTTTATACAATTTAATTTGCACATTTATCATTTTGAATCCTGTCCAAACAGTACCAATTTTTTTACCTTTTTGTAATGTTGACTTGTATATTCTGTTAAGTTCGTATGGGTGAAGCTTGTCTTAATTACTATTTGTTTTGTGCCACTTGTGTTGCAGCTTTGCAATTTGTTGTTTTATCTTTTTTAATTCTGCATTTCTCCAAAAATTATTTTCTGTTGTCCTGTTTTATTGTTCTTAGTGGTATTAGGATATCAAAAGCTTCCTGGAGCCGCACCTAAAGTTTTTTAATGGAATTTATTGTGTCTAGATCTGTGTTGGAAGTTATTTGTGTTTCTAAGATTTCAAAATTGAGTTTGTTCCATAGGTCAATAGGTGGATACATGTATGGTGGCCTTAGGTATGTTGATTTTTGGTGTTTTGAATTGGAAAGCTACCAGATGGTAATCTGATCATGTGACTGGAGAAATCCTTCGAAGGGTGACTAATTCTGGATTTGCGAAAATGACATGCAGGATATTTCCAGCAATGTTTGTGGACGATCTGATGTAGTTTCAATATCTCTAGGCCAGTGATGATAGTTCTTGGATGGGGGGTATTGGGTTTGTCATACAGTATGTTTAGGTCACCAAGTCCATAGGTTGGAGTGTAGTGTCATATGGTTTGAAAATTTGTCTTGGAATGTTGCATTGCTAGGTGGTGGTCTGTAAAGAAGGAGGAAGTTGGTGTAGAGTTCTATCTGCCCATGAGGGCCTCACAACCTCATATGGAAACATTATCAGCTTTGGTGAAATTTATTGTTTCCTTGAATATAACAGCAAGTCTACCTCCTCTTTTACCTATGCAGTTTTGCGTGACAGTTTGATAGCCTCGAGGAACAGCTTCTTGCAACACTGGAGCCACGTTATCTTCCAACCATGATTCAGCTATGAAGTCTAAGTCAGGTTGTGTATCAGTGAGCAGGTTATAGATGTGGTGCTTGTTTTTAGAGAGTGATCGAGCACTTATTAGTGGGCAGTCTCGAGATTGTGTTTTGGTGGTGGTGTGACTTTGTTTGCTAGAGGAGTGAACAGTAGTCTTTGAATTTGTTAATACCAACATTTTTAATGTTGGTATTAACTGTATGAATATAGCCATAATGTTGTTTGTTTATATTGCAACAGGCCTCGTAAAATCTACTCACCCACTCGCTAAGGCGAGCCAGATTTTATCAGCTCAAGCTATTTATGGGACCTACTCGCCTTTTCTGGCAAGTGAACATAAAACCTGGAAAGGAATTGGTGTTATTTTTATTCAGAAAATGAATGAATGAGCAATAAAGCCAACTTTAAATCTTGTTTTTATCTTGGCACGTTTGATGTCTAAGCACAGAGGTCAAATGTCAGTTTGTCTTTTCATTAATTGATGCTTATCCTGGAATAGGATGTTTACGTTTCTGTCTCTTGTTAGGGGTCTTTGTCAGGTGATCTATCTGACTGTCATTGTGAAACAAAAGGCTGTAAGATGTCAGTTTTCTTCCTAACCCACAACATTTAAACAGCTTGTAAATGAATAGTACAACTATTTCAAAAAATATCAGGAATTACGAGAGCACATTTATTTTGTAATTCAGAAGTGTGATGCAAACAAAGATTTAAATAGGAATAAAACAAATCAGAACACTTTACTTAGTGCTGTGCAAATGGCAAATATGTGCTGAAACTTCATTTCGAAACATTGTTCACTGTTTAGTTTTATAATTAGGTAGCAAGTCAGTGGGAAATTTTGTGGCCATTTCAAATAGAAAATCTGCTGATTGCAAATGAGTGTGCTACAACTTCATGCTTTAGGCATGTATTATTAAAAATTGGTCATTTATAAATATGATTTGAGAAACATTGCTGCCTCCGCCCTGATGACGATGCTATTAATGAAATAAGAGGAAAGTCAATGGTCACGTGTATACTATATGTGGCTAGATTTGTAATATATATGTCTTCCATATGGCGCATAAGTTTAGTCTATTAAATGAAACAAAAATGTTATGTGTACGGCAGACATGCTGTACTCACATATTCGAAGGTGCACTCATATGTGATAAAGAAGAAAATGGCAGCTCAGTGAATTAAAATATTTGCCCAGGATCACATAATTTGAAACCAGTTTATGGTTCAAGAGCATTATAATTATTTCAAGTAGATTATTTAAGTCACTAGACCTGCAGGTATAGTCACATTTTAATGATTTTTCGAGGCTTGCGTGATCCTTGTCCAGCAAGTTTATGGTTTAAATCTTTTATTATTTTCATCAAAACAGAAAAAACAAAGAGACCACATTCGACATTCGGTACATCAGTGCTGAGCCACTGGCACGGAACCCCAATCAAGCGGGAGGCAGTAGAAATATGATCAGTGTTTGTTGGGTAGGGTTCCAGCCATGGGGAATATGAGTCTCGAAGTCTCCCCCCCCCCCCCCCGTCCCTCCCTCGCCCCCTCCTTGTCCATTTAAGCAAAGCAAGAAGAAAGAAAACCAAAGTATAATACGACAGCCCTCGGTCCCAGATGTGAGGATGCACGTTAAACCTCGGGCCGGATTTCCCGCTTGCGCGGCTGAGCTTTGGGTTCTTCTATTGGGGTGTCTACTAGACGCAGTAAGCGCAGGTACCGGGGGCAGCTTAGTTCCCTGAATTCTCCCGTGAGTAGGGTCAGAAATGGCCGCCAAAGTGCAGCAAACTCCTCTCCTCGCCCCGCCTTTGCCAGTGACAACTTCTCCATCCCTAGTATCATCCACAATCTATGTAACCAGCCGGAGTATGGGGGGGGGGCTGCATGGTCCTCCAGTGCGCCACAACGTTCTGGACAGCTGCCCCCAATGCTATCGCTATAAGTCTTCCCCTCCTGGATTTTAAGGGATACATTAGTGTGTTGGGGAGCCAGAGGAGGACATAGGCTGGGAATCTGGGAAGTTGAGTGTCTAAATGGGAGCCTATCTCATCCAGGATGGATTTCCAGTAGGGCTGCAGGTGGTCACAACTCTATAACAAGTGTTCTAATTTGCTGAGTTCTCCACAGCCCCTCCAGCAAAGGTCACTGACGCGGGGATCCCAGTAGTGTAAGCGTTCTGGTGTGTGGTACTAGTACGTGACCACCTTGGTCAAGGTCTCGGTGAGCCCGGTGTGATAGGCCGAGTGCCTGGCCCTGTGATATATGCCTCCTCATTCTTTATGTGTAAGTTTTCTCCCCAAGTCTCTCTCCCATCTGACCCTCTCTGCGTTGTATGTATATTTATTGGTGAGGAGGAGTTGTTGGTATAAATCTGAAATCAGTTTCTTATCTGAGGTGCGCTTCAGTAACCACTTTTCGTATGGCGTGAGAAAGCGTTGTACGCCTGGTCTGATTGTTGGCTGTAAAGCCCAGTGTCGAGCTTGCAGGTAGGGCAGGTGATCCGCTTCCGATATGCCATAGTTCTCCTTCACTTTCTGAAAGGGCAGGATCCCGTTCAGGTCGAACACGTGTCCCAAGTCCCTGCAGGGCGTGCGCCTCCAGGCTGTAAACGCCCTAGGGTCCAGGCCTGGGGAAAAATCGGGGTTGTCGAAGAGCGGGGTCATCGGGGACGGAAACGAAGTAAGGCCATGTTTGACCGCCACCCTGTCCCACACCTCCAGGACCGTGCTTGTGATTTGTGACGCGTATTGGTTGGGGGGCCTATGGCAACGAGGCAGGAACAGGATTCCCTGGAGGGGTCTGGCGGCTACGGCCTGGTCCTGAAAGAGCCAGTGTTTACCTGACTCTAGTTGGTGCCATTCCACCAGTGTACGAAGTTGCGTTGCTTGGTAATATAAGGTAAGATCAGGTACCCCTACCCCGCCATGTTCGGGGGGGGGGAGTATTGCAATCGCATGCTTGAAGCGCGGACGGCGACCGTTTCAGATGAAGCGTGCCAAATCAGACTGCGCTCGTTGGAGCCAGCCCATTGGGGGTCGCAGCGGGAGGGTCTGGAACCCGTAAAGGAATTGCGGCAGTAGGGTCATCTTGACGGCAGCGATCCGCCCCAGCCAAGAGAGCGAGTGCCGCTTCCATTTCCTAAGGTCCTCGTTGAGGCGGGAGCGGAGCCTGGTATAGTTGATGTCTGTGGTAGCTTGCAGGGTCGGGGCTAACAGTACTCCCAGGTATGGGATCGAGGAGTCGGACCATTTCAGATCAAACTCACCCTTGGCCTCGGCGAGTACCTCCGCTGGCAAAGATACGTTCAGAGCCTCTGATTTCTCGAGATTAATTTTAAAACCGGATGCCGTCGCAAAGGTACGGAGCTCAGTAAAGAGGGCCCTAAGCGATTGCATTGGTTCTGTAAGGGAGAGCAGGATGTCATCCGCATATAAGCTAATCTTGTGTACGTCCCCTCCGAATTTGATCCCTTTAATGAGGACATGCTGCCGAATCCGCTGCGTTAACGGCTCCATGTAGAGCGCAAACAAGATTGGGGAGAGAGGACCCCCTTGTCTGGTGCCTCTGCCTATTGGAAAACGCGGAGAGGTGTGCCCGTTAACCCGGACTGTAGCGTTAGGCTGTTGGTAGCAATTCAATATGTGGGTGCAGAGAGTCTCCCCTATACCGAATCGCCTCAGCACGAGTTCCAGATAGGGCTAGTGTACCCTATCGAAGGCCTTCTCGGCATCGATGGTGAGCAACATGCAGCCTGGTGTCAAGACTCCAGGTACGATAGCTAGTGTTAGGGCAGTTCAAGCGAAAACTCAGCGACAAATTAAGAAAGCCTCCAAGTATCCTCATTGGATGAGGCAGCACAGAGTGACTACCTTATACATGCAGCACTGCCTTCAAACCCTTGGAGAGCGTGTATTCCAACATGGCGGCAGAGGAAGCCCACGAACAATGCAGAGTGACAATTCTAGTCTTCTTGGGCTCGCGAGCAGCTGTGGTAATGAAGCGCACGTTCGGTCAAGGAACTGCGCACTTCAACTGACTTCTTCACCGGAGACACAGCGCGGCTCTCGTGTTAAGACTTTCCTGAGAATTCCTGTCAGCGCTTCTTGATTCTTGGCAGACCAACTATCGCATGCGCAACGTGGGATATTTGGCAAGTGACTTTTGTGAGAGACTTTGTTGAATTAAGCAACACTTCATGTTGTTTCATTGGAGTTCGAGATTGAGACTCAGAAGATATAGAGTAAAGTTTGTTTAGCTTATTGAGAACAGTGTAGCGACATTAGGGTTAGAATTTAGTTTACCAATAGTGAGGGTTAGGTACATTCATAGGTTACAGTATACAAGACTTCCAGAAGAAAATAAAACAAGGGACAATACTAAATCCCAGGTAACTCCCTTAAGACTATCCAAAGGTTTATCATTTTAAATATAGAAAGGAACAGTGCACTAATTGTGTTATTTGTGCAGGAGCTGTGACGAACATTCAACATCTACTTACAAG
Organism: Lissotriton vulgaris; assembly: GCF_964263255.1. Taxonomy (NCBI): domain Eukaryota; kingdom Metazoa; phylum Chordata; class Amphibia; order Caudata; family Salamandridae; genus Lissotriton; species Lissotriton vulgaris. The sequence continues at coordinate 1,410,454,700 of NC_141696.1, forward strand.
AGAGAAGCATAGTCCAGGTTTCCTTTGGGTTTCCTTGGGGTAGAGCAATGCCCCAGCAGCTTTTCAAAACTTCGTAAACGACGTCCTACGTGAGTTCCTGGATCGGGTGGCCGTGGTATATATTGATGATATACTGATTTTTTCCAACAACATGAAGGATCACGTCAGGCACGTGCGAGCCATTCTTCAAAAGCTTTTGGATAACCAATTGTATGTGAAGTTGGAAAAGTGTTCATTCCATGCTGAGAAGGTGGAGTTTTTGGGATTCATGTTGTCCGCAGCTGGAGTCGAGATGGACGATTCCAAGGTTCGAGCAATTCAGGAATGGTCATCGCTGAAGAGTGTGAAGGAAATACAGAGTTTTATTGGCTTTGCTAATTTTTACCGGAGGTTCATTCCTAATTTTTCGACTAAGGTCACTCCCATCACCCATCTGCTAAGGAAGGGGCAGAAATTTGAATGGACTGCAACGGCGGAACAAGCCTTTCAAGACTTGAAGACTGCTTTCATTAGTGCTCCCATTCTGATGCACCCAGACCCGGAACAGGCATTTTTTGTAGAGACAGATGCGTCTGATTTTGCGACTGGAGGAATATTATCGCAGAGGAACAAAACCACGGGGCAACTACACCCGGTTGCTTACAGATCTAGGAAGCTGTCTGACACAGAGCATAATTATTCAATTGCAGACAAGAAGTTATTGGCAGTCAAAGAGGCATTCCAAGACTGGCGTCACTATCTACTGGGGGCCAAGCACACAGTCACAGTATTTACAGACCATCGTATCTCTTCAATTTCTTAAGTCTGCAAAAACACTTTCGCCACGCCAATTGAGGTGGTCCCTGTACTTCTCAGAGTTCGATTTTGTAATCACGTACAAACCTGGTGTAAAAAATGGGAAAGCCGATGCCCTTTCACGAATGAACCCTAGTGCTGAAGAAAGAACCCCAGTGGAGGAACCAATAGTCCAGTTGAAGCAAATCATTGGAGCCATGCATCTGAAAGAATTCGACCAACAGATTCAGCAGGCTTGCTCAGAGGATGATCTCCGCGAATGGGTGGAGTCACATGTAAAAAGAACCCTTGTCAATGGACTTCCTTATCATGAAGGCAAATTATATCTTCCCACTAAGAAGCTTCAAGAGGAGGCCATGAAAGGTTGCCACGATGATCGACTGGCTGGTCATAAAGGAGTGAAGAAGACGGAGGAATTGGTCAGGCGGCATTTTTGGTGGCCAGGCTTGGCGGCTCAAGTGAGACAATATGTTTCGACCTGTGAAATTTGCATAAAGGGAAAACCAAGTCGACAGGCCCCACAGGGTCTACTGCAACCTTTACCAAATGCACCATACCCATGGCACACAGTGACACTAGATCTGATAGTAGATCTGTCCACTAGTCAGGGTTACACAGTGATTTTGGTTGTGGTGGACTCGTTTACTAAGATGGGACACTTCATTCCCTTTAAAGCAGTACCCACAGCTTTTCAATTAGTGCAGACATTTAACCAACACATAATTCGGGCACACGGGGTTCCTCAGGTAATTATATCAGACAGAGGTTCCCAGTTCATGTCTAGATTTTGGAAGGCTTTCATGCATAATTTAGACATTGATACACATTATTCAACCAGTTATCATCCTGAAACAGATGGTCAGACTGAGATGTTGAACCAGGATTTGGAGCAATATTAGCGCCTCTATCTGTTGGAACAGGATGTTGAATGGTCTGAATTATTGTGGACCGCAGAATTTGCGTATAATAATGCAATCCATGACTCCACAGGGTTTACTCCATTTTATCTGAATACGGGCAGACATCCGACAATCACTCTAGGGAAACAGAATGGAGATGTCCCAGCCATTACTAGTGTGATTAAAGAGTTAAAGGGTTCTTACAAAAGAGCGTTGAGGAATTTAAGTAAGGCAAAAAAATCCTATAAGAAACAGGCAGATAAAAAGAGAAGACAGGGTCCCAAGTTTGAAGTAGGTGAACAGGTATGGCTATCCACGAAACATTTAAGATTAAAGGGCAACCGGAAGTTTCAGCCTAGATTCATAGGACCATTCAAAATCGTAAAAATCATAAATCCAGTAGTGGTTAAGCTTCAACTACCCAAGTTACTGAAAATCCATCCCACCTTCCATGTTTCCCTACTAAAGAGAAATCCAGACAGTGTCAGATTAAAAAACACACCACCACCCATCATGGTAGAGTCCAGTGAAGAATACGAGGTCAGCAGGATCTTAGATTCAAAAATCACTAAGAATAAACTATTTTATTTAATAGAATGGAAGGGGTTCGGTCCAGAGGAGCGGTCATGGGAACCTTCTGCCAATGTGCATGCCCCACGATTAGTTGAAACTTTTCATAAGACATTCCCCAAAAAAACCACTCTGGGGGGACCTTCCTTGGAGGGGGATACTGTCAAGACTCCAGGTACGATAGCTAGCATTAAGGCAGTTCAAGCGAAAACTCAGCGACAAATTAAGAAAGCCTCCAAGTATCCTCATTGGATGAGGCAGCACAGAGTGACTACCTTATTCATGCAGCACTGCCTTCAAACCCTTGGAGAGCGTGTACTCCAACATGGCGGCAGAGGAAGCCCTGGAACAATGCAGTGACAGTTCTAGTCTTCTAGGGCTCGCGAGCAACTGTGGTAATGAAGCGCACGTTCGGTCAAGGAACTGCGCACTTCAACTGACTTCTTCACCGGAGACACAGCGCGGCTCTCGTGTAAAGACTTTCCTGAGAATTCCTGTCAGCGCTTCTTGATTCTTGGCAGAGCAACTATCGCATGCGCAACGTGGGATATATGCATAGTCCAGGTTTCCTTGGGGTAAGAGACTTTGTGTAATTAAACTGTCAGTACATATAATATGATATAGTGAGCTTGTGAATGCATTAAGTTGTTCTTTCTAGGGGGTTGCGTATCCGCAAGATAGAAGTCAATACCGGAGAAGCACAACCCACCAACCTGCGACTGTTTTCTCTCTTTCTCTTCCACTTCCCCTTTCCCTGCTGCTTTAGGGGTTACCATTAGCCTTCTACTGGTGGCTCTTGAGGTGGTGGGGCATTGGGACCATCGTCGACTCCAGTGGATTCCTGAGCCTTCTGACAGATTGAAGTGCCAACCATTCCACTCGGGTCGACATGGCAGAGGGGTTTGATTTAAAGTCCTTGGCTGGAATCTTAGAAGGGTTACAGGCTCAGCTTACACGCTCAGCAGAAGAGAATAGGGTTCTTAGGGATGAGGTAAAAAGGTCCCAACAAGAAACTCGTCATGTCCAGCAGAAATTGGAGGAACTCATAGCGGGGACAACTCCTTTACCTAGCTTTAACTCCTCTCACAATTCAGGTTCAGGAGTTGCCACTCAAGTAATTCATTCGGTGGCTCCAATTGTTCCTTTAGCTAACCCTGAACGATTTAGTGGGGACCCCTATAAGGCCCAGATTTTCCTCACTCAATGTTCCTTACATTTCCTGTGCAGATCAGTAGTTTTCAAAGAGGACCAAGGTCGCATTCATGTTGTCTTATTTGAGCGGTGACGCCGCTGCCTGGTCCATGCCGCTGGTTTCTCGTAATGACGCAGCATTGTATGATTTCGACCGCTTTAAAAAGGAATTCTTAAGAATATTCGATAGAAGAACTGCTAATCAAGCTACAGATAATGAACTCCTTGATCTCAAGCAAGGCAATCGTGAATTTGTGGAGTACATAGCCCAGTTTAACAAGTTAATCGTCGAAACAGATTGGCCCGACAGCAAACGTTCGGCGTTATTCTATCGAGGTCTTAAGGATGAAATAAAGGATACCCTAGCCCAGATTCCCAAACGTCCCCAAGAAATATCAGAACTGATAGACTTAGTCCTTCAAATTGAACATCGGTTGTTTGAAAGGAGATCAGAAAAGAAGAGAGACTTCAAGTCATTTGTGCCACGCTTAGACCGCATCAAATCAGAACATTCAAAACTCGATGCAGGTACCGGAGAAGAGCCTATGCAAATAGGTTCCATTAGAGGGCCTCTCTCTCAGGAGGAAAAAGACAAGAGACGAGCAAATCAGTTATGTTTGTATTGCGGAACATCAGGACATTTCGTGAGAGAATGCCCGAAGAAACCCAAAAACAATCAAGGGTTAAAAGACAGATCCCATCAGTAAAGGGAGTTGCCCTGGTGGGATGTTCCGAACAGTCAACTCATGAACATCAGCAATTGATTAATACCTTACAGTCAGCGGCCCCACATCTCACAGTGTCTTTTACAGTCAAATTTGGACTCCAGAAATTGAAAGAAGTTTCGGTTATGATAGATTTTGGGGATACCGGTAACTTCTGCGATCAGAGATATGCACAAGAAATGGGCATCAAGGCGGTCAAGAAGAAAAACTTTGAAGTGGTGAAAGCGGTCGACGGCACCAATTTAACCTCGGGTCCAATAGTGGAGGAAACTGACACTTTGGAATTGGAAGGTTTGCAGGATCATCGAGAATTTATCAGATTTAACCTTATCGATGCACCCCAGTTTCAACTGATCCTGGGTCTGCCATGGTTGACGGTGCATAACCCGACTATAGATTGGGAGAGAAGAACGGTCAAGATGAATTCCGAATATTGTCATAAGAATTGCCTTGCTAAGGTCATGGAGAAAAGTGAAGGGTCGCCAGCCACCGAGTTGGCCCAACTTTCGGTTCGCATTTGCACAGTCAGTACTGAAGAAATACCCAAGGAATATCAGGATTTAGCAAGTGTGTTCGACAAAAGGAATGCAGAGAAACTGCCACCACACAGGAGTTACGATTGTAAAATTGAGTTAGAAGCTGGTGCCAACTTACCCTGTAGCCAAGTTTATGCGCTCACAGAAAAGGAGAACATTTATCTCAAGGAATATTTGGAAGAATATACTAAAATGGAATTCATAAGGCCATCTCAATCTCCTGTCTCCTCCCCTCTTTTCTTTCGGCCAAAGAAGGATGGGACTCTCCGCACGTGTATAGACTATAGAGCCTTGAATCAAGTCACCGTGAAAAACAGGTATCCATTACCTCTCATCACCCAGCTTTTGGATCAAGTAACGGGAGCCAAAATTTACACCAAGCTTGACCTACGTGGAGCTTACCATTTGGTGAGGGTTGCTGAAGGTGATGAATGGAAAATAGCCTTCCGGACAAAGTATGGATTATTTGAATATGAAGTAATGCCATATGGGTTGGGCAATGCCCCAGCAGCTTTTCAAAACTTCGTAAACGACGTCCTACGTGAGTTCCTGGATCGGGTGGCCGTGGTATATATTGATGATATACTGATTTTTTCCAACAACATGGAGGATCACGTCAGGCACGTGCGAGCCATTCTTCAAAAGCTTTTGGATAACCAATTGTATGTGAAGTTGGAAAAGTGTTCATTCCATGCTGAGAAGGTGGAGTTTTTGGGATTCATGTTGTCCGCAGCTGGAGTCGAGATGGACGATTCCAAGGTTCGAGCAATTCAGGAATGGTCATCGCCGAAGAGTGTGAAGGAAATACAGAGTTTTATTGGCTTTGCTAATTTTTACCGGAGGTTCATTCCTAATTTTTCGACTAAGGTCACTCCCATCACCCATCTGCTAAGGAAGGGGCAGAAATTTGAATGGACTGCAACGGCGGAACAAGCCTTTCAAGACTTGAAGACTGCTTTCATTAGTGCTCCCATTCTGATGCACCCAGACCCGGAACAGGCATTTTTTGTAGAGACAGATGCGTCTGATTTTGCGACTGGAGGAATATTATCGCAGAGGAACAAAACCACGGGGCAACTACACCCGGTTGCTTACAGATCTAGGAAGCTGTCTGACACAGAGCATAATTATTCAATTGCAGACAAGAAGTTATTGGCAGTCAAAGAGGCATTCCAAGACTGGCGTCACTATCTACTGGGGGCCAAGCACACAGTCACAGTATTTACAGACCATTGTAATCTTCAATTTCTTAAGTCTGCAAAAACACTTTCGCCACGCCAATTGAGGTGGTCCCTGTACTTCTCAGAGTTCGATTTTGTAGTCACGTACAAACCTGGTGTAAAAAATGGGAAAGCCGATGCCCTTTCACGAATGAACCCTAGTGCTGAAGAAAGAACCCCAGTGGAGGAACCAATAGTCCCGTTGAAGCAAATCATTGGAGCCATGCATCTGAAAGAATTCGACCAACAGATTCAGCAGGCTTGCTCAGAGGATGATCTCCGCGAATGGGTGGAGTCAGATGTAAAAAGAACCCTTGTCAATGGACTTCCTTATCATGAAGGCAAATTATATCTTCCCACTAAGAAGCTTCAAGAGGAGGCCATGAAAGGTTGCCACGATGATCGACTGGCTGGTCATAAAGGAGTGAAGAAGACGGAGGAATTGGTCAGGCGGCATTTTTGGTGGCCAGGCTTGGCGGCTCAAGTGAGACAATATGTTTCGACCTGTGAAATTTGCATAAAGGGAAAACCAAGTCGACAGGCCCCACAGGGTCTACTGCAACCTTTACCAAATGCACCATACCCATGGCACACAGTGACACTAGATTTGATAGTAGATCTGCCCACTAGTCAGGGTTACACAGTGATTTTGGTTGTGGTGGACTCGTTTACTAAGATGGGACACTTCATTCCCTTTAAAGCAGTACCCACAGCTTTTCAATTAGTGCAGACATTTAACCAACACATAATTCGGGCACACGGGGTTCCTCAGGTAATTATATCAGACAGAGGTTCCCAGTTCATGTCTAGATTTTGGAAGGCTTTCATGCATAATTTAGGCATTGATACACGTTATCATCCTGAAACAGATGGTCAGACTGAGAGGTTGAACCAGGATTTGGAGCAATATTAGCGCCTCTATCTGTTGGAACAGGATGTTGAATGGTCTGAATTATTGTGGACCGCAGAATTTGCGTATAATAATGCAATCCATTACTCCACAGGGTTTACTCCATTTTATCTGAATACAGGCAGACATCCGACAATCACTCTAGGGAAACAGAATGGAGATGTCCCAGCCATTACTAGTGTGATTAAAGAGTTAAAGGGTTCTTACAAAAGAGCGTTGAGGAAATTAAGTAAGGCAAAAGAATCCTATAAGAAACAGGCAGATAAAAAGAGAACACAGGGTCCCAAGTTTGAAGTAGGTGAACAGGTATGGCTATCCACGAAACATTTAAGATTAAAGGGCAACCGGAAGTTTCAGCCTAGATTCATAGGACCATTCAAAATCGTAAAAATCATAAATCCAGTAGTGGTTAAGCTTCAACTACCCAAGTTACTGAAAATCCATCCCACCTTCCATGTTTCCCTACTAAAGAGAAATCCAGACAGTGTCAGATTAAAAAACACACCACCACCCATCATGGTAGAGTCCAGTGAAGAATACGAGGTCAGCAGGATCTTAGATTCAAAAATCACTAAGAATAAACTATTTTATTTAATAGAATGGAAGGGGTTCGGTCCAGAGGAGCGGTCATGGGAACCTTCTGCCAATGTGCATGCCCCACGATTAGTTGAAACTTTTCATAAGACATTCCCCAAAAAACCCACTCTGGGGGGACCTTCCTTGGAGGGGGATACTGTCAAGACTCCAGGTACGATAGCTAGCGTTAGGGCAGTTCAAGCGAAAACTCAGCGACAAATTAAGAAAGCCTCCAAGTATCCTCATTGGATGAGGCAGCACAGAGTGACTACCTTATTCATGCAGCACTGCCTTCAAACCCTTGGAGAGCGTGTACTCCAACATGGCGGCAGAGGAAGCCCTGGAACAATGCAGTGACAGTTCTAGTCTTCTTGGGCTCGTGAGCAACTGTGGTAATGAAGCGCACATTCGGTCAAGGAACTGCGCACTTCAACTGACTTCTTCACCGGAGACACAGCGCGGCTCTCGTGTAAAGACTTTCCTGAGAATTCCTGTCAGCGCTTCTTGATTCTTGGCAGAGCAACTATCGCATGCGCAACGTGGGATATATGCATAGTCCAGGTTTCCTTGGGGTAAGAGACTTTGTGTAATTAAACTGTCAGTACATATAATTTGATATAGTGAGCTTGTGAATGCATTAAGTTGTTCTTTCTAGGGGGTTGCGTATCCGCAAGATAGAAGTCAATACCGGAGAATCACAACCCACCAACCTGCGACTGTTTTCTCTCTTTCTCTTCCACTTCCCCTTTCCCTGCTGCTTTAGGGGTTACCATTAGCCTTCTACTGGTGGCTCTTGAGGTGGTGGGGCATTGGGACCATCGTCGACTCCAGTGGATTCCTGAGCCTTCTGACACCTGGCCTCGTCCGGGACCCCACCTCTATGAGATGAAGGACTCGTTTGGTGTTGTCGCTGGTCTGTCGTTGGGGGATGAAGCCCGCCTGGTCAGGCTCCACCAACTGCTGCATGTACGATGCTAATCTGTTCGCTAGAATCCCAGTGTAGAGCTTGAGATCAATATTTAGGAGGGAGATCGGTCTGTAGGAGCTACATTGGGTGTGGTCGCGGCCCGGTTTCGGTAGAACCGATATCGCCACTTCCAACAGGTCTGCAGGGATTGCACCAGGTTGGTCAAAGGTGTTGAAGAGGTCTCGTAGGATTGGGGCCACCTGGTGGTAGAAGATTTTGTAGAAGGCCGCTGAGTAGCCATCAGGGCCTGGCGATTTCCCTAGTTTGAGGCGGGATATCGCCGATATCACCTCGTCTAGCCCGATAGGACGATCAAGGAACTCTGCTTGCGCCTCGTTTAAGGACGGGAGGTGTGCACTCTTCAAATACGCCCGGCTTGCTAGCACGTCAAGAGTGTCCGCCGCATATAAGTTGGCGTAGAAGGCTCCGAATGCTGCGGCAATAGCTGCATCATCCGTGATCTGCTCACCGCGATTGGACCTAATGGTGCGAATGCCCTGTCTTTGGTGTTGCTCACGTAGCGTACTCGCCAAAAGCTTCCCGCACCGATTTCCCCCGGTATAGTAGGCATGCCGGAGACGTATGGCGGCGTACTCCGCCACGTCCTGGTCTATGGCTGCCAGCATTTTCCTCTCGGTACAAAGTTGGCGCCTTGCTCGGGCCGCTCCCGTGCGCTGGTGCATCTGCTCGAGCTCTGCAACACGTTGGGCTATTTCTGCTCTTTTCAGGGCGCGTTCTCTGTTATTTGCCGATGCTATGGATATGAATTCTCCCCAGAGAACTGCCTTGAGTGCGGCCCATTGGGTGGCCTTAGTAGTATCTGTGTTGGCGTTGTGAGTGAGAAATTGAGTGATGGCGGTCCTAATCCGCTCCACTATAGTAGGGCTCTGGAGCAGAGTGTCCCATAAGCGCCAATGCCATTGCGGATCGGGCATACTCGGGAAGAGAAAAGATGCCAGCATCGGGGAATGATCAGACAGAGAGGTCGGGAGGATGTCCACGTCTTGCGCGCGGAGGACTAGCTGCGGAGAGCATAGAAAATAATCAAGCCGCGCAGAAGACCTATGTGCTGCCGAGTAGTAGGTGTACGCTGTGGCTGTGGTATGAAGATGTCTCCATAGGTCAGCCAGGCCTAGGTCTGAGAGATGAGTGTGACCTGCTTTAGAAAGTGCCCCTACTTGCCCGTAGCGTTGGTTGTTACGATCTGCCGTGTTGTGGAATACTATGTTGAGATCCCCTCCCAGGAGTAGATGTGGGTGCGTGTTGGCAGTGGCTGTCTCAAGTGCTGTGTGAAGGAATTTCTCCTGCCTCTCGTTAGGTGCATAAATGGAACCCACTAGTAGTGTGTGTCCCCCAACCATGAAGCGGTGTAGGAGTAATCTCTGCTTCCTTCTGTAAGGCCTGTCCTTGGAAGGATTTGGAATTCAAGATTGCTACGCATGCCACCTTCTTAGCTGCTGAGGAAAAAATTGCAGGGGGAAGGACCGAGATTTAAGGCGGTGATGATCCTTCAGCAGCAAATGCGTCTCCTGTAGGAGGCATATGTCAGCAGCGGTATGTTCCAGGAGGGAGAGTATCGCCCTGCGCTTATTGGGATTGTTAAGCCCTCGCACATTGAGGGAGAGAATTTTCAGTGGACGGGACATCTTAAGCGGTTAGGCTGGCCTGTGCTACGCAGTGCATCTTGGGTGGCGGTACGGGGAGCTTCAAAAAGAAAAAGATCTTGGACAAGGAGGGTCCCCCCTTCCTCCCCCCCAACCCCAAAACCTCAACCCCCAACCTTCCCTCCTCGCTTCCTCCCTCACCCGCAACTCAACCCTCCCTCACCTTCTGCCCCCTCTTCCACCCTACCCTCCGCCCACCCCTCCCTCAGGTCCCCCCCCCGGGATCCCCCCCTAACCCCAATAAGGAACACCCTATGAAACTCAAACCCAAAACTAGGAATCATTGTCCAGTCCCTGTGCAGTCCTTCTCTGCAGGTCCGTGGTATCGTGTCGAAGTGGGGAAACGTGTAATCTAGGCGACCTTTGTGGCCCCCGCCTCCTCTCCTTGCTAGGGAAAGGCATTTGACCAATCAACCAAACCCCCCACTGGCAGCAAATCATGTCCCAGCGGAGGTATCCTTGGCGACCTCCTGGACCGCTGCCGTATGTTCTTAAGCTATGGTTGCAGAGTCCGGTTTGAGATTGTTTTTGCGGGGGCGCCGTCGCCGCACCCGCTGCCAGCCGTCGCCCGCTTTGTTCTGGGAGGGCGCGGGGGAGGACCGTCCGGACATGCTCTCCTCTCCGTTGTTCGCCTCCAGGGTGATTCCCAGCAGTGCACAGGTGTCCCGGAGGGATCGGAGCTGATGGAGGACTCCTTCCCATTTAAAGATGAGCCTGAAGGGGTGACCCCGGGAGTAGGGGACCCCTTTGTCCCTCAAGTAGGCCGTAACCACCCTGAACGACCTTCGCTTCTGTAATGTAATGGCTGACCGGTCTTGAAAGAGTGCCACATCGGAGCCCCGTAATTGAAGGGGCTGTTTCTGCCCCGCCCGTTGAAGAATGCGTTCCTTTAGGGGGTAGTCAGGCAAAAAGGCCAGGATGATAGGCGGTGGAGCCGAAGCCCGGCGCGGCGGGCCCACTCTATGCGCTCGGTCTATCCGGACCTCAAAGCTCTCTGGCTCCCCCAGTACGCTCCGGAACAGTTCCTGCAGAAAGGCTGTCATGTCGCCCCCCTCTGATTTAGATGGCACCCCCCGGACCCGTATGTTATTGCTATGGGAGCGGTTCTCAAGGTCTTCATTGTGCGCCTGCAAGTCTGTTTGCTGGTCCTGCAACCTGATGATCTCCTGTTGCAGGAGTTCAATCTCCCCGCTCCTGTTGCTCACTGAGTCCTCGACTGCCGCCGCCCGTTCGCCCAGGCCATCGACCTCACGCCTGAGATCCTTATGTTCCCCCGCCATTTCCTGTTTAAGGGACTGAAAGTCATCTCTAAGCGTGCTGAAAAGTGACTCCATGAAGGCTCTTGTGACGGGGGTCTCCTTCTGGTTGTACCTTGGGACGCTCCGCCGGTTGCACCTGCTCCGGACTCTTCGCCCCCTTGGGGGTGCCCTTGGATAGCATGCCGAGGATCGTCCGGCCCCCCCTTGTGGCTCGTCATGGCGTGATTGAGGGCCGCTTCCCCCTCGGAGCCCTGCAAGTGTGCTGTCGTGGGAAGGCTCGGAGTCCGGGAGGGACGGTCAGTTGAGCCCCCCCGGTGATCCCTGGTCCGGGGCGGGCCTGGGCCGGGAGGGGGTGCGCGGCTCAGCGTGGAATGTCCACTGGTCGCGTTCTGTCCCTCTCCGTGGACACCACCTAGTACACTCTGTCGTCCGTGTGTGTAGTTCCCGTCTCCGACTCGGGGCTCCGTCGCCTCCCGCCGTGCCCCGTGCTCGGTGTCGCCGGCAGCAGGCGGGCCGCACCCCGCGGAACACCAGATCTTGCTCCCCCGGGTCGCACTTTCTAAATCCGGCCGCAGCCAGCTCCCTCGCAGCTCCTGGCCCCACCGCTCGGTTTCTCCGCCCCTGTAGGTGCTATTGGGTCTTCAGTCTGCCTCGTGGCCCGCACCCCAATGATATTGCGAAGTCCTGGGTCAGGCAGGCCTCGCGCCGGGGGCTCGATTTCTGCCCCCGAAAAAATGCGACCGAGGGCAGACCCCACAGCTCCCGGAGACACGGCGTGGCCTCGCTTCACCACCGCCCCCAGGGACGCTCCGCCTCAGGCCCGAGATCGGGAGGGCTCCTGTACCATTCCCACCGGGGGCACAGTCGCAGGTCCCCCGAGTCCGTCTCACTCCTTACTGCTCCTTGACGGCCCCCAGCAGGCAGACGTTTCGCTGCAGCAAGTGTCCTCAAGGCCCCCGGGGTCGCTGTCTGGGTTCCTGGGTCCCGTATGTGCTAACGGACCTTCCGTTCGCCTCGGGGTCTGCGCTCCAGGTGCGACACGCGGTCCGGGGTCGTGCAGGCCCGGGGCTCGATTTCGCCCCCCCCCCGAATCGGTGCCACCCCCGAGGACAGAGCCCACCACTCCGATCCGATGCTCCTCGGGGACCTCGTGCGGCCCCCCTCACAGCCGTCCCCGGGGTCCCCCTCCAGTCAATACTGCTCCATTCAGCCGCGCACCGCCGGTCTCAGCCACACCGCGCCACCTCGGGCACAGGTCAGGGAGGGCCCCTCCACTCCCTCCGCCGGGGGCACAATCGTCAGGCCCCCCGAGTCTGTCCCACTCTGCACTCCTCACCTCCGCGATGGCTCCGCCTCTGGCAGATGCAGACGTCTCGCAGTGCCAGTCCGCAGCAGCTCCGACCATCGGAGGGTCCGCGCGTGCAGGCCCAAGCCGGGGCCTAAATTTGCAGCGTCTGGGGTCCGCTCGCCAGCACGCTTCTGTCGGGCCTGTGCCGGTGGGTCCCCGCTCCGCTCACTGCTCGACCCGTCCCGGTTCAGACCGGGCAGTGGTCACCTGCAGGGCAATTATTGTTCAGGCACCTGTGAGCCCCGGAGCAGGGAGCAACCCGTCAGCGGGCCACCAGGGAGCCCGGACGCCTCCTCTGCGTCTCTCCAGTCCTCGCCGAACTGCGCCGCCGGAGCGGCTCCCAGGAGCCCCGGTGACCACAAGCAGGTCGCCTCTCACCAGCGGCTACGGGGTTGTCGTGTACAAAGCAGATGGGGGGTTTTAGCTAAGTATAAGGGGCACAAGGGGGGATTGGGACGAGGAGCCACTCGTTTGAACGTCCGCTCAGTCCGCCATCTTGGCCACGCCCCCTGTCCATCAAGTTTAGAAGGCATTTTGTTGGGTCTGTGTGTGTAGATGGTGGAAATGGTGATTGAGAGTGAGATTGTGAGCTTTGTTTTTCTAGAGTAGCCTTGTTGTGTAATAGACCTGGATATGCAAAGCTGTGAAGAGTGGCATGTTGTTTATGTTGTTTGCATCTGTTTAGGGTGGAAAGTGTATGGGTTATGGTGATGGTGGAGCATGTAGTCATGTTTTAAAGCTATAAATTGTGCAGTGGATGAATGAGTTTTGTGGTAGGGTGTTTGTGGTAGGTGTTGGTGTTTGGCAAATGGGATCCCTAACCAATCAGAACCTTACTCTAAGCCCTAGGACCAATGGGAGACCTGGCTCTTTCAACCAATCACAGCCTTGGTCCTAGCAACCAATCAAAAGCCAAACCCTGAGCTGTAGGTCCAATGGAAACCCTAGCCCTTGGAACCAATCAGAACCCTAGCCGCCAATCAGAACTCAAACACTAAGTCCATTAGCCATTGGAGCCCGTCAGCACTCAGATGCCACAACAGTAAAAAATCTAGGGATACTCATTGACAATCAACTTACTTTTAAGGCACAAGTCAATGCCCTCTCATCCTCGGTCCACTGGATAATAAAAACTATAAGGAAAATTCTCCCCTTCCTCTCCAGTAGCAGCAGGAAAACTGTCGTGACAGCATTAGTGCTGTCACGCCTCGATTACTGCAATAGTCTGTATTTACAAGCACAGCAAGGGATCTTGAACAAGCTACAGACGCTGCAAAATGCTGCTGTTCGCTTAATTACGGGTCTACCCAAGTTTGCCTCCGTCTCTGGGGAACTGAGCAAATTGCACTGGCTCCCAGTACGGAAACGTATGATGTTCAAAGCACTGTGCATAGTGTTCAAGGCAGTGAATGGACTAGGTCCGTCTTTCCTTCAACAACATTTTCAGCTGTACAAGCCAGGTCGACATTTAAGATCATCCAATAAATGGCTTGTCAAGACTGACCGTATTAGGAAAGTTCGATGGGGAGGTCGCAGTTTTATCTCCGGAGCAGCTGGCATCTGGAATAAATTGCCCCTCCCCCTAAAACAAAGCACTGACCTAATGACATTTAGGAAGAACATTAAAACATGGCTTTTCAATTTATAGGACTATCATCGCATGGAGAAAGCATATCATTTCAGCGCCAGGACACCTGCCCGGTAACAGTGCGCTTAATAAATGGTAAAAATAAAATAAAATAAATAAATAAGAAACTTATATAAGAGGCATTTGACCGTAAACACAAACTGGTGTGCAGGAGGTGTTCCTGAAGTCTGAATCTCCTTGGATTCTGTTATGTGACAGGGTAGGCTCAAGTAACGAAGCTGCACATTTTCTTACATTGTCCTAATTTTGCTCAATAACATTTCTTCTGTGACCTTTTGCATATACTTGCATGCGAGACAATGTTGGATTAGTTTCACTGAAACTACTTTGTTTACACATCTAGCTTTGCATAACAATATCACGATGCCTCGAACATCATGTACATGGCTTCTTAACGTTCTATGCACAAATGTCGTTCTATCTTCATCCACTGGGAGACAGGGCTATCTACATATCCATAACATTGCTAATCTAGGATGCTTTCTATTATAAATAATGAGCATCACAAAGATTAGGAGAGGAGGCACTTCAGCTGACACCGGTGGTCCCTGCATGCTGAAACTTCACCCCACACCGGTCTGACATCTCCTTGAGGGGTGTCCTACATTCTCTCCCTCCAGGTGATGGTGTTGGATTGTCCCTTTGGGGGATTCTTGGCTTCACACCATCACACATTCTAGGTACACTCCAGAGTAGATTTTGCATAGAAAGAGTACAGCTGATTACTGCCTTGTATCATATGCCTCCATATATACACTGTTTTAGCTCCATGGTAGAACTGTATCAACTGTTTATTCTTTTGGTTCTTTTCATCACTTTCATTTGCTTCTGTCTCCTGATTATCACAGCACATGTATTCTATACAAGAAAAACGTTGGCTCAGTAAATATATTGAAAAAGTCCCACTGTGTATTCTCTGTATATTTCTCTGAGCACAAGTAAGCTCGAATAACTGAGTGAAATGTTCTGATCTGTTACCATGATCCCTGAAGGGTCAGGGTTGTCATGTTCAATGGTTGCCAGAAACTATTCCCTCCCTGGAAGGTCAGGGGTGCTTATGGTGGAACGGTGAGCTAGCTGGTCTTGAGGCCAATATATCCTGGATGGGTGCTTGGAATCTGTCGGGGCACCTCACCCAAAGTTTATGTTGTCCAACAAATGCGCAGATCCTACGGATTAGAGGGAACTACACAACAATACAGAGAGGAGCCACACTTTGTAGTTGCTGTTCAACACTACAGGTTAAACCCAAATCTAAAGCTACTAAAAATATTGCCTTTTACGCACTCAAACAAATCACTTTTTCAAAGGCTAAAAATAAGTACTACGTGCACTTTCCAAAGACGATTTAAACCACATAGCAGATTAAGCAGTCTCTTAAACACAGTTTGGTTAGGCTCTGGGGTGTATTTTGTATTTTTAGCTTGCAAAAAGGGTGGGGGGGTTGGTTTGCTTTCTAAAGGCATTAGCACAATGTATCAATGTATGGGAAAACAAGGATGGAAATTTAAGCAGTCACAGGTAGAAGAAAACACCTGTTTTAAAAGTACAAATTGCAAAGAAACCAAGAGATAAATTTAAACCAAGGTCGAGGAAAAGAGCTTTCTCAAAGTTTCAAAATACACAGCACAAAGTCTGTGTTCTTACCACCTTCTTTGTCTCTGCTCACTGGGTTGTTTAGGGCTCAGAGAAGCTGGGGCTATATTTGTGTTGTAGATTAGCGAAGGTAATGGGGTAGAACACAAGATGTCTCAAGATACCCATGCTTTCCAATAGAGTGTAGTTTTCATGTCATTTTGATTTTCTTGTAATGCCTTAGGCACATCCTGGCTGATTACAGTTTCACATTATTGAGCTTTTCATCCCATTGGATCAATTAGCCATATTTATCAAAATGGTTCAGGAGCATTAGGGTTGAGCTTTACTATAGGCAAGTATCAATAAGAGTGGTAAAGGAGCAAGTAATGAGATTTATGTTAGTTGGATGTGTGGCTTATGAGAAAAGATGTCTGATAGACTAAAACATTTAGCACCTCCTAATCCATTTCGCAGTTTCAAGTTTTTCAAAGATATTCTGAAACTCTTTGATTTCCAGGTGAAATGTCTGATTAAGAGATTGCTGTTTTTTGTAGAACTCATTTGTCAGTTTTATACATATCATATCATTTTCTATAGGTGTCATTGTCACTTTCAAAAGGTTTATTCTTTCCTTCCAGGACATTAATTTAAGGTCTGTGATTTGTATTATTACCATCTAATTTGGTATACCTGGATGACACTTTAAATCATTTACATTTATCAAAACTCAAGAAGGTCTATGATTTTTATTATTACCATCTCATTTGACATGCCTGGATGACAGCGTTAGATTATTATTGACCCAAACTCAGAGGCACTTTAGGTATCTCGGCTAACAACTAAGTTCACTGTCACCAACCACTCTCAGAGTACTTAAAACATTGAGATGATGCACTGTTGAATCGTCTCAATTTAGTGCATAAAACAAGTATTATGGCCAGGCCAGTATCAAACTATAAGCCTTGTCTCAAACTATAAGCCTTGTCTGTTAAACGTTAAAATATTGTCAGCATTTGCTGCCAAATTATAGGCAGCGGAACCAAACCTGATGCCTATGGAATTCTAATTTTTGCAATTGGATTCCAAGAGAGGTTGACTTGCTAACAAAAAATAACACTGGTGACAAAGGACAGCCGCGTCTTTGTGCCCTGGTCTTGATGGAAAGAATGTAACACCTGCGTGCCGTTTGTCTTGGCCCTGACAGAGGGGTTGTCATTGAGAGCTAGTCAAATTTTTATTAAATTGTTACCAAACTGAAAGGTACTAAGCAGTAAACAAAGCAAATTCCAAGATATCTTATCAAATGTCTTCCCTGCATCTAGTGTTATCCGTGCATTTCTGAATGTAACGAGTTTTGCCCTTTAGATGTCATGGAAAAAATTGTGCTGATATCACTTGAATATCTGATTTTCAAAAAACCTACTTGTGCAAGACCTGAGTTTTCATTATATTGATTTCAGACAGCTTAGTACTACTTTTGTGTACATTTTGCAATTCACATAAACTAAGGAAATTGGCCTAGAGGTTTTTTAGGTCTCGCGACCTATCAATGCGCGCAAGCGCATTGAGCGGAGCGAGAATTCATGTCCTCGAAATCCTCGTCAAACCAAGGGCTTCTTGCCCTGCAGTTTTCATTAAGTTCACGTGAATCACGTGACCAAACAAGCACGCGCATCAGCCTCCCTCCCTCCTAAGTGCATTTTTTTTAACGGCCGCACAGCACATCAAAGGGCTTCGCCCAGCGTGCGCTCTGCGTCTTCTCGGCTTCTGCTCCCTTAATTATTTATGGCTGGCCGGCCGGCCGTACTTTAAGTTTCCCAGCCGCTCGCAGCACATCAAAGGGCACCGTACAGTTTAACTTTCAGAGTTATCTACGTTTTTAATAACTTAAGTTGCTACCAGTAGTGATATTGGAGACCACATCTTGTAATTGTTGCAGCATCAAGCTGTTGGAGCATAAATGTTAACCTGAGTTTCCCAGCTGCTCGCAGCACATCAAAGGGCTTCGCCCAGCATGCGCTCTGCATTCAAAGTTTCACAGAGCATTCGGAAAGTATTCGTTTCACTATCCTGTTATGTTCGAATAAACTTGAGGCCGGAATGTCTTCGTTTTTTACCACACACGTGTTGGGGATCGTATACTTCCATAATCCTCTGCAGACGAGATTGGAGGAAATTGGAATCACAGGGACAGCCTTGGGATGGTTTAGAGACTTCCTTTCCAACAGGTCTTTCAGAGTCTCTACCCCCCCTTACATCTCTGAGGAACATAACATTGGACAGGGAGTGCCGCAAGGCTCTTCCCTGAGCCCCACCCTGTTCAATGTATATGTCCGCCCTCTGGCGGAGGTGGCGAGAAGAAACGGACTTGCACTGGTATCCTATGCAGATGATACCCAGTTGGTGGTGGCTCTTAATGACAACAGTGGTCTGGAGGCTCATCACTTAAAACAGACACTCACTGACATCACCAACTGGATGACGGCGAATTTCCTTCAATTAAACGCCGGGAAAACTGAGATACTGCTCTTGGGGAAAAACACTTCGTCCTGGGGTGACAACTGGTGGCCTGATGTCCTAGGCCCACCCCCTATGCCAAAGGAATGCGTCAAAAATCTGGGAGTCTGGGTGGACTCTGCTCTAAAGTTCACTCACCACACTAAAAAAGTAGCTGCCACGTGCTTTGGCATCTTGCGTAACATCAGGCCCATTTTGAAGTTCTTTGACTGCCGCACTCACCAGTTAATTGTCCAGGCGACCATCCTTTCCAGACTGGACTATGCCAGCTCTCTCTTATTGGGGGCAAATCTGGCTGAAATCACCAGATTGCAGAGAGTCCAGAATGCGGCAGCCAGGACTCTGGTAGGTCTCCCTCGCCATTCTTCGGTATCTGGAGCCTTGGAAAAACTGCACTGGCTCCCGGTGGGCAAAAGGATCCAGTTTAAGGCACTATGCTTAGCCTTTAAAATCCTTAAAACTGCCTCTCCCCCAATGTTGCGCCCGCTTTTGTCAGAGTACTTTCCTAGAAGATCGCTTCGCTCAGAGGGGCAACATCTTGCGATCGTCCCCCGCACTAGACTGGCCAGAGTAGGCGGCCGATCCTTCAGCTTCCTGGCTGCCAAGTTATGGAATAGTCTGCCCGAAGCTATCCGTGGGATACAGGACCTCTTAGCCTTCAGAAAGGCTGTCAAAACTCATCTTTTTCAATAACTGTTTCTCTTTCTGCGCCTCTATCTCTCTGTAAACTGTCTGTTCGCAGCGCCGGGACGCCCCTTGGCTGGGGCAGCCGTGCGCTATACAAATCACCATAACATTAACATTAACATTACCATTAACAGTGAAAGCCAAAATCCTTAAATGCTCATTTTTTATACACCGTACAGTTTAACTTTCAGAGTTCTCTACGTTTTTAATAACTTAAGTTGCTACCACTAGTGATATTGGAGACCGCATCTTGTAATTGGTGCAGCATCAAGCTGTTGGAGCATAAATGTTAACCCGAGCAGAGTTGGAACCTGTAATTGTTCCTCCTCCTCTGGTTGCAACTTGGTGTTGTGAACGAAGACGAGACTCCTTGCATTTGGCATCGTCCACACCGTTTGTTTGTTTGTCCGCCCTCTCGAGATCTCCCTCTAATTCTGTTCCTCCTCCTCTGGTTGCAACTTGGTGTTGTGAACGAAGACGAGACTCCTTGCATTTGGCATCGTCCACACCGTTTGTTTGTTTGTCCGCCCTCTCGAGATCTCCCTCTAATTAAACAGCCCTTCTTTCTGTAGTGGCTGTACTTTTTCAGTGTTAACTTGGTTCTTGGAGGCCAGTCTATGCAAATCTCTTGTCTGCCTCTTATTTCTGAATATCTTTTCAGTTGTTCGATGTGCACAAGTTACCTATAAAACTGTCCCCCAAGTATCTCCACCTGCACACCCCTTGATGTTTATCTGCTGGTATTTTACCCATGCCTTTGCACGACAGCTTGCTCCTATAATTTTCTCTTTGTGATGTTTGTTCCTACATTAGTTACATACAAATTCTCTGGGCTCCTATATCTGTGATATGATTTACTTAACATAGGCGTTTTGCTCTCGGGTGACATCTTCAAGGTGCCTTTATTCTGGCCATTAATGACTGTGCTAAAAAGGTTTTGACGGCTTTGTGCTCGTACAACTCTTTGACTGCATGACTTTTTTTCTCCCCTGTTAGGTCCCTGACAGTCTCCACATGCTCCTTCAATCATTATTGGAGTGGAGTGGTGTGGCTCACTGGTTAGAGGCGGCAGACCCGTAAGCAGAGAACGGCCCGGGACCAGGGTTCAATACCCGACGCGGCAGGGTCGTGGACCAGGGTCAAACGGACTCGATAATTCTTGCCTCGGTGCCCACTCTAACCAGGGAACACACTCGGCAACTCTGGGCATTAAGCTTGCCTCATCTCTACAACGGCCCCCCACAGACGCCGGGGATGCCTGGTTTCACCTTGGAGATACCCAGAAAGGGACCATCTCACAGGGAAAACCAGGACGGGTTCCCCAGCGGTCTTCAGCGCCAGGATACTCCATGGAGTCGCAGTGCGCTTTACAAGTACACCTACATTTACATTTACATTTACATTTATTATTTCTGACAGTTAACCCTTACGCGAAAAGAGGATCTATCAGTGAACTTCTTGCGCATCTTTAAGCTGTATATCCCAAAATAAATATTTTTCTCATCCACATATTATTAAAGTAATAACTTAGTGGGTAGAAGGAAAATTGGAACTACTTTACCTTTTTTGTCTTAGTTTTGCATATAAGTAAGGATTGTATTATACCCATGTTTGTAGGTGAAATGGGCGTTCTAATTTGTAGAGCTCTATGGCGAAAACCTATCGGACTCTAAACATTCTACATAGAGAAAGTAAGTTTACCATATTTAATTTTACAATACAGATCTCACGACCTAAGGTGCAGCAGCAGATCTGAAATAACCACCCAGTCTCCAGTAAGATTTCACTATTGTTCTTCAGACACACACCTAAAACAAACACTTTTATAGGCGCAAAGCCTTGTGCTTCTCTACATGGTCTTCTACTTGGACCCAACTCTCTTGCCTTTCTAGGATTCATGAAGACTAGGTTCTCAGTTCTTACTGACCTACACCCAATTTTTTTGTCAGAGCAAACAAACCACTTTCACTGTGTACAAATCAGCCACTGAATGTCTATTTGCCCCCCATTTTTACCTCAAATGTTAATCCGTTTTTACCTCCGTGCATGAGGGTGACAGACACCCCCAAACACCCACACACACACAACCCCACACACAACCCCACAACCATACACGCATACAACCACTCACACATACAACCACTCGCACATACAACCACTCACACATATAACCACTCACACATACAACCACTCACACATACAACCACTCACATATACAACCACTCACACATACAACCACTCACACATGAGTGAAGTAGTGTGGCTCACTGGTAGTGAAGTAGTGTGGCTCACTGGTTAGAGGCGGCAGACCCGAGAGCAGAGGACGGCCCGGGACCAGGGTTCGATTCCCGGCGCGGCAGGTTTCTGGACCAGGGTCAGCGGACTCGATAATTCTCTCGCCTCGGTGCCCACTCTGATCAGCGATCACACTCGGCAACTCTGGGCATTAGCTTGCCTCATCTTCACTAACGGCCCCCCAGACCGCCGGGGATGCCTGGTCTCACCCTGGAGATACCCATTAAGGGACCATCTCTCAGGGAAGCCAGGAAGGGTTTCGCGGCGGTCGAAGCGCCAGGACGCCTACGGGTAGCAGTGCGCTATATAAATGCCTACACACACACACACACACACACACACATACAACCACTCACACATACAACCACCCACACATACAACCACCCACACATACAACCACCCACACATACAACCACTCACACATACAACCACTCAAACAACTACACACACAATCACACACAACCGCACACACACATCTGTCGCCCTCACTCTATCTATTGCCCTCACTCTATCTCTCAATCGCCCTCACTCTCTATCAATCTATCTATCTATCGCCCTCACTCTATCTATCACCCTCACTCTATCTATCGCCCTCACTCGATCTATCGCCCTCACTCTATCTATCGCCCTCACTGTCTATCTATCTATCGCCCTCACTCGGTCTATCTATCTATCTATCGCCGTCACTCTGTCTATCTATCTATCGCCCTCTATCTATCTATCGCTCTACCACAGCATCACTCAGGGGCACCACAGCATCACTCAGCACCACCACAGCATCACTCAGCACTTCCACAGCATCACTGGTTCAAATATGTTCTCTCAATGATTGAAGCTTTATTGCAAATGACACAAAAAAAGTTAATATTTCACTTCTGTTCTTGGATTTTAGTCACTGAACATAATCTTCACAACAGTTATTTACAAAAGTTTAAGCTATTGCCATTAAAAATTACAATCACTTTTATTTAAGTATTAATTATTTAAAAAAATTGAAAGCCAATGTTGATTGTAATGTCAATACATCTAAGTAAAGGCAATACAAAACATGTGACATTACAAATACTAAAAGTGTCACATATGCTAAAGTTAAAAGTATTGGCATTGTAAATCACAAAACATAAATAGAAAATGTCATTTACAAAACCAATAGCTCCAACTTTCCTACTGCGAGACCTATTGGCAACGCCAGTGCTTGTATTAACGTGCAGTCTTTATCTTCTTTGTGTATTACTTCTATTATAGTCTCTGCTGCCAAGGCCTGAACTATTCCATTGTTTAAGAAACACTGGAGCATTTCTTCTGTCTCGGTAAGAACGTTATTGCAACAAACTGAGTTTGTAAAATAAAGTAGTGTAACCACCAGGAGTCTTACCTAAAGGTAATGAGTGCACCGCTTTGCAAATTTCAGATTTATCAAAAGAGGTGGTATAGTTCCCTTCTGTCTGTATCTGAAATGGTGAGTGCATCATCAATTTTGATGTGGCACCTTTCACATATCAGAGGAGGCAGATGGATTAGAAGCATATTAGGTGTGGTTGGATTTAAAGACTCAGCTATGTTTATAGCTGCAGTGTCCAACCTGCATTTTCTTAAATAGCGAGGTAAAATGTATGTTTTTCTGAATTTTACACAGGGCTTCAATGCCTTTACTTCCTTATTTAATTTGCAACAATTTCTAACCTTTTGTTTCATAGTCTGTGTTCCTTCCTGTTCAAGATAAGGTTACATTTATATTTCAAGTCCTTTGGTTTCATCATTAAGTTTGAGCTTTTTTGATTTTGATGGATTTAATTTACTAATACACATCAAATGGTAAGTTTAAGTCCATGCCAAATATCATGGCATCAAGTGGTGTGTTATCCATTGTCCCACTCAACCCAGGCCAGAAGTTGTGCATGTAAGTATTATTACATAGATTTTGTAATCTTGTTAGCAATCACCTACCTTACTCATCTGATTTAGGTGCGGTATGAGGTACTTACAAATCCAAGGTTTTTTTTGTAGGCAGTATAAATTACACTATTCTTTTTACCCTTGCCTTAGGGGAGCAAGTCAGGTCATCAATTCACTTTTGTTCTTAAGAGAAGTGCTTCTTTGAGATCTCTCCAGGAGGAAAATTAGCCCCCCTTATATTTTATAGCAATCTCTTATTTTCTTCCACTTTATGGGATGGTTTCTACCTTTCACACCGAGGAACAGAATGTTCAATCCACACATTTAGCCATTTGCAATGCTTGGTACAAGGGATACTGTTTAACCGAAAACATGTCTGTCCATATATCACAGAAAAAAACACAAATAAAAACTGAGTTATGGTTCTGCTCAAACATGCAAAACCACTGAAATTCACCAGTTGTGGCACAACACACGCCAAACCTCATATCTCCCATCATGTTATTTTCTGAATGGACTTTATTTCTGTGCTATTAGCAAATTGGTGTTTTGAGCATTGTGATCAGTGTGAGTTACGACATGTTGTATGCGTTGCTAATCATACATGGCAAATATCAGTGGATTTGAGCAAGAACTGTAACTCAGTTTTAGCTGAGATGTTTCTTTTAATGAATTTTCATAGGTTTTTCTATGATATACTTAATCACAAACCACAGCTACTTAAGGCATTTGATTGTAAGAAGCAAAGGCTGGCCTCATGGGCTGCGGCCAGGTACTGCGCCCATCCTGCCATGGCCAGTCAACCACTGCTGTGCCCAATGAGCTGGTCTACAGACAAGGCCTGAGCCCACCCCACTGCAGCCACCAACCCCGCTACACACAGTCTACAGCTGTGCGCATTGGAGATTGGTTGCAGGGACTCTCTCCATCTGCCATTGTTCAATCACTTAGCGCCAGGAAGCCGCTTGGCCACAGTGCGCTCTACAAATAATTTCAACTTCAACTTCGACTATACTTACTGCAGGTAGCCAACTCCCACTGCTCATAGAGAGTTGTCCACAGAGCTTGGCTTTGGACCAGATCCTGCTAATTTGTATTTTGTATTAGTGGATCTTAGTTTGCCACAAACCCAGTATAAACTATATGCCTGAATGCTGCGAACCCAGGGCCAGCTTCATGCCCAAGTACCGCACACCCAGGATAAGCTTCTGTGACCCATGACTCTCTTTCTGAATCTGTGACCACAGGCACCTGAATGGTGCTACATGGGTTGGAGGAGCTTGACCTGGGTTTGCGATCTCTGGCATTAAGCTTTCTCTGTTTGTAGATACTTTTTGGATTTTGCAGTTCCCTAACACTTACAATGGCATTCGGGTTCCACAGTACCTGTGTTGGTGCAGATTATCTTGGCTGCCCTTATTGATGTTGGTGTTGGGGTACATTTAATTTAAAAAATGGATCAGCGGACCCTAACACTTAAAAAAAAAAAAAAAGAATGTAACCCTGCTATCTCCCATATATACATTAAGCGTGGGTGAAAAATCCGCTCTGCCAGTGGAGTTTGCGGAGTTTTGCCCACTCTGCATTCCGCTTGGAACGCAGAGTTCTGGCAAAACTCCACTATTGTGACAGAAATGTTTCTCGCATACAGCTCACCAACATTAAATTGGCAAGCGAGGATTTGCGTACTCTAGTTCGAATTTCGTGTGCTAGAACTCCTCCCGGCGAGATTTCTCAGTGCGGGCGGTCATGGCTGGTCGAGACCATTCGCATTGAGAAAGCTGGTGCTCGAGTAGAAACTCTACTCAAGCGGCAGAAAGAAGCAGTGCCCTCTGGAGTGCTGCATGGTCCCGTTGGCGCTGATTGTACTGTGTGAAACAAGCTCCCAGCACTACAAATCAGTGCGAGCAGCGCAACATGGCAAGTTCCACTCACGCACAGAACTCCACGGAATCTTGCAGAGTTTTTATGAAACTCCACCAGTTCTACCCACCGCTAATACATATATATATAGTTGCCACGGAGTAGTTATATTTAGAATGTTTACATTGGAAAAGCAGTTTTTGGTTTGCTAATAACTTTGGCACTGTTTGAATAAGCTTCACAAAACTTTCAAAATAAAGTTCATCCACCTCTGCTCCTTCCTCTGAAGTTTCTGGGTGATATGTCAGGCGGGGCCGAGAAAACGGCTGAACAGAATTACACCAAATTTGTTAGAAAGCCAGATCTTGGTCCTGAAAGTGTACTTTAATCCTTTCAGGAGTTTTTGAGTAATTAAGGGTCAAAATATTTGTATATTTCATGAGGCTGAGAATCTACAGAGCGGACAGATCTCAAATAAAAATGTGATTGGCCACCACATCAATAAAGATGTGGCAGCAGCCATTTTAGAACGTGGAGACCCAGAACCCTGTCCTGTAAAAAAAAAAAATACTAAAAGAAAAACATATAGGGTGGTGGGGAAGACCTAAATTAATATTTCATAATATAAAAATGTTTTAAAAGCGGGCATCTGCCCTTTTTAAAGTCTGAGGTCCCTCTGGGGTGGCAATGGCTCAGGTGATCAGCATTTTTTTTTTCGGGGAATGGGTGTGCTTCCCCTTTCCTGAGCCTTGTAGAGGCCTTGCTATCCCACCCCCCATGCCACTTTTCATGAAATGGGGAAGGGGCACGCTACCCCCCTCACTGAGCCTTTTGGAATCTGAGGGACCCCATCGCCTGGAGGTGCTTGCTTTAAAATTGGGAGGGAGGCCACTCCCTGAGCCTTATTTAGGTCCAGGGTACCCATACCTGGGGGCAGAGATTTACATTTTAGGGATGGGCCATGTAGCCCCCTCTCCAAGCTACCCATCAGCTCTGGGGACCCTTTGCCCAGGGCATAATCCTGTTGTAGTGTATTGGGCACCACATGCCCCAGGACACTGGGGTCCATGCCCAGGAGAGTGTGTACAGGGAAAATAAACTTTATTCACTGTCTGCACTCTCCTGGGCAGGGTACACAACTTTATTCCTGCCCTTGTGGAAACAGAAAAAAAACTGCTCCTGCCCATGCTGCAGCAAAGTAATGGAGACAGCTCCTGTCTGCACCCATTATTGCTGCTGGCTGGGGCACTAGGGGCATTATGGCTCCCGCAGTTCCCAGTGATTTGGCTTTTTGTGGGTGCCCAGGTGGGCACAAGACAATCCAATTTCAAAAACTAGCTGGCACCCACTATTAGTGCTGGCTGGAGAGCTGGTAGGGGCTGTGAGAGCCTTGGGTCTCCCCCGGTAGCCAATCCAAAAACAACAGTTGATGGACAGAATGCAGAACAATGTCATACATTCACCCAAGTACAGAGATCTGGGCCTAAATCCATCGTTTTTTTGCACTCCACACCACCCCAGTTCAGACATGGCCATATGCAATTCAGCCTTGACCCTGTGCCTCATGGGAACAGTCCAGCCCGAACTGCCAAGCCATGTCTTCCCTGGACCGTAATCAAGCATCCAAGGACCGGTTTCTGGCTATCGCCGTCATCAACCAGGATAGCTCGACTCCAATGGTGTGGAAAGCACAGGACTCACGTCTGAGCATACCCGTCCCACGCGGGGTGACAAATGCAAAGACAACAGTTGATGGACAGAATGCAGAACAATGTCATGCATTCACCCCAGTACAGAGATCTGGGCTTAAATCCATCCATCGTTTTTTTGCACTCCACACCACCCCACATTAGACATGGCCATATGCAAATCAACCTTGACCCTGTGCCTCATGGGAACAGTCCAGCCCGAACTGCCAAGCCATGTCTTCCCTGGACCGGAATCAAGCATCCTAGGACCGGTTTCTGGCTATCAGCCGTCGTCAGCCAGGATAGCTTGACTCCAATGGTGTGGAAAGCATGGGACTCACGTCTGAGCATACCCGTCCCACTCGGGGTGACAAATGCAAAAACAACAGTTGATGGACAGAATGCAGAACAATGTCATTCATTCACCCCAGTACAGAGATCTGGGCCTAAATCCATGGTTTTTTTGCAATCCACACCACCCCACATCAGACATGGCCATATGCAAATCAGCCTTGACCCTGTGCCTCATGGGAACAGTCCAGCCCGAACTGCCAAGCCATGTCTTCCCTGGACCGGAATCAAGCATCCTAGGACCGGTTTCTGGCTATCAGCCATCATCAGCCAGGATAGCTTGACTCCAGTGGTGTGGAGAGCACAGGACTCACGTCTGAGCATACCCGTCCCACTCGGGGTGACAAAAGCAAAAACAACAGTTGCATGGTGGGGTTTGGGCACCCATGAGGGTGGGGTTGGGCTCAGGGCCTGTCCACAGACCAGGTCCTGCACCCAATACCACGCCAGGCATGACAATGGACATCCTAGTTTATATTTTAAAAAACTTTGCAAAGTCACTGAAAAAAAACAAAGGATAAAGGGACATTATAGTTAGATGAAAATGTCAGTTAAAACATACCTTTTTATCAATGAACTCCTCATACACACCATTGACTGCTCCTGCCCTCGAACACAGACATGGAAATCAACATGCTGGGCGTGAACTAATAATACACACAGATAACCCTATTTAGACCTGATTACAACCAAAAATCCCTTTGCACCTGTCCCGCGCACACACAAGCATTGAAGCACGGCGACGCTTATCCACTCATATTTTACTAGGTATCTATCCCTTCAGAGTACTCCCATTTTAGATTACCCCCACTAGTTCATTCTCAGTTACATCCTCTCATGTATTCACCTACACAATCATACGTAGGTGAGAGGTTATTCAATACAATAAAATTAGACCTCACTGTGAGAAGTTGGCCTGATATATGATGCTCACTAGTTCTAGTGATCACCTTGTATCAGTCCAAACAACCCTTATGGTGATTGGTTGTAAGTCAACCTTATAGACCAGCTATCCTAATGGTAGCATGGACAAAAGCAGTCTTTAGGCTAAACTCTTTTGGCATGTGAAGCCAGCTGTTTTACCACATATAACCCCTTGAATACCAAGTGAAAGGACACCACACAGGTTGTTATGAAAATAAACAAGTATTTATTAACTAACATATACCTCTGAACTCTTTATGAGGTCAGAGGCCTAAGCACATGACAATACTAAGAAAGAAATACGAGTTAGCACAATATTTACACGTGTGCCTTAGGGGCACGACAAACTATATACTGGAAACAATGGAATGCGAGGAAAGAAAATACTGTAAGGAGATCCAGAGGTTGGAGGATCGCTGGGACTACGCTACCAAATAGGTAAGTAAGGAGCAGGAGGCCCACGGGACTCACGTGCAGAGTGGAAACTCTCACGCGAGATGCGTACCAACGTCTATGGATGCTACAGTTTAAAGAGTTACGGATTCCGGACGAACCCGGCTGGAGGGAGGAAAAACAGTGGACCTGGACACTAGGGTAGTGAACACAGACTTCAGCACCTAGAAGCTTTAGTTACCTAACCCACAGGCTGCGGGTGCATAGGGCTGAAGTGGTGTCGGGTTTGCTGCGTTGATCCCGATGAAGCCTGAAACAAGTAGTTGCTGGCAGGCGGCCAGATGGAGGAGTCCGGTGGTTCCAAGGATGGAACTAGGAAGAAGTCCTGAAAAGGAAGGGGACAGAGTCTCGGTCACTAGCCAGTGATGGTGCTGGAACCAGGAGGGAACCAGATGCTGTCGCCGCGTTCAGGTGGAAGAAGGGACACTTCTCTCTGTAGCTGCGCGGGCCAGGAGCTGTTCTTTACAACCAGGTTGGAGGCACGAGCTGTCCCACGTAGTCTTCTGCTGCTGGCGGTGTTGGATCGTCGATCTGGTTAACAGGCCTTGGCAAGTGCAAGCCACGCGGTGGAACAAAGATGGCGTCTGGTGCAGACCAGGAGGGTCCGGGGTACTTCTCTTTTACAAGGAAGCAAGGGCCAGTCTGGGGGACCAGACCAGCAGTGTTGAAATCTTCGGGTCGTCGTCTGAGGTCACTAACCAGCCGGCAAGTGACCAGACAACAGGAAAAGCAGTAACCAGGCAAAAGGGCCCCACGCAGATCACATGGATGCTGGGGGGCTGGTCTTTGATGCAGGAGCTGCGTCGGTGTGGGGCTTCTCAGACCCCAGTGCACTCACTCGAGGATCCCTCGGTGGTCGTGCTGGAAGTGCTGTGCAGGTTTCTTCAAGATGGCCGTCTCCAAGTTGCTCGTCGCACCCACGGGTCCCAGCTGTGCTGTGGATGTGGGTAGAGGTCAGAGGAGTCTGGAGGTCCGGGTCTCGTCGAGCTGGGTCGTCTGGTTCCAGGGAGGAAGGACTTGCAGCAAATCGCACAGGAGCTTGATGGTGCCTGCAGAGCAGGATGGTCACTCCCTGACCATAGGGGAGATTCTTCAGTCTTCTGATATTCAGGAGGGCGAAGGTCAAGAGTTCTTCGTGGAAGTTGTCAAGATTAATCTACTCTGGAATGGGACCAGCTCCTACCTTTATCCAGCTAAAGGGGGCTGCACTACGACTAGGTCCCTCCTCTGGGTGGGACCAGGAAGGGGGGTGGTTACACCCCCTTTCCTTTGTCCGGTCTTGCGCCAGCTCTGGGGCTGGAGTGCCAGACCGGTGTATGCACAGGGACACCTTGTGTGCCCCAGGCATGTCTCGTTCCTTTCAGCCCTGTCCTACCTAATACACAAAATCCTGTCTGGGGTGGTGCTAGCACCTCCCAAGGCAGGAAACCCTTTGCCCAAGCCTCCCTCGCTGGAAGGACTCCCAGCAGCAGGAGGTCAGACTTGTGTCTGTGGTGGCAGCATCCATTTTGTGATGCTGAGGCTCGAGTTAACTTTAACCGGGGTTCACAGTTACATACATGTTGTGTCCCTCTAGAAGGGTGGAATGCTACCCCCGTCGCCAGAATTGGCGAGGGGGTAGTATTCCAATTCGTATGACACCTTACTCGACATGTTTTGATAATGCTATGCCAAAGTTAGCATTTGACTGCGAGGTTCATAAAGCACTTAAGAGAATATGGTATAGCGTTATCATGGAACAGCTATTAGGACTTGGTTCCGCAAGCTGCAAACGGGCTCAGCTCATGCCAGAGCACCATCTCACATAATTCCAAGCACTCTGCCTTCAGGATTGATAAGGCCTGCCATAGGTGTGACTGATAGGAATATATGTGTCCATTTTAGGTTTAGATATAGGGAACTATATCTAAAGCAAAGGGTGATTACACCACCTTGCCCCAGCTGTCGTGCAGCCAGTTGTGTCTGTTTAGATGGTCAGTGGATTTGGAAGGGTAACTGCACTCTTTTTACTAGGTGTGGTAGAGCGTTAATCCGGTATGTGTGCTGTGCTGGTATGTAGCCTGCAAACTATGGAGTATAAGGTAAATTAGGCCTGGTTGAGAACCAGGACACCAGTACGCACTACTTGATTGAATTTAGACGTTAGTACATTTATTTAATTTTCTTCAGTAAATTATCTTAGGTCAACATAACATTCATATTCATGTTACATTTGTTCTAGCGCATGTTCATTTGCCAACAGATACATTGTTGTTTTCAAACATATATTATACATCAAGATATCAATACATTCAGTGTTCACCCAATGCATTTCGGGGCGCGAAGCCCCTTCGTCAGGGGTCTGTGTGTAGAAAAAAGAAGAAAAAAGAAAGAGTAAGGAATCTTTTTACTGTTGATGCACTGTCACAAGTAGGGCAGAGTCTCTATATAATGTATTCGTCTTACCGCAAACTAGGTGAAGTATATTGAATGATTCTCCAAATTAGTTGAGTAGTATAAATCTGAATAGCAAAGAGAGCTGGGTTTAGACATGTGGGTTTTATTAAACCAAAGACGTGTGCAAGCACATTGCATAAAGCATAAGGTTACCTGTATTAATGTATTGATGAAGTCTGTGGGGACAGAGAAGGGGAAAAGAAAAAAAGGGGGGGCGTGGGAGGTTTAGAATATTTTCATTGCACAATGCAGATTCCTTACTCTTTCTTTTTTCTTCTTTTTTCGTCTAAATTCAATCAAGTAGTGCGTACTGGTGTCCTGGTTCTCAACCAGGCCTAATTTACCTGTTTAGATGGTCAGCCAGGGATGGCATAATACATGCTTCAGCCCCTGGTAGGCCCTGGGTACACCTATGCCCTAGATACCTAAGGTATGCTGTACAGGGACTGATAAGGTGGCCAAGTACCAATTGGTAAATGCACCTAAGGTACATGGTTGTCAATTTAGAGAGAGAACAGCTAGGCTGTGGGTCTGATTAGCAGGCCCACAGCCAGGGAAAGTCGTAAACCAGTGAAGCAAAAAGCAAAAATCGGGGGTGACCATAGGATTGCAGACCCTACTCTCCTACACTCACTTCCTGTAAGATGGCAGGACATTAACAAAGCACCGGCTAAGAATACCAGTCCTACCACATACCAGCAGATAGTAAATGATTGCAATCAATTGAATGTACAAATATCTATGTGTATCTTGACCAGTAATTATGTAACATTGTATTTCAAAATGAAGAAAATCAAATAAAAAAGTTATTAAAAAATTGAAGGCATTCTGGATAACATAATGAATATTTGAAATATATTTTACATAGCAATAGAAATATATGCGATTATAAAAAACATACCCTTTTAAACTACAAAAAAACCTGAAATTCACCATAGTTCTCTCAAATAACTATAACTCGTGCCCTAGAGTAACTATGACTTGCTCCCTTGCTTTGCACTGCTTCTAGCCTTGCATATTACATCACCCATGACATATTCAATGACTGCATTGATAGCATATCTAATGACATCTGAAATAAAATAATTGATGACAACACTGGGCATGCCGTGGGTTATGGTGACTTTGGAGCACAAGTTATAGTTGAGATAACGGTGAATTTCAGTGGTTTTGTTAGTTTAAACAGGAATATTTTAACTGACATTTTCACCTAAATATAAGGTCCCTTTAATCCATTGTTTAATTTAGTAACCACACACACACACACACACACACCCCACCCCACCCCACCCCACCCCACAGTTCACCAAAGAGATGACGGGCACTCCAGGGAGGCTCAAGTGTAGTTATTTTATTTATCTCTCAAGACCGTCATTGCAGCACCATCACGTTTGAGCTCAAATTAGCCGTTCTCAAACCTTGAGATAAATAAAATAACTACATTTCTGCCACCCTGGAGTTCCCTTCGTCACTTTGGTGAGCCCTGAAGTGCTTGGCATGTAAAACGGGGAACTGCGCCTGTGGCGGAAGCAACCACGCGGCTGGTGAAAGCAATCCTGTTTTTGGCAGTGAAAGTTGGGGAACATTTATCACAGTACGTCGACTGCTACCTACAGGACTTGGTTAAAGACCTTCCGACATATGTCAGAGACACGGGGGATTTCCTCAACAAAATCAAGGAAATCAAATGGGATGCCAACATGAGACTTATAACTCTTGACATCGAATCGCTATATACATGTAATGATCATGATGTGGGGCTCAAGGCAATCAAACATTTCCTAGGTTCTAAACCAGTTGAATGTTATGAGCATAACAAGATCATACTTAAATGTATTGAATGGTGTCTCAATAACAATTTCTTCATGTTTGGCACACAGATGTATAAACAGCTGCAGGGAGTAGCAATGGGATCCTGCTTCTCCCCCAGCTATGCCTGTTTAACAGTAGGCTGGTGGGAGGAGCAGATCCTCAAACAGGTACACCATGAACAATACAATACACATGTCAGACATTGGCTAAGGTTCATTGATTATGTTTTTATTGTGTGGCATGGCAATGAAGAGAGTGCTAATGTTTTTGTCAATAACCTCAATGACAACGTGGCTAATCTAAAATTCACTTCGCACATTAGTGACAAGGAAGTGGATTTTTTAGATGTGAAAGTATATGTGGAGGCAGGGAAAATCAATACCACGCTCCATAGAAAAGCCACAGCGGGCAACTCAACGCTACATGCGTCGAGTGTCCACCCCCAACATTTAATCCAAAGCATACCATATGGTGAACATTTGAGAATCAAGCGAATATGTAGCACCACAGTCCAACAAGAGGTATGCACAAAGGAGGCAC
Organism: Lissotriton vulgaris; assembly: GCF_964263255.1. Taxonomy (NCBI): domain Eukaryota; kingdom Metazoa; phylum Chordata; class Amphibia; order Caudata; family Salamandridae; genus Lissotriton; species Lissotriton vulgaris. Next base: position 1,410,488,048 of record NC_141696.1, read on the forward strand.
TCGAGAGATTTCGACAGAGAGGCTACAGTACATCTACTCTTAATCAAGTCTGACCAAGGTCAGTAAAAGGCCAAGAGATTCACTATTAGAATCCATAAATGCCACCGAAGAACCCATCGATGAAATCAACACACCCAGGCTCATCCTCACTTTTAGCAGGCAGCAACGTCAAATTCGATCTATCATCCATCGTAATTGGCCTATAGTCTTGACGGATGCAGTTCTAGCCCCTGACTTACCCAACATCCCTACCATCACATTCCATAGAGGGACCTCCTTGAGATCTCAAATTGTGCGCAGTGATCCAGACACCTCAAAAAGTAAAAAAACTACCTGGTTACAACCCAGACAAGGTTTCTACAAATGCTCATCATGTAGGGCTTGCAAATTTGGCATTTACACCACCAAATACAAGACCCCCTTCAGCCCTAATGAGATCAAGATCCAAGGCAATTTTAATTGCAAAACCGAGTATGCTGTATACATTCTGACATGCACCTGTAGGCAGTACCAAACTACAGGTGCATGTCAGAATCCTTCAACATCTAAGGGTCATAGTCAACAATTATACAGCATATCAGGTTGCCTGACACTGTAAAGCAGTGCATGGCAATGATGTCAAATGTGTCCAGTATTTTGTGATCTCAGCTATTCCAGAATGCCCTAGAGGAGGCAACAGGGAAAAAGCTTTAAGACAACGAGAGTCCAAAATTATTTTAGCACTGGACAGCAAACTACCGAAAGGGCTCAACAATACAGAGGATCTTCACAACTTTCTCTAAAGCTATCATCAAGTGTAACATATGAATTTCAATTCTGTACACCTGATTCCTCAGCTTCTGTAACAATTATCTTCTTCCCCCCACCGTTCCAGTTTTAAATATATATATTGAGTTTTAATATATATATATCTTTTAAATCAAATAAACCCCTTTCATATAATATTTGCACAATCCCATTTTTGCACTACTATGGCACTTTCTGGTTGTGCACTACTTGATGCATTTTGACCAACATATTGTTCACACAAGGCGAAATTTTGCACGCCTCCATAGAAATACAACTTGAACATACCATCTGTGGGACTTATTTATTATGTGAATTTATTCAGTCATCAATCTCCACTTTCAGTACTGTAACGAATTTTTAATATTTGTAAAAACGATTTTTTAAATAAATATGGTATTTATGTATTTATTGACATATGGCACATATGAACAATTTAGAATTTTATGATGAAATGTGATACCTCTTTTTATCATTATTTTATCATTATTTATTCAAATGCCTGATTTTATGTTTAAAGTATGTTTATTGTGCTGCACACATAGATGAAAGACAGTATTATGCGTTATCCACTGGTTCAGCGTCAACATTCGGCCTACCCAGTACTGAGACAGCTTTTCCATACCAAATACAACAGAAACCATGAGGGATAACCTTAACGTAACGGAGTATATGTATACCGGGGATCTGGGCCAAGTTCATAAGTGTGGGTAGCATAGGCCCATGAAGACCACCCGGGGATGAGGAAAGAGGGACCCACAGGGTCAATGCAGTACAAGTGCTGAGCCGGCCCCGTCCCTCCGAAGCTGCTTGCTCCGGTCCCTCCGAACGAAAAGTCTTCAAACTGCTCACCCCGACCCCGCCTCCCCCCCGTAACTCACCCTCCACCCCAGTTCCAGGTCCAAACAATACGCACTATAGACGCTATTGACTACTCTGTCGACTCTGTGGCAAGATCATGCGGCAGCCGGAGAAGACGCAGGAACCTAGGACAGGTCACCTCCCTGAATTCCGTGGCCAGGAGAGCTAAAAAGGGACGCCACAGGTCTGGGTATTTATCTCCCTCCCCCTAGCCACCAAAGACAGCTTTTCCATCCCCAGAACATCCCAGAGACGGTGCAGCCAGCCCTGAAAGGTAGGGATGTGCGCAGAGCGCCAGAAAGTGAGAATATTTTGCAATGCAGATCCTAGGGCTATAGCTATCAGTCTGCCCCGGTGGGAGTGCAATGGATAGGTAAGAGGGTTGTGGGAGCCCAGCAGTACATATGCGGGGAATCTCGGAAGTGTAGTGTCCAAGTGTAGGTCCACCTCATCCAGCACTTTGTTCCAGTAGTCCTGTAGGTGCGGACAGTCCCAAAGCAGATGAACCAGCGTGCCCCTCCCTCCGCAGCCTCTCCAGCACAGCGCCTCTCATGTGTGATCAATCTCATGGAGTTTTTCTGGGGTGTAGTACCAATAGGAGGTGATTTTCGTGAGGGTGTCGGTTAGACCCATGTGATGTGCGGAATGGCGGGCTCTATAGCAAATTCCCTCCCATTCTTTGTTACCCAACTCACGGCCCAGCTCCCTCTCCCACCTTGCTCTCCCCGGGTTGTGGATGTGAGTGTATCGCCCAAGGAGCATACGATAGAGATCAGAGATGAGTTTACGGTCCGACTTCCTCGAGAGCAGCCAATATTCATATGCGCTAAGTTTGCGATCAGCACCCTCCCTTGTAGTCGTGTGAAGGGCCCAGTGTCGCACCTGGAGATAACGTAGGCGCTCTTCCTCTGGCATATCATATTGGCGACGGAAGGCATCAAAGGGAATGACCCCGTCTGCTGCATACACATGTGCAAGCACTCTGCATCCCGCCGGAGCCCATCTCGCGAATGCTGCTGTGTCCATGCCAGGGCCGAAGTCAGGGTTATTGAGCAAGGGTGTTAATGGGGAGGGGAAGGATGTCAGCTCGTGTGCCACATTTACCCAGTCCCACACCTCTAGAGGGGTCCTCGTTATGAACGATGCGTAGAGGTTGGGTGGGCGATGCCTCCGCTGCATAAAAGGAATCTCCTGCAACGTGCGGCCCGCTGCTGCCTGGTCCTGGAAGAGCCAATGTTTTTCCGACTCCCATTTACTCCACTCTACCAGCGTTCGTAACTGTGCGGCTTGGTAGTACAGTAACAGGTCAGGGAGGCCCAATCCCCCATTCTCAGGAGGCAGCATCGCCAGGCGAAGTTTCATCCGCGGGCGGCGCCCATTCCAGATGAATTGCGCCAGTTCAGATTGGGCCTGGCGGATCCACCGCTCCGGGGGCCGCATGGGGATGGTCCTGAACACATAGAGGATCTGTGGCAAGATGGTCATTTTTATCGCCGCTACCCTGCCCAACCAGGACAGCGGAAGGTGCTTCCACCTGCCCAATTTGGACCTGATGGTTTGCCGCAGCCTCATGTAATTGAGGCAAACTGTGGCCTGCAAGGTGGTCGCCAGTTGGATACCCAGATACGGGACGGCTTCTGACGCCCACGGAAATGGAAAGAGCCCCTGCAAGTGTGCCCTCGTGGACTTCGCCAGGGAGAGGTCGAGCGCCACCGACTTGCTAAGATTTATCTTAAAGCCTGCCACTTTTGCGAAGTCCGCCAGAATGGTCATACAGGCCGGGAGCGAGACTCGGGGGGGGGGGGAAGACAATGAAAGTAGTACATCATCCACGTAAAGGCTGATGGTATGTTCGAAGGCGCCCATTTTGATCCCATGAATCTCGGGTGTGAGACGTATCACCTGAGCCAAGGGTTCCATGTACAAGGCGAATAACAGGGGCGACAGTGGACACCCCTGTCTCGTGCCTCGCTCTATGGGGAAGCGGGGTGAGGAGCATCCATTGACGCGGACCGTCGCCGAGGGCCGTGAGTAACAATTCAGAAGCCAAGCGCGGAATCGGTCCCCCAGCCCTGCCTTCACTAAAACCTGTTCTGGATACTGCCAATGGACATGATCAAACGCCTTTTCCGCGTCAATAGCAAGCAGCATGTATTCCCCCTCCGTGCGTGTGGCCTTTTCGATAAGGTGGAGTGCCCTCTTTGTGTTGTCCACCGTTTGCCGCTCCGAGATGAACCCAGCCTGGTCCGGCACTATCAGTTTCGGCATCAGTGGAGCCAGACGCGCGGCCAGTATACCCGTGTACAGCTTCAAATCAATGTTGAGCAGTGAGATGGGCCGGTAGGCTGCACAACTTGACGGGTCCTTACCCGGCTTGGGAATTACAGATATGGTGGCGTCCAGGAGATCTTCCGTGATCACTCCCGGTTCAGAGAAGGAATTAAAGAGGGTGATCAAGAGCAGTGACACCTGAGTACAAAAGGTCTTATATAAAATGGCCGTGAAACCATCCGGCCCTGGGGCCTTTCCCAGCTTAAGCCTAGAAATGGCCGAGATGACTTCCTCGGGTCTGATTGCACTCTCTAGGGCCGCCGCCTGGTCCGATGTGAGGACCGGTAGCTGGACGGAGTTCAGGAACGATACGCTCGTGGCGTGGTCCAGTGTCTCTCCCGTATAAAGGGATGCGTAGAAATCGCCAAAGGCAGCCGTGATCTCCCGGTCTCCTGTAGCAAGGTGTCCCACAGATGTCCTAACGCCCTTTACTAAGTGCTGTTGCCTCTTTTCTCTAAGCGCGCGCCCCAGTAAACGTCCGCATCTGTCCCCCCCAGTGTAGTACATGTGAGGTGTTCTCAATGCCGCAAATTCTGCCCTATCTTGGTCTAGCGCGCTTAACTTTATCCGCGCCAGAGTCAGCTGTCGCCAGATCCTAGGCGCGCATGTCCTCTGGTGCATTCCCTCCAACTCCCTGACCTTCTGTGTCAGCTCATCCATTTTTTCCGCTCTTGCCTTATTTTCAGCCGAGGATAATGCAATAAATTCCCCTCTAAGTACCGCCTTCAGGGCCGCCCAGTGAGTCGTCGGGGAAGTGTCTGAAGTGGTATTGTGCAGTAGATACTCCTCGATCGCGCGCGTGATTTTCTCGGGCGTTCCCTTGCGCTGCACAAGTGTGTCTCTGAGTCGCCAGCATCTGGAGAGGCGCTGCGCCGGAGGAAAAAGAAAGGTCACTGAGATGGGGGCGTGATCAGAAAGAGTAGCAATCCCTATGTCCGTAGTGGACTTCAGGGCCTGGAGGGAAGTGGATGCCAGAAAATTGCAATGTGCGTTGGAAAAATATGAATAAGATCTAGAAGTAGGGTGGAGGCTTCGCCAGAGGTCTACCATACCGAATTCCTCCAACCTCCTGTGACCTCCCTCTGACAAAGTCCCAGCCTGGGTGGTACGCTGCGCCGATCTGTCCAATGTGGAGTCTAGCACCAGATTAAGGTCACCCCCTAAAAGGACATGCCTGTCTTCGGATGCTGCTACTATGCTGAGCGCGTTCTGAAGGAATTTCTCCTGACCCTCGTTGGGGGCATAGACCGAGCATACTGTGAAGTCCAGCCCTCCCAGTGAGAAATGGTACGACAGTAACCTCCCCTTTATCTCTGCACCCTTACGCAAGACTTTTCCGCGTAACCTCTGAGCCACTAGAATCGCCACCCCCGCTTTCTTATTCGGACCGGAGGAGAAAAACTGCTGTGGAAAACTACGTGCTTTCATCCTGGAGCAATCTTTCGGCAGCAGATGTGTCTCCTGCAGGAGACAGATGTCAGCCTGCGCGTGCTCCAGACAGGATAACACTGCCCGCCTTTTGATTGGGTTATTAAGCCCCCTTACATTCAGGGAGAGAATGCGCACCTCAGTGTGGGCCATAGGTCTGACTCCATCCCTCCCGCCCCGTATTCCAAATGTCTACCCTTGGGTCCATGTCCACGTCCCTGCAATGAACCCCCCCAGCATTGAGTTCCGGGCGGGTTCGGGTCCGTGCCTGGTAGTGAAGTCTCGTGCCAATGAGTCGTGACGAACCCCCTAGGACCTGGAACCCCACCCAACCCCTCCCACAGAACAAGACATATGAAAGATGCAAGCCCCAACATGTGCCTCCCCACCGTCTCCCGCCACCCCACATCCCACCCTGTCCCTTCCCCTGCCAACACCCCAAAACTAGTAACCAAAAAAGGAAAAAATCAAAAGGTCCATCATTGTCCTTCATCTCTCGCAGATGACCGGTCAAACTACGCCTCGGGGGGGAAAAAGGGTCCGACCCCTCCCCCGTCCCCCCCCAGCCGACCATCACAAGGGCATAAGTGACCCCTAGAATTGCCAACAGGAGAATTTTCAGCCTCCCGGCTGTTGTGATAGATCAGCAGACACCGCCTCCACCGCTGCCCGACGGCCACTCTCGATCTCTGTCTTCGGTGGTCTTTTGACACGCCTCCGATTCCGCTGCTGGCGCCATTGCGACGATGGTTCTCCCTTCCCGGTCTGTGAGGTCTGCTGTTCCTCCCCATCTGGCGGTACGTCTATACCCTGCAGTTGACAAGCCTCCTTAAGGGAGTGGAATTGGTGAAGCTTATTGTCCAGCTTAAAGATAATCCGGAAAGGATGCCCCAAGCTGTATGGTATAGCCTGCTGCTGAAGATAGGATGTCACAGGCTTGAAGCAGTGGCGCTTCTGGAGTGTAAGCGCCGAGAGGTCCTGGTACAGCGTCGGGGAGTGTCCTCGAAATGAGACGGGTTGCTTCTGTCTCGCTTTTTGGAGAATGTCTTCCTTAGTGCGAAAGTCTTGCACGCAGACCAAGATGTCTGCGGGAAAGGATGATCCAGAACGCTGCGGTCCGGCCCTATGCGCCCTGTCAATGGGAAGGGCGGCATCCTCCGGCCGTTCTAGGATATGGTTGAAGAGCTCTGTAATGGCTGGATTTCCTGTCTAGATGGGATCAGCCCCCAGGGGCCCCTGTGACCCAGCCAAAACGTACTCACCTTCCCTTCTTAGATCGTATTCACAATAAGTACCTATACAGATAAATATACAGATTGCACCTAAGAATGGGGAATGACAATATACATATATGGGGTTTTTTTACAATATCTTATTCACATCAGTTGGCCTCGCGGTCGCCCCGACCCAGACCGTTCTACCCTAGGGCAGATCTGACACACAATCCGGCGTGTCTACACACGGGCCTGCAGAACCCAATGCTCCCTTTTCCAAGCGTTCGCGATCCTGCGAAACATCCACGCCAGTATCCCTCCTGGCGCTCTCATTTATCTTATACCACAATCCGGTGGCTTTACACGATAGTATCCTCCCTATCGTTCTCATTAACGCCGCATATCAACGACGACCACATTCCTATGAAACGTTATTGGGATGATATCTCAGCAATCTACTTAGGATAAAACTAAAGTAATAACTTTGGATATGGATTCAGATTATATAATGTACTTTGTGCTCACGACATCAAAGGTCCACTCACTCCCTCCTTATTTAGTTACCATTTGTCTGATCGGGATTTCTCATCCGTTCGTCTAAATAGTGCCTAACTAGAAGTGCCATTTACCAAGATTGAACATAAGCACCAGATACACAATAATTCTATATGAATTAGGGTATTTATTAACAATAGGCATAAATCACATTACTATGCAGCATTACATTTGCAAAGAGAATAAAAGATAAAGGTTAGAGTGCACGCACTATAAGAGTCGGTCGGACATCACCTGGTTAATGGGAAATCGGGACTCGGCAGTCATCTAGGCTCCTGTCTCGTCTCTGGGTCCTGGCTCGCCTTGCAGTCACCCTCAGCCGTCACAAGTACACGTCTGCACCGTTAGGCTCAAACTCGTCTGCTCTCCCTCAGGACCTCGGAACCTTGCTGTTAATTAGCTACCGTCTCTCTCTCTCTCTGCATTAGTGCGCTCCGCGCCACTTCTCGTTCAGTCTATCTTCAGAGAGTTTCGGTCTTAAATCTTTCTCCGACTTCAAAGATGGCGACTTGTCCACCATGAAAGTGAATAATAGCAGAGATGCTAACGGCTAGATGCCGCCTACGGACTAACTGACTCAAAGACTAACACCTTCGCTAATATCAAAGCCCGTTCCTTCATGGAAATTCACGGCCAGTAACCTGCCGCCCACCAAATTCTTGTACCTCCCCGTACCAAGGACACTTTCCCAGCCGGCCGGCCTGAAGTTGTGTCTTCGGAGTGGAGAAAAATACATTCCTTTGATAAGGGTCAGCCTGAACCGGTTCTCTCCAAGCGGACAACAGCTTGAAACTAAAACATTACACTTCACCTAGAAAGCCTTCTCGAGCTACCAGGCAGAAAGCAAAATGGAGTCTGTCTCGCTTAAGGCCTACGGAGCCCATAATATGCATAGCTCCATGAGAAACAGATCGGCATGTTAGCAAATGAGTAAATCATGACTAATACTTATATATCTAACCCCTCACTTAAATTCATAAGCCTTACTCTAAGGGAAATGGCACGAAAATGCCCTTATATCTGTAAGACAGGGTCCCTGTCTATCGGCCTAATCCCTATGTTATGGGGGTGATAGGCTGGAGTCACTCTCCATCATTCTTCTCCTCCAGAGAGCTGGCAGAAAGGCAGCCATTACATTACACCCCTTGACTCCAGTCTATTAACCACAAACTAAATGGAACTAACGTCAGTAGACGAATAATATGAAACAAAACTAACTGATCTATGAGCCTTAGTAAGTCTAAAATATTGTAGCAGGGAAGGAATACACTGAATAAAGCAACAAATCCCTATAAGGACGCAGACAGTAATAATAACCCCTCCCAAAATTTGTCGTAAAAAATGCATGTCAGGGAGCCAATTAAAAAGCCAGTCAAAGAAACCCTGATCTATGTGTTCCTTAATTTCTGCAGTCAAGTCGTGGAGTTTATTAATATGGGATCGGATTTCTTCAGAATGGTCAGACAAATTAAAACAGCACAGCCCTTCAAAATCAGAACATTCATGTCCATGTTTCAACAATAAGTAATCGATAGCGGCACGATTCTGCAAAATAGCTCTACGTTCACCTTGGGAGTCCAATAATAAATCTGATAAAACAGTAGATGTTTGGTTGATCGATTTGACCATCCAGCAGGCCATTTTGCCGATTGTTTTGGCATTATAAACGGCCAATGCAGGAACACCAATAATAGAAAAAGCTAAACCAAGATATTCTGATCTGGAATAAAGATGAACAGAGGAATCACAGTCTTCATGCAATGACATAGAGTCTCGAACAATACGGGAATGTGAAGGAGGATGTGAAGAAAACATTAGCAAACTTAATCTAGTGATGGCACATGGGCCACCAGAAATATTCGCAGGAATATAGGGCCAAGATGAATTCCCGCATGAAAAGAGCCATCCAGCCGGTAACAACATTGAACGATAATGGCTAGTGGCAACTACCAAACTTTTGCAAGTCATATTGTTCTTCACTGAAAAACATGAATTAGGAAGTCTTTTCATACATAACAAACGCTGGTGAAATGAAAAAGTAGTAGCGGCTTGGAGTTTCAACCGCAAACATTCAGAGATGGCTTTAGGATTACAGGTCATCATGAAGCAAAGGTCACCAGGGGTAATGTTAAAAGTAGTGATTCTAGAAGTAAGTAGGACATCTTGGTCTGGAAGAAGAGTACATGAGGGACAATATTCATGGGCCAAAAAGTCGCCCAAAATGACATTAGGTCGGGCACTGGATATATTAAATACATGACGAAGTGTATCAGTAGATGCAGGGACAGCAACCAAACAGGTCGATAAAATGTCAGTGACGGACTTCATGGGTGTAAGGCAAAAATGCGGAGAGTTCGTCACTCGCTTCGCGAGTGTGATCCAAAAATTGGAGGACTTCTGCCACGCGGACCGCGCGGCTCTTGTTATCCCATCACTCGGCGTCGGTAGATGCTCTCCTCTCCCGGCGTAGCAAGCCAAAAGGAGTCCAACGACGACACATCCTGCAGCAGCAGTCCAAAGAATGATCTGAAAGAATACAAACACAGGCCTTAATCATTCTCGTAAGTAACATTTATCAGCTGGGACAGCTTCCCAGCCATCTTGCCCTGGCTTCATCACCAAAACGGTGTTGTCATGACCGGTCGCAATAATATCAGCCTGTTCAGGAGGATTTTTAGGCGATTGCACCCATATTTTAGCTCCAGGAAGATCAGATGATCCGAAGCCTTTTTGTCCACGCACAGTTAGCAACGTTGGGGCAGAGCCTTTTTTGATCTCACCACTGAAGACAGGCATAATCAATAACTGAGCAACACGGTCAGACTTTTTGATAAACAAATCCATCTCACTGCTATTAAGCAAGAGAACCTTAATCTCTCCCTGATAATCACTGTCGATCACGCCACCAAGGACTTGAACACCTTTCAGGGCCAGGCCAGATCTAGGGGCAATTAATCCAAAACTACCGGCAGGTATAGAGACACCTATGCCAGTTTCAACAATGATTCGATCCTTTCCTGGGAAGTGTGCATCATTTAAAGCATGCAGGTCGAGGCCTGCGGAACCTGGGGTTGCTCTACATGGAGCCAAAGCACCGGGGGTAATTTCCCAATAAGTGACAGTACTTCCAACAGAATTAGGTTTCGCATCAACATGTGGAGGAAACAAACGCATCAAAGGAGATTCAGCATGCAACAAAGGACGATTATTCAGTATTAACAAGGCTTGAAGTAAAACATCTCTCCACTGGCTGTAACGGTCATCAGTCAACTTGCGCAACTGTTCTTTCAACAAGCCATTCATTCTCTCAATCAATCCTGAAGCTTGTGGATAATATGGAATATGAAACACCCAGTCAATGTTGTTTTCCGTACAGAATTCCTGCACCAATCTTCCACGAAAGTGGGATGCATTATCTGATTGAATTTGGAATGGGACACCATAATATAAAATAATCAGCTCCAGGGTTTTAATTGTATTCACTTGGGTAGCATTCTTGCAAGGGAAAGCGACCAAAAGGCCACTATAAGTATCAACTGCTGTACAAATGTATTGACAATTTCTGCTCATGGGGAGCGGACCAATATAATCAATCTGCCAAATTTGGGCGGGCAATTTACCTCGATGTAAGTGACCTCGAACAATTTGAGGCACCTCTTTCTTTCTAGAATGCTGGCAAATGGGGCAATGTAAAATGGCATCTTTAATTAAAGAAAAGGGAATATGAATTCCTCTATCAGCAGCCCACCTGTTAGTGGCTTTCTCTCCAAAATGTCCTGCTTTCTGATGGGCCCATTTCGCCAATCCCGCCAAATCAGAATCTTGCATGTCAACCACTGCCTCAGAAATTTTAGACTGTTCATCTGCAATGTTATGGAAAAATTTGTCAAGGGAGTCGATTGGAGTATGAGCATCCACGTGAAAGATTGTTACAGTACTCTGCGGAAGCAGTTCCCAAATTTCTTGCCACAACTCTTTACCCCATAATTCTTTAGAGTGCAATTCCCAATTGTGCGAATGCCATGTAGGCAACCACACCGCTAGTCCATTTGCAGTGGACCAAGAATCAGTGAAAATATGACATGTACCTGGTAACTCCTGTTTCAAAACTTGGTAAACTGCATAGAGTTCAGCATATTGACTACTCTTACCGTCTCCAGTTGTGCTCAATAATTTCTTTGTAATCGGGTTATAGGAGACAGCTTTCCAATGTCTCTTGTCACCAATGAACTTCGCAGAACCATCCGTAAACCACACATGTTTTCTATCCTCCACGGACAGATCATCAAATGATTTACCCCACTTCACGGGAGACTCCTGCACTACGGGAACCGAACGCTCACTCTCAGCTTCATTGGAGGGCGCCTGCGCCACTCGCTCATGTAGAACCGCAACACCTTTCGGACCCACACGTGCCCTGTCCTGAATGTACCATTTCCATTTAATCACACTAGCCTCCTGAGCATGTCCAATTCGATGGGACTTCGGCGAACTCAAAACCCACTGCATGATGGGAATCTCAGGCCTCAAAATCACAGCATGGCCTAAAGTCAATTGCTCGGTATCCACCAGAGCCCAATAACAAGCAAGCAACTGTTTTTCAAAAGGAGAGTAACGCTCACCAGCCTCTGGTAGCTTTTTGGTCCAAAAACCTAATGGCACTTTTTGTCTGCCCTGCTTTTGCCACAAACTCCAATTGGCATACAGACCTTCCACGGACACATTCAAATCCACATTACCCTCACTCACGGGCCACAAATCCAAAGCATACTGAATAGCTTCTTTAGCCAAATCAAAAGCAGTCTGTTGAGGTTCACCCCACTCAAACGCATTCTTTTTACGAGTGACTCGATACAGTGGAGCCAAGATTTGACTCAAATGTGGAATATGTTGGCGCCAAAATCCAAACAACCCAATAAAGGATTGCGCCTCTTTCCTATTTCTGGGAACTGCAAAATCAAGTATTTTACGTGTAACTTGTGGGATCACTTCTCTGTGACCTTCATGCCAATTAATTCCTAGAAATTTCACAGCTTGGGATGGAGTTTGTAATTTGTCAGGATTGATTTCCCAACCTTTCGCTCGCAAACAGTCAATGATCTGATCCAAATGAGACTGTACTTGGTCTTGCGTTTCACCTTGAATCAAAATGTCGTCAATATAATGACAAATCTGAACTTGTGGAATCGTAGGCACTTCAGATAAATGTTCCGCCACCAGCCGGTGACAGATTGTAGGGCTATGTACATAGCCTTGAGGAAGACTCCGGAACGTCATTTGACGTCCATTCCATGTAAAACTGAATTGTTCTTGGCATTCGGGGGCAATTGGAATCGAAAAGAATGCATTAGCAATATCGATAGAAGCATACCATGTACCAGGATGCTTTTGAATTCTCTCAATCAATGTAACAATGTCAGGCACTGCCACAGTCAATTTAGGTGTATGTTTATTCAATTCTCGATAATCAACAGTCATGCGCCAAGAGTTGTCACTTTTGCGCACGGGCCAAACAGGATTATTCCAAGCGGATGTGACCGGAGTAATGACTCCCGCGTCAACCAAATCCTGAATCGTAGCTGTAATTTCTTCATGACCACCTGGGATGCGATATTGTTTCTGAGAAATCACTTTCGTTGCTAAAGGGATCTTAATAGGTGGCATGCGTAAACGGCCAACCCGTACGGGTCTGGTCGAAATGTACTGCCTAGTACCAAACTGATAGTAACCATCATCCAAATGCAAAGTCATACCTTTCAAGATGTCAATTCCAATAATGTATTCCAAAAGTGGCACAACCAACACAGAGTATTCTCTACGAGGAATCCTACCAATTTTAATCTCAAGTGCAGTTTGAACTGCGGGCGTTTCTTTACCACCCAGGCCGGTAATTGTAAAAGACTGTCCATGAAATTTCCTTGCTTTACCATGAATTAAAGTGGCCTCCGCTCCAGTATCAACTAACGCTCGGGCCCTTTGGATATTACGATGTTTCCAAAAAATCTCAATATCTACATATGGTCTGTAATCTCTGTGGGCCCACCTGCGTACCGGAGCTTGACCTATTTCCTAGTCATTTTTCCTGCGTTCAGTCAACCAAGACAGATCAGGGTAGAGGTTTTCAGTTTTCTTCGGTATCAGAATTTCTTGTTCATATCCGTCTCCAGTACGAAACGGATTAGTGTCAGGCTCAAAAAGTTGTGAATTACGGTCGGAGAGTCTGTTACGATCCTCCCTCCTTCGTACATCAGGGGAAAAACTCCTTGCATCTCTACGTCTGTTAGAACCACGATCATCTCTACCCCTTTCACGATCATCCTCTCTCCCCCTCCCATCATTACGACGGGGGGAATCACCACGTTCTTGGCGCCGATCATCACGGCGATCAAAAGTCACACGTCGTCTCTCATCACCACTGTCATCCGAACCACGATCATAATCATTCTTTCGCACACGACGGGCACCTTCCTTCCGATCCAAACCACGCTTACGAAACATATCCCATAGGATATTATTAGGTTCACCATCGATCTCTTCCCTTTTGACACCATCAGCAATGAGAGCAAGAAACATGTCACGTCTAGAGAACTTATAGTCCCCTCCAGTACGACCCTCAGGTCGGGACTGTCTTTCAGGTTTAAACCATTCACCCAGCTCACCAAGCTGACGAACAGACTCAAGCACAGCAGACAAAGGATTGCCAGTTTGATTAATTAACAATGTCATCATGACCTGCTTGTAAGCAACAGGAGAAGTACGTATAATGCGGTTACGCACGGAAGATGTTAACAAACCATCCAATAACCTGTCAGCAGTACTAAGGAAGATACACGTTTTCATGACTTCCTCCTTTAAACGTTGCGACGCATCGCGCAAAGTGTACCACGGCTTTTCATCAGAGGGCCAATCAGACTCTGTTGGATATTTATGATTACAGCCCTCAGACGCAAGCTGGAGCAAAGAAGTCTGGACATTACCATTAAAATTCCGAAAATGGTCCTGAATAGTAGAATCAGAACTCAGAGAACAAAATCGTAAGCAATCAACAGCATCGAGCATAATACCGGAAGCGCCAAGCTCATACAGACGCACCATCCAAGTAAGTAAGGCCTCACCAGGCCGTTGTTTAAAACGTTGCAGGATGTCACTAATCTCCTGCTGAGTAAAATCTTCAATACAGTCAAGAGGGATGCCACCCGGATTACCAGGGGCTTGTTGTAATTTCCGTCGAAAGATCGGGTGAGCAGAAACTGCGGGAAGAGCTTCCGTGGAAGCCCGCATTTTAGATTTAACAGAGCAATCAGGGCAAGCTACGTCATCCGCACGGGAAGAACGAGCACGGTCAGAATTGGTAGTCAAATCAATGCATGAAGCAGATTTACAATCACGTCCGGAGCGAGAAGACTCGCGCTTATCACCCTCCTCTGCCGAGGAGTCAGAAGTATGAGAATCCCAGATATTACCCTCCCACTCATCGGGGTTCCAATCCATTCCAGCTTTTGCTACAATCATACGCACTTTACGGGACGACACGCGCCCACGACGATGTTTGTATTTATATCGTGCAATACGGACCGCAGCTCTTTCGGCAATGGTCTGATATGTTTCAAGTTTGTCGGCAAGCAGTTTATTTTGACAACGTAAAAGAGTATGCGAATTTTGCAACTCAACACACTGTCCTTCCGTATCTTTAAATTGTTTCTGTAGTTGAACAAACTTCTCATGCAATATTCTGTATGCATTAAGAATAATCCACCCTCTGCGTCCTAAAATAGGAAGCTCATCGCCTTTCACTATCGGCGCTTTCCGTAAGCATGAAATCACATCGGCAGGCTCCGCCTGCTCCAAACAGGAAGACCAATTTTCACTCAAACCAGTAGAATCAGCCCACTCGCGGGCCAAGGCCTCGTAAGGCGTAGACTCCCAGCCGGGAATCTGAATCGGTAATTTGAAAACCGACGGAGATTTTTTCGGAAACATATTAACACGCAAAAACTATATACACAATTATAAACAAAATTTGATACGTACAAGCCGAGCGCAAACCAACGAGATCAAAACAACACAATGCACACAGGCTTCGTAAACAGTTCGTGACGCCAGATGTAATGGCTGGATTTCCTGTCTAGATGGGATCAGCCCCCAGGGGCCCCTGTGACCCAGCCAAAACGTACTCACCTTCCCTTCTTAGATCGTATTCACAATAAGTACCTATACAGATAAATATACAGATTGCACCTAAGAATGGGGAATGACAATATACATATATGGGGTTTTTTTACAATATCTTATTCACATCAGTTGGCCTCGCGGTCGCCCCGACCCAGACCGTTCTACCCTAGGGCAGATCTGACACACAATCCGGCGTGTCTACACACGGGCCTGCAGAACCCAATGCTCCCTTTTCCAAGCGTTCGCGATCCTGCGAAACATCCACGCCAGTATCCCTCCTGGCGCTCTCATTTATCTTATACCACAATCCGGTGGCTTTACACGATAGTATCCTCCCTATCGTTCTCATTAACGCCGCATATCAACGACGACCACATTCCTATGAAACGTTATTGGGATGATATCTCAGCAATCTACTTAGGATAAAACTAAAGTAATAACTTTGGATATGGATTCAGATTATATAATGTACTTTGTGCTCACGACATCAAAGGTCCACTCACTCCCTCCTTATTTAGTTACCATTTGTCTGATCGGGATTTCTCATCCGTTCGTCTAAATAGTGCCTAACTAGAAGTGCCATTTACCAAGATTGAACATAAGCACCAGATACACAATAATTCTATATGAATTAGGGTATTTATTAACAATAGGCATAAATCACATTACTATGCAGCATTACATTTGCAAAGAGAATAAAAGATAAAGGTTAGAGTGCACGCACTATAAGAGTCGGTCGGACATCACCTGGTTAATGGGAAATCGGGACTCGGCAGTCATCTAGGCTCCTGTCTCGTCTCTGGGTCCTGGCTCGCCTTGCAGTCACCCTCAGCCGTCACAAGTACACGTCTGCACCGTTAGGCTCAAACTCGTCTGCTCTCCCTCAGGACCTCGGAACCTTGCTGTTAATTAGCTACCGTCTCTCTCTCTCTCTGCATTAGTGCGCTCCGCGCCACTTCTCGTTCAGTCTATCTTCAGAGAGTTTCGGTCTTAAATCTTTCTCCGACTTCAAAGATGGCGACTTGTCCACCATGAAAGTGAATAATAGCAGAGATGCTAACGGCTAGATGCCGCCTACGGACTAACTGACTCAAAGACTAACACCTTCGCTAATATCAAAGCCCGTTCCTTCATGGAAATTCACGGCCAGTAACCTGCCGCCCACCAAATTCTTGTACCTCCCCGTACCAAGGACACTTTCCCAGCCGGCCGGCCTGAAGTTGTGTCTTCGGAGTGGAGAAAAATACATTCCTTTGATAAGGGTCAGCCTGAACCGGTTCTCTCCAAGCGGACAACAGCTTGAAACTAAAACATTACACTTCACCTAGAAAGCCTTCTCGAGCTACCAGGCAGAAAGCAAAATGGAGTCTGTCTCGCTTAAGGCCTACGGAGCCCATAATATGCATAGCTCCATGAGAAACAGATCGGCATGTTAGCAAATGAGTAAATCATGACTAATACTTATATATCTAACCCCTCACTTAAATTCATAAGCCTTACTCTAAGGGAAATGGCACGAAAATGCCCTTATATCTGTAAGACAGGGTCCCTGTCTATCGGCCTAATCCCTATGTTATGGGGGTGATAGGCTGGAGTCACTCTCCATCATTCTTCTCCTCCAGAGAGCTGGCAGAAAGGCAGCCATTACAAGCTCCCTGGTGAATTTGAAGAGGTCTTTGTCCACCTCCGAGTGAGCCACACCCCGAATGCACACGTTGTGTCTCCTGGAGCGATTTTCAAGGTCCTCCAAGTGTGATTGCAGGTCTACCTGCTAGTCGTGGAGGCGTATGATTTCCTGCTGGAGTGCCTCCGTCTCAACGTCCCGGGCATCCTACTTCGCCTCAACATCCGCCACTCGCTCCCCCACACCGTCCAAATCTCGCCGCACAGCACGTATCTCTTCTGCGAATTCCTTTTTAAGAGTGTGGATGTCCTCCCGTAGTGTTGTGAAGAGGGACTCGAGGAAGGCCTTCGTGATAGGTTCTGCCCCCTCTCCCCCCTGTTTCATGCTGGTAGCTGAAACCTCTTCAGCTGCAGTGGGCGATTGGGTTTACGTAAACAGGTCTTTCACCGTCCGGTCTTTGCGGACTTTTGAGCTTTGCGCCATGGTGTCTGTTCGGCTGGTGATGGCAAGCCCGCGTCCAGACGAAGTCCCAGACCCAGCCGTAGAGTGTAGTGGTGCACTGCCGGCTGCCGGCCCACGTGTCAAGGGCCTTCCAACCTGCACCGCAAAATGGCGCCCTGATATGCCCCTACGACGGAGGGCCACTCCAGTGTACGCCGCTAATCAACCCGGGTCTGGCCAGGAATGCCTGTCAATGTAGAGGGGCCCTGAAATCTATCCGGGCGAAGCCCTCCTCCTGCCTCCCCGATCACTCACTGGGCCCCTCTGTGCTAGCCGCCACTTGGTGATTCCTCAGGCGCGAATGAGGCGTCTTGCGCTCTCTGCCCCACGCTGCCTGTACCCCGAACCGTGCCTGTCCATTGCACCTGGGCCCTAGAGGGGCCCCCTGAATAAGGGCGACGGTCGGAATGTCATTGAGAGTGGGCCCCCAACCCAGCAGACTCCGCTCAAAGGCTCCGGGCTCACCACGCTGCAACCACCACGGGGCCTCCCGGTGCAGCGCGATCAACCCCCTCCACTCGCCTGGTGTAGAGCGCGGGCCCCCGCACAGTTCCGCTGCGCTGCACTGAAGGCGGGCCCGCAGAAGCGCTAGGGCTGTGAGGTCCCCAGTGCCTCGCACTGGTGAGACTGCTGGCCGGGCCCGCCTGAGGCTTACTGCTGCGGCCTGGGATAGGCCCGATCCCCGGTCTCCAGTGCGGCTTCTACGCCGCTGTCTGCTTGGTCCTCCTCCCATGCCGGCTGCGGCTCCCGGGCACGCCGCGCGCCGGTCTGCGAATCTCAGCTCCAGTCGCCTTCAGGGGCCGGACCTCGCCCGGCAGGGTCCCCCCGAGCCAGGGCCGACAAGCAAACCAAGGGGGCACGCTGAGAAGGGGCTCCACAAGACGGGGGCCCGCGCTTTCGAGGGCCGATGGCGGGAGCTCCGGGAGACGCGTCCGCCTACGCCGCCATCTTGGCCACGCCCCCCCAAATGCCTGATTTTAAATCTTCAAAGATAATGTACTGTATGGATTCCTGCATTTACACAGACAAACAATATTATCAAGTTTCCCCCTGCAACTAGATCTATTTGGGGTGATCAATATACACTTTTCGCATCCACCATGTGTAAAATGTAGGAAAAATAAAGTGCCACAAGTATATCTTTCATGTTTATTGTATCACGTGACAAGGGTGTAAGCATCACTAAAAAAATGACATAAAAATAGTAAGCGGACTGCGTTTCTGGCAGTGATCAAGGATACTTCGTTATCCGAAACGCGTCTGACGAGGCTTTAATAAATCAAGACCTGCCAAACCAAGTAAATCGGTGTCCATTTCCCTTCCTCTGAAGCATTGCCGGCTGGAGTGCGAGAGACGACTTGGGGAATACTGTTTGTATATATATATATATATATATATACATATATATATATATATATATATACACACACATGTATATCCACCTTCTCGAGTTTCCACATTTAGAAGAGCCACAAACAGGAAGGTAAATCTTCGTTTATTTAGTGCAAGTGCCAGCGCAGTGGCAGCCTAACGCGTTTCATGCTCCCTTTAGCATTTCATCAGAGGCTTTTGTTCCAACAAACCACGAAGCACAGGCATCACTTATAACTCCCACCACCTGCCTCAGTGGGCGTCGGCTCTCCCCGAGCCTGATGGTATTTGTAGTGCTATCATTGTCACTCCAGTGAGCTGCTTCACTGCGATGCATAAAATTAGGTAAAAATAAAACCCCTGTGGGTTTGGAAAGTGTTCCGTTACCTCTGGGTTGCATGTGCCTTCTTGCACAAAACGACCTTCCTGTCCTTAGCACTGCTCGCCAGTTTAACTGCAGCTCGGTCTCAAACCCTCATGGCAGGGCTCTTCCAGGACCGGGACCGGCCGTAAAAATCCACCTTCTCGAGTTTCTCCATTTAGAAGAGCCACAAAACAGTGGGCTGCTTCACTGCGATGTAAAAATAAAACCCCAGTGGGTTTGGAAAGTGTCCCGTTACCTCTGGGCTGCAAGTGCCTTCTTGCACAAAACGACCTTCCTGTTCTTAGCGCTGCTCGCTATATATATACACACACACACACACCAGGCACCTCAGAGGTCACCAAAGAGAAAACGGGCACTCCAGGGAGGCTCAAGTGTAGTTATTTTATTTATCTCTCAAGAGCATCATTGGAGCACCATCACGTTTCGATTCAAATTAGCCTTTCTCAAACCTTGAGAAAAATAAAATACCTACATTTGTGCTACCCTGGAGTGCCCTTCTTCATCTTGGGTGAACGCTGAAGTGCCTGGCATGTAATACCGGGAACTGCGCCTGTAATGGAAGCAACTACACATATATATATATTACCTACTGGCGGTCGCCAGTAGGTAGTTATAGTTAGGACCTATTATCCATAGGAAATCCGCAACATTCTATTGCCAATAACTTTGGCGCCGATTGATGAATCTTCTTGAAATTTTCCAAACTTTTGTCCAGCTCACTTCCCCGCTTCTTTGAAAGTGTGGGGATGATTAGTCAAGCGGGGGCCGAGAAAAAATGGGGGTCCCAAAACGTGTTTTCCCCAAGCAATTTCCCATAGCACCTTTAGCCACGGCTGCAGCCTGAACGGAATTACACCAAATTTGGCAGAGAGGTAGTCCTCAGTTCAGACTTGTGCCTTTTGTTTATGTGGTGTAAATCTGTTCAGTTGTTTCTGAGAAAATGACATTTAAAAGTACATATATATCAACTGCGACATGCATTGTCCCCCTCTCTGGTGGGCTTAGAGTCCCTGCCCGAGTTCAGCCCCCTAGAGGCTAAGGTGTTTATGGGGGAATTGGAGGGGAAAAAAATTTCTAACATATATCAGACCCTAGTCACACACTGCTCCTCCTCCCTTGATAGGCTACGCTCCGTGTGGGAGGGAGATGTAGGAGCTCTCGAAGAGGAAGACTGGAGGGAGGCCCTGGAGGCCCCGAGGGGGGCGGCCATTGCGATGCGTTTACGCTTTATCCCATTTAAATACTTACATAGAGCCTACTTTACCAGAGAACGACTGTGGAGGGCAGGTTTGATTGCCTCCCCTGAGTGCTTGAGGTGCGAACGGGCGGTGGGAACGTTTATCCACACTGTGTGGTCATGTGCGAAACTGGCGAGGTACTGGATGGGTGTATGGGACTGCTTGTCTGAGGTTTTGGGATGGGACCTTCCCCGATCACCGCAGCTCGGCCTGCTGCATGTAATGGAACAGGTGGGGGGCAACATATACAAACGCCATTTATTGGTTTTGGGCATCACTGTGGCCAAACGAGATATAGCTCGGGCCTGGAAGGACCCCAGGGCCCCCTTGCTGGAAGTGTGGAGACGGGGATTGGACTTTTGAATGGGGCTGGAGCGTCCAGTCTTTGAGGCCAGGGGCTGCCCCCGGAAACATTTTAAGATATGGAAAAGATGGGCGGACTATAGAGGGTTGTGGCTGGAGCCACCTGTGCCCAGGACGCTGGAGAAGAACTTTAACTATTGGACCCTGGGCGACAGGGAGCACGCACTTTTCGTACTTTCTTGCTTTGTGCCTTGAGACTTTGCAGACACTGTGTGGGGGAATGAGTGGGACCCGGGGGGGATGGTAGGGAGTTGGGAGTTTGGGGGCGGGTGTATAACCTATTACTGCTTGTGCTGCCTACACATCTTCTTTCATAATATGCTCGCTAGTCCTGCGATGTAATGCGGGACGGTGTCCCCTTTGTATTTTGTCAGTACTGCAATAAAATTTTGTTCTGAAAAAAAATAAAGTACATATATATCTATGTGCGCGGTGGATCCGCGGATTGTGCAAGGATTGGCATCGTAGCATAAGCGCACCGTCCCGATCACGCGCTCAAGGCTAATTGACTGTCAAGCGGTTGTAAACATTCGGAACCAGGAACTGTTGGCAGCCATTTTGTGCCTCTGTAGAAGCGAAGCTGAGGAAGTCAGTGGAATATGTGTTCAAAACGGAGAAAGGGGTCAGGGTAGAAATTATTTTAATTTTACCCTCTAGACCTGCTTAGGGGGTCCCAAAAGGACCCCCAGGGCCTCCATTTTTTTTAAAACCGGGATGTGTATAGGTTGCGTGGGCTGTGCCGTAAAAAGGAGTTTTTTTTAAAATAATTCGTCTCCGGGGGTTAAATACCGGGGGCAAAATTATTACATTTTATGTGGGGCCTAGAGGGGCCCCCCCAGCCTCGTGGATCGTCAGCGCCTGGGGCTAAAAAGAAAAAAAATGGTGGGGGAGGGGTCGAAGTCCTGAAAGCCATGGGGACCATCACCCGTCGGGGGTTTATGTATTGTGGGAGGGGGACTACGTGGCTCCCGTCCTGGAGCACTCGAGGGCCCGTTACCCACCGGGGCTACAAAAAAAATTATGGCTAGGGAGGGGGGGGGGGGCTGTAAGGTCTCCAAAGCCCCGGGGACCACCATTCCCTGGGGCTTTATGTATTGTGGGAGGGCCGGTTCCTGCAGTGTTCCGGGGTGTCCATCCCGCCCTCCCATAGCAAGGAAATCTGTTCTCTCTTTCAAAATCAAAATCATATTGCTTTTCCACATGGGGAGTTGTATATTAGTAGCACATGATGTGGAAAAGTAATGCCGACTCCCAAACGCATAGAAGTTGTGCATCAAAGGCGCTGGAGTCGCGCACCCTACAGATTATGAGTCGTGCATCCAGCGCGTGCACACCAGGGGGCCGTACGGAACTCTGCGCTGGGTGCGTGACTTATAATTTTACCGTAAAAAAATAGCCCCTATCGGTAATTTCTAATATCTCCGGGGACCCTATCCCCTCGGTCTTATAAAAAATGTTGGGGACCGTGAGTGGAGCTACAATGCCCCCACAGTCACGCCGGCTTCCCGCGTTCTTCAGGAGTCGCCATTGATTTTCTGCAAGGGGAGATGCTAACTTGTATGTGGAAATGCAATCTTCTTTTTATTTTGAAAGTGAGAACAGATTTCTCTGCTCTGTCTTTCAAAATGCTAACTAAGTTTGCTATGAGAGGGCGGGAGCTGTGAGATTCCCGCCATCTCAAAGCAAACAGCAGTGTCCCGGGAATATGCACCCCGGGACACTGCATGAGCCGGCCGTCGAGCGTTGCGGTCTCCAGGGCTCTAGGCATAGGGTCACACAGTTTGTCTCTCACAATACACAAATTTCCGGGGTGGTGGTCCCCAGGGTTTGAGGGGGGTCATTGAGACCCACACACTTCTAATTTTGTGGAGGGGGAGGGCTTGGACGTGAAAGTGGTGCAAGGGAGTTGTAAATCTGGTACACAGTGTTTTGTTTTACTTTGCTTTCCTTTCTGGTCTTGTAGAGGATTCAGGGTTAATATAACGTTTTTTGTACAGCCAGTACCTTTCATCTCTACTCCCAAACGGCTTTCTGCCTGTTACCATCATAACAGTTCATGGAACACTTAAATGAGCACAGAGGTTAGAAGTTCACCACACTATGTTGGTAATGGAAAAAAGTTACTGTGCTGGAGTTTTTAAACTTTTCCATAGGAAACGTTAGTCATAGGTATAGACTCTGGTAAAGATCTGGTAAAGAGTTAGCCTCAGAATTATACTTCAAATTATAAATATCATTACTATTGGGGACCGCTACCCCACCCACCCCCCAAAAAAAAGACATATACTTTTTTTAAATTAACTTTTATTAAAACAATAAATAACTGGAAACGTAACTTAAAGATAACAATACTATAAATAACTAGAAACATAACTTTAACAAAACAATATAATAAACAAAATGTGATATGGACTCCAATAGAAGTACGGTAGGTAATCTGCAAAACAAAAAAGAAAATTAGTGTTTAAAATTAGATCGATGTGACTAAATGAGGTCAAACATTACAAGTCAAATTAACTGTTGAAGATATTTCCTTCTTTTAACGTGTGCAGTGTGCCTGATACATTTCACTTGTCCTATAGGCTTGCGTTCAAGCCGTGTCTTTATGGAAGTGCCTACTGCGTCAGATTTACATTACAGATCAACAGATCTTTAAAATGATTCAGCGATGAGACAGAATTAGGTGAGAGATCAAGTCATTATGAAGGACAATATTCTTTAGCGCTTATTTACAGGACTCTTGCGCCAGTTTTGTGTTACTTTACTCATGTTGAAAGTGACGCAAAAGTGGCGCAAGGGGCTTGTAAATAAGGTCTTTCATTTGTAATGCATTTAATCGGAGGCATTGTATATCTAGGTCGCTCTGCTTACCTTGTGTAAACAGTGTGACCTACAGAGCTCACAAGTTGAACTCAGCTTTGGTTCTACACTTTGGAGTGGACAGCAGCGTCCATAACTTTAACCGCACCGCTGCAGCGGCTTTTCCCGCTGTGTGCGGCAATTTTTAAAAAGCCGCGTTACATGATGAGCTCAGCTCGTCATCAGCATAGCAGCGCCGAAGCTGATGACGAGCTGAGCTCGTCATCAGCAGCGAAGAGGTTAAAAGAGATAGAGAAATTATGTGAGAGGGATAGAGAGAAAGAGAGAGAAAACAACATTAAAACTGCGAGAGAGTGAAAGTTATAGATGTAGCGGTTAATAGTAGAGAAAATACTAGTAGCTCACCTTTTGCCTTGGTTGTGTGTTCATAGCGCACCCTCCAGTTTAGTGATCTGAAATATAGTATATAGAGTTAGTCATAGTATAGTACATACAAAAGTGGCATACGGGGCTTGTAGATTTGCCTCTCAGACTGTTGTAATCTATTGTCACTGCTCGGAGGTAATTGTACATTCCTACGCAGTGAAGCTGCTGCACACTACCCACTCTCTCCTTTCACAGATGACTTGTTGTTTCAGAAAGAAGCTTTTTTGCTCACCTTGTGCCATTGGCGTGATTCAAAAAGGGTGCACCAAGTGTCGTAGCAGCCTTCTCAAACGTTGTTACGATGGTCACGCATCATCGCAGAATCCTCGAACGTTGAGTTTTAGAGGTGTTGGGGGGGTGGTGGAAACGCCAATTTGGGTAAGGTAAAAAGGAAGTTAACATTGTGTGTAATTTTTTTATCAAAGGAGATAGGAAGTGAGAGAGTGACTGCAAAGAATATTCGCAGCTCAACTTTCTGTCACCAGTGTGTTTTTCAGCATGTGCTGGGACATAATGCACCCTGAAGCTCTACATCTAAAAGATTGTAAAAGAAAGATGTTATGTTTGATAATTGTTACTATCTTAATGTGGAGTTGAATAACATCGGCCTTACACACAGGTTCCCTCTCACATTTAAAAGAACTATTTGTATAGTTTATATTCCGGACGTTTGAGCGATTATAAAAACGTTCTTGCTATTGGAAAAAAAATGCACATGTAATTTGATACTCTATATAGGACTGCGTTTGTCTAAATCGCTGCGTCCCTTTTTTGTATCCAGTCTGCTACAGCTCTTCGACTCCCCCCGATGCGCACCCAGGCCTCACTGCTCACCTTTTCATGGACAGGACACCTTCTGCATCATGTAGTCCCGATCTGCCACTAAGAAGTCTCATATATGGTGCTGAGTCTTGATATCGGTATGGCTAACGACATACTGGTGCTCCCATCATCATTGCAGGTTCCTCACCTGCTCAGTGCTTCTGATACCACTAACTCAGTGACCAAAGAGGCCACACACGTAGTGGTGGGCCCCCCACTCGGTGGTTCGGGCCTACATGAGGCGTTTGAACCACCAGGACGGGCCATCACAGCGCTTAGGATGGGAGCAATTCTAAAATGGCGGAGAGCAGGTGCGCCCCGTCTTTTTTATTGGTACGGTCATGTATGTAGTGACGGATGCTCTGGATGGGCGTGGTGTGGGTGTTTACCAGCCATGAGGGAGTGTGTATTTGCCGTTCTGACAACTAGACCTGGAACTAACAAATCACTACAATTAAATCTGGGGAATGTTTCGTTGTTGTGTTTTCCTGGAAGCGTAAGTGGAGTGCGCTGGCCTGACGTATGCCAGTGCTGCGCGAGGCTCTGAACCATGATTCTGGAGCTATGGGCGTGGTCCCGTCGTGAGCTATATGAGAAATCAAGTGATTTGGGTGTCCGTTTTGTAGTGCTGACGTCACCCGGGTCTTAAAAACAAATGTGTCATTATATCTGTAAAGTCCCACAACTTGGCCAACATGGAAGGTACGGGGTATTACTGATTCTATATTCGTTCATAGTTGCACACATAAAAGACGGTGGACATGACGCATTTCTGCAATTATGAATGTTTGTTGTACAATCAGTGGAGTGTTGTCGCTGTATTAATACAGGGCTGTGAAAGGTTTAAGTTGCAGTTTTTTGGCACATGAAGGGCAGCTAATTATATATATATATATATATATATATATATATATATATATATATATATATATATATACACAAAAACTCCTCCACGCCACTTCCAATCCGTCCGGACAAGCGAGGCGTTCACATGCAACGATTGTTTGTAACTTTTTTGTTTTTATAATGCTCGATGATTACCCAAGCCCAACCCTCCGATCAAATCATGTGACCATAGACATAAACAACATCGCAAATGTTGTAGTTCTTACTGTGCAAATACGCAAAAATAAATTAAAATATCAATTTCTAAATAGGATAATATCTAAACATCTTCACATATTACTTAATAAATCCAAGAAGATAATAGATTTAAAAAATCTATATACAAAGATGTCCTATTTGTTCTAAATTGCGAACACCACATATTAATAAGGAGGACTCGCATGAGAAAGTGCAATTCAAAGTGGATAATACAGTGCAAAAAAATCCATGTCTAAAGTGCAGAAATAGGTTTGCTAACATGTGTCAACATTTGAGAATAAAGTGCTACAGTCCATGATAAAACCACCTGTATAAATATGATAACTTCATGCTATTAGAAAATATTATGATAAAATCGAATATAAAAGCATGGTTAAAACATTTCATATTAAATACGGAGTTTATCATAAAAAACTGTTTAAAAACACCCTGTGGCTAAAATTAAGTGTTAAAAGAATTATGTGAAAAAAAGAGGTGGAACAGGATATTTAATATATTTACACAAGTTGAAGGAATTGAAGAACTATATATATATACGTATATGGTTATTCAGGTACACTGTAGAACTTGGTGCTGGATTCATTGTTGATTGTCTAAACATCATTCTCAAAGAGAATATCTTTGAATTTCGTGGCACTCTGTACAACCAATCAAAAGGTGTAAGCATGGGTGCGTCCTGTGCACCCACAATAGCAAATATCTTTGTTGCATACTTTGAGCATCAATTTGTATTCAAAGAAGAGGCCCCCTTTTTCGAGACCATACACAAATGGTCACGATATATAGATGATATCATCTTCATCTGGGACAACAATGAAGACACCCTGGGAGAATACATCCAATAGTTAAATCTCTGTGATGACAACCTTCAGTTCACCTCACACAGCATTAATGCCCAAATTAAATATTTGGACATTATGATTAAGCATGAAAGTGACCTTCTTTATGTTGATTTATACACTAAACCAACAGCTCGCAATACCATCCTCCATCATACCAGCTTCCATCCCCTAAAACAGAAAAATGGGATCCCGTTTGACCAATTTTTGCGACTACGTCGCAACTGTACTAAACTAGAAGATCATGATCAAAGAGCTAGTGAAATGAAGCAGAAATTCATGAACCGAGGGTATCCTCATCGCGTTGTACGTGACGCGTATAAACGTGCCCGGTTCTACGATCGCCAGCACCTCTTGGCCGGTAATTCTAACACAAGAGATACCAATCTGGTCTTTGTCTCAAGACATTCTGTTCTTAATGAACAAATTCGATAAATATTATGCTCAAACTGGCATATACTGAACACGAACAAACCACAGAATTAAAGCATTCCAAACCCTATGTTCGCTTATCGTAAGAACAAGAACATTAAAGACTTAATAGATCACGCACGCCCCCTGCAAAACAACTGTCACAACGAAGTATTGTTGACCTGTTACCCATTCATGGAAATTTCAAATGCGGAACATGTAAATCATGCCCCTCAGCAATAGAAACCTCAGCTATCTGGCAAAATGGAGTAACAGTGGAAAGTCAGGGCATTACCAATTGCAAATCAAAAAACATTGTGTATCTGCTACTATGCTCATGCCAAAAAGCATATATTGGAGAAACCTCTAGGTCTATGAATGTCCGACTCACAGAGCATAGATCAGCGATTCGTACCCAGAAACTAGCAGCCGCTATGGTATGCCATTTTCTTGAACACCGTCATTCACCTGAGGACATACGGTGGTTTATACTTGAAAAGATCAGACCCACAGCAGGGATCTGCTGTGAAAAAAAATGAAAAAAGTGAAGCTTATTTTATCTTCATGCTAGACAGTGTATTGAAAGGATTAAATTTAATGATACCCTGGGATCAGGCGATTATCTAAAATTTTTTGGTCAATTTACCTATAGTTAGGTGTGATTATAGTGCAGGATATATCTAACATTCGTCTATGAATCAATTTTAGGCACCGCATGGACTGTATAGCTGTATGCATTATACTATATATACACACATAGACAGGTTATGGTAATGCCCTTTCATTTATTTTGTTTAGAGCAAAAACAATTCTGTTGGATGAAAGCACATTCTGTTTGTTCCATTATTGTCTATTATCCGTTACCACCTTTAGCCCTTTTGATATAGCTACCTAAATGTTTCTATCTCCCCTGTTTTCACTTTAATTCCATTTCCATTTGTTACTAGAACTTGGAGTTTTCTCTCTCTTTTTTTTTGTCTTTCATTCACACCATTTATCTTTATCTAATTCCATCTTTTATTTTATTTTATTCTTTTATTTTTTTCTTCGGATTACATTCTGGAACATTTTGGTCCCCACTATGGGCGAAAAATTATATCGGCGGATAATACCTCTCTAACCATCAGAGCTGCTGTCTAGATCAGTCTGCTTTTTAGTTTTATCTGTCTTCCATACCATTGCCGAAGTCCGTTTTCTATTTTTTGAGTTAACCAACAGGACCATCACTATAAATATGGCGGCCCCCTTTGTGCAAACGTTGACTCCGGCCGGCGCCAGATGCTGGTCCTCTTTGTAACGTTCGATAGTACGAGGGCCGGACCCCGCGATTTCTATGTTATCGCTACGGTAAGACATATGTCAATAGTCCTTCTTCTCCTTTTTGTTTGGGCTACGGTTTTATAGCGTGAGCTATCATTGGCTTACCCTGCCCGTCCCACCTTTTCTCCTCCCTACCGTAATGAGCCTCTATGTATTCCTTCCGACCGCTATGAACCTCTGAATATTCCTTCTCATTTACCGTCTTAACGTTGGCATTTTAAGACACGCCAATTGAGCTGCACAGCACGCTATGATCTATATTGGATTAGATCGTTAAGTTGAAGCCCTTATGCCTAACATACACGAACTAGTCTATTCTTTATGAAAATGTAGGAAATATCTATAAATTCCTGGTCACATGGTCAATCCGGATATATTATGTAATCATACCCCTGATATATATCAAATTCAAATGTTGAAATATACGCGGCGGGTTTATAATCAATATATGCATATGCATTCTAACCCTGCCCGTCTTATTCTCAGATTTTATCTCGAATACATATACAGATTCTTTAGATAGACTATACATCTTACATAACCTGTTTGCTTTTTTAGATATTCGTGCCCCACTCCAAGATTACTCTTTGGCCACCGCTCGGCACGTATCTGTGTCTCTCAGGTATCCTATTCGCTCTTTTGTTAGCTTCTACTAATCACGTGGCTCAATTACAATGTATAATCTTCAATAGTGCCTTTTTTCTTATAGATCATATGTTTTCATTTAAAGCTCCTTTTCTGAATACGCTGTGAAGGACTAAATTTACCTGAAAGGACAAGTTTCATCATCACTCTATATTAAAGGTATATGGCTGTCTACCATATGTGCGAACATGATACTCCGCATATTTTACACCTAATTATCTGATATATATATATATTTAACTGGTCTTACCGTTTCTTATTCACCAGGAACTCCTTTTCATTTGTTTATCTATTGTCCTATTTCATACGTTGCGATATCGACGGATGGTAAGTATCGATAGACACCATCGTGGTAGTTAGTAATTCTATCTGGAGATAATATATCTTATCACTATGGGTTACTATCTATTTCATTCATTTTTTCTTGATTTTTTTACTCATTTTTGGGTAGTCACTCATTATGGTAATTCTCTCTTATCCTCATGCTATACTTCTGATTCATGTGTTCTATGTTCCTTTAAACTCTTGTGAACTCTATTATCTACTGAGCAATTATTACTATACACTTTCTGTAACACGACTAATATCACGTAAACACCTTCTTATTTTTGTCACTTTTTAAAGTCACGATATTTCCGAAGATGTACCCTGTTATCTATCTTTACTTTTTGCCCTTATTATATCCTGTCCCCTTTTCCCTTCCCCTTTTCCATAGCTAAACAGAAACATGAGGCGGTAACAATTATGGGAGTCCTTCTCCC
Source organism: Lissotriton vulgaris (assembly GCF_964263255.1). NCBI lineage: Eukaryota > Metazoa > Chordata > Amphibia > Caudata > Salamandridae > Lissotriton > Lissotriton vulgaris. The sequence goes on from NC_141696.1 coordinate 1,410,518,025, forward strand.
CCTTCTGGGTTTTATTTGTAAGTACCAACCACGAGTGGCTTTCAATTATGATATATAGCTGCATCCCCTATATAGACAATTGTGGCAACTATGTGCTTCAATTCATCGAGAATTCTTTAGTGCATTTTTTTCACATGTATAATACAATGTAACATTATGTGTGCCTTCCAGCTATGTTTATTCCATTCATCATGTCTGAGATAACCTGTGCACAGATAATTATATGATACATTTCCTCTCAGATGGTTTGAGTGAAGCCTTTTAGTCATGCTAATTAGCACACTTACGCTCCTATGGAGCAATCGCATTATCTGTACATACTAGATAAAGGTATATATATGAGACATGTGGCTATGTAAACACAGCATAACAGGTCTAGTATATTTGCAATCAAGTCTTTTTAAATCTCTATGACTATAGCTCTACATTGTCAATATGTATAGTGTCTTAATGTATACTGTTGCTCGCAGAAACCCAATGTATATATTCCCTCTTTTTGATTTTCACCCATATGTTTTTAAATTGTAGTGCAATAGACGGGTCACCTGATGAAGGCTAACGAGCCGAAACGCACGTAGTGTGTCCATCTACCGCATTGCCTCCATCATCTTATTTTTCTAATGCAAACTGTGTGTTTTTTATGACTTTTCTGTAAATACTGCCATATAAATTTTCAATTTCACTAAAATGAAATAGATTCAACTATGTAAAAAACTGTTATATAAAAAACAAAAAATATATATATATTTGTGTAACATAAAATTATAGAATACATCCACACTATTGGTGATAAGTCCTTATGTTTTGAGTAACAGTTATACTTAATCATCTTGTTTTTTTCATTCAGTATATTTACTTAGCTATGGACCTTTTCCAACCAGTTTTTTGTTCCCTATGTATAGCGAGTACATTACTATATAGGGGTCCCCTACTTTCAAAATAGAACTTGGTGCTGGAAATCAGTGTTCCAGCTTCGGAGTTGCATCCACATCCTGTTATTGTAGAGTAATGACGTAATGTACGCGTGCCTGAAAATGTATTCGTTTTGAGTTGATTTTGCGCTATATAAATATGCTATAAACGGAGGAATAGCCTACACTTTCTCTCACAGGTAAGATGGTTGCATATGCTATTTATAGCACAATATAATGTGGTAGGGCGGAGGAGCAGCATTTTACAAACACAATAAGTACAGACACAGATAGATAGTTGAAGTGGGTACGGGAACGTTTGCTCGACTCCATTTTATTATGTTGTTAGTAAGAAGTAGAATAGTAATCATGAAATCACATACAGATATTTAATCATGAACAGTTTATGACTTGCTGTACAAAGGTAGGGGCATTGTATGTCAAATAATACACAGAAGGTTCTATCGTAAAGTGGTCATGAGTTATGGTGTACTGAGGTAGGGGCGGTTTGTGTGGAGCCTGCGATGATGCGTGGTCCAGGCAGACCGCACTGGTAAAAATGTGTTTTGACTATTGAAATTTGCCTTAACGAGGACACGTGGCGATTATTTACGGTGTATTGAGATAGTGGTACGTCTGGTGTTTATCGTGTGCTCACCCTGCGATGATGTGTGGTCTGAACGGGCTGCCCTGAAATTATTCACTGTTGCATACTGGACTATATTCAATTCTTACTTTATTCGGTTATTAGAACAAACAACCATAAAAGTTCAGATAAAATCACAATTTAAAAAACAATACATATCAAATTCATCCAGTGTACAAAAGTCAATTCATCACAATTCAGGATATAATTGATTTCCGAAATTTAAAAACATTTTTTTTAAACGTGGAGATCGATACAACAGTTAAAATATTATCAAGTTTCTGTACAGCTAAAAAGGCAGGGCGACAGCGATTTATTTCTATGGTCTTCAGTAAGGGAACAATCCATCTTCTTCTAGGAATTAAATAAAATTTACAGAAAAAGAGGATGTGTATATCTGATTGTTCTGACAAATCATCACATGGGCATTTATCTAAATGTTTCGACCAATTATTCATATTGGGGGGAAGCTAAGTGACCTGAATAATAAATGTAATCTAAAACGAGTTTATAAAAACCTCTCATAGTCACTAATTTGTAGTTTAATATATGGCTGCATTTCACTTGTAGTTACAATTAGTTGGTGCGCGACCACAGTTTTTTTCATCATTTCTGTGTTGCTTCTACTCTCATCCAGGTAACTCATGCACTTTTCCTTCAGGGCTTTTCTGGAGATGTTGTACAAAGAGGATGGTACATCATAATAATATACCAAGCCTAGGTCGGTGAGAAACTTCTTCACATATCTTAGCCATCCAATCTTACCACCGTTATTTAACCTAGTCACATTATTCAAGATGTAGCGGTTTAAACCACATTTCTCGGTGGTCCAGGCCCTGTGCCATAGCAGAACCGGAGCCACCTTTATAATGTCTTCTAAATATGGTTCCCCAAGTTCGGCATGGCAAACATGTGTTGAAGCACTTTCTGGAATGTTTAGGAGGTATTTCATGAAGAAGTTTTCCACCACCTGTAATAATTTCACATTAGCATATCCCCACAGTCCTGCGCCATATGTGGCAATTACTACACAAGTCGCTTTATACACTATTAGCATCTCCCCAATAGGTTTTCTGCCCATCTTTTTGCTAAAAAATTTTAAGGCCATTATTGATTTGTAGAACAATAACTTTCTAGTCTTAATTGCATTATTCCATAGACCGGTATGGTCGAATAAAACTCCTAAATATGAGAAAGTTGGGGTAAAATCGACTGGGCTCTAACCGATAAAAATTACCTTTCTCTTTTTAGGTGCACCCAGGCCGCAGGTCATGCTAAAGGTCTTTGAACAATTTATCCTTAGGTCCAAACCTGTCATAAATTCCGAAAAGGACGTGACAATACCTTGCATGGCCATTGGGGTTCTGGCCATCAAGACTGCATCGTTGACATACAACAACGCTGGGACTGATCTTTTCCCCACCATCGGCATATCCTTACACTCCCTTAACGTTGTAATATCAACGTCATTAATATAGAGCGTAAAGAGAAAAGGAGCCAGGACGCAGCCTTGTTGTACACACCTAGCAATACCAAATGGTTCTGTACATTCACCATTCTTCCCATGCCTAACTCTGGCGGATGCACCTTGGTAAAGTTCCCGAAGAAAATTGATAATTAATTTTTCTACCCCTAGTTTTTCCATAATCAGCCAAAGTTTACTGTGTGTGACGCAATCAAAAGCAGACGATACGTCTACAAAAGTTAAAAACATGCAGCCACTCTTGCCTTTTAGATATTTTTCTATTAGGATATGCAAGTTCAGACACTGATCAGTGGTACTAAGCCCTTTCCTAAAACCGTATTGCAAATCACTGATTATTGTATTTTCGTCAGCCCACGTTTGAAGCCTATTGAAAATCACACCACCAAGGATTTTAATGGTGGAGTCCAGAAGCGATATTAGGCGATAGCAATGGCAACTTGCTCTATCCCCCTTTTTAAAAATCGGTACTATAAAAGATTCACACCAGGAAGATAAAACGCCATTCCGAGATGTGGCATTAAAATGTTGGGTGAGAATCGGGCCCCAGAGATCAGTATTGTTTTTATATAAATCCACCGGGACTATATTAACTTTGACGGGGGAAAAAAAAACTAGCATCAATGGTTATTAATTACTGTGAAAACTAGGTGTACCGATTGCTCCCCATAACAAATTAAACGATTCTTCTTCACGCAGTGCATTGTAACTTTCACAAATTGGGGACGTATGTCTGGTGGCGATGTTGAAGGTGATACCCCAGAGGTACTTGGTATTGCTGGTGATGATGATTTATGGTGCAGTGAGTTAGTAGTATCTTTGGCGCTGACCTTGTAAGTACCCTGCGATAATTCATAATGCAGGGGGGCTGTACTGGGAGCAATGTTTTTTGCCTAGTGAATTCTGCTTTAATAAGGCTACGGGGAAATGACTTGTGGTGCAGTGATTTAGTGGTACCGAAAGAACTCGGCGTATGTGTACCCTGTGATGATTCGTGGTTCGGGGGGGTTGCAGTGGTATAATGTCTCTTTTCTACTGGAATGCGTCATGTACAATTGTTATTCTATCTGAAAAAATCTAAACACATACAATACAGTTGTCTCTGCATTAAATTAATCAAGGTTGAATTCCTTATTGTCAGTAGTATACATGCAAAGGGGACTTCAAGTTGTGAACCCTGCTGGCCGACAGTTAGGTAAGATTGCCACGATTTCATGCCGCAGAGAATAAGACGTTAAGTGAGAGCTCTCAGGTTAACTACTAGCGTGCACCTTGTTATTGATACACAGGCTTTACATCTGGGTGTATCTTGTAACGCTAAATCTGTAACCATCTTCGGGAGGCTCACAATACCTATGCAGAGATGGTTAACGCGACTCTCCATATCCCGTACTTTTGTATTTTAATATCGGATTAAATTCCCTCTACGTATTTAGTCAATTGAAGGCTTTTTATCATGTGGGTTTCTGTACACTTTGGAGAAATATGTTCTCGTTTTTTTACGTGTCCTATAGAGCGGTGCTTCACTCTACTCCTGAGCCACTGCCAGGTGGGGTGAGGTCTTCACTTCTTACAAGCTATGGTAAGATGTCCTTTCATATATTTGGCATATAATTTATATATCCTGATATGGTAAATCAACCACACTACTTTTATGAGTGTCCACAGTCAGCACTATTAGTTTGACTCAGTCTAAGGTCTATATTTATGAGACCTAGCTTTCATGTGAGTTTTTGTGTGTGTAGTCAGTCTTTCTGACATTTGACCCTTTATGTTCTGACCTTTTTAGTGAACGACATAAGCTGTAAGCAAAAGACAAGACTCTTCACCTGGAGACTGCAGGTGATCTCTGTACTTGTCTGTGAACTTTTTTTCTTAGTTGTCACTTATTATTTCTTTTATACTTGCAGTAGCATTTATTTGTTGTAAGGTCCTGAAGAAAGCAACTGTGTCCACATATTGCTGAAACATGTCGACCTGGTTCCACTTCTTGACAGCGCATTTCTCAAACTGTCTTAGCAAATTTTTAATATTGGCGGAGTGAGTATCATCCGAATAAAATTTGTTCTATGCTCCCTCATCCAATTTTAAACACACCTTTTTATTTTATTTTTTCACATAGTTTTTTCCGCACTGCACTCCCCCAGTCACACTACACTTGACCACTCACCAGTCTCGAGAAGTGGTATACCATACTATTGTTTGTTCAGTGGAAGAGATCTATTTACATCTTGGTCTCTTTCTGTCTGAAAAAACATATCTGTATAGATGGTTTTGAAAAATCCCAAATGATGAAGGGTGGTTCCGAGTGGTGACTGATGGGTATCTCTGACCATTTATCAGGTTGTCATTGAATACCATGTTTTATAGGTCAGTTTAGGGGTCTTTTGTTGTTTGCCTGTTTTCCGCACTCTGTAAACCCACCTCTCTTCCAGACCCTCTGGTACTCTTTTGTTGTTTTATTGATGAGGGTCCACTGGAGGAGAAGGATTAGTTACTTACCTGTAATCCTAGTTCTCTTCCAGGGGTATCCTCATCAAAGTCATAAGCAACCCTCCCGCCTCCCCGGGCCAAGGACCATACTTTAATAAGGAGATATTGTTAACCTATTTGTTATTGGTTTTTTTTTCAGTCTCTGAAAAGAACAACTGACCTAACTGTCACCCCTGAGGCATGATGGGATACTGGGGGTCATGGGTGCCTTAAAGGCACGGTGTCAGTTTATTGCTAAGCAGCTACAGGTTAGCTTTTCAGTCTTTTTAGACTGTGTGTTTGCAATGCAGCCTGGGAGCTTTCTATGCTTTCAGTGAGTTATAAGATTTTCTACTGCTATCTGAGCATTAAAACAGTTTCTAAACAATCTTTGGTGTTGTTTCTCATGTTTCTAATGCATATTATTCATGTATGGTGGAAATTCTTCACAGCATATTTCAGCTCTGATGTTATTTGGCTGCTATTGCATGTTTTTTTATATATATATATTTATATTTCCGCACTTGTGTTTCTGCTACCACGCCAGGCTATCAATCCTCAGCCATCAAACGAGTAAGAACACGGAAGACCCAGAGTGCAGGTGAGTTTTTATTTTGCAGTGCACCACGCCAGGATGTTATTTGGCTGCTATTGCATGTTTTTATATATATATATGTTTATATATATATATATGAGTATATATATGTGGGGCACATATAATATAGTGTTTCCGGGGTCCCGCGCATGGGCGGGAATATTCTAATGCTTATGACTTTGATGAGGATACCCCTGGAAGAGAACTAGGATTACAGGTAAGTAACTAATCCTTACGCCACTGGGATGATGTCATGGCACACTGGTATAGCTTATGCTTTGAAAACAAAGTCTTCTCTTAAATTTAGAATGGAATTTAACAGGAACCTCAAACTTTTAGAAGCAGCCTTCTGAGCTGGCCATCTATTTTGCTGGGTACACCAGGTTTATAATACTTATTAAGGTGCCACGCGTACACTCTAGGTAAAAGTAGGTTAAATATACCTGTTCCTGTACATATGTTAAAGTAGCAGAGGTTAGTATGAAAAAAGTTTTAAACTGCAACCTTCAGGACAGTTTTCAAAGTGTTTGAAGTCCATTGCCTTCAGAGACAGTATGTGTGCATTTTGTCTTGTTTTATATGCCCATTCCATTTTCATTGTCTCTTAAGTCCTACTTTAATGTTTGGCCTCTCCCGGTTTTCAATTTTGAAACTCAGGTCAACCTACACAGAAGGTCAGCACCAGGAAAATGGGTCATTTGAAGGTGGGAAGTTTCAGAGTTTCAGCATTCTTAATATGGGTTGTTTGAGTCACAAAGTTATGATTGACACTACTGTTAGATAGCAGCATTTCCCGTAGGCGGTTTCACAACACATTATTACAGCAGCGATTTGGCTGAGCCCACAGGGTAAAAGATGTTCACAACATGGCCTCCCCACAGGAGGTCCTTGTGCTATAACAGCCAGCCTGTGCACACGTAAACAGTATCTAGAACTCAATTTCCATGTCATATCTAGTCGCATAGCAAATATAAAACAACACACGAATACAGTAACAACAAAACGAGTAATCATAAGTTGTATTTTTCTTTCTTTTATTCCAGAACGGTTGCCCAGCCAACACGTGTTTCGTCTGGAGAGGTAACCCACAACTTCTTCAGGGCTGAAAAGATGTACAATAGAGCATCATATAACCTGGACATACAAAATGCTCCTACCACACCCTAATAAACCCTTTTCTTTTGTGGTCCTTGTGCCATATTCTTTCCTTTCTGGACGGTGTATTAGATAAGGTTAGATTGAAGGGTAGCGAGGGTTAAGGTTTTCATGTTATACATATCTTCCTAGATCAGATATCTTCAGAGAGCCTTAGAGAGTATTTAATGCAGTTTACAGCCTACTGTTGTGATGGACATATTTACACCCGGCACTGAGATTTCCATGCCTAGATCCATGCTGAATAAAAATGCAAGAACACCTGCACCTTGCAACAGATCAAGTGGTTCTCTCTTACAAACCTGTTCTTTTGCCCGTTTAGTGGCAAAGGCTATGCTTTTTGCTGCTGGTTTATTTTTCTTATTTTTAACTTTTGGGACGGAACACCGTTACAAAATTTCTTTAAAAAATAAAACAATGAAAACATAGCATGGTTAGTAAAAGATTGACATGGAGAGTTAGTTCTATCCTACCTCGAGGAAACTCTAAGGGCGTGGTCAATGTTTCTCTGGCACGTGGTCTGGACTAATGAGGCTCTATCACTGAATAGAATGATAATCAAGGATTGTTTGTTATTGCCCCATGGACTAGAGATTCGCTGGCTGAGGGTAGTTGGGGATATGGCGGTGGCACTGTGCAGGCGGGACCTGTTTGAAGATCCATCCTTATCCCTAATCTCATTGGGTATGAGGGTGATTAGGCAGCGCCAATTTGCTCCTCGGCCGGCTGGTCGAGGGGCGGAGACTGGGGGGTTAGCGCTCTAGTGTGCTGTATCTCTCCTGCTTACTTAACCAGCATGCCTCCGGTCCCGCGCAGCGGGCGCACCAAATCTGCGCCAGGGATGCTTTTTGTGTAAAACAATTTTCTGGCTTTATCGGGCGTTACTCAAGGGGGCACTTGTTGGATATCGGAATGAGAAGTCCTCCACTTTGCGCGCATCTTTGGAAATCCGAAAGGCTGTCTAAAAAAGGGTCCTTCACTTGCTGAGGGTGTGGTCTCTTTTTTAAGAGTGGGGTGGTAACCAGCGTTTCCCCCTCACCTATTAGTCCTACTCACACCTACAAACAGAGGTCCCTGCAGGGCTTTCTTATAAACCATAGGTCCCTTATAAAGAACAATATAGAATTTAAAGATTTTGTTCTTCAACATGCCCCTGTCTGGGTTTTCTTAACCGAAACATGGGCTAATGACTCATCCGGTACCGAGCTCGTGGAGGCTATTCCTCCGGGCTACTGCTTTTCGAGACTGGACAGGGAGGGACGACGTGGAGGCAGTCTGGGTATCCTGGCCAGGGACTCTTTTACCTGCTGAACAGAGCCACTCACCTCTACTCTGGATGCCTATCATGCACTTTATTTCTCCATAAACTTCACTCCTACAGAAAGTTTCTATGGGATTGTTTGTTACAGGCTACCAGGGCCAAGGGCTCCGTTTGGCCAGGACTTATGCAACCTTTTAGAACCCTATCTGCAACATACACATCTCACGCTTCTTGGAGATTTTAACTTTCATTTAGAAAACAACACAAAGTATGATACCCTTACTCTATTAGAGGTTTTGAATGGCTGTGGTCTACGTCAATTAGTGAAGTCCTCCACCCACATTGCTGGTCATACCCTTGACGGGATCTTTTCAAATGACGACCGCATTCTTGTGAATGTGCCCGTTCCACTTTCTTGGTCAGATCACTAAGTCGTTCCTTTTGAGTTAAAGGCCACTACGTTAGTCACTTTTCAAAAGGCAGAACCTAAAGCCGCAGAAAAACGTAATTTAACTTTGATCTCCAATGAAATGGTCGCTATTTCTCTCTCTAACTCTCTGACACTGAACTTTCCTAATGCGGATATTGCCCCTAAAAAATCATACTATTCTGCTAGGTCTAAGCCAACCGCACCCTGGTTCTCTGATCGGTTACGTGAAATGAGGCAGGAGTGTAGAAGGAAGGAAATATTCTGGCGGAAGGACCAGGCTCCGTTAGGCAGAGAGTCCCACAAACAATCCTTGAAGTCATAAAAAGCAGCCATACTCGAGGAAAAGGAAAGATACTTTTTCAACATCGTCAGGGATCTTACTTCCCCCAAGGAGCTTTTTAACATCTTCAACTCTCTTGTTGCTCATTCTATTTCGGACAAGGTGGAACCTTCACAGGCACTGTGTGATAGCTTATCTTCCTTTTTCCGCTCTAAGATAGCGGACATCAGGGGCCTGGCCTGAGGCGTCAAGATGGCGGTCGCACTCTGAGAGTGCTCCGGACCCCCTCCGTCATCTGCCCGTCATCCGCCGCTATCAGCCTACCTCTTGTTCATCTAGCTGCCGAACGCGGATCCCTGTGCTGTCCGTTGTCCTTGGGGGGCCGTTCTGGGTCTCCCTTCCTCCGGTTCCGCTCCTTGCTGTCAGCGGCCTGGCTTAATCAAGATGGTGGCCCCCAGGTAACACGGGCCGGTGCCCAGACGCTTGTCCCCTTGGGGTCCGGGCCCTCCCCCCCCACGGCTGGTCATCGGGGGCGACAGACCCGAGGGGCCGCCTGCCGTCCCTGGGCCTTGGATTGCCTGAGGGAACTGGAGGCCGGTGTGAAGGGAAGACATCCGCGATCCCGGAGGCCCTGGGCCGCACACGAGGGGCTGTCGGGCCACTGGCCCGTCCTGGAGCGGTGAGCTGAGTCTGTGGTGCTGAGGCGGCGGTGGCTGGCCCTGCGGAGACGTCGGAGTAGCTGCGTGCGCTGCAGGCACCTCTCCGGACCGCACCGAAGTTGGAGTGCTGATCCACGAGTGGGACGCCATTGCGGTGAGGAGCTCCCGGGGGGTGAGGTGCAACCGGGCCCACGCTTCCCGCCTTGGGGCCTTGGTCTTGTGCTGGTGCACCCCGCGGGGCGACCCTTCAATCCCCTGGTTCTGGCGCTGTCTGAGTGGACCTAGGGGGAGCTCCCTTGCGGAGAGCTGTGGACAGTCAGGAGGCTTGTGTGTGGCGGCCCTGTGACCAATCTTCCCCCTGAGTGGCGGTTATCATCGGCCCCCTGCCGCCTGCACGGGGGCAGCGTTACAAAAAGGGGGGTTGAACCCATGCAGTCGCGGAGACCTGGGCGCTATATGGTATGTGTAAGAAGGGGGTCCCCGCAAGGGAAACGTGTTATGTGCAACACACACGAACACTAACACTAGTTTACACTATATAAACTATATAAATATCAGTCAGAACAATTGAGAAAGGTATTGTCCTTTATTTTACAATATATCTGGTATTGTAAAATAAAGGACAATACCTTTCTCAATTGTTCTGACTGATGTTTATATAGTTTATATAGTGTAAACTAGTGTTAGTGTTCGTGTGTGTTGCACATAACACGTTTCCCTTGCGGGGACCCCCTTCATGCACGGGGGCAGCGGCGGCTGGCTCTCCAGGGATGTCGGAGGGCAGTGGAATTGCTGGCGTGGGGCCGGGCCGCACCGCTGTGGAGGTGCTGATATGCGGAGCAGACCTGCTGGCTGGAGACGCCATAGCAGTGAGAGGCGACCACGGGGTGAAGTGCGACTGGGCCCACGCTGTCTACCCTGGGGCCTAGGACTCGCGCTGACTGGGCCTGTGCACCCCCGCGAAGCGGCCCTCCACTCCCCTGGCTCTGGCGCTGACCGACTGGGCCTTGAAGGAACACCCCTGCGGAGAGCTACGGAATGCTGGGGGACCCGTAAGTTGTGGCCCTGTGAGCCATCTTCTTCTTGAGCGGCGGAGATCCTCTGCCCCCTACCACTCGGGCTTGGACGCATGGAGTCGGGGCATAGGTAGGCTCCCAGGAAGGGATCACGGAGGCCTTGACTTGCCTGGGGCAGTGTGCCTGAGGGGGAGTGCGGAGGGGCCTGAACCAGCCGTCGGGCCGTGGGGAGGCGTAACCCTATGACCTGCCTATCTGGGGTCTGTCTAGGAACGCCATCATACCTTGAGCAGATCATCAAGGCGCAGTCTGGTTTCGGGAGGGCTGAGCAACACCTCGGGTGGCGCCCCCCCACTCCCCCCGGGCATTCCGCCTGGAGGACTGTGGTGTGGCGAGAGCGCTGCCTGGAAATCCACCCAATCCTTCCCTACGGCGTGTTGGTTGGCTGTCTGAAACTATGGGCAAACCCCGCGCCCCCCAGGCCTTTGGCCCCACAACCCAAACAACGATGGAGCAGTTCGCGAAGTCGGATCGGGGGCCCGGCGGCGGAGCGACGACCGGTTCTGGCCTATCCGGAGGGGATCTTTCGATCATCCTGCAAGCGATCAGCACATCCCAAAAGTCAGTAGACATCAAGATTGGGGAGGTGCGGATACACGTGGCCTTAATTCGTCAAGACCTTCGCAAGGCCACGGAACGTATCACCGAGGCGGAGTCCCGTATCTCCACAGTGGAAGACAATGTCAGCATCCTCAAGTCTCAAGTGGCCCGTCTTCAGTTGCAGACCTCAGAGCTCCACCGCAGGGCTGAGGATGCTGAAAAAAGGGCGCGCCGAAACAACTTGGGCCTCTTGGGCTTCCCGGAGGGGTTGGAGAAAGACCGTGCCGCCACCTTTATGGAGACCTGGATCCGCTCCTGGATGCCTAAGGAGAAACTCTCCCCCTGGTTCGTGGTAGAACGAGCTCATCGTTCTCTTGCCCCTAAACCACCGCCTGGAACCTCTGCCCGTCCCATCATCCTCCGTGTTCTTAACTTCCGCAACAGGGACGACATTCTGCCGGCGGCCAGAGAGCTGGGGCCGCTGCATTACCAGGACTCTAAGATAATGGTGTTCCCGGACTACTCTAGGGAGGTTCAGTCACAGCGTCGCTCCTACGACGAAGTCAAACAAAGACTTAGGGCGCTGGGCCTTCGCTATGGGCTCCTCTTCCTGGCCCGGCTCAAAGTGATCTTTCAAAACAAGACCTTCTTCTTTGATTCTCCCCAAGCCGCGTGGACCTGGCTCATGGAGCAACGGCCCCTCCTGCTGGGGGCGACTCTTTCTCCTTCCCAGAGGGCCCCAAGACGATCGAACCAGACCGCGCCGAAGCCCCGATGATGCAGGACCGGATCCCGGAGGAGGGCCGGTCACCGGGGTGGTGGTTCCCAGTCGCCGGAGGCACGCCCCAACACTCTCCGATCCAGACCCAGGAGCGGGGATCCGCTTCCCCGCCACTGACCTCCTCCCTGATCGACATGGGCAGCGTCCCCGGACTTAGTGCAACTCTGAGACGTGCCATGTCAGACTCCGACCTGTCCGGGAGCCCTGTGATCCGCAGCTCTGAGATCCGCAGCTCTGATGTGGACACCGGGCCATGATCAATGCTGCCACCGGCGCCTGGGGCTCCAACCCGGGGCTCTTCATCAATGAGCTTGCCTCTTACTCCTCGAACAAGCTCTCATGGAGCTCACCAGACTGGTTTGTTGGCGTACTCACCTTGATGTAATCCTAGGTTCCAACACTTTAGTCCACAGATACCCGTTTCTTTTTCTCTGACCTTCTGTTAGCATTTCATCCGAACACATGGAGGGGGGTCCGACTCAGCCATGTCCCAATTTTGTGGTTGCTAACCATTTTAGTTTAGCTGTTTACCTCCCCGTGAGGTGCTAGTGACTTGTTTAGGGCGACAGATGCTTCCCGTTCTAAAGTATAGGGTGGGGGAAGTTGGGGGGCGAGGGAGGGGGGAGAGACCGTTATCTCTCGGGAGTTTGTTGTTTTTGGCCGCCCACGGGCCACCGTGTTCGGTTCCTATTGGTAGTCACACGTCCTTCTTTCTTCCTCAGCTGACACACGCACCCCTATCTCCATTCACTAGGTCCTTGTGCCCCGGATCTGCCCGGAGCTTCCCCCCTGACCGTGCGGGGCCCTCCTCATGCACTAGTTTCACACCAAGTCTCACCTTCATACGTGACCCACACTTATAACAAACCCCTCCACATCCTCTCCTGGAATGTGAACGGCCTCCTGGATCGCATTAAACGTACCGCAGTGCTTCGGGTAGCCCGCCGCCTCATGCCTGATGCCTTACTCCTCCAGGAGACGCATCTCCTGGGCTCCCAATGCCACTTCTTAGCCCGCTACGGGTTCGACCGAGTCTGGCACTCCGGCTTTGCGAGAGGTTCCCGGGGGGTGTCATTCTTCTGAGACGAGGGCTTCTCTTCACCTTGGTCACCACCGGCACTGATACGCAGGGGACGTTTGTGGCCGTGTCGGGATGATTGAAGGTAATCCCGTGAACCTCCTTTGCACTTATGTCCCCCCCCCACGGCGCTCTTGTCATTCACCCTTCGGCGCCTCACGCAGGTGGTCTCCTCCCTTCCCCAGGGCCTCACTGTCGTCGGCAGGGACTTCAATGCTGTTTTACAGCCCTCCAGGGATGTGACGGGCACTCCTTCGGCGCAACGGTTGGCCTCCGCGAAGAGCCTTGTAGGATGGACCTCATCTATGGGTTTTTGCAATGTATGGAGGGTGTGGAACCCCCGAAGGGAACAATACACACATACGTCGGCCGCCCACCACAACCATTCCCGCATAGATCTAAATCTGATGTCCGCCACAGACTGACAGCTGGTGTCGGGGTGGAGATCCTCCCTAGGGGAATCTCCAACCCCTCCCCCATCTCTCTCCACATCTGGTCTCCCGCTACAGGCCCCAGGGCAATCTGGCGACTAAACGCATGGTTCCTGCAAGACTCCGCTCTGGTGGAGTCCCTCGGCCAGGAGCTTCGTCATTACTTCTCAGCTAATGCAGGATCGCAAGGAATGCTCTGGGAGGCTGGCAAGGCTGTGGTTCGAGGGGTGGGCAAGGGGCTAGTGCATGCCAAACGCGCGGTCCAGGTCGCCCAACTGGCACAGCTGGAGTCCCGAGCTGTTCAATTGGAATGTGCTCAACTGGCCAATGGCACTACCCACTCCTCTAGACAGCTGGCGCTGGTCCAGGACGAGATTCGGCGGCTCTCCCTGGAGTCGGCCAAAATGCTCTGGCGCTCCTCGGTGGCCCGTATTTACGGCTGGGGAGACAAACATGGTTAACTGCTCCACAATCTGGTGTCCTACCCCAGGGCCCACCGCATCATCCCGGAGATCCGAACGATCACTGGGACCCATCAAGTGACATTGTCGGATATCGCGCAAACCTTCGCACGCTACTACGCGGCCCTATACGCAACGCGTTCCCCCAGAGCCTCCCTCGCTGGCCTGATTGAGGAATCTGGAACTTTCCTTCCATGTCTCCCCCGAGAAACCGCAGATACCCTAGACGGCCCTCTCACTCCGGAAGAAATTCATGGGGCCATCACTTTGCTCCACTCTGGCAAGACGCCCGGACCCGACGGCTTCCCCCAGGAATATTACTGCATATACCGGAGTGACCTGGTCCCCCATTTAACGGAGCTTTTCCGCCAAGTGGTAGACGACGGGTCCTTCCCGTCTGAATCTGTTGTGGCGACCATTGTGGTCATCCCGAAGACACAGCCGCCTTCCCTCGACTGCTCTGACTACCGTCCAATCTCGTTGATTAACACGGAAATTAAAATGTTTGCCACTGTGATAGTTCAGCGACTCCGGCCCCTCCTGCAAGACCTGGTCCACCCTGACCAATGTGGGTTCATTCCGGCCAGGGGTACCCGCCATTGCATTCGCCGCCTCCACCTGGCGTTGGCCCACCACCATTGGCTATCCCCGTATCTGATGCTGCTCCTTGTGGACTTTGAGAAGGCCTTTGACACAGTGGACTGGGGGTACTTGAGTGATGTTCTGGAAAGAATGGGTTTCGGCCTTCCCTTCCGCCGCCTGATCCAGGTTCTTTCCAACAGCCCTAGAGCCCGTGTACTCGTCAACGGAGCGATTTCTGAACCATTCCCTATCTGGAGAGGAACCCGACAGGGCTGCCCCCTCTCATCACTCTTATTCGCGTTGGCGATGGAGCCCCTGCTGGCGCTAATCCGACAAGACTCCCTTATCCGGGGCTGAGTCTGGGATCAGAGCCAGGTGGATAAAATTGCTCTAGACGCAGATGACGTCCTGCTCTACTTGGCTGATCCGGAACATTCCGGCCCTAGATCTCAAGCGGCTCTTTCGGCGTTTGAGCAGGTCTCGGGTCTTCGTCTTAACCCGATGAAGTCTACCTTGGTCCCCCTACACCCCTCCCGGGCGTGTTTCAACTGGCAGGTGGTGATCCCCCTCCGGAGGCAATCATTCAAGTACCTGGGCGTGTGGGTGACACTCCTGCCGGAGCTGGAGTAGGCCCTCAACATTGTCCCCCTGGTCGCCCGGATGAAAACCGACCGTAGGAACTGGCAATCCCTTCCCCTTAACCAGCTGGGCAGGAGCGCCCTTTTCAAAATGATGATCCTTCCCCGTTTTCTTTACTTTTTACAGAACACCTCGGTCCACCTCTCAGGCGGCTGGTTTAGGGAACAGGACAGCACACTCACACGGTTTCTGTGGGGAAGTGGGCGACCACGAATGTCCCTGTCCATTGCCAGATTCCCCCCTTTGACGGCAGCATGGGAGTCACCAACCTCCATTTCTACTACTTAGCCAAGAGGCTCATTGTGATCCATGATTGGTTTGCAGGTGGCTGGTCTGACCCAGCTTACCGAGTGGAGCTTAGTACCTTAGACTTCGCGCAGATTCAGGGTTTCCTATACGGCTCCCCGGTGCCGCAAACCCTGCCCCAATCACCAGGACGGTGTTCATGGCCTGGTGCGCTGTCCTTCGCCTAGTGAGATGGGACCAGCAGCTGACCAGACAAACGCCCCTATGGCATGGCACCTGGTTGAGGGAGGTCTCATCCCTGGAGGGTTTCCGCCACTGGGACTTGGTGGGGATCTCACTACTTGGGGATGTGTGGGTAGGGGACCACATGCGCTCCTTTTCTGACCTACAGCACAGACACTCCCAGTTTTACAAATACATGCAACTCTGTCACGCCCTTCACATACACCTCCCAACACCCACCTCCCTCCCGGAATTTAGCCCTCTAGAAGCCCAAGTACTGATGGGTAACCTGGGGAGGGGGTGGGGTGTCCCATATATACCGAGCCCTTGTAAATAATTGTCCTACATCCCTTGACCGGCTTAAGGAGCGATGGGAGGGGTAGGTGGGTCCCTTGGACGAGGCAGACTGGCGAGACACCCTTATGGCACCCAAAACCCTGACCACATCTTAAAAGCTACTCCTGGTTCAGCTTTACTACCTCCACACAGCATACCTTACCCCGACACGTCTCTTCCGAGCCGGCATGAGAGCCTCCCCGGCTTGTGCGCACTGTGCTGGTACTCCAGCCGACTTCTACCACATGGTATGGCTATGTCCGGCCTTGGAACTCTTTAGAAGGGGGGTGGAGCTTGAGCTCACACGGGCCTTGGGGTGAGTGCTTCCCCATGACGTGAGGCACCTGCTATTTGGTGAGTTTGATGGCCTGGATGGCTCTCGGGCCAGCGTTTCCTGGGGACAGCTTTGGCGGTGGCGAAGCAGGACATAGCGGCTCATTGGTCCCAGACTGAGGCACCGGTGCTGCGGTAGTGGAGGAGGGGTGTTGATTGGTGCGGGGTGCAGGAGGAATCTCTCTTTGAGGCCCGGGGTTGCCCAGCTCTGTTCAGTAAAGTGTGGGGCAAATGGTTTGGCTTGTTGCCATCTTGATGGGCCCTAATCCGCTATGTCATTGTGTCATGAGGATGTTATTATACTCACTCAGAGGGGACTAATGAGGTCTGTGTTGTCACCAAGGAGGGACACGGGTTTTTAACTGTGATGTGTGACTTGCTACCAATGAACTTGTTTGTACCAGAAACTTCAATAAAATTTGATTATCAAAACAAGATAGCGGCCATCTATGTCCAGTTGGAGACTCAAAATGCAACCCAGATACCGGATATTACGTCAGATACTCCCCCTAATAGCTGTCCCAGCCATATCACTTCAGGGAGTTTTTACACTTTCCCTAAGCTTACGACTGAGGCTGTAGATCTACTGATTGAAGGAATTAAATCCGGGTCCCCCTTGGATCCCTGTCCCCTCAAAGTCGTGAAAAGAGCAAACGCAGTATTCATCCCCCACTTCATCACAGTTTTGAACTTAGCCATATCCTCAGGACTCTACCCGCTGATCTGGAAGGCTGCAGTGGTCAGACCCATACTTAAGAAGCCCTCACTAGATCCTTCCAGTCTTAAAAACTTCTGTCCTATTTCCCTTCTCCCCCTTCCCACAAAAATTCTTGAATCTCACCTCAATTCACATTTGAGCACTTACCTGAGGGACCATCAGATCTTAGATGACTCCCAACACAGTTTTAGAAACTCTCACAGTGGAGCTGGACAATATTCGAGTTCAGGTGGATGCGGGTCATACCACTCTCCTGATTCTACTCGACCTTACCGCCGCTTTC
Organism: Lissotriton vulgaris; assembly: GCF_964263255.1. NCBI lineage: Eukaryota > Metazoa > Chordata > Amphibia > Caudata > Salamandridae > Lissotriton > Lissotriton vulgaris. The sequence continues at coordinate 1,410,535,643 of NC_141696.1, forward strand.
GATACCCTGTCCCCCCAGAGATTGGTGGAACGCCTCAAGTAGATAGGGTCGGGGGGCGGGCACTGGATCTCGTTGCTTCTTTTCCCAGTGAGCGGTCCCAATCAGTCAGAATGGGGAGTTTCTCCTCAGAGCCCTCCCGCCTTGCCTGCGGAGTGCCCCAGGGCTCCTCTTTGAGCCCTACCTTGTTCAACATTTATAAGCCCCGCTGGCAAGGGTGGTGAAAGCCTTTGGGCTTGAGGTGTTATCCTCTGCAGCCGACACCCAGATCATGGTATCCATTACGCAAAAGACTGTATGATAGCAGTCTCATCCTGGATGGTTCATAACTATCTTAAATTGAATGGTGAAAAGACAGAAGACCTGATCTTTGGAGAAGACCTGGACATCTGGGGCCCGATGTAGGTAATCTCGATTTACCTACTCTTAAATACCGAATCATACCGATTTGGTATTTAAGAGTAGGTAAATGGGATGTAGGTAATTTCTATTTTTAAATTACCGAATCGGTCATTCCTATGGGCCTCTAGGCCCATAGGAATGAATGTCAATTACCGAATCGGTAAATACTGATTCGGTAATTGGGGGAAACATTGAAGGGTGGCAGGGTGTCACTTTGACACCCTGTTGTACCCCTCAATCGTGTATGGGTGCACATGTTTCAGACATACATGCCCTTAGGGCATGTATGTCTGCAACATGGCGGCGTTTGAAAAGCAAAAAAAATGCTTTTTCAAAAGGCTTTTCATTATTTACCACCAACTTCTAGTTGGTGGTAAATAACGAATTCTGAAAGCCCTGTAGCACTGATTACAGTGCTACCTACATCGCAAAATACAGATTCGGTAAAATTACCGATTCAGTAAAATTCTGTATTTTAGGTGGCCCTACATCTCATTTTCCAAATACCGGTCGGTAACGGCCGAAATTACCGAATTTCGGCCGTTACGACCGGTATTTGCCTAATTACATCTGGCCCCTGGTCAGGTGAGTGGTGGCCTGACTCCCTTGGTACCTGCCCCACCCCTGTCCCCCATGGGAAAAACCTTGGAGTCATTATTGATGATTCCCTTTCTATAACTCTGCAGGTTTCAAGGACTATGTCCACTTGTTTCGGGCTTATTCGTATTATAAGAAAAATATCTCAATTTTTGTCATTGGAAGCCCGAAAAAAGGTGGTTGTGGCTTTAATTCTAGCCAGACTCGATTACTATAATGCCCTTTATTTGGGCATTAACAAGGGTCAGATTCACCGCCTGCAGCTGGTTCAAAACGCTGCTGCAAGGCTGGTTTTGAATCTCCCTAAGCATCAATCGGTCTCATCTTCTCTCAGTCTGTTGCATTGGCTCCCGGTGGACCGTAGAGTTCTGTTTAAGACCCTTTGCCTCACCCACAACGCATACTACGGCTTGGGCCCATCTGGCCTTAAAGCCACTATTAAAAGTTATACGCCCTCAAGGAACCTTAGGTCAGCAAACCGCAATCTCCTCGTGGTTCCGAGGTTTAAAAGATTGAGATGGGAGGGGGAGCTTTCTCGCTGACAGCTGCCAAGGCGTGGAACTCTCTCCCTGTTTCCCTCTCGGGGCAACAAGTTCATTCTGTTTTTCGCAAGTCCCTTGAAATCTGGTTGTTTCCCAAGAGGCAGGTCTAAGCATGATTCTGATGTTGCTTGTGGGCGGTCCGTACACAGCGTCTTGACGCCCTTGGGCTTAGTTTGCGCTATACAAATTGCTCATTCATTCATTCATATTTATTATGACCAAATAAAGTTTTGAACATAATTGACATGGTGAATAGAATAAGTAAATAACAGAATTTATTAAATACCTCAAACAAATAAGTTTGGCATAGAAAACACAAAACCAATGTGTTCCTCAGCGCGAACATTCTTTCCCACATTTCCCTCTAGGAGATCTACTGAATCATGATGATAAATCCGCTCCCCCAGGTAAGGTAGACATCGTGGTTCATCGCTGACCTCCCTGAATCTGTCTGGTAAGGCCCTACTTACCCTTGTGGGGAACAGGCAAGATTTTTGTCAATTAACTTGTATCCCCAACACTGCCCAGAACTGCTCCAGCAGGTCACGGGCACCCCCAAAGGTTTCCCCGGCATCCTGAAGGAACAAGAGTAGGTCGTTGGCATAAAGCACAATGTGGTGGGTTTGCTTCGTTCTACATGGTTACTGTCTGAGATTGTATGGCCAGTTTTGATCCTTGCCGATAGATCTGTGTACAATAGGTGGATTCAATCTACCAACCCCTGCCCCGGGCCAAACTCGCAGCATTACCTGATAGAGGAAGGCCCATTCTAAGCTACTGAATGCCTTCTCGATATCACCTGCAAAAGAAATCATGGCCTCCCCTTTGTCGTATGTATCTGCCTCCAACAGTCGGAGAAGTCTCAAAATACTCAGCTGTATTGCAGCCCAGAATAAACCTTGCTTAATCTTGATGTATAAGTGCTGGCATGTGCTGCAAACGGCACATGGCCAGTATCCTGCTTCATATATTATAATCGATGTTCAACATCGACAATGGCCTGTAGGCCATTAACCAGTTTGCCAGGTTTCAGAAGGGACACAATCAGGGCATCTCACATAGATGTGGGAAGCAGTCCTGTGTCTTTCACCTCTTTATAGACCTCCACCTACTGGTGGCCTAAGTCTTCTGCAGAGGCAGAGTAAAACTCCACCGGCCGTCCGTCCGTGCCATGTGTTTTGTTACGGGCCTTGAACTTTATGGCTGCCCTAATCTCTGGGAGCGTAATGTCTCCCCCAGTTTGTCCACTTCTGTTGGTGTGACAGTCGGTAGATCAACTGGTACCAGAAAGGCCTCGATATCCACAACTGAGCGATAAGCTGCGCTACTATAAAGGTTAGCATAATAGTCATTTAACTCATAGTTAATGTCTGCCTGGCGATATAGCGTGCGGCCCTGGTCTGTGACACGCTCCACCACTACCAAGCCCCGTTTGGCCAGAGTTGTAAGTCATGCTAGTACCGAGCCATTCTCTTTCTGCATGTGCCTGTTTAATGTACTTCCTATAATTGATGTGTTTAAACAGAGAGAGAACCCTTGTCAGCAGCCAAGGGAGTAGAGTACTATCAGTACAACAAACACATTTTCCCTTGATTCACTCAATCAACAAGAACGCCCCTATTAATAGTGGAATTCTTAATTTGTGTAAAACACATAAATAAACTTAAAAACGATCTCACTCAAAATCCCTGAAACACTCAAACAATGATACTACTATAACATGCAGTGCAAACAAATCAATTTATTTCTTTAGTACATGTGAATATTATTAAAACAAAAATACTATAAAAACACCTATAATAAAACACAATGCATTATTTCAGCATAATTAAAAACAATACAATTCATCAAATAAAGACATAACATAACATCTTATGACACTTTTACCACAGAGAACCCTAAAAAATAGGGAGGACGAACAATGATAGACAGTATGCTTTGGGCCAGATGTATCAAAGGGTTTTACCCATTCTGTGTCTATGGGAAAATGTGTTTATACATATGGCCCTTTGTCTTTTAACTCAACAATTCCCTGGGAATAATTTTAGCAAGGTTAGCCTGGATACATATACTCTATTTTGTATCTAAAGCTCCAACTTGTCCTCGGGATAATGTATAGAAATGCGTCGACGCGTTTCGATGGGTATCTGGTTATTCCATCTTTATCAAGACAGTCATTATATTCACTTTTCTTGGTGGTATATTTGATTGTTATACCCTGAATGAAAGGGAGTTGATATTTGCACTTATTCTTGTACTTCTTTTGCAGACTCGAAGAATGGTCTATTTATTGGACCCCCTTCTTAAACGGACTTGAATAATTCCCGTTTCCCAACTGCTGCATATTCTTGAACGGTTCAATACAGAACCCCAGATTTCTAGTTTTGTGTCCAAGGGGTCCGCATATGAGGTCCTAGGTAGAGGGGCTTTTAGTACATACACCTCCTCACCTGCTGATGCGCTTACGTCGCGCTCTTATTAGCTCAAGGATTCCCCGTCCTGCTTCGTCCTTTTTGAAACAGCATATCTGTACTACCTGTTCCGCTACCGGATTCTTTATATTCCAAAAGTTTTGTCTGCAGTTCGGGGTGTCCACGCCTGCGCCTCTCAATGTCAATCAGTGCTTTCTCAGCCGTGACCACCTCTGCCAGTAAGATCCTCCAGGCTCCCATGACTCTGAAATGCATCTGCCCCTAATCACTATCTTAAATACGTCGCATTCCACCTGCCGGGTCGAGATGGAGCAAGCATTTTCAGCAAAACATCGTCTGATGGCCTCTCTGATTGTATCCCTGAATGCTGGATCTCCCAGTGCCTCCGTCTTTAGTCTCCACAGCAGTATGCAGGGCCTCTCTCCCTCCCAACCTAGGCCAAGCAGCATTGGGTTATGATCAGAAAGAGTCCTGGAAAGATACTCAGTGGTCCTGACCATTTCATGCACAGCAAGCATCCATAATATCGCATTGAGCTGTTCATGGAGATCATGCAAATGGGCCCTACAAATCAGCTTTTGAATTTTCAGGGGGCGAACAGAAAAAAACAGACAATGGACCTTCCCACACACAATGTTTCCAACAACCTTTACTGCAAAGTAGCTATTATTTGGGTTGACGTGTTTAAAATGTTTAAATATTCACTTTTTGAATGCACATGTGTACATATATATATATATATATATATATATATATATATATATATATATATACATATATATATATATATAGATATAGATATATATATATATAGATATAGATATATATACATATATATATATATTATTCCACCAATAATGCGCACTCTTGAAGGGATGGATTTCAAAAAGTATTTATTTGACAAAGCTCAACCAACGCGTGAGCTAGGCCGTGGAGGCTGAAATGCGTTGGTTGAGCTTTGTCAAATAAATACTTTTTGAAATACATCCCTTCAAGAGTGCCGCGTTATTGGTGGAATAAAGAGAATTTTCACTTACGCCCTTACGCTGAGCACCCGCTGTCAGGAGTGTGTCGGAAATCAGGATCACTTTGTGGAGATATATATATATATATGTATATGTATATATGTGTGTATATATATATATATATATATCGGCTCCAAAAATCCCTCACCGCAATCCTGCGGAAATCAGGTAGCAGCACTCGCAGGGTTGTATCCACAATTTTTTATTATTCATAAGAACGCGCTTTTGGCACTCGGCCTTCTTCAGTAATGAAACGAAAGTCGTGGCAGACATCATCCATTTAAAACCATCACGTGTCATATCAACATAGAGGTAGGACTCATTGACGTAAATATACCCGCCATCTTAGAATGGGTCATACATAAGTTACAATATTGTAAACTTCAATAAAACAGCGTAATGCAAATCGCCTAAGACAATTCATGAATATCCAAGGACATAATAATTTGCATAATCGCTCTGTGATGCATACCATAAGTATTTCGCCCTGAATGGGCATGCCTTAATGCAATCATCTACATATATACGTATGAACCCAGTCCCGCACCAACAGTCCTGTAATCCTGCCCTGAATGGGCGAATGTCCCCTCAATCAGAATGACCGTGATCAGTACAGTACACCAACCAACAAAAAAATAATATATATCACATATCACAAATCAAATGCAACATTAGACAATGCATCATAGTATAAAGGGGGGCAAAGTTCATGATTAGCAGGAGAAATCCTCAATCATATTCATATTAAATGAACTCCCAAGTCCTCATGCATATTGAGACCCATAGGCATTTTGCTTTGCAGATCTATTATATATCGCGACTCAAGTCGCCTGAGTTTTTGTAACCTGTCTCCCCCCTCACACTTATGGGGACAGAGTCTAGACAAAAATCTGATAACAGATCCCTGTTGTGTGCATGTTCCATGTCAAAATGTCTAGCCACAGGATAACTCACATCTGCATTCTGGATGGCTCTTTGGTGCTCTAAAATTCTCAACTTCACTGGATTTGTTGTGCTGCCGACATACCTTCTGCCACAAGGACATGTCAGGCAATACACAACATATGGCGTGGTACAAGTGAGATTTTATTTTATTTTCTTGGTTTCTTAACCCCTGGCATATATATATATATATATATATAAATATTCCGCACTCCAGGAGTTGGTATTTCAAGGTACTTTACATATAATCACTAGGTGTTAGTGGTATAATTAAAGTATCTTGAAATACCAACCCCTGGAGTTCGGCATATTCCTTTTGTTGTTTACAATATAACAGCGGGCTTGATTCCACCCTTATTGCCGGCATCCGCTGTGGGCACGTTGCAATTGGGATCACTTTGATGGTAAAAAAATATATACATATATCAACACAATCCATGGTAACTCACTGTAGTAGGACTTAAGGCACTACATGTACCAGCAGGCCACGAGGGTGGCCACGCCCACATGGGCGAAGATCGTATCCAAACTGGTGCCTTAAATAATTCCGTGCCTGCCTTCATTTTCAGCCAGTGGCCCATGACGAAGTGCAGAGGGGCACGAAACGCGTCGGGCTGTCCTGGAGATCTGGCAAGAACAGTCAGCTTTTGTTTCCACAGCATCTTTCAATAAAGAAACGGCAATACTTACCTCCTTGTTTGGGCCCCCCTCATTGCAGGCAACTCTCTGTTTGGAATATATATGTACATATATATGGTTGATTTAAAGCCTCAGTATAATTTTTATCTGCATGTTTAGTGAATCTGAAAGTTTATGGAACCTTTATGTAATATTTAGCTAAAACCTCTGAAAATGAATTACATCCTCTTTTGTTTAAATGATTAGAAAAGGATTTTATAGTTTACAGAATTGGATGTCCTATATTGGATATGTTTTTTACAAATGTTTTTAAGACATTTGGGTAGTTTTTATCTATGTGTCTTTTAATCAATTGTTTTAGGTATGTCACCAGGGGGATATTTATTGTGGGTTTTAACATAGGTTCTGCTATTTTGCACACTCAACTGTTTACAACTATTTTGTGATATGAATTTCTGCACATACGAATATATCTAATTTCCTATCCCGCTCTCCCGTTTTCTATTTATAAACCCTCTAAATGGAATATCTATGCACTTTATTGGCATTAGTCACTTTAAATGATAGCACTAAGGCACAGGTCACTTTCAGTTTAAAGTACTGTAGCACCATGACACTTTCCTTATTCTTAAAGATTTATGATTGAATATAAAATCTGGAATGTTATGGATATGTGTCGAGGTAGGCAATGGATTTAATTGCCAAACTGCAGCAAGGTGTTCTGATACAGTCAAAAAATACTGAAGGTTTGATCAAGCAATCAAAGAGAATATCCCTCCCTCTTTTAAAACATATACACACATATATTTTGTAAGGTTTACTTTTGTTTAATTTTACTTCTCGTTTGGGTGAGCACGTAGGAGTAAGAATTTATGTATTGCAGAGTATTAGCGTGAATTGTAAAAATAGAGAAGTTCTTATGCATTAATGCAGGTATAAAACGGAAGGATATGATTTTTGTCTTTCTATGAATTTCCAAATTGAAATGTTTATTCAAATAAGCATTCATGCTGTTATTTCTCATTTTTATAGATATATATTTATGTGAAACAATGTTAAAACAACATTTCAAAATATGTATGTACACATGGAAGTATTTTCTTCATGTCTATTGCAATACTGAGGCACTTGCACTTTAAAATGGGGCTTGTCAGAACGCTCAGTCACGTGATCAAGGCCGCTTGGACGGTCGACACGCGTCTTGACTTTGTGAAAGGGAATAAAATAATGCTGACACATTAGTTGGTCCACGCTCGTGATTTCCACGCTGAAGCGGTGTTTGTCTGCGAGGTATTGTAGATATATATATATATATATATATATATATATATATATATATATATATATATATATATATATATATATATATATATATATATCGCTCGAAAACACTTCTTAGTTTTGCAAGAAAGAGGCAGCACTCATAGACCAAGAGTTATCCGGGTGATTTAATTTTTTGGAAACAAAAAGCACAGACGCGTTTCGGCGTGAGCCTTCGTCAGTGTGTCACTCGTCATTAACAGACATCCCATTAAATGTGTAAGTTGATAAGAATTGACATAAACATAGGACTTCCCCCCTGTGTCCCACTATGGGCGCCATATTGGAAAGATGTTCTATCCAGACAGGGATATGGTCTGATTCGTCCGTATATTCTTACGTTGAAATAAAGCCGTGGATCGGCCAGTGTCCTATGTTACAATGTGCAATGCCATACATACAAACAAACAATACAGGCCAAAAAACACAGAGAGAAATAAAGCCGCTTGGACGGCCGACACGCGTCTTGACTTTGTGAAAGGGAATAAAATAATGCTGACACATTAGTTGGTCCATGCTCGTGATTTCCACGCTGAAGCGGTGTTTGTCTGCGAGGTATTGTAGATATATATATATATATATATATATATATATATATATATATATGTATATATATATATATATGTATATATATATATATATATATATATATATATATATATATATATATTTGAAAAAAAGGGTTGCCCAAAATGGAAAGGCCGCACACGAAGGGGTTGTCACACAAATGCTGCCGGTGGTAGTACACAGCCATTCGCACATCAGCCTTCCAGCTTGCCAAACATGTTTCGGGCGTAGTACCGCCCTTGATCACTGGCTGCACCTTGTAAGACAGAAGTCGAAGTGAATTCCATGCACCTGTTTTATTTGAATACAAGGTCCCGCCCGGTTGGGCTGTAGCAAGGCATTCTGGTTGTTGCAGTTCATGCCACGGACTCAAGGCGCATAACCGCAGTGGGTGCCTCAATTCTTACGTTGGTTCAAATGTCAAAACCCCAGTGGGTGAAGAAAGTTGTGTACAGCGCCGTAGTAGTCCCAATATGTACCGGCAGCTCAGGCCCCCTCCGTTCTGAACACCACTCTTTGTGAGCGAGTAGTGCAGGTCCGCCAGAGCCAGCGGCGGGGCCTTTCCGCGACCAGGCTTGGCCGCTAAATATTTGAAAAAAAGGGTTGCCCAAAGTGGAAAGGCCGCACACGAAGGGGTTGTCACTTGATCCACTCGTTTACCGAAGAGATGACAAGCCACACCAGCCAGGTACGTTCAAGATTTGGTTATTGGGCAAACAAACAGACGTGTTTCGAGCCAACGGGCTCTTGGTCACATGACCACCATGACATTTTTGCAGTTAAGTAGGTAACACAAAAAATAAAAAAGGAAGAGAGACTCCATGTTAAGTTACACACAGGGTTCCCAATTGTGCCGTTTTCAAAAGAAATTAAATATATTTCATATTGGCACATTTCCAAGATGTATGGTGTATATTAGAAAACAGATCTGTGATAGGTTTACAATTTATTTACAAGAAATAACGGGTGTAGTACCCAATTTTATTTCCAGTTCTAAGAACTCAAGATACATAGTCTGGGGGACAAAGTATTTTTAGAGAGTAGAGAAGACATAGGTTATAAGTGGGTGAAAAAGGGGGGGGGGAATCAGGAGAAAAATTCTTTGACAAAGGAAAATGGAAATGGAGAGTAAAATCAAGTTGGTTAATTCTGGTATAGTACCATAGTGAATCAATCTTTTATCCAAATTAATAAACCATTCGTCCTATATCCCTGTATACATATATTCTCTTATGTCCACCATTCGTCTAATTGATCCAAATTAACTTTTGAGATTGTAAAGACTACTAGTCAATAAACTATAAAGATTCCAGTATATATCTGAAAAATCGCATTTCAGTAGAGATGCGCCCTTTGTACCTATTACTAAGAATTCCAAAATTAAAGGATAATAGAATAAAATATCTATATCAGTGTCAATATTTAACTCGTGCTCTTATCGTTAATGTATATATTTTGTGGAGTTGTTGTGCTCGTAACCATATCTTCTATCCGTGATGCACATTATCACTCCAACAACAGCCCGGTTTCTAGAAAAGGTAAAGGTAAAAGAGTAATGATTAGTTTCATAGGTAACCATAGTGGTCGGATATATATATGTAATACAGTTTCATCTCAATATCTCAATTTACAATCTAAGTCTACGTCCTCCAAGTAATTAGTTTGTTTTCAATACACCAAATTGCATCCAAATAATAATACATAAACAAAATTCATAAAATTTAAAATCAGATTGTCATGGAATCTGAGTATCCAGAAGTGGGCTAAGGAAGATCTGAGTCAGAAAAAGTTGTCTTATAAATGTACATACATTTCTTCATCAATATTCATCCCCATAGGGGCGATACTGCCTGCCTGAAGGATGAACTTGGACTCTGCTCTATGTAGTGCTGTCACTCTGTCTCCTCCTCTCACATGTTTGGGAATTGAGTAAAGGCTAAAGAATTTTGCCTTGGTCCCGTCCCTATCATGATGAGTATGGAAGTGTTTGGCCGTGCTATAGGAAAAGTCCTTATTGGTAATTGCACGCCAATGTTCCAGGATGCTTTTCTTGACTGAAAAGGTTGTTGACCCAATGTACCATTTGCCACAAGGGCATGTTACCACATAGACTACAAAGTCTGTGGTACAGAGGATTTTCTTATTTATCTTCCATTTTTTGTTCACCCTGCTGAGTACAACCTCCCTCGCATTGGTACTGTATCTACAAGCCTTACATTTTCCACATTTATGGAATCCTCCCTTTGCCTCCAGCCATGACTTTTTCTTTTCCATATGTACTATTAAGTCTTTGATGGATTTGCCCTTCCTGTAGGTTATTGATGGGTGTTGACCTAATCTCTCTTTCAGGATTTTGTCCTGTAAAAGGATATCCCTTCTTTTCCTTACAATCTTGCTGAACTCGGGGGATTGAGTATTGTATGTGGTTATAAGTCTTAGGGGAGCATTGGATGTATTCTGTGTACTCCTGGGTGGTCTAAATAGAGCATCTTTCCGGTCAATCTGAGAAACTCTCACCTCACCCTTCTTGAGCATATTAGGATGATAGCCCCTCACTCAAAGTCTGTGAATTTGCAAAAGGACAACCATCCAAGGGAAGTAAAGACAGACTGCATCATCCATAATGCAACGTGTTGCCTCATTCTGAGCTGGAGTTCTGGACTTTTTGGTTCCGTCCAGAGGTGTCAGGGACAACACCCGAAGACCCCGGAGTTCTACCTGTCTCGGTGCACAAATAAACAGAAACACGGGCTTCTCGATGGTGGCGTCAAAGACCAAAGGTTTATTACTGCAGGGACACAGAAGTCACAGAAACTACACACGGGCAGATTCTAGGAGCCTGTTCGATTTGTACAAAGTGGGTTGCTTCTTAAATACTACATTTTCAGCTTGGGGCAAATTCTTTACATGCTGGTACATTTCTAAACCTTCGTGTCCTAAACAATAAATATTTGGCGTTACACAAGAATCGTCAATAATATCTAATGTCAAAACATTACGAACGAGGGGTTCCCACTGTTCCATCATAATCCCATGTCAACTTTTCATTCAAGAGCCGGACCGCCTCATCGTAAATTTCGTTACCTCCCCCTAATAAAGGCCCAGAAGGAAAGGAGCAGAGCCAGGTGCAGAAGATAGAAAAGCAGGATAAGAGATGTTTGTGGGTCGTAAATGGGCAAGGCTACCAGCTTCGGCCGCCTAATCATGATCAGGCCAACGAACACGAGAACCAGTATAGCAGGACTGGCCTCAGGCTGGGGAGGCAGCTTCTGCCGAGTCATGCGGCCACAGCGCTTTCTGTCCTAAGGTGCACGTGTCACTAGCAAGGTGAATCGCCGGCTAAGGCTTACGTGTCCTTAAGTGAGAATGGGTTGATCAGGGGTCACTGCGTGTCCATTGGCTATGTGAGGGCAAGAATACAAAATGGCTGCCATACTCTAAGATGGATGCCGTGGGTGAATCAGAAATGTGCTTATAACAGGAGTGCTCTTGCTCGTAGCATAGCGAAAACACCAGGATATGCTAAATGGATCATTTGTGGTTCACTGATACCAAGATTATGAGTTTACCACAATGTTGAAAACACGGGTTCAAATCGTCACGGAACCTCAGACCCTCCTTTTGCCCTTACATAGGCAATTACTCAGTCTATGTCAGAGTCTATCTCGATGTTCATTAGGTCAGTGATATGTTGTTGCATCATCATCCTTTCTCGTACCGTGTCTCCGAACACAGGTGGTTTTCTAAGACAGGTTGCAGCACAGAGACTACACAAAGCGGGACCACATTGGATAATAAGGCAGCACGAGAATAGGAATACTAGGATGATACCAACGACCATCAAAACCTTCCATCCCCACGCTGATAGTAAAGTCCAAAGCCACTCCATTAAGGACCAGTTTCCCTTGTCTACGTGAATAGAGTCGGAAATCTTGTGTAGCTTAGAGATCGCTTCATATACAGTCGGAGCATTATTGGGAATAAAAACACAGCAGCTCGATTGGATCATTCTGCATACCCCACCTCGATCTGCAAGTATTACGTCTAGAACCATACGGTTCTGCAACGTCATGAGACGATCCGCCTGGAGCTCAGCTGTTAAGTTACTAAGGGCACCAGCAGTTTCTGTAATAGTAGATTCAACTACCCGTGTTAGCTGACGTAGATTTCTACTATTGGCCATAGGCCCCCAGAACGGAAGGAAACCTTTGAAGAAATCTCCAGCTTCCTGACCAGCGGTATCTTCCTTGCTGAAAACACCTCTTGCTACTCTGGTCTTGTGATAATCTGGGGAAGCAGTGTACGTTGGAGGCAACAGTCGAGCAATATAGCATGAACCTGAGAAGTCAGCAGGCAGCCATGTGTATGCTCTATCCTGACAAATGAAGTAGGTACCCCTAGCAGTAAGAAAGGCAGGGGAAGAGTTAGACGGATACACGTAAGTCTCAACGCACTCACTCTTCCCTAGCTGAGCTCTTGGATTTCTCCCATTTCCTTGCAAACAGACTTAACCTCGGTGAGGTTAAACCCAAATTGGAGTGGAGCTCTTACGCTTCCTTTCACCCAAACTAATGCGATACTCTGTAGAATTCCAACTCAGATATACTCGTAATTCATCTCTAGGATAAGATGGGGCGTTATTGACGTCTTTAATCATGTCAATGATTCCCTTGACTAAAGCTTTATTGGCAGAGTTATATTTAGTGGAACGTGGTGGACGCGGGGGATAGGTCTCAAGGGCATAGACAAAAATAGTCTGAAAGGCCTGAAATGATCCATTATAGCTAAAAGGCAAGACCAGATAGGGGATGCCTTTATCCATAGTGTGTGGTATCAGACCACATACCCAGAAGTCTGTTGTGTTAACTACCAGTTGGTGTTGATGCAAGAGTTGTACAAAAGTGTTATTAATGAATTCTGAGCGTCGAGCTTGTTCGTGTTCAGGGAACGAGTGAAAAGAATGATAAGTAGCAACAGTAGAAGAAACAAGATCAAGGGGAGGCACTGTGGTTGTTACCGGTGTAAAAATTAAATGCATACAAAAGACGATTCCACCCACCAACGTTATTAAAACTATCAAAAACGTAATTGCACATTGAATCAGAAAACATTTGTTATGAAGAATCTTGTAAAGTCTATTTCTGCGAACATAAATTACATTCTCTCGGTGCAGCTCAGGAAGCTCCATCTTCTACAACCGCTCGCGACCACTGATGATGTGTACGTAGTTGAAAATGCCTCTATCAGCCCTGGGAGTTCCCAGAACTAACAGAAAGATCGACCTTGTGTCTGACCCCCGCAGATTCAATTAGGCACACAGCCACGACCCTACGGCTACCCAGACGGCAAGGCAATTAAAACAACATAACATACATGGAAAAATACAAAATATTAGCAAACTTCCTGGCTGGAGGCAATGTATCAAAATTCAAATATGTAAAATAGGCAGTTTCCTGCTTTATTTGTCCTTTGTGTGAGAACGTAAGTTGTATCTCAAATTTCCTGGAACTGTTTGATCCGGAAACAGTCTATTTTCAGCAGGGGTGGCAATGTTCAAGTTCGCAGATGGCAAATGTTCTTTTGATGCAGAGGACAAATGTTTGGAGTTCAAAGGAGCAGTTTCAGAAGGGGAGTCAGAGTTCGGTGAATCAGTAATCAGTTCTGCATCGCTGAAAGGAATGTATCTGGGAACTGGTTCAGTTTCAGAAGCACCGATTCCTTTTTTCACCCAATTGTCGTAAGGAAGTGGAAGGGGTACACGTTTTGCGTGCGTCGCATGGATCCAGTTCTTTCTGCCAGCCACACGTATAGCAGTCCTTGTTGCCAACAGGACCTGGAATGGTCCGACGAATTTGGGTTGGAGATTTCTCGTTCGTCCAAAGTTTCTGATGACCACTTGGTCACCGGGTTTCAGCTGATGACCTGGACTCTCCAGTGGCTTTGGCAATGCATCGAAAACCTGTTGGTGAATAAGACTCAATTTAGCAGTCAAGTCGAAAAGGTAATCAATTAACATTGGATATTCCAGCTGCTTAAACTCCTTCGGTCTAGGTACCCCCCAAATATTCGTAGGTCGACCGAATACAATCTCATAAGGGCTAGGCCCTACTCGAGAATGTACAGTCGCTCTTGTGGATAACAGAGCCAAAGGTAGTGCATCTGGCCAGGACAAACCCGTGGAGGCTTGTATCTTGGCAAGTTTCAGTTTGAGGGTGCCATTGTAACCCTCAACTAAACCAGCAGACGGGGTGATTCGCACTGTGGAACTTTTGTTTTATCCCTAAGCCCACACACACACTCTGCATAACTTTCCCTACGAATTCACTTCCATTATCTGACCATACAATCCGTGGCATGCCGAACCTGGGGAAGTATTCCTTGAGAAGGATTTTGGCAGTGGACAAGGCAGTATTGTCCTTTAGTGGATATGCTTCGATCCACCTTGAGAAAGCACAGACCACCACTAGGACGTACTTAAGATTATTGCAACGATCCATGTGAATGAAGTCTAACTGAATCACTTCGAAGGGGCAAGAAGGAGGAGCGAAGTGACCAGCGGGTGTGGGGATTCCCTTGCCAGGATTATGCATCAGGCATATCATGCAATTTCTCACCACTCTTTCTGCACACTTACTAATTCCATCATTCTTCCAGACTGGAGCCAACATCTTACAAATTCCTTTAGAACTGATGTGCGCTGCTCCATGCGCCATCGTTACTACCGCAAGCACATACGCATCAGGCAACATCCAACGCTGTTGTTTCGACAAATCGATCCAACACCCACTCGAGTCCAATTTACCCGTATTCTCTTTCCATGCAAGCTTTTCCTCCTCAGTCGCTTCTTCCTGAATTGCTTTCACACTTTCTACTGTATCCTCACACATTCCAGACTCAATAATCCATCTTGCAGACGTTGCAACATACATTCTACTCATCGTATTTCTAGCTGTCTGTTTAGCGGTCTCATCAGCAAAAGCATTTCCACGACCAACATCATCCGTGATTGCTCGATGAGCACTGCACTTCACAATCGCAACTTCAGTCGGCAAGGTTAGAGATTCCAACAAGTCATTAACTAGCTGACCATGTTGAATCTTAGTCCCATGGGACGTAATGAAACCTCTCTCTTTCCACAAACGGCCAAAACTATGGGCCACGCCAAACGTGTACTGACTATCTGTGAACACATTCACTCTCTTTCCCTTAGCTAAAACACACGCTCTAGTCAATGCGATCAATTCTGCAGCTTGGGCAGAATTCTGACTCACTCTTGCAGTCTCCACAATCGTACTCAAAGTCGTTACTGCGTAAGCAGCTGTTACATCACCATTCTCCAATTTAAAACAAGACCCATCAACATACAACGTGCCATCTGGATCTGGTAACGGAGTGTCTTTAAGATCAATTCGTCCTTTTGTCTCTTCCTCGGTTCTGAAACAACAGTCATGTGGTTCCGAATCACTCGACTCCTGACTAGTCGGCAACAATGTTGCTGGTTTCAATACATTGCATCTCTTGATCTGAATATGACTCGCTAGCAGTGTCAGCTCGTAGCCTGATAATCTAGCACTGGTAAGGTGCTGTGTCTTGGTTCGGTTCATGAGTGTGTCCACAGCATGAGGAACCATGACCACTAGCATGTTGTTCATGACCAAACCAGCAGATTGTCGAATGGACGCTGCAGCTGCTGCTGTAGCTCTCAAGCAACTTGGCAACACTCTGGCTACCGGATCTAATGTTGATGAAAAATACGCACAAGGGCGTTGTTTATCACCAAATCGTTGCGTCAGAACACTCAACGCGCAACCTTCTCTCTCGTGAACATAGAGTGTAAATGGCTTGCTGTAGTCGGGTGTACCCATTACAGGAGCTGAACACAGTGCATTTCGTAACTCAGAAAAACTTTGCTGACATTCGGCAGACCATGGCACCAGACTCGGAACACCTTTCCCAGTCAAGGCCACCAATGGTTTTCCCAAAAGAGAAAAATTTGGGATCCATTGCCTACAGTATGAGGTAATACCTAAAAAGGCACGCACTTCTCTCTGTGTGCTAGGAACATTCATCTGTGTAATTGCTTTTATTCTCTCTGGGGTCAACTTTCTTCCCTCCTTTGACAAGAGATGACCTAGGTAGGTCACTTCTTGACAACAGTATTGCATTTTCGAAGGTGACACCTTGTGATTTAAATTGGACAAATGATGCAATAAGGAAATTGTAGCTGCTTTGCAAGTTTCCTTGTCATCGGCAGCCACTAGAAGATCATCGACATATTGCACTAAAGCAGAACCAGGAGGAAGTACAAATGAATCTAACTGACTTTTTAATGCTTGGCTGTAGATGGATGGGCTCTCACAATAGCCTTGTGGAGCACGTTTAAACCTGAAGCTTCGGCCTCCTAGAGAGAAGCCGAAAATATCTCTGCTTTCCTCGGCTATCGGAATGCTGAAAAAAGCATTCTTCAAGTCGATAACTGAAAACCATGTGGCTGTAGCAGGAATCAACGTTAACAATGCAGTAATGTCTGGAACCACAGGAAACTGAGGGATCACAATTTTGTTAACCTCCCTAAGATCGATTACAAATCTATAGACTGGAGGCTTTGAAGGATCAGTGCGTTTTAGAATTGGTAGTACAGGACTATTACAGACATTTCCTCTAGTTTCTTCTACTACTTCTTTCTTGATCAAATCTTGCACAATCAATAAAAGTGCACGTTCACCTTCACTAGAGATCTTGTATTGTGGGATTCGTGGAAATTTAACATTCGCTTTCAAAGTGACTACATATGGTGGAATTTCTAAAAGACCTACATCGTTAGGACCAGTCGCCCAAAGAGTATCAGGGAGAGAACGCAGCTCTGGTGGGAGCGCATCCATTGACAAGTACATCGGAGAGATAATTCTCTTGCCCAATGTAAGCTGTACTCCTGCCGGAGAACAGTACAAAGTCGCGTACAGGCGTTTCAACAAGTCTAAACCAAGCAGATTTTCATTACAACCAGTCGTCAAAATCAAGGGTGCTTTCAATTGACGGGGTCCAACAGAAATAGACAAAGGACCAGATACGGGGTTGTAAACAGGGGCGCCTGAAAAACCTACAGAAACATTTGTTAAGCCAGACAAAGGTGCGCCAGGGAGTTTCGCATGTATGATAGAACTTTTTGCTGCACCAGTATCCAACAGAAACGGTTTGACTACACCTGATGTTGCTACTGCGACATAAGGCCCACTCTGATCTACTGGAACTGATACTACTCCCTCTCTTTGTCCATGGCTGTCCTAGTACTCATTTTGCTGAAATTCCTCACTAACTTCACAGTAGTCTTCAACGTGATACTGTTGAGATCTATTTTGTTGGGCAGACTGTCCATTTCGCTGATCAAAATAATTAGAAGGACGATCATTCGTCTGTGGAGGCATAGCACCTCGCCTCGACCTCTAGAATTTTGCATAGAACCACCACGACCTCTCTGAGCTGCTGCAACATTATTTTGTGCTAATACTGGACATTCATTCTTATAATGACCTTCCTTCTTGCAGTAAGCACACTGATTCCATTGGTATTGCGGTCTCTGAGAACCATAATCTGTCCTCTGATATGACCCTTGCTGTGTATTCGTCTGATTCGTGCGAGGCGGATATGCTTGCTGCAAAAGGACTTTAGTTTTCAAATCTTTCGTTTTCTTATCTGACTTTTCTTTCTCTTCTTTATCCCTATTTTCATAATACTGGGCAGTTGCAAGTATTTGCGCAGTCGTAGAGACAGCCCACGCACTTTCAGAATCTTTTAATTTATTACTGAGCTCTGGTAACAGATTGTGCACAAATTTATCGACAAATAGTCTCTGTCCTCCTTCCGTGCTCATATCCTGACCACTGTGATCTACGAAAGTTTCTTCAAACCTTGTGAAAAAGTCGGAGACACTTTCGTCCTTCTGCCTGCATGCGGACAACTTGTCCCAGTTAACGCGCAATGCTGGCATCAGAGTCTTCATTAAATCGATTATCCTACCGGGCAAATCAGCAATTAGAGGTTCAGGTTTAGAACCACCTATTTGTTGACCATCTGCCGCTATTATAGCTGCCCAATCACCACCTAGGGCAACTGGATGATTTTCTTTACGAATTTTAGCCCAAATTGGTTGTGGTACTACATTGCCAAATAACATGTCAATGTCCGCTAAATTCATTACACAAGCTTCAACTGTTTGTGCTAACTCTTTGTAGTATCCGGCTGGATTCTTACGCGGATCTGGCAAGGCTTGTTTCACTGCTAACACTTCGGCTCGCTTCCACGGAATGTGTATCCATACTCTCTGGAATTGCGCCGGAGCGGCAGCAATACCACGGTGCGCATCAGCTTGCACAGCTTCGCGCCAAATTGGAGGAACCTCCCTCATAGGATATTGTCGACCCTGTTTCGTACTACGTTTCTCTAACTCTCTTGGTGAACGAAGGGAAGGATCGAATCTAAAATCTAAAATTAATTCCATAGCTTCTTTTATCTCCTGACCAACTATCATACCTGCAGCGAATTTTTGTTGAACCTGGATTAATTCATCTGGTACCTGTTCAGATTCGCTCTCTTCCCATTCTTCACGTAAAAGGGAACACATGACAACAAACACATAGCGCTGTGTCGGTTCCTTCCATTGCATGAATGTATCTAATACATCTCGCACACTATACCTCCCAACTTTCGAAATCCATCTAAGGGCAGTAGAGTCTAATATTCCACGCTCTTCACTACTAGGAAGCTGACTACGTCTCTGGACGGAGTCAGAGACAGGACTCCTAATCAAGGTTTTGTAAAAGGGAGATAGAATATTAGTGACAGAATCAGTGATTTTTCGACGAACAGAAAGCGGAGTCATATAGCTCGCAGAAGTTTGAAGAAGAGTAGTAGTCGGGACAGAAGAGACAGCGACAGTAGGGGTAGCAGGCAAAGTAGCTTGTGAAACAACAGGTATGAGCGGTACAGGCATAGGCAAAGGAGCCGGCAACCCTGGAAGAGGGGGTCCCGGAGGAACATTAATATTGACCACAGGAAGTACAGGAGCTTGATTCAGGGGAGCAGGAGCAGGAATACCAGGCTGTCCAGCAACCGGTAATTGAAAATTCGGTAAAGGTGGAGCTGTAGCACCCTGTGCATACGGTGGGGGTGACCTCAACAAGTAAGACAACAGGGGATCCTTTTCAGGGTCCTCCACTATCTTAGCTGTACTCGATGGCAAGGCAGGATAGCACTTGTCTATCGCTAAATTACGCTCTCTATTGGCCACCTCCATCGCTTTCTCAGATTCGTTGAGTTGCAGCTGCTTGGCAGACTGTTCTAAAGTCAACTCTTGCTCTTTCTGTTCTTTCTTTAACTTTTTAGTTTCTCTCTGTTTGGATTATTTTCGCCAATAACGGAAAGAATCAAACATTGCCGGCCGGGCTTTCTTCTTAAATAATTTCATTTCTAAATTATCAAGAATTTCGGGTTCAAAACTACCATGTAGTGGCCAACTAAGGACACCGTCTTTCTCTGTATATCGGATCCATACCTCGTTATAAGATATAGGACCCACACCATGCTTACAATAAAGATCATAAAGAGGAGTTCCAATCGGAAGAACCAGACATGAGTCCTCCAACCGGGAATCACTGTTGCAACCAAAACACCACAACATACAATTTTTCCGACTTACCATTTTATAATCCGGAACACAGAACAAACACAAACAAAGGTGCGCACTTGAACCAAGAACTTAGGCCTACCAAAGCGAACAAATGTATCGATACCCAAACTAAACCAAATGATTATCGTAACTAGAACAACCAGTGATAATCTTACGAAACCAAACCAAACCAAGGACTAAAAGGATTATCCAAACAGGAGCAAACCCTTACGAAGTAACCAACTAGCAACCACTTAATACTTAACTGAGGCACTGAAGACGTCACCAAGGAGAAACCCGTCTCGTCTCGCCGTACTAAGGTCTGCACCTCGGGTCCAAGACAGGGCGACAGTCAAGGCAGCGGACCACTGCAGCCATCCGAACGGGAACCCTCGTGGAAGAGAACGTTGGGCCACTTTTGCGATATGCCGGGATCGATGAAGTGGGGCGCCTCCCTCTGGAATCTTCACATGAAGCTTCTCGAACTCTTCAGGCTTTTGGACCGGTACCGAATGACGTCGCCCCACGTGGGCGCCAATTGGAGTTCTGGACTTTTTGGTTCCGTCCAGAGGTGTCAGGGACAACACCCGAAGACCCCGGAGTTCTACCTGTCTCGGTGCACAAATAAACAGAAACACGGGCTTCTCGATGGTGGCGTCAAAGACCAAAGGTTTATTACTGCAGGGACACAGAAGTCACAGAAACTACACACGGGCAGATTCTAGGAGCCTGTTCGATTTGTACAAAGTGGGTTGCTCCTTAAATACTAAATTTTCAGCTTGGGGCAAATTCTTTACATGCTGGTACATTTCTAAACCTTTGTGTCCTAAACAATAAATATTTGGCATTACACAAGAATCGTCAATAATATCTAATGTCAAAACATTACGAACGAGGGGTTCCCACTGTTCCATCATAATCCCATGTCAACTTTTCATTCAAGAGCCGGACCGCCTCATCGTAAATTTCGTTACCTCCCCCTAATAAAGGCCCAGAAGGAAAGGAGCAGAGCCAGGTGCAGAAGATAGAAAAGCAGGATAAGAGATGTTTGTGGGTCGTAAATGGGCAAGGCTACCAGCTTCGGCCGCCTGATCATGATCAGGCCAACGAACACGAGAACCAGTATAGCAGGACTGGCCTCAGGCTGGGGAGGCAGCTTCTGCCGAGTCATGCGGCCACAGCGCTTTCTGTCCTAAGGTGCACGTGTCACTAGCAAGGTGAATCGCCGGCTAAGGCTTACGTGTCCTTAAGTGAGAATGGGTTGATCAGGGGTCACTGCGTGTCTATTGACTATGTGAGGGCAAGAATACAAAATGGCTGCCATACTCTAAGATGGATGCCGTGGGTGAATCAGAAATGTGCTTATAACAGGAGTGCTCTTGCTCGTAGCATAGCGAAAACACCAGGATATGCTAAATGGATCATTTGCGGTTCACTGATACCAAGATTATGAGTTTACGACAATGTTGAAAACACGGATTCAAATCGTCACGGAACCTCAGAGCGACCCAATCAGGGTGCACGATGAACTAATTAGGATGCTGCAGCCTCATGTACCTTTAACCGTGACTGCCTCTGATGAAGAGTTAACCTCGAAACGCGTCAGGTGACGGTTTTGCTGATAAGACGGAGTGCGTTTCAACTTCACCAATAAAAGGCTTCTTAATGGGGAGAGAAGCGTCTGTGTTTTCGAGTGCGGCTCAATTCTTTGGACACCCCAACGAGCACGATGTTTTAGGCGGCGGTCCTGCCGTCGAGCTAGCACCACCCAAGAAGCATGGGGCGACGGAGCCCTACGTTACGAGGCTCGATGTTGAACCACAGACTTGGATTGAGGTTGAAAGACTCTCCGGGGCTCAATGCGAGCTTTTGATAGAATTTGCAAAAGGACAACCATCTAAGGGTAGTAAAGACAGACTGCATCATCCATAATGCAACGTGTTGCCTCATTCTGAGCGACCCAATCAGGGTGCACCATAGGCTAATTAGGATGCTGCAGCCTCATGTACCTTTAACCGAGGCTGCCTCTGATGAAGAGTTAACCTCTAAACGCGTCAGGTGACGGTTTTGCTGATAAGACGGAGTGCGTTTCAACTTCACCAATAAAAGGCTTCTTAATGAGGAGAGAAACGTCTGTGTTTTCGAGTGCGGCTCAATTCTTTGGACACCCCAACGAGCACGATATATATATATATATATATATATATATAGAATACCAAATGACTCGCCGCACTCGCCTTGGTTATGTTGCAGTTTCTTTATTTTTCAAAACGTGACAAAACACCTACGCGTTTCGAACCGTAGTTCGTGTTCACGGTAGCTATAGTGTGTAGTCCCTTCATTATTTCAATACATTTAGGCCTGAACTGATATCTAGAAAAACTGCATTCTCCTGTAATTAAGAAAAATCTTGTAGAACTCAGCTGCAAGCATTGGGGACGTAGGGCACTCAGCCCTTTATTGTCAGATGGAGTGTCTCCATGCCAGTTACGCATCATAAGCCAACTCTCAGGTAAATAGAGGGTTGACTTAACACGCACGTGTGATCACGCGCGTCAAAAAGCGACATTGCCCTAGTTAACTGAGGGCCCGCTTTGAGATGTAGTAACGCTAAACTCGCCCCAATGCAGCAAAAACCCATGGTTTGCACTAAAAAGTGATGGCCAGAAACCATGTAAACTACATGTCCCAGCATGCCTCACAAACAGGGGCGTGCTCAACAGGCCTAAATGTATTGAAATAATGAAGGGACTACACACTATAGCTACCGTGAACACGAACTACGGTTCGAAACGCGTAGGTGTTTTGTCACGTTTTGAAAAATAAAGAAACTGCAACATAACCAAGGCGAGTGCGGCGAGTCATTTGGTATTCTATGCAAATTGGGACACTGCCCTGGTCCCGTCGCTGGCACCGGCTGAGAGGCGCTCCCGCTGCGACAGGACAACTCGTATGCGATATATATATATTCTGAAACTGTTCTCAAAGACTTAGTGGCTCTAAGAGGAAAACGTGAGATGCCAACCTGGAAAGACAACATCACTCCACAAGAAAGGGAGGCCCTACGTAACTTGGAAAAAGAGGAGAATATAATAATCAAGCCCTCAGATAAGGGTGGAAACGTTGTGCTTCTAACACGTGAGTACTACCAAAGAGAGGCACTAAGACAATTATCTGACACGCAATATTACCGGAAAACAGATGACAAACACTATAAGGAGGGCATAAGGAGGTATGATGACTTAGTAAATAAATGGTACAAGAAATCCATGCTGGGAAGTGATGAGAACATGTACCTGAGAAGCAACAACCCCACGATCCCCACCTTCTACCACTTACCCAAGCTACACAAGAACGCAAGGGAGCCCCCAGGAAGACCAATAGTGTCATCTGTGAATGGACTGACGGAGAATATGTCAAAATTTATAGACAGTTACTTATTCCCTCTGGTAACACAGCTCAAATCTCATGTAAAAGATACCAAAGACTTCCTAACGAAAGTATCTTTGATGACGTGGGACCCAATATATTTGATGATTGTGTTAGACATAACCAGCCTATATACCAACATCAGACATGATTTAGGCTTGGTGGCAGTGGAACATTTTCTAAACAAGAGACCTGCCAGATTCGCATTGCATAATCTTATGTTGCTGGAATTCATTGAATTCTGTCTAACAAGCAACATCTTCCTGTTCAATGACCAGTTATACACACAGGTCTCTGGGACCGCGATGGGCACCTGCTTTGCTCCCAGCTACGCGAACTTGTTCATTGGCTGGTGGGAGGAGCGGGTGCCCATGGTCCTTCAGACTGAGGGACAGGGAACAGAGAGAGTAATACAGTGGTTCAGGTACATCGATGACCTCTTCATCGTGTGGCAAGGGACGATGGAGGGGGCACAGCAATATATAAGAATACTGAACGACAACAACTGTAATCTACACTTCTCAGGAACTATCAACACGACAACAGCTGAGTATTTGGACCTGAGGGTGGAAATAGAAAACAATCAGTTGCACACATCACTGTATCGCAAAGCGACGGCAGGCAATTCCATCCTGCGAGCCGACAGCAACCATCCAAAGAGGCTGATACAAAGCTTCCCGTATGGGGAACTTCTCAGGATGAAAAGAATTAGCAGCAGAGAGAAGGACTTTGAAACAGCGGCAGCAGGTTGCATAGAAAGGTTCACCAGGAGAGGATACGATCCTGCGTCTTTGGATAAAACCCTGAAGAAAGTGAGAAAAATAAAAAGGGAAGACCTCCTAAAGCCAAAAGTACTGAATGAACAAACCAAGGATGAGGGGAAATTCCGCTTAATCACACCATACACCAGTGATTCTATGGGATTAAGAAGAATTATGCAAAAGAACTGGCATATTCTGGGGACAGATCCAATCTTGAAAGACGAAATCCCAACTAAACCCCTGATCACGTACCGTAAAGCAAGATCATTGAGAGACTCCTTAGTGAGAAGCCATTTCAAGAATGTGACCTCAAGAACAGGTAAAATTGCAGAGATGGGTGGGTTTTTCCCATGTGGGAAATGTAAGGCCTGCACGGGGTGCAAGAGAGTACGAAATTATGACATCCCGGGAGCAGGTATCACCAAACCCATCAAGAAATTCCTAACCTGCAGTACTAACTTCGCAGTCTATTGCCTAATTTGCCCCTGTGGGCTGAGATATATCGGAAGTACGATCCACCAACTCAAAATCAGGGTACTCGAACACCAAAGGGCAATAGACAAGGCGGATCCTGCATACCCAGTCGCGAGACATTTTGATCTGGTTCATCAAAGGGACAGGACCAAATTACGGTACTTTGGCGTAGATTTTGTACCTGAAAATCCCAGAGGAGGGGACAGGCTAAAAACATTGAGACGCCTAGAGTCAAGGTACATAATCGACCTCATGACTAAAGCTCCAGGGGGGCTTAATAATGGGGAGGAACTGGCGGTTCACTTAGGGAAATAATTAATGTGAGAATTTTCCTGACATTTTCCCATGAACTGATGTATAGAGACTTTGTGAAAACAGCAGCGATTTGGTTTATAAATTGATGGGTGAAGGGCGCATGGGGACACTGTATATATTATGCACTAGAGTTTAAACGTACTTATAATACTTGCCAATACATGGCAGGATGGACTTTGGAAACGTTGGCCTGGGGCTTTATTTTAGAGTACCCCACATTACTCCGGATGTGTATACACGGGGTTCCATGCCGATCCACGGCTAGATTTAATTTGTTTCCACATATGGGCAATGTGCGCCTTACTGTGAACTGTATTAACATTTTCCAAGATGGCGCGCCCGTTACACTGAGGTAGTCCGTCTACCATGTTGATGATTGTTTTGCCGCTATATCCCAGGCAGGTCCTCACAGTGTAACTGACACTGAGGAAGGCGTAATGCTGAAACGCGTCTGTTAACAACTGTGATTAAACTTTTGGTGTGAGCACTGCAAATCCTTTGGTTCCACGAGTGCGGTTCTTTGGATGATACAATTTCCGAGGCTGAGCTGAGTGTTACTGCGGGTACCCATTACCGCAAACCGCACCCGCCCGCGAGTGCCCTGACTTCCCAGTGGGACAGGGAGCACGATATATATATATATATATATATATATATATATATATATATATATATATATATATATATATATATATATATATATATATATTACCTACTGGCAGTCGCCAGTAGGTATATATAGTTAGGATTTTTTCCCTATGGGATTTCTGAAAATTCTATGCCTAATAAGTTTGGCGTTTGTGGACGGAATCGGCTGAAATTTTCAGGAAAATGGCACATTTTGTTTCTGAGCAGCTCCTGGAAATTTGGGGGGGGTCGTCAAGGGGGGGCCGAGAAAAAAGGGGGGTCCCAAAACGCGTTTTTCCCATGTTAATTTCCATAGGGCGGTTGGACTCACTTTTAGCCCGAACGGCTGAATGGATTTTCACGAAACTTGGCAAAATTGTAGGGACTGTTAGCCCGATGTGCTTTTGCTAGGTCTCAATATATGTGCTTCAGTGGATTTTGAGAAATTAACGTTTAAATCAAGATATATATCTGTAACAGCGCTCCGGGCAGCGATCCGGTTAGCGAACTTTTCGCGTATCGGAACTTTGCGATGCGAAGCTGATTGGCCCTCCGGTGTCTGTCAACATTCTAAACAGTCCGGAGCGGCCGCCATCTTGTCTCTCGGTAGGATCGAGAGACAAGAGGAGGCCAAAACAAAGGGGGAAATTACCATAAGGGGGCATAGTAGATCCTCGTTGACCCCTAGGTTTTATGTGGAGGTTTTAAAAGGGCCTAGGAGGGTCCAAAAAAAAAAATATATTTTTTTTTTGCGTGGTAAGCGCCAAGTTCGCGAACCGGAAAGCGTTCTGGGCAGCGTACTTTAAGGATAAAAGAATGATAGACTTTTCTAATACTGTATGTTAATTATTTGTTGTTTTTGTTCGTTTTTTTTTATTTATTTATTTATTTTGATTTTTAAAAAAATTATTTATTATTTTCATAGTTCATTAAAACTTCCAGCATTATATCATCTGGTATCTCGTCAAACATGGATGTTTCTGTCTCTTGTAAGCTTTCAATAAATTGTTCATCAAAAGATTCATCCATAAAATCTTCATCCACATTTTCTTCAGTTAAAATGTCTTCGGATGTAATGTCGAAGGAAACATTAGTTTTTTCGTGCTCCCCTTCCATTTTTTTGCTGTAAATTGCATAAAAAAATAATTATATTAGAAGAGTTAGGGCACTGTTGGGTTTAAGTTCAGACATGTAGTTCTGTTTTTTTAACAGTGAAGTTAAAGTAAGTAAATTCATAATTATAGCAGAGAAGTGTAAGTCAATCAATAAATGTAACAGAGGAGCTTATCTGTATCTATAACTATAGCAGGGGGACAGTAAATAATTATCAATAAACGTTTTTACAAATTAATTTAAAGTGCCACTTACAAATTATTAAATAACTTTACAGGGAGGTGAAAACAAAAGGCTCTTGAAATGTAGTTCAGGAAGTAGCAGTGAAAATGGCTGTGTTTCCTTCTCTTCCTTTATATATATTCAGGTATATAACCAAGCAAATGTCAGGTAATAAAAATTGTAAATGAAAGTAAAGTTTTCATTGGTTGTCAATTCCAATATTTTAGATGTGTTTTGTGAAGTAATTTACCTCAGGGTATTTAGATAGGTCTACAGGCTAAATGGCTAAATGAAATTTCAATCAAATTTGTGAGAATGAAAGGGATTGTTATGTAGTATGAGCTAATCTATATTTGGTGAGAGTGTCTCTAGTCGTTTTTCTGTTAATTACTTTCCCACCTTTTTTTAGGACCGCTTTCTGGAAAGCGGCCCGGTTAGCGAACCTTAAGCGTCACGGGAGTCCACCATTTTGTGTTTCGGTCGCATTAAGATACAAGATGGAGGGCAAATAATGTTTAGAATGGGTAGAAGGGGTCATGGTAGACAGTTCCGCTAACGTAACGTTTACCGGTTCGCGTACTAGATCGCGGCATCAAGATGAGCTAACGGAAAGCTTCCCGGTTCGCTTACCGGAAGCGAAGAAAACAAATATTTCAATAAAAATTATCAATAAACATCTAAAATATATTTTGGGTTTTAAAGTAGAATACATTTTACAGCTACAGATGTTAGCTTTTAAAAAACCAATGAAATTCACAGAAAAAAACATAGGTTATAGTCCATATATAGTTAGGAATTTGTATTTACAAAACCTTGAAAATTCAATGAAAAAACCATTGGTTATAGAACATATATAGTTAGGAATTTGCATTTACAAAACCTTATTTTACTCGCATAAAACCATTGAAATTCCATATATAGTTAGATGCGCTAACTATATATCGCGCACCCGCAATCCACTGCTGATGATGTCACATATTACATCATTCATGACATGGTCAGTGACATCACTGATGACATCACTGATGACAACATCCAGTGACTGTATGTTTCTGTAAAGTTAAAATATGTCTTACATATTGAAGAATGAGTGGATGTATAAGTGTCTGGATGAAGGATTTAGTAGGTGCATGACTGACTGTTTGAGTGAGTGATTAAATGTGTCTCACTAAGTGCATGGGTTAGTGACTGGGTTTTAATTTGTGCATCATTATATCTGTTGTTCTACAAACTGCTGCATATGTTGATCAGTAGCTATATGAGTAACTGTATGGGTTATTCATTGGTTGTCCAAGTATTTGTATGGGAAACTGTGTGTGTATGGGTGGCTGGGAGGTGTGTGACTCTGTACATAGATGTGAGAGTAGTTGATTCACAATATGTATGGGTTCAAAAGTGCATGTGGAAACAGCTGTATGGGCGGTTGACTGTGCATGAGAGTATTAGTGAGTGAATGGATATCTCAGTGCTACATGTCAAGTAAGTACATATGTAAAACACAGTACATGTGAGAGTTGACATATATAAATAACTGTACATAAGAGCCAGTGAATGTGTGAGTGGCTGTATGGATCATTGTGAACTTGTATCAGGGATTGTATAAGAGAGTAAATATGTGTTAGTATATGTTTGAATAAGTAAAGTTTGTATAACTGTATAGTTGAGGAAATGGAGGTGTGATTGATTCTTTGCATGACTGACTAGGTGTGTGAGTAACTCCGTGGATGAGTGACAGTCTGTGAGTGTCTGTTTACACTGATTGTATCTAAGGTTATATTAGAGTCTGAAGAGGTTCATCGTATTATCACATGAATAATATCATCAGTGATGTGATCAGTAATGTCAAATGAGATGTCATCAGTTATGTCATCAGTGATGTCATTTGATAAGTCATCAGTGATGTCATCAGTGATGTCATTTGAGATGTCATCAGTGATGTCACTGACCATGTCATGAATGATGTAATATGTGACATCATCAGCAGTGGATTGCGGGTGCGCGATATATAGTTAGCGCATTTAACTATATATGGAATTTCAATGGTTTTATGCGAGTAAAATAAGGTTTTGTAAATGCAAATTCCTAACTATATATGTTCTATAACCAATGGTTTTTTCATTGAATTTTCAAGGTTTTGTAAATGCAAATTCCTAACTATATATGGACTATAACCTATGGTTTTTTCTGTGAATATATATATATATATATATATATATATATATATATATATATATATATATATATATATATATATATATATATATATCCAAAGGAAACACTGCAACCACTTCCAGTTGACCCCTGGCGAAGAAGAAGACTCAGACCTCTGCAGCATTAATTCAGGCGAGAAATCTTTATTGTTCACAACCTGCGACAACGTGTTTCGGCCTGTCCAGCCCTTGATCACATACAGCGTTTACTGCGCCATTTTTTTCTTTTTATACATCTTGTGATCATGCACACCCAAGTTGCATTAGTGAAAGTCAACGTTATCATAGACATTGAGGGCAGACTGCGATCATGATATGTAATGCTAGGATTACTTGCCCTACAGAGAAATGCATGTTCGTTGCTAAAATGTTAAAATGTCAGTGCATTTTTAACAAAAAAAGAACCAAGCATTAATAAATCACTGTATAAATGCAAATTAATCTCCAAGTTAAATAAATACATAATAGCATTTACTATTTTTAGCTGGGTAAACCCATAATACATCAATGACTGATAATAAATGCCTATGACAATTAATCTCGTGACAATAACTGGATGAATCCAGAATGCATAAAGACCTATAAAGTGCCTAAGTGCTAACTATACTATAGTGCAATACTTATAAGGTGCTTAAAATATTGTGCAAATAACAAACCCATCCCTTTATCAAAATGGGAAAGTACAGTGCAGTAAAAAGATATACATTAAGACCATAGTTAATATAATAATAATTCATAGCAAATATGCATTCCAATTCATTGATAATAAAATACTCCAGCCGGAGCAATTATTAAAACAATTCTAAAATTGGTAAAAAAGTTTGCTAAAAAACCTACAAAAACATTAACAAATGGTCATGGAAAGATTCTGCGTAGAGCGTAAAAAATGGGAATGCTGGAAAAATATATAATATTTACAATTCTGTGTGCCAAGGTGTTATAGAAGAATTAGTGGGTGTATGAGTGTATGTATGGATGATTTGTTGGGCGCTTGACTGACTGTCGAGTGAGTGAATAAACATGTCTTAGTGAATGTATGTGTGAATGACTAATCTGTGCAAATTTGTGTATCAGTCTGTCTGTCATATAACCGCTAGGTGTTAGTGGTATAATTAAAGTATCTTGAAATACCAACTCCTGGTGTGCGGCATATTCCTTTTGTTGTTTACAATATTACAGCGGGCTTGATTCCACCCTGAATGCCGGCATCCACTGTGAGCGCGTTGTGATTGGGATTACTTTGACGGTAAAAAAATTATCAACACAATCCTCTTTGGTAAAAGACAACTCAGACTCTTCTAGATTTGCAAATCACCATTTGCATTTTGGAAGTTCCCTGAAATAAACTGTTGAGTTCGATCATTCTTCTAACTTATTCTCCAAGCTTTCTCAAAATGTATATATTATCAATTGTATCATCTACTATCTATCAATGTGATAATGGAAAGTTAAGTCTTATTTATATTCAGCACGGGCACTTTATATTTAACCAGAAGGCATTAGTTTGTGATTTATGTGCATCTGGGTACTTTACATACATACAAAAAGCCTTTGAGATTTCAGCATGAAAATTAGAGAATAAAATGATATGGGCAACCTAATATTTCATAGACAGTAGATACTGGAAATTATCAATTAACCATCCACTTTCCCCCTAAAGATGTTAGCGCAATTTGCACAGTCTGTAGATTGAACGCAATAATGACAATAATGGAAGTACTGTAATGGCACTGGTACTTTTCATTTGTAAAAAATCTCCCCCAAAATAAGTAGGAATAGAAGTGCTGTATTAGCACTGGCCGTTTTCTCTCGTGTACAAAGTTCCCCATAGATTGAGAGAACCTCAGAGAAATTTGTTATCCTTTGTTTTCTAGAACAATAGTGAATGTTTGCATCACTTGGTATTCGGTTCCAAGTAACAAGGAAGGAGCTGATAACATTAATGGAATGGAAATATTGATAAAGAAGTGGAATCCATGCATAGTGTTTATAATAAGGTGTGGGATACCCAGTTAATAGCACAGTAAACATCCCTATCATTTGAGTTCAAAAGGAAGAAGGCTGAATCTGTAGAATTTTTCATTAAACAAATTGTTTACAATGCGGTCCGTAGCAAAGTAGTGAAGAACATAAAAAAGTACTTGCACTTTCCACAGCAATTGAGGTTTGAAAACAAGCGGAAGTTGCCCGAATACTAAGAGGAGTGCTATTTATAAGCACTTTTGTATCTTTTACTTGAATGTGTGACAATAATAAGAAATAAATCGTTTTTTGAAGTTCTTAGGAGAATGGACGAGAGAATTAAAATCCCTTAAGATAAGGAGAAGGGACATATAAGGTCAGAAAGTGTGAGACATTTTAAACAATGCGCTATTGCTCAATAAGAATGTGTAATAAATATTCATATAATCCATGTACTTTACAGATAATGTTGATGAGCGGAGTTGTTATTATTTGTGGGGAGAGGAGAGATACATTCTCCCATTACATGTTAAGTTCCAGTTGGTTTTTTAATTATCACGGTGTAAAAAAATGGAGGTGGTCCCTTTAAGAAGGGACAGTTTGCCCACATACACTCCATCACTCCATGACCCAGTGGAAGGCTAGGGCCAAAACGTGTTGGTCTTGTAAAGTCCTGTTGGCTATGTTCTAAAATACATGTAATAATACAAAATGACACTTAGATGGAGCTATGCTGCTTGCTTCTTTGTGCTTAAGTCCTGGGCTGAGGACGGAGACTAGACGTGAATCCTTAACATGTGTGTGTGTGTATATATATATATTACCTACTGGCGGTCGCCAGTAGGTAGTTATAGTTAGGATTATTTTCAATGCAAAATCTCAACATTCTATTGTGAATAACTTTGGCGCCGGTTGAGGAATCTGCCTGAAAATTTCCTCAAATTTGCCTCGCGGCGCTCCGGTCCTTCCCTGAAAGTTTGGGGGGATTCGTGAAGCGAGGGCCGAGATAAAAGGGGGGTCCCAAAACGTGTTTTCCCCATGTTAATTTCCATAGGGCGGGCGACCTCTTTTTTAGCCCGAACGGCTGAATGGATTTCCACCAAACTTGGCAAAATTGTAGGGACTGGTAGCCCGATGTGCCTTTGCTATGTCTCAAGATATGTGCTCCAGTGGATTTTGAGTAATTTAGGTTCAAAAAAATATATATATCTATGGCCGCGCCCCGGTACGCGCACCGGGGCGCTAACCAGCGCACTACGCGAGTTCGCGGGTGGAAAGCTGATTTGCTCTCGGGTGTCTTTCAACATTCCAAACAGTCCGGAGCGGCCGCCATCTTGTGTCTCGGTAGGATCGAGACACAAGAGGTGGCAAAATGACCATAAGGGGGCAGAGTAGACCCCCCTGACCCCATAGGTTTGATGTGGGGGCTATAGAAGGGCCCGTGGGGCAAAAAAACATTTTTTTTTATTTGTGCGGGGGGAGCGCCCAGTACGCGCACCGGGGAGCGGACCGGGGAGCGTACCATGGGGAAAAAAGAATGAGTTTTAAAAAAATGTAGCCTTTTTTTTATAAATTGGAGGTAGTTCTAAAAAGAACTGTTTTTTTTCTTCTTTTTGTTGATTTATATTTTTTTAATGTTTTTGGAACATTTGGTACTTTTTTTGGCTTTTATGAACTATTTTATATTTTTTTTGTTATTTTTATGGGGAGAAACAAAAAACAGGGAATTGAAAATGGCTCAACTGGAGCAAAAAAAAAAAAGGTAGAAATTAGGGTTTTTTGGGGCAATTGTGGTTGTCACCAGCAAGGAGGATGAGCTTTATGCTCTGTTGACCATAGAAGATGGTCTTACCACAAAAAATACATGTAATTCTGAATTCCCCAAACCGTGGTTGTATGCAAGGGATCGTCTCCCTTGTCTCTGGTCCCGATGGAGTGGGTTGCTTTCTTTTGGAGGTGGTGGTTGAAGATTGGGGAGGGTTACTGGCCAGTTCTCTCATCTCTGCAGCAGAATAGTTGTTCGGATGCTTGCGCTGCATGTGTCTAATCATGGTATTATTACCAAAAGAATATTTTTTGTTCGGGTTCCCCCTTGAAAGTTCCATGCCACAGATTAGGCAAGTCACCTTGGGCGCATTGACTTTCTTCTTGCCCTCTGGGATAGAAAAAAACTCCCATACAATGTGCGGCCTTGGCTTGTATGGGGTATTGTCTTCTTGCAGCCACCTTCTCCCCTCCTCCTCCTCCTCTTCCTCCTCCTCCTCTTCTTGACCACCAATGTAATGTTGTGGTGGTCCTCTTGGTGGTGGTGGTGGTGGTGCAGATGCTCCAGCTGCTGCTGCTACTGTAGCCATTTTAAAGTACAAAATATTTCTTAAAGATGTTGAAACAGGTCTTCCTCAGTCAAAGGACAAAGTTAGAATAAGGAAAAAAGGTGGGGTCTTTCATCATTTGGAAAAAAAAACTGTCCTGAACCAATGAAAAGTGTTATTTTCAGGTCACATGACCCGGGCTTTCATCATTTGGAAACCAAAACTGTTCTGCACCAATAAAAAGTGTTATTTTCAGGTCACATGACCCGACGCGCTTACGCGACGTGCCCCGGCTCGCGTCGCTTAAGCGCGTCGGATGTTTACGTTGCGCGATCGTATTCGCTCAAGTGCTTCCGGGTGCGCTTACGCCGTGCGCATCACGCAGACGCGGCTACGCGATACATCAGCAATAGCGCTAACGGGCGGCAATAGCAATAGCGCTAACGGGGCCGCTAACCGGTGCGCGTCCCGGGGCGCGCCTAAAAACTGCGCTTTCCGGTGCGCACACCGGGGCGCGCACCGGGAGCGCTCCAGGGCAAAAAAAAAAAAAATAGTATTATATAAATATACAATATACGATTCATTATAAAAAATATGACATTTCAGAGCTTTGAGGCCCTATATATAGTTAGGAATTTGCATTTAAAAAACCTATGAAATTCACTGAAAAAACCATAGGTTTCACACCAGTTATAGTTAGGAATTAGCATTTAAAAAACCTATTAAATTCACTGAAAAAACCATAGGTTTCACACCAGTTATAGTTAGGAATTAGCATTTAAAAAACCTATTAAATTCACTGAAAAAAACATAGGTTTCACACCAGTTATAGTTAGCTGGAAATTTTACTGACATAAAACCTTTGAAATTCCCACGTTATAGTTAGTTGGACTCACTATAACTTGCGCGCCTGCAATGCACTGCTGATGACGTCACATATTACATCACTCATGACATGGTCAGTGACATCACTCATGACATCACTGATGACACCATCCAGTGAATGTGTGTCTTTCTGAAAAATAAATATGTTTTATATATGTATATGTAAAGGTCGATGGAAGAATAAATGTTTAAATAAGTGTCTTAATGGATGTTTTTAAAAAAAAATTGATTGGTTAACTGGCTTATTAAGTGTATCTTAGTGAATACATATATTAGCGAGTATTGTTTAAATATTTAAATGTTTGTATCAGTGTTTCACTTTGTGTATAAGTGGCTGCATGGGTTGGTGAGTAGCTACATGTGTGTGTATATGGGTTATTAGATGTTTTTTTAGTATCAGTATGAGTGTCTGTTAAGGGTGGGCGGGCAGCTACGCTCCGTGCACAGAGTGTGCGTAGTGCCGGCTTCTACGCATTTTGCGTAGCAGGCGTAGAATTCGGCACTACGCACGCTCCGCAGACGGAGCGTAGCTGGCCGCCACCCGCCTCCCTCCCGCCCTCCCTAAATACTTTAATTTAAATGTGTAAAAGAATTAAAAGGCACTTACCTTGCCCGCCGCTGCCGGCCGTGTCCCCGGGGCTCGCTCTCTTCATCGCTGCCGTCTTGGGTACTAATGCGCATGCGCGGGCGGCCGCGCATGCGCATTTCTCACGAGAAATGCGCATGCGCGGCCGCCCGTGCATGCGCATTACTACCCAAGACGGCGGCGATGAAGAGAGGGTGCCCCGGAGACGCGGCGGGCAGCGGCGGGCAAGGTAAGTGCCTTTTAATTCTTTTACACATTTAATTTAAAGTATTTAGGGAGGGCGGGAGGGAGGCCTGCGGTGCGTAGTGGGGCTACGCGGAGTGCGGAGGTGGGCGTAGTTTCTCGCCCACTTCACGTAGCTCCGCGAAGCCCCACTACGCCCACTACGCCCAGGGTTAGTGTCTGTATGGTTTGGTGGGGTGTTACTTAGCACATAGATGCATCAATGACTGACTCACTGTTTGTATGTGTTTTGAAGACAGCATATGTGCAGGACTGTATGGGTGGATGAGTGTGTATATGTGTGTGTTAGTGAGTGAATGACTGTCTCACTAGTGTCTTTATCAGTAACTACATATGTTTTAATCTAGTATATGTGAGTATTGATGTATATAAGTGAGTATATGTGAGAGTGAGAGATTGAAAGAGTTCTTGTTTAAATAAGTATGTGTTTCTATAAGTGATTGTTTAAGAGAGTAAGTATGTGTAAGTTTCCTTAGAAGTAAGGTGGGAGTGTGTGTATAGCTGTATATACAAATAAATGGATGATCAATATGTCGTAATTTGACAATGGCCGAGTTAGCGCTTAGCTGTGCTACACGTTTTTCCCCTTAACTTGACTATACTTGGAAACGCCATTTTGTAGATTTCGGCGGCCATTTTAGAGAATGAGCGGCCTCGTGGTCAGCATGCACTTTAGTCCGTTGTCCGTGCAACTGACAACTCGACTCTGCCCAGCAACAGGCTATTTTTAGCCACGATCAAGCCCGCTCATGCGCAGTTCCAACTGACCAGTCACCCCTCAGGAATGTGCCGCCAAAACTGACCAGTGGGGTTGTAACCCCTCCCATGAGTTGGCTGTGCTCCAAAAATGACCATATATGTACATAATCTCTGTAACCTTGTGCCGCCTATCTTTTTATTGCTTGTTAACTGTATAAAAGAGGGACTCACACCAACGTTCGGTGTGATACTTCTTGCATTGCCGAAGGATGCTGTAGGAATGTACCACCACCCCATAGGGTCTTAATAAACTTGTTCTTTGTACTTTTCAGTTTCCGTGCCAACAGTTCTTTCAGTGTCAGTGGGTTATCTACGGAGCATGTAGGCCTTGGGAACGCGATACTACAAATTGGCGACCACGAAGGGACTCATCGGCGACTCGGATGCCCGAAGGAGAGGTCGTGACGAAGGTTTGGAAACTCGCCATGGACGCGTACGCTGCCACCGAGTGACCCGAGTCTTGGCACCCACGGTGTTTCTTCCCTTCCTTCCGATCTGACCTTCCAGGTGGCGCCGGTCTCCGACTGAGTTCTTGATCGTCTGCCTTGCTGGATAAGTGCCGTTTGGCTGATTCGATTAAAGACCTTGGCAGTTGGAATCTGGACCTTTGAGATTTGGGTAAGATTTGTGATCGGTAAGGTAGTCTGCGGGCGCTTACTGAAGTTCTATGATTTGTGATTGGTAAGGTAGTCCTCGGACGCTTGCCGAAGTTCTATGACTTGTGTCTATGATTTGAGTTAGATAACATTTGTGACTTTGTGACTTTTGTGATCTTTGAATTATATGTGTAGTGCACTTCACATAGGCAGGCATGTAGAGATGTTTCTCTAATTTTGTTTTTTTTCCTCTGAGCGGCACATTTGTGTGAAGTACTGTAAGTGCCAGTTTATACGGTATCACACTTTCGTGATACTTTTCGAACATGCCTGTTTTAAGCACACTCCGAGGGATGTGCTGTCTTGGAAATGGTACCACAATTAGGTTAGCGGAATCACAGCCGGCTCCCCCAGAAGGAACTCCAAATCGTGAAATGTACATTAAATTTGGCCTTCCCCCTATAATGTATAGCAAATTATGGCATAAATATACAAAAACTGATCCTGAATTGCAATGGCCACTACATGGGTCGTTCGATTTGCGAAAGGTTCAATTTGTGGAGCAGTGTTTGTTTCAACGTAGGTCTAGACAGAATATGTTTGATTGCGTACGAATGTGGGAGAAAGCGGTGCGTGAACGTATGAAACGTGAAATTGCCTTAGTGGACAAAGAGCAGCGCAAGGCTGCTTGAGATAAAGCTTTACAGCTTGAGGAAAAGGAAGCGCAGGAGAAGAAAGAGAGGGAGGAACGGGAACGTAACTTGCAAACGGCCGGTCAATTTCCTATTCGTCGTCCGCTTTATCCTGTCCTTAATAATGAAATTGATGATTTTTCGTTACTAGATCGCTCTCCGCCTCCGTATGTCCACCCCACGGCTCCGTCCGAGGATTCCGGTGATGAAGGTCGGGATAAGTCGGATGGAAAGGACAAATCGAGTGTCAGGTTATCTGCGGAAAGAGCCGCGGACTTGCGTGGTCTTCCTAGGAAATTAAATTTGGATCATGTAACTGTAGCAACGATTTTAGCTGAAAGGAATTTGTGGTCAGACCGAGAATTACTGTGTTTCATAAATACTTTAGCGCATGAAGTTGTTACTCGCTTCCGTAAATATTCGGAGACTTTAGAACCCAAAGCTGTGTCAGTTTATTGTGACAATTTGGATAAAGGTTTATTTGCTCTTTCAGATACTGACGACCTTTTCAACCGACTACTTCATCTGTGGGATGAGGCGACCAGACTGCGGGATGAAAGGAAAAAACGCTACGGGGTCCGTGCCAGGGTCGATGGAGGAATCCAAAGAGTGTTCTCTTCGGGGTTCAAATAAGAATACCAAAATGCATGTTATGCCTATGCGTGAAGCCGCGCCTTTGTATGTTCCTCCAAAGGGAGAGGGTACAGATGACGATAAAATGTCGAAGGATGCGAAGGGGTACTTTATATATAATTGGGTTTATACGCCTTGGAATAGAGCAGATGTTATGGCATTAAAGAACTCCCTGCCCGATCTTCGTAAAAATCCAGCTGCGTTCTATGAAGGGGTTGAGGGGGCCATTTCCTCTTGTGTTATGACCCTTGTTGATATAGATCTCTTCTTTGGGTTAATTCTTCCCGACGGCTATTTTGACTAAATTTAAAACTCTGGTGCCTCCTAAAAAGATTGATTGGACCATGTTGGCTTCATGCAAACAGAAGCCAGATGAATCGGTATCTGATTTCTTTACACGCTTTGAAGAGGCTTTTCATGATTATAGTGGGCAATCATTAACAGACGATACGGGTAGGCATCTGTTTGTTGATAAGTATGTGGCTAATCTCCTACCGGAGATTGCAAAGCGATTGAAAACGAGCGAAAGTTCCTGGACCACGGCGACCGCTGCGTCTTTGTTAACTATGGCTCAGTATTATGAGCGGCAGGAATTGGAGGCTAAAGAGAATGTTGATAAGAAGGCGAAGGAATTGAAAACGAAGGTGATGTTGGCACAGGTTCGTGGAACGCAATCTAGAGGGAATGATAGAGGCAGGCGAGGAGTGGGTAATGCGTCGTACGGGCGTACGGATATAGCGGAGGATCAATGTGCCTATTGTAAGGAGTTTGGGCATTGGGCTGACGATTGTCCGGTACTTCGTGAGCAACGTAGTCAGCGTGGTCGAGGAGGTGGAAGGTCAAGGAACAGTTATTCTGGGGCGAGAGGTGACGGAGGTGATCGTGGTAGGTTTGAAGAGAGGGGCCGTGGCCAGGATGACCGTAATACATTTGATAGGCGGAACCAGTATCAGATATCGGAGGGTGAGAATGTGGAGCATCAGGATTATGTGCATGCATAGGACTGCGTAGGATGGGGTACAGAATCAGTTGAAGTGCCAGTAGATCAGAGTGGTCCATATGTATCAGCGGGCATCTTGGGTTCTACTGATCAGTTTCTAGTCGACACAGGGGCTACTCGTAGCGCTTTGTCTAAAAACTTGGTTCCGAGGGCTCCCCTGTCTGGCGATATGATTACATGTATTGGGTTCGACGGCACACCCACTCCTAGCCCATTATCGAAGCCTCTTGCACTTTGTCTTGACAAAGTTTTCAGTTTTGGTCAATTTTTACTGTCACCTTATACCCCGGATAATATTCTGGGCATTGATTTGCTCAAATATTTTCGAGCAACGATACGGTGTGCTCCGGAGGGAGTGCGAGTTATCTTGAATGATAACTATCCAGATTCAGACAGATTTTTTACTATACAAGACTGTGAAGTATTAGCCTCTCTCCCTCACACGTTGTGGGCGACCTCAGATACGGATGTGGGACGGATGCTTATTCCACCTATTCGCATTACTGTAAAGGAGGGAGTACTTTTGCCACGTGTCCCACAGTATAAGATCTCCAGGGAAGGTGAAATTGCACTGACACATATTGTTCAAGATTTGATCATTGCTGGGGTAGTGGAGGAAGTCCCCTATAATGTTTGCAATAGCCCTATTCTACCGATCCTTAAGAAAGATACTGACGACAAAGTCTATCGATTT
This sequence comes from Lissotriton vulgaris, assembly GCF_964263255.1. NCBI lineage: Eukaryota > Metazoa > Chordata > Amphibia > Caudata > Salamandridae > Lissotriton > Lissotriton vulgaris. Next base: position 1,410,575,284 of record NC_141696.1, read on the forward strand.
ATTATTGATTTGAGAGAAATTAACAAAATTGTCATCCCCCAATACCCGGTGGTGTCTGATATCACGACATTGCTTACATTGGTCCCACCAACGGCGACGACCTTTAGTGTCATCGACCTGAAAAATTCGTTCTTTTCTATTCCCATCCATCCGGATAGCAGATACTTATTTGGTTTTACGTTAAATAATAAATCGTATAGATTTTGTTGTGTTCCTCAAGGTTACACTGAGAGTCTGAGTATCTACAGCCAGGCTTTAAAAAGACAGCTTGATTCCTTTCAATTGCAATCTGGAGTTGCCCTTATTCAGTATGTCGACCATCTTTTGTTGGCTGCTGATACTTATGCTCAATGCGAGGAGAGTACGCTTGCTTTACTTTCCTTTTTGGCTCAGAACAATCATAAAGTTTCGAAGAAAAAGCTCCAATATTGTAGACCCAAGGTGACCTACCTCGGTCATCTTTTGTCTAAGGAGGGGCGTGCATTAACATCAGATCGAATTCAGGCGATTTTAGATACACCAGTCCCCCGCACACAGAGAGATGTACGTGCCTTCATAGGATTAACGTCTTTTTGTAGACAGTGGATCATGGGGTTTTCACACATTATCAAACCGTTGTTGGCGTTGCTGTCCAAAACTACACCTATGCCCCCTTGAATGGACAGATGAATGTCAAAATGCTTTTGAACAACTGAGACAGGCCCTTTGCTCTGCACCTGTGTTAGGTACACCAGATTATTCAAAGATTTTCACATTGTACGTACACGAGAAAGATGGGTGCGCGTTATCAGTGTTAGTGCAAGCACACGGGGACAAACAAAGGCCATGCGCATACTTTCCGGCGGTTCTTGACCCTGTAGCACGAGGGTTACCTGGGTGTTTTCGAGCAGTTGCAGCAACAGCGGTAGCTATACGACAGAGTGAGGGAATAGTTTTATCGCACAAATTATTGGTGTTAGTTCCCCATGCAGTTGATGCCCTGTTGAATCAGACGAAAACCCAGTATCTCACGAGTGCACGTTTGACAGGATATGAGCTTACACTTCTGGCGCCACATATCACACTGAAAAGATGCGCTACCCTGAACCCTGCCACTTTATTGCCCTATCCGGTTGAGGAGGGTCAGGAAGAAAAACATCATGACTGTGTTTTCCTGACTGAGGAACAGACAAAGGGTCGTGTCGACTTACAGGATATGCCACTTCCAGATGTGGATGGGGAGCTGTGGGTTGATGGATCGTGTTTGAGGCTGCCAGATGGCACGACTTCCGCAGCATATGCGATCACGACCCTTAAGACAGTGGTAGAAACAGCACGAATACCACAAAAATTGGCTCAGGCAGCAGAGCTGATAGCTTTGACGAGAGCTTGCGAATTGAGTGCTGGCCTATGTGTGAACATATATACAGACAGCCGGTACGCCTTCGGAGTAGCACATGACTTCGGGCTACTCTGGAGAGAACGTGGGTTTTTAACTTCACATGGAGTACACATTATGCACGGAGAATTGGTGCGTGATCTCCTAAACGCGTTGCTTTGTCCAAAGAAAGTAGCGATCATTAAATGCAGTGCCCATAAAAAGATCACTGATAAAGTGGGTCAAGGAAATGCTTTTGCAGAAAGCATAGCGAGACAAACAGCTATGTCCCGAACTGACTCCCCCATGTACGTAACAAAATCACAAGCTGAGCGATGGTACGATGCTAGAGCGGAGATACTAGATATCCAAAAATCAGCGACCGAAGCAGAACTTGCGGCATGGGCAGCAGATGGGGTGCTAGATGATGAGGGTTGTTGGAGAAGTAAAGACATGGAGAAATGGAAATTGCCTGCAGCTTACTTGCAAGCGATGGTTCAGATGACTCACGGATTAGCACATGTGGGAGCTCTTGCGATCACTCGATTGTTATCACGAGTTTGGGAGCATCCCAAGATCGCCAATACTGCCAAGAGAGTAGTGCAGACTTGTCTGATATGTTTACAGCACAATCCTGCGAAAGGGACCCATACTCCGAAAGGAGGGTTCGTTCCACCATCTGCACCATTTGAGGTACTCCAAATGGATTACATCCAGCTTGAGCGCTGCAATAACCTTAAGTATGTCCTAATGGTGGTGTGCGCTTTTAGCAAATGGGTTGAGGCCTTCCCCACGAAAGATAATACAGCTTTAACAACGGCTAAGGTGTTGCTCAAGGAGTACTTTCCTCGCTTTGGAGTTTGCAAATTTTTGTGGAGGTATAATGGGCCTCATTTTGTTGGGAAAATTGTGGAGTATGTGCTGAAGGGGTTGTGGATCCAGCAGAAGTTTCATGCTGTGTTCCACCCTCAGTCAGCAGGTCTTGTCGAGCGGTACAATGCCACGTTGAAACTAAAACTGGCTAAGATTGTAGCATCTACGTCATTGAAGTGGCCGGATGCTTTACCGTTAGCATTGCTCTCTCTCAGATCAGTGCCCCACTCTCGAACAGGCCTCACACCGTATGAAGTGGTGTTTGGAAGGCCTATGAATATTTGGGGAGTGCCTAAGCCGCGATTGATACATGATGTGCCTTGTATAATGAGGAACGATTATTTGGCATGATTAACAAATGATTTGCTTTCTATTCATCAACAGGTTCGAGAAGCGCTCCCTGACAACTCTACTGGAGAGGCTCACAATCTTCGACCTGGTGACTTTGTCATGGTGAGGTCGTTTGAGAGGGCGAACAGCTTGGAACCGAGGTGGCGTGGCCCCGAGCAGGTCCTCTTGGCGACTTCCTTCCCGGACCACACTGTTTTTGGACGACAGCGGTACGATCTGCGTCCACGATAAGGAGAAGAATTTTTTTTTTGGTTTTCGAGACTGGTTGGTTACCGCTCTGGGGTTTGTGAAACGGAAACCGGGAATCTCAAGGGGGGGGGATCAGTTCTGCCAAGAGTAGCGACACCCGTCTTGACCCCCGGAGAAGAAAACAACGGCTACCTCGGAGCTCAGCACCGTATTTTTCTTTTTTAGGTGTATATATACACATATGTACATTTGAGACTTTGTGAACTTTTTGAACTATTTGAGACATTGAGAATTCTTTGAACTATGGCGTCTTCTGCATCACGAGACAAAAGAATACTTGGTGCCATTCTTTTTGTCTTGACCATTGTGGTAATAGCAGTGATAGCTTGGGTAGTTGAACTCGTGGTGCCTGCACGTGAACATTTGCTGCCGACTACCCCGGCTCCATTTGAACATTTTCACTTCACCTTGCCCTACCATGAAGAACGGCACCGGCAGACCTATTTGAACAATAGCTTTATTCAGATCCTGCATCATACGCATAATATGACAAATACGTCCAATTGTTGGCTGTGTGGGATGTTGCCTGGTCATCAGAAGAAAGGGGGCACTCCACTCATTCCACTCCCGTTTTCACATAATGGGTCCTGCAATGCCTGGTACACTCTTTTATTCACTTTGCGATGGCCAACGAAAGGGGGGTGCTTTTCCGTTTGAATAAGATTTGCTATCATGACCGGGATGGGTACCCACGAGCTGAGGGTACTCGATTTGAATGGGAAGAATACCGCCCCGACAATGCATCTGCACCCCGTATTTACAGCAACCAAAGGAACATTAATGTATCCAGTTCGCATGTTATTAATGTTATTGCAACTAAAGCTGATTTGTGCATACGTAATAAAGGTACAATCCCGGTTGGAAAAAGTGAGTGCAACACTACACTTACGTTCGACAGCCCGAATGGCATATCGTTTGTGGCATCTCGTAATACTTATTTTATTTGTGGAACTAAGGGCTATCATCAGCTTCCGTTGGGATGGTTAGGCACTTGCTATGTATCCTTTGTATTGCCCCCTGTATTCATTGCCCCACCAATGTATCATAATGACTATGTACTTTACCACGATTTCGTGTTAAACCGTGTTAAACGTACTGTTGTTCTGGACGATATCGACCAGACGGATACCGCACTGCAGCAATATGTGGACTTTAATTTGGGACTGTTCTCCTTTGTGGGGGCTGCTTTGAATAGTAGGAAAATAAGACGACTGACCCGTGTTGTTGAGGCTGTAGCCAATGATACTGCTATTGCATTAGGAAATATTACCGAAGAACTTCAGATTTCTAGGATTGTTACGCTTCAGAACAGAATGGTTCTAGATGTGGTTCTAGCTGATCGGGGGGGGGGCATGTAGAATCATCGGAAGTAGCTGCTGTGTATACGTACCTGATAATTCGCCATCCGTTTATGATGCCATTTCTAAATTGCACAAAATAGCAGCTGAAATACACCCGGACAATGGAACTTGGACTCTTTCAGGGTGGTTCTGGTCAATGCTTACCACCTGGGGTTGGAAACTGCTAACGATTTTATGTATCATTGTTGGGATACTGTTCCTTGTATGTTTATGTATACAATGTGGCCCAGCTTTATGTTCTATGTGTTTATCGGCTTGTATACCATCAAGACGAGCTCTTGCTCACTACAAAATGATGCTTCATAAAGAAGTAACTCAAATAATGCTAATTGATATTGAAGATGAACATCCCGATTATGTCCACTATGAGGTAGCTTCAGCTAAACGCTAAAAGGGTCGTCTGTCGTAATTTGACAATGGCCGAGTTAGCGCTTAGCTGTGCTACACGTTTTTCCCCTTAACTTGACTATACTTGGAAACGCCATTTTGTAGATTTCGGCGGCCATTTTAGAGAATGAGCGGCCTCGTGGTCAGCATGCCCTTTAGTCCGTTGTCCGTGCAACTGACCACTCTACTCTGCCCAGCAACAGGCTATTTTTAGCCACGATCAAGCCCGCTCATGCGCAGTTCCAACTGACCAGTCACCCCTCAGGAATGTGCCGCCAAAACTGACCAGTGGGGTTGTAACCCCTCCCATGAGTTGGCTGTGCTCCAAAAATGACCATATATGTACATAATCTCTGTAACCTTGTGCCGCCTATCTTTTTATTGCTTGTTAACTGTATAAAAGAGGGACTCACACCAACGTTCGGTGTGATACTTCTTGCATTGCCGAAGGGTGCTGTAGGAATGTACCACCACCCCATGGGGTCTTAATAAACTTGTTCTTTGTACTTTTCAGTTTCCGTGCCAACAGTTCTTTCAGTGTAAGTGGGTTATCTACGGAGCATGTAGGCCTTGGGAACCCGATACTACAAATAGTTTATTTGCATGTGTGATTATGTGTGTGAGTAACTTTTGGATGACTGTCGGTGTGTAACAGGATGTATTGGTGTTTCATTACATATGATGAGTGAATATATGTATGAGTGACTATATAGAACTGTTGGTGAATGAGTGGAAGTGTATATAGATGGTGGTATTACTGAATTGGTTGTGGTAACTGGTATGGGTATCTCTATTTTTTTGAACATTTTAGTTTCTATTTTTAAATATGTGTTTCAAGGGTTACATTACACTGAAAGGAGGTCTGTCACTCTGTCACAAGGATGGTGTCATGAGTGATGCCATGAGTGATGTAATATGTGACGTCATCAGCAGTGCATTGCAGGCGTGCAAGTTATAGTGAGTCCAACTAACTATAACGTGGGAATTTCAATGGTTTTATGTCACTAAAATTTCCAGCTAACTATAACTGGTGTGAAACCTATGGTTTTTTCAGTGAATTTAATAGGTTTTTTAAATGCTAATTCCTAACTATAACTGGTGTGAAACCTATGGTTTTTTCAGTGAATATATATATATATATATACATATATAAAACAATAGCTCCAACAACACTAGAGTGGGGCACTCTCAGGCGGGTGCTTCAAATGCGGGGGTGCACCCGCATATCAATTGCCGCTTCGCTCTCCATATATCCGGGTATTCAGCCCATAAAGAACAAGCATTTGTAATGCCATAGGTCTCGCATTAGGAAAGTGTGAGCTATTGTTATTGTAAATGACACATTTTTTAAATATGTCTTGGCTTTGAAAATATCTAAATTAATAGCATTGTTATTCACAAAGCCAATAGCTTACACTGTCCTAATGCGAGTCCTATTGGCTATGGCAATGCTTGTTGGTAGCAAGTAAGGACAGTGCTGTTGTGGTGCTGAGTGATGATGTGGTTTGGCTGAGTGATGTGGTGGTGTCCCAGAGTGATGTGGTGGTGTTCCAGAGTGATGTGGTGGTGTCCCAGAGTAATGTGGTGGTGTCCCCGAGTGATATGGTGGTGTCCCCGAGTGATGTGGTGGTGTCCCCGAGTGATGTGGTGTTCCCGAGTGATGTGGTGGTGTCTCTGAGTGGTGTGGTGGTGTCCCTGAGTGATGTGGTGGTGTCCCCGAGTGATGTGGTGGTGTCCCTGAGTGATGTGGTGGTGTCCCTGAGTGATGTGGTGGTGTCCCCGGGTGATGTGGTGGTGTCCCCGGGTGATGTGGTGGTGTCCCCGAGTGATGTGGTGGTGTCCATGAGTGATGTAGTGGTGTTCCTGAGTGATGTGGTGGTGTTCCTGAGTGATGTGGTGGTGTCCATGAGTGATGTGGTGGTGTTCCTGAGTGATGTGGTGGTGTCCCCGAGTGATGTGGTGGTGTCCCCGAGTGATGTGGTGGTGTCCCCGAGTGATGTGGTGGTGCCCCTTGGTGATGTGGTGGTGTCCCTAAGTGATGTGGTGGTGTTCCTGAGTGATGTGGTGGTGTCCCAGACTGATGTGGTAGTGTCCCTGAGTGATGTGGTGGTGCCCCTGGGTGATGTGGTGGTGCCCCTGGGTGATGTGGTGGTGTCCCTAAGTGATGTGGTGGTGTCCCCGAGTGATGTGGTGGTGTCCCTGAGTGATCTGGTGGTGCCCCTGAGTGGTGCCTCTGATTGATGTGGTGGTGTTCCTGAGTGATGTGGTGGTGTCCCCGAGTGATGTGGTGGTGTCCCCGAGTGATGTGGTGGTGTTCCCGAGTGATGTGGTGGTGTTCCTGAGTGAAATGATGGTGTTCCTGAGTGATGTGGTGGTGTTCCTGCGTGATGTGGTGGTGTTCCTGAGTGATGTGGTGGTGTCCCTAAGTGATGTGGTGGTGTCCCAGAGTGATGTGGTAGTGTCCCCGAGTGATGTGGTGGTGCCCCTGTGTGATGTGGTGGTGTCCCTAAGTGATGTGGTGGTGTCCCCGAGTGATGTGGTGGTGTCCCCGAGTGATGTGGTGGTGTCCCTGAGTGATGTGGTGGCGTCCTTGAGTGATGTGGTGGTGTCCCAGAGTGATGTGGTAGTGTCCCTGAGTGATGTGGTGGTGCCCCTGAGTGATGTGGTGGTGCCCCTGGGTGATGTGGTGTCCCTAAGTGATGTGGTGGTGTCCCCGAGTGATGTGGTGGCGTCCCTGAGTGATGTGGTGATGCCCCTGAGTGGTGCCCCTGATTGATGTGGTGGTGTTCCTGAGTGATGTGGTGGTGCCCCTGAGTGATGTGGTGGTGTCCCTGAGTGATGTGGTGGTGTCCCTGAGTGATGTTGTGGTGTCCCCGGGTGATGTGGTGGTGTCCCTGAGTGATGTGGTGGTGCCCCTGAGTGGTGCCCCTGATTGATGTGGTGGTGTCCATGAGTGATGTGGTGGTGTTCCTGAGTGATGTGGTGATGTCCCCGAGTGATGTGGTGGTGTCCCTGAGTGATGTGGTGGTGTGGTGGTGTTCCTGAGTGATGTGGTGGTGTTCCTGAGTGATGTGGTGGTGTCCCTGAGTGATGTGGTGGTGTCCCAGAGTGATGTGGTAGTGTCCCTGAGTGATGTGGTGGTGCCCCTGAGTGATGTGGTGGTGCCCCTGGGTTATGTGGTGTCCCTAAGTAATGTGGTGGTGTCCCCGAGTGATGTGGTGGCGTCCCTGAGTGATGTGGTGGTGCCCCTGAGTGGTGCCCCTGATTGATGTGGTGGTGTTCCTGAGTGATGTGGTGGTGTCCCCGAGTGATGTGGTGGTGTCCCCGAGTGATGTGGTGGTGTTCCCGAGTGATGTGGTGGTGTTCCTGAGTGATGTAATGGTGTTCCTGAGTGATGTGGTGGTGTTCCTGCGTGATGTGGTGGTGTTCCTGAGTGATGTGGTGGTGTCCCCGAGTGATGTGGTGGTGCCCCTTGGTGATGTGGTGGTGCCCCTTGGTGATGTGGTGGTGTCCCCAAGTGATGTGGTGGTGTTCCCGAGTGATGTGGTGGTGTCCCTGAGTGATGTGGTGGTGTCCCTGAGTGATGTGCTGGTGCCCCTGAGTGATGTGGTGGTGTCCCTGAGTGATGTGGTGGTGCCCCTGAGTGATGTGGTGGTGCCCCTGAGTGATGTGGTGGTGCCCCCAAGTGATGTGGTGGTGTCCCTGAGTGATGTGGGGGTGCCCCTGAGTGATGTGGTGGTGTCCCCAATTGATGTGGTGGTGTCCCTGAGTGATGTGGTGGTGTTCCTGAGTGATGTGGTGTTGTCTCCGAGTGCTCTCGTCAAGAGGCAGCTTGCAACAGCCCATTTCTCATGTTAGCTCCACCTAAAACAGAACCTACTACTAACCAGGAATGGGAGCGGATGTGGCGTAATGGCCAGAGCTGCCAACTTCGGCTCAACATTCTGTGGTTCTGGCCAAATCACTTAATCTCCAGTGCCTACAAAAATGAGTATGTCCTTAACTGGTGCTGATGAAAAGCGCTTTAATTGGATTGAGTTCACACTACAAGCACCAGTGTTGATGGTTTAGTGCCGGTGCTGAGCACCGGAAACCACTTGCTCAAATTAAGCACTGGGAAGGACAGTGCGGTAAATAGAAGAGAAGGGGCAGTGAAAGGCTGCAGGAATGAGGCAGAAGGAGGGGGGATGAAGTAAAGAAAAAGAATACAGAGGAATATAGGAAAGAAGTATACAAAGTCCGATTTAAACATTTGAAGAAACCAAGTAGACATAATGTAAAGTCCATGGCACTCTGTAGCCATCGGAGAAAACATGCCCGGGCTGGCAGCTGGGCTCCGATGTTCCGGGCTGCTGGCAGGACTTCCGGGGTGGTAAAAGCCCTCATCTCCCTGCCCGCTTCCTTCTGCTGGGGGGAGGGGGCAGTAAATGCGTTACCCTCGGAAACACCACACATGTGCATCACATAGGAGAGACTCCTCCAGGGGATCGACGTCACTATTGAATGTTAATTAACACTTCAGCAGTGAGAAGGTTAATTCAACTTACCCAGGCAGTGAGTGGGATTTGTGTTAATTAAAGCGCCGCAGTTTTTAAAGCTAAAGCGCAGCACCCGGGGGCAGGACAGGGATGAGAGGCTGCAATTTGCCAGTGCCAATGGCAAGTTTGGGTTAATTGATTTCGGCACTGTGCATTAGAAAAGAAATGCGCGACTGCCATTCTCGAACCTGAAAGTGCCTCGCACATCAAAAGTGACAATGAGAAAAGAGCGGACTTTACCCGCAGAGAAATGAAAAGCGTGTCAGCCACTGTTGAAGGCAAATGCGATAGTACAAAAACAAGCATTGGCCATGAAAGCGACACGGCCTCGCGGCCGTGAAAGTGAAAGCACTACCGTGAGATGCGCTCTGTAGTGGGGGAGGGGGATGGGCAGGGGCCGTTGTGAGACGGATTCCTCTGAGTCTGATACGAGGCAGATGGTGTTTATGGCTGATGGGGTGTGAGAAGAAGTGAGGCCGAGCACGCGCTGGGGAAGCTTCAGATGCCTGGCTCGGGGAGCAAATGGGTGCGAGGCTGATGGCTTTGGGCACGCGCGTCTCAAGACCAGTAAGCTTCCCAAATTATTACATAATTCATGTCTAGGGGGGGGTGCCCTCTTATGGTAATTTGCTCTATACTGTTCAGTGAGGGAATAAAGAAAAATAAACGAAGGTGTAGTTTTAACGTAGCCTGTCTTATGGTTCAGTGAATTATTGCTCCCAGCAGTTATTAATATTTATATTATTCTTATTGTTGATGCTGTTATTAGTCTAATCAACATTATTAAAGAAAATATGCTAGATTCTCAGTTTTAGAACTCATTTTTAGGTCTCGCCTGTCGATGCGCATGCGCATCGAGCAAGCGAGACTATGGGGGCTTATCCACTCTTTATCCACTGCAAGGAATCGTGGCGATTCCTTGCAGTGCCCGTGACTTTTAAGCTCAATGCACATGCGCATTGAGCTTAAAAGCGCGTGCACGTCCGTCTTGTTTTACCCGCTCCGCCCCCTCCCCTTCCCGCCGTGTCGCATTTCTCATCCCCCCTCCCCTCTCCTCCGTCCATCTTGCTTGTTTAATTTAACCCGCTCCGCCCCCTCCCCTTCCCGCCGTGTCGCATTTCTCCTCCCCCCTCCCCTCTCTTCCCTCCGTCTCGTTTGTTTATTTTACCCGCTCCGCCCCCTCCTCTGCCCGCCGTGTCGCATTTTTTTTAAAATCCCCACTTCCCCCCTACCCCCCATCAATGCCAACACTGACGCCGTGCTAAAGCCCGCTCTCCCTCCATTTACTGGCCTTTAGCAGCCTGTGGCAGCAGAGGACATGTAAAAGCAAGGGCAAGTATAATAAAGCTTAACTTAGTATTGTAATGTTGTCCGTGTGATCTCTTACCCTGCATTCCAGTCACTACATCTAGCTTACCTTTTACTGCCACTAGTTCTTCTGCATGGATTGTATAGTCATACAGCGTATTGAGCTGGCAAACAGAGAAACCATGCCATGACATAGTATCATCTGATACAAAGAGCGCGTTAGGAGGTGGAATTTTGATGACAAAATACCATCACAGCTTTACTCTCGGTCTCTCCCCTCGGCCAATGTCACCATACTTGGGAAATGTGTACTCTGAAATATCGTGTACTATAATGTTACGGTCTCACCCATCCCTCAACAAATAATAATTTTACCGTCGTCAGATGTACACAACACATTAAAGAACAGGGCGGGGTCAAGGTGTTATCAGAAATAGAGCGCCCTAGGGCAGAAAAGAACACCCTTTCAACCCAATGTCCGTAACCCTGCTCCAAATAGCATAGAGTATCCCTCCCGCCGATTGGTTCAGTCACCCGCCCGTCAAGTTTAGCTCTCCTCACCCGAAAGCCCCGCGGCCCACTACCCGGATCCGCTCGTACTTCTCCATTTCTAGGAACAAACTTCCATCGTCTCCTTGGTAACGCTTCCGGGCTAGAGATTGCCGTCATAGACACAAAAGACAGACTCACATGAACCATGGAGCGAGGTGCCCTGGTCAGAGAAGAGAGACTTTCTTTAGAGTAGCGATCGAATGGCGTGTTTATTTATTTATTTAATGCGACTTTTATAGCGCGAACATTACCCTCAACCCCTCACCCTCAACCCCTCACTCACCCTCACTCTCACTCATCCTCACTCACCCTCAACCCCTCACCCTCACTCACCCTCACCCTCACTCACCCTCAAACCCTCACCCTCACTCACTCACCCTCAACCCCTCACCCTCAACCCCTCACTCACCCTCACTCTCACTCACCCTCACTCAGCCTCAACTACTCCCCCTCACCCTCACTCACCCAAAACCCCTCACCCTCACTCACCCTCACCCTCACTCACCCTCAACACCTCACTCACCCTCACTCACCCTCACCCTCACTCACCCTCAACACCTCACCCTCAACACCTCACCCTCAACCCCTCACCCTCACTCACCCTCACTCACCCTCACTCACCCACACTCACCCTCACTCACCCTCACCCTCAACCCCTCACCCTCACTCACCCTCACCCTCACACAGTGCAATAGTTCTCAGACCATTTCAGTTAGAGCTTTTAGAAATGTTTATGGCTTTTTTTATTTGTAATACTTTAGCATTGGCTACAGGAAACAAAAATGCTAAACATTTACAAAAAAACCCATAAACAATTCTAAAAGCACTAACTCTAATGGTGCGAGACCTATTGCATTTCCAATGCTTGTTTTAATATTATTTGTTTTTTCTTGTTGCGCGCGTACTGAGTATTCAAAGTACCCGAGGCGCACGGGTTGAAAAGGGTAGGGGGGGCGGCAGGAGGCAGGGGCGATGGGCGGAAGACAATGGTGTGGTGTCAAGGAGGCGAGAGGCGCAGGGGTTGGATAGAAGGAAGGGTTCAAGTAAGGACTTTTGGAAATAATAAGAAAATAAGAGAAAGTCGTAATGAAGGGTGGAAACGGCAAAGAGCTCTGGGGTAATCTGTTTGTGTACTCTGTGTGAAGGAAACGTGCAGGGTGAGCCGATATCCAGGACAGTCCCATGTTGACCCCAACCATCCCAGCAAATGTCAGTAAATTAGAACTGAGCGGGAGCCGACTGGACTCAGAAGGAGGCCCATTTTCAAATGTTCTAGTACAGGGTACATGACTAGTTTGAAGTCCCTTAGTAGAAGGTAATTTAGTTCAAATACAATTAAAAGATGGTGATTAAGTTATTAATTGTGCAGCTTATTGTCGACGTCTTCACCTAAAATCAACTTCCTAGTGTGAATGCAACTAATGAAAACGGGAGTAGGGAGAAGGCAGCAGAGCATGAAAGGGCTGGGCGAGATGGGAGGGGGGATTGCGAGGAGCCAAGGACCCAGAAGGGGGAGGAGGGAAATGCGAGCAGACTTCAAAGGGATGGGCTAAAAGGGAGGGGGGAATACACGGAGCACAGGAGGCTTAATGAGCAGGAGGAATGCCATAGAGGCTTACTTGCAAGTCCAATGGGGGTGGGGGGGCGGGGAAGCGAGCGAGTAGGAGGGAGAGCCTATGGAGATGGGGTGTGAGGCCAAGCGCGCGCCTGGCGAAGCGTCATGCTTCAGTACACAACATGCATTGGGAGCAATACGCTTGTTCAAGAGTGTTGTTTCCCCTACAATAGTTCAGAGCTATAAATAGCTCGACCTAAAAAGCACTCACGGGGACCGTTTGAGTCTTTTATTGACCACAAACTTGCACAACAGCAACAGGCGCGTTTCGGTAGACACCTTTCTCCGAGTTTGTGGTCAATAAAAGACTCAAATGGCCCCCGTGAGTGCTTTTTCTTTATGTGCTGAATACCCGGATATATGGAGAGTGAAGCGGCAATATATATATATACATTATATATATATATATATATATTTACTGAAAAAACATAGGTTTCAGGGCTGTTATAGTTAGCTGGACATTTCACTTGTACAAAACCATTGAAATTCCTCCGTTATAGTTAGTTCTGCTAACTATAACTCGCGTGCCTGCAATCCACTGCTGATGATGTCACATATTACATCATTCATGACATGGTCAGGGGCGCGTTTGCAGAGTGATCTATTAGGAGGGGGCGTGGCCTCTGGCGCGATGCCGGTCTTTTATTTTTAATATTTTTGTAAGAAGGGGGGGTTGTGCACCCCTTCTTTTTATATTGTTTTGGCCCTGGGGACCCCATCCCCCAGGGCCTGTCCCCTAATTTTTTTTTTTATTTAAAAAAAAGTGGAAGGGGGCCATGTGGCCCCCCTCCCGAGGCCTTAATATGCCCCGGGGACCCCATCCCCCGGGGCATGGCCTTTTCCTTTTAACTGTTGGGGAGGTGGGCCACGTGGTAGCCCGCGCTTCGTTTTTTTTTTTTATCGGCAAGATCTGTGCAACCTGATGTATATCTCAATCAACTCAATCCTCTCTGGTAAAGGACAACGCAGACACTGCTAGATATGCGAATACATCACCATTTAATGGAAGTATAGACCCTCACCGAAGTGTTTAGGCCGTAGCCTTGGTCACTGTGACCAAGCCTACGGCCGAAATGCAGCTTTAATTATATGGTGATTCGCATACAGAAGCATCTGAGTCGACCTTTACCAGAGAGGATTGTGTTGATTGATGTTATGGGCTACCTGGGCCTAGGTCAGACCGCCTCATCATAAGCCCCACCACTCCTGGATTCAAGTCTCTTCACACAGACATACATTCAGAGTCAAATTTAAACATTTTAACCTATAAAGTGTGGATGGAGTCTGATGTCCGAAGCCTGCACTCCCTCCCTAGTGTGTCCGACTGCGATTGGTTGATGCTGGGGAATGGTTTAAGGGAGTCTCAGAGGGTTTCCATTTTATATTTTTTAAACCGGGCTGCTGCGGAAGAGCTTCCCCAGTAGCCCAAGCCCAACATAATTTCCACTGAAATTATTGGCTTATTTAAATTACACTGGATCAGTGCTCAGGGGTATATCTCAGCCCCCTGAGCACCAATTTGCATTGAGCACGTATCATTTAAAAGGGGAGAATCTCCTCTTGCAAATTATATTCCTCCCTAGTGGATCCCTGCTTGGGAGTTGCCACAGGAGGGTGATCCCCAAGAAGAGATACACCCACTAGACACCAGAGATAGGATTATGTTGTACAGTGCTTGGCTTCTTTCCCTGGCCAGCACTCTAGATCCCTTCCTAAGTTCTGTGTTCTGGAGCGCTCCTTCGCCCTGTTGGCAGTTGGAGCTTGGGTTGGACTGGGGACTGACCTACCTACATCTGTGCTGCAATAAAGCTCATGCTTTACTTACCTCTTTGTGGAGCCTTCTTCCTTTACAACACTTGGCGACTTGGACTTGTGGAGTGTCCAACCTCATCTTCTCCACGTATTGCTGCAGCTGCAAGAAACTTCTACAGTGCGGTAGACTCAGAATCCCCTCAAGAACCCCGTGTGCATAGCGAGGAACGAGGACGCAGAGGAACGAAGACGCAGACGACTTCTTGCCAAAAAATCATTTTATCCGAGAATCTTGCCTCCGGAGGACTTCTGGTTCACTAAGTGACGTCACTGCAACTGACTACCACGGTGAGTCGCTTAGCAACGCGCGTCAGCAACGCTACACCAAGCACAACAAGCAGGCGTCACCAGAAGGCTAACGCTTAGCAACGAGCGTTAGCAACGCAACACGCGCCAGCAGCGACAGCGTCATTGAAGCGCAAGTTCTGAGAGTGTCTGCGCAGGCTCCTACAGCGTAACGCTAATAACGGAAGTTACTGATCGACAACCGGAAGCTGCGTCATTGAAACGCAAGCTAAAGCATCACTGAAACGCATCGCTACAGCGAACCTGCGTCTTTGAAGATTTATCTCGTTCAGAAGCGCATTTCTTTAGCGCATATACCCTCGCTATAGTAAACATTGCAAACGTCTTATACACGACGTTTTCGGCCATTTTACCTTTATTTAGATATTTTGGATCCCCACAGAAACGCTCCTGTCTGAGCGCTAAGCATCTACTTATTGCTGGTATTGGCCCTTCACCTCAGTTCTCCTTCATTATAAACGTAAGCCTTTATTTTTTTTTTTTTTCTATTCTCCTGGTTAAATTTGGAGTGTTTACTTGTTTACTCTTTTGTGGTCTGTGAACATGGCCCAAGCCATCAATGTCGCTCTTCCTCCTCAATTCCTATCAGAGCCTGGCATGCCTCAGATAGCTTGGGAAGACTGGATAGTAATGTTTTATAATTACATTGAGGCTCTGGACGGCGAGGAATATTCACCCAAACGGAAAAAAGCTTTACTTATGACCACATTGGGTAAAGAAGGGCAACGTTTATTTAGGTATTTGCCTCAAGTACTACCTGTAGGGTCACAAGCTGACTTTGATGAATTTAAGGAAGCGATAACAAGATTGGAGACCCGTTTTGGAAAGGAGGAAAACCTTATTCTCCAAAGATATAAGTTTTATAAAAATAAACAATTGCCTGAGGAGAGCATTGATGAATTCGTAGCGAGATTGCGAGAATTATCTATCAAATGTAACTTTGGCCAGATGGCTGACGAGCTAATCAGAGACCAGCTAGTCGTTCAAGCCAATAATAGAAAAGTACAGGAACGTCTATGGGCGGCAAAGAATCCAAGTTTAAAAGATGCCATAGAACTTGCTAAGATTGTGGAAGAAAGCGAAAAGTGTATGAAGGAACTGCAGAAAGGTGGTTTGGAGACCAAAGTAGCAGAAATCTCTCATAAGAGTATTCATAGCGAAAATAGTGACGATGAAGCTGCTGCCATAGCAATTGTCAGGAAGAAGGGTTATGTTCTTCAGAAAAAGAACACACAACAATCTTCCTTTACCAAGAATAATCAAAAGATTTGTTCTAGGTGTGGTAGCTTTTCCCATCCTTCTGATGGTAAATTTTGCTTTGCAAACAACAAGGAATGTCTAAAGTGTGGTAAGACTGGACATTTCGCTAAAATGTGTAGGAACAAGAACAATTCAAGAGTTACAGTTGTGAACGAAAGTGATGAATTGAGACGTGATGTCAACAAAATCCTAGTCCTGACTGACACAGTGTGTGCGTGTGATAACCAGAGAGGTAATCCATTTAAGGATGATTTTGTTATTGATGGAAAAGTGATAACACTTATGGTAGATACAGGGTCAAAATGGACGATAATTCCCAATTCCCTGATGAAAAGTGTGTGGGGCGAAAGAGTGTTGAAAATGTGTGACATTTTCCCATCTGGATACCAGGGGGAGAAAATTGATATACTGGGTTTTTTCGAAGCTGAAATTAGTTTCAAAGGAAGATTGGCATGTGGTAAGATTTACATATCTGCTGATGGTCCGGCAATCTTAGGCCGTCACCACCAATATGATCTGCACATAGTGGTTGATCCTAGATCCGACAATCCCATCTCTATTGTTGAAACCCCATCCGTAGAAGTCATTTTAACTAAATATAAAAATGTTTTTAGAGATGAGTTGGGTGAACTCATTGGGTATTCGCATCGTATAGTCCTCAAGGACGGCAGTTCACCCGTACAGCACAAAGTAAGGAGAGTGCCCTTTGCCCTACGAGATGAGGTCAAAGCTACTATTGAAGAGATGCTTCAAGGGGGAATCATTGAACCCGTCGAGGCGTCCCCTTGGGTTTCGCCCGTCGTGATCTCGCAGAAACCGGACAACAAGATCAGGTTCTGTGTGGATCTTCGTTCCCTTAACAAGTGTGTTGTTGCAGATGTGTTTCCCCTACCCAACATAGGAGAATTGGTATCAACTCTCAAGGGGGCAAAGTTCTTCAGTAAATTAGACCTCAAACATGCCTATCATCAGATTTGTTTGGACGAGAGCTCCAAACATTTAACTGCGTTTATCACCAGTGAGGGTACATTTCAATTCACCAGGCTACCCTTTGGGCTAGTTTCAGCTGCTAGCGTATTCCAAAGACTCGTTTCCGAAGTTTTCAAAGGCCTTGATAAGGTACTGTATTTTCAAGATGATATCTTGATTTATGGTAATTCCCTACAAGAGCACAACAATATTTTACAGGATGTGTTAACCAGAGTGGATGAGGCTGGTTTGACTCTAAGAAAAGAAAAGTGTGCTTTTCTTTTAAGAGAAATTGAGTACCTAGGATTTTGCTTATCCGAAGAAGGTATTAAACCTAAGAAAAATTTACTGGAAGCCATTGAGTTGGCACCCTCCCCGGTTGACAAGGATCAGCTTCGCTCTTTTATGGGTTTGATCGAGTTCTACTCGAAATTCGTAAGAGACTTTTCATCCAAGACTGCTTCCTTGAGATCCTTACTAAAAAAAGGTGTAAAATTTAATTGGTCCTCTGAACATGAGTCCTGTTTTAGACTCATCAAAGGAGAACTCAAATCGGCCAATGTGCTCACCCCTTTTGACACTGCTCGGCCCTCCATTCTCATGGTTGATGCTAGTGCCATTGGTCTTGGTGCAGTTCTCTTACAAAGGCATGGTAGTGCTGAAAAAACCATTGCTTTCGCGTCGAGACCTCTGTCCTCCTCTGAGTCTAACTACTCAGTAATTGAGCGTGAGGCTCTTGCCGCGGTCTGGGGAACAGGCTACTTTCGAACGTATCTATGGGGTTACAAGTTTGTCTTACGTACAGACCATAAGCCCTTGCTAAATGTGTTAGCTCCTGGTGGGGCTGGTAAGGGTTCCCCGAGATTAGCGAGACTGGCTTCCCGTTTGCAAGATTATCAGTGTGAGATCGAGTTTGTTCATGGGTGGAGGAATGTCCAAGCGGATTGTCTGTCCAGACTTCCCATTCCTTCCACTGATTCTGACTCGGTGTTCCCGTCTGATGATCTTGCAGTTGCAGTGATGGAGGATGTTTTGTCAGTGGGCGGTGGTTCATTTTCTCGTGATGAATGGTCCAAAGGCATGGCTGAGGATTTAACTTTGAAGGCTGTCATCGGGCTTATGTCCAATGGTACTAGGAGGGAAAGTACTGTTAGTCCTTCAGTTAGACCCTTCCTAAAAATCTTGGATGAATTTTCTTTGGAGGGTAAAGATGTGTTGATGCGAGGTGACCGTTTTGTCCCTCCCTTTTCACTAAGGAAAAGGATCTTAGACTTGGCTCATGAAGGGCACTTGGGTCAAAGTCTGACCCAACGCCGCGTCAAACTGAACTTTTGGTGGCCCTCTATCGACAATGATGCAGTGGATTGTGTTACAAAGTGTAGTTTTTGCAAGGAGGGGGAGAAACGTCTCAAGGTATTGGGCTCTCAGTCCTCGCAAAAAATTGCTTTTGAAAATACTCCCTGGCATAGTGTTTGCATTGATTTCATAGGACCTATGAATGAACTGCCTATTGATCATCGTTTTGCAATTGTTTTAGTTGACTGTTTCTCCAAGTGGCTGTGTGTTCAGTTCGTAAAGGAAATCACCACTGATGCCACCATTAAGTTTTTGAAAAGCACTTTTATCAATGAGGGGTACCCTTCCGTTCTCATTTCAGATAATGGGACTCAACTCACATCTTTGACTGTTTTTGTGAATGAGTGTGGTATCAGACATCAGAAGACCAGTCTTTACAATCCACAGGGAAATGGCATTTGCGAAAGGGTGAATCGCCTTGTCAAGGGTGTAATTCAGATGTTTGTTGAATCTGGCTGTTTCTCTACAGAGCGTGTCCAGGAATTGGTCTGGGCTTACCGCTCCACACCCCAGTGTGGTGAAAAGTCTCCCTTTGAACTTATGCGTGGTCGCGCGCCTGTAGGTAAATTGACCCCTGCATGGCTAAAATGTTCTAATAGCAATGTCCCTTTAATTCATGACAACATTTCCTTGCCCATTTCCGTTGGTGACCTGGTCAAGGTTAAGCCAGGAAGATTTGCCAAAGGTCTCAGCAAATTTAGGGGTCCCTACAAAGTCAAGAGGGTTTTCCCTCACTTTATTGTTCTGACTAATGGTGAAAGTTGGAATTACCGGAGGGTGGCCCTCTACCAGAAACGCAAAGACTGTTCTTCTGATGGTCTGCTCCCGGCTCATAATGATGGTTGTAATGGATACTTACTGTCGTCTAGTAACTCTACCCTGCCCTTGCCGTTGCCAACTGAACGGGGGGAGGTGGGTGGTGGTGATGCTTCTACCTCTTTGTGTACTCCTGCTTCGCTCCCTTCTGCTTCTGTTCCTGCTCCTTTCTCCTCTCCCTTGGCTGACGTTAGTTTAAGGAGCTCCCGCTCTCGTCGCCCTCCCACTTACTTGAATGACTATGTACACTAGGATGTTTTCCTTTTATGTGTTTTCTTTCCTTGCAACGAGGGGAGATATGTTGTACAGTGCTTGGCTTCTTTCCCTGGCCAGCACTCTAGATCCCTTCCTAAGTTCTGTGTTCTGGAGCGCTCCTTCGCCCTGTTGGCAGTTGGAGCTTGGGTTGGACTGGGGACTGACCTACCTACATCTGTGCTGCAATAAAGCTCATGCTTTACTTACCTCTTTGTGGAGCCTTCTTCCTTTACAACAGATTACCGTGCAGTGAGCACCCTCCCTGGGTATGGACCCATTCTACCCCCATACCGCGCGCCCATTAGACTTTTTGCCCCCCCTTGGGGGTCGACGGAGGTGTTCACCCCAATCTTCCTCCACAAGGGGAGCAGAAAGCCCACTAGATACCAGGGATTGTAAATGCACAGTATTTTTTGAAAGGTGGTGGCCCACCGGGCATGGGCCTGTGCTCCCCCTTCACAATGGGACCCAGTGGACTGTCTGCATCCTGTGGTGGATAGTGGTATTTATCCCAATTTGCCCCTCAGGGGGCAGAAAGCTCAATAGACAGCAGGGATTGTAGATGCGCTATATTTAATTTAGGGGGAGCAGACCTCCTTAGGATGGGCCTGAGCTACCCCCGTCCTGAACCTAATTAGACTTTTTGCCCTCCCTTAGGGGGGTGGATGATGTTATTCTCCCCCAATCTGCCACCACAGGGTGCAGAAAGCCACTAGGCAAAATATATTTAAAAAACAGAAGGGATGATTACCCAGCAGTCAGTTGAAATTCATCATCGTTCATCGAGCAGCCGCGAGGCGAGTGAGGCAAGTGGCGAGTGGCGTGAAGAAGGTGAAGAAGGCAAGGCGAGCAGCGAGCAGCTCAAGAAGCCCGAAGAGCCTAAAAGGAGCCTAAAAGCCTAATAGACGAACGGAGCTGAACGGACTCGAAAAGCGGAGCGGCGGCGGCTCCCGGCCTCTAGCACCAGGCACGGCACAGTAGCGGTGAGAGGGGAGCAAAGGTAGGAGGCCAGAGGAGACGGTGGAGGCGGGCGGGCGGCGAGAGGAGAGATAGTGGCTCGCCTGCCTGCAGCGTCGCGGCCCGCGGCCCGCGACCCCGCCTCTCACCGCTGTTAGTGCGATTGAGCTCAGCGAGACCCAGCGGGGCCCGAGGGCAGGGGTTTATTTCAGGAATCCACCCAGCCTTGTTTCTTCATTTCTGCGCTCATCTGCGCATACTATATTTGCATATTACACACCATTATTCGCCCACTGCAAATTGCCTCCATTCTGTTCCACTCACGACCTTTCCACACTTCTGCTGAATGACTGCTGAATGACTGCTTGACCGCCGTAGTTGACAAGCCTAAAGCCTAAAGGAGACCACTGCCAACTGCCTCTATTTTTTGGTACTCAGACTTTTCATCAAACTAAAGGAGAGCAGTGTACGATCAACGCCCACTTGCAGCAGAAAGCTCAAACCCTAAAGCTAAAAGAAGAGCAGCGTCTTGCACCAAGCGCAAAGGACAAAGTTTGAAGGACCATATCGCTCAGCATATTTCTCAGCAAAAAATACAAAGGAGAGTAGCGCTTAGCCAAGTAAAAAGGGACAGCGCTCAGCTAAAAGTTTAAAGGAGAGTAACGCTTAACACAAAGTTCAAAGCAGAACAGCTTGCAATACAATAGGCAACTTCAGAGCAGGGTAAACTAACAACAAAGAGCCTGCTTGGGTTTACCAGGAACCAATCACAGGCTGACAAAGGGGGTCTGACTGTTGGGAGCATTGAATTTCGTGGGGTGAGTAGTTATTGAAAGCCCTGCATCTCCCCCGCCCTTGCCACTCCCTGGCAACACCTGTCGCATTTGTACTCTCGGCACACATCAAGAGTAAGACACGAAAAACGACCGAAATAAGGGAATAAGGGGAAGGCCAACAAAAATAAAGTAAACAAAAAGAAAAGAAAACACAACACATTAAAAGTATACAAGCATTGGACTAAGTAAAGTCCAGGGGATATGAGGTCAGGAAAAATTTGCCAAGCACCTACCCACAAAATCAGGAGAAGAGTGCTAACAAAAGATCAAACCCTGATTGCAAACAAAATTAAAATAAAAGAGGAACCCATATGACAAAAAAAGAGACTGGTTCCACTTTTAACACCAGAACCGTTTAAGTTCGGCGAGAACAACGTGAAGCAGAAATTCCACTTTCTAAAGGACCCGATGGCTGCAATTTACGCACCCACAGAAGAGGCGCTTGGCCTACAAAGCCCAATAAAACCGATAAATTTAATAACCCCAAATAAATCTGGAGAAATAGGCCCTGCACACTGGGAATCAGTAGTAAAACAACCACAACAACAACAACTGAAAAGGACAAACGGAAAGGAAAGAAGCGTAGGAGCAGTCGATCAAGAGAAAACATCAATTAAAAGATGGCTGTTAAAAACAACTATCCAGGCTGAATGAAGGCTGATAGCCAGAAGCCAGTCCTTGGATGCTTGATTCCGGTCTGGGAAAGACATGGCTTGGTAGTTCGGACTGGACTGTTCCCATGGGGCACAGGGTCAGAGCTGATTTGCATATAGCCAGTGTCTAACCCAGGGTGGTGTGGAGTGCAAAAAACGATGGATTTAGGCCCAGATCCTTGTACTGGGGTGAATGTATGACATTGTTCTACATTCTGTCCATCAACTGTGTTTTTTGCCATTTTCACCCTGAGTGTGCTGGGTATACTCAGACGTGAGTCCCAGGCTCTCCACACCACTGGAGTCAAGCTATCCAGGCTGAATGAAGGATGGTAGCCAGAAACCGGTCCTTGGATGCTTGATTCCGGTCCGGGAAAGACATGGCTTGGTAGTTCGGACTGGACTGTTCCCATGGGGCACAGGGTCAGAGCTGATTTGCATATAGCCAGTGTCTAACCCAGGGTGGTGTGGAGTGCAAAAAACGATGGATTTAGGCCCAGATCCTTGTACTGGGGTGAATGTATGACATTGTTCTACATTCTGTCCATCAACTGTGTTTTTTGTTAAAAACAACAGCACAGATACACCAATCCACAACTACGCAAGAAAAAAGGAATGAAGATGAAAAAGGAAAAAGTCAAATATTAAAAGAAGATCCAAGTCGAATCGAGACCCAAGACAACTTTCAAAAGATAGATTGGACTAGATCCTTTTCAATTTCTGAGGAAAAAGAACTTATTGAAACCCTAGAACTTAATACACAAAGGGAAGAGGATTCACGGGCAAATAGGCAAGGGAATATCATAGAAGCCGACCCGTTAGAAAAATGGAAAACTGGGGAAGATGGGGGGGCCGTCTCAAAACCCATTAAACTCACATCCAGTTTCAACCGATGGGAGGAACAAAATAATGAGAAAAGCGGACAACCCCAAGAAAGAGTAAAAACACAGTCACCAATCACGATTTCCTCAGTCAGTGGATTTTACTCAATATCGGGGATCTTGATGCAACCTAACAACACAGTGTCAACCACTTGGAGTGAATCACTGCTAAGAACTCTACAGCAAGCAATCAATGTCTTAAATTTCCAATCTGATAAATTAGACGTCCAAGTAGATTTAATGAATCTAATTGCAGTCCACATAGCAGGAATAAATACAAAATTGGACATAATTACAGCCCAAATCGCGAAAGGAAACAATAAAGATACCCAAACCAAATACAAATCGTTGGATCAAAGTTGTGGATGTGGCCAGCTAATAGACAAACTGGCATCTCTCACAGAAATACTGGATGAAATTCTACAAGTGGCACAATCAACAAGAAAAACAGACGAAATACTGGCCC
The DNA here is from genome assembly GCF_964263255.1 of Lissotriton vulgaris. Classification (NCBI taxonomy): domain Eukaryota; kingdom Metazoa; phylum Chordata; class Amphibia; order Caudata; family Salamandridae; genus Lissotriton; species Lissotriton vulgaris. Next base: position 1,410,598,442 of record NC_141696.1, read on the forward strand.
GAGAACACAATGGCAGAAAAATTAGGACGAAAACAACAGTTGATGGACAGAATGCAGAACAATGTCATACATTCACCCCAGTACAGCGATCTGGGCCTAAATCCATAGTTTTTTTTCTCACCATGCCATTCCAGTTTGAACCCAGCCATTTGAAAATCCGTCTTGACCCTGTGCCCCATGGGAACAGTCCAGCCCGAACTGCCAAGCCAGGTCCTCCCTGGATTGGAAACAAGCATCCTAGGACCGGTTTTGGGCTTTCAGCCCTCATCAGCCAGGATAGCTTGATTCCAGTGGCATGGAGAGCACGGGGCTCACGTCTGAGCATACCCGTCTCACTCAGGGTGACAAATGCAAAAACAACAGTTGATGGACAGAATGCAGAACAATGTCATACATTCACCCCAGTACAGAGATCTGGGCCTAAGTCCATCGTTTTTTTGCTCATTCTCCCATTCCAGTTTAAACCCAGCTTGATTCCGGTCCAGGGAAGACATGGCTTGGCAGTTTGGGCTGGACTGTTCCCATGAGGCACAGGGTCAAGGCTTATTTGCATATGACCATGTCTGAACTGGGGAGGTGTGGAGTGCAAAAAACGATGGATTTAGGCCCAGATCTCTGTACTGGGGTGAATGTATGACATTGTTCTGCATTCTGTCCATAAACTGTTGTTTTTGCACCGGAAAACTTAGGACACCAGTACAAGTAAACAGGAGGGCACAGTGAAAATAAAACATCTGCTTCACCCGGTTTACCAGACAACCAAACAAAAAGACAACGCAAACGAGCGTGGAAAGCTAGGAAGAACGCTAGCAAAAAAAGCTAAGCAGGAAAAAGTCAAATGTATGCAATATTTACGCAAAAGTCGAATAAAAACAGCAATAACTGGGTTGAAAATACCTTAAAGGTAGAGTCAAACAGCCCAGAATAAAATATATCAGATAATACGGGGTACCTTAGCACTTCCATGCAAAGCAAACTGATGTCACCAGAAATCATCCATAAGAAATCAAAGAGAGACCAGAATGTGGGAGTGAAAACAGCAAACAATATAAAGGTAGAATCAGAAATCAAGGAAAAAAGGTCAGCATATAAACCAGTAAAAAAAAAAATTATAAAGAAATTAGATTATCAGATATCAGACCAGTTAAAAAGGGCATCTTCAAAAATATTAGAACCACAAACAGAATGGGCTACAAGTACCGATACCCAAATAATAATTACCCTGGACAAAGAAGGCAGGACATGTAACCTACCAATTGAAAGAAAAACAAATAAGGATAATGTTTGGCTAGAAATAGGTCAAAGAACAGCAAAGATGGAACCAGAAAAAGCGATGAGATAGTCTCAACACCAAACTCTCCCCCACAAGAAAGGCCTATCGTAGACTTTATGAATCAAAATACAAACAATGTCCGGGAATCTTTAATGGATAAAATTGGACCAAATCAAAACCAGAACCAGCAAATCGATTCAGCAGAGTCAGGTTATAAATTAATATTTAGGCCAGAATATTCAACTAAAGGCAAAGTGGATACTTTAAACAGGGGAAACTTAATGCGACTATTTAAAGAGATTCCGAAATTAAGGAAAATGACATCAGCAGAACTCTTGGCGGTAGAATTTGTTCAAATGAATAAAGTGGCAGAATTAGAAGTAACCAGCACAACATGGGCGTCAAAAGAACTAACTGAGTTGATATTCTTCACAAGAGCAGTCTTTGCAGCTTGGGGCATTACGCTAGCATACCCAATGCGCATAAAATATCCAAACCCGCTACTAAACGATGAGGCATACCAACCAGCAATCACAAACGAAAAAGCAACTTCCTTTTTAAAGGGAGCAAGAAGTACGAACCCAACAAACAAGCTTGAATTCACGTTTAAACAGCACAAATACTAGACTGTCGAACCATCAGTCTGAAGGAAATCAAGATTGATCCTGGGTCCCTCATACTTTGAACTTACATTGATCCTGATGAAAACATTGAAGACAGAATGGAGCAACGTACAAAAACCCAAGCAATTATACAAAAGGAGGAAATAATAAGAATCTTCTCCTGGAACGTCCATGGTTTTAAGGAAATGGAACAGGACCAGGAGACCATCTCCTTTCTGGGAAAATTCAACATAATCCTCCTACCAAAAACTTGGAAGGAAACATCAAGACACATAGCAGGATATGAAGAATTCCATGTCATGGCAGAAAAAGTTGCAAAGTACGGACATCCAAGGTGGGGCTTGTCCACATACATAACAGTAGAATATGATTGGAAAGTAGAGGAACTGGATCCCGGAGAAAACTGGATACAAGTCACAAAACTGGAATGTAATTGTCCTTCTAACACAGCTTGGTGGAAGTTAATGATTTTAAACATATACATCAACCTTGAAAAGAAAAAGAAAATTAAAAAACTGTCAAATCTGATAAACTTGATAAAAACATTGCAAGTAACATATTAAAATTATGAGATGATTGTCTCAGGTGATTTTAATTGCAATTTGATAGGGGGCAAACATAACAAGAGCTTAAGCCAGAAATTACCCCAAGTAAACAAATGGAAGCAAGACCTGGAATCTCTAGATTTTGTTATTCTAAATTGAAATACAAAGGGAGACCAACCAGCGGGAATTACCTTTTTAAGTGGAAATAAACAAACCACTACAGACTACACAATATTCAGCAAGGATCTTGTGCACTTAGTTGATTATTTCTGCATTAAAACCTGGCCAGAGATTGACCACTTTCTTCAAGAAACAGTACTACATCTAAACTTGCTGTAAAAAAAGAGTACAGCATCCTTAACTGTAATGCCAGAAGTATATAATCAAAGGAAACTTAAATGGAGAGGAACAATCATTAAAGAAGTAATGGACACAGTAAACAATCATGTAGAGAATACTGGGCCACTTGAAGTCCATTTATTAGTACAAGATTGGGAGAATCTGCGTACGTCTTTGTTAGATAAATTTCCAGCAAAACCAGTAGGCAAAGGGTCGTATGGAGCCAAAAAGGAACCATGGTACAACATACAGCTGAGAGATCAAAAGAGAAACATCTCAAAGGATGTAAGAGTAAACACTGTAGTAGCCAGAATGGGTATAGAAAGAGACAATAGTAAGATCATAAAAATGAGAAAGGAATACAAGGAAAAGTGCAGAGATGCAAAAAGGACACATACGGTAAACCTTTGGGAGAAACTACTGTGGGTAAGCAAATTACAGAACAGCAGTGAATTTTTGGGACTAATACATAAACGAACAAAGGGAACAGGAACCCAACAGAATGTAGGAATAAGTGAATCAGCTTGTTCGCAATATATTGACAAACTGTAGAATATTCAAACAGGTACATATATGTGGGAAGAAGTAAGCATAGATGAAGCCGAAGACACAAAACCGAAATTAGCGGCACTCACTCTTGAAAAAGAGGAACTGGAAGGAGACCAAACAACTCCGAAATCGTACGACCTAATGCCATTAACAACAATAAAACACATAAAATTATTGATAAAAAAAATTTAATCTGAAGGTGCCGCAGGGCGAAATGGGCTTCCAAATGCCCTTTTCAAGCATGACCCTGAACTCTGGGCCAATTATCTCACACCACTTTTTAACCAACTGTTTTGTGAAAATAAGATGCCACAGTCTTGGAGAGGAAATCTTTTTCACCCAATTTATAAAAACGGTAGCCGAATAGAACCCGGGAACTACAGGCTCATTACCCTTATTGATGTAGAGGCAAAGCTTTTTGCATCTTGTATTTTACGATATCTACAGGAGTAGACAGAGGAAAATAGAATAATTCCGAAATTTCAAACAGGTTTCAGGCAAGGCATGGGTACCATCACAAACCTGGCAGCATTGATGATCTTAATTGAAGTAAAAAAGCAGGATTATTGGCATGTTCCATTGACTTGAAATCTGCTTTTGACAGAGTGCCGCGTGACCGTCTTTGGCGTAAATTGGAAGCATGGGGATTACCCTAAAAATTGATAGACACAGTAACACATTTATATAGCGAAACTTGGGCCAGTGTAAAGCTTGGAGACGGAAGCAGAATATCCTCTAAGATAAATATAACCAATGGATTAAAACAAGGCTGTGTCCTCTCACCATGTTTATTTAATTTATATTTAGCAGACTTAAACAACTATTTGCTAGAAAACAAATGGTCATCCGCCTAAACTGGCAAACGAGCCAATCCAGTTCCTGCAATATGCAGTTGATATTGTGGTGGTGAGCCAAACACCAATAGGGCTGCAAAGAGTCATAAACAAACTGACCGACTACTTCGATCTTTTAGACTTGGAACTAAATAAAACGAAAACTAAGTTGGTGAGATTAGCAGGCCCTAGGCCAGAAAAATATAAATGGTACGCAAAGAATACACAAATTGAGGAAATTAGCTCATATAAATACCTGGGCATTAAATTGGGCAGAAACATGCCCATTATGTATCAAAAAATGGATATAAAAGCAAAAGCCCAATCATTAACTTACGCCTACAAACAGCTTTACAAGAAATTGGAATGTCCTTCCCATGGGCACCTTTTGAAAATAATGGCAGCACAATTGCTCCCAACTCTGTCCTATGACCTGGGAATATGGCATGGCCAAGAAATTACCATTTTAAATGAACTGCAGACAAAAATATATAAAGCAGTTTTTAACCTCTCTAAAGGAGCATCCCCAGCACAGATACGCTTGGAATTCGGTCTCCAGAACCAAGAATATCAAAGAAAAGCAATGTTTGCAAAACTGTGCTGGAAATTCAGAGCATCAGAACCTGGATCGTTCAACAACTTATGTTGGACGGAAATAAAGATGCAATTTGACAAAAAAAAAACGAACACTTGGGGCGATTATCTGTGTACAGCCCTGGAGGTATTAGAGATTGATGAAGCCTGGAACAGCAACCTGGAAAGAACAACATTTAACAGAGTGTGTAACACCATGGCCAAGAAATTATCCTTTGTGGAAGATAAAAGAAGACTGACTAAACGTCGGTACGCCTGGGTGGTAATAAATTCATATATAAAGCCAAACCGCAACCCTACTTAGCGGCCCACTTTAGCCTATCATTAAAAAGGAGGTTCATGGCGTACAGATTAGGTGATCATAATTCAAAGGATTTGGTCCCCACCTGGAAAAGCAAACAGCAAGCGGAAAAATTTTGTCTATGTGGGTATCACACAGAAACCATATGTCACTTGATGTGCGTTTGTGAGACCGTAAAAGTTGAAAGAAGGAAGTTGCTAAAAGCATCCTTATATGACTTAAATATTCGCACTTGCAGACAGGCGGTAACAAGCTGGATGGGGGGCTCATCAAACATTTTAATATGCCATGGGGTAAAATTCATGACACTAGTGGACACAAAGTGCACCAGCAGCGGCACAGGGACGGCTGAGTGCATGGTGCTGTTTTGGCGTCAGGGGCCCTGTTGATTTCAATGTGTGCTGCCGGTTTTGGATTTTGGCTGCAGGCTCGGTCTAGGAAGACTTCCGGGAGGAACTAACGGATGGGCAGCTGTGTTGGAGGGCTCGGGCGTAGGGGCACTTCTGGTTCTCTTCTCCAGGGTGTAGGGCGGCTGGATGCAGGGGTGTTTTTTGAGGTCGTATTTCACCTTACCGGGGCACTCATAGTTGGGGGGTCTCCGTGCAGCGCCTGTAGGTGACGTCGGGGAGTCCTGGAGGATCAACCCACTGTGGACTCGGACTCTTGAACACTGGGAGACTTTGCTGGGACCGGTCGACCACCCGGATTTGGGCTGTAGGCGTCAGGTGCAGTGGTGGTTTCAGGCGTCGGATCTCTTTGTCCTCAGCAGGCTCAGAGTATGCCCTGGGAGTTTCTTTTGAACAGAGGTGCTGTTCACCAGAGGTCCGGTCTTTGTTGAAGGCATTCAGTCCTCCCAGGGTTGTGGAGGTCGCTGGCTGCAGGACAATGCAACTTTTGGCACAGGATCTCAGGAAACTGCAGATGGGCTTGTAGGGCCTGGCCACGTCAGTACTTCTCTGCAGTCTCCTCTGCTGGGCGTCTTCTTTTGTCCTTCTTCTTCGTAGGTTGTGGGAAAACTGTCTTCTTGGTTCAGGACTGCCCTCTGATTAATGTATTTAGGGGGTGTTTTAGGGGTCTCTCGGTCAGTAGCCAGTGGGCTACTGTGACCTTAGGGTGACTACACTCTAGGTGTGCTCACCCGACGTGGGGGAGTGGGCACAATCCCTAATCCTGATTGGAGAGTGCCTGCCATCTGCAAGATTTCGGGCACTGAAGAGTTTGCTTCACCTCGCCTCCACCTAAGGGGTGGGGTTGGCAGAGGTGGGCATACCTTCTTGGAAGTTCTAATTGTTCCCACCTGTCTTGTTCCCACCTGTCTTCCCTCCAAAAAGGAGGGGAAACAGGAAGGGGGCCTGCTCCTGATAGCAGGAGAGGCCAGGGGTCGCGTTACAAAGGCGGAAAGTCCTTTAAAGCTCCCCTGCCACAGATGGCTCTTCCTGACCTGGGGGAGGTGTGACCACCAGGGAAGGCTTTGTTTCTGGGCACAGGGAGCAAAAGCTCCCACCCCAGGGGTCCATAAATATGCCTTGTGGTGGCAGGCTGGTGTTTACAAGATAGGGAACCCACCAGAGCCTGGTCGTTTTTCAGGGGGCACCTCTAAGATGCCCTCTTAGTGCATGGTATAATAAATCCCACCCTGGCATCAGTGTGAAGTTTGCTTTTAAACTTCCCAGAATTCAGTAAAGCTATTATGGTACAGTGGAGTTCGTAATGACAAACTCATAGACCATATACTCTTTATAGCTTTACTGTGCTTACAATGTCTAAGAATGGACTTAGACACCGTAGAGGTACATTGCTAATGCCACTGTACCCTCACTATTGGTATAGTGCACCCACCTAGAGGGGTATCTTACCTATACCATAGGCAGTGGGTTGCAGACATGCCACACAGGAATGTGTGCCATGTTGACTCTTCACTATTCTCTGCACCAAAACACGCCGCCTGCAATGGCAGTGTATGTGTGTTAAGGTACAGGACCTCCAAGGATGGCACAATATGTGCTGTAGCCCTTAGAGGTCTTCCCTGGTCACAGTGCCCTTGGTACCCATGGTACCTTTTACAAGGTAGTCAAGTCAAGCCAAGTCAGAGAATTTATATAGCGCACTACATACCCAGAGGGTCTCAAGGCGCTAAGGGAGGGGAGGAGGATTACTTGTCAAATATCCACGTTTTAAGTTGCTTTCTAAATGCTAGGTGGTTCTGGGTAAGGCGAAGGTAGGTGGGGAGTGAGTTCCATGTTTTAGCTGCCAGGTATGAGAAGGATCTGCCTCCCATGGTGGTCTTGTTGATGCGGGGTACAGTGGCGAGGGCTTGGCTGGAAGAGCGTAGTTGGCGGGAGGGGGTGTAGAAGGACAGTCGTGAGTTGAGGCATTCTGGTCCGATGTCGTAGAGTGATTTTTTTTTTTTTTTTTTTTTTAAAAAAGACCTTTATTGCGAACGTTGCCAACTGTCAGAATACAAATGTCATTGCAGTTCGACTGTACAGTGCATTAAAGTTTACATAAGTTCCAAGAGCAGATTCGCTGCACCTAATACACAGCCTGTGTGCCGGCATCCCGGAGGCCCAGCGGCGTAACTCGATGTCATAACTTAATCAAGAACAATGTGATCGTGCACTGTTGGTCCCCAGCGTAGCATCAAGACAGTCGACAGTCAATAAATGAAGGCATAATAGTACGGTCTTTCATGAACCAGGAAAGGGCAGGAAAGCAAAAGTGGAAAAGGGAAAAACTAACCCAAACTACCCCCAAACACCCCCCAGGCCCACCCCGTTTGCTATTGAGTACCGTGAAGGAGTCCTAGTGCCGCTTCCTGTGTGCGTGATGTTGTGTACGTACCGTGTATGGTCTGCACCCGTCCCCCGCTAGCCCTGTCCCCTAAGCCATGACACACCAATCCCCCCGTCCCCGTCACTCGCCTACACTTTCCCTGTACCCACCTCCCCCCAGAGGAACACTAAAGCCCCCCCTGCGGTAATTGCCTCCGTTCCATAGCAGTATCTAACCCCTCTTCCTGAGGGTCCACGTCCTCCGATATGTCACTGTCATCCACCTCCCCCTTTTGTTGGTACTCCTTGTAGAGCTCCAAAAGGACTTGGGTCTACTCTTGGGCGGCAGCAGCTCGCTGTACAATTCCGTCTGTGTGCAACAGTATTGGAGATCCCTGAGCCATCTCGTCTTGGTGGGGAGAGGACCGCGCATCCAGCACGCAGCCACCACCCTTCTGGCCAGTAGCAACGCTACGTCCACTAATCTGCGCAGCGCAGGTGCCAACGGCTTGGAGAAGCCCAGTAGCGCAAGCGATGGGGATCTCAACAGCGGTTCCCCTATAATCTGTCCCAACTCCGCGAAGACCTCCTCCCAGAACGCACTCACTCCCGGGCACAGCCATGCCAAATGAAGGAAATCAGCGGACCCGGTCCCGCAGCGCTCGCACTCCGGGGAGTCTCGTAGGCCGTAGCGGTGTAGCCGCTCCGGTGTATAGTATACTCTCTGTAGAAATTTGAAGTGCACCAAGCGGTGTCTGCCATTAAGCGAGACCCTGCGAGTGTTGGCGCAGCAGTAGCGCCACATAGCATCGTCTATGGGGTTTGGAGATCCGCTTCCCACGCCGCCCTCGGGGCCGAAGGAGGTAATGCCTGAAATGAAGGCCCAAGCCTGTTGACCGCAGAGATCAATTTGGCCGGAGTTTTTGTTCTGATGATGTGCGTCAGTTCCGGGACCTCTTCAGGCTCCTGTAGCGCGGGGCCCAGTATTACTCTGCAGGCCGACCGTATCCTGTGATACTGAAACTTCTGCAGCAGTGACGGAGCCGGGGAGACAGGGGGGAGTTGTTCCCAGGTTTTCAGCGCTCCGTCCAAGAACAAGTCCTCCATTGTGTGCACGCCCAGGGCCTTCAAGGCCTCAGTCACCCCCCTCTCATTGAGCGGGTCCAACCACAGGGCCCAGGCTACCGGCATCTGCGGGGAGTACAGTAAGGGACATCCCCTTTCTCTCAGCAGTGCTTGCCACGCATGGTTCGTCGCCTTAAGCGAGTCCATTCGCCCAACTGCTCGGTCTGTTGGGAGACAAATCGTGGCGGGTAGGGGAAGTGGATCAGCGAATAGTTTCTCCAGTATGAGATGCGGAATGCGGGCATCTCCATGGATCCAGGAGTGTAAGTGGGTCGCCTGTGCCACCCGGTAGTAGCGCTCCAGGTCCGGTGCCCCCAGGCCCCCCATTTCACATGGGAGCATCAGTGTCGTCCACTTAACACGAGGTTGCTTTCCGCCCCAGGCGAGCTTAATCAGGACATGGTTCAAGCGCTTAAAGAACGATTTCGACAAGACCACCGGAATATTAACAAAGAGGAAGAGAAACCGGGGGAGTACCACCATCTTCATAAGGGCAATCCTGCCCAACAAGGAGAGGGGGAGCTTAATCCAGGCGTCCACATCATCCTCGAGCTTGGTAAACGCAACCCCATAGTTATCGCGGATCAGGATCTCTGGGTCCGTGTGGAGTCGGATGCCCAGGTATCTCACTGAGTCGTCCGTCCACTGTAGGGGATACTCCATCTCAAACGGCCGCGTGACTGGGGTCAGGGGGAAAGCAATGGACTTATCCCAGTTCACTTTGAGTCCCGACAGCGCCCCAAATCGGACCACCTCCCTGAGTATCGGTGCTAGATTAGTGGCCGGGTCCCGGACGTACAGTAAGGTGTCATCTGCATAAGTGGAGATGCCAATCTTGTATGTGGGGAAGCTGACACCCTCCAGGCTATGATATTCTCGCATGGCACACGCTAGTGGCTCAGCCACCAATGCATATAACAGGGGGGACAAGGGGCATCCCTGTCGGGTGCCTCTACCGATGTGTATCGGTGCCGAGACCCTGTCGCCGAGACGCAGGCGGGCTGAAGGGTGATGATAAAGAGCCCCTATTCTCTGAAGAAACGGCTCGCCCAGCCCCAGTTTGCGCAGGACCCTGATCATGAACGGCCATTCGACAGAGTCGAACGCCTTCTCCATATCTAAGAATATCGCCAAGGCGGGGTTCTCCTGCTTCACATGCTGTATCGTCCCCAGCACCGTGCGGATATTATAGGTTAGGTTCCTGCTAGGTACAAAGCCCGATTGTTCCGGCGCCACTAAGTCCGGGACCAGCAGCGCGAGTCTGTTTGCTAGGACCTTCGCGTAGAGTTTCGCGTCCACGTTCAGCAAGCTGAGCGGGCGGTACGACCCACAGTGGTCCGGGGGCTTCCCTGGTTTCGGGATCGTGACCAGCAGCGCTTCCCGCATTGAGGTTGGCATTTCGCCCTCTTCGCAGACTGTGTCAAAGAGGGCAAGCAAATGTGGGAGTAAGAGGTCCTTGAAGGCTTTGTAAAAGCCTGTCGTGAGACCGTCAGAGCCCGGGGCGCTCCCCGAACGCATGCCACTCAGTGCGTCCAGAATCTCATCCTCATGAAAGGGGGCCATCAGGAATTCCCTGTCTGAATTCTTAAGGAACGGCATCGAGATGTAATCTAAATAATCATCTATCTCGGTTTCCACACCCCCCGCCCTGGAACGGTACAGGTCCGAGTAATATCGGCGGAACGTCTCCAATATTTGGTCCTCCTCAACCGCTCGGAAGCCCTCCGGTGTCTGCAATTCATCTACCACCAATGGTTTACGGGACCCCTTGGCCATACGCGCCAGCAGGGCCCCCGGCCTCTCCCCCTCACCATAAGCCCGAGCCGTGGCATACTTTCCCATATAGAGAACTTCCCTATCCGCAAGCGCGTGATATTCCGCTAACATGGGCGCCAGGTCTCGTCCCGCCTCTCCCTCCGGGTCCGTCAGTTGTTCCCTCTCCAGGGCCGCGATCTTGTTCTCGAGTGTAGTGAGATCCCTTCTAATGGAGCGTAGGACACTTGAGTGTTTGGACATGGCCATCCCCCTAATATAGACCTTGAAGGCCTCCCACACGGTGAAGAAGCTATCTACGGAGTTAGTATTGGTGGCGAAAAACCGTTCTATGTCTTCCGCTAGTTCCCCGCGGAAGGCGTCATCAAGGAGCGCATAGGGCGGGAAACGCCAAGTGTATGGCGGGATCCCCTTCCTTGCTGTGGAGAGACTGAGCAAGACCGGGGAGTGGTCCGATAACGTGCGTGGGAGAACTGTACACGAGCTGATGCCACCCAGTACCGAGGAGGAGGCGAGCCAGTAGTCTATCCTAGTATGTATGTTGTGATATGCGGAGTAGTAGGTGTAACCGCCCTGCGTAGGGTGCTTCTCCCGCCAAACATCCACCAGGTCCAGCTTCGTCATTTCCGCTCTCATGTAGACAGCAGACGCAACTGGTCTCCTAACAGGGCCCGCCGAACGGTCCCTGTCGGGGTCAAACACAAAGTTGAAGTCTCCCCCCCATAACATTTTGGTGTATGTGTGTGACCTACAGGTAGCTGACAGTGCTGTGTAGAACTCCGGGCTGTCATGGTTAGGGCCATAAACATTCACCAGGAGCAGGTCCAACCCCCTCCCCGTGCACTTAGCCACTACATATCTACCCTCCGTGTCCACAGATAGAGGGGTAAGTTTCAATCTCGAGGTAGGGTTAACCCAGGTGATTACACCGCGGGCGTGTGAGGTGAAACCCGCTACTGCTATATTCCCTGCCAACCCTCTGACCCGTAACATCTTACTGTGGACAGGCAGGTGTGTCTCTTGCAGCAGGGCCACATCCACTTGGTGCCTATTTAGGAAGCTCATCACCTTTCGTAGCTTTCGGTGGTCATTCAGCCCTCGCACGTTCCAGGTTAGCAGGGACAGCGCGCGCATCGGCTGCGGGTGCTCAGACACTACAGCAACAGACATCTTGAATCATAGCACGCCATATTGACTCCATCGGGAGGTATCGGACCCCTATACATTACATCATCACACAAGGCAGGCAGACAGTCACCCCGCGTACTCGCACACACCATTCACCAGTCATTCATAGCAAACCACAGGCCCTTCAATTCCCGAACAACAAACCCCTCAACTTTCTTCCAACCACCCTCCCCCCTGACCCCGCCCCACCCACAGCTGACCACCCCCAACCCGGCCAGACAGCACCCCCCACAATTCCCCATCAACTCAAATGCCCCAAAGTGGCGGGCGATACTAGTCCCAACTCCCTAGGGAGTGCCTCAGCCAAAAGCACAGGGGCAAAGCGTTCCGAAACTACGTAATAACCACCAGAGGTGTAAAAGTTCTCTTCTCTCCAGTTCCGTCCCCCCGCTCAGCCCCCCCGTGTTGCAATGCCTCAAATTGTATTCACTCGGTTCCCCCCTCGCCCCCCAACCCGTCTCTGAGCATAGCATAATGAACACCTCACCAGCATTCGTGGATCAGACCAGTAACAACGAGGCAGTATGAGTTGTCGTGACGCGCTTCCACCCGACTCTCAGCCATTGTCTCTAGTTGAGTCCAGGCCACAGCCCATAACAGGGAGTCTCAGAGTGCATCCACGGTATCTTATCCAACAAACACACTACTACTGAAAATAAAGCAGGTGCGATGCCTCAGTCTTGTTCCTCCATCGTTGACGCCTCCTCCAAGTCCTCTCCGTGCCGCTGTCGGTGTTCCTTGCGTTCTTTGGCCCAAGTTTTCAGTGATTTCTGCAGTTCCTTCGGGTCCATGAAGAAGTACGATTTCCCGCCGGTGTTAATCCTCAATTTGGCCGGGTACAGCATCGCATAGTCTAGGCCCAGCTCGCGCAGCTGCTTCTTGTGCGGTATGAACTGGCGGCGTTCCTCCTGTACTTTGGCCGTGAAGTCGGGGTACAATGATATCTTCATACCTTCCAACTGCAGTTGTCCTTTCTCCCGAGCTAGCCGCAGGGCCGTGTCTCTGTCCCTATAGTTTAGGAGCTTGGCAATGATGGGTCGAGGAGGAAGACCAGGTTGGGGTTGAGGGCCCAAAGTGCGATGCGCTCTCTCCACTATGAACATTGGGGAGAAGGCCTCCTCCCCAAGTAGCGTTTTCAGCAGGCGTTCCACGTAGAGCTCCATCTTGCCCGTCTGAGTTGATTCCGCCACTCCCGTTATGCGAATGTTCGATCTGCGGGAGCGCGCTTCCAAGTCCTCTGCCTTATCACGGATCACTTGGAGCAGCCTGCCGAATTGTCGACGGTCTTTGTCCCACTCTGTCTGTGCCTCCTCCGCTTCCGTGAGGCGTCGTTCTGCCATGTCGAGGCGCTCAGCATGTTTGTCCACACGTTCCGCCATGCGGTCCATGCGGTACGATAAATCGTCGATCTTGGAGCCCACCGTTTCTATACTGTTCTGGATTCCTTTCTCCATCGCAGCCAGCAGCTCTCTCAGGTCCGCAGGGGTCGAGGCCGCTGCGGCGCCTTTCGGGGAGGCCCTATGCTGCCTGTGACTCCGGCCCCCTCGTTTTCCGGCGGTCAAATGAGAGTTTCGCTTGCGTTGCATCGTTTTTCCCCATGGTGAGGGTCCAGCACCAGTGCGGATCTCACCCTGCAATTGTCCAGACAGTGCCGCAAGCGTAGAGTACCGCACACTCCTCAGTCCCAGCTACGGCGGCACTTGCGAGCCTAAAATGGCGGCTGCGTCGCAGAAGTAACCTACGGGGTGCTCCTCGTGTCGGGGTGCGCCAACCACCCAGCACAGTGTCCGGCCTCGACTGGCGTACTAATGATAGTGTCCCTGCAGGCGTATCGTCCCTGCGCCTGGTTTTCCGAGTGAGCCTAGGCGGGCATGCGAATCGTGCCCCGCCCCAGTATCTGCGTGCTGCGCTCTCCGGCTCCTCCGGGTGACAGGGCCGCACGTCAGGTGACGTCGTGCGGCCAGCTCCGCAGGGCAGGTCGCGGCTTCAGGCCTGGTCCGCGCCTCTCTCCGTCGCCTATCTTGTGCGGGTCGTTACCCACAGCCACCGGCGCTCCGGGCCACTCAACCGGGTCAGGGGGCCACCGGGGGTCACCAGGCACCGAACCCAGTCAATTCGGCATTAAGCAGGATAGTTTTGCAGGATTTTTAAGGGGCTTAAGCGAGGAGCCGAAAGCTCACACGTCCGCCATCGACGCCGGCTAGCTCCGCCCCCCGATGTCGTAGAGTGATTTGTGTGCGTGGGTTAGCAGTCGGAAAGTGATCCTCTTATTGACGGGTAGCCAGTGGAGGTCTTTCAGGTGGCCAGAGATGTGTTCGTTACGCGGGATGTCTAATATGATCCTGGCTGAGGCGTTTTGGATTCGTTGGAGTTTCTTCTGGAGTTTAGCGGTAGTACCTGCGTAGAGGGTGTTTCCGTAGTCCAGTCGGCTCGTGACCAGAGCATTGGTGACTGTTTTTCTGGTTTCGGTGGGGATCCAGTGAAATGTTTTTTTGAGCATGCGAAGAATGTTGAAGCAGGATGAGGATACGGCGTTGACTTGTCTATTCATTGAGAGTGAAGAGTCCAGGATAACGCCTAGGTTCCGTGCGTGGTCTGTCGGGATGGGTGCTTTTCCAAGGGCTTCCGGCCACCAAGAGTCGTCCCATGCAGAGGGGGATGTACCTAAGATGAGGACTTCTGTTTTATCTGAGTTCAGTTTCAGACGGCTTTGTTTCATCCATTCGGCAACTTCTTTCATTCCTTCGTGTAGGTTTGTTTTGGCGGTGCTGGGGTCATTGGTGAGAGAAAGTATCAGTTGAGTGTCATCCGCGTAGGAGATGATGTTGTGTTGGCGAGCGATGGCTGCAAGGGGGCTCATGTATACGTTGAAGAGGGTGGTGCGAGTGAGGATCCTTGTGGTACGCCACAGATGACTTCGGTGGCCGCGGACTTGAATGGTGGAAGGCGGACTCTCTGGGTTCTTCCGGTGAGGAACGAGGTGATCCATTCAAGTGCTTTTCCTTGTATTCCGATGTTTCTGAGGCGTTGTAAAAGGGTGCTGTGGCAGACTGTGTCGAAGGCTGCAGAGAGGTCGAGGAGGATGAGGGCGACTGTGTCTCCATTGTCCAGTAGAGTTCGAATGTCGTCTGTTGCTGCGATGAGGGCGGTCTCAGTGCTGTGTTTTGCTCGGAAGCCAGATTGTGAGGGGTCGAGGGATTTGTTGGCTTCGAGGAAAGCGGCGAGTTGGTTGTTGACAGCATTCTCGATGACTTTGGCTGGGAAAGGAAGGAGCGATATGGGGCGGTAATTTTTGAGTTCGGTGGGGTCCGCTGTGGGTTTTTTCAGAAGGGCGGTGAGTTCAGCGTGTTTCCAGCTTTCCGGGAAGGTGGCGGAGTTGAAGGAGCAGTTGATGACGTCTCGGAGGTGCGGTGCTATGACGGAGTCTGCTTTGTTGAAGATGTGGTGAGGACATGGGTCTGTGGGGGATCCTGAGTGGATAGAGTTCATCAGGCGGATGGTGTCCTCAGTGGAGATTGGGTTCCAGTCGTTAAGAGTGTTCAAGGGGGGAGAATGTTCAGCATATGGTTGGGTGGGTTGGTCTCCGGGTTGGTTGTCGAAGCTGTTGTGGATGTCTGCAATTTTGTTGTGGAAGAATAAAGCCAGGGAGTCGCAGAGGGCTTGAGAAGGGGTGATGTCGTTGGAGTTGGCCGAGGGGTTGGTAAATTCCTTGACGATGTTGAAAAGTTCCTTGCTGTTGTGGGCGTTGTTGTCTAGTCGATCCTTGAATGCTGTTTTCTTGGCCTTTCGGATTAGTTGGTGGTGTGTGCGGGTGGCGTTTTTGAAGGCGTCCTTGGTGCTAGTGGTTGGGTCTTTTTTCCAGGCCTTTTCAAGGGAGCGGCAGAGTTTCTTGGACTTCTTAAGATCATCGTTGAACCATGAGGCCTTCTTGCTGCCAGGTTTGCGTTGACGTTTTTTCAGTGGTGCTAGGATATGGTGAAGTTGGCGGCGGCTTGGTCTGGGTTAGAAGAGTGGGCTGGGGTGTTTAGAAGGAGCGATGAGGAGATCTGGTCGATGGTGATTTTGTTCCAGTTTCTTTGCAGAGTTGGTTGGAGGTGGTTGGTGGGTTTCGGCTTGTTGTAGGTGAAGTGAACGCAGCTGTGGTCAGTCCAGAGGAGATCCGTAGTGTGGCTGAAGGAGACGTGGTTGCTGGAGGTGAAGATAGGGTCGAGAGTGTGACCTGCGATGTGGGTGGGGGAAGTGACCAGTTGTTTAAGTCCGAGGTTGGCGAGGTTGTTCAAGAGGGTGGTGGTGTTGCGGTCGTTGTTCTTTTCAAGGTGAAAGTTGAGGTCTCCCAGAAGGATGTAATCTTTGGAGGGGAGCGCGTGTGGAGTGATGAAGTCCGTGATGTCTTCACTGAATTTTGCGCGGGGTCCTGGTGGTCTGTAAAGGAGGGTGCCTCTGAGTGTGGTCTTGGGGTCGATGTGGATCTGGAAGTGAAGGTGTTCAGAGTTGGCGAGGTTGACGTCAGAGCTGGTTGAGATGTGGATTGATTTTTTATGGACGATAGCGATTCCTCCTCCTGTGTGGCCGGTACGGTCCTTGCGTGTGATCTTATAGTCTTCAGGGATGGCAATGGTGATGTCTGGGGCGGAGGAAGCGTTCATCCATGTTTCTGTTAGGAAGGCGATGTCTCGAGAGATGGTGTCTAGTAGATTCCATAGGTCAATGGCGTGTCTGTGGACCGATCGAGTGTTGAGAAGGATGCAATGTAGGTGGTTGGGGTCGGGAATCTGTGGTGTGGTTGTAGCGGAGATGTTGTCGGTGCCGATGAATTTGCAGGAGAAGCAAGAGAAAGGTCCATGGGTGTGTCCAGGAGCGGCTTGGACGCAGTTGGGGGCGCGACCGGGGTTAAGGGCTAGGAGGGTGGGGGCATCATAGGTAATGCGGGAGGGCTGGGCAGCGCGAGGAGCAGGGGGTCTGGCGCTGGGCGCGGTCCAGGCGCGGACGGGCGTAGACAGGCTTACCTTTGGCGCACCTTCGGCGCGATTGGGGCGCGAACGCTGCGCGTGGACGCTGCACGCGGGAACTACTGTCATATATGGAGAGTGGAGGGGGAGGGGCGAGGGCGGCTCAGCTGGGAGGCGTGGCGGGCTCAAGGGACGGAGCACAACAACAACAACACAATCAAAATGGAGGGGAGGGCAGAGCCGGGCGCCGGGGGATATCTCACATACAATGCGCAGGTCCAGTTAAAAGAAGCAAGCAATGAAAGCGCTGTAAAATCCTAGCGCTATGAAATCACCAGGCTTAGTAACAGTGCAGCTTTTAAAAATACGATACCACTTTAATGAAAGCGCTGTAAAATCCTAGCGCTATGAAATCACCAAGCTTAGTAACAGTGCAGCTTTTAAAAATACGATACCACTTTAATGAAAGCGCTGTAAAATCCTAGCGCTATGAAATCACCAAGCTTAGTAACAGTGCAGCTTTTAAAAATACGATACCACTTTGCAGAGCGCAGACAGGGGAGCGATCACTCGAGGCAGAGGCGAGGAGGGAATTACTTACATGTGGCCAGAGAGGTGCCAATTGGGGGTACAAAGGGGCAGTTTGGGGAAATATTAATATTAATAACCTTGAATTTGTAAAGCGCACAGCTACCTCCAAAGTGATTTCCCGGCGCTGGGGGCCCTCGGGAAGATTAAGCAAGCTATTGCCAAGAGTCACATGGTGCTGGGCTG
The DNA here is from genome assembly GCF_964263255.1 of Lissotriton vulgaris. Taxonomy (NCBI): domain Eukaryota; kingdom Metazoa; phylum Chordata; class Amphibia; order Caudata; family Salamandridae; genus Lissotriton; species Lissotriton vulgaris. The sequence continues at coordinate 1,410,616,079 of NC_141696.1, forward strand.
TCCTGCCGCCAGCACCGGGGATCGAACCGTGAACCCAGTGGTCCAGAGTCGGGCACCCTGGCCTCTACGCCACACCTCTTCCACAAACCCTGGGAACCCGATTAGCACGGACTCAGGACACATCAAGTCAAAGTGCATCAGAATCTGGGACAAAGTGGGTGGGGGGGGTTACAGCAACAGAAACCCAGCTTCCTACATTTGTTGACAGACATGCCATTCTGTGCCGTAGGGGCATACAATGTGGATGCACCAGGGTCATGCTTTTCACAGTCTATACCCTAAAGCTGCAGCAACAACAATGCATATTTCAGTCAGTCAAAGAAAAGCTACGAGCCATGTAAATCAAATATATGTTGCATTTCCTGGATCACCTTAAAGTCATCCACAAGGACAGCAACCTGCTCTTCGACACTCCTGAAAGTGCATTGGCCTGGATGGAGGAGCACCCAATCCTTTAGCCTGGGGTGTCAGGCCCCCTAGCTGATCCCAGTGCTGAGGCGTCCCCTCTTCCTGGCAACAGCTACTCAGAAGGAAATGGCAGAAATTGCTCCGTGGACAGTACGCAATTCCGCCCAAAGCACCTGCAGTCGACCTCGATGGTTGGCTCCTCTGGTTGTGAGGGGGGGTCAACAGACACATTGAGAACTGCTGAAACTGGCCATGGATCTTTTTCCTCTTTCTTTGTATGTTCTGCTTGGGGAGTACTTTCCCTCTTCCCTGCTGCTATTTGGCAGGGGGACACCAGAGACCAGCCACCTACTTTATGTTTATTTTTGTTGGGGTGTTATTACATTATGCACAGTTGGGTTAGAGAGGCTTCATGGGGGGGACGTATAGGATAGGGGTGAGTAGGGGACACATTATCTTCCAGTTGCTTTCAATTTGGGTTGTTGGTATTTGTTTTCCTTTTGTTTTTTTGACCTAGATGCACATTTGTCACTGAGCCCCTCTCTGACCTCTTTCAGGTGCCTCACAGCACCCCATCCGTCACAATGGGTAGAACCAGAGCAGCAGCCCTATCAGGGGAACACTGCATCAAGCTGGCTTTTTATGTAGTATAACAATGTCGGGAGTACACCACACAAAAAGTCCAGGTGACCCTTATTGATTTGCACGGGCTTACTTTAATAATCCCAAGAGGTCTAATAGTGGTAGTGTGGTCGAGCAGTTTAGGCTTATCAGAGGGGAGTGTTGAGCATTTGTTGTACACATAGAGTCAATAAATAAGACACACATTCAAAAAGAAATCTGAGACCAATTTACAAAATAACTTAGATTTTTATATAATTTTAGATAGCAAGATCATCAGAATCAGGTAAATACTTTAGGCAATATAGGTTTTACAGTAAAACATTAAAATTGTCAAATAACAGTTTTCTGTGGTATGAGCCTCGAACCCGGTAATGTTATCTTTTAGGAGAAACATACACTGCATACATATACTTGCAAACATTTCTTGAAGGTGCCTTTAAAGACTTAAGATGCTTAGGGTCCAAGGTTCAAGAGACCACCAGCAGTTTGGTTTTACCTGCCCTGGTATGTCTGGGAGAAGGGGTGCTGGTCGCGTTGGTAGTCTCGAGCACTACACTTTACAGTCAGTGGAAGAGTACCTGCAAAAAAGAAAGGCTGCAAGTGTGGACTTGCAGACAAGGCTGGCAGAACCCAAAGGGGGCTTGGCTCTTGAGGGTGTCTGGAGCAAGGGGACACAGTCGGTTTAGAGGACCCTGGACTGTGGGGCTCGGGTTCAGAGGTTTTTGGTCAGCTGGCCACTTATGCTTGAGGCTATCAAGGTTCTTGGGTGAACCTGGAGAGGGAAAGAAAACAATACAGCAGGGCCACTCTCGTGTAGGTCTCATCGGTCCTGAAGTCTCTCAATGGAAGGAGAGCTTTTGGCGGTGGTGGTGTCTGGGCTAGACATTCAACAAGCCTTTGCTCTGGTACTCAGGGTGTTGGTGCAGGTGGGCTCCTTGTGGGTCTAGCGTCTCAAAGCTCACTGGAGAGATGGGGCTGACTTCTAGTAACAAGATTCACCTCCTTCTGGTAAGATGCTTCCTTGGTGGGCCTGTGACCAGTAAAATGTAGAACCAGGCAAGTGCATTTGATGCCTGCAGATGTAGGTGGTGGCTCCTCCACCCCAAGTGAGATACTCTGTGGTTGGTGAAGCACTGGACAGTCCAACCAAGGATTAGGATTTTGGACGAGTGGGGCCGCTGCAATTGTCGAAGTTCCAGCAGCAAGGCAGATGTTTGGGACCAAGTTCTGGGGAAGTCCTCAGTTCTCGCTGTGACTGCACTCCTTTGTCTTTTTTTTGTTGTTGAGAGTTTTATATGGCGCAAACCATACCCGAAGGTATCAGAGCGCTTTACATGAGCACCAGCTGTGTTACAGACGAACACATTCATTTTTGTTAGGCATGGGGAGATTTGGGACTAGATGTAGGTAATTTTAAATTACCGATTTGAAAATACCGAATTTTAGCGATTCGGGATTTTCGAATCGGTAATTGCAATGTAGATAATAATTCGGTAAAAAATACAGAATCGGTATTTAACGATTCGGTATTTGCCATTGATTCCTATGGGCCTGTAGGCCCATAGGAATGAATGTCAATTACCGAATCGGTAATTACCGATTCGGTAAAATTGGGAAAAAGTCAAGGGTGGCAGGGTGTCACTTTGACACGCTGTTGCACCCCTGATTAGTGCTGGTATGCACATGTGGCATACATACATACCCTAAGGGCATGTATGTCTGTCACATGGCACAGATGTACTTATTTTTATTTTTATTTATTTAAGCTTATATCGCGCACAGCTACCCACAATGGGTTTCCCGGCGCCAGGGATAGACTATAGAAGAAAGGAGGGTGCATCACCTGACTTGAGGCCACAACCGACTATTGGCCACGTTTAGGAAAAAGAAGAGTCTTCAGAGCCTTACGGAAGCGGAGTAGGTTGGTCTCTGATTTTAGTGCCAGTGGGAGGGAGTTCCAATATTTAGGGCCCAAAGTAGAAAAGGAGCGGCCTCCCATTTTTGTCAGCTTTCATCTTGGCACTGTGAAGTTGCCAGAGTCCGATGACCTTAGTGAGCGCAGGGGTCTGTAGGGTTTTACCAGCCCTTGAATATAGGCTGGGGCGCTACCCTGCTTGGCCTTGAACATGTAACAGAGTGCCTTGAATTTAACACGTTCAGGGATGCCTAGCCAGTGAAGGTCACGCAAGGCGGCAGTGGCTGAAGTGCGTCTAGGGACGTTCTTTAGCAGGCGCGCAGCCGCATTTTGCACAACCTGAAGCACATGTATGGTGGCTTTATCTGCGCCCAAGTAGAGAATGTTGCCATAGTGCAGGCGTGATGTTACAAGTGCCTGGACTACGGTTCTGCGGGAGGAGAGGGGGAGCATCCACAGAATCTTATAAAGCCACCGCAGCGTTGAGAAGCAAATGGCTGCAACCTTAGTAGCCTGTTGCCTCATAGTTAGCCTGTCGTCAATAATGACACCTAGGTTACGGACTGCAGTAGATGGTGTTGGCGCATTTCCCAGTTCGATGGGCCAATGGCGGGGACCCCAGAGATGTTTGTTCTGACCTAGAATGACCACCTCGGTCTTCTCCCCATTCAGCTTGAGACAGTTTCTCCGCATCCAGTCGGCCACAAGAATGAGGCCCGACTTGAGTGCGGAGATGTTGTTCTCGTCTCTCCCTGATAGGGAGAAGACAATCTGGGTGTCATCTGCGTAGGAGAACAGGGTTAGCCCAGCCTGTTCAACTATGGTTGCCAAGGGTTTAACATAAATATTAAATAATAAAGGGCTAAGGATTGAACCTTGGGGAACGCCACGGGTAGAAGGGCAGATGGTGGAAGCTGCTTTAGAAGAAAACACTTGAAAGGTTCGGTCATTAAGGAAAGACACCACCCAGGCCAGGGCCTGGCCTGCCACACCTAGAGATTTCAGAGAGTCAAAGAGGATGGAATGCGACACGGTGTCGAAGGCTGCGCTCAAATCCAGCAGGATGAGCGCCATGGTGTTTCCCTGATCGACACCGTGCCTAAGACTCTCTGTTACCCCCAGGAGGGCTGTCTCAGTTGAGTGCCTAGGCCGAAAGCCCGACTGAGAAGGATGGAGAAAAGCAGTGTTTTCGACCAGTTTAGAAAGCTGGGAATTTATATGTCTCTCCAGTATCTTCGAAAAGATAGGCAGCAAGGATATAGGGCGAAAATTGGCGGAGTTGGAAGGATCTGCACCCAATTTTTTCAGTAAAGGTACAACCATGGCGTGTTTCCAAGGTTGGGGGACATGGGCCTCACTCAGAGAAGCGTTTAGTAATTTGATAATGATGGGGTGAGTGAGGGGATCTAATTGTTTTAGTATTTTGGCCGGGAGAGCGTCCCGTGGGGAGCCCGATCGCACACTATTTAAACAGGAGACAAAGGAAGTGGCGTCTAAAGGCTGCCAGGTAGTGATTACTGCATCAATTGCGGTATTCTCCGGTTCCTGGACCATATCAGGGGTAGTGGAAGTAGTCCCTGGGAGTGTAGTAAAATGGTCGTAGATAAGATCAACTTTATTTATAAAGTAATCTGCTAAGGACTGACACTGGGTGGCATCAAGTGCCGGGGGGGAGGAGTAGAATTTGCACCAGTCAATTTTTTTAACAACGGAGAATAGCACCTTTGGGCAATTTTGTGCATCAGTCACTGTTTTTTTAGTGTAATCTGCTTTAGCAGTTTTACAGCTATTGTGGTACTTTTTCAAGCTTCTTTATATATGACTTTGCGTGAAGGGGAATAGCCTTTTCTCCATTTACGCTCCAAGGTCTTACATAGTGAGCGGAGGCTTTTAAGTTGTTCCGAGTACCATGGAGCCGGGGGATGATGTGAAAGTGCGGACTTTGATGTCATCGGTAGCGCCAAATTGACAGCATTCATTAGCCAGAGTTCAGTGGCGCAATTGAGTGCAGCAACTGGTAGTTCAGTGCACGGGAGTGTTTTGATCAACAGCTTATTGAGTTCTGGCATGTTGATCTTCCCCCAATTCCGAGCTGGCCTCGCAGTTTCCACCTCAGGTCTTATTGCTGTTTCAGCCATATCTAAGGAGAAGGGGACAGCTAAGTGGTCGGACCAGGCAATTTGTAGGGCTTCACGAGAACAGTCTAAAGACAGATTGGACAGAATAGGGTCCAATAAATGACCGGCACAATGTGTGGGATCTGTGTTTTGAAGTTGAAGATTAAAAGCTTCCAGGATGGAGAGAAGCTGATTCCTATAAGGGCACTCGTGGTCGTCTAGATGTATATTTAGGTCCATAAGATCGTAAAATTCGACGCTTTAAGCATTACTGGAGCTAAGAAATCCGGTAATGATGTTATCCATGAGCTTGCTGTCCCAGGGGGACGGTATACCAATAATCCTGACAGCGTGAATTGGGGGGTAATGGACAGTTTAAATAGGGCTGATTCACAATCTTTTTGAGTGGCATCTACCAATTTACAAGTGTATGCATTCTTGTAAATAATTGCAATTCCACCACCTCTGCCAGAAACTCTATCCTGACGAAGAATGGCATAATTGGAGGGAATAGCATCTGCAATATCCGGACCTGAGCAGTCCCTGAGCCACGTCTCGGTCAGGAATATCGCATCAGGTTGATTTTCAACAAGAAAGTCATGGATATTGTATCTATGTTGTGGCAAGGATCTGCAATTTATGCTCCAAAATCTTAAAGGGGGGCGAGTGGAAGCTGTCCTGGAGCATACCTGTCTCTTTCGTCTACCTTGATGTTGGAGGGATCTGCATTTGGTAGGAGTTTTTAATGAGAAGCTGCAGCGAGGACAGCTGAACTTATGAGGCGGGAGAGGGTAGGTAGAGCAGTTATTATTAGGAGCACCACGTAGCGCATATAACTCTTCGAAAGAATTTGTGAGAATCATGATGGATATAGTCGCTTTACTCACCAGAAGAAGAGTATGCCAGAGCCCAGAGCCCGGCCCAGTGCGGACAGGCGCAGACGGGTTGGACTCTGGCGTGACTCTGGCGGGCATCCGGCGCGTCCGCAAACGTGTCCGCTACGCAGAGAGGCCCTTCCCTTTTTTAAAGGAAGTCTAGAGCGCGTCACGGCGCAGCCCGACCCAATATGGCCGCTGTCCTGCCCTCGCCTCCCCGGGACCAACTCTCAGCGTCAACACTCAGCTGAGAGTGGCCCAGGCGGCAAAGGGAGGTGAGGAGACAATTACCAATACAAGCGCTTATTAAAATCAAGCGACAAGGTTATTAAAAAACGAAAATAAAGATGCTTATTACTTCAAGCGTAGCGTAGCGCTGCTGGCAGGCAAGACAGGAGAAGAGCGTAAGAACCTCCGGCTTTCCGCCTCAGAGGGTGAAATGCTAATCTGTGCCCAGGAAGTGAGCCCTTTTAAAGAAGTCTAGAGCGCGTCACGGCGCAGCCCGACCCAATATGGCCGCTGTCCTGCCCTCGCCTCCCCGGGACCAACTCTCAGCGTCAACACTCAGCTGAGAGTGGCCCAGGCGGCAAAGGGAGGTGAGGAGACAATTACCAATACAAGCGCTTATTAAAATCAAGCGACAAGGTTATTAAAAAACGAACATAAAGATGCTTATTACTTCAAGCGTAGCGTAGCGCTGCTGGCAGGCAAGACAGGAGAAGAGCGTAAGAACCTCCGGCTTTCCGCCTCAGAGGGTGAAATGCTAATCTGTGCCCAGGAAGTGAGCCCTTTTAAAGAAGTCTGGAGCGCGTCACGGCGCAGCCCGACCCAATATGGCCGCTGTCCTGCCCTCGCCTCCCCGGGACCAACTCTCAGCGTCAACACTCAGCTGAGAGTGGCCCAGGCGGCAAAGGGAGGTGAGGAGACAATTACCAATACAAGCGCTTATTAAAATCAAGCAACAAGGTTATTAAAAAACGAACATAAAGATGCTTATTACTTCAAGCGTAGCGTAGCGCTGCTGGCAGGCAAGACAGGAGAAGAGCGTAAGAACCTCCGGCTTTCCGCCTCAGAGGGTGAAATGTAAATGCACATTTATGCATTTACATAGGAATTCCTTATTTACCACCAACTAATAGTTGGTGGTAAATAGCGAATTCTTAAAGCCCAGAAGCACTGTTTACAGTGCTTCTTACATCTCATTTACCGATTCGGCAAATACCGAATCGGTAAATGATGATTCGGTAAATACCGAATCGGTAAATACCGGTTCGTTATTTACCAAATCGGTAAAATAGCCTCCTACATAGGAAAAGGCTTTTACCGGTCGGTAATGGCCGATTTCGGCCATTACCGACCGGTAAAAGCCTACCTACATCTGGCCCTAAGTGATTTAGCCAGAATCACAAGATATCCCTGCTGAGACTCGAACCTGGTTCCCCAGCTTCGAGGTCGACTGCCCTTGCCGTTAGGCCACATCCTCGCCCCACTTCTTCTGTTCTCAGGTAGGCGAAGCTGATTTTCTGGTGTCAGGGTGACCCCTAAATACTTAATTTAGGGGTGGTTAGGGTAGTGTAGGGTAGGAGGCAATGGGCTACTTATCCCTGGGGTGACTACACTCCCTATATGACCACCTCCTGTAGTGTGTGGACATAATCCTGACACAGAATTCCTAGTTTTACCAAATCCAATATGGTGAAACCCTTTCTTGGCTGCCCACTTCAGGTGTTCCACCTTAGGGATGTGCCTAGCCTGAAAGTGCAACACTCATATCGACTATCTAATTTCCCGCCTGCTCTGGTGCAAAATGGGCCAAACCGCAGGGGGTGGCTTTCTACAGGTCTGGGTAAAAGCCATTGTTTCATATTAAAGGAGGGAGAGGCTTTGAAGCCTCTGGCCTTGTTATTCTAAATCAGTAGCCATCCTGCTGGAGGAAGTTTTATCACCTTCATCCAAAGCAGGCATTGTTTCTGGCCTCTGAGAGGGAGGGCTCTCACCTACAGGGGATCAGAAACATGTCTGTGGTGGCACGCTGGATGGTACCAGTCAGCCAACACACTAGAGGACTGGTAGGTTTTCCGGGGGCACTTCTAAGATGCCCTCTGGGTGTATGTCACAATCCATCTGATACTGGCATCAATATAGATTTGTTGAGATGAGGTGATTGATACCAAACACCACTATTTTCAGTGAAGCCATTATGTACCTCCCTGCACCTAGATCCCGCCTCCCAGCTGACCCTCCCATGCTCCGCCCCCTCCACTCTCCATTTGAAGCAGATGTCCCTACGTGCAGCGTCCACGCGCTACGGCCGCGCCGAAGGTGCGCCAAAGGTAAGCCCGTCTACGCCCGTCCGCGCCTGGACCGCGCCCAGCGCCAGACCCCCTGGTTCCCGCAATGCCCAGCCCACTCGCATCACTTACGATGCCACCACCCTCCTAGCCCTTAACCCCGGCCGTTCCCCCAACTGCGTCCAAGCCGCTCCTGGACACACCCATGGACCCTTCTCTTGCAACTCCTGCAAGTTCGACGGCACCAAAACCAACTCCTCATCCACCAACACCAAACAGAGTTCTGATACGAACCACCTAAAATGCATCCTGCTCAACACCCGCTCGGTCCACAGACACGCCATCGACCTCTGGAATCTACTCGACACCATTTCTCCGGACGTCGCCTTCCTAACAGAAACATGGATGAATGCCTCTTCAGCCCCAGACATCACCATTGCCATCCCGGAAGGATACAAGATCATCCGTAAGGACCGCATCAAGCAAACAGGAGGAGGCATCGCTATCGCCCATAAGAACTCCATCTGCATCTCAACCAACTCTGACGTCAACCTTGCCAGCGCCGAACACCTCCACTTCCAGATCCACACCGACCCCAAAACCACACTCAGAGGCACCCTCCTCTACCGGCCCCCAGGACCCCGTGCACAATTCAATGACGACATCATTGACTTTATCACCCCACACGCCCTCCCCTCCGAGGACTACATTCTATTGGGAGACCTCAATTTTCACCTGGAGAAGAACAATGACAGCAGCGCCACCACCCTTCTGGAAAATCTCGCCGACCTCGGACTCAAACAACTTGTCTCTACGCCCACCCACATCGCAGGTCACACACTCGACCCTATCTTCACCTCCAGCAAACATGTCTCATTCAGTCACACCACAGCTCTTCATTGGACGGACCACAGCTGCGTTCACTTTATCTACAATAAGACCACAATCCACAACCATCCTCAACCCACCCTGCGAAGAAATTGGAACAAAATCACCATCGACCAGATCTCCTCATCGCTTCTTCTAAACCCCCCCCCCGCCCACTCCTCAAACCCCAACCAAGCAGCCGTTAACCTCACCCAATGGCTATCCAACAGCGCCGACATCCTAGCACCGTTGAAAAAACGTCAAATCAAACTAGGCAGCAAAAACGCCTCCTGGTTCAACGATGATCTTAAGAAATCGAAGAAACTCTGTCGCTCCCTTGAGAAGACCTGGAAAAAAGACCCAAACACCAGCACCAGGGACGCCTTCAAAAACGCCACCCGAATACACCACCAACTAATCCGGTCTGCCAAGAAAGCCGCATTCAAAGACCGACTAGACAACAACGCCCACAACAGCAAGGAATTATTCAACATTGTCAAAGAATTTACAAACCCATCAGCCAACTCCAACGACATCACCCTCTCCCAAGCCCTCTGCGACTCCCTAGCTTCCTTCTTCCACAACAAAATCGCAGACATCCACAACAGCTTCGACAACCGACCCGGAGACCAACCCACCCAACCTTCTGCAGGACCTTCACCCCCCTTGAACATCCTTAACGACTGGAACCCAGTCTCCACTGAGGACACCATCCGCCTGATGAACTCCATCCACTCAGGATCCCCAACTGACCCATGCCCTCACCACATCTTCAACAAAGCAGACTCCATCATAGCACCACACCTCCGAGATGTCATCAACTGCTCCCTCAACTCCGCCACCTTCCCGGAAAGCTGGAAACACGCAGAACTCAGCGCCCTTCTGAAAAAACCCACAGCTGACCCCACCGAACTCAAAAAATACCGCCCCATCTCGCTTCTTCCATTCCCGGCCAAAGTCATCGAGAAAGCTGTCAACAACCAGCTCGCCGCCTTCCTCGAAACCAACAAATCCCTCGACTCCTCACAGTCCGGATTCCGAGCCAAACACAGCACCGAGACCGCTCTCATCGCTGCAACAGACGACATCCGAACTCTACTGGACAACGGAGACACAGTCGCCCTCATCCTCCTCGACCTCTCCGCTGCCTTCGACACAGTCTGTCATAGCACCCTTCTACAGCGCCTCAGAAACATCGGAATCCAAGGAAAAGCACTGGAATGGATCACCTCGTTCCTCACCGGAAGAACCCAGAGAGTCCACCTCCCACCATTCAAGTCAGAGGCCACTGAAGTCATTTGTGGCGTGCCACAAGGATCTTCACTCAGCCCCACACTCTTCAACGTATACATGAGCCCCCTTGCGGCCATCGCTCGCCAACACAACCTCAACATCATCTCCTACGCTGACAACACTCAACTGATCCTCTCACTCACCAAAGACCCTAACACCGCCAAAACCAACTTACACGAAGGAATGAAAGAAGTAGCCGAGTGGATGAAGCACAGCCGTCTGAAACTGAACTCAGACAAAACAGAGGTCCTCATCTTAGGCACCTCCCCCTCCGCCTGGGACGACTCTTGGTGGCCAGAGGCCCTCGGAAAAGCACCCATCCCGACAGACCACGCACGGAACCTGGGCGTCATCCTGGACTCCTCACTCTCGATGACCAGACAAGTCAACGCCGTCTCATCATCTTGCTTCAACATTCTTCGCATGCTCAAAAAAACATTTCGCTGGATCCCCACCGAAACTAGAAAAACGGTCACCCACGCACTGGTCACGAGCGCCTGGACTACGGAAACACCCTATACGCCGGTACCACCGCAAAACTCCAGAAAAAACTCCAACGCATCCAGAACGCTTCAGCCAGGCTCATACTAGACATCCCGCGTAAAGATCACATCTCTGGTCACCTGAAAAACCTCCACTGGCTTCCCGTAAATAAGAGGATTACTTTCCGCCTCCTAACCCACGCACACAAAGCACTTTACGAACTTGGACCCGAATGCCTCAACACACGACTGTCCTTCTACACCCCCTCCCGTCAGCTACGATCCTCCAACCAAGCCCTTCCCACTGTACCTCGCATCAACAAAACCACCATGGGAGGTAGATCCTTCTCCTACCTGGAAGCTAAAACTTGGAACTCTCTTCCCACTCACCTTCGCCTTACTCAGAACCACCTAGCATTCAGAAAGCAACTTAAAACTTGGATATTCGACAAGTAATTCCCCACCCTTCCTCAAGCGCCTTGAGACCCTATGGGTATGTAGCGCGCTATATAAATCTCTTGACTTGACTTGACTTGACTTGACTCATCTTTCTTTATCATTTTCTGTAATGCTTTAAAGAATTTCATTTTAATTCAATTCTGTATTCACAAATGCTTTCCTTAAAATCCAGGAAGTTATTTTTTCCCACAATTCACTTGTTCAGCTGTCTCAACCAATAACAGTGAGACTGTTGACGTAGTCAATCAATCCAAGCATGACTTTACACCAATCAACCAATCACAGCGAGACACACTGTGATGTCAATCTCGCTCTTTGCAGCAGCTCACCCTCCTTTGCAATTTTCTTCAGTGCTTCTTCTCTAAGCAAAATCACAATACATGGCAAGCAAAAATTAAACCTGTCTGCTACACTAAAGAAAATTACTCTCACAAGGTAACTAAAACTTTCTGCAATCATGTGCTTCAATTAAATCTCAACCAGCGAGATTTAACCCTAATTGATACAATTGTCCCCTGTGCACCTGAGATCATCTATACCCAGGGCCACTGGAATTATGCGATGTGCAACTGCTGCATTTTTCGCATAATTTTAGAATTGCTGTATTTGGCACATAATCCATCATCTGCTGCATAATCTGCAGAAGCTAACAAAAAATGGTTTCTAGCCCAAAGGGTTCAAAAATTACTAAAGACGCAGCAACACTTTTGCCACACAGTGGAAGGCCCTTTTCAAAGGCCTTTACAGAGGTTGACTAGCTATCTTTCTGTTCCTAATTGCTATATTTGAGAGTATGTCGGTACTAATGAGTTGCAACCAATGCCCATGCAGTGTTAGCAAGTGCAAAAACGGGTTAATAATAAAGCAATACTATCACAAAATTTGCCGCATTAAGCTGCATAATTTGCCTTTTCTTGGCGCATAATTTACTCAACCCTGCCGCATAATGTGTCCCTCCCCTGCCGCATAATTCCAGTGGTCCTGACTAGTCCAACAGTTTACCACTACCATAGAAAGAGAACCCTTTATCAAAATGTATTCGACTACGCCTCACGACCAACACCAACAAACAGCAGACAACTTACTCAGCGTCTTCTACACCAAGATAAACCGTAGGTAATATCTCAAAATCTTAGGCCACAACGGGCCCGTTTACAACTTCAGCCTTACATCAAGTGCCACAATCATACATGGACTTTAACCATGTGGACTCGAAGCACTATACTCCGCTCAACAACACACAGCCATTTTAAAAACCGCCCTCTTAGCAAAAGCAATAGCAACGCGCATCCCTATTAATTCTCACACTCGTTCGCTGCTAAAAGTTGATATGATCTGGAAGAATACTCCATCAGCACTTCGTCAATCCTTCTCTTTGTCGAACAAAAAAAAGGGCTCTTTGGACTTTATAAATAATTTCACTGTCTTTTTTGGCACTCTAAAACCTCACTTCTCTAGGCAGAACCTTAGCTTTGCTACCGAAGATTTGATTCAGCGTAAGCAGTATAAATATTTTACATTTTAACTTTCACTTCACTACTTACTCATCCATCCCTGTAACTGAACTGGGCCCCCTACAGTTAGAGGGATTTCCATATTACCTTCACCACAGAGGCGAATGGTCTTCGGATGGATTTTTCTCCGCTGATAGGAGGGTTATGAATTGAGATGTCCAAATCACAAACATTAGTCACCCAATGAGGACCAATAATTAGTAACTAAGTCATAAATTTGAAATAAGGTTCAGATACACTACTCTCAGGACCATACTGTAAAAGTAAAGTATTGCAATGGGAAGAACCAATCTACTAAAGAAATTAAGTCTAACAAGAATAATAGAAACTAGAAGCTCTGCTACTGCGACACAGTATAGAAGAAGTGAACTTGATATTCTGAAAAGATTCTCTGACTTTCCCTACAGCGCATTTAGATTAAGAGAGTAAATCAATATAGTTTTAAATAAAGAACATCAAGACACAATAATAGACTTAGCCAATTTAGGTTATTTGTTATTGTACTAATGTTTCAAAACCCATACAGAGAAGCAATTTCTTAAGCATCTCAGTCAAGAAAATTAAGGCTTGTAATGTTAGATGTGGTGTCACGCCACTAGTCATTTCCTTATATGATTACGCATGTAGACACCAAATTCAATTTAACTACTTTTACATTCGTTCCCAGGTTTCTCATGAGAATGAATTTGTTTTCCGGGCCTCACAGGTTTGATAACGGTAAGAAATATACAATGTATCGGTCTGTGCAACTAGGTTAAAGTTGATTTTTCCATCAAACCATTTAACAGTGAACTTCAAAAGATTGTCCTTTGTATTTAAAAAGAAACATGCACAGAACAAATAATGCAACCTTTGTGGAAACTCCAATTAACTATCAAACTTCCTAAGAGAAAATTTCAGCTCAAGAGAGAACACGTTTAAAGCTTTTAAAGCATACATCAGCTCTGAATGAATTAATTTTAGTTGGAATCAAATATAATGCATAAAATCATTATTTCTTTTAAAAGAAACAAAAGGGATAATAAATGTTTCACCAATGTATTATTCCATCAAGTTGATTAGCATTAGCTATGGTCTACTGCCACGAATTTTTCAACATCAATACATGTAATTTATTCTTAAAAAACATTTTACCAAAATAATTTGTACATTTTTAAAATCATTAACGTTTTTACTATCATCTCTGTACATTTCAACTTCCTGGCTAATTTTATCACAAAGTTGCACCACAAACTGATTATAATGCACAAGCAATGAAAGGCAATAGAACTGTTAGGCCTCATCATTAAATCTATTCGTAGTTTTCATTAATACATAGTAAAAGCTTATTTCATGAATAATCTTGTTATAGAAGTATATTAATAAGCATTATAATTATTTAGCAATGTAATTACTCCTTCTCTAACTCTTTCAAGCACGTTTTTACAGTGCTGTTAGACACTTGTCTCTATAGTTGTATTACTGCACATTCAGGTTTTTGTCTAAATCAATAAAGTGTCATGTAATGTGGTTTTGCAATATTGGCTCTATCAAACTAAAGGTTTCCGTTAGAGGCAAAATTCATGGCTAAAGTGGTTAGACTTTTTCCATAAGCAGTGAGACATTTTCTTGGTGCTTCAGACAGCTGACTTGTTGAATGATTGTTTGTGGGATCTCTCAGTGCTTAGAAAACGTTCTGGGCTTAGAAACTAAAAATAATTTGTCTCCTTTCTAGCATTTAGGAAGTACTGCAGAGTGTTGTGCCTGCATTGAAGATTTAAAGACTCATTCTATAGCTGTGGGTGAGGGCATCTTAATTCCTGAATTGGATATATCATCAATTCCTGGTGCTTTACTATTTTCCAGATTTTGTGCAAAGATAAATCTCGTTTTCTGCTTTTAGTCAATTGGTCTTAAATGGGACCCCAACACTTGAATCAAGATTGTGTGTCTGAAAACAGTTTGGCCTGGATGTTGATTGCTTTGGAATGTTGCAAATACATCGTTATGAAACAGAATGGCAGTTGTTGCCTTGATTACTTGAGGTAATCCCCATTACTCTTAGTCCTACTCGTCCTCGACCCAGTCATAACACATGAGGTATTCCACCCGACAGGAAACAAAACAGGAAGCGCTTTTTAGACTCCACCCACCCTCCTGTCAGGTGCTATATTACACCTCACCACCAGAAGCAAATCCTGATGTACCAAGCACCAAAGGCCCAGCAAGGGAGGGCGGGCGGGTTGTATGACTGGGTCGAGGACGAGTAGGACTAAGAGTAATGGGGATTACCTCAAGTAATCAAGGCATTACCTCTACGTCCCTCGTCCTCGACCCAGTCATAACACATGAGGCATACCAAAGCAACCCCAAAAGGCCTTTGGCACACCACAACCAGAAATTAGAACAGACACAAAGGCGTGCAGCAAGACAGAGTTTATTAAGAAACCAAATCAAACAAGTGGGGGAACCCCCACCGCACGCAGCACCCCAGAGCCAAAATTCAGGCGGCCCGAAAGAGCACAATTCAGGCGATAATGTCGCACAAAAGTGGACTCGGACGCCCAGGTCCCCGCCCTACAAATTTCATCAAGGGGGACCCCATGGAAAGCCGCCCATGAAGCAGACACACCCCTGGTAGATCTCGCCTGAACACCAGAAGGGCAAGGCAAACCAGAGCCCTGGTAAGCCAAGGAAATCACCGCCTTGATCCAACGACCCAAAGTAAGTCGAGAGGCAGCTTTACCCCTACCAGCCAGACCAAAGGTAACAAAGAGGACCGAAACTCAGCAGAACGATCAACATAAATAGACAAAGCCCGTCTGACATCCAAAGAATGGAGCAAGACGTCAGAGGGCGAGGAAGGAGAAGGACAGAGAGAAGGAAGAATCAATTCCTGGGAGGAATGAAACATGGAACGAATCTTAGGTATAAATCCGGGGTCCAAAGCAAGGACCACCGCGTCGTCCAGAAACCTCAAGAAGGGGGGAGAACAGCGCAACGCTGTAAGCTCGCCCAACCTCCGAGCAGAAGTAACAGCGACCAAAAAGGCCACCTTGAAGGACAGGAACTTCAAGTCCACGGACTCCAGAGGCTCAAATGGAGGCGACTGTAAGGCACCCAAAACCAAAGAAAGATCCCAGGGGGGAACCGGGGATCGGACCGTAGGAGCAGAAAGAGAAAAACTTCGAAACAAACGGGAAACCAACAACCCATCCGAAGGCAGAAGAGAAGCAGGATCTTGAAAGGCCCGGATAGCAGCCCACTGACCTTTCAAAGTGGACAAAGCAAAGTGCTTGTGAAACCCATCCAGAAAAAACTGAAGAACAGAAGAAACATCAAAAGAGGCGGGGGACAGGCCCACAGAAGCACACCAAGAAGAAAAGGAAACCCAGTGCTTAGAATAGGAGGAAAGCGTGGACTTCCGACGGGAAGCCTGCATCACAGTGATGAGGTGATCGGGCAAACCCCGGACCCCAAGAGACAGCCGTTCAACCTCCACACCGCCAAGGTGAGAGGCACCAACAGCGAGGACGACTGGCAACTCAGAGGAGACGGGTAGCGGGGCAGGATCCAGGGAGGGCCCACCGCCAGCCGCAGCAGAAGGGGGAACCAAGAGCGGCGAGACCAATAAGGTAGAACAGCCACTACCTGAGCCCCCACCCGCTGAACCTTCAGCAAGAAGGCAGGGATCAGAGGAAAGGGGGGGAACGCATAGAGAAACCAAGGAGGCCACAGGACAGTCAAAGCATCCACTCCCCAAGCCCCCGCCTCCGGAGTCCTGGAGCAGAACAGGGGAAGCAGGGCGTCCTTCAGCGAGGCAAAGAGATCCAGCCCCGGAGTCCCGAACCTCAGGCACAGTGACCGGAAAATCCCAGGTGACAGACACAGGGTGATAGAGGACGGGAACCTCCGACTCAAGGAATCCGCACCACGTTGTCCACACCCTTGATGTGTTGAGCAGACAGGGCCACCAGATGACACTCGGCCCAACTCGCAATGGCACAGGCCACCAAGTTCAGGGAAAGGCAGCGGGTACTGCCCTGGTGGTTGATGTAGGCCACCGTCACAGTGTTGTCCGACCTCACCAACACGTTGCACCCCAGAAGACGATCCTTGAAAAGGCGAAGAGCTCTCTCCACCGCCGACAGTTCCCTCCAATTCGAAGACCGGTGCAACTCCGAAGGAAGCCAACGGGCCTGGATTGCCCAAGGACCCAGAGTCTCCCCCCAACCGGAAGCGCTGGCATCCGTCGTCAATACCAATGGGGGCGGAGGATGGAACCACATGCCCTTCGACAGATTGGAAGAATCCAGCCACCATTGGAGAGCAGACACCAACCCCGGGGACACCGGAACAGGAATCGAGAAGTCCAGGACAGGAAAGGGCACCCAACGCTGAACATGCCACAGCAGAGGCCGAAGATGAACCCTGGCCCAGGGTACCGTGAACACAGTGGCAGACATGTGTCCCTGGACTACCAACCACTGCAGGAGAGGAGCCGACATCCTGGAAAGCAATGTCCTCAGCAAAGACTGTAGACGCAGAAGCCGGGACTCCGGGAGAAAAACCTTGCCCAGCACAGAGTCGAACACAGCCCCAATGAAGGTCCTCCGAGTAGACGGGTCCAGGTGACTTTTCGGCAGATTGACAAGGAAGCCATGGTCCTCGAGCGTACGCATGGTCAACGAAAGGTGGACGGACATGACCTCCAAAGACGGAGCCTGGAGCAGCCAATCGTCCAAGTAAGGAAACACGGACACCCCCAGGAGATGGAGATGGGCCACCAAAGGAGCAGCCACTTTGGTGAACACTCTGGGGGCGGACCGGAGACCGAAAGGAAGGACGCAGAACTGCCAATGACGACCATCCAGGCAGAAGCGCAGGAACTTCTGATCCTCCAACGCCATCGGGACATGCAGGTAGGCATCCTGGAGATCCAGTGACGTGAACACCCAGCCTTCCTGGATCAGGGGAATCACCTTCTGCAGCGTCTCCATTTTGAAAGGTATCTTCTGAACAAACAAATTCAAGGCCCGAAGATTGATGACAACACGGAACCCCCCCCCCCGTGATCTTCGGAACCACAAAGACAATCGAATAATTCCCCAGTCCCCGTTCCAGGGAGGGAACAGGGACAATCGCCCGCTTGTCGAACAGTGACCCAACCCCCTCCAGCAACGCCCGACGGCGAGCAGGGTCTGCAGGTAAAGGGGTCACCACCACCCCCGAGGGAGGGGGAGGGGACAGGAACTCCATCCGGTAGCCCCGCGAAAGAACATCCAGCACCCACTGGTCCGAAGTGGTCACCAGCCAAGCCTGGCGGAACAGCCGCAGTCTCCCACCAACCGCGGGCTGACCACCAGCGAGAACGGGCACTGGAGCGGAATAGTCAGGAGCGAGGAGCCCCAGACCCACCATCCGGCTGGGGCTTCTTCTGGAACCTCCGAGGAAAGGACCTGCGAACCCCACGCTGGCCCCTAAACGAGGACTGCTGGAACCTAGAAGGCTGGCGAAAGGACCTGGCATTCGAGAAGGACGACCCCTTCTGAGAAGAAGAATGACGGAATGACAACGAATGCTTCCTCTCCTTGAAGACTTTATGCCGCTTGGTCTCCAGGGCGTCCCCAAAAAGATGGGTACCCGAGAACGGCAACCTCAAAGCCATAGAACGCTGCGCAGCATCCGTCTTCCAGCCTCTCAGAAGCAAGTTCCGATGGGCAGCCACCGAGGAACCACAAGACAATGCAGAAGCCCTGACAGAGTCAAAAGCGATGTCCGAAAGGAACTCAGATTGACGTTCCATCGACTCCAGCAACTCTGGACAACTGATCCCCTCCTGCATAGCAGAGAACAAAGTCTTGAAGTCAGCCAGCAAAGACTGCGCCACATAAGCCCCATAGACCCCTGACCGCAGGGCCAGGTGAGAGCCAGCATAGGATTTCTTAAGAGCAGAGTCAATCTTCTTATCCACGCCATCCTGCAGGATATTATCATCAGCCATGGAGGGTCGACCAACCAGGGAAGCAACCACAGAATCCACCTGCACCGAATCAGGCAGGGCAACCTCCAAATCCTGCAAAGGATACAGTTTAGACATGAATCTGGCCACCGAAATATGGTCCGGGTCCTTCCATTCCTTAAGGAGTACATCCATGACAAACGGGTGTACGGGCATAGAAGAAGACGCAGGCTTCCGAAACTGCGGCAAAACGGTATCCTGGGAGGTACTGGGGACTGGCTCCACAGGGAACCCCATATTCTCCCGCACATGGCAAAGCAGATCAGGCATCAACTCCCTCGAAATGTACTTGCCCTGCAGATCCAACGCACCCAAAGTAGCCTCATCAGAGGACGCGGAGGAAGAAATATCCGAATACAGGGGAGCAGCCTCCCCAGAGCGACCTCCTGCACCCTTCTTGGAAGCCTTGAGACTGGACAGAGTCTCCAACAGCAGGCGCTTCAGGCGCCTAGAGCCCCTCGGACCAGCACACCGACCAGCAGGTGTAGAATCCCGACTGTCGGAGGAGGAAGAGGAGGAGGAAGAGGACCGAACAGGAGAGACATGCTTTCTCTTCCTATGGTGTTTTCCCATTACAAGCAACGTCTTCAAACACAGGAAAACAGCTACACGCGAAAACACAGCAACACCAAAGCGTCACAGTACAAACTGAACTCCAGGCAAATATATAGGCATGAAAACACTCACCCCCGCAGCTGTAGCCACTTCGAATTCAAAAAGGAGGGGCAGAAAGCAGCCTCCTAGCAGTGACCAATGAGGAAATCCAGTCACGACACACCCGCCGAAACGAGCCGATGACGTCATCAGGAAGCGCCATCTCAGGAGATCGTCAGGGAACCCGGAGCCCACCCGGGCGCCCGACCATGCCAGATGGAGACAAACGCAAATGATGCGACATCCGGAAGCGTCCCGCTCCCCCACTCGGACTCTTCTCCCGTCCGAGGACTCCCGACCCTCAGGCCGTAGGAAACACCGCCTACCCGGCGCCCGCCAATCAGGGGCCGACAGGAGGGAAACTGAAGAGAGCACGTCCCGCCCACAAACACCGGCAAGTGCGGGACGCGCGGGCAGCCGCCTGCCCCTCCCAGCAGCGGGTCGCCCCTCCGGGACAGCAGATGAAGAAACGGAAATCCACGGGGACCCGAGAAGCCCCGCAACCCAGGGTCCCCGTATGGAGGAAAGCACAGGAAGCCCAGCAGCCCGGCTTTGCAAAGGTCCCACGTCGGTCCATGAGCACCCCCAAGGCCCCGCCAAGGAAGACACCACAGGACTCCAGAAGCAGGTAAGTGCTCAGCACTCACCCCAGCGTAACCCATCAGCATTCCGACCGACAGGAAACAAAACAGGATTTGCTTCTGGTGGTGAGGTGTAATATAGCACCTGACAGGAGGGTGGGTGGAGTCTAAAAAGCGTTTCCTGTTTTGTTTCCTGTCGGGTGGAATACCTCATGTGTTATGACTGGGTCGAGGACGAGGGACGTAGAGGTAATGTTTGGTCAGAATGTGTTTTATGAGTGGCAGGATGGATGAGTAAAAGGAAATGCAAGGAGTTGTATTTTTTCAATTTTTATAGCTGAGCAACAGCTCACACTTGGGACACAGGTTCCTGTGTTTAGCTATGTCAGGAAGTACTGCCTTTAAGGAGTGTGCAGCCTCAATAGACAAGTCTTCTAGAGAAATGTTATTTTTCCCCTATGAAAAGTACTTTAATAATGAAACATTGAGTACTTGGTGGAAAGCAAGACCTTGGCGGAAACAGTTCAATTAGAGAATGGAGTACTGATAAAAGGTTCCGCTATAAATATGTAAATTTATAAGTGAATTGGTAGAAAAGTACCTAAATTTCTAGTGGCCACCAAAAGAGAGAGGGGAAAGGCAGGGTTTCCCGGATGGCCCTATAGGTTTGAAGCGTGAAAAGGAGGATTATTTGGAGTAGGGATTGCAAACAAGAATAGCAGTTGTGTTTTGCATATATTTTCATGTCATCACATTCTATTGCGTCACCAAGTTCTTGGAAAGTTATGACATAAAGAAGACGGACGTTGAAGGAGGAGCGACAGGAGAAGACCTGGGAGTTGACAGAGCATTGGCGGGGTTTATTGTCATGAATAAAACAAAGTTGTCTAGGGCGCCTTCTGGTACTTGCTCTGGCCCTGGACAAAAGCTTGAAGACATTTTGAGCGGTGGTGAAGCAGAACCAGGCACGCTAGATATGTTGGGAAGGAGTAAGTAAGAAGATTATTCACGTTAACGTGTTGTATGGGAGTAGAGTTCTGGTTGCAAACCATTGTGTAGCAGGTGGTGTGGAGCCTAAGTTGTACACAGGACAGGTTCAGGAAAATAAAATCAGTGAGTCCAGAGTGAGATGTTTATATGATTGCAGGTATCAGAAATAGTAAGTAGCAATGTGATTATCTCTTTGTCATGTGCTCTACATAATATTACAGCCGCCTGGCTGTAGGCAGTCAGAGTGTTCCCAGAGGCAGATCAGCAAGAATGAACTTCCCATGGCAGGACATTTCATTTGATCACTTGGGGGCAGTGAGGCATCTGGAAATTCTTCGCAGTATTTTCTCAGTCCAATGCAAACACGCTGCCTGAGAGGATCAAAAGGGGGGTAGTAAACAAACGAAAATAACTCTGTTGTACAAGATGATTATTTAGGGTGCTTCCTTGAATGTTGCCGCACATTTGCAGACTTTACCCGGCCTGTACAGTAAGAATCAATGGGGAAAGTTATCAAGGATAAACCTTTGCATCTGTGGGTGCGAATTTCAAATCCCAACTCACCAAGTCAGCTCCTGGCCCACCTTCTGAGCAAACAGGCGTATGGAAAAGGATGTGGGTGTTCATCAAGGATCGTGTCGGTGGAATAGTCTATGCAGTGGTTGTAAACACCTATAGAAACGTAGCTTTGCGGGTAATTCACAAATATGTGCAGCACTTTCCCCACTCCTTTCTACAATGACATGGAGGACCCATAAGTGGATCAGTGAGCCTGGGGAACTGCATGCAACGCCTCCTTTTTGCAAAGGGCGCAGGCAAAGGTAAATGTCAGTGGAAAAGTATTATCTGTGCGAAGTAGAAGAGAAATTAAAAAAAGAACCGAAATATCAGTTACCCAAAGAGCACATTTGTGGAGTTTTCACACTGAAAACAAAATCCACACGTAGGGCGGGGGCAAAGAGGCTCGGGGGTCTGGTTGGGAAATGATATGAAAGTAAAATATCTCTGCACCTCACAAGCAAAAATGCATACGCCAGCCGGGATTTCTGACTCTGTTTTTTTTAGCTGGGCAAAAACATCTGCGGCATTTAAAACCCAGTGTTTTTAGGCTGCATTCGTTTTCACTGTCCGTCTTCCTTCTTGTTGTGGGACGCATATGAAGAACCTATATAAACCTATTCGCGATTCTCTTGAATGACTAAATAAATACGCCATGGATGCTTCAGTTAAATGTTGTTGGTCTTATATTTAAACACCTTCCTGTACAGTATAGAGTTGTTTTTATTTGAAATGATTATCTTTTCTACGAACCGTATCTTTTTGTGGCCACGTCAACATTTCAAATTTAGATTATCTAGATGCATGTTGACATGATTGTTCAGGCTCCACACTCATGCTGGGTATTTTATTCTGCTGTTGTTGCCCAGTAGCTAGCTTCTGTCGCCATTTTATCATAACGTTTTGTGTGGGAGCCTTTGAAACCCCCAGCCCTGAATAATATACGCCCCCCCCCTCCCTTTTCTCCCGAAAAGCCAAATCATGTGAACAAGTGCAGGGTCGGAGGCCGCAGCCTCTAGTTATGACAAGGGATTTCGCGGGGCCTAGTTTGCTTGAGTGCGTCTCTTCTGTGAAGGGTTTTATATTGGTGCACATGTCAGAGCTCGTCAGCGTCACTTGCTGCTGAACGCTGTGGACACTAAGACGGATAAAATGGCTACCAGGACGGATAATCTGGAATTCAGAGTATGAAACTCAGACTAGACTGGGGAGCCCGGCCACTGACAAGACGGGGTCAAAAGGTGGAAGAGCCTTTGCCCGGTGTGTTATTGGACGAGGGCAGTTAATGAAAGCGGAAGTGACCAATCATGTAGTCTTTCTTGATCTGTCAAACACATTTTAGTGGATGGGCTCCGGAATGAGGGATGCAGGAGCTAATTATACTTAACTCCCAGAGACATCGTAAGGATTTTGGGGGCACTGGGCGAATCAGATTTTGGGGGCCCCTGTTCGGAACAGCTTTGAATTTATGATCCATTGTCAGCTCTTTCATGGCCTCTTCGTGCACAGGCAAACTCATCAACATTCTAAATGTGTTTACATCTAATATTCCGGGATAGTGATATGTGTTTTCAATATTGTAACACAACAGCGGCTCACTAATATTACTGCAAATAATCTCCGTCACACACTCCCATTTCTCATATGCGAGGTCCTGTTTTGATCTAAAAGAAACTTTTTTTGTGGATGTCGCATGAAACAGAAACACAACTTTTCTCTGCAAAATGTCTGTTATAGTCTCTCACACGTCACCCACATTAAATATAAATTAAAGGAAAAGGGTTATTAAAACAATCTGTTTAAGAATTATTCCAGGTCATCAGGGCAAGTCTCTCTGCAGAACAGAGCTGGCTCTATCAGGGGGCCATTGAAAGGCTGGGGCAATGCCCACTTTATCCATGCCTTAAAACGCCTCTCTTAACTCCTCATCTACTGACCTTGGGAATGTGTTGATTGTTACTATTTTGAAGTTGATGCAATAACCGCAGGTCAATATTAAAGTTCTATATTTTGGCACAATTTGAATATATCAACAGTACTGCTACATACATAAATACACACACAAAATCCTTTTTTCCCTTTGAGTTGTGCAAACCATTAAAAAAAAGACACACAGATCAGTAGAATGCTCCATGTGTTGCTCTCCACATTATCCCTTGAGTGAAGCTTACAAGTCACCCCAGTCGGTTGCATATGCACACACGAAGAAATGATCTGGTGCCCTGGAGTATCAAAGGACCTGTATGCAAGAGTTTTGGTGTGGAAGTAATGCCTCAGTTACTTGTTGAGTCTTCACATTACAGATAGTTCCAAGAAACTTTACATGTTCCTGGATTGAAACTTACCTAATAATTGATATAATGCATGTGAGCCTTCAATCCCACTATAAAAGCTTATGTCTAATTTCTTTATTACAGTCAAGTTGTGATGTTGCTCGTCATCTATAATAACGAAATGAAGTAGCTGCTCAACTATAATAAGTTGTTAAAGCTAAGTTGAAATGTCACAATGCCTGTCGCCATAGCTAGTAGCAAAGCTAAAAGGCAGGTCACCAAGCATAATTATAGCTGCAGATTAAACAAGGAAGAGGAGAACTATTTTTTCCTTCTTCTGATATGGTTTTCTAAAAATAAAGTGATCAGCAAAAAGGACATGTTTAAGGTAATATGTTCATTTTCCATACCCTCCTCCCTCTGTCGTCCTCCTCCCTCCCTCTGTCTCCCTCCCTCTGTCTCCCTCCCTCTGTCTCCCTCTTGTCTGTCTCTCTCCACCTGTCTCCCTCCACCTGTCTCCCTCCACCTGTCTCCCTCCCTCTGTTTCCAGCCCTCCTCCCTCTGTCGCCCTCCTCCCTCTGTCTGTCTCCCTCCCTCTGTCTTTCTCCCTCCCTCTGTCTGTCTCCCTCTTTCTGTCTCCCTCTGTCTGTCGCCCTCTGTCTCCCTCTCTGTCTCCCTCTCTCTGTCTCCGTCCCCCTGTTTCCCCCCTCTCTCTCCCTCTATCTCCCTCTGTCTGTCTGTCTCCCTCTCTCTGTCTCCCTCTCTCTGTATCCCTCCCTCTCTCTGTCTCCCTCTCCCTCCCTCTGTCTACCCCGGACTCCTTCCCTCTGTCTCCCTCTCTCTCTGTCTCCCACGGGTTTCCCTCTCTGTCTCCCTTCCTCTGTCTGTCTCCCTCTATCTGTCTCCCTCCCTCTGTCTCCCTCTGTCTGCCTTCCTCTATCTGTCTCCCTCCCTCCCTACTTCCCTCCCTCCCTCTGTCTCCCTCCATGTCTCCCTCTGTACCCTTCCCTCTGTCTCTCTCCCTCTCTCTCTGTCTTCCTCCCTCTATCTCCTTCTGCCTCCCTCTGCCTGTCACTCTCTGCCTGTCACCCTCTGTCACCTCACCCCAGCTTCCCGGGCACACATACAGCCTGTTGGACTGGGCCGGTCCCCTGGAATTTTTCGCTTTTGCCCCCCTAATCTGAAAATGTCTCCCCCATGGGATTAAACCTGTATAGGCCATGAGTGGTGTGAGACACCTTGTTAAGATGTGAAGTCATGTAATGGTGTGAGCACTTGTAAATTCCCCCATTGTAAAATGCACCTGACTGAAATGTACTGTGGTTAAAATGGATTCCATGGCCATGGGTTTTGCCACCGGACTGGCATAGGTCAGCGGTCTAGATAATATTACCCAGCCACCCCTAGCTTTAGGAGGGAAAGCCTGGCACCTAGGGTGCTCACCCCTCCCCTTGAGCCAGTTTAGGCCTGCTTTGCCAACATTCTAGAAGGTTCTGGCACTGCCTGGGAGGAGGGTAAGGGGGATGTGCCACCAGAGAGTCAGTCAGAGCTGGGACAAGAAAGAGAGGGGACCTGCTGTGAGGTGCTACCGCCACATGGTCCTGTGAGCTGGGCCCTGCACCCCCCCTCTGCTGTCCCCCGGGCCCCTGATAAAGGAGGGCCCCTACCCAGGTCGCTGACACTGTTTGGACCGGGTACCACGCCAGTGCTGCATGGGAGAAGCGCCCAGGAGGTGAGGAGCTTGCCCCTGAGGAACTGCTGTGGGACTGTCCCCCCCCCTTGTGAAGCTGTGGCCCCCTTTGAAGCGCCATCTGGGGAAGATGATGCCCCTAGGAACTGTTGCTGGCTGAGGTGCTGTGAGGCACCCTGAGCACCATAATTTGCAAGGTGCCAACCTGCCCCCAGAAGCGCTTTGCCTGGAAGCGCTAGAGCGCCGTGTGGCATCAAGGAACTGTGTTTAGTGAATAGCGCCTCGTTTTGGCCCGCTTGCCGGAATATAAATAATTAAATAAAAGGGAGCCTACCCCTCATTGTTGCCGATCTCATCGCCGCAGCCCGGGGAGTGTTGGCGCTGCCTCGCACCGCCTGGAAGCTACCTGGGAGAGCCCCCCGCGGGGTGTATCGTTGCGGCGTCCCCCGAGGCCAGGAGAGGGCCGCCGATGTGAAGAGAGGGCCGCGCTAGGCCCTGAAGCTGGCCTGGCCCGCATCACGTGGCTGGGGCGCCGGTGACGTCTTCCGCCACGCCACGCACGGATTGGCCCAGCGGCAGCGCCCCCTGAAGGCCACGCAGCGATTGGCTGCCGGCCGGCAGCCAGAGAAGAGGAGCCGACGCGAAGCCCTGGGTCCTCGTGAGGGAGGGGGGCCCGGGTGAAGTACCGGTGTGGGGCCCCCATGGTCAAGGGGGAGCCCCGATAGTGAGCGACCGGAGCAGGAGCCCACCCCGCCGGTCTGAGCCCCCTAGTGAGGGGCCGGTGGAAGAGGCGGGGCCGGAGCACACTGTTGGTGCCAGCCCCGCCGGCACTGAAGAAGCGACCCGACAGCGTTGTGGGGCTCCCGGGAGGTCGAGGGAGCCCCGTGGGAGGAGGGAGAAAAGCCAGGCAGGCTTCCCCCGCGCGGGGCAGGTCACCGCGCTCGTCCCCTGTGGCCTCTCGGATGCCGCTTGGAAACCACGGGCCCCTGTGAGGAAGAAGGGCCCGGGTAAAGCAAGACGCCAGGCGCCCACACTGCTGGTGAGTGCCCCGCCCCAGAGTGAGGAGGCCGCTGCGAGAGAGGAGGGGGCCTCGAGGCACATTGTCGGTGCCTGCCCCTACCGCCGAGGAGGCCCTGGACAGCCCGGTGAGTGTGGGCAACGGTATACAGTGTAGAGGGCAACGGGACACAGGGTCGGTGTCCGCCCCCCCCCCCCTGTTGACTGAGTGGGGCCCAAGTGCTCAGAAACCGGGTAAAGGCTGCTAGCGACTGCTGCCTCAGAATCCCAGGATGCCAGTTAGGCCCCACTGAACTGCCTACAGAGACCCAGGTTGATCAAAGAGGCCACGGGGGAAATGTAGAATGTTGTAGGGGCCCCCAGGGAAATGTTTGATACACATAGCCAGGTGATATGCCTATAGAAATGTAAATTTTCACCTGTTGCCTGATGTTCCCTGAAATGTTTAGGCCTGACATCCAAACTATATGTTTATGCCCTGGGGAGGGTTTGCTCTAGGTTGAGGTTCATAGGCCTGGAGTCAGGCCCATGTTAAATGCATAAGTGCCCCCCAGGTTCAATGTGATTCGGGCCTAGTGTTTATGTGACTGCTACCTGCCTGACCCCCCAAGTTAGGGCCAAGCCTTATGCTAAAGCGGGGTGCCTAGCGTACTGCGTCCCCTGCCCAGGATTGGGGATGTCTGGTGGCTAATGACGGATGCCAATGTATATTGATGTTTCACGCCTGCTAGGTGATCCTATGCTGATTCCAGGCGGTTATACAAATAAGGTTGTGGCCCCTGCGGATGTTATTTACCTGCCTAAGTGAGCCTAATGTACGCCCTGGTGAGGTGCGCAGTGTGTTGGATGCCCAGGGTATTTCTCAGGAATAATGCGCCAGTGTTGATATGCTTATGGTTAAATGCCTAATGTCACAGCGTAATGTGTATGCCTACGGTTCTGTTGCATACAAGGTGCCTACTACCCTGAGGAGATGGTCATCTCCCTGGCCTAAGGTGATGAGACCGATATCTAATGTTGATGTGCCCTCTTACTGCAGGTGTCCTGCCCCGGTGCTGGCCTTACGTGTCATTCCAGGCCCCTGGTTATGTCCCATTACTGATTTATTACAGATGTTCCTGTCTGTTGGGATTTGCTGGGATGCCATGAAGTTCTTCTTTTACAGGGGTCGGTTTGGAGTTATACTGCTAAGGATGAGAGCCTGAGTTGGCCCCGCCATAGAGACCCCAGGTTTTATGTCAATTTAATCACCTTCTTTATTTCAGCATGGACTTACAGACTCAGCCCTTACTTCCCATGTAAATAATCCCCGCTGATACACTTGGCTCTGGTGCCAGTTGGCGCCGTGTTGTGATACCACTGTTTATGCCTTTTTGCCTTGCAGGTTGGAGATATACTAAACTACTTATTTTTCCAACTCAAGCTGGTGTCCTGTCTCTTTTGTGGTGTGCCTGATGTGTCGTAGGTGGGTACTGCGTGAGTGCTTCACATGTCCTCCGAGGTTTGGCCTGCCCGCTTGGTTGCTCCCCTTGGAGATTTGGTAACCCCATTTCTTACACAGCCGCACCGAGTACTTCGCAGGTCTTTAAAAGACCATTTACTTGTTAATGGGGCTTTGTTGTGAATCGCCCGGCCCCCATAGAGCAGAGTGTCTCGGAGTCCATGCTGCTGCGGCTGACTCCGAGACACTCTTTCAAAGGAATGCCTCTTAAGTAGCAGCAGTTATGTACTAAGTGCCCTTAACCCGTTCCGTGCTCGTGATGGAACCGCTCCGTCACGAGCCTTGGGTGGGCTGTGCTGGAGATGGAGCGGTTCCGTCACGGCCCGCTCGCCGCGTGGAACCGCTCCTTCACAAGCACAGCCCACCCGAGGCTCGTGACGGAGCGGTTCCGTCACGAGTACTGGAACGCCGCATGGCCCCCCCTTCCCCCTAGCGCTGCGGCGGAATAGCCGCCGCAGCTAAGGGGTCAATACTGGTGCATCCCACAACACACCCACCATTTACAGGTGACACAGTATTGTGTCGGGACGCACAGTTTGGAAAGCTCTGCTCTAGATGGTCATGGAACTCCTTGGTGATTTGCAACATCGTTACGATTTACAGCAGGGCGTACTTTATACCATATATTAGAATATTAGACTGTTGAAAACTTCACTGAAGATAGTGGAGTGTCTCAGGGCCAATAATGACAGCTACCGATCTTCTACTCCAACATTTCAATGCTTGCATTCTGTTTTTATCTATTTTAGAACATTCTACCCTCGGTGGGTGAAATATTCTAATAGCGGTATAGCCCTTCTGCCTCGGGCTATACAAGTTGTTTAAAGCCCTCTTCCTCACTATACTTGCCTGCTGCGTAGACTTTAAACTTGTGAAACCCTTTAACAACTGTTACTGTCCTCTATACCATGTTATAAAGCTAGATTACAACATTAGTATGTTGAGAGCTCCATTGGAGGCAATGGAGTGATTTATGGACCAATATTGACTGGTGTAGACCTTCTGCTCCAACATTCCAACATCTGTAGTCTCCCTTTTTAGGTTTCACATACAGACAGCGCTTAGACCTATCGTGTACAATAACAATACTTGGAGTGGGCTTTGGGTCAGCCCACTATTTACCACTGGTTGGCTTTCTGGTCAACCTCTTCTGCTTGCTTCCCAATGAAAGGATTTATTTTCTCTACTTGCCTTTGTCCCTTCCTTGGAGCATAGCTTCTTTAGCATCTGTTTGACTAGATGACTTTTATCCCTCTCAGCGCCACATCAAGTAAGACATTTGTTTCTTTTTCCTTTAACCCCTTAAGTGCTGCGTCGGGGCGTTGGCCGACGGCAGCACTACCTCCCCAGTGCTGCGCACGACCATTGGACGTCCATTCAGCACTAGTTCCAATGGACAGCGCAGCACTGGGGAGGGATATTTGCGCTGCATCTATGAGGCTAACACTCTATTGGAGTGAATGTTTTCTTGCTGTCTTCCCTGTTTATCCTCCCGCGTTTTCCATGTGTCTCCTCCCCCAAGCTTGTCCATTGCTTGACTGCCTGTCCCACTCGCCTTTTTTTAATCCATATCACCCTGCTCTTCTGTTGCTCCCTCACCCCTCCGTTATCCTTGTTGCTGTGTTTACTTGCTCCCTCCCTCCCAATCATATTAAATAGAACAAGTGATGGGTGAAGCAAAGGGGATCATTTGCTGCATCTATCTTTCGCCTGATGAGGTCCTAAGAACGCTCCCTCTCTACACTGCCCTCCCACAAGCCCGTCTCCATTCACCACAGCAGATTCAATAAAGAAGTCAAAATAGGAACCAAGCAATGTAAGTAATACAAGAAATTAAATTGCTTTATAGGCCACAAATTTTAAACACAATATATATTTCTTTAGATCTCTAGCTGATCCCAACCACGGTGCTGTTTGCAATTATATTGAGAAGAAGGAGGAGCAAAAACATTGCGTCCAAGCGAATTCTTTCTAACAGGTTATTCACAAGTTCAGAGAAAACTGCACAATGATCACTATATAAACAATGTAACATGTGGGCAGATCCTAGTGCAGTAAAATTAAGTATGTGAGTTTTGCCATTAAAGAGTAATGATACCTAGCTTAACCTCACTCTCTAGGGTACCTTGTGAATGTTGGTAACTTGCTACTTCGACATCTCACAAAGAGTGGTAGGGGCACGTGGTCACTAGCATGCATCCAAGGGAAATAGGTCTTGATCCTAAAGAGGAGCAAGCGGGAGTCAGAGATCTGACTCTCGGAAAAAAATGCACTGGTGTCCTACAGGAACAAAGGAACACACACAGAGACCTTGTAGAACTTCTTTGAGCTTCTCGGTTTGGCTAGGATGCAAGCTAGCCACGTCCTGAAACTCTGCGTAGAAGGACAGGACTAGGGGACCCTCAAGTGTGGCTTAGGGTCACTTCCTCTGGTATCTAGGCTAATGAGGGTGCGATTGGCCTCTGCTCACACAGCAACAGTCATTGGCTAGTGGGGCCCAGTGAAGGGCGGTTTGATTGGAGTCTCGAGCAAATGCTGGTACAGGGACTAAGTGTGTTCATTAGGGAGAGTTACCACTCAGCTCTTCTACACTTGTAGATCTTGGGCGATTCTCCTTAACCAGTCTCTGGTGAGGAGTAGAGAGAGCTTCTGTATGCCTCTCTGTACTCATTGCTTTGGCCTAGTGGCTTCCACAAAGGCATTATCAGCACAGTGCAGGACAGCATTACAAGGCATACTTTTTTTCCTAACCTTGATTAAATGGACAGCATGCAACTCCAGATTCAGGAGGCACTGCAGCACGGTTCACGCAGTTCTGTGCCCAAGAAGAGCTCCCCATCGCTTGAAGGGGGTTGCAGTTCATATGCTCAGTCTTTGGCAGCTGGAGAGCAGTCTGCTCAGTGCAAAGCATCTTCAGCGCTCCCAATTCTAAGCAGTTGTGTTAGATAGGTATTCCCTCCTCAGAAAGGGAGTTGGACTGGGTTGCTCTTTCCTCGCTCCCAAAATACTCTGTCGATGCATGGGGCTGGATTAGGCATAGTGCAAGAGGTATGTGCGCCTGCTTTGTGCACCCCTGGAGGCTATGGTATTTTACAGACGGGGCCACAGACGCGTTTGCGGCTCCTTTTGTAATTCTGATACCTTTGGCACACATGTCAGTGCTATCTTGAGAGGGCGTTCCCTCCTTTGCATGGGCCCTGGCCAGTAATCACCCTATAGGTGGATGCAGTCACTGCACCCACTTGCAGGGGTATTTCTATCATCTCATTAACGTACAGACAGCAGACGTCTGCACAGTGAAACACAGAGCAGCTTGTAAGCAGACGCTCTGTCTGTCACTTACCGTGAATCCCCCAAGGCAGCCGCACGGTCACGGCTGCTCTGGGCGCAGCATATTCATGATAATAGGGCACACTGTCCCAGTCTGTCCAGCTGCACATTTTGAAAGGTGCGCCTGGCGCCAACCAGCATATTGCGCCTGTTCTGTCATCGAGGCCATGATGTTGGCCATGTGAGTTTATGAGATGAGGCAGCTCCAGTGTCCAAAGGGGGGCTTTCTCTCCATTTCCAGAATGCAAAGACGCAAGGGAAAGAAAGAGGTGGGGATGGGCTGCCACTGTTGTCTCCTTGAAGGCAGCATTTATCCTCCATTGTGCGGTCACTGTAGATGCACAAAGCAGTTTAATGAGTAATTCTAACAACAATAGGTAAATGACAAATCTGTATGCATTTGGATACTCTAGGTTCAATAAGGTCGAACTGTACCAGTTAAATCTAGTTGCTTTGTGACATCAATAAGAGTGAGACAGAACGAGTGAACTCATTGATGGGAAGATTTGCCACTCAAGAAAGCCATATCATGCCTGGTCCTCTGACGCTCTGAAAGGAGGATTGGCACTCATATTTCTTGAATTCAGGAGAGGGCTTACTTGGCACATACAGATTACACGATGATGATCAATATGGGCAAAAACCATGTTTTTTTAAATTATTGTTTTCTTTCCCTGTCAGCAGGGCCCTTACAATGCTCATCGAATAGGCTCCTCTTGGGAAAAATGGAGCAAAGCAAATTTAGTTTCAGCCTCACAAATAGAGTGGGGTGGTGTTAGTTCATAAGTATCTTGTTTTTCCTTTCTCTTAATTGAACTTGTATGTGTACAACTAGGTCAAACAACTCGACACAAAAATATGGAGGAGTGATCTGAACGCAGTCGCCTTTTATCTCTTCTTCACATGTAAAAGGGTTCACCTGTGTATGTTCTACCAACCCGGTCTCTCGAACAACATACAATAACATTTCACTCGTTTCCTGCACTATGTCACATAATGCTTCTTTTGCTGAATATGCATATGGCAAGCTTTTTACAAAGTATTTTAAACATTTTATTTTATTGTTTTACAGGTTTACTTCTCACAATATATTTCTCGAAACGTGTTTGTAAACCTGATTGGGGCCCCTGAATGCACCAAAGTGGTTTGTGGTACGTCCCCGTGTCAACATTGTGAAGAATATTATAGACATATTATACATACAAGGAGTGATAAGTGAAAAGGATAAATGAACATGAAACTATGTAGTTTAGAAAGCACATGAAATATTCACTTGCAACTAGCAATAAAACATTTAACTTGGTCATCGAGAAATCTTTATATCTTGTAGTCTGGTGGTACAAGAGAATGATAGCTAATACTTATTGGAGAAGACAGAGAACACAAAATGTTTTCAAGTGTATATCTGGGAGTATTACTGCCTGGCTTCTTCCTTTCGCCTTGTTCTCCTCATATCTATGTATAAACAGCTGTGTTCTTCCTAAAAGGCTTCAGAGGCCCTTCTTTCTCTGCTGTCTCTCCTCTGTTTAATATATTTGTTTTAGGCTATAAAGTAGTGGAGAAGTGTGACTCAATGGTTAGAGCGGCAGACCCTGATGCAGAGGTCTGGCCCGGGACCAGGGTTCAATTCCCTGCCTCGGCGGATCTTGGGCTCAAAATTCCACGGACCTGATAATTCTCACCTCGGTGCCTGTTCCAATCATGGAGTCTCACTCTGCAACTCTGGGCAATAGCTTACTTAATCTCCACAACAGCCCCCACAACACTAAAGATGCCTGGCCTCCACCTTGGGGGTGCCCAGGAGTGGACGCCTCACAGGGAAAGCCAGGATGGGTTCCACAGCGGTATTCGTACAAGTGCCTTGAGACCCTTGCGGGTGAGTAGTGCACTATACAAGTATTAATGTATTTACAAAGTAGCTCATTAAGAGTGTGTATTACAGCTATGTTCCTCGAACCCGATTTCTCTTTCTCTGTTGCAGTGATTAGAGTTAGATACAAGGCTGCTGAACTTCTAAGGCAATAAACTGTGCATCCACGACTTGCAAGTCACCATTTTGCTGCTAGATAATGGTTACCAGATTCTGGAATAAGTCCAGGGCATAAATATTATTAGAGTTTTGTTGGCCTTCTAAACTATTAAGAGATGGATGCAATGGTTACTTCTTCACTTTTCTTTTAGAGGTCCACTGCTTCCGGGAGTATCCTTGTTAGTTCACAGATGTAGGGAACGTTGATCAATGAGTGGCTCCAAAATTATGTTGCAAGCATTGGAGAAAAAAAAAGAATCTCTAATAAAAGAGAGAGGGACCCCAAGACCAAAGGGATAGGGTTCCACAATTGACCCAAGTCAAGAAGTTAATTCCCTTTGGGCGAATTAGCATCAATTGTATCAACAGGGGGGAACACAGGGTTAGGACAATTATTAAGAGGGGTCCAATGTATGTGTCCTAGAAAGACTATCAACAAAAAGAAATACAGAGTTCCCCGGTTGCAGTCAGCTAAAGGACTGTCATTGGTCTCTCTCTTGTCGGGTCAAAAAGAGAAAAAAGTGAGTGTAGTGAACCCTCTCTCGGAATTTTAGGGGTACCTCACACAAGTCGCCGGTTGGACTACATTTGTAATCCCACCCGGTGATCGTCCAGCGTCATCATCGGTACCCTGCCCCTGCGCCAGGCTGGCAGTGCAATGCCTGTCGGGCAACAATAAATGTTGCTCTTTGGCGGGGATCTTCTATTCCTTCGCCAAAGGGTGTGTGGATGTAAGGGGACTACGCAAGGAGGTAATATGTGATTGTGCAAAAGTGAGCGTGGGTGAATAAAAAGAGTCAGTGGAGTCCAAAAATTAGGATTTTAATGGTATGGCTCACTGCTCTATTAAAAATACAAGGGGTATAGAGGCAGAACAATCAAGGTAGTAAGCCTCATTCGACCCTTGGTGAGTGGATGGTCAACATGTTTCTTGCTTTTGAAGCAATTCGTCAGGACCAAGGAGTGCTCATATGATTTGCAAGGGCACCCCCGTGATCAGGGGGCCCAGTATACGACCTGGTAGGTGTCGTATGGCAGTCCTTCCTCAGGACCCTTCCCAGAACTACATGGGAAAGAGAAGAGAGAAGTGTACTGTCAAGGAGAGACCAGAAAGTCATTATGGACAAACGTGGAAACACTCGCGTTTTGTGACTGTTATAATATACAGTGAGTGGGCATGCCTATGGTCTACCTAGGGAGGTAGCATGCTTAGTGGTATCCAACAAAGTTGGCTGGAAAGTTGTCATGCAGCAAAAACCTGGAAATATCAAGGGCTATTACTGTGCTGTAAGCATGCGCGATTGCTAGTGGTAATTGAGACAACATTTGTGGGGAGAAAAACAGTCTTAAAACATTTCTTTGTGAAGTTTCAGAAAAGAACACTAGATGGAGTCAGTGTATGGATAACTAACCCTTAGCGTGAACTATAACACAAGCCGGAGTACTATAGTGCTGGCGAATTTTAGAGCAACCTTACCCGTATGTTATACTCGGGAGGCTTCCTCGAGCTGACCGGGTGGGGCCAGGACTTGGTGGAGACCACCTGTTAGGAGGAAGTACCCCCGCCATGTTAACGATTGGCGGTCAATGCGTATCCCCATTCATCTGCTTAAAGCTCGGTCCCGCCGCGGCGCTCAGAAAGAGGCGCACGCGGAGGCGCAGAATGAAGCATATGTGCCTTACCTCGGAGTTCCTGGCGTAGGGCGTCTAGTCACCTACCCTTCCCACTGCGGACGGTACCGCAGGTCAGCCGGTATAACTTGAGCGTCCCGGGCGCACTACTTATGACCAGTGTGTGTGGCCAGTGTGATGGGCGTGGCCCGGGCGTGTTACCAGGCAACGAGAGGTCAATAATGGACATAGAAAATTCACTCGCTCCGTCATCAGGGAGGCGGCGAGGTAGCCGACTAGTGCATGTTGCCAGGCACTGTGATGCCGATAGTAAACAACGAAGACGGCTTCGCGTACTAGCGAGGAGGGAGGGAATCGTAAGTGCCATCTTGAGAGGGGGTGGGAATCGGCAACATGGTGATAGTCATGCTGGGGTGCTAGTAATGTTCCCCCGCGAATCTGTACAAGGGGGCACTGGATACTAGGATCATTCTGCTTGATGGTTATGGGCAGTGTTCGGCATAGTAAGGACAATTCAGTCCATCGGTCAGCTATCTAGTGAGCATCGTCCAGGGCACCGCATCGTTGAGCCCGTTTTCATCTGTGTGTAGACGGTGTACCCATCTCTGCTCCAATCTGAAGAGGGATTGCTGATTCATACCGGGTTGGCATTCTAGAACTGTCCACTGTATGTCCTCAGTGGTATGTTTATGTTCCTTACAATGTTCATAGAGCCCGGTGTGTGTTTTGGAGCATCGAATATTGCTGTTGTGCTCCATTATACGTTGTTTCACCGGGCGCATTGTCATTCCGATATAAAGCATTCTGCAGGGGCACACCAAGATATATATACATCTCGAGCTGTTACAATTGGTGTGTTTGTTGAAAGTCCAGGTGAAATCTCCTGGGAGTTCGATTGTTCTGCCTTGGATGGTTTGGGGGCATACCACACAGGAACCACATTTGTAGTGTCCAGTGACAGGGGGAAGGTCCCAAAGGGTCCTGACTGGTCGGGTTTGTGATTTCTTTGGGCGAGTGTGGATCAATGTGTCCTTTAGGTTGGCAGTCCTTTTGAAAGCAAACCGTGGTCGTGCCAATTCCATCCCAGTGGAGTTCAAAATACCCCAATGTGTCATCACGGCTTTCTTAATAAATGACGAATGCCTGGTGTAGGAGGTGACACAGGTGATAGTGTCATCTGGTTCTTTGGGGTGGACCTCTAGAAGGGCATCTCTATTGTTGTTCAATGCTCGTTTGTACGATTTCTTCAACAACCGGGTGGGGTACCCTCTGTCCTGGAGTTTATGCTGTAGGGTCCGGGCCTCTTGTCTAAAGTCTTGGACAGAGCTACAGTTCCTCCGAATCCTAAGAAATTGCCCAAAGGGCAAATTATCTCGCAGAGCTTTAGTATGGTGGCTTTGGTAGAGAAGTAAGCTATTTCTGTCAGTATCCTTTTTGTATAGCGTGGTGGTTATTGCTTCAGGTTCCAGATTGATGGTTAGATCGAGGAATGGTATGGACGTCTCCGAGATGGTTCCAGTAAATTTAAGGAAGGGGTCTTGTAAGTTAATCCAGTAACGAATTAGCATCAATACCATAGTACTTAACAACGACAAACAAACAACTCAATAATACGAAAATGTAACAAGGAAGCAATGATAAAAATGAGAAATTCAAAACACGTGAAAACACTATATTAAAATAAATCTCAGTACAATTTATTAACATACATTATGTTGATTAAAAATTGGGAAACACACACAGGACGAGACAATAATGAATAAAAACATTCCAAGTAAAAAGGAGCTACGGAAAAGGACTAAACTCAAAAATAACAATTATTCTGAATTTTCCTTAATTTCTTGATCCAGATTTACTCCTTGAGTGACGCGTTTCGGCGGTTTTAAACAAAATATAACCACCTTCTTCAGGAATTATGTATCACTGTTTCCCAATATTTCGCAGGATTTAAAATTAATTTTTCAATGCGTCAAAGGGGTGTAATTCCTCCTTCTCCTTTGTTTCAGATATTCGTCCAGCGAATTATCCTCTTACAGTTTATAGAATTCTGATTAAAAACATATAGTAGAGGCGCGGTCTTAAATCCACAGTCGATAATATCACCAGCTATATAGCTGTATAATAGGTTTTTTAATATAGTGGACCCAGTACGCGGTAATGCGCATGAAATCTGTTGCGCTCAGAAGCCCATGTCAGGGGGGGTTTGTAATCCTTAAATCTTTATATGGTTCAAATTTGGCAAGTTACAGCCATGAACCAAAAAGTATTTTTTCCTTGTCTTTCCTCCTCCGTGAAGCATGAAAAACGTCCCGCGTACAACGTCTAATCTCTCTGTTTGTCGTTGTTAAGTACTCTGGTATTGATGCTAATTCGCCCACAGGGAAAAAAAAAGAATATCAGGCATAAAACACATCCATTGAGCAGATGGAAATTGGGCCAGAATTGCTGCTGTAACCGCAGTCGCCTCCAGATTCAAATGGTCAGCAAAGAGTTAAATACCATGCTGAAAAACTGGGCGTTTAGGGAAACAGGGTGAAGGAAGCGGGCTTTGTATATGATATGCCACTAGTTGGTTAAACCGTGCACACAGTTCAGGGGTTCCCCAAAAGTGTGCAGGGCTCAATGTAAAACCCAAAGTGCTCTATTAGTGGTAGTGTAGGTGAGCAGCCCTAGGCCTAACATAGAGGAGTGTAAGACATTTATTGCACAATATTGACCAATAACGGGCACACAACTCAAAAAGGAGATCCACACCAATTTTAGAAAAATAAGCTTTGTTTGTAATTTATTTTATGACCAAGAACTTCGCAATACGATAAATAAGTTTTTTAATAGAAATACTTTTCAGTTTCAAAAGTTGATACAGTGCAATTTCTGAACAGTTCTATGTTATCCTAAGGGTAAAGCAATATTACGGTTAAACAGGTAAGTATAACACTTACAGTTCCAGTCTTCGGGACCAAAGATCAGCAAGGGGCATGGATCAGGTGAGTACCAAAACTGCACTACCAGCGGAAAAGGGGCAGCCTGGTGCAGAGGTCAAAATCAGAGTTCAGCCCAATGCGTCTCAATTGAGACTGGGGGTGCTCGAAGCCATACTGCTTGCAGGTAAGTAGATCAGTTACAAGGGCCAAACTTTGGGCATTAGGACAAGCACACGGGGCCACAAAGCAGCACCAAACATACACCACCAGCGACACAGGGGTGTCTAGGTTCCGGGTGCAATTTCGGCGGCGGGCGCCCAATGCTCTCCAATGAGGATTCTGTTGTTGACAAACAGACTGCAGGCATTGCACCAGAGGTTGCAGAAGGGAGACCAACAGCAGCAGAAGTAAGTAGAGATGTAGGAAGTCATAGGGTCACCGTCGATTCAGCTCCCCAAGGCCCAGGGTCTTTGGATGCAGGGGTGCCTTTTGACTTCGGAGTCTTCTTACCAGTAGAGGTCAGGGGGAGCCTCTGGAATCACACTGCAGGCACAGTAGTGGAGGTCAGGAGAGGTCACCCAACACTGGACTCAAGGTCAGGATCACTGGGAAGACTTCACTGGGCAGGTGTGTCACTCAGACTCGGGCCGTGGGCGTCGGGTGCAGAGTGCGCAGGAGTCATAGTTCCAGCTGGATCCGGAGCCCTTGGAGTAGATTTCTTCTGGACAGGTCCGAACTCCACAGGACATTGGAGTCTTTTTTGAAGGCAGCAGTCCACCCAGGGTTTTCAGAGGTCGCTGGTGTAGGAAGGTACATCCTGACTATGGTTGCCCCCAACTTTTTGCCCTGTGTTTTAGCTGGTTTTGGACATAGTCGACCTGGGATCCTGCCAATCAGGACCCCAGGCCTACTGCTCTCTCTGTAAAATGGATTCCATGTACCCTAGGTGCATTTCCAATTGGTACTGGGCCACCCTATCAGACCCTGTAACTCAGGGCATGGGTGTACCCAGGGCTGCCAGGGGCTGCAGCATGTATTATGCCACCCCTGGCTGGCCTCCTAAATTTGACACAACTGGCTGCATGACAGCTGGGGCAAAGTCATGTAATCACCCTTTGCTGTAGGTGTAGTATACCTATACCTAACCCTAAAATGGACACACAGATTCCTATCAGTTACTCCTATGGCAGGCCTTGACAATCCTGAAGGCAGAGTGCTTGGAATCGTGTGAGATGGTGCTCTGGCATGAGCTGAGCCTGTCTGCAGCTTGCGGAACCAAGTCCTAATAGCTGTTCCATGATATCGCATACCATATACTCTTAAGTGCATTATAATCCTCGCGGTTAAATGCTAACTTTGGTACTGCTTTATCAAAACATGTCGAGTAAGGTGTCATACGAATTGGAATACTAACCCCTCACTAATTCTGGCGACGGGGTTAGCATTCCACCGTTCAAGAGGGACACGACATGTATGTAACTGTGAACCCCGGTTAAAGTTAAGCGAAGCCTCAGCTCCACAAAATGGATGCTGCCACCACAGACACGAGTCTGACCTCCTGCTGCTGGGAGTCCTCCCAGAGAGGAGAGCCTGGACAAAGGGTTTCCTGTCAGGGGCGGTGCTAGCACCGTCCCAGACATGGTTTTGTGTATCCTGGGTAGGCAGGGCTTTTCAGGAAGGTGACTGCTGAGTGGCACCCCGGTGCTCACTACGCATAGGCCGGTCTGAACCAGTTCCAGGGGCACACCGGCCCCTGGCCTGGGGAAGTCCGGCATGGCTGAGGGGTGTAACCACCCCCCACCTGGTCCCACCCATAGGCAGGACCTAGTCACCGGGTCAGCCCCCTTTTTTAGTATAAAGATGGGAGCGGGCCCCCTGTTCAAATTAGATCATCTTTGGAATCAAGACACAACTTTCTTCGAAAGGACTTCAAGATTTCTTCCTCAAGATTCTCCCTTGTGGCTAAGGAGTAGTCACCCTGCATCAAGCGGGCACCATCCTAAAGAACACTGCGGTCTGCTGCAAGTCCTTCCTCACGAATCCGACGACCCAGCTCGACGAGACCCGGCTTCCCTGGCACCTCTGACCTCTACTCACCTCTACAGCAAAGCTGAGAACCGTGAGTGCGACGAGACCTCGAGGGACCGACGATCGCCAAGACTGCACGACATCTTTACTGCAAGCCCACCGTGTCCTCCACGGGTGAGTGCTTTGGGGTCCGAGAAGCCCCGACCCTGCGCAGCTCCAGCACCCAAGATCAGCCTCCCTGCATCTCCACGATCTGCGTGGGGCCCTTCTGCTGTTTGCTGTGCACCGCGTTGTTTGGCTACTAGCCGGCTGGCTTGTGGCCTTCTGAACGACGCCCGACGACAACACTACTGCTGGTCTGGTTGCTCCAGACTGGCCCTTGCTTCCTTCTTGAAGAGAGGCACCCCGGACCCTCCTGGTCCACTCCAGACGCCATTTTAGGTCCACCGCGTGGGCTTGAATTTGCCAAGGCTTTGTTGCCCAATCCTGGGTCCAGCGACGCCGACAGCTTCTATCTTCGTGGGACAGCTCGATCCTCCTTCCTGGTCGCCGACAACGCCTCCTGGTCCGTGAGATCTCCGAGCCCAGCGTCACCCACACGCCTTGTCGAGGTGGCTACCATCCGGTGCCCTCCTGGTGCCCACTGACTACTGGCTAGTAGTCTCGAACTTGGTCCCCTCTGCTTTCAGGTGTCATCTTCCATCGATCCAGGCTTGGATCCACCGAACTTTCTTCACTGGTCGCCTACCAGCAAATTCTTTCTTCCAGGCTCCTGGTCCGTCAACGAGGATTCCCGACGTCTTTTGAGTCCTATGCAGCTGCAGCCCCTGGGCTAGGTAACTTCGGCATTTCGGTGCCCCAGCATAGCCTCACTATCCAAGGGTCAGAATCTACTTTCGTTTTCTCCCTACCAGGTCGGGTTCGCCCGAGAACACTAACTTTGCAATTTCTAGCTACCATAGACTTTGTCCCGCATCTCGCGTGAGAGTGCACACACTGCACCCGAGTCCCCTGGGTCTCCTAGAAGTAATCTAACGATTCTATAGTCAAGTCCTAGCGATTCCAAAGCCTATTAGTACTGTACTTACCTGCTAGTAATTTCGCATTCCACTTTTCTAGTATATGGTTTTCCGTGCCCCTCGGGCATTTGTATATACTGTGCTCACTTAAGTATTTTTGTAAGAGTTTTGGTTTGTGCTTAGTACCCTGTCCTCATAAAGAGTACAGGGCTGTTGTGATCTTTAATAAATAACTGTTTATTTTCATAACACTTGTGTGGTGTCCTTTCACTTGGTGTTCAAGGGGTATATGTGGTATAACAGCTGGCTTAACACGCCCTCTCGAGTCTTTAGCCTTAGACTGCTCGTATCCACGCTACTAGGATAGCTGGTCTATAAGGTTGACTTACAACCAATCATCAATAAGGGTTGCTGGACTGATACATAGTGTTCACTAGAATAGTGAGCACTGCATATCAGGCCACCTTCTCACATTGGTGAGCAGCGGTTGGGATTTGAGCTTGCTGTTGTTTTACCACACGTATCCTAAGAATATCTTGTTGAAAGATCACATAAGTACTGTTAGTACATATAACTAAGCTTAGAATACTCTGAGTTCTACTGAACCAGCTGTTGCAGCTCCTCAAGGCCTAGCACACCTTGGCTGCAACTCTTAGCAAGGGATCAGTAGGTAAACACATAGTGTAGGTAGGTGCATCACTTACACCACACTAGAAACAGTATGTCGGACAAAGGAGGAAACTCTGAGTCTCCCCTTGTGTCAGTGGACCCTCCACAGGTCCCTTCTAAATATACTGCTCTTAGCTTCCATGAGATGAGACAAGTGTGTACTCTCAGGAAACTAAAACAGGGGTCTAACCCCACCACTTCCTTTCTGATTGGTCTCCTAGAGGCTTATGATGCTAGTAGGGCTGGTAACCCAGACCCTTCTAATCCAGAAGGAAGTATGCCCTCCTTACAGGGACCCTTTGATAGCCAGGACCATCCACTCCAGGAAGCAGATGATGCTGAGGATTAGGATGATGACCAGTTGTCAGGGGAAGAGGCAGATAAGGGACAGGTAGAAGTCAATAGACTAACCAGGTCCAACTTAAGCAGACATGAGCTTGGTACTGGGGGACTCCTGGGCCCACTCTCAGGTCAGCTTAACATTGGGAATGGACGAGTTAGGTCTCTATCAAGAGGCTCTAACAGATCCTTTCGAACCAATGGCTCTCTCAACTCTTCTCACAGAGGGATGTCTTCCCCTAAGAGGAGAGTGTATGAAGCTGAAGAAAGGGCAGTCAAACTGAGGATTGAAAGGGAAGAACTTGCCCTAGCCAAAGAGAGACTTGCCCTTGCTAGAGAGCAAGAATTATGTGGGCTAGTTCCCACTGGTGGCAGCAATAAACCTAGCAATAGGGAAAGGAGTTTTGATAAAAAGCACCTGAATAAGATAGTGCCCCCCTTTAAAGAAGGGGATGACATCCACAAATGGATTACTGCTTTGGAGAGGGCCTGCACTGTGCAGGGTGTTCCCCAAAGTCAGTGGGCAGCTATCTTGTGGCTCTCCTTTGATGGTAAAGGTAGAGATAAGCTCCTCACCACCAGGGTGGAGGATGCTAACAATTACAAAATCTTGAAGAATACACTGGTTGATGGGTTTGGTTTAACCACTGAACAATACAGGATGCTGTTCAGAGACACCCAGAAAACTCAGTCTCAAGATTGGACTGACTTTGTTGATTGTGCCACTAAGGCTTTTGAAGGCTGGCTACTGGGTAGTAAGGTTACTGATTTTAAAGGATTGTATAATCTAATTATGAGGGAGCAAATCTTAAATAATTGTCAGAACCAGCTATTACATCAGCACCTGGTA
Source organism: Lissotriton vulgaris (assembly GCF_964263255.1). Lineage (NCBI taxonomy): Eukaryota > Metazoa > Chordata > Amphibia > Caudata > Salamandridae > Lissotriton > Lissotriton vulgaris. Next base: position 1,410,659,009 of record NC_141696.1, read on the forward strand.
GACTCTGAGTTGACCTCTCCACAGGAATTGGGTAAGAGGGCAGACAAATGGGTCAGAACCAGGGTTAGGCCTAAAAACCAGGGTGGTGACCAGAAAAAGGAATCAACCAAGCCTCAAGAGAAGGGTGGGGATAAATCCACAGAGAAGACTTCCTAAGGGCCCCAAAACTCCAACAAGGGTGGTGGGTCCCAGAACACTCCTTCAGAACAGAAGAAACCTTATTGCCATACCTGTAAACAGGTGGGTCATTACAAAAGTGATGCCAGTTGCCCTAAAAATGGTAATAAGGGAAATGTACCCCCAGGTAATACTCCTAAACCTCCTGTTACCACTAGTGGTAATCCCCCAGGTGGTGGGAGTGCCCCCAAGAATGTGGTGGGCATTACTTTGGGCAATCAGGAGGACTATGGCTTAGCCAGGTTCCCTGACCACACTCTTGTCTGTGAGACTGGCATGGGGTTTGCCAACTTCACTACTGGACCCCACATTTTGGGCAAGTATAGACAAGAAGTTTTATTGAATGGTCAGAAAGTTGAGGCATTCAGAGACACAGGGGCCAGCCTCACCATGGTGAGTGACCATCTGGTCCCCTCTGCTCAACTGACCCCTGGTTTTACTTATCAGGTGACAGACATTCATGGAATGAAGAGAAGGCATCCCATGGCAGTAGTCAAGCTCAGCTGGGGTAATGTCACAGGGCCCATGAGAGTGGCAGTGACAGATAACCTACCTGTAGATTGCTTACTGGGGAATGACCTGGAACTCTCAGCATGGGCTGAGGTGGAGCAAGAAACTCATTCCAGAATGATAGGCCTATCCAGAAAGGTTAGTGGGGCAGTAATAGCTACAGCCCCAGTCCAAGCACCATTCCTCCCTGAAAAGGTTGGAAGGGCAGTGGTAGCCACTGCCCAGGCTCAGACAGACTTTCCAGAACAGGATAGGAGGGCTGTGACAGTCACAGCCCAAACACAGACTGTGTGCCCTCCTGAAAAGGTTGGCAAGGCTGAAATGGCCTCAGCCTCTACTCAAACAGATAGTGAGGTTGTGAAGCCTGAAACAATGGATCACTCCACTCAAACAGAGAGCATTGAGGAGAAAGAAGAGTCTTCCGCCTCCCAGACACTAGGTGAGAGCCAGCCTCCTCAGGGAACTGACTCTACCCCTGTTGAAGGAACTGCCCCAGAGGTAGTCAGGCCTAGCCTGGCAGTGCCCCTGATGGCAGGGGACCCTTCCCAGGTGGGACCCAGTCTGGAGCAGGTAACCTGCACCTCTCTACCCTGCCTCAGTCAGCCCAGGGCTGAAGAGACCAGGGAGGCCAGTGGTGGACCCCAAAGGGCCCCCTGTCCAAAAGAACCCCTTAATCAGCAGATTGGGATCACTGAAGCTGGTAAACCTAGCCAAGTGAAAATAGAACAGACTCCTGAGGGATCCCCCTTAAAAGAAGTTAGGGAACTCCCACAGCTGGACACTGTTGGGCACAGCCAAACATGGGGCCTAAAAACCCCAGACCTGACCTGTCCCTCCAGTAAGCCAAACAGAGGGACTCAGCCTCCAGCTTTAGGTAGCCAGAGGCTGACCCTGAGAGCTCAGTGCATCTCAGCTAAAGAAAGCAAGGCACACATGATGAATGGTGATTGGAGGAAGTTGAGCCCAAAGGTAGAGGAGCCTCACTTCAGTACTCCATCCCAGCATCAGCCTTCTTCTTTCCCAAGACACACCAGAGACAGAGATTCCCTATGGCGGAGACCCTCAGATACCCTTAGGGTGAGGGGTTGCCTAGTGGACCATGACACAGGGGGAAACCAAGCCAGAGCTGGTCCTTCCTTATATGGCCACTTAGGTAATAGAGGCTTACCTGGACAAGGATAGCCTTATCTCCTTTCGTTTGGGGGGGGGTTGTGTAGGAAGGTACATCCTGACTATGGTTGCCCCCAACTTTTTGCCCTGTGTTTTAGCTGGTTTTAGACATAGTCGACCTGGGATCCTGTCAATCAGGACCCCAGGCCTACTGCTCTCTCTGTAAAATGGATTCCATGTACCCTAGGTGCATTTCCAATTGGTACTGGGCCACCCTATCAGACCCTGTAACTCAGGGCATGGGTGTACCCAGGGCTGCCAGGGGCTGCAGCATGTATTATGCCACCCCTGGCTGGCCTCCTAAATTTGACACAACTGGCTGCATGACAGCTGGGGCAAAGTCGTGTAATCACCCTTTGCTGTAGGTGTAGTATACCTATACCTAACCCTAAAATGGACACACAGATTCCTATCAGTCACTCCTATGGCAGGCCTTGACAATCCTGAAGGCAGAGTGCTTGGAATCGTGTGAGATGGTGCTCTGGCATGAGCTGAGCCTGTCTGCAGCTTGCGGAACCAAGTCCTAATAGCTGTTCCATGATATCGCATACCATATACTCTTAAGTGCATTATAATCCTCGCGGTTAAATGCTAACTTTGGTACTGCTTTATCAAAACATGTCGAGTAAGGTGTCATACGAATTGGAATACTAACCCCTCACCAATTCTGGCGACGGGGTTAGCATTCCTCCTTCTAGAGGGACACGACATGTATGTAACTGTGAACCCCGGTTAAAGTTAAGCGAAGCCTCAGCTCCACAAAATGGATGCTGCCACCACAGACACGAGTCTGACCTCCTGCTGCTGGGAGTCCTCCCAGAGAGGAGAGCCTGGACAAAGAGTTTCCTGTCAGGGGCAGTGCTAGCACCGTCCCAGACATGGTTTTGTGTATCCTGGGTAGGCAGGGCTTTTCAGGAAGGTGACTGCTGAGTGGCACCCCGGTGCTCACTACGCATAGGCCGGTCTGAACCAGTTCCAGGGGCACACCAGCCCCTGGCCTGGGGAAGTCCGGCATGGCTGAGGGGTGTAACCACCCCCCACCTGGTCCCACCCATAGGCAGGACCTAGTCACCGGGTCAGCCCCCTTTTTTAGTATAAAGATGGGAGCGGGCCCCCTGTTCAAATTAGATCATCTTTGGAATCAAGACACGACTTTCTTCGAAAGGACTTCAAGATTTCTTCCTCAAGATTCTCCCTTGTGGCTAAGGAGTGTCACCCTGCATCAAGCGGGCACCATCCTAAAGAACACTGCGGTCTGCTGCAAGTCCTTCATCACGAATCCGACGACCCAGCTCGACGAGACCCGGCTTCCCTGGCACCTCTGACCTCTACTGACCTCTACAGCAAAGCTGAGAACCGTGAGTGCGACGAGACCTCGAGGGACCGACGATCGCCAAGACTGCACGACATCTTTACTGCAAGCCCACCGTGTCCTCCACGGGTGAGTGCTTTGGGGTCCGAGAAGCCCCGACCCTGCGCAGCTCCAGCACCCAAGATCAGCCTCCCTGCATCTCCACGATCTGCGTGGGGCCCTTCTGCTGTTTGCTGTGCACCGCGATGTTTGGCTACTAGCCGGCTGGCTTGTGGCCTTCTGAACGACGCCCGACGACAACACTACTGCTGGTCTGGTTGCTCCAGACTGGCCCTTGCTTCCTTCTTGAAGAGAGGCACCCCGGACCCTCCTGGTCCACTCCAGACGCCATTTTAGGTCCACCGCGTGGGCTTGAATTTGCCAAGGCTTTGTTGCCCAATCCTGGGTCCAGCGACGCCGACAGCTTTTATCTTCGTCGGACAGCTCGATCCTCCTTCCTGGTCGCCGACAACGCCTCCTGGTCCGTGAGATCTCCGAGCCCAGCGTCACCCACACGCCTTGTTGAGGTGGCTACCATCCGGTGCCCTCCTGGTGCCCACTGACTACTGGCTAGTAGTCTCAAACTTGGTCCCCTCTGCTTTCAGGTGTCATCTTCCATCGATCCAGGCTTGGATCCACCGAACTTTCTTCACTGGTCGCCTACCAGCAACTTCTTTCTTCCAGGCTCCTGGTCCGTCAACGAGGATTCCCGACGTCTTTTGAGTCCTATGCAGCTGCAGCCCCTGGGCTAGGTAACTTCGGCATTTCGGTGCCCCAGCATAGCCTCACTATCCAAGGGTCAGAATCTACTTTTGTTTTCTCCCTACCAGGTCGGTTTCGCCCGAGAACACTAACTTTGCCATTTCTAGCTACCATAGACTTTGTCCCGCATCTCGCGTGAGAGTGCACACACTGCACCCGAGTCCCCTGGGTCTCCTAGAAGTAATCTAACGATTCTATAGTCAAGTCCTAGCGATTCCAAAGCCTATTAGTACTGTACTTACCTGCTAGTAATTTCGCATTCCACTTTTCTAGTATATGGTTTTCCGTGCCCCTCGGGCATTTGTATATACTGTGCTAACTTAAGTATTTTTGTAAGAGTTTTGGTTTGTGCTTAGTACCCTGTCCTCATAAAGAGTACAGGGCTGTTGTGATCTTTAATATATAACTGTTTATTTTCATAACACTTGTGTGGTGTCCTTTCACTTGGTGTTCAAGGGGTATATGCGGTATAACAGCTGGCTTAACACGCCCTCTCGAGTCTTTAGCCTTAGACTGCTCGTATCCACGCTACTAGGATAGCTGGTCTATAAGGTTGACTTACAACCAATCATCAATAAGGGTTGCTGGACTGATACATAGTGTTCACTAGAATAGTGAGCACTGCATATCAGGCCACCTTCTCACAGCTGGCTGCAAGCAAGGTCACAGGTTCGTCAAAGCTGGAGACAGACCGGTAGGGCTGAGGCCAAGACAGTCATCGTCTTCTCTGCAGGGATGTCTTCTTTCTTCCTATTTCATTACAGATCTAGCTTCTAGGTCTGAGGGAGCCTCCTAAATACTAAATTTAGGGCGCGTTTTAGGGGTGTAGTAGGTAGGGCCAATAGGCAGCTTACCCGGGGGGACTACGCCCACTATTATGCCCCATTCTGTGGGAGGGGGCATATACCTAACCCTGACTGGAGGAGTCCGCTCATCTTCAAGATGGATGGTACTGAAAAGTGTGCTTAACTTCACCTCCTCCACCTGAGGGGTGGAGTTGGCAAAGTCTCCTAGTCTCTCTGAGTTTTCAAGCCAGTTTTTCCGCCAAAATTGGTGGTGTACACTAGAGGCTGCCATCTGCTGCTAGCAGTACAAAAGGAAGGGGTCCCAGACAAAGAACAGATAATTCAAAATGTGACTTAATTGAAAATACAATTGTTTCAAGAAGCAAAATTATTAGATGCAAAAAAGTTTAATTCAGATTTGCACATGCTACCGTTCATTGGTTAGAACACATAACAAATATTTCTCTAAATAGCAAGATTTTTTATGTGTGCCCACATACACAACAGGGAAGGGGTGAAGTGAGGGAAAGTGTCAAGGATAGGGTAGGATAAAGGGATAACCTGAATCATTCAGTGACATGTATTATTCACAATTCAGAAATTAAGTACATGTGGTTCCTTTAGCCAAAGGCACCAACATAAGGCTCGTAGAGAGTCCTGAAACAGCTAATGCAGACAACCAAACTCTACTTCAGCCGCTAAAGTCTTGCTTGGGGTAGGAGTTGGTGATTGTTGTATGGTCTACGTTTCGACCCAAAATACGTGTAGGAAATTGGTCCTTACAGAACGGGTCTTCTTCAGGACAAAAACAGTTGTGGGTGGGCGACCTCCTAGGGGCAGTTAAAAGTAATCAATTAGCACACACCCATCCTGTTGATTAATACAAGGAAATATTTACAACAAGGGGTGGTGAGGGACAGAGTCTCTGAATTAAGCAGAAAGCTCTCACCCAGTCAAAAGATCAGGGCTAGATCCAACACCGTTTTTTAGCTCACTGCACCATCCCAGTTTCAGAACCTGGCTGTATGCAAATTAGTCTGTTCCTGTCCCAGTCTTCAGACTGATTTGCATATAGCCAGGTTCTGAGCTGGGATGGGGCAGTGAGATAAATAACGGTGATGGATCAAGCCCTGATCTTTGGACTGGGTAAGAGTGGTCTGTTTAACTCAGACACTCTGTTCATCACCACCCCCTTTTTTGTAAATCGTTTTTGGCCACTATAGGTGTGGCAGGGTATACTCAGACATGAGTCCCTTTCTCACTGCTCCATCAGGATTCAAGCAAGCCGGGCCGAAGAAGGCTGAAATGCCAGAAACCGGTCCCCGGTAGCTTGTCTCCTTTCTGGTGAAGAATTGGCTTGGTAGTTTAGTCTGCCCTGTTCCCATGATGCACTGGGCCAGGGACAGACTGATTTGCATATAGCCAGGTTCTGAGCTGGGATGGGGCAGTGAGATAAATAACGGTGATGGATCAAGCCCTGATCTTTGGACTGGGTAAGAGTGGTCTGTTTAACTCAGACACTCTGTTCATCACCACCCCCTTTTTTGTAAATCGTTTTTGGCCACTATAGGTGTGGCAGGGTATACTCAGACATGAGTCCCTTTCTCACTGCTCCATCAGGATTCAAGCAAGCCGGGCCGAAGAAGGCTGAAATGCCAGAAACCGGTCCCCGGTAGCTTGTCTCCTTTCTGGTGAAGAATTGGCTTGGTAGTTTAGTCTGCCCTGTTCCCATGATGCACTGGGCCAGGGACAGACTGATTTGCATATAGCCAGGTTCTGAGCTGGGATGGGGCAGTGAGATAAATAACGGTGATGGATCAAGCCCTGATCTTTGGACTGGGTAAGAGTGGTCTGTTTAACTCAGACACTCTGTTCATCACCACCCCCTTTTTTGTAAATCGTTTTTGGCCACTATAGGTGTGGCAGGGTATACTCAGACATGAGTCCCTTTCTCACTGCTCCATCAGGATTCAAGCAAGCCGGGCCGAAGAAGGCTGAAATGCCAGAAACCGGTCCCCGGTAGCTTGTCTCCTTTCTGGTGAAGAATTGGCTTGGTAGTTTAGTCTGCCCTGTTCCCATGATGCACTGGGCCAGGGACAGACTGATTTGCATATAGCCAGGTTCTGAGCTGGGATGGGGCAGTGAGATAAATAACGGTGATGGATCAAGCCCTGATCTTTGGACTGGGTAAGAGTGGTCTGTTTAACTCAGACACTCTGTTCATCACCACCCCCTTTTTTGTAAATCGTTTTTGGCCACTATAGGTGTGGCAGGGTATACTCAGACATGAGTCCCTTTCTCACTGCTCCATCAGGATTCAAGCAAGCCGGGCCGAAGAAGGCTGAAATGCCAGAAACCGGTCCCCGGTAGCTTGTCTCCTTTCTGGTGAAGAATTGGCTTGGTAGTTTAGTCTGCCCTGTTCCCATGATGCACTGGGCCAGGGACAGACTGATTTGCATATAGCCAGGTTCTGAGCTGGGATGGGGCAGTGAGATAAATAACGGTGATGGATCAAGCCCTGATCTTTGGACTGGGTAAGAGTGGTCTGTTTAACTCAGACACTCTGTTCATCACCACCCCCTTTTTTGTAAATCGATTAATACAAGGAAGGCGGATTTGAGAAAATTATCAGTTAAAAACGTGTTGTCGAAGTACAAAAGACATTACACACATAGTTCCATTATTGCAGAGGATTGTAATTCAGATATACAAGATCTGGTACTGGCTCACCTATCGCGGAGGGCGAGAGGAACAGAGTCTACAGGGGGTGATATCTCCCGGACCACGTTATAGATTCATGACTGAAAATTACAAGGAAAGACAGTGTCATCTCTTAGTCTGCTAAAAATCACACCAAATTCTGTTCTGTATGGGTAATTCAGAAATTTCGTTGACAAACAGACACACCTATGGACATCTTGTCGCTTGGACTGTAATCGAATACACATAAGAGCTTCGCCAGCCCCCAATTGGCAGGATAAATACCAAACTGTTGGTTTGAAAACGTAGGGCAAATGTCCCAGCAATTATTCAATGAATAAGAAAAACAAGCTCCCTAAATCGAGATATAAGAATGGTCGTGTTTTTTACATATTCGGCCAATCAAGCTTATAGGGGTGTCTATTCATGCAGGCTCAAAAAATGGCATACCTCACGTGCGCTTGTGTAATACCAGGAAGCGCGTATATTTCGTGTGCAGAATAGACCTGAGTGCCGTCTCTCTGCAACCAATTATAAGGCAAACATTAGGTCTACCGATAAATGTAAATTTGCTAGTTTTGCATTAAAAATAATGCATTTCAAATGTAAAGATCATACCTTCAACCACTTAGTAAGTTCGTATAATTGCCTCGTGGTGGTCGGAAAAACGCCTGTGCATGGGAAACAGAGCGGGAAAATAGTGCTATCGGTAAAATACATTTGCACAGTTATAAGTGACTCGCTGTTAACAAAGTTAAAGACATACCTCTGAACTCAGAAGGGTCCTGGAGGCGTCTCGCCGAAAAACATTTATTGTTAATTGTTCGAATGCCGCTTGACACTCTGGGGTCCAGTTCACCTTCTTGGGCTGATTTTTTGACGTGAGTTCGGTGAGGGGCCCCACGATGGTACCATAGTCTTTCACGAACCTTCGGTAGTAGCCCGTGAGGCCCAGGAAGGCTCGCACCTCAGTTTGAGTGATAGGGGGTTGCCAGTTCTGGATGGCGGCAATTTTCAGCTGTAGAGGGGCCACTAGGCCGCTTCCCACCTGGTGTCCGAGGTAGGTCACTGACCCTTGTCCAATTTGGCATTTGCTAGCCTTGATCGTAAGGCCAGCTCGCTGAAGGGCTTGCAGCACTGCCTGGAGGTGGTGGAGGTGCTCGGTCCACTGGTGGCTGTACACAGCGATGTCGTCCAGGTAGGCGGCGCTGAACTCTTCGAGCCCCGCCAGGACCTGATTGACGAGCCGTTGGAAAGTCGCTGGGGCATTCTTCATGCCGAAGGGCATGACCGTAAAATGATAGTGGCCATCGGGGGTGGAGAAGGCAGAACGTTCTTGTGCTCGGGGTGTGAGGCCGATCTGCCAATACCCTGCCGTCAGGTCGAAGATGCTGAGGTAGCGGGCAGCGCCCATTCGGTCGACCAGTTCATCTGCCCGGGGGATGGGGTGTGCGTCCGTTCTGGTGACCTCGTTCAGGCCCCGGTAGTCGACACAGAACCGGAGTTCCGGTGTGGTTCCGGGGGCGGCTGCTTTGGGGACCAGTACGACCGGGCTGGCCCATGGACTGTCTGAGGGCTCGATGACCCCGAGTGTGAGCATCTTAGCCACTTCCGCCTGGATGCAGGCCCGTACCCGATCAGGTACGCGGTAGGCCCGGTGGCGGATAGGAGGGCTGTCTCCGGTGTCCACATCGTGCACACACCAGGAAGTGACACCTGGGGTGAGGGAGAACAGACTGGCGAACCGTGATAGGAGGGCTTGGCACTCTTGGCGTTGTTCTCTGGTGAGGGTCTCCGAGAGTCGGACCCCATCCACGGAGCCGTCTTGCTCCTGGGTCCGCAAGAGGTCAGGGAGAGGCTCGGAGTCGTCTTCAACCCCATTGTCTGTGGCCATCAGTAGGCTGAGTTCTGTTCGTGCAAAGTGGGGCTTCAGTCTGTTGGTGTGGAGGACTCGGAGTGGATTCCGGGAGGACTCCATGTCGATCAGATAGGTGGCAGGACCTTTGCGCTCGATTACCTTGAAGGGTCCCGTCCATTTGTCTTGGAGAGCGCACGGCTCTGTGGGGGACATTACCCAGACCTGTTGCCCCGGCTCGAATTCGATGGATGAGGCGTTCTGGTCATACCATTTTTTCATGTCCTCTTGACTGGCCTCTAGGTTGGCTTTTGCTAGGTCTCTGAACCGCCGGGACTGGTTGCGGAGGGTGAGGAGGTACCGGAAGACATCTGGAGGGTTCTTTGCCGGAGGCATCTCCCAGCCTTCTTTGATCAGGCTGAGCGGCCCCCGCACTGGGTGCCCATAGAGTAGTTCGAAGGGGCTGAAGCCTAAGGATTTCTGTGGGACCTCCCGGTAGGCGAAGAGGAGGCACGGCAGCAGCACATCCCACTGGCGACGGAGGGGCTCTTCCAATCCCCCGATCATCCCTTTTAGCGTGCGATTGAACCGCTCAACAAGTCCGTTTCCTTGGGGGTGATAGGGGGTCGTGAAGCGGTAGGTGACCCCACACTGTTGCCAGAGGGACTTCATATATTTAGAAATAAAGTTCGTGCCTCTGTCACTGACGACTTCTCGGGGGAACCCCACCCGGGAGAAGATCCCCATCAGGGCCCGGCCGACCACTGGGGCTGTCACGGTCCGGAGAGGAATAGCCTCAGGGTAGCGGGTGGCGTGGTCCACTAGTACCAGGATGAAGCGATGGCCTTGTCTTGTGCGCGGGTCCAGGGGTCCCACAATGTCTATCCCGACCCTCTCAAATGGGGTCGTGACTACCGGAAAGGGTTGCAGGGGGGCCTTTAATTTGCGGCCGCTCTTCCCACTGGCTTGGCACGTGGGGCAAGATCGGCAATGCTGGTGCACATCGTTTCTCATTTTGGGCCAGAAGAAGTGGGTCACTAGGCGGCTGTAGGTTTTATCTTGTCCCAGGTGCCCTGCCAGGGGGACATCGTGGGCCAGATTTAGCAGGAAGTCTCTAAAGCGGAGGGGCACCACTAGTACCCGGTTGGCCCCCAGCTCGGCGATTCGTTGCTCGCTGTATAATAGATCATTGTCCCAGTAGACCCAATGAGTTCCGGAGGTGTCCCCTGCGCTTTGGGCGAGCGCTTGTTGTCGGAGTCCCTCAAGGGAGGGGCAGGTCTTCTGTTCCTGACGAAATTGTTCTTGTGTGGGTCCCCCTTCTTGAGCCCACTGGTCAAGATTAGCGAAGTCGGAAGGTTGAGCAAGTTCGAGGGGGGTGCCATGGCCGGGGGTCTCGGCGGGGGCGACCGGAGGCGGTGGCGCCGGCCATTCTGGTTCTTCCGGGTGATGGTTGGCACGGGCGGCCATGGACCGGGTGGTGACACACGCCCAGTCTGGGACGCCCAACATCCCCAAGTGTTCTTTTCGCTCCACGGCTGCCCACGGGGAGCTTTCCAGATCATTTCCGAGAAGGCAGTCCACGGGGGCGTCGTCTCGGACCGTTACCTTCAACATGCCGGAGACCCCTCCCCATTCAAAGGGGACGCAGGCCATCCGACACAGACTCTCCGAGTTGTCGGCTGATCGCACAGGGCAGAGAATGTTCGGTAGATATTGTTCTGGGGTCACCAGATGGCAGCGGACGGCTGTCACACTGGCCCCGGTGTCTCGAAGGGCTTCGGCCCGTTGTCCATTAATGCTCACCCATTGGCTGTACTTCTGGGTGTTAGCGGGTAGGGGGACCCGCGGGACCATGTCTCTTCCCCCTAAGCACGCGAGAGTCATGGCGGCTGGCTCCCACTCTTGATACTCTTGCTCGTCTGTTTCTTGTTCCTCGGAGATCTGTTCCTCCCCTAGTGCCGCGGCGGCCACATGGCGGGGTTTTGGACTCTGATACTGCGGGCAGCTTGGGTCGTTTGCATAGTGGCCGACTCGTTGGCATCGGTGACATGTAACATTGGCTCTGTACCCCGGTCGCGCCGGGGTGCTGCCCCGGTTGGCCGGGGGGGTGGTGCTGGTAGTGGGGGCGGCCGGAGTGTTGTCTCTTCCTCGTCCTTGGCCCCCTCCTCCTCCTCTGGGTCGGTGGTGACCATTGTTGTTCCTGTTCTGCTCGTAGGACCCATTCCGGCCCACTCTGGTGATTTCCCACCGGTCCGCTTCGGCTGCGAGCTGCCGGGGATCGGTTAACTTGCTGTCGAGGAGATGTTGGCGCAGTTCAATGAAGCAATTGTTGGACAGGTGCTCCCATACCATCAGATTGAACAGCTGTTCGTAGGTCGTGACGTTGTTCCCTCTGATCCAGCCTTCGAAGGCTCGGCTAAAGTACGTTACATAGTCCACCCAAGTTGTACCTGGAATGCGTGTGCAGTCTCGGAACCTCTGGCGGTACATCTCGGGCGTGAGGCCATAGCGGGTGAGGAGGGCCGCTTTCATATGGTCGTAGGAGGTCATCTGGTGGTCTGGGAGCTGTAACAGAGTATCGCGGCCCTCATTGAGGAATTTGCCCCATAAGCCGGCTCCCCAGTCGGCTCTATCGATCCGGTGCGCAGTCATCGCGATTTCATAGGCCTTAAACCATTGCTGGATGTCGTCTTCTCGAAAATATTCTCGGACCACATCCTTGGGGATGTGCACTTTTTTCTCCGTGGTCCCTGGGGTGGACGGTCTGTCGGGCACCCCTAACTCTTTATTTTGTTTGCGCAGGTTGATCTCGGCTAGGTTCCGTTCGTGCTCGTACGTTAGTCTTTTTTCCTCGAGCTCCCTTTGCCTCTGTTTCTCCTCTCTTTCTTCTCGGAGGCGAAGGTGCTCTAAGTTTATTTTTTGCTCGGCCAATTTGAGTTCTATGTCCATCTTGAGTCGGGCCATTTCGAGTTCGTGTAGTCGGGCTTTTTCTCTTTCTTGGATCTCGTCTTGCGAGAGACCGGTTCTTTGGCCCTCAGGGGCCGTGTTGGTATTTTTCGCGGTGCTTTGCTCAGGGGCTTCGACATCCCCGGTCTCTTTAGTCGACATTGTTGTTCGTTGTGGGGTGAGCTACTCTCTGTACGTTATGCGGTGATTCGGATCGCGCCGCTGGCCACCAATGTTAGACGGACCGGGAGGGTCGGCCGAGATTACGGGGAGAGGTCTCCAGGGAGAGCCGTCTCCAACGACTGTACAGACAAGTAACTTCCCCCCCCACAGACGGACACCACACAAGGTTGAAGGTTAACGAGACTTTATATGCAATTCTTAGGTTACGATAGTATGATACAAGGAGGTCTGGACTCCGGGGTCCCCTCGGTTCTGATCTCTTTGAGGAAAAGGGTAGCGGGACAGTCTTAATTACCAATGAGGTCGAAATAGCTCACAATCCTCGAGCTCGGCGTTCTTAGATGGTCGGGCCGTGGAGGAGCCAAGCAGGTCCCGAAGTAGATGAAGGGCGACGGTCCGCGGCGGAGCCTGCAGGTCCCGGTGAAAGATGACGGTTACAACGGTCCGCGGCCACGCCAGCAGATCCGGACGACGATGAAGGATGAAGGTTACGACGACTGTGGCAGCGCCAACAGGCAGGACGATGGTGCACAGGACAGAGCTACGGCAGCGCCAGAAGTCCGTCCAGGATGAGTTCCTCTTTACGTCTCTCGACTCCAAGATACAACTGCCTTCCTGCTCTGGAGCTGCCCCAGTTATAGGGCTGGCGTGCTTTGATGTCCGGACCCTCGCACTTGGAGGTCGGGAGGTCCGGGATGAGGGAGTCCAGACACCCAGCAGGGGGGTGGAGCCAGCGCCCGGGGAGGCGATGGGCGAGCGGCACTTGGTGGGGGAGAGCCATCGACACCTCCTTCTCCCATTGACTTGCCAAGTAGCCCGCTCACCTCCTGGGTGGATGGTGGTGCCGGGATGTCTGAGGCCTGGCCAGGCCCAGGGTTGAGGTCGGCCGGGGGCCAGGCGGCCATGTGGTGAAGTGTCCAAGATGGCGGCCCGGGCTGGGCGCGTGGGCCGGCAGTGGATCGGGCCCACGAGGTCGACATGCTCGAGGGCAGGGGTCCCTGAGGGGACGGAGGACGTGCAATGGTGGTGTGGGGTGCTTGTGTGACCGGGCTCGGGCCTGGTCGAGCCGGGGGAGAGCGGCCCTTCGTGTGGCCTGTCCAACAGTTCTAGTGCCTTTAAATAAGGAGGAGGGCATTTAGTATGAAAGCCGTATTACAACGTATTACATTCAACCGGCACGATTTCAGACATGGGGCTTACCTTAGGGGCTCTAATAAGGCGGCAGAGTTAATCGTATTTATCCGGCACACCTCTCTGAAAAATAACGAGAACATCGGTGGGTTTTTGTATTCAAACCCTACGTGCCACGTTCCCACATAGTAACCTCCTAGGGCGAAAAACAGGATATGATATTTGCGCTTACCTTCAGCGCTTCGAATTAGACTGGAATGTAATCCCGCAACCCGACGTGCTCAGGTCTCCGCCAAACAGCCGGGGCCTCTTAAACTTCCTGGTTGGGGGCAGGGGGTGGAGCATACCACCGAAGCCGCAGTGGAGATAGTAGAAAGACTACTCCTCCCCGGCTTATCCAGGTGATATTTGCTGATTCGGTACCCAGTAATTTTCTATTTGCAACTTGCCTATTGTGGAAGGCTTTTATGGGCTCAATTTTGGTTGTAAAAAATATAGATAATAAAACGAGGTTGTTTAGATTGAATCCGACTAAATACTCAAAAAAGTGTATAGAAAATCCTAACAACTTATTCTAGGCACATGGAGTTACCAGGCCCACAGGTACGCCGCGCCCCATCTTAATGGATAAATATTCAGACACACATTTTACGTTATTACAATTCCATGTCGTAGATGATCACATATGACACATTAAATACATACATATTATTCATTGTAGCATCGAATCTGTGGCTTACCTGCCAAGAAGGTAATGGAATGTACACGCAGTATATATACGGGCAGTGTGCACTTATCTCACAGGATAGTGTAGACCATACCCCTTTCTTGGTTTGTAATAGAATGTACACGTGTTATATATACGGGCAGTGTGCACTTATCTCACAGGATAGTATAACCATACCCCTTTTCTGGTTAAATCAACTCTCGTGCAAACCCGTAAACAGTGCACTTATCTCGCAGGGTAGTGTAAACTGTTCAACATATTGCCCTGTTCAAAGGATCAGAGATTAGCCAACTGTACAAAACTACTTTCAGATTCGTTTAGGCCCTCAACTACAGAATTGAAAATATGGATCCACTTCAGCTCTCTGACATTGAGGATACTGGATAAATCACCTCCCCTTGGGCCTAGTGTCACCTGTTCCAAAACCACCCATTTCAATGTTTCAGGCATGTGGTTCTCTTTTTCGCAGTGTTCAACTAGGGGTGCCCCGGGTACCTTGCATCTAATCTGCAGTGTGCAAGGAATCTAGCTTTTACACGCTGCTGAGTCTGACCTACATATATATGGTCACATGGACAGATTATGCCATAAATCACATTCCTGGTGTTACAGTTCGTGTGGCTCTTATGTGTGTGTCGGTGATTTTTAAAAATAAAGTCCTTTGATTGGATAGTGGAAGGGCAAGCCTTGCAGTTGCCACACCTAAAATGTCCCACTACAGGTGGTTGTTTCCAGCATGAATCCCAAGGTAGGTGCAGACGGGCACTCCAAAAAGGATGATACCACATAATCTTTTACATTCCTCGCTTTTTTGAAGGCGTGCATGGGTACGTTTGTAATCTCCAAATCATCTGCAATTAAACCCCAGTGCTTGTTGATTGTCTTTCTGATTGCATGACTTTTAGTTGAAAAAGTAGTAACGCAAATCATGCGTTCTTCTTCTTGACAAATGCGTAGGGTAGGTTCCAAGAGTGTTTCACGATGACTAAACCATGCCCTCTTCCTGGAGCGCCTGATCAACCGTTTGGGGTAACCTCTTTCTATCAAACGTTTCATCAGTATGTCGGATTGTGTCATGTAGTCTTCTTTCTTACTGCAGTTCCTCCGGACCCGAAGGAACTGGCCATAAGGTAAGTTATCCCGAAGACTCCGAGGGTGGTGACTTGAATACTGCAAAGATGTAAACAAAAAGGGGGAGAGAGAGAGTCAGTGGATTCAGTCTCCCTAGTAATGCGAATAAACAAAGTGGAATCCACTCAGAGTGGTAGTGGTCCCTCAAGTGATGGGGAACACACAGTGTTGTTTAAATGCCCCTCACACACCAACAGGCCCCTTGGTGTCATGCTTCATCATCGGGGCCTTCGCACCCCTCTACGGGATGCGACTTGAATACTGCAACAGCGAGTTACGTTCCGCCTGTTTTCTGAAGAGTGTAGTATATAGTGTGCCTTCTTCCGCTACTATCGTGATATCCAGGAAATCAATTCTGCTGTTACTGGCTTGCATCGTGAATTGAATGTCTCGAGACTGCAAATTTAGCCAAGAGTGAAAACGTTCAAGTTCACTATCACTACCTTTCCATATGATCAAAACATCTGCTAGCAGCAGAGGCTGGGGGTCGCATTACAAAGGTAACAGGCCTTTGAAGTTTCCCCTTCAAGCACTGGCCCATCCTAGGAGAGAAGGTGTGGCACCTCTGCCCAGGATGTGCATTGATTCTGGACCCAGAGAGCAGAGGCTCTCCACCCAGGGGTCCAAAAGTATGTCTGTTTGGGGCAGGCTGCCTAAAGCCAGTCACTGCCCTCACCAGGGTCAGTAGGTTTTCAGGGGGCACCTTTGAGGTGCCCTCTGAGTCAGTTTAATTAAATCTCACACTGGCATCAGTGTGGATGTATTACAAGGAACTGCACAATCATTGCCGGTTTGGGCCTGTTAAAGGTCGGAAGGGACTTGCGTGAGAATGCCTGTTCCACTGAAACGACAGCAAGCACTTACAAGGTAAGATCGCATTATGAACTTAGCCCTGGACCCTTACTACCCATCCCCACAATCACACAGGTTTAGACAATACAAACACTCATACCGTATCTTCACAACACACAGACTAAGCTTCATTCACATCCCCCTAATGACCACATACCTTTAAATTACTAAAACGCACGCTCCAACTCATGCTCATTAATGCATGTTCTGCATTACTCCAGGCTCAAGAAATCCCATGCCTTATCATTTATCATAATCTTCATGTACTCTTCATCACAGAAACATGTCTCACTTCAATATACTCACACTTGCCAGATGTCTTTGTTCTCAAAGACTACAACATCAAGCATGCGGGTTGTGAAAATAAAAAGGGAGGAGGCGGCCCTCCCTTAATTCATAAGTCTGACTGGTTCTGCGACCTAGTTAAGCAAGTGGCATTGAGTTCCATGGAGCTCTTACCATGTCACTACTCACTCTTTGCAGCTCAGTCTGCAACCTTCCATCTCATCTACAGTGCCCCTAGATAGAACGAGGACTTCATAGAAGAATTCTCCGACATCCTAATCACTTCACCAATTCAACATTCCCACACTACCCCCCTCAGTGTCTTCAACTTCCTAAAAAATTAAAGTGTGAAAAAAGAAGACAACCCCTGCTCAACCTCATTGACACACTCAGCGTGATACAGCATCCCACCCAACCAACTCATCCCAAAAGCCAAATTCTTAACCTGGTCTTCACCAACCATGCAATGCAAACCTCCCATAGCCCTGAACTGGACTAACCACCTCACCATCTCCATCACCCTGCTCAGGGTCCAGCCAGCCAGCAGATTGATGTCATCACAACAATTTTTGAGATCTTTCAAAGCCTTCATCACCAAAACCTATAACTCAAACTCATCACTCACCCTTCCATCTCCAGTTCGATGCCATAATAACTTCAAGACATTTTTGGGAAATCATTTGAGCACCTGTTCTCCAACTAAAACATGGAGATGCAACCTTAACACTTTAACTCCTGGTACCCCAAAGACCTTTCGGACAATTAACACTCCATCTGCAAACAGGAAAGAAAATTGAAGAAAAAAATGAAATTCTAACTATACTTATTACTTCAGCGAAATACTATACCCACAACATTAATGAAACTCACACAAACCCTTAGTCTATCTATCTATCGCCCTCCCTCTATCTATCTATCGTCCTCCCTCTATCTATCTATCACACTCACTCTATCTATCTATCTATCGCATGACCACAGCATCACTCAGCACCACCACAGCATCAATCTGTGCAACCATTTAACAACAACTGGTTCAAATATGTTCTCTCAATGTTTCAAGCTTTATTACATATGTCACAAAAAGATGTTAATATTTCACTTCTGTTCTTGGATTTTCGTCACCATAAAATACATGGAACATAATCTTCACAAAGGTTATTTACAAAAGTTTAAGCTATTGCCATTATAAATTACACTAACTTTTATTTAAGTATTAATTATTAATAAAAATTAAAAGCCATTGTTATTTGTAATATCAATACATCTAAGTCACGTAAATACAACACATTTGCGAAAGTTATAACTATTGGTTATTCATTTAGCTATTTTCAAAACCAACACATAAATAAAAAAATAGTAATTTACAATACCAATAGCTCAAACTTTCCTAATGCGAGACCTATTGCATTGCAAATGCTTGTTTCTTTTTATATAAGATGTATGTAGTGTTACTTTTTTTCCTTCTAGATAAGATGTATGCGAATGTGATGACTGGTCATGCGTGGATCCCTGTTTTAATGCTTTTTCAGAAAGGGGGTGTGTTGTAACATGTTTTACTGGTTTCCTTCCCTACAATGCTCAACCAGTAAGTGTGATTTTGGAACCAATGTTGTGTGTGGCACAATGCTTGGTTAGGGACTGTTAGGCCAGTGGGCAGAGAGTGGTTGAGCAGGGTGGATGCTGCTCCTGGTGAGACACTCTTCTTCCCGATTTATAACTCTTTATACTGTTAATACAATGGTCTGCAATTATCTACCAGAATTTGTCCTGACCTCCATTTACATAGGGAAACTCCTCTTACCACATTACACTTCGTCTGAGATAAATGAGACCCCTTGTGACATGGCCAAAGCACAGATCCAGATCCTAAACCTATACAGCTCCCTATTACACCTCAGCCCACAGTTTTGGATTAAGCAGGCCAGAGAGAATGCTGCCTCCTTTAGGAACAAATGAACATATAAAGAACAAGCAACAATACTAATCTACAAACCGAGCAGGAAACTCCGTAATAAAACAACATTCTCACAGCCAAGGAAAATACAGATGGCTCTCACTGAAACACCAAATTACAAACTCTCTCTCCCTTATCTTCGCTGCATGCCTCAAACTTTCCATCTGCCATTACAGACGCTGTCCGAGTTCTGAACATTTATTTTGTTGCTACTAAACAATGCTGATATCAGCAACAAGAGAGGGCGGAAAATATCACAACTTACAAATACCGAACCCATCAGCAAAGGCCATGTTTTGGCATCATGTTGGTACTGGACTGGCACATGCATTTTCACAGTACAGCGGGGTCTGAGCTGCAAGTGGAGGGTCTTATACTGCGCTGGCAGTGGCGGCTCCTCCGCTAAGGCAGAGGAGCGTCCCCCACTCCTTTGCAGCAGTGAAATAAAGGGAAAATAAAATGATAATAACTGCAGACGTTTTGTGGGGTGGGCGGGGCTGCTCTGCTCTGAGAGCAGGGGGAGGAGTGGTGGGCACACTCATTAAGTGTGCAAGAATGGTCGGCCGGCTAGCACGGGCCGGCCAAACATTCTTGTGCACTTTGTATCTTCTCTATTCAGGCTGTATTGCAGCCTGGGTGGAGAACATGCCCAGGCCCCTATTGCCTGTCTGAGCGCCAAACCACGGTGCTCAAACCAATCACAACGCTGTATTGCAGCATTGTGATTGGCCGATTGGCCTAGGGGAGCCTGGGTGTGCTTCCTGTTCCGGTAAGAGCGAGGGACTACGGAGGAGAGACACAGTGAGGAAGCGGTGAGGAGGTACGTTTTTTCTTTCTTCTTCTCATCCCCCTCCCGCCAACCCTGATACATGCCAGCTGCCACTGATGGGCTCCTTTTCCATAGACTCTCAGATCTAGGATGGGATTTGGAAAGAACTGCTTCTCAGAATCACAATAGATCCAACCTCATTTACGTCACAGTGGAAGATATAAAACAATCAGCCAGTGGCTCCTAAGTCAAAATATGTGTTCTCATTTTCAGAACTACTGCACGGGATTTCAAAAGAGACAAGACAAAAATGTTATTGGTTGTCTCAAAACAGCACACATTACCGTAGTACTCCATATCACTGAAGGAAACTACTTTGTGTGTGGATGTGTTCCTTGTGAAAAGGAAACATATCATAACTCGTAGTAAATTAAACCAACGGCTGAAGTGGGCCGATGCATTGCCCCTTGATGCACACTGGAGTGAGTGGGAGAAAAATGTGAATTACACAACCACAGACTAATGGATGAATTCTTGCTGAAATCCTGTATAAGTAACTATGTTATGCACATCATTTTAGTAAAATCAAAAGGTCTTGACTAACACAGACCTAAAACAGCAAATCGACTATCATTGGCTGCCAGCCTCTTGCCTTGGAGAAATAAGGCATGAAAGGAGAAAGGCAAGAAAGAAGGAAAGAATAAAAGAAAGAAAGAAAATGAGAAAGAATGCAAGAAAGAAGGAAAGAAAAAAGGAAAACCAGAAAGAAAAAGGAAAGAAAGCAAGAAAGAATAAATGAAAGAAAGAAGGCAAGAAAGAGAAAGATGGTAAGGAAAGAAAGAAAAAAGGCTATAAGGAAGGAAGAAAAGAAAGAAAGAAGGAAGGAATGAAAGCAAGCAAGAAAGAAAGAAAGGTTGGATTACAGATCAGGATAGCTTACTAAGAGTCGATTCACTGAGCTACCTCAGCAGCGGGAAACAGCCTTAATAACGATTCTTTAAGAACGAGTGTACTTAACAACGATTCATAAACAACGACCTTTGCATGAACCACGACTTCCTAAACTACGACGTACACGAACAACGACCTCGATAGTACAACGACTTATTCACTAATTTCTATAAAAAATGGCCAATAGATGGCACTGCAACCCACGATTTCGGAAGGGCATGTGTTAGGTACCTACCAGGTTTATATGTAGTCAAGTTCTGCATCTTTGATCTGCTGCTTTGTGTTTTGGAGGGAGGAGGCAGTGGTTCACACAAAGTATTTGTTGTATAAGGGGTGTACTGGCTGCTTATGGCAGGTGAATAATACATAAGAATGCTACACAACTGTTCTTGCCGACTTATTTTATTATGCAAATATAGATGTTTCTCATTGGAGCCTCTGTCTGCGAGCAGTTATATTTGCCTTCTCAAAGCAAATAAAACTATGATCATGTGAGAAATCACCAACACAATTTACACATGTACAACTTTTGGTTTCATATATGGCCAGTTATCGGAAACAGAGACATAACTCTTATGGCAAAAATAATACACCTACATTTTAAGTATCTAATTTGTAAGATGACTGTGCTCTGTGAGATAAAGTATACCATTTACGTGATAATTTAAACATTCTTCACTTAAAATTGTTTATTATAAAAGTCATGTTTAATGTAATTACTTTTCTTTCTGTTTCAAACATGCGTTTTCTTAAGAACATAGTTGTATATTCGGGTAATGTGGAAATTGATTATTTTTCGTGGTTTAGGAAGTCGTTTTTAAGAATGTAGTGGTTTGGGTTTTCTCGTGGTTTAGCCTTCGTGGTTTAGGCATTCGGTGTTTAAGAAGTAGTTGTACAATCATACATCCCTCAGCAGCATGCAAATGTATCACCGACTCCACTGTAATGAACTGTCTGCCTGGCTCATTAATTTATGCATTTAATGAATTATCTCACTGGCTTCAAAAGTATCTGTGATTATTTTCCAAATGAACTATCTTAGCGAAACATGAGGATAATTGCATTGCCATATTCAGATACTGAAGCACCTGTAAGTTTCCCAATTTTTCCTAGGATCACAGTGCACATTATTTGATACTAAAACCCAAGTTACACCCTATCTATGTTTAAATAAAAGTGTTGCAAATCAAAAACAATACAAGGCCTGTTTTCTTCTTGGGAAAAGTTTATTAAAGACCCTTTTGTGAAACTGAGTCCAGGATAAATATGTTCTGCAGAATTGTCTGCTTATGAAATCACATTTTATAATATTGAAGCTTTCGGTTTGTGTATCATATTGTAATAGATCAATATAATTACACTTCATTCCGTGCATTGTAAAAAGAGGATAAAAATCCAGAACAGATTCATATGGATATAATCTGGTATGCTGAGAAATAGCAGGAGTCAGATAAACAAAGACCACTCCAAAAGGAATTTACAACAGCAGTGGCAGAGACAGGAACTTATGAAGTTGGAAGGTGCCCCGTGCTCACATAAAAAGCGTCCTGTTTTTGCATCAGGCTCTAAATGCAAAGGCAATGCTGAAGTTATTATAAAGTAAAAACAAAAAAAAACACTTACACAGAAGGGAACTACATTGTGTGTGGATGTGCTCCGATGGAAAGAGCAAATTGAGTTAATCAAAGTGAAGTTAAACAGCGGCTAAAGTAGGCTGACCCATTGCCCCATACTGTATGCTGTGACACAACAACAGACCAATGGATGACGAGGACAAGATTAAATCCCCTATGCGAAAGAATATTGTACATATCATTTAAGTAAAATCAAAAAGCCAAAGCTAAAACCAGACCTAAACATGTATATTGCCTACTTTAAACTTTTTTTTAATCAAATTCAAAATAAAAATAATGCAAAGATAAGCTTCAACGCCCAACACTGTTAAGCGAAGCTTCAACCCCCAAGACTTATAAGCGGGTCAGTAAGTCCCAACTTGCCATTCACTGGACCACTACTCATCCCACCAGTAGTTAGGCCACACAAACTCAGCCCACACTGATAATTCTAGAATCAGTCAAATACAGCTATGCCATAGTGTACTGTGCAAACATGAAAACACCAGCGTTATATGGTACTAAATAAATACAGAATATATTGATTACCTGAGAAGAGACACCATTCCCAGTTTACTGGACGAATGTCCTGCGACGCGAATCGTTCCTGTTTTATTGATTTCTGTACTACCAAAGGGGCATTCTGCCTGTGGTGAGGACATGTCTCAATAGAGTAATTATTGTAATTTTAATACTATGTTCATAGTGGTTGATTATAAGCGTGTGCACTGAGTCATGGGAAGGCTTGGATTTGAGAGTCACTTTACACAGAGCCTTTATTCTTTGATTCCCAAAACTTCTTGATTTGTATGCTGCATAGTATAATATTTTATGATCTGAAGTGTGTCATGTACTATTATGCTATATGTGCGTTTCTTTATTCGATGCATATGCCATTATCAAGGACCCACTGTGGTACTTATGAACGTGTTACGCCTGTCAGAATGTTGCATCCTGGTCGTATTACGGAAGTGTAGAGCATGGAGTATTTACCTTTCTGGGCTAGCGGTGATCAATTATGGCCAGGGCCTGTCCTAAATCTGGTTGACCGGGACGAGGATGTATGACGTTACAACTCATACTTTTACCACGCATACCATTACAACGCGGTTTTTACAACGCATACCATTACAACGCATAGCGCTATGGGGTGCTGGATAGTGAATAGTTTAATTTACTATTCCAACTCCAGTCCCCGTGTACACTAGGGAAGGTGTTGGATAGTAAATTAAACTTATTCCCTATCCTAGAGCGCCCCCCAGCGCAATGCGTTGTAATGGTTTGCGTTGTAATGACTGCGTTGTAATGGTAGTGTGTGGTAAAAGATTCGTTGTAAGGGTTGTATACCCCGGGACGACGCTCTGGGCGGAAAGAAAATTTGGGGGCATATTATCAAGGAGGTTTATCTCCGCTGTTTTGGCTTTAAAAGCCAAGAAAGCGGATATAAAATTATCTCCCTAATACCTAGCTGTCGCTAACACCAGTTAGCGACAGCTAATAGGAGATAGCGACCATCTTGGGCCCCACTTTGCATGTCAGTGATATTTATCACTAATGACATGCAAAGTGGGCGTTCCAAGATGTTAGCGACTGAAAACAGTCGCTAACATCGCTATCTCCAATTACCAACTTTTGGAGATATTCGCGCTAAGCGCGAATATCTCCAAAAGCTAACACCTGCCCTGAGCAGTTCTTAGCCATGTTATCCAATGGGAGGTGGATAACATGGCTAAGAGTATTAGCTCGGTAATGCATGAATATTGTTGACTTTTCAGCGATATTCATGCATTGCGGCGATATTTATCGCATTTGCGATAAACCTTGGTAATACCAATGTTTATTTGCGGTAAAAATCGTCGCAGCTCAGTGGTAAATTTTTGTCTCTAACCAAGCAATAGCGATAATCATCGCTTTTGCTTGGTAATATGCCCCTTGGTGTTTGTTGAGGGGGTCGGGTCCTTGGGGTGTGACAGCAGGAGGTGTGAGGAAGCTAGGAGGAGGAAACAGTATATGAGGGCCGCTGCACTCCAAGGTAAATACAATTAAACTGGGTAGTTTAGGTAATCAATTAGATAGGTGCGCAGGAGGTCACCTTCCAGGTCCAAAAAGGTGCGTTAGATATGAAAGCAGTGAGAGCATTACAGGGGGTAAGGACAAATCCTGGGCACTCTGGTAGGCACCTTGGTGCGTGAATATGTTAAATAAAGTTCTGAATCCAGTGCTTGAACAAAACTGTTGTTAGGTTTATTTCAACGAATATTTCATCATCATGGTAGTTTGTTGATCATAATTCAATATTTCCATAATCATATTTCAGTCATATGATCACATATCAAAGTTTCAATGTATTTGTTGGTTTACACATTCAAAATCGTCCCGATGCATTTCGTGCAAGGATGCACTTCTTCAGGGGGAATCAGGTGTAGGAAGAAAAACCGGCATTCTACAATGTCCAGGGAATCTCTACAAGAGTGATCGTCTTGTAGAGACTGAAATATGATTATGGAAATATTGAATTATGATCAACAAACTACCATGATGATGAAATATTCGTTGAAATAAACCTAACAACAGTTTTGTTCAAGCACTGGATTCAGAACTTTATTTAACATATTCACGCACCAAGGTGCCTACCAGAAGCTAGGAGGAGGGCAGGGGGCTGATGGGTGTTAACAATTAAGCTGAGGTAAATTGAGGGCTGATTACAAAGGGCCCTATGTAGGTGGCCCATTACCGGTCGGTACCGGCCAAAATTAACGAATTTCGTCCGGTACCGACCGGTAATAGGCTTTTCTTATGTAGGGGGCCAAAATTAAGGATTCGGTAATTTACCGAATCGGTAAATTACCAATATCTTAAATACCGATTCGGTAACGGTAAATTACCAATATCTTAAATACCGATTCGGTAAATTACCGAATTCCTAATGTAGGGAGCACTTAAATGTAAATATGTTGTACTTGTAAAGCGCACGGCTGCCCCAGCGCTGCACTCATACCGCTGTGGAACCCTTCCTGGCTTTTCCCTGTGAAATGTCCACTATTGGACACCCCCAAGGTGAAGCCAGGTATCCAAGCGCTGCTGGGATCGTTGTGGAGATTAAGCAAGCTATTACCCAGAGTCACACGCATGATTTGACAAGGAACCCAGGCGAGAATTATCAGGTCCGGGGAGATTGAGTCCAAGAGCCGCCGAGGTGGGAATTGAACCCTGGTCCCAGGCCAGACCTCTGCATCAGGGTCTGCCTCACTAACCACTGAGCCACACTTCTCCACCATTCCTATGGGCCTCCAGCCCCATAGGAATGAATGGCAATTACCGAATCGGTAAATACCGATTCAGTAAATACCGAATCTTAACGATTCAGTAATTTTTACCGAATTTTTAGCTACATAGCATTTACCGATTCGTAAATACCGAATCGGTAAAATTAGGTATTTACGGAACTGTTTAGCCAAAGAGCCAGGTCTTGAGGGTCTTCCTGAAGGTGTTCAGGGAGGGGGAGCGCCTGATGTCTGATGGTAGCTTGTTCGAGGCTGTTTACATAACATTCAGTCAGGTAGCTACCTGCTGCGCTCCTCGGAATATTGGCACCCCGGGCCTGGGCCCAGCATCCCATGCCCAACCTGATAGCGAACTCAACTCACAGTTATAGAACGCGTGAACAAGCCGTAATGGTGAAACGCGTCGTAACTTTTTACTTGCCGAAATAAAGGATCACAAGCAAGCGCAGAGTGTCTGGGTGACCTTCTTGATTGAGAGCGAATATATATATATATATATATATATATATATATATATATATATATATAAATATATATATATATATATATATATATATATATATATATATATATATGTATAGATAGATAGATAGATAGATAGATAGATAGATAGATAGATAGATAGATAGATAGATAGATAGATAGATTTTAAGAATTTTGTGGGAAAACAAAAGGTCTTGGATGTCCTATTTGACTCCTCAGCATCGAGACCTTTTTTCGTGCAATTAAGGAGCACAGGGTGAGTACTTTTAATTCGGACTTCTTTTTAAATTCATTTGTTTGAAGTCACTAGAACTCTGCAAGACGTTAGTGCAAAACCTTTACATTTTTAGGTCTTGCTAAACTCAGCATTAGCTCTTAATTTCAGAGTTCATGCATTCAGAAAGAAAAGAAAGCAGAGAGAGGGGCTTTGGGTCAGCCTCTTCAGATATTGCAAGTCAGTATTTGATTGCACCTAGTTATTTTACTTTGCACAAAGGGAAGGATGGACATTTGGAATTGAAAGTCCGGATCAAGCTATCCTCGCTTGCTTTGATTGTCATTCACAATTTGGATAAGCCCACTGGATAGCATACAAAAAGGGGAAAATGGGTTAGTGCCCTTTAAACATTGGTACAATGAAATAGTCATGCAGACTTTGTATCCGCCCTTCAGCCACTGCTTTGTTGCAGTTTCATTCATAGGGGAGATATGGCCTAGTGACTAGAACGGTCAACTTTGGAACATGATGATTAGGGTTCGAAAACTCAGCGATTGACTCAACATTGTGTGATTCTTGGCAAATCACTTAATTTTCCTGTGTCTAGAAATGTGAAACGTCATGTGTGAACTGTATTTGGTTAACCCCACTTGATGTGCATGATCTTGTAGTTTGTTTCTCAATCGCCAAGTAATGTGCAGCTCTGTTACTTCCGAGCTATATTGAGCTATATAAATACCAACACATACATGAACATTCTGGATCAGCACATAGGAAACGCTAAAGAAGTGTTTCCCAGGTGCAGTGTCCCTTGGGGTGTCCATCCCTTACTTCCACTGGATGACATCCCCTCCCTCTCAGCCAGTGCTATCTTGTAAAAACTTGATCGGACGTGAGGAGTTAGCAGCACTTTGCAAGGTACCTCAAGAGGAATTACAAGCTTCTGATACCCCTCACCCCATGCCCGACACCCCCACAACAACCCCAGTATTTATGTAGAAAGCAATGCGCTCATGTAGTGCATGAGAGTGTTGCCATCCGTAGTCCTTGAGAGTGCCATCTTAAGTGCCTGAGAGGGCATGTCATCTGTAGTATCTGATATCACAGTTACCTATATTTTCTGACAATGTAATCCATCTGTATTGTCGAAAGTTCTGAAGTCTGTGGAGCCTGAGAGCACTGCTATCTGTAGTGTCTGGAAGTGATGCTTTATCTAGTGCTGGAGATGCCATCAGTCGGGCTGGACTGGTCCCATGAGGCACAAGGTCAAGACTGATTTACATATGGCCATGTCTGAACTGGAGTGGCTTGGTGAGCAAAATAACAATGGATTAAACCCAGATCTGTGACTGGGGGTGAATGTTTTGCCATTGTGCAACATTCCATCCATCATCTTGTGTGTTTTGCTGTTCACCCTATGTGGGAAGGGTATGCCCAGACGTGGGTCCCGTCCTCACTAAGCAACTGGAGTCAAGCTATCCTGGCTGAAGACGGCTGATAGCCAGAACCCGGTCCAAGGATGCTTGATTCCGGTCAAGGGAAGACATGGCTTGGCAGTTTGGGCTGGACTGTTCCCATGAGGCACAGGGTCAAGACTGATTTGCATATGGGCATGTCTGAACTGGGGTGGCTTGGTGAGCAACATAACGATGGATTAAACCCAGATCTGTGACTAGGGGTGAATGTTTTGCCATTGTGCAACATTCCGTCCATCATTTTGTGTGTTTTGCTGTTCACCCTATGTGGGAAGGGTATGCCCAGACGTGGGTCCCGTCCTCACTAAGCCACTGGAGTCAAGCTATCCTGGCTGAAGTCGGCTGATAGCCAGAACCCGGTCCTAGGATGCTTGATTCCGGTCCAGGGAAGACATGGCTTGGCAGTTCGGGCTAGACTGTTCCCATGAGGCACAGGGTCAAGACTGATTTGCATATGGCCATGTCTGAACTGGGGTGGCTTGGTGAGCAAAATAACGATGGATTAAACCCAGATCTGTGACTGGTGGTGAAAGTTTTGCCATTGTGCAACATTCCGTCCATCATCTTGTGTGTTTTGCTGTTCACCCTATGTGGGAAGGGTATGCCCAGACGTGGGTCCTGTGCTCACTAAGCCACTGGAGTCAAGCTATCCTGGCAGGAGACGGCTAATAGCCAGAAACCGGTCCTAGGATGCTTGATTCCGGTCCAGGGAAGACATGGCTTGGCAGTTCGGGCTGGACTGTTCCCATGAGGGACAGGATCAAGACTGATTTGCATATGGCCATGTCTGAACTGGGGTGGCTTGGTGAGCAAAATAAAGATGGATTAAACCCAGATCTGTGACTGGGGGTGAATGTTTTGCCATTGTGCAACATTCTGTCCATCATCTTGTGTGTTTTTTTTATCTGTAATATGTGAGACATCAATCTGTGTAGGGTGCTTACGTAACCCCATGAGAATTGATTATAAACACATTCCACTGCTATGGGTCTTTAACATACTTGTCCATATTCCTCCCCATGCAAGGCCCCAATCTGGGCCAGACCCCAGTGTGCCACCTCCTCCCTCCGTTGGGAAATCGGTGGAGCCAATCAGGACTTCCAGCTTCTCGTTATTAGTCGTTTCACCAACAGTAAAGGCAAATCCACAAATCGGGACAACACCCTAAATCTCTTAGGTGTTAGAAATAATCCTCGGATACAGGGTTCTGGCGTGTACCAGTGGGGCATTCCGGATAAATCTGGGAGTGTAGCCCCAATGCTGGCCCACTATGTGGATATGGAAGGGTATGCCCATAACATGTGCATTAGGCATCAAGGGTAAGTTGTAGACGCTGTGGGGATCATTGTATTGATTCTGTGTGGTGTGAGATAGGCTCTATGTAGTAAAGAGAATTGAATGAATTTAAATCTTGAGTTATGTGAGACCTTCTTGGGGGATTCCAGTAAAGAGGTCCACTCCCTGTCTGTTTGCTCTCGGGAAAAGTATCCCTCCCATTTAACCCTTAGTGAAACTATGTGATCATGAGGTTTGAGCACAATCCTCATTAAAGCCAATGAATTAAGTGTCTACTGTGTCCTATTGTGTGCAGTGCTCGAAGACGCTCATGTGTATCGGGTTCTGTCCTGTCTGGTGCCCAGTGCGTCTGAACATAGCGAAGAATACTGGTATGTGTTAAAAATAAAGATTTTGGTAGCCCTTAAGTGTGCACAAAATCTGGATGTGGTATCAGTGTGCCATCTGCAAACAGTAAACCCACACTCAATACCCTTTCCTACTCCCAAGGGCGCGACTACCTGGCTGTCAGTATGTCCCAGGACATAGGCAGGCCACACAGGGGGACATTTGTTGAATGTGGCAGTGTAGAGTAATGCCGTGTTCCAGTCGATGAGGGCTATATGCAATAAGAGAGAGCTGGGCAGATGAAAGGAGAGCATATCAATCTGCGTAGTCCGGCTCAGCTTATCAGGTCTGTCCTATTTTCCTCAGATTATGCCCAGCCAGCCAATAAGATAGCCATTGAAGTTGGCTGGCTATACAATAGTCTTTTAATGTCTGGGACACCCAAGCTTTCCCTATAAACTGGTAACTGCAATTTGGCGAGGCTCACCCTACGGACATCCGTACCCCAGTTCAACTCTATCGGCAAATGTGTTCAGTAGGGTGAACACACGAGCCAGCACCAAGATTGGCAGTTTCACAAAGTAGTGCAACAAGCGCAGTGATAACATAATTTTTCCCAGAGCTAGCCACCCCGCCACCGATAAGGGTAGTGTGATCCAGAAACCCACTTGTGATTTAAGGGAGTTGATCATTTTTATGAGATTATCCTCCATCAGGTCATGCGTCTCACGGTATACTTGAATGCCTAAATAGCAGAAGGTTTGTGGTGCTACCAGTATATTTACATTCCCGAACAGTTCACTCATAGTTCTACATAGGAGCTAGTGAAGGAGAAGGCACACAATTTATCCACGTTTATGTGAAGACCAGATAGTCTCCCAAACATGGGCATTAATTGGGCCCCTTCGTCCAAGCCAGTGCTGAGGTCCTTTAGAAATAAAATCATGTGATTGGCATATAATGATATGGATTGTATCATGCGTCCTATACGGATTCCCCACTCCCTAACTTCCTGACAGATTCTCTGCACAATGGGCTCAATTGCCTATACAAATAGGAGAGGTGAAAGCGGGCAACCCTGACGTGTCCCGTGTGACACATGGTGTGCAGTTGAGATATATGGTCCCATTCTGGCCCTGGCTGTGGGCTACGTATACAATAGTTTCACCCAGGGTATATAGGCTGCGGGTGTCCCGTAAAGACTAACACTGCTAACATAAATGCTTGCCGAACATCCAGGGAGAAACAGCCAGCAAAAGGATATTTCTATCAGGCGAAATCCATTATTTGAAACATATATTCAGTGAAGTTTTACAGTGGGGGATGAAACCACACTGGTCCGTATGCAGTAGGGATGGGATGTAGGGGGAGAAGTACTTTACTTAGAATCATAGGTCTTTAGGACGCTGGATCTGTAGGCGGGTTCACTGGTTTGAACCAGGATGTCACCAGTGCTTGTTTAGTATACGGAAGGAGCGTGCCTTCCTTTAATGACGTGCCATATAATTTTTGGAGTTGTGGGATCAGTCTTGTCATTTGTGGAATACAATTCCACTGGAAGCCCATCCGGAACCTGCCATTTTGTTTCGAGCTAGTTCTTTGATGGCGTCACATATTTCGCCCACCACAATGGGGGATCATCCACTGGCACTCTGGGTAATTGTGTTCAGCGTAAAAACAAGACTATGTTAGCAGGGTCTGAGGGTGGTGTGGCATTATATATGGTAGTGTAAAAATCTCTGAACACCGTGTTGATTATTAGTTGCGTCACTGCTGTACCCTGGTCTGGTGTGGTGGTCACTGATAGTATGGGTGTGGGTGATGTGTCCGGTTTAATTAATCTGGTTAGAAGTGTGCCTGATTTGTCCACCTCTGAGAGCACTCTTTGCTCTTATATTCTGTAATCGATTACCCCCGAGACGTTCAAGCAGTTTAGCATGAGCAATTGTAGCATTTTGCAGCTGGGTTGATGCGTCTACATTTCCCGCCACTGCCCGTTCCAATGGGCCTAAGCTACTTTCCACTTGTGTGTGCTCTTGAGGGACCTCTTTTCTAGCACCTACCAAAGTGTTTATCTACATATCCCATATTACTATTTTGAAAGCCTTCCTCTCCACTAATGAAGAGGAGGCAGTACCGAAATTTTCGTAGAAATATGTGTCCATCCTGTTGGTGATTGTCTCTCAGAATACCACATCTTCGAGAAGAAGTGGCTCCAAGCGCCATGTAGGGATTGGAGCTGGTACGCGACCCCAAGACAATGACATTTCTAGTGGATTACGGCTGGATAGGGTTTTACCAAGGTATGCGGCATGTGTATTGTTAGTTTGAAGGTGGGAAGCGCATAAGAATCTATCGAGATGGGAATGAAGCCTGTGTGGGGGAGAAAATAATTAATATTCCCTCATTGCACTATTATGGTTGCGCCATACATCTGATAGATTCCATCCTGTTATCCATTGTTGTAACACTCTAGCTTGTCTGACCGGTTCCAGGTAAGGGGGTTGCGATCGGTCCAGGGTGATATCTTAAAGTCTCCCTCCTAGAATCCAAGGTGTGGGAAGATGGCTTGATATATGATGTTTCCAATTCTGGAACTACCTTGTATCAGTCCAAACAATCCCTTATAGTGTCTGGTTGTAAGTCAACCTTATAGACAAGCTATCTTAATGGTAGCATAGACTAAGCAGCCTTAAAGGCTAAACTCAAGAGGTCGTGTTAAGCGAGCTGTTTTACCAATCACAATCCTGTAATATCAAATGAAAGGACACCACACAAGTATATATTATAAAAATATATGTGTTTATTACTAAAATAATCCCCAGTACTCTTTATGAGCAAAGGGGCACAAGCGTTAAATCAAACGCACAGTATAACATACAAAGTTGCACAATTATGGATGAGGGCGGGTGGCCACTCCAACCATATATTAAGAAAGTGGTATAAGAGATACCAATCAAACAGTGGTTAGGCCTAGGGCCTAGGGAATCGCTTTGAGCAGTTGGGACAAGCAATGCTGAAGTCAGGAAAAGCCCGCGGGATTCGGGTGCAGCGCTTAAAGCACACGCATGACCCAAAAAAGTTACACAAATAGAGTTTAAGGATACTTCCGCTGACCCTAGATGGACAAAACTTTAGACACAGACCCTAGAGGTGTGTACCAGTGTGGGAACACCGGCGTTGCAATGTTACCTCACCCACAGGAAGCGGGTGCATAGGGTCGAAGTGGCGTCGGGTTTCGTCACGCAGGTTCTTGGTGCTTGAAGCTGAAGATGCTGCAGGCGATGTGAAGGAGAAGTGTCCGGTGTGATCCAAGGGTGGATCAGAGGAGAAAAGTACCTGAAAGCAGAGGGGACAGAGTCTGGGTCACTCAGCAGTGACCAGGGTGGAACCAGGATGGAACCAGGATGGAACCAGGCAATGTCGGGCGCAATCAGGTGGTTGTGGAGGAGCTTCTCTCCGCTGCCACGTGGGCTCTGGGGCATATGCGATGTCCAGGAGCGGGTCACGAGCTGTCCCACGCAGGCTCTCACCGTCGGCACAGTCGGCTTCAAGATCGGAGTCAACAACACTTGGCAAGAGCAATCCACGCAGGACTGGAAGATTGCTTCTCACTCGGACCAGAAGGGTCAGAGCGGGGGCTCCTCTTGAGAGGAGCTGGTGCAAGTCTGGAGCAACCAGAATCGCAAGTTGGTTTTAGGTTTTCGCCGGCACAGGAGCCACAAGCCAGCTGGCAAATGACTGGGCCAACGCGTCAAGCCAAAGAAAGCAGAAGGGCCCCACGTAGCACTCGTCGAGTGTAGAGGGATGAGCTTCGGTGCAAGAGTGGCTCAGGGTTGGGGCTTCTCAAACCCCGGTGTACAGCTTCGAGGGTCACTTGTGGGCTGCACAGTCAGCGTCTCGTGGTCTTTTCAAGATGGCGTGCCCCACTTTTCCGGTCGCCTCCACGGGTCTCAGCTCTGCAGGGACTGTGGATCAGGCTGGAAGAAGGCAGGCAAGCTTGATCTCGGTGATCTCTGTTGCTCGAGTTCTGGCGGGAACTGCAACAAAGCAGACGTCGAGGTGCTGGATGGTGCCTGTTTGCACAGGGTGGTCACTCCTTGACCACAAGGGAGATTCTTCAGTCTTCTACGTTGAGTAGGATGTCGAAGGGTCCAGAGTTTTGTTTCAAATGTTTCATCAGGATAATCTGAGTGCGTTGGCACTGCTCGCATTCTTTTACCAATCTAGGGGGCTGGATTACCTGCTAGGTCCCCTCCTATGGGTGGGACCCAGGAAGGGGGTGGATACACCCCTTTCCTTTGAACCAGGCCGCGCTGGGACAGGGGCTGGTGTGCCCCAGAACGGTTTGGCCGGATTATGTAAGGGGAAGCCTTGTGCTCCCCAGGCAGTGTCTGGTTTCTTTCAAACCTCCCTGCTACAATCCACTATCTCCTGTCTGGGGTGGTGTAACACCTCCCTGTGACAGGAAACCCTTTGTCGAGGCCTCCTTAGCTGAGTTTCGGTCAGCTGCAGGAGGTCAGACTCGTGTCTGTGGCAGAAGCATCCATTTTGTGGATCTGAGGCTCTTTTAAAATCAACCGCGTTTTAGCAAAGTAACATGTCGTCTCCCTCTAGAGGGGTGGAATGCTACCCCCGTCGCCAGGACTGGCGAGGGGGTAGTATTCCAAATCGTATGACACCTTACACGACATGTTTTGATAAAGCCAAACCAAAGTTGCTATATAACCGCGAGGATTATAATGCACTTAATAGTATATGGTTTGGCATTATCCCGGAACAGCTTAGGGAATTGGTCCCAACAGCTGCAGACAGGCTCAGCTCATGCTAGAGCACCATCTCACATTAAACCACGCACTCTGCCTCCAGGATTGTTAAGGCCTGCCATAGGAGTGGCTTATAGGTTTATATGTGTCCAGTTAGGTTTAGATATGGGCATACTATATCTAAGCAAGGGGTGATTACACCACCTTACCCCAGCTGAGTGATCAGCCAGTTGTGTCAATTTTGGATAGCCAGCCAGGGGTGGCAAAAGATATGCTGCAGCCCCTGGTAGGCCTTGGATGCACCCATGCCATGGGCACCTATAGTGCTCTGTACAGGGGCTGATAAGGTGACCCAAGCCAATCTAGTTATGCACCTAGGGTACATGGAATCCATTTTACAGAGAGAGCAGATAGCCTGGGGCCCTGATTAGCAGGGAACCAGGCCAACTAAGTCGAAAACCAGCTAAACACAAGGCAACAATCTGGGGTAACCATAGTCAGGTAGCCACCTTCCTACACAAGGGTATTGTGTCCAGTCTGCCAGAACCGAGGAAAAGTGTGACAGGTAAAGATCCTGTTCAGTATTGGGCGCATACACACTCCCGAGTATAAACGGAGCATCGTCTAAGGTTTCCCTCAGCATTACACAGCAGTCTTGTGCATCAATCCTAGTATCCAGTACCACAAAGGGGACTCCTGTCCACAGACATATGGCCACCCACCATGCAAATGCTCAGTAAGATGTGTGAAAGAGTTGACCCCTCCACTTCTTTTAAAGCTTTTCGGCCTCAGAAGTGGTATGGTGAGTTTCCTGTAAGCAGGTGTGAGGTGGACCAGAGCAGGGAGAGGAGTGGTTTGTACTCAAGTTCAAGTTCATCTTTATTTCGATGGTTAAAAACCATCATAAAAATACATAATACAAATCCACATACAACAATTTACATTGTATTTCTGAACTTTACAATATTAAAATTTTTTTTAACAATTTTAAAATGTTGTTATCATTAATTACAAGGGAGAGAGCATTTAATTCATTTCATCCTACATCAGCATCAACCCCTGGTGTTTCTTAATTTGACAATAATTTTTAAAAAACTCATGATAGAACACAGAGTACACATATCAGTTGCTCTTTGCAAGAATAATAAAGCAGATTTAGCATGGTAGATTTTTGACTCCTTTAAAATATCCACAAGAAATCTTCGGCGCGGGATTCTATAAAAAGAACATAATAGTACAAAATGAAGGGTGTCCTGCGGAGACCTATTGTCGCAGCCGCAGGCACCCTTCTGCTCAATTGTTAAAGTAAAACCAGACGGATAAGCTAAAATGTTAGGTAACAAATTGAGCCTAAAACGACACATTAAAAACCTCTCTTGTTGGCTATGCATTAAAAAAAGATATGGTTCCATACCCATTTCATTACTCACAAGAGAGTGCGCTACTACAGATGTTTTATTAGAGTCAAATTGATTCCTGCTATATTCATATTTGTCCAGTAGCAGCTTCTGGATACGAAATTTACAAGAGGTATCAATCTTGCCAGTTGGGATTTCAAAAACAAGGATGCGCATCGACTTCTGGTTAAAAAGTACAAGGCGGAAATCTTGCAGGCTAAACAACAATATTTCGTCACAGTGACTTCCTCGCTTTCCTCCCCGAAGGAACTTTTTAAAACTGTTGACTCCCTGGTCAGACTGCAAGTGCCTGACCCTGTTATCCCTTCGCAGGACCTTTGTGAGAAGATCGCCTCCTTCTTTCATTCTAAAATCCAGGACATCTATTCTGCCCTGGAGGAACAAAGAGCTGCCCTCAGTGCATCTACATCTGGTGTGGAGATGAGTCTAACCATCACCGAAATCTCCACTCCCTGCACTCTAGACACCTTTCCCTCTTTGACTGTACAAGATCTCGAGCTCTTGTTAGCTAAGACTAAGTCCGGATCACCTTTGGATTCCTGTCCTCTGAAGATCATTAAACAGTGTAGGGAGACCCTCCTACCTCCTTTGGTGGAGATAATGAATCTTGCCATTAGAGATGGTATCTTCCCTGCAGAGTGGAAGAAGGCGGTAGTGAAACCCCTGCTGAAAAAGGCGTCCCTGGATCCGGGGGTTTTAAAAAACTTCCGGCCGATCTCCCTGCTCCCCGCTCCTGCTAAGATGCTTGAGACTCATCTCAACAAACATCTCGCTGCCTTTGTCGAAAGCTCTGGATGCTTAGACTTCTCTCAGCATGGATTCAGGAAAGAATTTAGCACTGAGTCTGCCCTCACCATCGTACTTGATAAGATCCGTACATCAGTAGATGAGGGCCAGACATCTCTCCTGGTCCTGCTAGACCTAACGGCGGCGTTCGATACCCTCTCCCCCTCGGTACTTACATCTCGGCTGAGGGAGGTGGGGGTTAAGAACGCAGCTCTGGATCTCCTGACCTCCTTTCTTACAGGTAGGGAGCAAAGAGTCAAGCTTGGGGAGTTTCTATCTCCGTCCCGTCCTGTGCTATGTGGGGTTCCTCAGGGGTCGGCCCTTAGTCCGACCCTTTTTAATATCTATGTTACCCCACTGGCCAAACTCATAAGATCTTTCGGGATGGAGGTAGTCTCGTACGCTGACGACACTCAAATCCTCGTTTCTCTACCCCATTCAGATGAACTAATCGCCTCCAAATTCAGATCCTGCATGGAGGCGGTCGGTAAATGGATGGTTTTGAATTCTCTGAAACTGAATGGGGAGAAAACGGAGGTGATGGTGTTTGGGGGAAAAGAAAACATCTGGTCAGCCAACTGGTGGCCTGACTCCCTTGGTACCTGTCCCTCCCCTACATCCTCTGCTAAAAACCTCGGGGTGATTGTAGACCCTGCCCTTGACCTAGGCAGCCAGGTGAGCAGAACTGTCTCCAC
The DNA here is from genome assembly GCF_964263255.1 of Lissotriton vulgaris. Lineage (NCBI taxonomy): Eukaryota > Metazoa > Chordata > Amphibia > Caudata > Salamandridae > Lissotriton > Lissotriton vulgaris. The sequence continues at coordinate 1,410,695,608 of NC_141696.1, forward strand.
TTGCTGGGGCCTGATTCATACTCTCCGTAGGGTCAGGAAATTTCTTTCCCTACAGGCAAGAAAACAAATAGCGGTCGCTCTCATCGGCTCGCGTTTGGACTATTGCAATGCGCTGTATGCAGGACTCAATAAAGGACAGCTGCAGCGCTTGCAGGTGGTCCAAAACGCCGTAGCCAGATTTGTCCTGGATATCCCCAGACGTTCTTCAGCCACTGCAGCCAGGAAAACTCTGCACTGGCTGCCGATAGAACAGCGTATTCGGTTCAAGATCTTGTGTATGACCTATAGAGCCATCGCCAAGAAGAGCGACACGGGAATTGGTTCCATCATCTCCCACTATGTTCCCCTTAGAAACCTGCGCTCCTCTGGGAAACTGCTCCTTGCAGTTCCCCGTGTACGGAAAGCCAGGTGGGGTGGCAGAGCCTTTTCCACTCTGGCTCCTAAATGGTGGAATGAACTTCCCCTGGATCTTAGATCCCTTCCATCTCTACAGATTTTTCGCACTGCCTTAAAGACCTTTCTCTTTAAGCAAGCTTACGTCTGAGACTCTATTGTTTCCTCTCTTGGTCCCTCTTGACCTTTGGCTAGGCGCCTTGATGCCTTCGGGTTATTGTTCTGCGCAATACAAATTATTTTCAATTCAATTCAATTCAATTCAATCTTGATGGATCAGTAAGCAATATTTGGTGGTCAATAGACTCTAGGGTTTCTTTAATGTATTTAAGCCATGGGATTTATTTGTAACCACCTATCTCTCCGGAGGCAATCTTCAATAATCTGTCTAGTTAGTTCAGCGTTTGGGTTTAGCCAGATTCGAAGCCAGGTCAGAATTGGTCTTACTTTAATCAGGCCAGATATATATGGGATGCCAAGCTCCTTGTGTGTAATTGCTGCCGGGATGCTCTGTGGTAACTTTAGCAATTTCTTTAGGAATTTATCTTCCTCTGCTTGTATCTGGTGTGCATCCCTAAAACCCCACACCTCTGCCCCGTACATGGCTTTAGAAGTGCTGATCGCTCTATACAGCGTTATTACTTGTTCAGGGGACCAACGACCCAGCCTACGTGCAAAGTTTAAAATGGCACCATTCGCTGAAACAAGTTTCCTGCACCTTTCCTCCATCAATGGAGCAAACCCAATATTTTCAAACAAGAGACCCAGATATGAGAAAATGTTTACAGTGTCCAAATTGTGTGTTCCTATTTTAAACACAAATCTCTTGGGCGTTTTTTTTCATGCCACCATGATAAAGGACTTAGTCAGATTTACTGAGAGATCTAGATTCTCCATAAACCTTACAAAGCCACTGATTAGCTGCTGCAGGCTCACTGCTGTTCGTGCAAGTAGGACCGCGTCATCCGCGTACAAAAGTACTGGTATGTGACGCGATCCTACTCTTGGGCAATCAGTCCCCAATGTCATCAGTGTGCTCTCCAGGTCATTTATGTAAAGGGAAAATAGGAAGGGAGCCAGGATACACCCCTGCCTCACCCCGCTAGTGCACGGGAAGGGATCAATGCTCACCCCTCCCGCGCTATAGCGGACTTTGGCAGTGGTGTTCCAGTGGAGTTCCCTTAGTATGTTTATCAGGTCTGGATCAATTCCCAATCTATACATAAGTGCCCAGAGTTTAGTTCTATTTACATTATCGAATGCAGCTGCCAGGTCCATAAACCCCATATACATTGTTCCTTTATCGGCTTTGGTGTATTTAGCAACTAGTAGGTATAAGTTGAGACATTGGTCACTAGTTGACTTGCCTGTTCTAAACCCATATTATGTATCCACCAGGGTGTTGTATACTTCAGTCCACTCTGTAAGGCGGTTTAGAATTACCCTACCTAGTAGTTTAGCTGAGACATCAATCAGCGAGATTGGTCTGTAGCATTGTGGATTATCCCTACAGCCTTTCTTATATATAGGAACAATCAATGCAGTTGACCAAGATTGCGGAAGTCCAGATTTAATTGCTGCATTAAGTACTCTGGTCATAATCGGTGCCCATAGGTCGGTGTTGCTTAAAAAGAGGTCTGGGGGGGTGCCGTCCGGGCCTGGCGCCTTGTTACGCGTCAGCCCTAGCATTGCCTTTAGGACTTCCAGTAAGGAGAATTCTAGCTCAATTGCTCTGGGACCCTCCACACTCCATCCCCGTTTTCTACCTCCTGTTGATTATAGAGACTTTTAAAATGGTTAATCCATTGTTCGGGGAGTATGTTGGTGCTGATTATAGGGGAGCTAGAGTTTTGGTAGCAGGGTCTATTTATAATTCTCCAGAATTGAGTATAGTCCCTGTTTTCTCCTGCTTCTCTAAGGTCTGCCCAGACTTCCTTTTGGAGTGCACTCTTCCTTTGCTTAACTTGTATTTTGTAATTACGTCTACAGAGGGCGATTTTAGTAGGCCGCTTAGTTTTTAATAGTCCTTCGCCTATCCTAGTTAAGGATTCGAATGCCAAGACCACTTCTCTACCCTTTGTTGCAAGATCAAGACAGATCTCTATGTGATCCTTCCCTCTTTCCACTAGGGTACTATAGAATTCTTGTGGGTTAATCTTTGCCCATCTTATGCTCCTCCCTTGATCCGATGGTCGAATTACAATCAGACCCTCCAGGATATCGCGATTTCGCGATTTGCCACCAAATCGGCAGATTTGATAAAAATGCCGCGATTTTTACAAAAGTGCCCACGAAATCGGCACTTTTGTAGAAATCGCGCAGCATTTTTACAAAAGCCGCTATATCCTGGGGGGTCTGTAATGACGCTCTATTTTTTTTTAAGGGATCTGATCAGGCAAGACGGAGTCAGTGCTATGCACATGTGCCGGGCGAGGGTTAACCCTCGACGCCAAAGCTAGTTTGAAATTGCTGTTAGAAGCGGTGGGCATGGCCTGTTTCAGAATCTCTGCATTAGTGTGCCTTAAGGTGCCACAGAGCACCATGCAAGTAAAGGGCTAGGGTTAGGTTGGCGTATGATGTCAACGTAGGAGTGGGAGATGCTGAGGTGTTGTTTTGGGGAGGAGTCTAGTAGCTCTCTCCAGCTGGAAGCTGAGGACAGGACATGTTAAAGAATGGAGAGCACGTGCATACTAATGCTGCTGACCGACGTGTAACGAATATATATGAACGCTGCTTGTACAAGGGATCTTCGTAGCCTTCAGCCCCACTCCCTGCAGCTACCAGGTGGCATGCGGTAATTCTTAGGATGGCAGTCTTCCTGGGCCGCATTTCACCATTGCACAATATAAACGCGTTTTGCAGTTCCTGAGATGCTTGGTCACTGGAACTTTACTTTCTCTTGCAAAAATAAATGTATTCATGACGGCATCTTGGTTCATTCACATTCAGAACGGACAAACAGAACGGACAAACACGTGCTGATGGTTTCTGCCCTTCATTTGGGGAGAAGCGCCCCCCCTCCTCCTCCGGTTCATATATACTAGAGCTGGTTTATTTCGGGCTTTTCTTTTTTCGTGCTCTAGTGTCAGATCTTTGTCGTTCTACGAGACCCAGGGGTTTCTCTCCGGAGAATGCGAGCGGCAGTTACCATTGGCTTCCTGTACGGAGGACCACCGACCGGAGGGAGAGAGCAAGAGGGGGTGGAGGCACGTGTGAGGAGAAGAAAGGGGTGAAAGAAAGGGAGAGTGGCTGGGGGCACATGTGTGAGGAGAGGAAAGGGGTGAAAGCAAGGGAGAGTGGCTGGGGCACGTGTGAGGAGAGGAAAGAGGTGAAAGCAAGGGAGAGTGGTGGGTTTAGAAGGAAAGGGTAGGGGTGAAGAAAAATGGGAGGATAAAGGTGAAAGGTGGAGCGCAAAGGTAAAGAGGGGGAGCAAGAATGAAAACTGAGGGTATGAGGCAGGTGAGATGAGAAAGAAGGGGTGAAAGAGAGGGGGAGTGAGCAAAGAAGTCATATAGGTGGGAAAGAAGGAAAGGGTAGTAGGGGGTGAGATAAACTGGGCGAATGAAAGTGAAAGGTGGAGAAAAGTAGTGAGGAGTGAGCAGGAGAGAAAGAGGGAGGGTGAATGCGTGAGAAAGAGGGCGAGAGAAGAAGGGGAAGAAAGACAGTGTCTGTAAGAACGAAAGTATGAGAGTTAGAGAGAAGAGAGAGAAGAGAGGGCAAGGAAGGGAGAGAGGGCGTCAAGAGAGAACTAGAGAGGCAGGGTGCTAGAGAGATCCGAAGATGGAAAGAGAGAGGGACGGGGGAGAAGAGACTGGGCTGATGAGAGAGATATCGATAAGGAGAGAAAGAAGTGTGTGTGTGTGAGAGAGAGGATGAGTAAATGAGGCACAGAAAGGAGGGGGCATGAGAAACAGAAAGCTGAATGGGAAAGTGGAAAGAGTGAAACAGGAAGGAAGATAGAGGATCTAAAAGCGGCAAAACACAACTAAGAGAGGGAGAATTGGGAGGCAGAAAGAGTGTAAGGAAGGGCGGGTGACGGATGGGGTCAATGGAGGCCGCTTTATCAAGGTCCAGGGCTGCAGCCTCTGTCTCCAGCTCCATGGATTTACCTCCGCAGGCAAGAGAGAGAGAGAGAGAGAGAGAGAGAGAGAGAGAAAAAAAGAGAGAGAGAGAAAGAGAGAGAGAGAGAGAGAGAGAGAAAGAGAGAAAGAAAGAGAGAGGTAGAGAGAGACAGAGACAGAGAGAGAGAGAGAGAGAGAGAAAGACAGGGAGGTAGAGAGAGACAGAGAGAGAAATAACGAGAGAGTGAATGAGAGAGAGAAAGACAAAGAAAAAAGAGAGAAAGAGAGACAAAGACAAGAGAGCAACAGAGATGGGAAACAGCGTTTACAATGCTGCCATTACATCGCATTACTATTACAACACGGTCGTTACAACAACTGCGTTGTTAGTATGCGATGAATTTACATTGCAAGTCATCACAACGACTTTCTGTAGGGGGCGCTGAGGTATTGGAAATGAATTCCAACACCTTCCCTACTGTTGCGCAAACTGGAATAGGGATAGTAACTAAAGAGTGTAATAAGAATACCGTGCTCTGCAGCCCCGAGGTTCAGCCGGCAGTTGTACAAAATCGGATGAATTTAATTCTCCTTATTTAATGCGACCCAATATAATTGCATCCTAGACGCTGGCAATTACAGGCCTGAATTTTCTGCAGGAGGCGCATTGAGAGATATGCTAACTGTACTGTTATGGGCTTATCATTATTTACCCTTTTGGCATTCTGCTAATCTCCGATCTATGCCCTGCTTGACAGCTACTCACTCTCCACACTATTGAGCCCTTTGTTGTAGGAAAAATGGCCAAATAAAATGCCGCAAAATTGCTTCTAAATTTCCATATTGGTGCCGCTAAATTTGCTAATCCATGCCGCTATATCCTTGGGGGGTCTGTACAATGTTCCCCCCTAGATGTTCTACCGGTAGAACGTTATAATCTATTTCAAGAGTTAGGGGGTTGTGGTCGCTAAAGGGGCTCCACTCCGTTCTTACCTTTTTAATCTGCTCTTTAGCAAAGGCAGAGATTACTATAAAGTCTATTATAGAAGCACAACCTCTTCCTTGAAATGTGGGTATGAGGGTGTCCCCTGCTTTCACTGGCATCAGGTCCATTGTGTGGGTAAGAGCAAAGCTATCTAGTAACGTCATAAGTATTGTGCCTTCTCTGTTATGTTCGAAGTGAGGTCCACTTTCTACAGGGCAGGAAGACCAATCAGGGGACATTGGGAGTAGTTTTGGGCACAGGTGACAATTAAAGTCCCCCATCAGCAGGACAATTGGTTCGGGCCCCCCTTCCTTAGGTCTGTTTCTTCAGTTAACCTACTCTCTAACTCTAGTAGTATGGGGAAATTTCCCTCAGTTGAGCCCGAATTGTAAAAATTTAGAATTAGAAATCTCTGTCCTTGTCCCTGGAATATCACTGCTTGTATGGCATCTGACACCCACCTGGGTTGTGACCAAGTGCCTTTTAGGTCTAGATCAACATATATCACTAACCCTCCTTTCGCCCTCCCAGATCTCACTTCTTGGGCTGGCCTAAAGAAGCATTTGTAGCCCTCCAGTTGGCAGGAGTCAGAGTCTCGAGCCCATGTTCCTTGTAAGGCTATAATATGAAAGTCCCCTATGTACTCTCTCCACTCTTTATTGTCGAATTTACCCCCCAGGCCTGCTACATTCCAAGACAAAAATGTTAATCCTGCCCTATTTGCTTTCCTTCTCTCTGTGCTGTGTTCATTTACTCTACACTCTCCTATTTTATAGGTCTCTGGAACCTTATCGTTCTCCTCCCTCTATTTTGGGGGGGCTTCTGTCCTTATTATTATTAACCCATTCCTACTATTAACAATTCCGTCCTCTATTACAGGACTTGCTAGTTCCCCTGTTGCAGTAGTTGCGTTCTCTTTATCTGTAGGGGGTAGTCAATCATTTTCATCGAGCGACTGCAGAGGGGCAAATCTGTTTCTCCACTGGGGATAGTCTCGGGGAGGTAGAAACTGGTCGGGGTAGTTCGTGGCTCTATCTCTTTGGGTATGTTGTGGCCTTCCAGGATTCCACATTGAGTGGTCAGAATTATTACTACTCCATCTCCTTGGGTAAAAGTACCCAAGGGGGAGCGCACAAATTGTACTAGTGTGGTTTCTATTAGAATTCCTCAATATATAATCCACCAATCTAGCATCTCTGAAATTTGCCACAATGCAATCCCCTCTTATATCTTTTTTCCTGCCTCCAAGCCAGTTAACTCTTCTTACATGCACTATCTACCCCCTTTCCCCGTTGTTCAATGGTCTATGAATATCCAACCACTTTGAAATTTTTGCATGGAGTTGAGAATGCGATTCTTTGTCTGATGCCCTGAGTTCCGGTACCCAAGCAAATACTATTACATAGGGCACAGCTTTCCAAACTGTGTGGCGCGACACGTTACTGTGTCGCGCCCCATGCGTAGGTGTGTCGCGGCGGGATGTGATGTGATGACCACTGTTCCCAGGAGCGTGCAGTGCTGTGTGTGAAGCGCGCACACACAGCACATCCCAGGAGAGCATTCCGCAGCTCGCATTTAAAAGTGGCGTCGCGAAAAATGCTAATTTCCTTTCTTCTTCTGCAAGTGCTGCATTTCTTTCTTAATGAAGCGCAGCGAGAGGCTGTTAGTGAGCCTTTGTGAAAATATTCGGTAAATACAGCACCATCATGCGCTGCAATTAACAAATATTTTCACAATGGCCCACAATCGGCCCCCAGCTGCGCTCCTTTGTGATAAGAAATGCACCTTTCAAGTCGGCGTCAGTACAAGAGCGGGATAGCATGCTCTTCTCTCTCATACGGGCATTACTTGCAGCTCCGAGTTATTGTTTGAATTACCTGCAGCCAGCCAGCCACAAAAAAACGAGAGGATATTTTATTTACTTCTAACTTCTACCCGAAAATTATTGTTCTGACAACACCTGGCAGGGTCTCTATAAATAGTGCCGGAAACATGTTGAGCTGGACTGCCTTTAATGAATCATCCGTCGCCCTCTTCAATTTATTGCCCGTGTAATAAAAGAATCTGACTGCGAAAGCGCAATCACACGTTTATGTACCAATTTCCATTTGCTAAATGTTCGAGTGCCTGAAGGCACAAAAATATCGGGCAAAGTATTGTTGATATGCAGCCATTAGCAACACCTGCTTCAAATAGGAGTGGCCACATTGCTTCTGTTGTGAACGAACTTATTGAAATAAAATGATTTTTATATAAGGCTGTGTGTGTTTTCGACCTTGTCCTACAGTTTGAGATTGAAGCAATCACTGGTAATTTCTAAAAGGCATAGAATGGAAATTTACCATATTTTCCACCATCCTCAGAAAGATGGGATAGGCAGTGACAAGGCCACAACCACAGGACGGAGTGACTGTTCACAGCAGGGGTCATGAGACGGAAGCAGGCAGTTATCTGTATGGGAGGAGTGACTTCACCATAGCTGCCATGGTTTCAGATCGCTATGTGTGACATTTTTATAATGTCAGTGTAATTATGAGTGCCATTTTATCAACTATGAGTGACACTTTCCAAGGAGCAAAATCAAGCAATGACACTTGAAAGTGGGAGGTTCAAGCAGTAGATTTTCAGCATTTCTTGATAAATAAAGGTGGGCAGCACAGCCCGGGCTAAAAAGAGGTGGGCGTGGAAAAGAAGGGAGCAGCATTATAGATGTGCACAGGGGAATCATGGGTAAAGGAAGAGTGGTGAGATCGGGGCAGGGGAGTACAGGGGGCCGTAGAGATGTGGCATGGGGGAAAGCAGGGGGTGCAGGACATGTGCTCTCTAGTCTTCGGCAGAGACAGGAGGTGGCCCTGGAGAGAGGCCCGCCTGAGTGAGAGCTGTAGTGCACCAGGAATGGAAAGGCAAACATTCTAAGAGCAGCTTCCGGGAAGAGGCCCTGCACTGAAGGATGAGCTCTGGGGGCAGAGGTGTAATAGGAGAGGGGAGGGGGTGAAACTCAGGAGTAGAAATACAACAAGAGGAAGAGAGCCCTGTGATTAAAGTGAGAGAAAACCACGAGAGAACGCATAAGAATGGGGAGAAGTGGTGGCTCTCACTGCAGTGAGGGCAGTGCCCACTGTGAGGAAAAGCAAACCCAGCTGAAGCCAGGATACTAGATCAAAAGTGTGGCCATGAAGAGCAGAGTTGTACGAGACAGAATTCCTCCAAGAACATGCAACATTCTGGGATTCTAGACTACAGAGATTTAGTCTAGGGGCGAAACTACTGGTGACCTGGTGATCTGGAACCTTTGGTTTTAATTCCAGCTCTGGTGTGTATGTGTGTGTGTGTGGGGCTGTTGGGTTGTGTGTGTGTGGGGGTGGGGTTGTGTGGGTGGGGGGGGTTGTGTGGGTGTGTGTGGGTGTCTGTGGGTGGGCGTGTGTGTGTGTGGCGTTGTGTGTGGGGTTGTGGGTGGTTCGGGCAAGTTCGCTGCGCTCGCTCGCTTTACCGTGTCCCTGAAATTTTTTTCACAAAAAGGTGTGTCACCAACATGAAAAGTTTGGAAAGCTGTGACATAGGGACTAGCTTCTGGTGGTAAATTTATATGTGGGGGGGGGGGCTATCTGGGCTGCAGAAAGGGTCAAAGTCCATGTAGGATAAGCTATAAGGGCCATTTCTTAAATGATGATCTTCCTGGCCCCTTTGTATGAGCGGTTGCCGGGGGGCTTTATCAATATTATTGGTGCTCGTCTTTTGATTTGATCCCCCTCTAAGATCTTGGGAAACTTTCGGGGCATCATGTACCTGGGCAATCGTGTGTTGGATATTGCTAACACAATTGTTATTTGTCATTGTATCATTAGTATTATTAGTGGCCACACTTATAGGTTGATTAGGACCTGAAGGGGGTTTCTTAGTTGTCAGGTCTATTGTCTTGCCTTGTTTGGTCAATTCGCTCGCTATTTTGTCCACCCTACTTATGATTGGTTTCAACTGGGCGATAATAAAAGTTTCCATGTGTTTCTTGAGTTCTCCTATAACCTCCTCAATCCAACCTGGTGGATTTATGTTTGTGTGCACCTTGTTGTCTACCAGGATGATCTCTTGTTTTTTCTCTGTTGTCCCTTGGTCCTCCCCCGTTGTTTAGGTTTACTATGGGGGATAGGGTCACTGTGCCCTGGGTTTTCTGCCCCAGAGAGAGGTAAGGGTTGAGCACAGGGAACGCCCTCTAACGGGTTACTTGCTGACACTAAATTTTCAGTCATGTTGGGGCTGTCAGCTAGTGTATGATCCCTAGATTGCGTTGGAGTAGCTACTATAGGATTGGGTGAGGCGGATAAACTCCTTTCCATACGTTCTATCTCCCCAGATACCTTCCTCAACATCAAATCAATTGCGGTGTTTTTTTTTACTTTGTTGGGAGCTGAGGTGTTTGTTTCGGCCAGAGTTTGTTTGGGAGTTTCGACTAGGTGTGCTTTGCTCGTAGCCGAGCGTGTTTTTGGATGATTAGACATAGTGGATGTAATTGTTGACTAGCTCTTATACTCCCCCAAAGAGCAGTCCAAGCTTCCTTCTTATGGGTGGCTAAGTCTATCTAGTACTATATTTACTATATTTTTCCCCGACCCCCCCTCCTCCTAGTTGAACAGCTGAGTATCAACAAGTTCAATTGTCCTATCAAGCACAGGCGGCCAGTCCAAGTTCAAAAGTACCTGCCACAATAGTCCGTGTCAAGGGGGGTGGCCCGTCCCGTCCCTGGTCGTTACCGGAAGGCCTCAGACGGCCCGCCCTCTGCCCGGGCTCCGCCCGGTGCCGTCCAGCGCACTTCCTGCGGCGTGGGAGGTGCTCTGTTCTTTTTGTGCGCCTCCGGGCACGGCTGGTAGCGTCAATGGGTGGGGCCTGGAGGGATTGTGGGAGCTGTAGTCCCCCCGCTCGGCGGCCGCGGTTTGTAGGCGGCAGCCGGGGGGGGGGGCAGATGCCCAGATGCAGCTCTCCCCTGCGAACTCCCAGCACTGACAGCAATCAACCCGCAAGCAAGACGGCAAGGTAATTTAATCCCTCTAATTCGGCGTTTGTCTGAAAGTCTCTCCCGCTCCTTAGCGGAGCTTCGCTCTTTTTGTGCGCCTCCGGGCGCGGCTGGTAGCGTCAATGGGCGGGGCCTGGAGGGATTGTGGGGGCTGTAGTCCCCCCGCTCGGCGGTCGCGGTTTATAGGCGGCAGCGGGGGGGACCAGATGCCCAGATGCAGCTCTCCCCTGTGAACTCCCAGCACTGACAGCAATTGCCCCGCAAGCAAGACGGCAAGGCAATTTAATCCCTCTAATTCGGCATTTGTCTGAAAGTCTCTCCTTAAGTGCACATGAATACTTAGCTGGCCCTCTCGCTTACTTTACACAGCCTGGTGAGGAAAATGCAAAGCCTCTCAGTCCCCGTCTTAGTGCAGTATTCGGCTCTCAGACCAATGTGATTGACTATTGGGTGCCCGGGTGCTTTCTGCTCCTTCCTGCAGCCAGCGAAGACAGGAAGAAGAGGATAGCGAAGAGGCAGCGTCCGGCCGGACCAGGTAAGTGCTTTTAAAACAAAATGTAGTTTCATCCCGCACACCCCCTGCACATGACCCGCCACTCCTGATGGGTAGCAGCGACTACTGAGCAGGTGATATGTGCACATCGCCTATTTAATTGGGCCATTACTCTTTGCTGTTCATGCACTGACCCCATACCCCTCATATTCCAAGTGACAATGTTATAGGAACTCTGTACAGTAGACATTTCACCTTAAAAAATACATAAGTAAGTACAATTTTCACATTATATGCCACTTTTCCTCATTCGTAGAAGTCAGGTGATATTGTCAAACAATTAAACATATTTCCCCAATACTCGGTCCAGCGATGTTTTGTCGTTAGACCAAACTGTAAAAGAAACAGCAGCAACAACTGACTAACCAAAGAAAACCATGTGCTTTTGCGGTACGTAATTTCATACATATTGTGAAAACCTTGTCTAGGTGGTGGGGTCGTGCCAGATTATGCAGCTTGCCCAGAACCGGAACTCCAGTAAAGCATACCAATAATCAATATCAAAACACACTTGAAAGAACAATAATGAAAACATATGCATAATGGTTATATCAGAAATGAGGGAAACTCCGCCATATAGCTTGTAATCAGTATATCAACACTGTATAATTTTTACCAAGTGGAGAACTAACCCCATGCAAGGAAAGATGAGCAAACATGGATAAGTATGGTACGGCAATTTTTACCTTTTCCAATGCCCAGTAAATCATTGGCCATATGCGGGGTAATCGAAGGGAATAATGCCATGCTGCTGACTGATTCAGAGTCTGAGGCACTGTTGTGTGAAGAGCTAGGACTGGTGGGCAAATGGTGGTTCGCAGGGAGGTTGCTGATATGATCACCGCCAGCCGGCTGACCAGGGCTTGCTGAGGCGAGGGTGCCACCATGGAGTGGTCCCGAGCAGCCACACTGCACCGCTGTCCCCAAGGTGTCCACTGGTGCCTTTGTAACAATGGCGAGGGCAATGAGGGCCTCTGCCCCAGGAATCGGGGGAATGCAGTACTAGCCAGTCCAATGCCATTTCTGGGGCATCGAAAAAAATGGTTTGTTGGTCATGTATCACCTTGAGTTTGGCAGGGAACAGAAGAGCATACCTGAGGCAGGCAATTTGTAAGTGGAGTTTCACTTCCTGAAAGGAGGAGCATTGGCGCTGGCCAGCCAGGTTATAGTAGGGAAACAGAGAAATCCTTGTGTTTTCCAAGAGGATGGGTGCCTTCTCTCGAGTAGCTTGTAATAGTGTATCATGATCTTTGAAGTTGAGTATCTTGGCTACGATGGGTCTCGGTGGTGCGCCCAGTATGGGTTTATTCAGGGGCATTTAGTAGGTAAGGCTTCATTCTCCTGGATTGGGTCTAGGCCCTTCTCCTCACTTAGACAGCAGAATGATGGTCCAGTCCTGCATTTAGGAGGACGGGCCAGGGGGTTTGATGATACAAGTCTAAGCTTCAAAGGAGTTAGTCCTCAGTTATTACAGTATGTCAAATGAGCTCCTCGCTTACTCATCACTATGCATCGCCCTAAGTTAAGGGATCGTTGGCCTGCTTGGTGGGTATTGTAAACATTCCCATGGCATTGTGTTGTGCTCCCGTTGATATATAGTTCAAAGGGCCCACAGTCTTGTGTAGAACGCAGTCACTGGCCCTCCGTGTCCCAGTGAGGTTGTGGGGTGTGTCCAGCAGCAGTTACAGTCCTAGGGGGCAGTGTGCTTGCTGATTGAGAAATTAATTAATGAATGAAAGAACTTATAGAGCGCAGGACTCCCCTCCCAAAGGGGTATCTCCACGCTGCGAACGGAGGTAGAAAAGCTAGGAAACAGGATCAGTCATTAAAAAGTTCCGTTTTCAGGAGTTACCTGAATTTTAGGAAATTGGAACATTTACGTAAGTGGATAGAGAGCGAATTCCAATATCGTTGAGCAAGGTACAAGAAAGTTCTGCTGCCAGAGCGAAGTTTGCTGAACCGCGGGAGGCGGGATTATAATAAGGTCCTCTACCCCGAGTGCAGAGATCTGCTCGGTAGGTAGCGGGTACGTTTTTCTGCCAAATAAATAGGTCTCTGTTATTAAGTGCTTTATGGACCAAGCAGCAGATGTTACATTTAATTATTTTACAAATAGGGAGCCAGTGGAGACGTCTAAGTAACAGGAGAGAAGCTGTTCTAGGCGGTATATTGAGGGCCATCAGCGCTGCTGTGTTCTGAACCACTTACAAGTTATTTAGCACAGCTTTGTTTGCTGCTGCTAGAAGGGCTTGCAGTAGTCAATACGACTGATTGCCAAGGCTTGAATCGGGCTCTTGCGTACTGATAAAGGGAGGAGATGGAACACACACCTTAAGAGCCTCAAAGTATAGAAACAGGTGCCTGAAGTAGAAGCTGCTTGATCTCTCATGGATAAAGAATGATCTAGATAGACTCCCAAGTTCCACACAGTCTTTGTGGGGGTGGGGGCAGTGCCTAGCTCTGATGGCCACCAGTCAGGGGGACCACAATATTTGTGAATTGCAGAACATTAACATTTGGGTTTTATCAGCGTTAAGCTCGAGACAATTTTTCATCAGCCAGGCAGAAATTGGTCTCATGCCTTCTTTTTTGGTCGTAGCCGATCTGTTATCAAATAAAAAAAGAAGCTAGGCGTCGTCAGCATACGAGAAGGGAGTAAACCTGTGGTCTCTAATTATTTTGCAAGAGGGGCCACATACACATTGAATAGTGTGGGGTTAAGACACAAGCCCTGTGGCACCCCCTTCTTGAGAGATCTAACACAAGAGCGAAAGGGACCCAAATTAACTGTCTGTGTCTGCTGCTCCAAAAAGCTAGAAAGCCATTGAAGAGCTGACCTTTGAATTCCAATTTCATAAAGTCTTTGAAGGAGCTGATGTTGGGATACTGTATCAAAAGCTGCAGACAAGTCCAGCAGCACCAGAAATAAGGCCTTATTATTGTCCACAACTAGTCTAATAAAATCTGTAACACCTATAAGAGTTTATTCGGTGGAATGATTTGGTCTAAAACCAGAGTGCGAGCAGTCAAGACAGACTTGGGATTCTAGGTACTCCATGAGCTTCCCATTAATATGTTCTTCAAGTAGTTTGCTCATGAGTTGAAGAAGTGAAATGGGACGGTAGTTAGATAGCTCTGTTGGGGTACATTGGCCTTATTCTTGGCCAGGATCAGATGCAAACCAGCAACTGCCGCTAGGCTACAAGGGCCCGCGCCCGATACTACATGCGCTCAGCACACCCCAACCGACTTACACTGACCCGGGATGCATGACCTAGTCTCGAAGCCAAGTACCAGGTCCCTCAGCCGTCCGCATCTAACCTCGGCAACTTGTAGTCCTGCCAATTGCCGTTGTGTTGCAGCCCAGCCAGAGCTGACACCCAGCCCGGAACGGCCTTGCAGCTCCAGGTGCTCCAGCGCCTTGTCCCCCTCCGGTAATAGCAGCCCGGCACAGACACCGTGGACTGCAGAGCAGGGAGCCACCTTTACCAGGGCACCCCGCCTCCAACGTTTGTCCAAGAGCTAGGAGCCCACATGTCCCAATCCACAGCCACCACCCTGCGGCCAAGAATTGTAATTACAGACATCCCCTGCCGCTTGTGGCAGCCACGGTAAAATCGGGTATCCACCGGCCTTGGGGGGGTCATTCATGCAGAGAAATTAAGGTCCGATGCCGCTTCCAGGATCAGCAAATAGCTGGATTACGGGCCCGGGTCTGGGAGCGCTTGCATTATACGTCCACCATTTTAGGATGTGGGCCACGCCCCCTACCTTCAGTAACACTCTTTCTGGTGGATACTCTATATTTATTTAATTACTCCGGAACTTATTGTATTCCCCAGGCACAAGAATGAATCTGGAGAATTTTGTAGCAGTGCTCCAGCACACCGATAGGTGGTGTCGTGTGGCTCCCCACTGACTCCATAACACCCTAGAAGTAATCAAGTGGAGCCTAATATAAGCGCCACATCGCAGGGGCGGCTCCTCCGCTAAGGTGGAGGAGCGTAGCCCCACTGCTCACAGAGCAGGAAAAAATAAAAATAAAATTAATAACCTTGTTATTATCATTTTATTTTTCTTTGCTACACGCTGGCTTAGGGCGGGCGGGCTGGCTGGGGTCACTGTGGCAGGAGTGGTTTGCACACTCTAAGTGGGCATGACTGGCCAGCTGTCATGGGCCAGTCACAGAGCCATGTGCAATTTGCATCTTCCCCACCAGACTGTAATGCACAGCTTGGTGAGGAACATGCACAGGCTCCCTGTCCCAGTTTGAGCGCCGAACCACGGAGCTCAGGCCAATCACAATTTTGCATTGCAGCATGGTGATTGGCTATGGGTAGCCTGGGTGCTTCTTGGTTCAGACCTCGCCAAGAAGAGCAGCAACGCGACGGAGAGACGGCGGCCGGTTACAAGGTAAGTGTTTTTTCTCTTTCAACACCTCTCCCCCCCCCTCCCCACTCTACCGGCACACATCCCCAAACCCTTGTCAGCCGCCACTGCCACATAGTGTGCTGAGGTCAGTTTCTTGTTGTTTCCTTTTCCATGCATGCAGACACAGAGTGTAAATTATTGTAGATAAAATTGCGCAGATTACTAACTTTGGACGGATCACTGACAGAATTTCGACCTCAGAAATATCGAACTACAAGAATATCGAGTCAACAATATCGAGGGCAAAAATATCGACATCCTATCTACAACATGGTAAGTACAAAAATATCGAAAAAATAATATCGATGTAAAAAATATCGATGTTAAAAATATCGATTTTTTTTTATATATATAAATGTAAAAGTAAGTATATAACACTAATAAATAAAATATACATATTAAAAAGTATCTAATAATGTTTAAAATTAATAAATAATACATATATATTAATAATACATTAATTAAATATATACAGTAAAGATATAATATATATGTACTGAACAATAAGTATTAATAATTAATTTACTAATTTATAAATTAATGAAATATATTCTAATTTACTAATACATTTACAAACATAAAACAATAACATAAATAAAATGTAAGTAATATAAAAAATAAAATAAACATGTGATATTTTAACAATTAATTATATAAAACGTTGGATAGCGTAAGGGTAAAAATTACTATTCCTACTCCAGAGAGTGGAACAGTAGGGAAAGCGTTTGATAGCGTAGGGATAAAATTACTATTCCCACTCCAGAGAGTGCAACAGTCGAGAAAACTGACCCTGAACGCAAAAAACACCCCTTTACCCAGGAACTGAAAACTGACCCTGAACCCTAAAAATACCCCTTTACCCAAAAACTGAAAACTGACCCTGAACCCTAAAAATACCCCTTTACCCAAGAACTGAAAACTGACCCTGAACCCTAAAAATACCCCTTTACCCATGAACTGAAAACTGACCCTGAACCCCAAAAATACCCCTTTACCCATGAACTGAAAACTGACCCTGAACCCTAAAAATACCCCTTTACCCATGAACTGAAAACTGACCCTGAACCCTAAAAATACCCCTTTACCCAAAAACTGAAAACTGACCCTGAACCCTAAAAATACCCCTTTACCCAAAAACTGAAAACTGACCCTGAACCCTAAAAATACCCCTTTACCCATGAACTGAAAACTGACCCTGAACTCTAAAAATACCCCTTTACCCATGAACTGAAAACTGACCCTGAACCCTAAAAATACCCCTTTACCCAAAAACTGAAAACTGACCCTGAACCCTAAAAATACCCCTTTACCCAAAAACTGAAAACTGACCCTAAACACTCAAAATACCCCTTTACCCAAGAACTGAAAACTGACCCTGAACCCTAAAAAAACCCTTTACCCAAAAAACCAAAACTGACCCTGTACACTAAAAATTCCCCTTTACCCAAAAACTCAAAAATGACCCTGAACCCTAAAAATACTCCTTAACCCAAAGTTAAATAATATTATTTAATTAGCAATTAATAATTAATTAACAATAACAATAAAGTAAATATATTAGCACATAAGCTGTAATTAATATAATTTAATAATTAATATCATTTTCCCCCAATTAATTAATTAACAGTAACTAAAAATTATATATATAAATAAATTACTCTAATTAATGTAATTAACTAATTAATATTATTTATTTACCAATTAATTACTAATTTAAAATATGTACAAAATTATATTAATTAATTAACTAATTAATATTAATTATTTGCCAATTAATTAGTTATAAATATTTAAAAACATATATTAATTAATTAATTATTATTAAATTACTCCCCACCCTATTCCCCTATAAACCCACATCCCGCTACAGAAAATATATATCAATTAATCAATTAATTATTTCCCAATTAATCAATATTAATTAGAAAATAATTATAATTAATTAATTAATCCTACTAATTATTAATTAACTTACCATAATTAAATTACTTCCCACCCTATTCCCCTATAAACCCACAACCCGCTCCGGTACTAAAACATCAAATTTCCTTATAAATTTATATATTATTATAGAAAATGTATACACATATAATAGTAATTATTTTAAATACTTAAATTAAACATATAACACATACATAATAAAAAACTATAAAATAATACAAATATTGATATTAGTGTCATCGAAATTATTAACATCGATATATATGCTATCGATATTACTAACTTCGATATTACTTACATCGATATTAAGTATTTCGATATTACTTACCTTGGGTCGATATTCTGTCCTACGATATTCTTGCCTTCGATATTATGCTCCTTCGATATTTCAGACTCGATATTATGGTAGGTCGATATTTCCAACTCGATATTTTGACTGTCTACCACTTTGGACGTACTTAGATTATTTAATATATATTGGGTTAGAACGCCTTAATTTACGGAATCAGGTCTGGAATGATTCTGTTTTAACTGGGAATAAAACACAAACATCTATTAATAAGCTGACTTCTGCTCCCAGGGCTGGGGCCTCTTTGCAGTTTTTTCACTTCCCTCTACCATGATGTGCAGTCTTTTTTGTTTCTATCTAAGATGTATGTGAGTGTGACTTTTTCCTTCTAGATCAGATGCATAAGAGTGTGATGACTGATCATTTGTGTTTCACTGACTTCTCCTTTATATTTTCAATGGGTTTACAGAAAGGAGGCGTGTTGTAACCCTTTTTATTGGTTTCCTTCCCTAAATTGCGCAGCCAATGTGATTTGGAACCAAAGTGCGTGTGGCAAAGTGTATGTATGGGTCAGTTAGGCCAGTGGGCAGAGAGTGGTTCAGCTGGGTGAATTCAGCTCCTGCTGAGACACTCTTCTTACCGACTTATAACCATCTATGCTGTTAATAAAATAGTCTGCAATTATCTTCCAGGTTTTTTCCTGACCTAATTTAGATAGGGTAACTCCTCTTACCACATTACACTTCGCCTGAAATAAAGTAGACCCCCTGTCACAGGGCCAAAGCACAGATCCAGATCCTAAACCTATACAGCTCCCTATTACACCACAACCCACAGTTTCGGCTAAGCAGGCCGTATAGAATGCTGCCTTAAATGAACACATTAAAGCTAATCTACACACCAAGCAGGAAACTCCCTAATAAAACAACCTTCTCACAGCCAAGGAAAATACAGATGGCTCTCACTGAAAGAGCAAATTACAAACTCTCTCTCCCTTATCTTCGCTGCATGCCTCAAACATTCCATGGGCACTTACAGATGCTGTCCTGGCTGTGAATATTTATTTTGTTGCTACTAAACAATGCTGATATCGGCAACAAGAGACGGCGGAAAATATCACAACTTACAAATATCTAAGCCATTCGCACAGGCTAGTACTATTATTTGTCCAGACAGTTTATGTTTCGGCATCATGTTGGTACTGGACTGGCACATGCGTTTTCACAGTACAGCGGGGTCTGAGCTGCCAGTGGAGGGTCTCACACTGGGTTCTTTTTCCTTAGACTCTCAGCTTCTCAGAATGACAGCAGATGATATGGAAGGCAAGTATATATATATATATATATATATATATATATATATATATATATACACATATATATACGTTTGTGTGTGTGTATGTGTATACATGCACACACACACACACACATGTACATATAACCCAACCAATCAGATCCAACCGGACTAACGTCACAATGTACCATCTAAATCAACCAGCCAGGGTCTCCTCCGCTCCCAAGTCAAGACATGATGGGCCATATTATCAAGAACGGGCGGCGATAACATTATCGCCGCTTTAGGCGGGAGAAAACAGCCGCCAAAGCGGCAATAAGGGGCTTGATAATATGCCCATAGAATTCCAATAGAAGCCCAGATTTGTTATCCTTCACAACAGAACCTGGGCTTCTATTGGAATTCTATAGGGCATATTATCAAGCCCCTTATCGCTGCTTTAGCGCCAGCTTCCTGCTGCTAAAGCAGCGATATTGTTATCGTCTGTTCTTGATAACATGGCCCGAGGTCTTTTCACAAATACTGCATAGGATTTTATTCATCAACACATTTGGAGCTTATCGGTGGGTAAAATGTTCACTCACAATACATTCCAATTACAGTAATTTCATCATTTAAAAAAAATATGTGCCATCGATTGTTCCTGCCCAATTTGACTTCTCAGCACCCAGACGTTTTTATGTGCGTTTAAAGAGCATAGGGTGAGTACCTTTAATTCTAAGATTTTTTTAACACGTTTGCAAGTTTGCATTTTTTTTAGGTCTCGCTAGAATCAGCTTTAGCTTTTAATTTCAGACTTTATGCATTCAGAAAGAAAAGAACATACAGAGAGGGTTTTGTGTCAGCCTCTTGAGGTATTGCAAGTCAGTATTTGATTGACCCGTAGATATTTCACATTGCACAAAGGGAAGGATGGATTTTTGGATTTCCAAATTTTTGTGTTAGCCCTCCTCAATCATTCCTTGTTGGAAGTGTCATTCACATTTTTGGATTAGACCACAGGACAGAATACATAAAAGGGGGAAATGGGTTAGTGCCCGTCAAACATTTGTATGTAGCAAGGGTCATGAACCTTTTGGATCAGCCCTTCAGCGACTACTTTTTTGTAGTGTCATTCAGATGTGGAGATGTGGCTTAGCGGCTAGAGCTGCCAACTTTTGAAGATGATGATCCGGGTTTGAATCCCAGATGGAATCAGGTGGGACTTTGGCTAGTTTGTGATAACACCCAACAATGATTTAAGTTCTGCCATCATCCAGAAGTGTTTCCATGACTGACCCCATTTGATCGAATCCAGGCATGCCTGCGAAGGGTGATATTGACTGCCCTGCCAATGCAGTCCATGATATCTAAGCCTGCGTGGATGTCTAATTCAGCCGTGTCTTGCTTGTCATGGATTATCGGAGCCAAGGAGGCCATAAGGTCCTCCAGAACTAATTGGGATAATGCCCCAATGGCATGTATATCGTAGCACAGCTGACTCTATATTTATGGACCACAACGTCAGGCTGGCTGTAGAAAACATGCATTTGCCAAAGGAAACAATCCGTTTGGATTCTCTGTGTGTGAGATTGATTGAAATTAGAATTCACCTTACTAGTCTAGGCCTGGACAAATAGAATCTAGAGATGTGAGATGCTTAGTGAGAAAATCCGGTCCTCCAGGTGCCAGTCGACTTCACCTGTCGACTAACAGGTGAGTAAAAGCATGGTTTTAACCAGGTAGCCATCAGAGTGTTAATGAGGGCAACTTTAAATGGGAACAAGGGCTCAGATGTTGATGGCCCAGCTTCAGACCTTCTCTCAAAATATTCCTTTTAGTCGCAATGGAGGGCAGCTATATTTAAAGTTCTTTGGCTGCCCTCCCACCGCCACTACAAACAATGCAGTTTATTTTGTTGGTGGCCCCTGTGGAAAATCAAGCTCTGTCTTAGGGGAGGTATCTAGCCTACTGGTGTTTTGTAAATCAAAGTATAAGACCTCATCAGTATATTGAGGTGGGAGCAAGCCATCCCGTCACATCATCAGTTTCCTTGGGTGCACCCTGCTCTGGCACAGAATCAGTCATAACTAGAACTGGGTGAAATTTAAATGATCCCAGTATAATTCACGTACATTTGGTTATGTTTACATTATAATTTGTATGCAAAATTCCCAAAATTATGTCATTACTCTACTTCTTGAAATTGTAGTACAAACGGACTGTAAACATGCCAGTTTGACCTCGCACGTCCCATTTGTGGAAAACATTTACTGCGAATGCAATGGAACAACAGAACTAAAGCAGCTGTTTTGCGCTGTGAAATCTGTCCTTGCTTCAAAATTTGTTGCAAGGAAGTATTTCCGGCTAAAGTATAGCGTGAAATGACTGATTTGAATTTCGCACAATTGTGCATAATTTTGGTGAAATTTTGAGTAATTATGCAGAAGCAATTTAATCAGAGTTCGCACACCCCTGGTCAGAACCAAATAAAAATGGAACTTCGGCTGATAGTTGCAGCACAGTAGATGCACTGGGTTTGAGTCAGACTGCATGACAACTGGCTGCACATTTGTAAATGTGTAGTGCAACATCGGTCAGACTCCAGCCAACGTTGATTCAGGATCTGTGCATCAGACTGGATCATTAACTTGTACGGTCCAGGCTGGTGGAAGTCTGTACAGGAAATCAGATGGTACAGTCCCTCTATGGGTTGCAAGTGGAACGAAGGCTCCGGTAAAGGTCCCCCTTTGGCAACCCTACTGGAGGCCCCTGTGGTTCCATGGGTCCTGAAGGCACACCAGAAGGAGCTGAGAAGACCCCGAGCATTCTCAGGAAGGGAGGGATCTATGGAGGCCTCGATCTGCCGTGGGATCAATAGCAGCATCAGGACGGACTGTGAAATCAGTTCCATGGCGTGTGACCTCGAGGAAGGACAACTTAAATCTTGATGTCATTGTGCCTTCTCTTTGGAGTCAGAGTGGCGGATGAGGTTGAGTCCCACTTTCATATCCTTGCACTTGGACTTAAACTTACTTGAAGATTTCAAGTGGGAAGTGGAGTGGTCGTGGGAACAACTCCATGTCTGAGACCAGACCAGGCCCTTATCCTAGAGCCGGAGAAGAAACTGCGTGAAAAACACTTCTTCCTGTGTTTGGTGACCCACAGCTTGTCATTCCAGTCTCAAATGAACCTTGGGTACATTATGATGCATATACTACACCGCACAACTTTGAGTCATGCCTGACTCCCAGGCACCAAAGGCACACCTTGTGGAGGCCTGTGACCGACCTCTACCTCATGCAGTCACAGCATGGATTGAACCTTCCGTTTCAGTGGAGAATTCATTCCCTACCACAGTTTGAAATTTTGTGGGAGTTGATGAAAGACCAATAAAGTTGGGTGTGTCGCCCACAACCCGAAGATGCATAAAGAAAGGAACTGACGTCAGTGTGCAGAGGCAGCGAATGTATGTTCAGCTGCTCTGTCACTTCCGGGATGATATAGAGACAGTGCAGAGTCGTAAGTGTGAGTGCAAAATTCTCCGTATCAAAGCTGGCGACTGGGGTATATTCTAAGATGAGGAATCTGTGTTCAGAAATATCCATCAAAATTAATATGTTTATTAAATGTGAACCAGACAGTGTATTATTGCTATCAAAAATGACGTTAGTAACGGTTTATTTAACAATTCCTTAAATGAAACCAAATATGTAAGCCTTCAATAAAGGAAGATTAGCACAGTTGTTAATGAATTAATAATTCATCTTATATTTAATTTTATTTCAGATGGGGTACAAATTTCCAAGACATAAATTCAAAACAAAACTGTCAAAAACATGACTACATATAGTCTCTGACAAATGCTTTAAATTGCACAACACAGTGGGTACAAGTAAATAGGCGATGTAATCATTATTTTTAAGTCATGGCTGGTAAAAGAAAAATGAGAAAATCGATAAAACCTCCTTGGAATATACACTTAAAATAGCAAATCCAATAGGAAGTGGGTCTGGGCGTATTTTACAGCTGTCTAAATAAACTTAAGTGTTAAAAAAATAATGGAGTGCGTTACATACAAAAATCTATTCGAGTACCAGCTCCTGACAATTCCATAATCTCAAATAATAAACAAGTGGCTGGTAATTTTTCCTTGTAAAAGTTTGCAACCAAGCTTTTTAAAACCTAGTTTAATAAGATATTTGTTTCTCAAATGTATAGCCCCAATGCATACTCAACTGCTGGCTATCAGATAAAGTACCTAATTCAAACAAAAAAAAAATCTGACTTTTACTTAACCCACCATCCTCTGATCTGGATTTAGATCTTCTAGAATTAAAAAAAAAACTGTTTTCAGGTGACACCAGCTTGTTAGGTGGGCTGAGTTTTGCCGGTGCTTCTAAAAAGCAGGTGCTGAGACCGGTCTCTATCAGGCTTTCCATTTTTTCCCTCACCCTCAGGGATCTTTTTTATAAAAAAGTGTCCGCTGCCCGCTGTCTCTCGGTATCAACATGAAAATGGAGAACAGGCATGTGGTGTAGCACTCTAGTGGCTAGCACCAAGTGATGTGTTGATGCATGCTGGGAGCGGCCATCTTCTGCACAAGAGTACCTTTGTGTGGGAGTGTCCCCGGCGCTCTCCCTAAAGGAATAAATCCCCAGTGTACAACAGTTATCGGTGTGCGGTGTCTTCATTGGGGTGAAACCGCTACTACAAATTGGCGACGAGGCTGGCTTGCACATCGCGCCACCACCGCGCGATACCAACGCACACTGGAGAATGGCACAGCAGAATCTTCATCAAGGGAGAGCATGGCAGAGGGATGTGGGGCACATGCAGTGCCCCCACCTGGACTCCTATGCGACCGCGAGTGGGACTCTGTCATCACTCATGGAACAGTGCTCAGCAGCCCAAGATCGCGGGGAGACAGCCTTAGCCCTCGGAGCCTGTGGTGCCTGCTGGCCTGCACCTAGAGGAGCCCTCCCGCAGGGATGCTACTAAGCATGGGCGAATTTTGCGAATCTGGCGTTCGCGAATTTTGCGAATTTGCGAACTCGCAATCCGCAAAATCCACGAATTCTCGCGAATTTGCGGATTTTTTTTTTTTGTGTTCGCAAGGATTTCTGCCAGTTCGCAAGGATTTCTGCCAGTTCGCGAGGGTTTTGTACCAGTTCGCAATTGCGAACTTACATGTCGGCTCGCAACGGTCACGATTATGTTGTTTCTACGTCTGGTTCATCATCACAGGTTCCCAGCACCCTCTGTTTCACCCCTGCCACCCTCTGTTTCACCCATGCCACCCTCCGGTACATCAATGCCACCCTCTGGTTCATCATCACTGTAGATTATGGGGGGAAAAAGCAAGCACACCTGCCTGCTTCAACTGACATGAATTAATTTGGGGTTGATTTATTAATGTGTCACTGTTTTAAAATTCCAGTCTGGCACCTGCTTCCTTATCTGTAATTTGCTTTCTGTTGCAGTGCAATTTTTTTTTCCAGGACCTTTGTGGCCTACTTGTAGCTATTCTATGAGTCTGCTGTGAGGGTCAGAGCAGGGTCATACAATTGTTGCAACTAGCAACTGAACTCTGGAGGGGCCCTTGTCAGGAAGCACTACAGGGAATGGTTACTAATGATGAGTTTGAACTTTTGAACCTGCTGAATGCTTTCACTTTTGCAAAACTCGTTTTTCTGCAGAACAGCATTACAGCAACTGTAATGCCCCAAACAAGCTTATATGAGAAAGTTGATTTCTAATCCAAAAGTTATCCAAAGAAAATCAAAAGGCCTCAAATCCAAAAAAGTGCAGGCAAATGTCAACCTGAGGAGTTATTCTGATAAAAATCATCATTTTCAGAAGGTCTATGCTGCTTGCTAGTAGATTTCTTGTGCAGAATTGCAATTTTTGTAATTTCGCGAGTGCGAGATTGTTGCTGCCCGCCGCACCTACATATTCGCAATTGCGAACTTACACCGCACGCCGCAAAATTGTATCACCAATAAAAATAAATCCGCTGCGTGCGAATTTGCGGATTTTCAGTAAATTCGCGAGCGTTCGCGGATTGCGAATTTACCGAAAATCCGCAAAATCCACGAGCGGAACGGATTTTCCGCCCATGCTTAGATGCTACCCTTGCGCTGTCCCACCCAGATGCCTCCAGCAGTCTCTGCTGAAGTTCCTCAATGCAGACTGAGAGTGATTGCCTATAGGGATCATCCCGGCTTGCTGTCCAACCAGACACATCCCCAAGATATCTCCACGACCACAGCGGGAGTAGACGTGTGCCGTGTTCCCAACACTTACCCAGCCCATTGCGCACAAGGGTCAAGACCACACAGCCCAAGGCAAAGTACACCAGGATGCCTCTGCAAATCCACCCAGCTTGCCACCATCCATCTGTCACTAGCCTACGCCTGGCAGATCATGGCCCTGTAACCCAGTCAGGATGTGTGCACAGACATTTTCTCTCACAAATCCAGTCCGCTTCCTGCCAAAACCGGGAGAACCTGCCACGAAGTGGGAGTACTGGAAGGGGTATTTTCTGAATAACTTGTCAGCTCTGGAGGATGAAGGGAAAGAGGCATTTTCCAACAAGTGCAGGAAGAAAATCCTTTTGCACAATCTGGGACCGGAAGGTCTTAGAGTGTATGAGAATATGGTAAAAAAGACTAGACTCCCCAATGACGATGATGTCTTTCAACATGCGTTGGAGGATTTAGACAGTCATTACCAACCAGTAGTCTGTACGGCCATAGACCGCTATCATTTCTTCCAACACAAACAAACAGAGACGGAGTCTGTGGAAGATTACGTGGCTGCGCTTAACAGTTAGCAGTCACTTGCAAGTTCGGACACCTCCACGATGACCTGGTACGTGACCAGATAATAATGCACACTGTCAATACAAATATACAGGAGAAGCTGTGGGTTAGCGAAGATGCACCCCTCAATGAGATCATTGCCATGGTCAAGAAAGCGGAAGTCTCTAAACGGTGCACTGTAGCTGCGAAAAAGGACTGTTCCAGCAAGGCCACAGTGTGCAGAGTGACTGACGCCAAATCCCTCAATAGCAAACCTCCACCCACAGTTGGGGCCAAGTACAACAGGAATCCACTATCCAAAGTGGCCGGACCCCACAAGACACCCTGTGACCACAAGAATAGCTGCCATAGGTGCAGCATTCATACGCACATTGCCAATGACAGACGGTGTCCAGCATTTCGTGTCAAATGCTCCTATTGTGGGGTGATGGATCATTTTGGG
Source organism: Lissotriton vulgaris (assembly GCF_964263255.1). Taxonomy (NCBI): domain Eukaryota; kingdom Metazoa; phylum Chordata; class Amphibia; order Caudata; family Salamandridae; genus Lissotriton; species Lissotriton vulgaris. The sequence continues at coordinate 1,410,721,807 of NC_141696.1, forward strand.
AAAGTGTGTAAAAGCAGGCCCAGCAACTCCTCTGTTAAATGCGTCCTACAAGATTCTGACACAGATGGGGCGGAGGGAGAAGCTTATGAGGATAGTGTTCTTTGCATTGATGACCAAGTTCTGGGTATTGATTGTAACAGCACCAAGAAATCCTCCAGCTTATTGTCCATTGGAGGTATACAAGTTTCCATGGTGGCAGACTCAGGGTCACCATACATCATCATTCAACGCAATATCTGAGAGAGGGATTTCAAACGCACCTTAGGCACTCACCTACACCCCACAGATGTTCACCCTGTTACCTTCACAGGAGAGAGGATCCCCATGGTAGGCTTCCGCCCACTCCGCTTTGAGTTAAAGGGTAGGACCTCAGAAGGTAAACTTTACGTGGCGGAAAAAGGTCCCTCTGTATTAGGTTGGGCAGACCAAGGGGCATTAGGATTTCAACTGAATCCAGGAGTTGCCACACAAGTACTCATGACAGACAACCCACAGACGTGTGAGGGTGGAACATGGAAGGACGACTTTCCAGCAGTCTTTGGCAGCAAAATAGGCAAACTCACCAAATTCACACACAGAATTTGGATCAAGGAAGGAGCCACACCAGTATGCCATAAAGTAAAGAACATCCCATTCAACTGCAGGGAGGCGGTGCAGATGGACCTACAGTGCCTGGAAGACAACGGGCTGATTGAGCCAATCGAGAGCACGGAATGGTTGGCGCCCTTGGTAGTCGCACGCAAGCCCAATGGGAAGGTGCGCCTCTGCATAGACCTGAGGTAACTCAACAAAAACATCATAGTGGACAAATTCCCGTCGCCCAAAATCAATGATATGTTGGCCCAGACCAAAGGAATCAAATGGTTTGCTAACATTGACCTCACAGCGGCGTACCATCAAATCTCACTGCACCCCTCCTGTAGGAAACTAACCTCTTTCATTACACCATTCGGCTGCTACAGGTTCAGGCGGATGCCCTTTAGCCTGGCATCCACTGCAGCGGTATCGCAGAATCTGATGCACAAGCTGTTTAAAGACATCAGTGGAGTGCAATACTTCCAGGATGACATCCTGATCATGGGAAAGACCAAACAAGATCATGATGCAAAGCTCTCTACGGTTTTGCGAATCTTGTCACAAAACGGCCTCACAGCAGAGTGGGAAAAGTGCAAATTTGGCCTCCACACCGTCACCTACTTGGGACATGAAATAAGCAACAAAGGCATCTCTCCCAAGAGTGCCAACGTGGAAGCAATCAAGTTAGCACCTACACCTCAAAACAAGGAAGAAGTATGTTCTTTCCTCGGATTGGCCGAATTGTATAGTAAATTTGTACAAAACTTTGCCACTAAGACACACCTTCTACGTCAAATCCTTAAAGAAAAGAATGCCTTCGACTGGTCAACATTTCTACAAATCAAGAATGACATTTGTGACACCGTGCCTCTACATGGCTTCGACCAATCTGCCCTCTCCATCCTCACAACGGATGCCAGTGACAAAGGTCTGGGAGCTGTCCTATCACAAATGCGCAAGGATGGTGCCTTGACCACCATCAGCTCCGCATCTCACTCTCTGGCCCCCAACGAGGAGAAGTTCAGCATCGTTGAGAAGGAGATGCTGGCGGCCATCTGGGTGATGGAAAAATTCCGACAGTTTCTCTGGGGTTCCAGGCTCCTCCTCAGGACGGACCACAAGCCGCTCCGCGCATTGCAAAAATGACCCTCAGGTTGCTGGACTTTGTGTATGACGCAGAATACATACCTGGCTACCTCAGCTGATCAGTGGCGATGAAAGGTGCACCCGCACACTCGGAATGGGATGAGTACACAATCGCCTTCACCAATGATCAGGAAGAAGTCATAAGCGCGCACAAATGGAAGGCAGCGTATGAGAAAGATCCCCATCTCAAGAGCGTAAAAAGACTCGTCACGCAGGGGTGGCCAGAGAAGAAGCACTTGGACACCAACCTCCCGAAATTCTGGGAAGTGTGGGAGGAGCTGTCTGGATCTATGACAGAATTTCGACAGACAGAATTTCGACCTACACAAATATCGGCGTAATTATATCGATAGCAAAAATATCGACGCCCTATGTACAACATGGTAAGTACCAAAATATCGAAAAAATAATATCGATGTTAAAAATATCGTTGTTAAATATATCGATTTTTTTTATTTTAAAATAACATAAAAAATACTGTAAATAATACTTATTAATTACTTAAACATATTTAAATATATGTAATAATGGTAAAAAAAATTATAATACATATTTAATTTAAAAAATAATAATTAAAAATCATATATAATATATACTTACTTAACAATAATTACTATTCCCACTCCAGTGGGTGCAACAGTAGGGAAAACTGACCCTAAACCCTAAAAATACCCCTTTACCCAAAAACCTAAAACTGACCCTGAACCCTAAAAATACCCCTTTACCCAAAAACTGAAAACTGACCCTGAACCCAAAAAATACCCCTTTACCCAAAAACTGAAAACTGACCCTGAACCCTAAAAATACCCCTTTACCCAAAAACTAAAAACTGACCCTGAACCCTAAAAATACCCCTTTACCCAAAAACTGAAAACTGACCCTGAACCCAAAAAATACCCCTTTACCCAAAACTGAAAAATGACCCTGAACCCTAAAAATACCCCTTTACCCAAAAACTGAAAACTGACCCTGAACCCTAAAAATACCCCTTTACCCAAAAACTGAAAACTGACCCTGAACCCTAAAAATACCCCTTTACCCAAAAACTAAAAACTGACCCTGAACCCTAAAAATACCCCTTTACCCAAAAACTGAAAACTGACCCTGAACCCCAAAAATACCCTTTTACCCAAAATTAATTAATATTACAATTAAATTACTTCCCACCCTATTCCCCTATAAACCCACAACCCGCTCCAGTAGTAAAACATATAATTTAGTTAAAAATAAACATAAATTATCAATTAATTATTCTATTAATCAATTAAAATAATTCATTGCCAATTAATATTTAATAGCAAAAAAATAAATCATGAAAAGATAATTATTTAATTACAAATAAATTACTTCCCACCCTATTCCCCTATAAACCCACAACCCGCTCCAGTAGTAAAACATATAATTTAATTAAAAAAATACATAAATTATCAATTAATTAATCAATTAATCAATTAAAATAATTCATTGCCAATTAATATTGAATTGAAAAATAAATTAATCATTGAAAAATAATTATTTAATTACAAATAAATTACTTCCCACCCTATTCCCCTACAAACCCACAACCCGCTCCAGTAGTAAAACATATAATTTACTTAAAAATATACATAAATTATCAATTAATTAATCAATTAATCAATTAAAATAATTCATTGCCAATTAATATTTAATTGCAAAATAAATTAATCATTAAAAAATAATTATTTAATTACAAATAAATTACTTCCCACCCTATTCCCCTAAAAACCCACAACCCGCTCTGGTAGTAAAACATATTATTTACTTTTATATATTTTTTATTTATAAAAACATATTAAACACATATTATAACAATTAATTTAAATACTTAACTAAAATTTCTAACACATATTAGTAAGTCGAAATTACTTACATCGATATATATGCTATCGATATAAGTAATTTCGATATTACTTACCTTAGGGTCGATATTCTGGCCATCGATATTCTGGACATCGATATTCTGTCCCATCGATATTAGCAACTCGATATAAGTGTAAGTCGAAATTAACAAATCGATATTTTGACTGTTTACCGAGCTGTCCATCAGTGAGAATGCCATATTCCTCTTACGAGGGGACAAAGTGATTCCTCCACAACAATTAGTAGAAATCCTGCTCATGATCTTGCACGAAGGCCACTTAGGAATCGTGAAGACAAAGAATCGAGTCAAACAATCTTATTGGTGGCCTGCTGTTGACAGCCAAGTGGAGAGGCATGTAAGGACCTGCGAGCAGTGCAGCAATGCAGACAAGGCACAAACCATGCTATGACCACCTCTGGGGAAGTTCACCACTCCCACAGCCCATGGGAAGAATTGTCTGTCGACATTCTGGGACCCATTCTCGACAAATGGGGTGTCCCCAAGTATGCTATTGTGTTGATGGACCGATACTCCAAGTGGCCTGAAGTAGAACTGTGCGAAAAGGAAACACGGACAGGATCCTAGCCTTCCTCACAGCCACATTCTTGAGAGAGGGGATTCCAAAAGTCATTACGTGTGACAATGGCCCCCAGTTCACCTCCGAGAAATGGACTGCATTCATGAAAAGGAATGGCATTGTGACCAAACACACCCGGTGTACCATCCTGCTGGAAATGGCCTCGCAGAGAGGTTTAACCGTGTGATCATGGGGTCCGTGCAAGCATCCATCAGAGCAGGAAAGAATTGGGAGACGGAAATTAGACACACTGTATGGGCGTATCGCATTACTCCCACAGCAACTGGATATAGCCCGTTTAAGATCCTACAGGGCCGAGACCCGTTTACACGAGACAACACAGTTTGGATGAACCTGACGCTACAGAGTTAGTGGTCCCCAGCGGTAGTCCGGAGCAATTTGGAGAAGGCCCAGAAAATTTACACGGACCACTACAACAAGAAGCATAGGGTGAGAGACGTCTCGCTAGAAAAACGGGGGTGGGTCCGAGTTAAGCTGGCACAACTACGAAGAAAAGGTGACAGCAAGTTCAGTGAACCTCTGCAAGTCAAAGAAGCCTACACACGATCAGCCTTATTAAGTGATGGAAAAGTATGGTCCCACAGCAGAATGGCCAAGTGCAAATAAAGTGATTGGATGGGACAAGGGAGATGCCTCATCAAGCACCAGTAACATCAGCTGGGAGTTGGATAATGAGGAGTACAGACCAGAGACAGACACACAGAGAAATGGCACAACAAGAGAAAATGAAGACAGAAACAGCAACACACAAGGACAGAGGAGCCTAGAAACCACACAACAACTTAGGGCACAAGAAGACCAAAGTATCAGCGAATCAGACATCTTGCAACAAACCTCCATAGCTTCCAACGGTAACCAGCAAGGGATTCCAAGGGAAACCAGGGCACACACGAGGGAGACACACATGACACAAGCACCCACTGCACGCACCCGCACAGGCAGGGCAGTAGTGTTACCCGAAAGATACAGAGAATACGACATGTAATCTTGTGGTTTGTCGAGTCTGTCTTCTCCCCCTGTCTTCCCCGTTCCTCCGCCCTCCTCCCTGATCAGCAGTCAGTTAAACTTGTTATAGCACTGGTGTCCGGGACCCTTTCCCTCGACACTCCTGGTTGTTACAGTTCTTTGTAGGGTGTTATTAAAGGGGGGAGCTCTGTGGTGTAGCGCTCTAGTGGCTAGCACCACGTGATGTGTTGATGCATGCTGGGAGCGGCGGCGGCCATCTTCTGCACAGGAGTACTTTTGTGCTGGAGTGTCTCTGGCGCTCTCCCTAAAGAAATAAATCTTCAGTGTACAACAGTTATCAGTGTGCGGTGTCTTCATTGGGGTGAAACCACTACTACAAGGCAGCACTCCAAAATACGTGTTGTTATAGTGACAAGAGGTTTATTACTGTTGCAAAAACCGAGAACTTATTTTTGTAAACCGTGAAATGACTGGGGAATAAATATAAATGTGGAGCGTGTTTGCACAATTATACTCATTTCAATAACATAAAAAATTAAGTTTTTACAAAGACACAACTTAGTTACTTCAACAAGAAAGAAAATGTCCTACAAAATCGTTTTTGCTCTTGGAAAACTACTAAACCAAACATTGAAGTGGTTAGAGAAGGGAAGTCCGTGGTACAATTTAAAATAATAGTGAGTAATTACAGACTCAGAAAATATATGTGAATATTTGTGACCATCAATACAGAAGAATAGAATTGACACGAAAGAAAATGCATGAAAATAATAATGTTAATTTTATTTAGGTAAAACAATATACATTTTGTTCATGATGATTTCAAAAAGAAGCATATAGGAAAATAATATTACATCATTAGGCAACTGTTCATGGTGCATATCCAAGCTGTATTTCAGGTACAATCTCCTGATGCACTGAGGCATAGTATTCATTTGCTTTGGACATTTAAAACACGCAGAGCTTTTATTTTGGGCATTTAAAAGGCACAGACCTTGTTGCCAGGGGACCACTTTAAAGAGTGAGCATTTCAATGTTACTTGTTGAATTATATATCTGGTTGCAATGACAGAAGCAGCAAAATACCAGATGGGCGGCACACTTTGCTAAACACAGATTTTTAGCTTACACGTTTTTGAGCCACGCCCTTAATAATTGAGACCCCCCCCAGTTTTTTCATCCCACTTAAAATCCTGGGTGGATGAGGCATCTTTTATGTATCGCTCCATTGCAGCACATCCTTATAACATTTCAGCACTCTTTTCATTCAGTAGCCTGTGTCTGCAACGGCACAAATAAAACATGGCTAAGCCACAGAAATGGACAGAAACATATTGGGTAACACATAACGTTCACCCTTCTCACTCATAATCTCGGATGGCAACGGAGCACAATTGACAACCTTAGGCAGTCGCAGCAGCTTCTGAGTGCAGACCGTGACCTTTGGTCAAGGCATGTGCCCCATCCCACAAAGCCTGCAGCATAAGCTTTTAGCTGTAGGCAGGAGTCTCTAGACTAGTGATACTCAAAGTTCGGGGGGGGGGGGGGGTGGAGGGGCGGGGATTTTCAAGCGCCATTCATTGACCTTTACATGCGGCCCGCTGGTGAACAGCAACACAAGCTTCTGTTTAGATGCTGCGCACTAATGTTCAGAAAAAAATGTTACGCCAGCAAGCATTTAATAACCTGCAAATGAATGCTTGCCTGTTTATTTAAAACATTTGTAGAACTCCTTACATTATCCCTGACCTACCCAGACCCCTACCTCCACCCTGCTGGCATCAGTGCGGCCCTCGGTCAATCAATCAATCAATCACAGAAATTTATAGAGCGCACTACTTACCCGGAGGGTCTCAAGGCGCTAGGGGGAGGGGGTGTGTGCTGCTACTGCTCGAATAGCCAGGTCTTGAGCTTCTTCCTGAAGGAGAGGTGGTCTTGGGTCAGGCGCAGGTCGGTCGGGAGGGAGTTCCAGGTCTTGGCGGCCAGGTAGGAGAAGGACCTTCCTCCTGTTGTCGTTCTTCGGATGCGGGGGACGACGGCGAGGGCGTGGCTGGCTGATCGGAGATGACGTTTGGGAGCGTGGAAGTTGATGCGGTTGTTGAGGTAGCTCGGGCCTTGGTCGTGTAGGGCTTTGTGTGCGTGGGTGAGGATCGGAAGGTGATTCTTTTGTTGACGGGGAGCCAATGCAGGTCTCTCAGATGTCCGGAGATGTGGCTGTGTCGTGGGACGTCGAGGATGAGTCTGGCTGAGGCGTTCTGGATCCGCTGGAGTCTCTTCTGGAGCTTGGCGGTGGTTCCGGCGTAGAGGGCGTTGCCGTAGTCCAGTCGGCTGGTGATGAGGGCCTGGGTGACCGTCTTCCTGGTCTCGGTGGGGATCCACCGGAAGATCTTCCGTAGCATGCGCAGGATGTTGAAGCACAACGAGGATACGGCGTTGACTTGTCTGGTCATGGTGAGGGAGGAGTCCAGGATGAAGCCCAGGTTGCGTGCGTGGGCTGTCGGTTTGGGTGCGGTGCCCAGGGCGGGGGGCCACCAGGAGTCGTCCCAGGCGGAGGGCGAGGAACCCAGGATGAGGACTTCCGTCTTGTCTGAGTTCAGTTTCAGGCGGCTGGTCGTCATCCAGTCGGCTACGTCTTTCATCCCTTCGTGAAGGTTGGCTCTGGCGGCGGCGGGGTCGTTGGTCAGGGAGAGGATCAGCTGGGTGTCGTCGGCGTAGGAGATGATGTTGAGGCTGTGTTGGCGTGCGATGGCCGCGAGGGGGCTCATGTAGACGTTGAAGAGAGTGGGGCTCAGCGAGGATCCTTGAGGGACGCCGCAGATGACTTCGGTGGCCTCTGACTTGTACGGTGGTAGATGGACTCTCTGTGTTCTTCCATCGAGGAAGGAGATGATCCATTCCAGTGCCTTCTCCTGGATTCCGACGTTGCTGAGGTGCTGCACTAGGGTGCGGTGGCAGACAGTGTCGAATGCCGCGGAGAGGTCTAGGAGGATGAGGGCCGCTGTTTCTCCGTTGTCCATCAGGGCTCGGATGTCATCGGTGGCAGCGATGAGGGCGGTCTCAGTGCTGTGGTTGGCTCGGAAGCCAGACTGAGAGGGGTCGAGGGATCCATTCGTCTCGAGGAAGGCGGCCAGCTGTTTGTTGACGATCTTCTCGATGACTTTGGCTGGGAACGGGAGGAGCGAGATGGGGCGGTAATTCTTGAGTTCGGTGGGGTCTGCTGTAGGTTTCTTTAGTAGAGCGCTGAGTTCGGCGTGCTTCCAGCTCTCGGGGAAGGTGGCGGTGTCGAAGGAGGTGTTGATGATGTCCTGCAGGTGGGGTGCGATGACAGCGTCGGCCTTGTTGAAGACGTGGTGAGGGCAGGGGTCGGTCGGAGATCCGGAGTGGATGGAGTTCATCATGTGGACGGTGTCTTCGGTGCTGATCGGAGTCCAGGCGCGGAGGGCGGTGGTGGGCGTGGGTTCGGTCTTGGCGTGCGTCGGTTGAGTGCTGAAACTGTTGTGTATGTCCGCGATCTTGTTGTGGAAGTAGGAGGCGAGGGAATTGCAGAGGTCTTGCGATGGGGTGATGTCGTTGTTTCCGGCGTTGGGATTGGAGAGCTCTTTCACGATGTTGAAGAGTTCCTTGCAGTTGTGTGCGTTGTTGTCCAGCCGGTCCTTGAATGCAGTTTTCTTGGTGGAGCGGATCAGTTGGTGGTGCCTCCGGGTGGCAAGCTTGAGGGCGGTCATGTTGTCTGGTGTTGGTTCCCTTCTCCAGGCTTTCTCGAGGGCTCGACAATTCTTCTTGGAGCTCTTGAGTTCGTCGGTGAACCAAGGAGCCTTCTTGCTGCCAGGTCTGCTAGGCGGGGTCCTCAGTGGGGCGAGTTCGTCCGCGCAGATGCTGATCCACTTCGTGAGGTTGTCGGCGGCCTGGCTGGGGTTCGCTGAGCTGGCGGGAGGGTGCTGGCTCAGGGAAGCGGTGAGCTGGTTGGCTGTGATCTTGTTCCAGCTTCTCCGAGCAACTTGTTGCTGGTGGTGGTGGATCGTCGTTTTTCTGAAGGTGAAATGGACGCAGCTGTGATCCGTCCAGTGGAGTCCAGTGGCGTGGCTGAAGGCGATGTCTTTGCTGGATGATAAGACGGCGTCGAGTGTGTATCCGGCGAGGTGGGTGGGGGTGGACACAAGCTGCTTGAGTCCGAGGTTGGCGAGGTTGTCGAGCAGGGTGATGGTGTTGCGGTCGTTGTTGTTCTCCAGGTGGAAGTTGAGGTCCCCCAGGAGGATGTAGTCAGCGGAGGGGAGGGCATGCGGGCTGATGAAGTCGGCGACGTCCTCGCTGAATTGTGTGCGTGGTCCCGGGGGTCGGTAGATCAGGGTGCCTCTGAGGGTGGTGTTCGGGTCGGTCCGGATCTGGAAGTGTAGGTGTTCGGCGGTTGTCAGGGTGTCGTCGGTGTTGGTCGTGATGTGGATGGTGTTCCTGTGGATGATGGCGATGCCTCCTCCCGTCTGTTTGACGCGGTCTCTTCGGGTGATCTTGTATCCCTCTGGGATGGCGATGGCGATGTCGGGTGCTGAGGAGTCGTTCATCCACGTTTCCGTGAGGAAGGCGACGTCAGGAGCTGTGGTGTCGAGGAGGTTCCAGAGTTCGATGGCGTGCCTGTGGACGGAGCGGGTGTTGAGCAGGATGCACTTGAGGTGGTTGCTGCTGGTGTTCGGCTTGGCGGGTGCTGGAGCGGGGCAGGTCCGGATGCAGGTGAACTTGCAGGCGTGGCAGCTGAAGGGTCCGTGGGTGCGCTTCGGAGTGGCTCGGTAGCATCCAGGGATCCCGCCGGTGTTGAGTGCGATGAGTTCGGTGGCGTTGTAGGACAGTCGGGTCGTTTTCCGTCGGAGGGGACCAGGGGTCCTGGCGCTGGGCGCGGTCCGGTCGCGGACGGGCGCAGACGGGCTTACTTTTGGCACGCCTTCGGCGCACAATCGGCGCGCCCGCTGCGCGTGACCGCTGCGCGTTTGCACGGTCGCCATATATGGCGAAGTGCGAGGGAGGGCGGAGCAGCTGGGAGGCGGGGAGGGTACAGAAAGAAAAGGGGGCGTGGTTAGTGGCGGGGAGCGGGGAGCGGGGAGACTGAGAAACAGGGGGACAGGCGAAATACAATCACAATACAAATGTACAAAAAAGAACAATAAATGAACAAAATGTAACTTGACAGGCAGGGGGGCACACAGCAGGAGAACGGGGAACAGGAGCCTGTGGAGCAGGCGAGCACAGCGCTAACACGCAGGAGACCACGCCGCTCGGTGGCAGGGGGCGTGGTCACGCGGCGGCAGCAGGGGCAGCGAGGCAGGCAGGCGGGAGGCACACGCAGCGGCCTGTGGCCGTGCAGCGCGGGGGGTGTCCTAAACTAGGTCACACTCACCTGCGTCGCACGGTCGCCATATATGGCCAAGTGCGAGGGAGGGCGGAGCAGCTGGGAGGCGGGAGTGGGGAGGGTACAGAAAGAAAAGGGGGCGTGGTTTGCGGCGGTGGCGGGAAGCGGGGAGCGGGGAGGGAGGAGACCGAGAAACAGGGGGACAGGCGAAATACAATCACAATACAAATGTACAAAAAGAACAATAAATGAACAAAATGTAACTTGACAGGCAGGGGGGCACACAGCAGGAGAACGGGGAACAGGAGCCTGTGGTGCAGGCGAGCACAGCGCTAACACGCAGGAGACCACGCCGCTCGGTGGCAGGGGGCGTGGTCACGCGGCGGCAGCAGGGGCAGCGAGGCAGGCAGGCGGGAAGCACACCCAGCGGCTAGTGGCCGTGCGGCGCGGGGGGTGTCCTAAACTAGGTCACACTCACCTGCGTTGCACGGTCGCCATATATGGCCAAGTGCGAGGGAGGGCGGAGCAGCTGGGAGGCGGGAGCGGGGAGGGTACAGAAAGAAAAGGGGGCGTGGTTAGCGGCGGTGGCGGGAAGCGGGGAGCGGGGAGGGAGGAGACCGAGAAACAGGGGGACAGGCGAAATACAATCACAATACAAATGTACAAAAAAGAACAATAAATGAACAAAATGTAACTTGACAGGCAGGGGGGCACACAGCAGGAGAACGGGGAACAGGAGCCTGTGGAGCAGGCGAGCACAGCGCTAACACGCAGGAGACCACGCCGCTCGGTGGCAGGGGGCGTGGTCACGCGGCGGCAGCAGGGGCAGCGAGGCAGGCAGGCGGGAGGCACACGCAGGGGCTGGTGGCCGTGCGGCGCGGGGGGTGTCCTAAACTAGGTCACACTCACCTGCGTCGCACGGTCGCCATATATGGCCAAGTGCGAGGGAGGGCGGAGCAGCTGGGAGGCGGGAGCAGGGAGGGTACAGATAGAAAAGGGGGCGTGGTTAGCGGCGGTGGCGGGAAGCGGGGAGCGGGGAGGGAGGAGACCGAGAAACAGGGGGACAGGCGAAATACAATCACAATACAAATGTACAAAAAAGAACAATAAATGAACAAAATGTAACTTGACAGGCAGGGGGTCACACAGCAGGAGAACGGGGAACAGGAGCCTGTGGAGCAGGCGAGCACAGCGAAAACACGCAGGAGACGACTCCGCACGGTGGCAGGGGGCGTGGTCACGCGGCGGCAGCAGGGGCAGCGAGGCAGGCAGGCGGGAGGCACACGCAGCGGCTGGTGGCCGTGCGGCGCGGGGGGTGTCCTAAACGAGGTCACACTCACCTGCGTCGCACGGTCGCCATATATGGCCAAGTGCGAGGGAGGGCGGAGCAGCTGGGAGGCGGGAGTGGGGAGGGTACAGAAAGAAAAGGGGGCGTGGTTTGCGGCGGTGGCGGGAAGCGGGGAGTGGGGAGGGAGGAGACCAAGAAACAGGGGGACAGGCGAAATACAATCACAATACAAATGTACAAAAAAGAACAATAAATGAACAAAATGTAACTTGACAGGCAGGGGGGCACACAGCAGGAGAACGGGGAACAGGAGCCTGTGGAGCAGGCGAGCACAGCGCTAACACGCAGGAGACCACGCCGCTCGGTGGCAGGGGGCGTGGTCACGCGGCGGCAGCAGGGGCAGCGAGGCAGGCAGGCGGGAGGCACACGCAGCGGCTGGTGGCCGTGCGGCGCGGGGGGTGTCCTAAACTAGGTCACACTCACCTGCGTTGCACGGTCGCCATATATGGCCAAGTGCGAGGGAGGGCGGAGCAGCTGGGAGGCGGGAGCGGGGAGGGTACAGAAAGAAAAGGGGGCGTGGTTAGCGGCGGTGGCGGGAAGCGGGGAGCGGGGAGGGAGGAGACCGAGAAACAGGGGGACAGGCGAAATACAATCACAATACAAATGTACAAAAAAGAACAATAAATGAACAAAATGTAACTTGACAGGCAGGGGGGCACACAGCAGGAGAACGGGGAACAGGAGCCTGTGGAGCAGGCGAGCACAGCGCTAACACGCAGGAGACCACGCCGCTCGGTGGCAGGGGGCGTGGTCACGCGGCGGCAGCAGGGGCAGCGAGGCAGGCAGGCGGGAGGCACACGCAGCGGCTGGTGGCCGTGCGGCGCGGGGGGTGTCCTAAACTAGGTCACACTCACCTGCGCCGCACGGTCGCCATATATGGCCAAGTGCGAGGGAGGGCGGAGCAGCTGGGAGGCGGGAGCGGGGTGGGTACAGAAAGAAAAGGGGGCGTGGTTAGCGGCGGTGGCGGGAAGCGGGGAGCGGGGAGGGAGGAGACCGAGAAACAGGGGGACAGGCGAAATATAATCACAATACAAATGTACAAAAAAGAACAATAAATGAACAAAATGTAACTTGACAGGCAGGAGGGCACACAGCAGGAGAACGGGGAACAGGAGCCTGTGGAGCAGGCGAGCACAGCGCTAACACGCAGGAGACCACGCCGCTCGGTGGCAGGGGGCGTGGTCACGCGGCGGCAGCAGGGGCAGCGAGGCAGGCAGGCGGGAGGCACACGCAGCGGCTGGTGGCCGTGCGGCGCGGGGGGTGTCCTAAACTAGGTCACACCACAGACCGTACTTTGTGGCCCCTGGGCTAATGTTTGCAAGTACCCATGCTCTAGTCTAGGTGTATGCTGTTGGTTGCAGCCGCACCCTCCACTCCATACCCAGCCCCCAATGCATGCTGCACCCAAATTATGCCCATGATGGACTAAGGGAGCAGAACGAGGCCTTTGACCATGCTCAATGCCAGAGCCCTCAAAGATCACCTATCAACATTGACACAACAGTGGTGCCCCTTCCACTAGATCTTGCTATGTTAAGTTTATAGCCATACACACCGTGATCTGGGCACAGGGTGTCGCCTTCAGCCGCTCTATGCACCCAATACCTCACTCCAAACATATCGCTGCATATACCTGCAAAAATGCAACTAACAGAAAATTGGCTGCACAGAAAAGGAGACTGCTACACAGGCACACTAATATGATATTACTAACAAGAATGTGCGACTTGTATCGAATTTATGAGCATTGGGATGGGCGTTGTGTAGCATAATGTAACTGGGGAGGTTTTGTGTTTTTTTGTGTTTTGGATCATAACCATAACGTTTACTCCAAAAAATAATTTCTTTACATTGACTAGTCTTCGCCAAAGTTGCCTAATCACTCGTCACTGGTGCAGCTTCACGTGCATTTACCAAGATTGTGGTTATAGCCCTTTAACCACAAACAAGGTGCACACCAGGAGTATTGGTTTTGTAGATATTTATTTGCCACAACGGTGAAAAATTACACCGGACAGACACATTTCAGCGCTTCCACCTTCCTCAATGTTGGTGTGATTACAATTCTTTTCATCATTTAAACACAAATGGGCAGTTCAAAATTGCACATAATTGACATCGACAAGAGATAAGCAACTGTCAAATTCTTTCCGTGAATATGGCAGCCATTTTGAAGTGGTAACTCTTTCATTTCAACCTACTATATGAAGGAATATTTTCCACATTTGTAATAGCTTTGTTATTATTGGTTACTTCATTATCCCATTGCACAAGATTTAAAGCGCTCAGCATGTTATTTTAAATCACACGTGAAGTCACTTCACTTTATCACTTGTTTCATTCAAATAACAGTAAGAAAATAATTAGTAACAAGCATTTGCAATGCAATAGGTCTCGCATTAGGAAAGTTTGAGCTATTGGTATTGTAAATGACAATTTTTTTTATTTATGTGTTGGTTTTAAAAATAGCTAAATTAATAGCTTGTCATTTACAATGCAAATAGTTTTAACTTTCGCAAATGTGACACCTATAGCATTTGTAATGCAATATGTGTTGTATTTATGTGACTTAGATGTATTGATATTAATGAAATGAAATGAAATGAAATGAAATGAAATGAAATTAGATTTATAAAGCGCATGGCTGCCCGAAAGCGTCCCAGCAGCAAATAACAATGGCTTTCTTTAAAAAAAATACTTAAATAAAAGCTATTGTAATTTATAATGGCAATAGGTTAAACTTTTGTAAATAACTTTTGTGAAGATTATGTTCAGTGTATTTTATTGTGACGAAAATCCAAGAACAGAAGTGAAATATTAACATCTTTTTGTCACATTTGTAATAAAGCTTGAAACATTGAGAGAACATATTTGAACCAGTTGTTGAATGGTTGCACAGATTGATGCGGTGATGGTGCTGAATGATGCTGTGGTGTTCAGTGATGCTGTGGTAGCGCACAGTGATATTGTGGTGCCCCTGAGTGATGCTGTGGTGGTGCTGAGTGATGCTGTGGTGATGCGGTAGAGTGAGTGTGATAGGTAGATAGAGTGAGGGCGATAGATAGAGGGAGGGAGGGCGATAGATAGAGGGAGAGAGAGCGATAGATAGATAGAGTGAGGGCGACAGATACATAGAGTGAGGGTGACAGATAGATAGAGTGAGGGCGAAAGATAGATAGAGTGAGGGCGATAGATAGAGTGAGGGCGATAGATAGATAGAGTGAGGGCGATAGATGGATAGAGTGAGGGCGATAGATGGATAGAGTGAGGTGGCCTCGTGGTGGATGTGGTGGTGGCTGTGGTGGTGGACATGGTGGTGGACGTGGTAGACATGGTGGACATGGTGGGGGTGGAAGTGGTGGTGGTGGACGTGGTGGTGGTGGACGTGGTGGTGGTGGACATGGTGGTGGTGGACCTGGTGGTGGTGGACATGGTGGACATGGTGGTGGTGTTGGGTGTAGTGGTGGTGGATGTGGTGGTGGTGGACATGGTGGTGGTGGTGGGTGGTGGACGTGTTGGTGGTGGTGGACGTGGTGGTGGAGGTGGTGATTGTGGATGTGGTGGTGGTGGACGTGGTGGTGGTGGTGGAGGTGGTGGTGGGTGTGGTGGTGGATGTGGTGGTGTTGGTGGTGGACATGGTGGACGTGGTGGTGATGGGTGTGGTGGTGATGGATGTGGTGGTGGTGGACATGGTGGTGGTGGTGGTGGGAGGTTGACGTGGTGGTGGTGGATGTGGTGGTGGTGGTGGACATGGTGGTGGTGGACATAGTGGTGGTGGATGTAGTGGTGGTGGATGTGGTGGTGGTGGTGGTGGAGATGGTGATTGTGGATGTGGTGGTGGTGGACGTGGTGGTGGTGGGCGTGGTGGTGGTGGACATGGTGGTGGTGAAGGTTGGTGAAGGTGGTGGTGATGGTGGTGGGTGTGGTAGTGGACGTGGTAGTGGACGCGGTGGTGGTGGATGTGGTGGTGGTGGACGTCGTGGTGGTGGGCGTGGTGGTGGTGGTGTGGTGGTGGTGGACATGGTGGTGGTAGAGGTGGGTGTGGTGGTGGTGGAGGATGTGGTGGTGGTGGACATGGTGGTGGTGGACGTGGTGTTGGTGGACATGGTGGTGGCGGACTTGGTGTTGGTGGACGTGGTGGTGGTGGTGGTTGTGGTGGTGGTGGTTGTGGTGGTGGACTTGGTGGTTGACTTGCTGGTGGACGTGGAGGTGGTGGTGATTGTGGACGTGGTTGTGGTGGATGTGGAGGTGGTGGTGGATGTGGTGGTGGACATGGTGGTGGTGGTGGACATGGTGGACGCGGTGGTGGTGGATGTGGTGGTGGTGGATGTGGTGGTGGTGGATGTGGTGGTGGTGGACATTGTGGTGGTGGACGTGGTGGTGGTAGACGTGGTGGCGCTGGCGGATGTGGTGGTGGTGGTGGACATGGCGGTGGTGGTGGTGGATGTGGTGGTGGTGGACGTGGTGGACATTGTGGTGGTGGACGTAGTGGTGGTGGTGGATGCAGTGGATGTGGTGGTGGACGTGGTGGTGGTGGTGAACATGGTGGTGGTGGATGTAGTTGTGGTGGATGTAGTGGTGGTGGTGGAGGTGGTGATTGTGGACATGGTGGTGGTGGACATGGTGGTGGTGGATGTGGTGGTGGTGGAGGTGGTGGTGAGGGAGGTGGTGGTGGGTGTGGTGGTGGATGTGGTGGTGTTGGTGGTGGACATGGCAGTGGTGGTGGTGGACGTGATGGTGGACGATGTGGTGGTGAATGTGGTGATGGTGGACATGGTGTTGGTGGACGTGGTGCTGGTGGCCATGGTGGTGGTGGACGTGGGGGTGGTGGACTTGGTGGTGGTGGACGTGGTGGTGGTGGATGTGGTGGTGGACTTGGTGGTCGACTTGCTGGTGGACGTGGTGGTGGTGGTGGTAGTGGAGGTGGTGGTGGTGGAGGTAGACGTGGTGGTGGTGGTGGTAGACGTGGTGGTGGTAGATGTGGTAGTGGCCTCGTGGTGGACGTGGTGGACATGGTGGTGGTGTTGGAGGACATGGTGGTGGTGGACATGGTGGTGGTGGATGTAGTGGTGGTGGTGGTGGTAGTGGTGGTGGTGGAAGTGGACGTGGTTGTGGTGGTGGACGTGGTGGTGGTGGTGGGTGTGGTGGTGGTGGACGTGGTGGTAGTGGAGGTGGGTGTGGTGGTGGTGGACATGGTGGTGGTGGAGGTGGGTGTGGTGGTGGTGGACATGCTGGTGGTGGAGGTAGTGGACATGGTGGTGGATGTAGTGGTGGTGTATGTGGTGGTGGTGGTGATGGACGTGGTGGTGGTGGTCATGGACGTGTTGGTGGTGGATGTGGAGGTGTTGGATGTGGTGGTGGATGTGGTGGTGGTGGTAGTGGTGGTGGACATGGTGGTGGGTGTGGACGTGGTGGTGGTGGAAGTGGGTGTGGTGGTGGTGGACGTGGTGGTGGACGTAGTGGTGGTGGATGTGGTGGCGGTGGAGCTGGTGGTGGTGGTGGAGGTGGTGATTGTGGACGTGGTGGTGGTGGACGTGGTGGTGGTGGTGGATGTGGTGGTGGACATGGTGGTGGACGTGGTGGACACAGTGGTGGTGGATGTGGTGGTGGTGGACATTGTGGTGGTGGACGTGGTGGTGGTAGATGTGGTGGTGGTGGTGGACGTGGTGGTGGTGGTGGATGTGGTGGTGGTGGACGTGGTGGTGGTGGACGTGGTGGTGGTGGTGGATGTGGTGGTATTGGACGTGGTGGTGGTGGACGTGGTGGACATGGTGGTGGTGGACGTAGTGGTGATGGACGTAGTGGTGGTGGACATAGTGGTGGTGGTGGTGGACATGGGGGTGGTGGATGTGGTGGATGTGGTGGTGGTGGATGTGGTGGTGGCGGTAGTTGTGGTGGACATGGTGGTGGTGGTGGTGGGTGGTGGACGTGGTGGTGGTGGAGGTGGGTGTGGTGGTGGTTGTGTCCGTAGTGGTGGTGGACATGGTGGTGGTGGACGTAGTGGTGGTGGATGTAGTGGTTGTGGATGTGGTGATTGTGGAAATGAGAGTGATGATGCAGTCAACCATTAGTGAGCAATGGGCGGGCTGGGCACAGGTAGAATAAGGTAACCCAATCTAAAGAATGTTACAGTAGCTGTTCCCCTTTGAGGGACCAACACAAGAAGAAAAAGGAAAGTAAGCATTGCCATATTATAACAAGCAAGAAAATAAAATTTGACATGAAAGACGCTAAATGATAGGCAATGGGTTGACTCAAAACTGTATGTAATGTACAAAATAGGTCTTCAATAACAGACAGTTAAAAAGCTGTCTGAGAGGGAGACTTAATGAGGCGCTAATCACCATCAGAGATGGACTAACCAAACGAGAAACAGGGACATTTTCTTATAAAACTGTGCCCTTAAAAGGCCTGTAGTGTATTGAGCACCAGCCTCATTTTTTCATAGACAGAAATTAACAGTTAGCTCTAGTTATTTAATGTAGTGAGGTCAGAACAGAGGTGCTAGATTGCCTCAGAAACAACACAGGGCTGAGTAAAACTGAATAAGAGAAAGCACATGACTGACAGAAGAGTCATTTTCCACATTGAGGATGCTGCCTTTGTAAACTGCTATGTTGCAAATGAATGGATGGATGAATTCCTTGCCGGCCACCATCCCTGTGCTTGTGGTCAATAACAGAGTTCTGCAGAGGGACTGCAATAGCAACCTAATTAATTAAAATGCATTAAGCAGCTGGATGGCTGTGGAGTGGAAGAGCATGAATGTAAAAGTATGCTTTAGCACCACAGACGTGACTGCACACTCAGTTATCATCATGACTATAAAGAGGCCGATTGTCACGAAATACAACTGGTGCAGGTTCTGTCATGAGGAGCATTTTGGATTCTGTAACTTTAAGTTTTGCATTTCTAGCTGTAATAACTGGTGGGCCTGCAATCTCATCTGATCGGCCTGAGATATCACTGTTGTTGCCTAAACCTCAAGGACCAGTGGGTATCCGACTTTTGGGGTGAATATACATACATCTGAACCATGTACCGTATTGTGTCTTCAATTGAGTAAACAATTCATTTGTATAAAAAACGTTGCAGGGAGTGTGTGTACATTTTGGGTCAGTATCTGTTAAACTGAGTGGGAGCGTAAATCAGTGGGTCTCTTTCTGCCTGAGAGTGTGCGTCTCTTATCGAAACATGAATCGTTGGGCAGCCTTTTGTCGACAGGTACACATTGTTCCAGAGCATGTTTAATATGTGTTTATTTGATGCTTGAGATACATTTGAATGAAACACACAAATGTAAACTGTACTTCTTTGTGTCTGCGCTCAAAACATGTATACACAATGCTGATTATGCTGATCACTTCTTGAAGTATGTAAAATCAAAGTGGCCCTTTTATCTGGCTTGCAGTGCTTGAAAAACACTCCAGCAAACGGTAAATTAGTAAAAACACAAAACACAGTAAGTACTGTTCCTTCCGCATTGCATTTCTACATTTTAAAATGCTTTACATTTTGGATGATACAGGATAATTATAAAACACACAATTTGAGATCACACAAGGCGTGTGTATAGTTAATGGAAAGACAGTGGTTTTAATTAGTCTACTATCTTGTAAAGAAATGAAGGATTTTTTAGAGAGGCGTTAATTCATGAAAAGAGATATATAAACATTGTTTAATACAAAGAGATGCCTTTGGTATGACTGTTAGCACAATGTCATATCCCCTAAACTTGGAAACAGAGTTTACTACTGTTTTTGAGCTGTAACACCCGGACATAGGCAGATAAATGCTTTGTTTTCCTTGAGTTCGATGTACTGAGATAAACCCATAAGTGGGTGAGTTACTAGGAGTCTGATGTGTCATTCTCAAAGAGCTTTAAGTGGCGAGGAGTGATGGCGGGAGGCAGGTATTTCAGTGGGGAAGCAGCAGAGAAGGGAGAGAGCTGGGAAACTCATGCCATCTCATGGAGGGCTTAACATAAAATAAAAAAGCTCTCGGCATTGCGTGGCGGGGGTGGGAGTGGATTCCTTTGAAGTCTGATGCGGGGGCGGGGAGTGGATTCCTTTGAAGTCTGATGCCGAGGCTCACAGGCGTGCGATGTGCACGCGCCCGGCTCACATGCACTGTAGGCAATCCGCCTTTGGTTGCATTTTTGAAAGCCCCACTAAATATCTCGCCAACAAGCATTGCTAAAGCAAAGCCTAGGCTCGACCTAAAAAGTTAGAATAATCCATTGTCATTAAAGTGACTCTCTATTGTGTAATAAATGAATATTTCATTTATTAATTCCAACTGTGCAATAGCCCAACCAAAATCAATTCATTTGGCTAATCATGGAAATGGATAGTTTAGCTTCACTCTATCAAACCCTGAATGGGCAAATCTCTACTAGCATTCAAGCATTAATGTAAATCCATAATGTTAGATATATGTATCTTACTTCCTATGTCATAACTAGAAGTTAAGCCCTTCAGTGAGTAGTGGGAGACCTTACTGCATACAAACTGTTTTTCTATACAGACCTGTTCTTGCTATAGAAGTGTTATGATGTGCTGTGGTCAGCAACCTATATGGACCCATAGCTCTTCTTCGTTTTTGAGTCCTCCAGGAGTTTTAATTATATATTTGGACTGCAATGCTCTAAGTTTCTTTGTCCTGTTGCCTCTTCTCTCTTCCTTCGATACTTGATCTGTACAGAAAAACTTAAGTGAGTTCAGATTACTCTTATGCTTCTCTTCAAGGTGTCGAGCCACAGGGGATGTTAAATGGAGTAATACTAAACGGCAATGTAGGAGGAGATATTCCAGCATCACCTACAAGATAAGGGAACTGGAGCTTCTCAACCCTAGACTACATGATCTCTAGCTTGGACTTGTTTGGCACTGTTTTACAACTCAAGGATAACTTTGCAAGGGGAAGCAATCATGCAATCCTACAAGCAGAAACAGAGTGGAAAACACAACTTGCATCACCAGGTCATATCATGTACCCTCAAAGTACAGTTATGGTGAATCAGGCACAAGGACGGATTCAGTGGAATTCATTGACACTGAACAAAATTATTAAGGTAATCGATACAACACAACCATTACAGAAAACTCACTCTACAAATCTGATAAAAAACGTTGAAATAGTCATCAAAAAGCTGGTGCAAAAAATACAGGAAAAACTAAAACAACTGGCCCCACTAAGGAACCGAAACAAAAAAAACGAACTCAGACACTTATACTAAGCAATTAAATAAATTGATACGGTCACAGTTTCTTGAATACTCTTCATTAAACAACTAGAAATCAATACATTGAAAAAGCAACGCAGGAGATAAAAAGCAAAAAACAAGGAAAAAACCCAGGATAAAAACTAGGTTGACATCCAGGAAGCAGCAAAACAGAATAACCAACGAGCATATTGGAATATTATTGCCAAAGAAATAGGCACAAAAAAGCATTCCAAGCTATCCCGGTCCCCCCGACAGAATGGGAATCATACCTAGCCAATCTTTACAAAATAAATACCACCTCAGAAAGGATTAATAGTCCGGCTAGAACTCAGGGAGTAAATACATTGGATTTTGGAGCACCGAGTCCCTTTTAAATTGAGTTATACATAAAAAAGGCTAGGACCTCTGGAGCAACGGGTCCGGACCAAATCCCGATCAAGTTCCTCCAAAGCAATCGTAAAGCATGGAGCATGTTCTTATCTCCCCTCTTTAGCCATATTTTCACAACAGGGGAAATCCCTAAATCTTGGAAGGGGGGCATTGTAATCCCAACACACAAGAAGGGCTCAAGGCTGCTTCCCGGCAACTACAGGCAGATAGCTCTCTTGGACGCAACAGGAATTTTTTTGCTGCAGCAGTATTAGACCACCTTACAGACTGGGCTTTTTCATCAGGTCTAATTCCTTTATATCAAGCCGGATTCAGATCAAAGCACGACCTCACCGGTAACATCGCTGTGCTACAAACCATACTAGACATGTGTCCTCAAAATCTCAGGTTGTGTACGCTGCTTTTGTCGACTTTACCACCGCATTAGATAGGGTAGATAGAGGAACACTTTGGAGAAAACTGGGTATCCCGGATCACTTACTCCACGTAATAACATCACTTTATTCTGGGACTTGGTGTCAGGTCCAAATGGGGAGGGTGAAGGTTCTCACAAGCCCAATTCCTACCCCAATGGCCTTAGACAAGGGTGCCTTCTTGCTCCCTTATTGTTTTCCCTATATCTCAGCTATCTTCCTGAATGTTTTAAACAGATCTGCAATTTTCTACCTAAAATTGCTCTTCACAAAATTCACACCATGATGTATGAAGATGATGTTATCATTTTAAACCTAACACCATTTGGCCTGCAAAGGAGTCTGCAAGCACTCCACAATTACACGGAGGATAATTATCTAATACCGAATGTAACAAAATTAGTTCCATTCTCGGGAAGGAAACAAAGTGTCAAATTCAACTGGACTCGAGGGGGTAAATCGTTGGAAGTGACAAACGACTATACCTATATAGGCCGAATCTTTATGAAGTCCCTACAAAATCTACATCGGAAAGCTGACGTTCACGAGGGGGCACTTTCACGTTTATATGCCTCGACCGGCCAAAGACATTTTTCTTCGCTACTCCAGGTATATAGTGCCAAGATTTCGCCAGTGCTTTCATATGCTCTTGAATACATCCCATTAGGTCAATGGAAACATCTAGATCTAAAAGAAGGGAAGATCCTACGGAAACTCACAAAGATGTCTCAAGCAGTCCCGGTACAAGCTCTTTGCCTCAAATTTTCACTAGTTAGTTCCTATGCCGGAGGAATTAGTAATATAATCAGATGGACATATAACCACCTGCATGCGGAACAAGGAACGCTACGATCCCGACTCAAAACAGAGACATTCGACCAAGGAACTTCGAAATATGTATTCTGTTGGAATGTCTCAACTGCTCTTAAACTATCTAATGTTAATATTGATTTGTTACAATCATGGACTCCTGCCCAGCTGAAGCTTTTCTTAAAAAACTTCACTCCAAGACTAAGCTTTGACCTTGACTCTCAGCATTGCGACAAATTGTCACTACATAAGCAAGCATTGGCAAAGCCAATAGATCTTGCCTTTGGGACCTTATAAGTGTTTTCCCATGCAACAGATGATGCTGTTACAACAAGGATATTGTGCTGCATAACTAAATACTTGTAAGGTCCCAAAGGCGAGACCTATTGGCTATGTCAATGATTGTCTTTAAGGTTGCTTCATATGTGCAGAGCAAAAACCAGCCAACACGTTTCGTCCATACACAAATTGACTTCTTCAAGGCAGAAAAGAAGTTGAGAAATCTATTGTGTAATCCACTCGTGCAACAAGTTAGTTTCACCAGTCGATCCAGGTACAAGTCTTGCTAGAACATTCCATCAAAATGTTTAGAATTAATGACATTTCCTCCATCCCTTCGTCTAAAGTCCATGCGTCACATATGTTTCAAACGGATGCAATAATTAGGACAGGTCAGCCCATCATCGAACACTACAATTGGGGCCAAGTAGGAAACAGGGAAACACCCCTCTCGACCGTGGTGCCACAAGACTAACCGCCAGAATACAATGCAGCAACTTCATAACCGCCTCAACACAGGCACACCCCTGCCACCCTGACCACCACAAAGTCTGTCTTTCTGACTCTAAGCACTATAACAATACATACAATGCAAACATGTGAAAAAGAATGACATTTTGAGGTCCAATCTCTGGAAGACCTAGTGCATGTTTCTGGTACATAGTGCACGGGTTTAGCACCACAGAGCGGTCACATCGCTTACGTACACCAAAGTCATACATATGTACTTCAGATCTATTCCTTAGGTCCTACTATATACGCACAGATATATTCAGTGAAAATAAAAGTAAAGGCAACAATCTTTTATAAAAAATGATATGTGATGGAACACTCCCAAAATGACATATAGGGCCCTTGTCTCAGACCTACGTTATAATTGTGGTTACACTGATGAATTGGTCTTGCAACACTCGCAAAACAAACAGAATAGCCTCTAGGTGCTATGGGTAATATTCAGAAAATGTATTCTTTAACTCTAAACAAGAAATTAGAGAAAAAAAACATACCATCCAAACTGCCATTAATCAAATAAAAAAAAAAGAAATCTCAAATTTTGCTCTTGCGACACCTGCCCCCACCCCCTTGCAGGCCTTGGCTGCCATAAAATACCCTTGCCTTTCTTTCCGTTTACCCACCGCTCGGTTGCCACTGCCAATGTTTGATCCAGGGGCACAACCAGAGGCAAATTTGGGGGGGACTGAAAAAATATTTCAGGGGGGCTGACTCTTCCAGTAGAGTGGAGATGCAGGGGCTCTAGAAGGGGTGGGAAAAAAACAAAGCCTCATTTAC
Organism: Lissotriton vulgaris; assembly: GCF_964263255.1. Taxonomy (NCBI): domain Eukaryota; kingdom Metazoa; phylum Chordata; class Amphibia; order Caudata; family Salamandridae; genus Lissotriton; species Lissotriton vulgaris. The sequence continues at coordinate 1,410,746,069 of NC_141696.1, forward strand.
AAGGAAATGGTCTTTTAAAGACCTGTGAAGTACTCGGGTGCGGCTGTGTGTGTGCCCGGGAAGCTGTCTCATCCCGGGCGGCCACACACTACGGGGGTGTGGGTGGGGGTGCAGAAGCCCTTTGAGCCCAATGGGCGTTACGCACCTGCTTTCATCCATTGCAAACTGCTCACCGTAAAGCGCTGAGAAGCCTTCCGGGCGGGGGCAGAATTACACAATAAAACTATGCTGGCAGGGAGGGTGTGTATTCAGTGCCAATCGATCTTTCTGCCCTAGACAGGTGCTAAGAAGGTGTTTTGTTGAAATAGGTTTGCGGTCTGTGCAGCAAAGTGAATAAACTTACAGAATGTATGGGAAGAGACATGCACTGGTGGAAAATAGCGGGGGGAGGAGAGAAAAGAATTTATAACACTGAAAAGCATTCATAACCCCCTCTAGGCGCTTCTGTGCCTAACAGACTAATTGATGATTTACCTAGAACTAAAACAGGGATAGTCAGATTGTTTCCACAAGTGCATATTCTGGCAGCCCAGGGAGCAAAAGCAAACGGAGAGAATCTGCTCTGCCCAACATCACACGGTGCCGACAGTTGGGGAAGCCGGAATTGAAAGTCAAGTTTCCTAGTTCCAATCCATGGAATGTAGGCTGCACATCACATATCTAGAAGTCTCATAAAGAGCAAAGTTATTTTCGTAACACAGTGGTAAAACAGCAAAACCTAAAACAAGGAGCTGTCTGCTTGTGTGTCCCCTTTGTCCTAAATCACATTTGCCGCTTTTGAAGTCGGAACTGCTTGGGGCGTGGGCACCTCATTTGACGCCGTTGCCCAGCAGATTAAAGAGAATTTGGCTGTAAAGTATTGAGTGTCGGATTTTCGGTTGCAGCTGAGAAGCTGACATTTGACTGACTCCATGTAGAGGAACTCCATCTCCCAACATGCAACTGCAAAGCACATGAAAGAAGATGAATCCTGGATTGGATGCCAAACCAATACCGAAAAGAGAAAATGCACAACTGATATCGGTGAATTGTAAGTGCTTGCGAGCTATCTACCACGATCGTGACCTACTGCCAGATAATGATGTGCAAAAATGCAGACTCTGACCTCTGAAATACTGAATCCCTGCCGTTTGGGCAAAATTAAGTATATAGTGTGTCCCTCGTTGCAAAGCGCTAAATTTTGAAATCTAAGAAGAAATAATATTAATGATCAAAAAGAGCTGATGACACGTGTTATTTCCACATGCCCCAAGGGTTTCGCTTACCAAAGTCTTTGCTAAGAAGTTTCCTACATTGCGGAGCTTGAAGTGTTCCGGGCTACAAAAGTTATGTATTTATTGTGCTTGGCCGAACGTTAGGAAACGAGTGAAAAGAAAGAAGGACTCTGGGAGATCTCAAACCAAAGATCACGATACGGATACAATTAGACCAATAAACACCCTTTCTCTTGACAGCACACCGACAACAACAGTTTTGCATTTTTTTAAGTTCATAGATGCAGTTGGCTTGCATGCTCCTTCGTGTATTCGAAGAATGTGCAGTTTCTTCAAAACTGAACTCTGCTACAAGACGCCCATGCAAAGCTTTTACAATGTTTGTGTTATGGCCGGGTACTGGTGAGAAGTGCACGGAGGTGGACCGGGTGGGAGGAGGTGGAGCGGTAGGTAAGGTAAGGAGCTGGCTGGCACTAGTGAGCGGTGTGAGAGATGGCAGCAATGGACAGTGCCAAGCAGCGAGCGAAGGTCACACCGGGTGATAGAGTGAATGCTGTCTAAAAACAAGTGTGCACGCCTCATCACGATCGCTTTGAAAACAAAAGTGATCGCGATGACGTGCTCTGTGAGGGATGCGCACACAGCAGCTTTGATTGCAGAGGCAGCGCGCGTGCTTGTGTGAGTAACCGAAAGCTGGTGGCCGGCAACAGCCTTTGGAAGCATTTCCAAAAGCCACTGACTAAATGTCTCGCAGAGCAGCGCATGCGCTGACTCAGCGAGACCTAAAAATACACTGAAAATACACTCTACAGGAAAACTGAACTATATATTTATTTTAACCTAAAGCATGGAGTTAGGAGATCGATTGTATTACTTCGATTTGAGATACTTCCTCTTAAATCTCTTACTCGCAAGTGGCTACCAAAAGAAAAGTCTAGTAGTCTCTGTAACTTATGTAATGGCGGGGAGCAGGACTTGGAAGATATGTTGTTTACTTGCCCAAATGCGGCAGTCGTAGATGCAAGAAAAAAGTTTCTACATTCAATTTATATAAAATGTAGAATTAACTCAGTTCAGGACTTGATCTCGCTTTGCAAGGTTCCCAAAATGAATTGCTACAATTTATTTAAAATGTTTAAATCCTTTTAAACTTTGTATTAGATTGCAAACTTTTATCATCTTATTGTCTAAAGTATTTTTTATCATGTATCAAAAATTTGTGGTTCTCAGATGAGAACTAAATCAAATAAACTTAAACTTGAACTTGAACGTGTGTGGTCCTTGCTTTTTATGGCCCGCATATGTTCTAAAACTCTTTCTTGGCAGTGTGGATCATGCTACCGATATATTGTCTTCCGCACGGACAAGAGAGGCAATATACTGTATATTCAGAGTTACAATTAAGATATTTCTGAAACCTGGGAACAAATCTTTTTTTGTGTGTTTTTCAATAAAATGACTTTTAACCAGAAAATCTTTCAAGGCTCCTTTGAGGTATGTTATAAGAGGTGCTGCTGGAAGATGTTATCTCAATATGTTGTCACTCTTAAGATCATGACAATTCTTTCTAAATATTTGGTATAACTTAGATGAGTTCACTGTGTAGAAAGTAATCATGCATATTTTCGGTGTCTCTTTCTCTATTTTTAGTGGTGCCGCTTTCTTCCGGAGAAGTTGATATCTGTCTACCTTTTCTGCTTTACAAGACACCTCCTTTAGAATCCCTTTCGTATAGACCCTCCCCTCAAATCTTAGAAGAGACACATTTTTTGCCTTAGCATATTCTTCAGATCTAGTATAATTACGTTTTTATGTGTAGCAGCTCCCCACTTCCAATTACACTGTGTGGATGAAAGCTCTCTGCAGGTAGTATGCTATTCCCTGCAGTAGGTTTACGATACAGCTTTGTTTGCACTTTACTGTTCTCAATGCATACCATTAGGTCTAAATACGCCTCCTCTGAGTCACTTATACATTCCGTAAACTGCAAATTTAGGTTGTTCTGATTAAGGAAAGGGATATATCCTTTTGCCTCTAGTTGTGTTCCCTTCCTGATTAGATAAAGAACATCTATATATCGAGCCCAGAGGGTTATGTTATCCAGCCATTTCTCATTTCTACCTGCCCAGACCACGTGCTTCTCCCACCAGCCCACAAACAAGTTTGCATGACTGGGAGTGTAGCATGTGCCCATGGCAGTCCCCTGCAAATGCTTATATAAATTACCTGAAAACAAAAAAATATTGTTGTTAAGGCAAAAGGTTATCAATTCAATAAACATTTCATCAATCAATCCATCAATCATATCATTTGTAAAGCGCACTACTCACCCGTGAGGGTCTCAAGGCGCTGGGGTGGGGAATGCTGCTACTGCTTGAAAAGCCAGGTCTTGAGGAGTTTTCTGAAGGTCAGCAGGTCTTGGGTCTGCCGTAGGTGGATGGGGAGGGTGTTCCAGGTCTTTGCGGAGAGGTGGGAGAACGATCTGCCGCCTGAGGTCGCTCTTCGGAAGCGGGGGACTGTAGCAAGGGCGAGGTCGGCAGAGCGGAGCTTACAGGTGGGGGTGTAGAAGCTGAGTCGTCTGTTGAGGTACGTTGGTCCGGTGTTGTGGAGTGCCTTGTGTGCATGGGTGAGGAGCTTGAAGCTTATCCTCTTGTTGACCGGGAGCCAGTGCAGGTCTCTCAGGTGGGGTGTGATGTGGCTGCGGCAAGGGATGTTGAGGATCAGGCGTGCAGAGGCGTTCTGGATGCGTTGGAGCCGTCTCATGAGTTTGGCCGAGGCTCCTGCGTAGAGGGCGTTTCCATAGTCCAACCTACTGCTGACAAGGGCCTGGGTGACTGTTCTTCTCGTTTCAATGGGGATCCACTTGTAGATCCTAAGGAGCATGCGGAGAGTGTTGAAGCAGGAGGAGTTGGCGTTGACCTGTTTAGTCATGAAGAGGGTGGAGTTGAGGGTGACCCATAGATTGCGTGCGTGGTCGCTGGGTGTTGGAGCAATTCCCAGTGCGGTCGGCCACCAGGAGTCATCCCAGGCCGAAGGGTTGGATCCGAGGATGAGGACCTCAGTCTTGTCCGAGTTCAACTTCAGTCGGCTGTTCCTCATCCATTCAGCAACGGCCTTCATTCCTTTGTGAAGGTTGGTTTTGGCAGTGTGGGGGTCCTTGGTGAGGGAGAGTATCAGCTGGGTGTCATCGGCGTAGGAGAGGATGTTGAGGTCGTGCCGATGGGCAACGTGGGCGAGCGGTGCCATGTAGATGTTAAACAGAGTTGGGCTGAGGGATGAGCCCTGTGGTACGCCGCAGATGATCTCGGTGGCTTCGGAGCGGAAGGTGGATGCTCTGTGTTCTGCCGGAGAGGAAGGAGGTGGTCCAGTCCAGGGCCTTCTCTTGGATCCCAGCGTTGTGGAGGCGTGTTCGTAGTGTGTGGTGACAGACCGTTTCGAAGGCGGCTGACCGTTCCAGGAGGATGAGGGCCGCCGTTTCTCCTTTGTCCAGCAGGGACTTGATGTCATCGGTGGCGGCAATGAGGGCAGTCTTGGTGCTGTGGTTGCTGTGGAACCCGGACTGGGAAGGGTCCAGGATGTTGTTCTCCTCGAGGTAGCGGGTCAGTTATTTGTTGACGGTTTTCTCGATGACCTTTGCCGGGAACGGGAGCAGGGAGATGGGACGGATGTTCTTGAGGTCCTTGGGGTCCGCCTTGGGTTTCTTGAGTAAGGCGTTGATCTCGGCGTGCTTCCAGCTCTCCGGGAAGGTTGCTGTCTCCAAGGAGGTGTTGATGACTTTCCGGAGATGGGGTGCGATGGATGTGCTGGCTTTGTTGAAGATGTGGTGTGGGCATGGATCTGACAGAGATCCGGAGTGGATGGTGTTCATGATTTTGAAGGTGTCATCGTCGTTGATGTTGGTCCAGTAGAGCAGGCGGTTGGTGCGAATGGTGGTCGTGGGGGGGAGGTCTCAGTGGTTTTCGGGGCGGTGGTGGCGTTGAAACTGTCGTGGATGTCTGTGATCTTGCCGTGGACGAAGGTGGCCAGCGAGTCGCACAGGTCTTGTGAGGGTGAGACGTCATTGGTGTTGGAGTTGGGGTTGGAGAGTTCCTTCACGATGTTGAAGAGCTCTTTGCTGTTTTGCGCGTTGTTGTCTAGGCGGTCTTTGAAGGAGGCCAATTTGGCGGATCTGATGAGGTGATGGTGTCTGCAGGTGGCATTCTTGTGGGCGGTGTGGCTGTCCGGTGTTCGTTCACGGAGCCAGATCTTCTCCAGCTTTCGGCAGGGTTGCTTGGAGGCCCGGAGGTCTTCAGTGAACCAGTTGGCTTTCTTGTTGGTATGATTGTTGGAGGGTTTCTTGATCGGGGCGAGGGTGTTGGTGCAGTCGTTGATCCACTGTCTGAGGTTGCGGGCGGCGGTGTTGGGATCGGTATGGTCGGCGGGTGGGCTCTCGGCAAAGATGGTGGTTAGCTGGTTGTGGACTAGGGGTACGGGCAGACCGGAATAACATGCGTGGAGGCCGAATGTATTGCACTATTGCAGCTGTTTTTATTGTTCTCAAGCAGGGTAAACAAGAGGGGTTGTAAGGAGGTGAGGCTGGATGGCTGGAAGTCCGTTCTCGTCCGTCCAGGTGAGTAGGTCTTCGGATTGGCTTTGGGTCTAAGGCCGGGATCCGGTGTCACCTCGGAGGGGAAGAGAGAGAGAAGAGGGTAGTTAGTCCTTGACTGTTTGTGGACCGTCGGAGCACTGTCACCAACCAGAGTTGAGTTGCGGCCGCTCTCCAGCAACCTCCGGAGGACTCCACCAATCTTCGGTCCAGACGTCCTCCTCCTCTTCGCTTCCGCTCTTGCTCTTTCCGCTCTCCATCCCAGGTTCTCCACACGCTGTCTCCTGCCACGAGTCCGCCACATTGAACGCTCTTCGTCATCGGCTTTTCTGTGCGTCGGGTTGATGATGGGGGCAGGACTTCCGGGGTCACAGGAGTTCACTTCTGGTTCGTTGCGTGACGCCCTGGTTGCTCCGTTTCCTGCAGAGGAAAAAAGAGAGGAGTCCTGGTCATCAGGGACGCAGGAGGGTCAGCTGTCATGGAATCCCTGCTCGAGTGCCGTGCTGCCGGGGTGAACGGTGCTCCCCTTCCTCACTGGTCTTCGGTGACTTCGCTCCAGCAGCAGTGAGGCATCTGTTGGGTGCGCTGGTGTGTGGTGGGTTTCTTGAAGGTGAAGTGGATGCAGCGGTGGTCGGTCCAGTGGAGTTCGGTGGTATGGTTGAAGGAGACGTTGGGGCTTGCGGAGAAGATGGGGTCAAGCGTGTGACCGGCAGAGTGGGTGGGTGTTGTGACGAGTTGTCTGAGTCCGAGGTTGGCTAGGTTGTCGATCAGGTGGTGGAGTTGGTGTCGTCATTGTTCTCAAGGTGGAAGTTCAGGTCCCGAGGAGGATGTACTCCATCGAGGCGAGGGCGTGTGTGCTGACGAAGTCAGCGATGGAGTCGCTGAACTGTGGTCGGGGTCCGGGCGGTCTGTAGATGAGGGTTCTTATGAGGGTGGTGTTGGGGTCGGTGTGGATCTGGAAGTGCAGGTGTTCGGCGGTTATGTTCTTGGTACTTCAAAGCTCTACCACTTAAAAAATATTGTATAGTTGCTAGACCTTTGTCGGTAAACAGACATAATATCGATTCCAAAATATCGTTTGGACAAAATATCGACTAAAAAATATAGACTAGCCAAAATATCGACCAGACATAATATAGACTACAAAAATATCGAGTAATATCGATATTAATAGCCAAAATATTGAATCAAAAATATAGACTAGACATAATATCGACCAGATAGAATATAGACAAAAAAAATCGAAAATAAGGTAGTTATTAATAATTTTTAATAATTGTGTAATATAAATCTGTAGCGGGTTGTGGGTTTATAGGGGAATAGGGTGGGAAGTAATTTAATGATATCTAATTAATTATGTAAATTATTAATAATTGTTAATTAATTATTAATTGGTAAATAATTAAAATATAATTGGTAATAAATAATAAATAATTAATAATTAATTTTTAGTAAATTATTTTCTGTAGCGGGTTGTGGGTTTATAGGGGAATAGGGTGGGAAGTAATTTTATTATAATTAATTAATTATGTAAATTAATAATAATTGTTAATTCATTATTAATAGGTAATTAATTAATATATAATTGGTAAATAATTATAAATATTTAATTGATAAATAATTAATATTTAGTCAATTATTTTCTGTAGCGGGTTGTGGGTTTATAGGGGGATAGGGTGGGAAGTAATTTAATAATAATTAATTAATTATGTTAATTAATAATAATTGTTAAATAATTATTAATTGGTAATTAATTAAAATATAATTGGTAATTAATTATAAATATTTAATTGATAAATAATTAATATTTAGTAAATTATTTTCTGTAGTGGGTTGTGAGTTTATAGGGGGATAGGGTGGCAAGTTATTTAATAATAATTAATTAATTATGTAAATTAATTAAAATTGTTAATTGTTAATTAATTAATAGTCATTTTAACCCCTACGCTATCCAGCGCTTTCCCTACTGTAGCACCCACCAAAGTGGGAATAGTAATTTTAACCCCTACGCTATCCAACGCTTTCCCTACTGTAGCACCCACTGGAGTGGGAATAGTAATTTTTACCCCTACGCTATCCAACGCTTTCCCTACTGTTGCACCCACTGGAGTGGGAATAGTAATTTTAACGCGTACGCTATCCAATGTTTTCCCTACTGTTGCACCCACTGGAGTGGGAATAGTAATTTTAACCCCTACGCTATCCAACGCTTTCCTTACTGTTGCACACACTGGAGTGGGAATAGTAATTTTTACCCCTACGCTATTCAACGCTTTCCCTACTGTTGCACCCACTGGAGTGGGAATAGTAATTTTTAGCCCTACGCTATCCAACGCTTTCCCTACTGTTGCACCCACTGTAGTGGGAATAGTAATTTTAATCCCTCCGCTATCCAATGTTTTCCCTACTGTTGCACTCTTTGGAGTGGGAATAGTAATTTTTACCTCTACGCTATCCAGCGCTTTCCCTACTGTTACACTCACTGGAGTGGGAATAGTAATTTTTACCCCTAAGCTATCCAACGCTTTCCCTACTGTTGCACCCACTGGAGTGGGAATAGTAATTTTTACCCCTAAGCTATCCAACGCTTTCCCTACTGTTGCACCCACTGGAGTGGGAATAGTAATTTTTACCCCTACGCTATCCAACGTTTTCTCTACTGTTGCACCCACTGGAGTGGGAATAGTAATTTTTACCCCTACGCTATCCACCGTTTTTCTACTGTTGAATTCACTATAGTTGTTACAATAAATTCTAAACAATTTGCTATGCTACGGTAAAAATATTATATATGTTTAGTTAATAATATGTATATATATATATATATATATATATATATATATATATATATATATATATATATATATATTTTTTTTTTTTATTATTTTTGTAATTTACATTAATTATTTATTAATATTACATTTATTTAATCATTTTAACTAAGTTTATATTAAATATATTTATTTTTATATTAGTTTTAACTTAATTTAAAGACATATAAAAAAACGATATTTTGACAGTCTATATTATTTACAGTCTATATTTTAGAGTCGATATTTTTGTACTTACCTGTATAAAGATAGAAACTCGATATTTTGTCCCTCGATATTTTCTCATCGATATTTTTGCAAGTCTATATTAATGGGCTCGATATTATTTCAGTGATCCACCTTTGTCATGTGCAATAATTGTATATTAGCTCGTTATATCAAGTGTAATCTGTAACATATTTTCTTCCCATTGAATGCTAGATATAATCTGTAGAAAATCCTTAGTATCTTGTATTTAGGAGCTTAAGTCTTTTACAAGAGGATTCAGAAAGCAATCTATGCATGTTGATGCATTTTCTAGTAAGTTATTTTTGGAGGATACTATTGGTCGCCCAGGTGGTTCTAATGAGTTCTTATGCACCTTCGATAGGTGATAAAATATCAGTACCTCAGGATATTCGCAGTACATGAATTGGAAGTCCTCTTCCTCCATAATTACTTTTATTTTCCATTTCGTTAGAAGTCAGTGAAAGTTCTATACACTCTTCTCATAGTATACCTTAGTTACAGTCCTGTAGCACTCCTTGATTGCTAGTTTTTTTAGAGCTTCCTTCTGATATTGTTCCTTGTTCAATAACACAACACTTCCACTTTTATCTGAAGGTTTAATTATGATTGATTCATCACTCTTTAAATCTAAAATGGTGTTCCATTCTGCTGAAGTTAGAATATATTTTCTTAAATCTGGGCCCTGTGAATGTAGTTTCTTGAGTTAATATATTATGATCTCCTGGAATGTATTGATTGCATCATTGGGGGTCTATGGTATGTATTTTGATTTTATTCTTAGGTTGCTCTTGCCACTTTTCTGTGCAATGCCCATATTTTCTAGAACATCCACTGGGTCTCCGTCACCAACCATTTCTTTTTCTGGATCAAAGAGTCCTTCTAGAGAATCTGCACTCGAGGACTGTGTGAAATCCATCTCGTTATTCTTGAGGCCATACTATTAAATATGCTAATGTAATGCAATTCGTTATTTACCTGCAGTTTGAATATAATTGTAGTATCTATTGGATTTTGCTATATTTGAAGATTGAAATTTATTTTAACTTCAAAACTGCCGAAAAACGCTGTATTTAAAAGTGAAAAGAACCTAAATAATTTCTTAACAGCTGGGAGTGAAAAACGAGCAAGTATTTTGTCTAGCTCCATATGAACTGTTTACTTCGAGTGAACAAAGATGGCGATTACATTTGATTGAAAAGAACGATCTAAGCTGAAACGCGTCTCAAAATAATGTGATGACAAGTGTAGTAAAAGCATCGTAAAAGCGTGAGTTAAAACGTGAGATAAAGAAAACACATTTATAAGACAACACTAATACATATGAACGAGTTGAGAGAGTGAATTTTTCAATGCATATGTTGCTTATAGACGTTTATGAGAATTGTGATGCTAAGGGAATGTGGCCTAGTGGTTTCCATGTTTTTTTCTGAGAATGCACCATTTAGAAAAGTTGGTGAAAATCTGTGTAGCAATGAAGTACAAGTCTGAGATTTTGTATTATTATGTTAGATACCCTATAGTTTAGTAAGTATTTAAAATAATGTTACTAGAATGAAATTTGAAAAATGTGCATTCATATGAATGTTTTGAAAAATTGTGGTAGTAGGGCATTACTACCATTAGCCATTTCCATGTAATAATATTTTGTGAAAATATGCATTCTTCATTTTGAAGGGAATTAATTTCATTATATTTCAAGTATGGTTAGAGTTCATTTCATTTACACATGCAATGCTAACTTAATGGCATCCATAAAATGCTTTCTTCTAATACGGACGAAAATCTATATTTCCTTTGTCTGTATTTATATTTATAAACGGCAAAATACTAGCAAATTTTGACACGCTGCCCTTGGGTATTTTGCTACCGACGGGGCACTTGGAATGGAAGATAAGGCGCGATAAGATAAGGCGAGGGCTTTGGAGAGCAGGGCACTGAGTAGAAATACTTGCGCTCCTAGCTGCGCTCGATGCATGAAATAAACAATAAGCCTCGTTAGGATGTGATTGGTCTTTTTAAAGACCTGTGAAGTACTCGGTGAGGCTTGTCAGCTTTGTTATCTCGCCTCCCGTGAGAGTAAATGGGCGCATCCTGGCCCTGACTGTGGCGGCGGATTCCTTCCAGGAAGAACACTGGGGTTTAGAGTATGGCCCCCTCCTTTGCTGGCTCGTGCTGCGGGACCCCCACGAGAGTAAATAGCTGCCTCTGGGAGCTGACTGCGGTGGCAGATTCCTGCCAGGAAGCATGCTGGTGTTTAGTGTATGGCCCCCTTCTTTGCTGCGCGAGGGGAGGGGGCACTCACTAAACATGTATGTCATAGGATGTAACACACATTTTGAAGAATACATCTAATTTATATTCAAGACAAATATGTTGAACTTACAGTGTCTGAATGATGAACTGTATTACATTTAAAAAGGAAATATAATGACTGTGAGTGTTTTAATGTATGCAGCTGCTGGCTGGCTGGCCTTTCTGCTCAGGCCACAAGGTCAAAAGAGGAGGCCATCACTGGCACCTGGGGCACATGACAGGAACTTTTAAGCTGAGGGCAGAGGGGTGTAGCACAGGCCAATATTTTTATTCCTGGGCCGTCAGTGGTAGTACTTTCTTGTGCCACTACAGATTGATGGCCTTGTGATCAAACCCCACTTTGGATGGTGTGAAATTAAAAACTTTGGACACAGTTGAAATTTGAGCATGCATCACTGTGCTCTTAGTTTCCTGTACCTCATGTGTGCCAGCCAACTTGGTGGTGGTAGGGGAGCCAGCTGCTGGTACCACTACCTCCATACTCTCCGCCAGGAAGATCTGACTACCTCTGAGGGTGGGGAAAGGCCCCTCTGGTGTGGCTGTGCCACACTCAGAAAGCTGTGCATTGCTCAAATGCTTCATGCGCTGTGACAGAGTTGCATGCATGCCAACATTTTGTAGCTGATCCACATTAGTTGAGGCAAGTATGTGCTTAGCTTATTCACATTGAAATAACTGAACGGTTACAATTAGTAAGTGGTAGCGAGGCCTGGCACAGCACGATAGCCTGATGCCAGCGATGGGACATTCCTATTCATTAATGTATCAGCCGCTTTCACATGCACTTCCTTCCTATCTTGGCACCAAAATAAAAGTGGCCCCTTTATCGAGCCATAAACCTTAACAAGCATTGGCATAGCCAATAGGTCTCGCCTTTGGGACCTTATAAGTGTTTATCCATGCAGCAGTTGATGTTGTTGCACCAAGGATATTGTGCTGCATAACTAAATACTTATAAGGTCCCAAAGGCGAGACCTATTGGCTATGCCAATGCTTGTTATTTGTTTTCTAGTACAATATAGACTATTGTACTAGAAAACGAATAAAATTGTCAATTTAAATAAATGTGGAAAAATACTAGCTGTAGTGTCGTCTTTTACTTGTGGCAAAAATAAATGTGGATAAATACAGAAAAAATGCACACAAAAATAAATATGGATAAATACAGACGGAAATGGCAAAAAAATAAATACCATAAAACCGGGAGCCCTAAATATAATGGATCGTTCTTTGCAAGTAAATTGTTGCTTATTTGTGCCATACATGTTCCTCTTTAACAATTCACAGTGAAATATTCCTGTGGGAATAGAATTTCAGCTATTGCTATAAGTCGCAACTTTGTATTTGTTTTCTACCAAAGTTAGGCCTGTCTGGACTCACAAACATTTGTTTCCCGTGACTAGCATGGGAAACCAGCTTGATGGTTCAATCATCTCAGGTGACATGGTGTGAAAATGGACATGTGGTAATCTTTCGATGGTGGTGTGATGCTATGCCACTGGCCTTTGCTAATACTCTATAAAAGAAGAAACCTCAAAGAAGGGGTATCGGAAGCCATTGATTTTTGTTTTTGATACCTGGATGCTATGCAAATTGACCTTTTACTTTGGACTTTTTGTCGATGATTAAATTTTTCGCTGATGGACTGAGACCTTCTTTGCAGAATCATTTCTATTTTTCCAATTTCAATTGTATCTTTTGCTCTAAGCAAATTGACTTGCCCCTAATGGACTTTAGGGCTGAATTTTCAATTTTTCAGGACCTGAGCTGTTAGAACTTTGAACTGTCTTTCTGCCTTAGTTGTGGTAGAACTCTGTAACTTACCGATTCGGAATTTACCAAATCGGTAAATGAAATGTAGAAAGCACTGTAAATAGTGCTACAGGGCTTTAAGAATTCGTTATTTACCACCAACTATTAGTTGGTGGTAAATAAGGAATTCCTATGTAAATGCATAAATGTGCATTTACACCTGTGCCATGTGAATGAATGAATGAAGGGAATCTTATACCGCGCAACTTAGCCCAAGGGCATCAAGGCATGTGACAGACATACATGCCCTTAGGGCATGTATGTATGCCACATGTGCACACCAACACTAATCAGGGGTGCAACAGGGTGTCAAAGTGACACCCTGCCACCGTTGACTTTTTCACAATTTTACAGAATCGGTAATTACAGATTCGGTAATTGACATTCATTCCTATGGGCCTCCAGGCCCACAGGAATCAATGGCAAATACCGAATCGGTAAATACCGATTCGGTAAATACCGAATCTTACCGATTCAGTATTTTTTACCGATTTTTTACCTACATAGGATTTACCAATTCTGAAATACTGAATCGGTAAAATTCTGTATTTAAGAATCGGTAAATCCAATTTACCTACATCTAGCCCTTAGACCTTAGCCTATGCAGTCGATATTGCCTTGGTAACGGCTGACCTAAACACCGCCATAATAGCTATTAAAGACGAGCCCGGACGTTTTGGACAAATCTTTTAACCAAGATAAGACTCAGATTGTCCTTAACGAGAAAGCAAAAATGAGTGATACACGTGTAGTAGAAAAAGCCACGTATTTAGGTATTTGTATATCGTCTAGGCTAGATAATGTGGTTACGCTTAATATAGAACCCCTTATGGATACTATCCAAACAGATCTCCAACGCCTTAATAACCTGCATCTATCTATTGTAGGAAGGTGTAATGTGATTAAGATGCTGTTTTTTCCAAAGATTGAAGAGGTGAAGCAAGCTAAATAATGATGATGGATTCAACCCAGATGTGTGACTGGGGTGAATGTCTGAAAAGTTTCAGTGCTCCGTCCATCATCTCCTTGTATTTGCTTAGTTCGCCCTAAGTTTGCAGGGTATGCCCAGGCATGGGTCCCTTGCTCACTTTGCCACTGGAATAAATCTAGCCTGACTGATGAAGGGGATACCCAAAAACCGGTCCCAGGAGGCTTGTTTCTGGTTCAGGAATGATCTGGCTTGGCAGTTCGGGCTGGACTGTTCCCATGAGGCACAGGTTCAAGACTGATTTGCATATAGCAGGGTCTGAACTGAGGTGGCGAAATGAGCTAAGGAATGATGGTGAATTCAACCCAGATCTGTGACTGGGGGTGAGTATCTGAAAAGTTTCTGTGCCCCGTCCATCTTCTTGTGTTTGCTTTCTTTGCCCTGAGTTCGCAGCATATGCCCAGATTTGGGTCCCTTGCTGACTTTGCCACTGGATGCAAGCTTGCCTGATTGATAAACGTGATACCCAGAAACCGGTCCCAGGATACTTGTTTCCGGTTCAAGAAAGATCTGGCTTGGCAATTTGGGCTGGACTGTTCCCATGAGGCACAAGGTCAAGACTGATTTGCATATAGCTGGGTCTGAACTAAGGTGGCGAAGTGAGCTAAATAATGATGATGGATTCAACCAAGATCTGTGACTGGGGTGAGTGTCTGAAAAGTTTTAGTGGTCCGTTCATCATCTCCTTATGTTTGCTTTGTTCACCTTAAATTGGCAGGGTATGCCCAGACGTGGGTCCCTTGCTGACTTTGCCACTGGATTCAAGCTAGCGTGACTGATAAAAAGTGATACCCAGAATCCAGTCCCAGGATGCTTATTTCCGGTTCAGGGAAGACCTGGCTTGGCAGTTCGGGCTGGACTGTTCCCATGAGGCACAGGGTCAAGACTGATTTGCCCATAGCTGGGTCTGAACTGAGGTGGTGGATGGATTCAACCCAGATCTGTGACTGGGGGTGAGTGTCTGAAAAGTTTCAGTGCTCTGTCCATCATCTCCTTGTGTTTGTTTTGTTCGCCTTAAGTTGGCAGGGTATGCCCAGACGTGGGTCCCTTGCTCATTTCAGAGTCAAGCCCTATGGTTCCATCTTGTCTCAAACAAGGTCTCCAAAACATCTTCAACTGGATGTCAATTAACCAACCAAAGTTAAATGGTGATAAGACCGAGGTCCTTCTCCTGGGAAAAAACAAAGACCTCTGGAACTCAACTCACTGGCCTCCCGAGCTTGGTAACATCCCCACCCCGGCTGCGCACGTGAGAAATCTGGGAGTTACCAT
Source organism: Lissotriton vulgaris (assembly GCF_964263255.1). Lineage (NCBI taxonomy): Eukaryota > Metazoa > Chordata > Amphibia > Caudata > Salamandridae > Lissotriton > Lissotriton vulgaris. Next base: position 1,410,761,312 of record NC_141696.1, read on the forward strand.
TGACAACACCCTCTCAATGAAGGAACAGGCAAATAAAGTGGTCGGCCTTTGCTTCACTATCATGAAATGGTTGAGAAAGATCCTATGGATGCTCCCCCTCGCCACTCAAAAGACCGTCGTCAATGCACTTATTACATCTCGGCTTGACTACGGCAACATCCTTTATCTGGGCTCCAACCAAGCCGTTATCAAACGATTACAATTAGCCCAGAATGCGGCTGCAAGACTACTTTGCAACATTCCTAAAAAATCTAGTGTGTCTAAACATCTGAATGACCTACATTGGCTCAGAGTGGAAAATCGCATCAGGTTCAAAGTCCTGAGCTATATGTTTAGGATCAAAGCGGGCACCGCACCCAAGTACCTACAATCTCTTGCAACTCCCTACCTTCCATCTAGAAAACTTCGTTCTCAGACCTCTGCATTATTTACAATCCTGAGGTTCAAACTCGCGAGAATGGGAGGGAGATCGTTCTCTGTAATAGGGCCCACTCTTTGGAACAACCTCCCTCTTCACATCCGCAAGGAAGTCAACTATGCCAGTTTCAGAAAGAATCTGAAAACCTGGCTGTTCCAGAAATAAGGCACCCTTTCTTTTGTCACATTTCCTCCTAGTTGTTCGACCCGTCATCGGCGCCGGGAAACCCTTTTTGGGTAGCTGTGCGCCATACAAATTCAATAAATAAATAAATAAATAAATTTCGCCACTGGATTCAAGCTAGCCTGACTGATGAAGGGTGATACCAGAAACTGGTCCCAGGATGCTTGTTTACGGTTCAGGGAAGACCTGGCTTGGCAGTTCGGGCTGGACTGTTCCCATGAGGCACAGGGTCAAGACTGATTTGCACATAGCTGGGTCTGAACTGAGGTGGCGAAGTGAGCTAAAGAATGCTGGTCGATTCAACCCAGATCTGTGACTGGGGGTGAGTATCTGAAAAGTTTCAGTGCCCCGTCCATCTTCTCCTTGTGTTTACTTTCTTCGCCCTAAGTTGGCAGTGTATTCCCAGACGTGGGTCCCTTGCTGACCTTGCCACTGGATTCAAGATACCCTAATTGATGAAGGTGATACCCAGAAACCGGTCCCAGGATACTTGTTTCCGGTTCAAGGAAGTCCTGGCTTGGCAAATGATGGTGGATTCAACCCAGATCTGTGATTGGGGGTGAGTATCTGAAATGTTTCAGTGCCCCGTTCATCTTCTCCTTGTGTTTGCTTTGTTCACCCTAAGTTGACAGGGTATGTCCAGGCGAGGGTCCCTTGCTCACTTTGCCACTGGATTCAAGCTAGCCTGACTGATGAAGGGTGATACCCAGAAACTGGTCCCAGGATGCTTGTTTCCGGTTCAGGAAAGACCTGGCTTGGCAATTTGGGCTGGACTGTTCCCATGAGGCGCATGGTCAAGACTGATTTGCATAAAGCTGGGTCTGAACTAAGGTGGCGAAGTGAGCTAAATAATGATGATGGATTCAACTCAGATCTGTGACTGGGGGTGAGTGTCTGAATAGTTTCAGTGGTCCGTCCATCATCTCCTTGTGTTGCTTTGTTCACACTAAGTTGGCAGGGTATGCCCAGACGTGGGTCCCTTGCTGACTTTGCCACTAGATTCAAGCTAGCCTGACTGATAAAGGGTGATACCCTGAAACCTGTCCCAGGATGCTTGTTTCCAGTTCAGGGAAGACCTGGCTTGGCAGTTCGGGCTGGACTGTTCCCATGAGGCACAGGGTCAGGACTGATTTGCACAGAGCTGGGTCTCAACTGAGGTGGCGAAGTAAGCTAAATAATGATGATGGATTCAACCCAGATCTGTGACTGGGGGTGAGTATCTGAAAAGTTTAGATGCTCCATCCATCATCTCCTTGTTTTTGCTTATTTCGCCCTAAGTTGGCGGCCCTTCACGCCCTTGGGGGTATAAAATCTTCACTTCATTCGCGCGCTTCTGATTGCTAGAGCGTATGCGTCCTGAGGCGGAAGCCGGGACAAGAGAGTGTTTAGTGCAGTTAGAAAAATAATTTCGTTTAAAACTCACCGCGCCTGATTTTATTGCAGTCACTGTTCTATTTCTGTAACACTATTTTGTGTTTGAGTGTCTGAGCGCTGTGTGCCCTTCTTGAGCTTGTTGCTTTGTTGTCAGTCATACTGCAGCCGATTAAGGTACTGCCGGGGTACTGCCTCAGACGCAGCCATCTTGGGCGAGGAGCAGGCGAGCGGTCTAGTGCTCGGCCCCTCACGCCCTTGGGGGGTATAAAATGGTGACCTCATCTAGGGAGCGCAGCTGAAGGGCGCAGCGGGCGCGCCGGTGGTGCGCCAAAGGCAAGCCCGTCTGCGCCCGTCCGCGCCGGACCCGCGCTTATCGCTGGAAATTATCCCCATTTTCAAAAAATACACTACTCGAGAGCATAGTTGCTCAGGATGGACCAATATTCCTGTAAATTCCCACAAAGAGCAAATCCCGAGGACCTCTCCTCTACCTTTAGTTGCGTCTCCTGTGGCTTTCAGACGCTTATTAATCCTCCCTTTTTATCACACAAACTGCTTAACCCGCTCCTGGCCACGAGTAAATGCCTTACGTCAAATAATCCTCAGCGGACCAATAACAACCATAAGTTGGGGTCAGAGCGTCCGGCTAGTGGGAAAAGAATCTTGAAATGTATTTTACTGAACACTAGATCAATGGTTAAACATAAATATGAAATTGAAGCACTGATTACTGACCACGCTGCTGACCTAATGTTTCTAAGAGAAACGTGGGCATCTGATGCCTCAGGCCCGGACTGGAATGTTGCAGTTCCAGAAGGCTATCCTGTAGAATATGTAAATAGATTAGGAGCAGTGGGTGGTGGAATTGGGATAATCTACAAATCCTACTTAAAAGTATTCGCACTCCCCCAACAGGACCTAGAAGCCGAAGCCATGAGCTTTAAAATTAAGGACAATAATTGCCTGATATTCTCGGGCCTGCTTGTGTATCGCCCCCCGGTCTAAGAGCCCCGTTTATTAGAGCATTACATACGTACCTAGAAACTACCTCTGACTCTACCACCTACACTATTTTGGGTGATTTTAACTTCTATCTAGAAGCAAATAACGACTCTGACTCGACTATATTAATTGATAATTTTCTTAGTTTTGGCATGAATCAATTAATCTCGAATCCCACTCACACTGCAGGACATACCCTTGATGGCATTTTCTCAAACAATGATCACATTAAAGTTATTTCGATTCAACTTGTCCCTTGGTCCGACCATAATTCTTTTTTTTTAAATTTGCAATTAAACAACCTAGTAAATTGTCGAAGAGGTCTTACACTCCCTGAAAGAACACGCCCCTGGAAGAAGCTCGAAACTACTCTTTTAACTAACATACTTGCTAAGGATCCCCCTGTATTTGAGCTAGGTAACTCTGAAAATGGAGCAATTAAATTCCATAACTGGATCAGTCAGGCAGTCGATGAGTTAGCTCCAGTGGAAATAAAAAAAAACAGAAGACGGTCCGCCACTGCGCAATGGTATTCTGCAGAGGTTAAACTAGTAAAACTGAAGTGCCGGCGACTGGAGCGGTTGTGGCGCTCAGACTACAGTTACCATAACAAACTATAATACACCAAAGCCCTGCATGAATATAAGTCAGCAATAGTTCAGGCTAAATCAGCCTATTTTACAAATAGAATTCAAGTAGCCTCCAACACCGCCAGAGAATTATTTAAAACAGTCACTCATCTGACAAAGAGTCCCCGTGATACTGTCTTTAGTTCCAACCAGAACTTTGTGACAAGTATCGCTACCTTCTTTCAACAGAAGGTCCAGGCAGTTTATGATGACCTTAGTATCTTAGCAGCAGATTCACTTACCGACAGTAGTGAGATTGCCACTCTGACTGATCCCAGCTACTCCTGCTTCCCTCTATTAGAGGAGACGCAGGTGGTGGACTTGCTCACACAGATGAAATCAGAATCCCCATTAGATCCCTGTCCACCGCCTCTACTGCATATGATTCCAGAGATTGCGACGGCTGTCTTGACCCCCCTGCTAAACAAGGTTATCATCTCAGGTGAATTCCCCAGTAGCTGGAAGAAAGCTTGTGTCCAGCCCATCCTTAAGAAGGATACGCTGGACCCTACTGAACCCAAGCACTACCGGCCAATATCTTGCTTGCTCTTACCAGCCAAGATTCTGGAGAAAGCCATGAATCAAGAAATAATGAGATATGTAGACCATAATAAGCTACTAGATCCTTCACAACATGGATTTCGACACTTACACTCAACAGAGTCTGCCTTGATCATGGCAACGGAAAACATCCGAAGGACAATGGATGAGGGTGGTAGAACGGCCCTGATTTTATTAGACCTAACAGCGGCGTTCGACACCGTTAACCATTCAGTCCTGCTAAATAGATTAAGAACCTTAGGCTTCGCCGGCACTGCTCTGACCCGTTTGACATCTTTTCTGGATTCTCGAATTCAACAAGTGCGCTGGGAAGGCTTTCATTCTGACGAATTCTCCCTCCCAGGAGGGGTCCCCCAGGGCTCGGCACTATCGCCCACATTGTTTAACCTATATGTCACTCCTTTAGCCACCCTTATTCAATCTCATGGCCTACAATTAGTGTTGTATGCCGACGACACACAAATCGTAGGGTCGGCATCCCAGTCAATCGAAGCTACAGCAGAGCGTTTCAAGAAATGCCTCCTTGGTGTAAAAAACTGGATGAGTTATAATTTTTTAAAACTAAACATGGACAAGACCGTAATAATTAAGTTCAGTCAGAAACCTTACGTTTGGAGTGACCTCTGGTGGCCTCCTGAGGCGGGTTCCTGTCCTAGTCCAGCAGACAAGGATGGGAATCTTGGCTTCATGTTAGATAAAGATCTCTCCTGTAAGGCGCAAATCAACCAGGTGACCTCCGCCTGCTTTTATTCCATCAAGGTCCTAAGGAAAGTCTTACCATACATCCCGCCAACATTAAAAAAGGCGGTGATGGGTGCCCTGGTAATGTCCCAAGTGGATTATTGCAATTCACTCTACTTGGGCACAGGAGAAAAACAACTGACCAAGCTGCAGGCAATCCAAAATGCCGCAGCCAGGGTCCTGCTGAATCTACCAAAGCGTCATCCAACTTCTAAAGTCATACGTGAACTTCACTGGCTTCCAATTAGGCGCACAATACAGTTTAAAGCCCTCTGCCTGGTCCACAAGTCCTTGTATGGCAAGGGACCTGACGATCTCACCAAACTCCTTCCTCGATATGTACCACTACGCCCAGACCACAAGGACCTCGGTTCACACATTGGGGAAGATCAGTGGCTTAACTACCTCGGCAGTCATTCAATGATCCCTTGGGACAGACAGGGGCACAAAGAAGTACCAACGCAGAGCAAGCACCCGCAACGACCATGTCAACGCCGACAATCCCGGGAGATCAATTTCAACCTAGTGTTACCCCGGCACCATCAGCGGCCCAGCAAATAGCCCTAATAAAAAACAGATTTGTAAGGGCAGGAAAGAAGGCGCTCCAGGTCCTAATGGCATCCCGCCAGCCCTGTTCAAGGAGAAAGACACAGAATGGGCCACCATACTACAATCTTTATTCACAGAAGTCAGACTCCTAAATAGAATCCCAGATTCCTGGAGAGGGTCAACGATTGTCCCCATACACAAAAAGGGAGACAAAACGGTCCCCGACAACTACCGTCTAATAGCCCTCCTTGATAACGAGGCCAAATACTTTGCTGGAATAATCTTAGAGGAGACTGTTACATGGGCGGACTCAAAGCAGATTATACCATGGAACCAGACAGGTTTCCGGAAAAAAAAACGGAACAGCAACCAACATCATGGCTATCTCGCTGCTAATTGACGGAGCTAAAACAAAAAAACTGCCGCTGTACTTGTGCTATATCGATTTCAGCGCGGCCTTCGATAACATCGAGAGAGGCATGCTGTGGCGGAAACTTGCACAATGGGGCATACCTCAACCGCTTTTAAATATGCTGAAGTTACTTCACTATGACACCTGGGTGCAGGTGAAGCTGGGAAGCGGGACCCATCTGTCTTCCAAAGTCTGCACGACAAAAGGGCTAAAACAAGGGTGCGTGTTGGCCCAGACTCTGTTTAACCTATTTATGGCAGACTTATCAGGCCGACTCGACACATGCAACTCCCACTCTCCGAGGCTGGGAGGAAAAACCCTAAATAATCTATTATACGCGGATGACGTGGTACTTCTCAGTCACACACATATTGGCCTCCAGAATTTGCTGATAGAAATGCACAGCTAGGCAATGGAAAAGAACTTAAAAATCAATCTAAGTAAAGCGTGCACGATGTCGATCAATACCAGTAACAAACACCAGAAGTCCTGGACTCGGGCGACCAAAAAATAGAGTCTTCACACGAATATAAATACTTGGGACTTATCTTTGACACCGACGGTTCATTTGTTAGGCAGATGGAGGAAACCAAAAGAAGAGGGGCCTTGATCGCCATCACACTGAAAAATCTAGCTAACCAACTATCGGGGCCAACCCTGACACCATACTTAAAAGTCATTCAGGCTAAATTGCGCCCCTCAATTTCCTACGGCAGCGAGGCACTACGAGGAAGAGACTCCAGGAACCTAGATAACATCCAGGTAAAAGCATATAGAACTCTGTTCTCACTCCCGTCTTACACCTCGCCTGCCCAAATACGGCTGGAGTTCGGCCTAAAAAAACAAGACCTTGCAAGACAAGGAGCCTACATTATCTGCTGCCACAAACTCCGCTCTGCCTCCAATGACACCTTAAACGCGACGCTGTGGAAAGATATACAAAGCAGGGATGTATCTCAGGCACGCTCCTACTTGAAGGCAGCATTGGGGGCTGTCAAGGCATCCGCACTTTCGGACATGCAACTGGGGCACAACCTGTTTTAAAAAGTGATTTGGAAGAACGTAAAAACTCTTTCCCTAACAGAGGACAAAGCCGCTTTTGCTAAAAGAAACCATGCGTGGATGACTTTAAATACGTATAAAACCCTGACACCACAACTTTATTTCAGCCAGGGCTACCCAAAAATCACTAAACTGAAGTTTTTGAAATATAGATTAGGGATCCTGCCCAGCAGAGAGCACCAACCACCATGGCTCAGGAGCAATGGTCATGAAGCCTGTCAGCTCTGCAACCTAGCAACAGGAGACATACTCCACCTGACCTGTCTCTGCGAAGAGCTCCGACAAGCCCGCTGACAGCTACTAAGGGACCAGCTCAAGCAGTGGGACCAGCATGCGAAGGCAAGCTGTGCTTGCATGCTTGAACCCTGCGAACACAAAACTGAATTGTAGATACGTCAAGTTTCTGACTACTATAGAGCAAAGACTACCAAATCTACAACTTGCAGCAACCACTGGTTCTGGAACCCAACGGACGAACTTTGGGCTACAAATGCCTAGCCCGCCCCGGCTCAGGGAACACTGCTAGATAACTACCCTCGGTCTCTCACCGTATGGTCTTCGGTAAGGACAATTACACACACTACCCTTTTACCACATTTAAAGAAACTGTTTTAAATGTAATGATTGTACTGGTTTTAATTAACTACACATAATAAAAATTTACCCATCACGCACTTTGACATCAGCCAACCAAGATCTAGTATGTCAGCCAAGAATAAGGAGAGCCCGATGGGGTGGAAAATCCTTCTCTTACCAAGCTTCCAGATTATGGAACTCGCTGCCCCTCGTATTGCGCACACAAAAATCTAAAATGTGCTTTAGAAAGGCATTGAAAACTTGGCTTTTCTCTCTTACCGCTCTCTCTGTACTATAGCACCAAGACGCCGCGGCATTCGAGCTCTTTATAAATACTTCAGTCAGTCAGTCAGTCGGTATGCCCCGACTGGGGTCCCTTGCTCACTTTGCCACTGGATTCAAGCTAGCCTGACTGATGAAGGGTGATACCAAGAAACCGGTCCGAGGATGCTTGTTTCCGGTTCAAGAAAGACCTGGCTTGGCAGTTCGGGCTGGACTGTTCCCATGAGGCACAGGGTCAAGACTGATTTGCATATAGCAGGGTCTGAACTGAGGTGGCGAAGTGAGCTAAAGAATGTTGGTGGATGCAACCCAGATCTGTGACTGGGGGTGAGTATCTGAAAAGTTTCAGTGCCCCGTCCATCTTCTCCTTATGTTTGCTTCCTTGGCCCTAAGTTGGCAGTGTATGGCCTGACGTGGGTCCCTTGCTAACTTTGCCACTGGATTCAAGCTAGCCTTATTGATGAAGGTGATACCCAGAAACCGGTACCAGGATACTTGTTTCCGGTTCAAGGAAGACCTGGCTTGGCAAATGATGGTGGATTCAACCCAGATCTATGACTAGGGGTGAGTATCTGAAAAGTTTCAGTGCCCCGTCCATCTTCTCCTTGTGTTTGCTTTGATTGCCCTAAGTTGACAGGGTATGTCCAGACGAGGGTCCCTTGCTCACTTTGCCACTGGATTCAAGCTAGCCTGACTGATAAAGGGTGATACCCAGAAACCGGTCCCAGGATGCTTGTTTCCATTTCAGGGAAGACCTGGCTTGGCAATTTGGGCGGACTGTTCCCATGAGGCACAAGGTCAAGACTGATTTGCATATAGCTGGGTCTGAACTAAGGTGCCGAAGTGAGTAAAATAATGATGAGGGGTTCAACCCAGATCTGTGACTGGGGGTGAGTGTCTGAAAAGTTTCAGTGGTCCTTCCATCATCTCCTAGTGTTTGCTTTGTTCACCCTAAGTTGACAGGGTATGCCCAGACGTGGGTCCCTTGCTGACTTTGCCACTGGATTCAAGCTAGCCTGACTGATAAAGGGTGATACCCAGAAACCGGTCCCAAAATGCTTGATTCCAGTTCAGGGAAGACCTGGCTTGGCAGTTTAGGCTGGACTGTTCCCATGAGGCACAGGGTCAAGACAGATTTGCACATAGCTGGGTCTGAACTGAAGTGGCGAAGTAAGCTAAATAATGATGATAGATTCAACCCAGATCTGTGCCTGGGGGTGAGTGTCTGAAAAGTTTCAGTGCTCCATCCATCATCTCCTTGTTTTTGCTTTGTTCGCCCTAAGTTGGCATGGTATGCCCAGACATGGGTCCCTTGCTCACTTTGCCACTGGATTCAAGCTAGCCTAACTGATGAAGGGTGATGCCCAGACACCTGTCCCAGGATGCTTGTTTACGGTTCAGGGAAGACCTGGCTTAGCAGTTCGGGCTGGACTGCTCCCATTAGGAACAGGGTCAAGACTGATTTGCACATAGCTGAGTCTGAACGAAGGTGGCGAAGTGAGCTAAATAATGATGATGGATTCAACCCAGAATTCTACCCTTCTCGCAACTCTTGAGAGTTAAACGTATCGTTTCTTTACCAACAGAGAGTGAACAAGAGACGACCGTGATGTTGAGCAGATTTAAAAAGAGAGGATATCCTGAGGATATACAAAGGAATGGGGAAGGCTGATGTAAAACCTTTAATAGGCAAGAGCTTCTGAAAGTTAAGGAGAAGAAGCCCAGTAAACGCATGGTAGTAGTCTCTAAGTATTCCATCATCAGTCATAAGTACAAAAACATCATACTAAAACATTGGCCGCTTTTGAGCGGTGAATCCGATTTCAAAGGTCTATTCGTGGACAAGCCGATCTTTGCATACACACGGGGCAGAAACTTAAAAGAAATGTTGACTAAACCCGTTGAAAGCATTACACCAACAGTATACAAAGGATTAAAACCATGCTACAATTGTAGCAACTGCCACAATATAATTCCTGGAAATGTCACACACCATCCCATGAAGGGAACTAAGATTCATTTGAAAGTTAATGCAACTTGCAACACTGCGAATGTGATTTACATGCTGAAGTGCCCACGTGGGTTTTGCTACGTAGGGCACACAGAAAGGAAAATACACATAAGGATATTGGAACATAAAAGCAATATCAGGACACACAACATCAAGTCCACTGTGGCCACACATTTCATGGATAACAATCACACAGTGGCACAGCTCAAATTCCTCATTCTGGAGGTGATCACACCACGTGAGAACAATAAAAACACTCTCCTTAAAAGAGAAAATTATTGGATCCGCCTAATGAACCCGATGCAGCCCAATGGGCTCAATGATCGCATGGAATTTTCTTGTTACCTTTGATTGAACTATTAGGATTATATGTCTGTGTGCAATACCAGTGCTTTGTCATGTTAGATTGTTGAGGGTACCATTTGTTTTTGCACGCTTGTTTCACACTACCCCTGTGTCAAACCTTTCCTTTCTTTTTCTTTTACCTTCGTGATTTATACATCCACGATTCAGTTCTATCCATTCAATGACCAGCCTCACGTTCGCGTTATACTTTTAACCTTTCCAAGATGGCGCCCGTAATCAGGTATCGCCAGATAGTCCTATTTTATTTTCACACTCGGAGCCGGGTCCTTATGGCACGACCCCGACGCGTTGCATGAGCAATACGATACCAACAGGAGATCGGCAACCTAAACGCTGTACGCACACCTGAAAACGACACTCGTTGATGCGCAACTCACCATTTTCACAGTAAGTACATCTTGATGTCTGCACACTTAGATTGATTCGCGGTTTCCGTACTTTTTTTTCAGCTTGTGGTATCAGCAGTTGAAACATTGCCGCGTAAGTACGTCGGATATCAGCTTCACTTTGAGATGCAACCATGCTTCACGTTCTAGTACACCCTCGTTCGTTTAATAGAGGCACTACACATGAGCACTCGTTGGTTCACCACGCTATTGTTTAGAGTTAACAGATTCGATTTTATTCAATTTGTTTAAATCACTTACAACACATCCGGAACCTGCATGACATTCACGATGTCTTTTCAACCAATTTCACGTTCTTTTTCACTCAACATTAGACCGGATGACATTATGTTCTATGTCAGCTTGGTGATTGCATGTCGAACATGGACTCTCCTGTATCTGTACACGTTTTTGATTTTGTCAGTGGAGACAGACCCTGATGATTTTACTTTCTTTTCTTGTAGACTTATCCCCTGACGAAGGACAAAAGGTACGCCCGAAATGCATTGGGCAATGAGTTTCGGTGAATCTATTATGTTGGATTATTAATTGGAATATCCAGAAAAGTGGAATTGGAAGAATAAAAGAATACTGATCATGATGAGAATGATCATGAAAAACCTGAATTGAAAATGTATTTGTTGAACCTTTTTTTGATTTGAACATTCAAGTGGATTAGAAAACTGTTGAGTTTTCATATTGCTGTGCACAGAGGGACAACCCCAATCTTGAGGTTGCAATGCAATAGTCTTCATTTACCACGCTGTTGGGGAACAGACAGCGATACCTCTGGAGCACGCTACAACCTGAGCAACGTCGCAACATCCATTGTGCAATAAAGGCTGTGCGAGTCCCATCTCGCTTTGATCATAAGAATGGTTACATCATAGATCTTTGGGGAGGGCATTCCAGATACTGGGGGCTTTACCAGAGAAGGAGCGGGAATGTGAAGCTTTTTTTTTCAAAAGAGGGGAAATGAGGAGAGGAGAGTTGGAGCTTCTCAGCGGGCAGACGCAACCTGCTTTATTGAGTTTGTTTGAGAGGTAGAGAGGGATCTTTCGATAAAGGGCTTTGTGTGTAATGCAGGCGGACTCACTCACAGCGGCAGACATCTCCTAGACCCGATATTTTCCAACCTCATCAAATAGACTGTAGAATCACCTATCCCCATGACTTGGACAGACCACTGTTTAGTGACTATGATACTGTCCACTGGGGGTGACCCGCACATAAATCCCGCCCAGCAGGTTCGGAAAAGACCATGGAAAAAGCTCTGTCTTGAAAAATTCTACGCTCTCCTCACTACTGACCCCCCTATTCTTAGTGAGGACCCTAATTTAGGGTATGACAGTTTTTGCGACTGGATCAACAGGGCCTTAGATACGTTGATCCCAGCGAAGTGGAACAAGGCACGATCTCATGAATCCAGCCTATGGTTTAATGACGAGCTTACCTTACAAAGAAAAGAATTTAAAAAAGCAGAACGTAGATGGAGAAGGGACTACGATCCTATGCTCAAGACCTTGTATGTCCAGTTACAAAAGAGCTATCACCGTAACATATGTAGGATACGAGCAGCATACTATGCTACTGAGATTAACAATAGCCAGAATGCATCAAAAACTATTTTTAGAATATTGAAAGAGCTCAGTACCAAAAAAACAGTAGACAACCCTAGCACCTCACCCGCATTATGCGACAACTTGGCCTCTTTTTTCATGGACAAAATCCAGAAAATGTATAACTCCTTCCCGGCTACTTCTCAATTCACTCCCATAGCAGACCCGAATAGGCACAAACTTTCCACCATTCCGGCACTTAGCCAAGAAAACCTTCTGACACTATGTAATAAAATTAAATCAGGCTCGCCTGCAGACCCCCTCAAACCTGAACAATTCAGAGAAGCAGGCGAGATAATACTTGGCCCCCTTAGAGACATTATAAACCTGTCTTTTCTTACGGCCAGTATTCCCGCCAGTTGGAAGCAAGCATGGGTCTCCCCCATCATAAAGAAACCCACGCTTGACCCTAACCTACCCGAAAATTTCAGTCCTATTTCTCTACTTCCTTGGCCAGCCAAAGTGGTGGAAGCCCATGTTAATTCCACCTTGACCAACTTTCTGGTGTCTAACTCCATTCTAGACAGTTCACAACATGGCTTCCGGGCCGGGCACAGCACCGAAACAGCCCTCCTGAGTGTCATTGAACATCTTCGGACTATACTTGACTCAGGAGGAACAGCAGCACTGATCCTTCTAGATCTCAGTGCTGCCTTTGATACTGTCTCACACAAAGTGCTGATGTCCAGACTGGAGGAAGCAGGGGTATCTGGCCAGGCCCTTAGCTGGCTCAAGGCTTTTCTGTCAGATAGATCCTTTAGGGTCTCCATCCCGCCATAACTCTCCATAGAATGTCCCATTGAACAGGGAGTGCCCCAGGGGTCTGCCCTCAGCCACACCTTGTTTAATGTATACGTTCAACCTCTGGCAGAGGTAGCCAGGAAGCGCGGGCTGTCACTAGTGTCCTACGCCGACGATACCCAGCTGGTGGTAGCACTGAAAGACGAGAGCGGCCTGAGTGCGCAGAACTTCAAACAATCTCTCGCCGACATCACCAGCTGGATGACATCAAACTACCTTCAACTCAACGCTGGCAAGACGGAGGTCTTGCTGGTAGGTAAAGACACTACGGCTTGGGGGAACAACTGGTGGCCTGAGACTCTGGGACAACCACCGGTGCCCAAAAATGTTGTAAAAAACTTAGGAGTATGGGTGGACTCTGCCTTGAACTTTACCCATCATACGAAAAAAGTGGCGGCCACATGCTTCGGGATTTTACGTAACCTAAGGCCTATCTTAAAATATTTTGATCACCATAGCCGCCAATTGGTGGTACAATCAGCCATTCTCTCACGGCTGGACTACGCTAGTTCCCTGCTGCTAGGAACTAACGTAGCAGAGAAAGCCAGAATGCAGCGAGTCCAAAATGCTGCCGCGAGAGCTCTGACGGGCCTCCCCCGCCACAAGTCTGTTACAAATACCCTCAGGAATCTACACTGGCTTCTGGTAGAAAAGAGGATTCATTTTAAAACTCTATGCCTCGCTTTTAAAATCCTGAAATCTGCCTCCTCCCCATGCTGTGCCCACTCCTCTCTTCTTATGTTCCTCGACGCACTTTACGGTCGGAGGGACAGAACCTGGCCACTGTACCTCGCATCGAATTAGCTCGGATGGGCAGTCGCTCATTTAGATACCTAGCAGCTAAACTCTGGAATGAACTTCCAGCCCAGATTCGTGGGCTGAAGGATCTTCTATCCTTCAGAAAAGCCATCAAAACTCATCTCTTCCGTTAGTTATGTTATTTTACCTGCAGTTCCATCAGCAGCAGCCTCCTCTAGATACGAACAGCTATCGCCGGGATGCCCCTTGGCTGGGGCAGCCGTGCGCTATACAAGCATATATAACATAACATAACATAACATAGGAGGACCAACCTTCGATAGGGAGCCATTTAAGATTCTTGAGGGCAGGTGAGATTTGGTTGAAACGTTTACAGTCAGTTGTTAGTCTGGCCGCTAGATTGAGAACTGATTTGATGGGGGCAAGGTGTACTTTAGGAGTTCCGGGAAGTAAATTGTTTCTGTAGTCGATTTTTGAGAGGACTAGAGATTGGACAACCGATTTGAAATCTTCCGTAGGAATAAAAAGTTAGATTTTTTTGAGAAGTCGTAGTGTGAAGAGGGCTCCCTTTGCTGAATTTCTTATATGGTAATTGAGCGTTAGATTATTGTTAAAGGTGATGCGAGGGAGAGAGAACAGTTTAGGGCATTGAGGTCAGCGATCCAAGTGTGAATTGGGAGATGTGAGAAAGTGCCATCTTTCTTGCATTGGTATACCGCCACTTTTTGCTGAACTGCTGATGTGCTTTGACTGAGTGTACCATGGGATCCTGCCAACCAGGTGCCCAGGGCCTGTGCTCCTTCCCTAAAACTTTGCTTGAAACCAAACCCCAATTGGCATCTCTGGCCATCTGTCAGTCCCTAGTAAATGGTACCCTAGGTACCCAGGGCATGGTGACCTGAGAAGACCCCTAAGGGTTGCAGCACTTATTGTGCCACCCTTAGGGGTCCTTTCACGCAGGACCCCAAATTTAGAACCAGCTTTAGCCATCTAGCGACCACCTGTTCCCGTCACTGGATGGTCCTGGGGATAGATACAGCCATAGAACATAGTCGGTTGGAACTAAAAGAAATTGAAGAACTGGAAAAACTCATCCAAGCTGACACCACCCTCACTGACGCCAAAGGCCTCCTAGATAAAATCAATAGCACCATCGCCACCTTTAATACCTTTGAAGTCAACAAAAAGGTCAACAAAATAGAAAAAGACATAAAGAATTACAAAGTTGAAAATACATACCCCTACCTCAACGAGGAATTCTACAACACTCAACAGAACCCTCCCAGAAACCAAAACTGGAACGATACAGAAACAATCAACGTGTCACGTTCTCTGTCTCTTCTAATAGCTCTGCAGGCGACACAGACGCCACATCCTCTGGACCACAGCCACTTCTACCACCTGGTTTTTTAGGACGAGGCCGAGGACGCGGCCAACAACCACCACCACAGACCCGCCAAACCAGAGCCAGACAGTACCAACCCCCAGTCCCAGGATTTCGCCAAACCCGCAATCGATATTATCAATGGGGACAACCACAGTAACTAACAACCAGGACGCAACCACTACTGCCATGTCCATCCCCATTTTCAATCTATCAGACCACATTCTGACTCCAGATGAAACCAGACTACTATCCCGAGGTCTATCATTTGTACCAACTGTTAGAACCAACTTCCTGGAGCTACAATCTAACCTACTAAAGTTCTTCAGAAGAATCCGGTTAAAGTACTTTTTTGCCGACAAACCGGATGCCAGAATGAATCAAATCTCCCCATTCCGGCTACCCTCTACTTTCAACCCCCCTTCCAATCAAATGACACCTGAAATACTGGCGTTTGAACGACTAGTCCTGAAGGAAGTAATGGACCTCAAAACCACTCCACGTTTCATTCCCTACAATCTGCCCCTGATTGAAAAAGAAGCCCTCAAATCCCTCCAAAATAATTCTGAAATTGTCATCAAACCCGCGGACAAGGGTGGGGGCATTGTCGTTCTAAACAACACACAATACGACAAAGAGGTGGAACGACAACTCACCAATATTGAACATTATCGTGTTCTCTCTAAAGACCCTTTACCAGACATCAGACAAAAGATTCTTTCCATTACCATAGCGGCCAGAGACATCAACATCATAACCAAGAAAGATTTTGAGTATTTAAACAACCCACATCCCAGAACACCGGTCCTGTACGTCCTCCCGAAAATACACAAGGATGCAAGGAACCCACCCGGACGCCCCATCGTATCGGGATGTGGCTCTATTCTGGAACCCTTGGGTAAATACCTGGATTCGGTCATTAAAGAATTCGTGCCTATCACAGACACCTACATAAGTGATACTATGGATTTGATCAACACCATAGAAGACCAGCCCTTCAACCTAGACACCCAAATAATGGCGAGTTTGGACATCGAGTCCCTTTACACCAATATCCCTCACCATGAAGGTCTAGAAGTAATCAAAAATCTTCTGGTCTCCAGACCTCAACCCACCAAAATCCCCACTGATTTCGTGATGGACCTTCTACGTGTGGCCCTCCAAAACAACTACTTCATGTACAAAAATACATACTACCTGCAAATCAAGGTTGTTTCGATGGGCGCTTGTTTCGCCCCTAACTTTGCCATCCTATTTGTACATGACCTGGAGAAATCACTGATCCTAAACCCCATCAATCCATATCGGCCCCAAATCCATCTATGGCGCCGATACATAGATGACATTTTATTGATCTGGAATGGAACAGTTGATACCCTCCAACCCTTCATTGAATGGCTTAACTCTGCACAAGAACACCTCAAATTCACCAGTGAGTCTAAATCTAATGACCTACCATTCCTTGATGTCACTATCCATGCAGAAGAGGGAACCCTTGGCACGTCTCTTTTCCGCAAACCCACAGAACGTAACACCCTGTTACATTACTCTAGTAACCACCCAAGAGGCCTACGCGATGGACTTCCTTTTGGCCAGTTCTTATGAATTCGCCGCAATTGTAAATGGCGTAAAGACTACTTCAGGGAGGCAGACGTCTTGGTTATGAAACTGATCAATAGAGGCTACCCACGACGCTTGGTCACACAAGCAAAGAAGCGAGCATGGTACAATCACCGCAAGGGTTTACTGATGCCTAATCAAAATAAAAAATCTATGACCAGAATCCCCTTTGTCTCCGTGTTCAGCCCAGACAGCAACAAAGTGGCCAAAATAATCAAAAAAAACTGGCATTTACTACGGTTTGATGAACAATTTCATGCACCACCTTTATTCTCATACCAAAGAGGCAACAACATCGCCAACCATCTTGTCCATGCTATTACCTGGCCAACCACCACAACTGAAAAAAACACCATCACAGCCGCATGGGGACTGAACCCAGTCATTGGACACTTCAAATGCCAATCGTGTAGTGTCTGTGAGCTGACACTAAACACAAAAGAATTCATCTACAATGGACATGTCCATCAACTCTCCCACCACTCAAACTGTAAAACACAAAATGTCATCTACGCCATCCGTTGCCCTTGTGACCTTATCTACATCGGCCAGACCTTGCAAATGGTTAAACAACGGATAATACAACATAAGAGCAGAATTAACTGCAAAGTACTTACTGCTCCTCTAGTCACACACTTCATGGAAAAATCACATGCTGACACAGATCTCAGATGGATGGTCATTGAAAAACCCACACTACCCATCAGAGGGGGAAACATGTCCACTCTACTCAATAGAGCTGAATGCAAATGGATTGCACGAGTTGACTCTGTCAACCATGGGTTAAACACTCTTGATGAATGGACAAATACTATCACCGTTTGAATCCATTTCCCACCCAAATAGACCATTACCATGTACTTAACTCCCTGGTTTTAAACCGCGTGCTCTGTTGGACCCTACTACCTGTTATGTCCAAGTTCTCTTCCCCTGTAAACAGAGCATAGCATGATGTACATAACCCTCTGGTTTCAGACCAATTATCCAACAGAACACCATTCAACTGTACATATACCCCTCCTCGTGCTCTTGCATGCCCGATCCCTCAATGTCTAATTCGATACCATGAAATGTATATATGATGTATTGTGTTACTTGTACTGTGTCCGTTCCTGATTCCACCACGGCTTGTACATCCCCGCCTCTTCCTCGACTCATGCAGACCTCCCTTTCCATCACGGCCTCCCTTTGCGCCCTGTCTGTCAGTGTTGCCATGACAACAATCCGACAAACCCTGAATCTCTTTCTTCTACCTCGCCACTTCCTGTTTGCCAATGTTACCTCGGTAACATCGCGACACGCCCCCTTTCCCGCCTCCCGCGCTGACCTTACTCCGCCCCCTGCCATTTACTTCCTCATTTATATGCAGACCTCATACCTGCTCAGGTAGCTCCAGCATTTACTGCTCGCAGCCACCCCCCAGAAGAGCCCCAATTGCCTTCCACAGCCCTGATTCACTCAGGTAAGCGCATTTCCCGCACATTTGGTGAGATCGGAGTATGAGGTTTATAAACGGTCTTGCACGCAAACCGACTCTCTCTTACTCCCAGTACTTTTCCTCCCCGTAGGCGCTGAAAATCCCGCTCGCTGATCAGATACAATCAACGATCAGGTAACTCCACTTCTAACGTGGTTTTCCATCTAGCCTATACCCTGTACTTGGCCAGGTTTTGTAACCCCCCACCCCCGCTTGCTCACCCGCAGTTTCCGACTTTTGAGCGACCGCTTGGACTTCGGCTACCCACGCTTCCCGGCCTGGGTACCACTGTAAGTTTTTTCCCCCTTCCGTTACCTTCGCACTCCCACACCACCCAATTCTTACCACGCACTTATTAGCGTTATCCTGAATCACTCTCACTTTATTGTTTCACCTGCGAATTACATTATTTTAACTGTCCGACTCTTGACATTTACACTCACCGTAGTCACCCCCAACCCACTCTCCAACTACTCCCTGCTCCGGCCTCCACCCCCACCACGCCACATCCACATCTGGACTTTCACTGTTCTGATAATTATACCGAACCACCCACCCACCTACTCACTTACCCCGCTCCTTACCCCAGTCCTCGGTCTGTCAGGCTTGGCCAAGCAGCGCCACCTAAACCAGGACTACATCTCCCAGAACTCTTGTGTGGGGGAGGGGCAACATATAAGCAGGACGGCCCCTCATCACGTTGTTCGTGATTTTGTGTTTCTCCCGTGTTTGGGAGATACTGGAGTAGAGAACTGCAAGTTAATCCTGGTTGAGGAGACTTTGGTTTTGGATTGATCGGCTGGCGCTTAGCGCGAAGAAGAAAAGTTTAGCGCGATTGGTCTTGCAGTCCCGCAGCGCGAGGTCGGCGCTTTTTGTTTGTTTTCCTTGAAGCGCGAGGTTCGGCGCCTTCGGACATTTCACCGGCAGAGTGAGGTCGGCGCTTCCAGGATATCTCAATACCTCGAGGATTGCTCAGCCGCTACAGTACTGTGAGTTAAGAGCAAGAACGCGTGAAGTTAACGCGTCAGTTGTCAAACGCTGTTTTGTAACCTGACACAGGCGGACTGGCTTTGAAGTCTGAGAAGTAAGGCGCTTGAACGTGGGAGTGAATTAAAGGATTGTGTTTGCCCCTTAGAGAACGGAGTACTGCGGTCTGGTCTTTCTGCGTACTTCCGTTACGAAGAAAGACACTAGTGCTTATTACGGCAAGTGCCAAAGCGGAAGGTAGTGGGGGGAGATCCTACACCTTTCCGTATTTGGAGCTGGATAACCAGGAAAGCAGGGTCTGAAATTGAGAGCGGAAGAAGGTAGTATTG
Source organism: Lissotriton vulgaris (assembly GCF_964263255.1). Taxonomy (NCBI): domain Eukaryota; kingdom Metazoa; phylum Chordata; class Amphibia; order Caudata; family Salamandridae; genus Lissotriton; species Lissotriton vulgaris. Next base: position 1,410,780,840 of record NC_141696.1, read on the forward strand.
AGGCTACTTCTTACCGTGTCCTTCAAGTATCGTTTGGAGAGTATTGTACATATGTAAACAGACTCATTTGAGGAAAAGGATTGTAGCAGATTTCACATAGGGTTTGGGAATATTCACTTGATTATAATTTGGACACTCTTCAATACAAGGCAGGGTAGGTTCATCAATATGGATAGTATTATATGTTGAATCAGGCAGAGGCTTGACACTAACAGTGTTTGTGTTTTCTAGGGACTAGTGTGGCGAACATCAACATTAAGGAATACAGGGAGGAGGAGGAGAATTCTTCTTTTCATAAAGGTGAATAGATACACTTGCTTAGTAAGACAGAGAGAGTGTAGGGATTCAAGGTGAATACGTATAACCTGTATTATTGTTTTCTTGTCTTCCAGCGGTCCCTTCCCTGCAGCCCCCTTCCGTCCCCTCCTTGTTTGTTTTCCTGTTTTTTCCCTCACCTTATCGCTCGAACACGCTGTGTTGTTATTACGGGCGTGTTGGTGAGATAGGGAGGTGGAGTCATATGTGCATCAACCGGATCGGGCAGCGTGGAGTCTGACAGAATCACGAACCCACGAATTGCATTCTGCCGGGTCGGGTTGGAGTACATATGGCCACCTTGGATGATGTGTTGAGGGCCTTGGTTTTGGTTCAACAGGAACTGGCAGCATCCAAGGCAGAGGCTGTTCTACTTAAAGATAGGGTAGAACAATTATCCAAGAACCCTTTTTCTACAGGTCCTGCGCAGATACAGGTTACGGTTCCCCCTCCTATCCCGTTAGCCACCCCTGAGAGGTATGGGGGGGATCCTAGTAAAACGCAGGCCTTTATGACGCAAATTATGCTCCATTTCTCTTGTAAGCCTGCCTCTTTTCCCAATAACCATTCTAGGGTAGCATTTGCCATATCTTATTTGGTGGGTGATGCTGCCAATTGGGCAGTCCCTCTAATAAAACGAGACGATGCCATGTTGTCCAATTGGACAGCATTCAGAGAAGAATTCGAAAAAGTCTTTGACAGGAGGGCCACAAATTTCAGTGCGGATAAAGAGTTGTTGTCCCTGCGGCAGGGTAGGAGTGATTTGATTACTTACCTGACTACGTTCAATCGTCTGATTGCCGAAACTGAGTGGCCAGAGGGCAAAAGAATGACTCTGTTTTATCAGGGGTTGAGGGAGGAATTGAAGGACGCAGTAGCACACATAGATCCTCAACCTACGACGTGTGTGGATATGGTGAATTTGGTCATGAGATTGGATGGTAGGCTAACAGAGCGGAGTGGGGATCGAAGAAGATGGGACAGGGGTTACGCCCGTAATGTGAGTTTTCCTACGAGAGCCCTGGGTTCCGCAGAGGCAGGGGCAGAGCCTATGGAGATAGGAGCTATTCGACCCCCATTGTCTAAAACTGAAAGAGAGAGTAGGAGGGTAAAAGGCCTTTGTATGTATTGTGGGAAGAAGGGCCACTATGTACGCGAGTGCCCCTCTAAACCCAAGACTTCGAACACGTGGAATAGGAACCAAAGGGTAGCGGTGTCCAATACTGCCAGAGAGAGTGAGGAGGGTTTGGTTTCGTTGCCTACTAAAGAGGAGAACCCCGATTGGAAGCTTACATCTCTATCTTCCTCGGGCATAGGGGAAACTGAGTCCCACCTGGTATTAGACATGACCTTGGAGTGTGAACACAAATCCCATCAAGTGATGGTCATGCTGGACTCTGGGGCCACTGGTAATTTTATAGATAATGGGTTGGTAGCTCGTTTGATGATACCTAGAATACCAAGAGGCAATCCAGAGGAGGTCTTAGCCGTAGATGGTCAGCCAATTAAATCAGGTCTGATAACGGAAAAAACGGCTGAGGTAGAGTTGTCTATTGAGGTGTCAGAGGGAAGGCATGTGGAAAGGGTAGAATTGAACATAATAGAGGCTCCTCAGTATGAAATAATCCTAGGGATGCCGTGGTTTACATTCCACAACCCTACCATCGACTGGAAATCTCGCACGGTGCTTTTCTCTTCTGGGTTTTGCAAGGAACACCTGGTACCGTATGTGCATTCCCCTGTAGCCGTGTTGGCTTTGCAGTTTATGGTGGCTACAGCCGCTGAGAAGGAGGTGACCCTCCCGAAAGAATACGAAGCATTCCGGGATGTATTCAGTGAAAGCAGAGCTGAGGAGTTGCCGCCCCATAGACCTTATGACTGCCGGATTGATTTGATTGACGGGGCAGTGATTCCTACGTGCCGTGTGTATGCTTTATCTGTTCCTGAGACTGTGCACTTAAAGGAATACATCGATCATTATGAAAGAATAGGCTTTATAAGACCATCCCGTTCCCCGGCAGCCTCTCCTCTTTTCTTTATAGCGAAGGCTAATGGTGATCTGAGGGCATGTGTGGACTACCGCGTCTTGAATAAAAACACCATTCGTAACCGTTACCCTCTCCCCCTCATCACGGTACTGATTGATCAAGTGAGGGAGGCAGTGATCTATACTCGTTTGGACTTACGAGGAGCCTATCACTTGGTCAGGGTACGTGAGGGGGATGAGTGGAAGACGGCATTCAAGACGCGGTATGGCCTATATGAATATCTGGTCATGCCCTTTGGGCTGTGTAATGCCCCGGCGGCGTTTCAATTTTTGATCAATGACGTTTTGAAGGAGTACATTGACCTGTTCGTTGTAGTGTACATCGATGACATCCTGGTGTACTCAATGGATGAAGGTTGTCATGTGGAACAGGTCAAACAGGTGTTGATGAAATTGAGGGAACATAGCCTTTTTGTTAAACTCAGCAAATGTGAGTTTGGAGTATACTGTGTGGAGTTCCTGGGAGTGATGATTAGTCCCTCGGGGTTGCAAATGTCTGAGCGCAAGGTGGAGGCAGTGAGAGACTGGCCGGTACCGAAGAACGTGAAGGAAGTTCAGAGTTTTCTGGGCTTCGCTAACTACTACCGGCGCTTCATTTTGCATTTTTCCTTGCTGGCAGTGCCCATTACGAAACTATTGAAAAAAGGGGTTCCTTTCGAGTGGACAGAGGCTGCAGGAGAGTCTTTTCAAACTCTTAAATCTTCTTTCATCTCTGCCCCAGTGCTGTCACATCCCAATTTAGAACACCCTTTTGTGGTTGAGGCGGATGCTTCGGACGAAGCAATCGGGGCAGTACTGTCACAGAGGGACAGTAGTACAGGTCAGTTGCACCCAGTGGCCTTCCTGTCAAAGAAATTGAGTTCGGCTGAACTCAATTACACCATAGCCGAAAAGGAATTGCTGTCAATTAAGAGAGCATTCCAGGAGTGGAGGCATTATCTATGGGGGGCCCTGCATACCATTACTGTGTACACAGACCACAGGAATTTACAATTTATGTCCTCTGCTAGACACTTGACAGCGAGACAGATGAGATGGACGCTCTTTTTTGCAGAGTTTAACTTTGTGGTCACTTTCCGCCCGGGGTCTGAGAATAGGAAGGCTGATGCCTTGTCTAGACAAACAATGCCAGTGGAGTGTGGGGATGAGAAACAGGCAATTATACCAACAGGGAAGGTCCTGTGTGTGGTGAGGGCGGAATCATTTTTGGAGGAGGTGAGGAACTATCAGTATCCGGGTGGATGGGGGTCATGGGCGCATGACAGACTGGATTGCAAATTGAGAGAAGGGTTGCCATTCTTTCAAGGAAAATTGTATTTACCCACAATCCCTTTGCAGAAGAAAGCTATTGGCTGGTGTCATGAAGGGGAACTGTTAGGACACCCTGGTATACGTAAAACTCTCGATACTGTCAAAAGACACTTCTGGTGGGCAACCCTGAGTAAGGATGTTACTGAGTGGGTGGCCCGTTGTGAGGTATGTGCTAGAGCCAAGGGGATGACCACCAAGAAAGCAGGGAAACTGATACCTATGCCTACCCCCAGTCAACCATGGCAGCATATCAGCTTGGACTTTGTGTCGGGTCTTCCAACGGATAAGGGCTCAACAGCCGTGTTGGTAGTGGTAGATAGTCTCACCAAGATGGGACACTTTATCCCTTGTAAGACTCTCCCGAATGCCAGCCAAACGGCCCAATTTTTGGCTAGTAATGTGGTCAGACTACACAGTATTCCTAGGGTAATCGTGTCCGACAGAGGACCGCAGTTTATTGCACGTTTCTGGCGCATGTGGTGTAGTGCCCTGAAAATAGAGTCCAACTTATCCACCAGTTTCCACCCTCAGACTGATGGGCAGACTGAGCGTTTGAACCAGACGCTAAAGAAATACCTGAGATGCTATGCTAAGGAAGCTCATGAGTCTTGGGTGGATCTGTTATGGATGGCAGAGCTGGCCTATAACAACGCATGGCACAGCTCAACAGGAATGTCACCTTTCAAGGCTAATTATAGTTTCGATGCTAATACACTGCCAGTTGACATACCCTCTGATCTTAGCGGCCAGCCAGCAGTGAAAGAAAGAATTTTGATGCTGAGAAGGGTCCATAAGGGGGTGCAGGTACATTTGAACAAAGCGAAGGAGGTGTACAAAAGATGGGAGGATCGCCACAGGATAGAGAGTCGCCGGTACGTAGTAGGGGATAAGGTATGGCTGTCTACAAAGAACATCAGGTTTAAACTGCGCAGCGTGTTTCACCCAAGGTTTATAGGCCCATACACCATAGTGAAACAGGTGAACCCCGTGACCTATAAGTTGAAATTGCCAGGGTCGATGCGCATACACCCAGTATTCCATGTGCAGTTGTTGAAACCTGCCCTTACTTCACGCAGAGTAGCCCCCCCCGCCAGTGTTGTGTGATGGTGGTATGGAGTATGAAGTAAGGAGTATCAGGGACGCCAAGTGGTGCCGGGGTGTGCTGAAATACCTGGTGTCCTGGAAGGGGTATTCTGCTGAGGATGATTCTTGGGAGCGGAGCACGGATGTGCATGCTCCTGCTGCTGTGCGTTCTTTCCACAGGAGATTTCCAAATAAGCCGGGCCCTAGAAGGCGCTAGAGAGGGGGACATTCTGTCAGGCTTGGCCAAGCAGCGCCACCTAAACCAGGACTACATCTCCCAGAACTCTTGTGTGGGGGAGGGGCAACATATAAGCAGGACGGCCCCTCATCACGTTGTTCGTGATTTTGTGTTTCTCCCGTGTTTGGGAGATACTGGAGTAGAGAACTGCAAGTTAATCCTGGTTGAGGAGACTTTGGTTTTGGATTGATCGGCTGGCGCTTAGCGCGAAGAAGAAAAGTTTAGCGCGATTGGTCTTGCAGTCCCGCAGCGCGAGGTCGGCGCTTTTTGTTTGTTTTCCTTGAAGCGCGAGGTTCGGCGCCTTCGGACATTTCACCGGCAGAGTGAGGTCGGCGCTTCCAGGATATCTCAATACCTCGAGGATTGCTCAGCCGCTACAGTACTGTGAGTTAAGAGCAAGAACGCGTGAAGTTAACGCGTCAGTTGTCAAACGCTGTTTTGTAACCTGACACAGGCGGACTGGCTTTGAAGTCTGAGAAGTAAGGCGCTTGAACGTGGGAGTGAATTAAAGGATTGTGTTTGCCCCTTAGAGAACGGAGTACTGCGGTCTGGTCTTTCTGCGTACTTCCGTTACGAAGAAAGACACTAGTGCTTATTACGGCAAGTGCCAAAGCGGAAGGTAGTGGGGGGAGATCCTACACCTTTCCGTATTTGGAGCTGGATAACCAGGAAAGCAGGGTCTGAAATTGAGAGCGGAAGAAGGTAGTATTGAGGCTACTTCTTACCGTGTCCTTCAAGTATCGTTTGGAGAGTATTGTACATATGTAAACAGACTCATTTGAGGAAAAGGATTGTAGCAGATTTCACATAGGGTTTGGGGATATTCACTTGATTATAATTTGGACACCCTTCAATACAAGGCAGGGTAGGTTCATCACTATGGATAGTATTATATGTTGAATCAGGCAGAGGCTTGACACTAACAGTGTTTGTGTTTTCTAGGGACTAGTGTGGCGAACATCAACATTAAGGAATACAGGGAGGAGGAGGAGAATTCTTCTTTTCATAAAGGTGAATAGATACACTTGCTTAGTAAGACAGAGAGAGTGTAGGGATTCAAGGTGAATACGTATAACCTGTATTATTGTTTTCTTGTCTTCCAGCGGTCCCTTCCCTGCAGCCCCCTTCCGTCCCCTCCTTGTTTGTTTTCCTGTTTTTTCCCTCGCCTTATCGCTCGAACACGCTGTGTTGTTATTACGGGCGTGTTGGTGAGATAGGGAGGTGTAGTCATATGTGCATCAACCGGATCGGGCAGCGTGGAGTCTGACACGGTCCCCCGCTCAAACTGCCCTTCTCTCTCGCCCTCAGCACTGGTTCCATCGACAACCCTGTCCTGATGACGATCCCGACTAAAGGGGATCGAAACGCCGTCGACTTCACAGCTGGAATTATATTACGCATTTCACGTTTTGTGCTCCTGTTTAAACTTTGACAAATCTTAATTTAAAGTGATTACAACTTGTTTTTGTGGAGCTATTATTTGATGTAAATACTTTAGTTCATGCGTCAATCAAGCTGTTCACTTTAGCACTTGCACCTTCACCATCACTAATTGTATATAGCACCTTGCACCAAGTGCCACTGGGTTGTCACATGATCTGCTCTGTACAGTGCTGTTTTAACTGTATTGCCATGTGAAAGACCATTCCCTTCTGTCTCTTGGTGAATAATACTGCCTTTTTTCAAAAAAACTCAAATGACTCCTTGGTTTCTTCCTTTGTGTAATGCATATTGCATACATTATTGAAACTGTCTTTACATGATACCTGTTGGGAATTGTTTTTGCTTACACCCTTAGGGGCCCTGCACCCTGACACCCACACACTGCCTTTGCAGGCTGAGTGTCTAAGTGTAGAACTAAACAGAGTCGATATGGCACACATCCCTGTGTGCCATGCCCAAAAAACCTACTGCCCTGGCATACCTCAGTCACCCCTCTAGCTGGGTGCCTTATGCCAGCGGTGTGGCCACAGGTACATGAGCCCTGTGCCCCTACAGTACCCAGGGCCATTCCTGGGCACTGTAAGTGCAGTGATGCCATTAAGAGTATATGGTACTGGAGGTTGTCATTACGAACTCCACAGCACCATAATGGCTACACAGAAGACTGACAAGTTTGATATCAAACATCTCAGCACATTAAACCCGCACTGATGCCAGTGTGGGATTTAATGTAAAATGCACCAGAGGGCATCTTAGAGATGCCCCCTGAAAACATAACCTACAATCCACATCTTGACTGAGAGGCTGCCTAGGCTGCCACACAGCAGACATGTTGCTGAACCCCTGGGTCGAGAGCCCCCATGCTCTCCTGGGCCTGCAACAATGCACATCCTGGGCGAGGTGCTAGGTCTCCTCCCCCAGGATGGGCAGGGGGAAGCTTCAAAGGCCTGCCACCCTTGTGAGCTTCTCCAGGCCACTTGCTGTACTTAGCAACTGGCCCCCACCAGTTCTGACCCCCACTCTGGCGGGAAGACTGGCACAAAACCCAATGTCAGGAAGGTGGGTGTGCCAGCCTGTGCCAACCACACCCCTCAGGTGGGAGAGGCGAGGTGAAACACAACCCCGGGCTCCAGCCATCTTGAAGATGGGGAGCCCGGCCCAATCACAGCTAGGCTCCTGCCCCCCTCCCACAGGAGAGGAGCAGGCTAGGGGGTGTACCCACCCCAGAACAGGGACCTATTGGTCCCTGCCCTTGCCCTACCTGTAACGCCCCTAAATTCAGTATTTAGGGGCACCCTGAACCTTCCTTCCTCAGATCCCGATAAGAAAACCTGAAAGAAGATCAAGAAGAAGAAGACCCAATGTGCAGCTGCTAACAACAGGACGACACCCACTGACTTGGCCCCAGCAATACCGGCCTGTCGGCCCTGGAACCTGCCCCTGCTAAATCCCGGCGACTCCTGCGGACAGCAACCTCGGAAACCTGGAGGACCTGCCTGCCTTGACCCTCTCAAATATTGGGACTCCCCCATGAGCCGAGTTTCTGCTCCAACACCATACCCTTGGTGCCAGCCAGGAACCGCGAGTCCATCCCACTCTGCACCCGCCAAGCCCGGCCTGTGCCCGAGTGATCCAAGACCACAAGGGCATCCCCGGCGACTGGGACCCGAAGTCCAGTGCCCAAAGACCCTCCCCGACGACCCAGACGATGCCTGCAGCCTCAGAACCAGGGACCCCTCCAACCGCTACCTGCCGAGGGTAAGATTTCCCAACACCCAAAGACATCCCTGCACCCGGTGCCCCACGGCCCCTTGTGTCCTCCTTTGGGGTACTCACCTCTTCTCCAAAAACTCAACTTACCTCTCGTAGTGGTGGTCGCACCTGAAGAATCTCTGTCCCCGAGCCTGCAGCCTATGTTCACTTGGTAACTTTCCCATTGGATAACAATGTGCGCCCGACGGCTCAAAAGCACCCTGCACCCAGCCGCCGGAGTTCTGCTGGAAGTGCAACTACTACCCTACTCTACTTCCCCACTTGCCCTGATTAAGTGACCAGAAGCTCAACTCTCACAGCCATGTGGCCTGCCTGATTGCAGCCACCAACCATAGGCCCCCTACCCTCCATTGGATTGCATTGGGCCTACTCTCTCTGCACCCGGCTGCCCCTGTATTGCTGAGGGTGTAACAACTGTACCTTTCCGACCCCAGGAGACCCCTGAGTCTATGCCCAGAACCTTAACCACACCAGTCGAGTACTCACCTGAAAGCCGATAACTCACTTTCCTTCCATAGGCTAACATTGACTGGTTTTCACTGAAATTTCTTCTGTGTCGACTTTTGCAGCTTTAAAATATTCCTCTAAAATCAGACACATAATGATTTCCAAAATACTCACCTGGGATCAGGAGAGAAGCCAGTGCTGTACCTTCTACTTCAGTGCTGAACCGCAAAAGTAATCTTAACTGTACTTACCAGTTACCTGCATTTTCTTCCATAGGAAACCATTGACTGTTTTTCTCTGAAATTTCTTCTAAATGTCGATTTTTGCAAATTACAAATATTCCTTAAAAATCGTACCAACTGCTGAAACGTAATTACTTACCTGTGTTAGGTAGAGGTCCCAGTGCTGGATCTAGGAGTCCAGTACTGGATTACAAAAGTAACAAGAATCTACTTTCTGGCTCCCCACTGGACCCTGCCCCACCTCAACATCCTATTACAATCATTGACTCAGTTCGTACAATGGTCCTTGATGTCTTGAACTGCTCAATTAGTTCTAGGACACTCCCCTCCCACTGGAAATGTGCGATGGTTAGGGCTCTCTTGAAGAAGCCAAGTTTGGATCAATCTAATCTATCTAATTATCGCCCAATTTCCCTTCTGCCCTGGCTAAGCAAATTGTTGGAAAAACATATTAACAAAATTTTGGTCAATCACTTAGAATCCAACAATCTGCTGGATGCTTCACAAACAGGCTTATGCCCCCAACATGGGATAGAAACCGCATTGCTGATGGTAACAGAAGAGGCAAGGAAGCTGGTGGATCAGGGAGGAGTGGCTGCCATCATCCTTTTGGACCTCAGTGCCGCGTTCGACACGGTCAATCATACCATCTTGACCCACCGACTCAAGAGTATCGGAGTGTCGGGCACTGTACTGGCATGGTTTTCATCCTTCCTCAGTGGCCGCTGCTTTCAGGTCTTCGAGGGAGATGTGGCGTCCTCTAGACTATATCTGAGCTGTGGGGTCCCGCAGGGCTCGGCTTTGAGCCTGACGCTCTTTAATATTTACATGAGGCCTCTGGCAGGGGTCGTCCACCCATTTGGTATTAAGATCGTCAGCTATGCAGATGATACCCAGCTAGTGGAGTGGTGTCTTTGCACCACGATGAGGGTTCATCTAGCACCCTGGGCCCCTGCCTAGAGGCAGTGGCCAGATGGATGGAGCTCTCCTATCTTCACCTCAACGGAGACAAAACAGAGATTATATTGTTGGGTAACTCATCACCTGTTACCTCTATGGCCGTCATGTCTGGGTCCCGCACCATCTCCAAAGCCACAGATAAAGAGCCTTAGTATATGGCTTGACAGCTCCCTTAATTTTGGGTACCAAGCGACTGCACTTTCATCAATCTGTTATGGATTGATGAGAATGCTTCGCAAAATTGTTCCCCTCCTTTCCTTCCAGGTGAGAAGGATAATGTTTCAGGCACTAATATTGTCCCACTTGGACTACGGGAATATTTTATATCTTAGAGCTCCGCAGGTCACAATAAATAAACTGCAAGTGATCCAGAATTGTGCTGCACGGATGCTCCTTCAGACCCCACAATGGCAATCGGCAAGACCAGCACTGAGACAGCTGCACTGGCTACCGACCAGGATTCAGTTTAAAGCTATGTGTCTGGCACATAAGGCCATATGGAAGACCGGTCCACCTATCCTACATTCACTAATAACACCATATCTCCCGCCAAGAACTTTACGCTCTAGCTCTCTACACCTGGCCACCACTAAGAAAATAAGGAAGGTGAGATGGGGTGGACGCTCCTTCTCATTCACTGCTGCAAAACTGTTGAACTCAATCCCCCAAGCCTTGCGGGGGAACAACAATCTGTTGGCCCTCGTCAGCTTCTACAAACCCACCTGTTTGGAATGCTTGTATAGCTTCGCGGACTGACCCTACTCTGCCCTTCTTTTCCTCAGTGCTACGAGGCCCCCGGGTAGTTAGGCGCTATAGAAATATTTCTCCTATCCTATCCTACTTTACCTGTGACTTGAATTTCCTTCCATAGGATAACATTGCTAGTTTTTCTCTAAAAAGTTTCCAAGTGTCAACTTTGCAAATACATTTAAGCCTGGGCGTAGCAGGCGTAGTGGGGCTTCGCGGAGCTACACGAAGTGGGCGAGAAGGAGTAGTTTCTGTCCTGTAGCTCCAGTTCTGTAGTAGGGGTATCTCTGTTATAGTCATAATCTAGTGAATAGTCCCGCCTATGTGCGTGGACCCCGGCAATCAAAAATAATCTCTTAAGTTGTCAAACCATGCAGACCCTGCAAGACACTTAAGAGAGAATTTAAAGACAAATAACGCAGCCTATATCCACAGGCTACACTGTCCAGTACTTCAACTAGAAATTCCACCAAACAACACCACACACAACCCAGCCTGCAGTTTCTACCATAGAGAAACTTGCCTCCACCAGTAAAAGACTCTGGAATGATAGAGAGGAAGGCATGGACAGACAAGCCCCATAGGCTGCCATTATGTGGCTTAAATAGGATACTGTGCCTTTAAGAGAACTTTCCAGAACGTTCTCCCAGTATCCCAGAATGCATAGCAGGTCCCTCTTACTTTCAGTTCTTTTTGAAGGCGTAGCACGCCAGACCTGTAGCATTCCTTACATGAAGAATTATCTCCACCGGGGAGGAGGGCCGGCGCTTATGACTATAACAGAGATACCCCTACTACAGAACTGGAGTTACAGGACAGAAACTACTCCTTCTGTAGTAGGGGATCTCTGTGTATAGTCATAATCTAGTGAATAGAATAGCAAGCCCATCCCCGCACCAAAGCGGCGGTGGAGAAAGAAATTAACACCACTATTGTGCGAACAAATTCCGCAGCAAAGCCTGTCCAACCTGAGCATCTGCCCTGGCATCAGTGTCCAGACAGTAATGATTAGCAAAGATATGAACCGACTTCCAAGTGGCTGCTTTGCAGATTTCAGCAATCGGCACGTTACGGAGCAAGGCTGTCGTGGCAGCTTTGCCCCTGGTGGAATGAGCCTTAGGCTTACCTCCTACGGTCTGTCTTGACAGGTTTTTTGGCTCTATTTCGGAGTGATGAAGACTTTAAGCTTGCTCACACCTATAGTCTGTATTCTTACCTTGTGTTGGCCCTTTTAAGCCCTTTTTTCCAGACCTAGAAGAGGATAGCTGCTTTATATGATGATAGATCCCTTATTCTTGACTCTAATCCATCTATTGCCTATTGGCTTTGACATAATTATGTGTCCTTTCATTATCCTGCCTATAGTAGAGGGTGGATCCTGTGGTTCTGACTTTATATTACACATTGGTATGGTTTGTGTAGGTACTCTGACAGAGCTAAGGGTTATTTCATCCTTCTCAGGCCTACAAGGCCCAGAACTAGAGAGACTCCATTTTGCTTTCTATCCCTGCAGAGCTGAGATGCTGAAGGGGAAAGGTAATGTTTATAGTTAAGCCTGTTGTCTGCTAGGGGAAAACCAGCCAGGGCTGGTTCTTATCCGAGGAATTTGTTTGTCTCTTGGGTTCAGACGTAACATGCAGATGGTCACTGCGGCTGCGCGAGGGGCCCTGGAGCTGGCACAGGAATTCGGTGGGAGGCAGCCCTCTGTTGGAAATTTCCATGAGGGAAGAGCATTCTATATTAGTGAAGTGCAGAGGCGGAGTTAGTTAGTTGAGCTGGAGTGGTAGAAGCAGTTGAGTTGGAGGAGCGGAGAGAGTTGAGCTGGAGTTGCAGAAAGAGTTTGAGCTGAAAGCAGTTGAGTTGGATTGAAGCAGAGGAGAGGAGTGGAGTTGCAGAAGGAGTGGAGAATCAGAAAGAGTTTAGGTTGAATTGAAGCAGAGGAGAGGAGTGGAGTTGCAGGAGGAGAAGAGACAGAAGATGCTTGGAACAGAGAGAAGACAGACAGACAGTCAGTGAGCTGGAACTGAAGGAAGCAGTCAGAAGCAGTTACTTATCAGGAGGAGTTGTGAATAGCTGGAGTCTGAAGTAATGCCTTTTAGAAGAGACTGAAGTTATATCGTGGATTAATCTGTGGGAGCAGCTGGAGTGAATTGGACATTGGCATGGAGACAATCAGATAGAGTGAAGAAGCTAGTGGAGCGAACGATTATCAGAGCGGCAGAAACTATTAGACTGAAGTTGGAAGGTGGAGAGAGTTCGTGGGGGAGAGGAGTCCAGTGCAGAGTGATCAGCGCAGATGTGTGTCCAAGAGTGCAGGAAAGGATCTAAGACGAGCTAAGGCACAGACGAGAGAGAAGCCCAGATGACAGCTAGAGCAAGACCTCATACTCCCTAGGTGATATGGTTCTTTACTTTTCAAGCATTAACCTTGTCCTTATACTGTATGTCTAATCCCTTTTCTTTCAGCGGTGTGTTACAGTTCCTGTTAGTTACAGAGACCCCGCAGATAACCTTGTCCCTGTTATATGTCTAATCCTTTTCTTTCAGCGGTGTGCAGTCTATTTGTAGTTCCTGTTAGTTACAGAGACCCCGCAGATCTGTGTATGAATCCTTTTCTATTGTTATTGTAATAAAGATACCCCAGTTCTTAGTGAACCAGTGTGCCTGTGTTGTTCTTATGATAGAGAGCGTTTAAATCAGGTAATAACACTTGTATACAGTGTGTGTCTCTTGTTCTTAAAGCACAGGTAACCTTTCCTTCTAGTCGGGTGTTACAGCCAGAACAGATGCTGCCCCTGATCCGGTAAGTAGCCACTGAATAATTAGGGAGAGAGAGAGGAGCCCTTGAGCTAAGAACATAGATAGACACTAAGTGATTCGGCCATCCCATAATATTATTGTAGTAGCGAACCCTTAGTGAATAGTGAGAGAAACTTCCCAACATAGAGAGAGAGAGAGAGCTGAAGGTATTCATAGGAAAGTGATCATCGTTGGTAAGCGGCGTTAAAGAGAGCATCAGGTGGAAGCCTGATGTGTAGGTCCCCCGGATTGTGGACCGGGCTGTGAGTTAGAGAACACTGGGGAGGATACCAGTGTGTAGGTCCGCCAGATTGTGGACCGGATTGTGAGGAAGAGAGCACTAGGGCTGCAGCCTAGTGTGTAGACACGCCGGATTGCGTGTCGAGTGAGCATTGATGGTGATCAGTGTGTAATGGTAAATAATCAGAACTGCCCCAGGGTAGATTAGTCTAGATCCATGTGGCCGCGAGACTATGAGGTATGAGTGTGGTGTAGGGCATGGACGTCCTTAGTAATCAGTGAGTATTCCTAGTAATCCCTATAGATTTAGTGGTGTTTCTAATGATATGAGCTTGTATATTGCGAGTTCCCCATCCTCAGGTAGGTACCCAGGTGCCTGGATAGATGGGTCCTGAGGAGGGAGGTGGTTACGTTTTGGCCAGGTTGGTGTTGCTCTGGTGAGCTGGTTCTATCTGGTCTGAGAATCTGGTCATAACATCTGGCGTCACGAATTGTTTACGTTGCCTGTGTCCGCTGTATTGTTTTTCTAATGTTGGTTGGCACTCGGCATGAAAATTGGCCTATGGGCTTGAACAGTTGGAGTGTAAGGAGATTGCAGTACATCATGGCATTTGACTTATGCAGGGTGGAAGAAATGCTTTTCATCTTGGTGTTTGAACTGTCAGGCTTGAAGGGTGACATTACATGAGGGAGCCATTTACATCTTGGTATTGATGTAATTGTATATATGTATGTAAAAAATGCTTTTAAATTGCCCATTAAATTGCTTGCTGCGTTTGCTTATGCTGTGCAATGTGAAATGTGTTCAATGTAATATGACTTGTGGTGTTCCTTGTAAATAGCGCCATGTAAATGTGGCTTGTGAGGAGCATGTTCTCATTTTGACTTGCTGTGTTCCTTGTGAATTGCGCCTTGAATATATGCCTTGTGAAGAGCATGTCATTATTGTGACTTGTTGACTTTTTTGTAAATATGGCTTGTGAATAGCGCCATGTGGATATGGCTTGTACAGAGCATGTTATTGTTGCGTTAGGCAGGAGAGAGCTGTATCTCTTTCAAATGCTTGGGGAAATTGTTTTGTAGATGTGCGCACGTGTTATCTGAAAACGTGGAGTGTTAAGTTCTTGGATTTCCCATGTACTGCAGACATTGGGGAATGATTGTGTTTGAGCTGCCAAAGGGTTAATATCTTGGATTGAGACGGCAGTATTTATTTTAACATGCTGTTTGGCATGCATGGTTATGTGAGCTGATACTAAAAGTCAGTGAGTGTTTAGATGAATGGTGGTTTGATTTGACTTTTTCATTGGTTGCTGAGTCTGCCTATGTGCTTTGTCAGCTTGCTGACAGAATGGTAACATCTTGCATAGAGAGAAAAGCAGTGTTCGTTTAACTTTCTATTTGAAATGCGTCCACGAATTTGTGTGGGTTTGCCTTGGAACACATGATTTAATGTGTCTGACTTGGAGGTCGGAAAGTTATAAATCAACCAGTCAGATTGAGATAAGGGTTTTCAGCTGTGGATGGCACACGAACCAGTGTTTTAGAATTAGTGCGTTAACGGTTGTGAAGAACAAAAATGAAACAGACCCATCATAGAATGTGCTTTTAATTAGTGAAGTGCAACCGTGTGCTTTTAAAAAAAAATGTTCTAGAAAATATACATGATTATTTTTTCCAATGCAAGGTGCCCTTTAGAATAGCGTGTGAAAGTTAACCCACTCAGTTAGAAAAAATGGCTATTTGAATAATGATGAATCTGGCCCTTTTTAATAGGTAGAATAGAAAAGCTTGCACACTATATTATGAATTCTTGGTTATGCAATGCAAAATTACATGTTGCCCCTTGTTTTAATTTGATGGTATTTCACATGTTATTTTTAAAAAGAAAAAATGTAATGTGTTTGCATGCAACGTTGTTCTATTGTTTTTCCCTTTCAGCACGTAGCAGTATTTCGTGACATGATTATTTTAAAATGCTAGCATGTGACTTAGTTATAAAAAATATGTCTTTATTAATTTGCTTTTTACCACGTTTAAATCTGCTTCAGTTAGTTAGAATTCATGGTCAGAGTCTCTGGCCTGGGAAAGGCTGTAATGTTTTCAGTTTCAAGGCATCTGCTTTGACCTTGACTGATATGAGCCCTGCATCTGTTCGCGCTCTGAATTTTGAAAGGGTGGAGGCCGGGTAACTTCTGAGAGCAGAGAGAGACAGCTTGTTATTCTTGGCTTTATTACAATTTCTTTCTGCTGAGAAATGTTTATGTAAGGGGGGGTCAAGTCGCTCTTCCTTGCTGTCGGTGCAGACAGCTTCATTGACTTCAGATAAGGGATCCTTGCACATGCAGAATAATTGGCAGACGCTTGGCCCTTGGAGTTAGATAAATACAGTAGGCCCAGTGAGCTTCCCTGACTATAGATTAGGGATGCTTGGACAGAATGGTTGGCAGTAGCCTTGCTCCTGCAATGAGATCAGCATTTGGCAGTGATTCAAAATTACATCGCACTGTAGCCCGGCTCCTGCTTATTATTATTGGAGCGGATTCAAAACCCTCAGCGCGAACATCTTTCTGAAGGGAGGGGCTGTTTTTCAGATGAGTAAGGAGTAGCTAGGCCCCAGCCCTTCTGGCTGTGTATGACAAGATTGGATTTTGCCCAAACAAATTTAAAGAATATGATTTATATAGAATGTTTTAAATTATTCCTTGGATTTAGAAGAATTCCTTTTATAAATTAGGAGGTTTCTTTCGAAAATAAAATGCACTTGGGGTGCTTTTTAAATGGAAAATGTATTTTTGCTAGATTATGATACTTGTTTTTCGTTTCAGGTTGTTGGGATGTGGTGTTTGGTGTGTGCGTCGGCCCACCCCCCTCCCACTCCCTTTGTTATTTTAGTTTATTGTTTTTATTTGTTATGTTAGTTTGTTGTTTTTGGAATATGGAACCAGACCAGACCGGATTGGTGGCGTATGAACGGCGGAAGCTGGTGATTAATGACCAGATCGGAGGAAGTGCTTCCTTGGCACAGGATACAGATGAAGATGGAGGGTGGTGACCTACAATGATGAATCAACAGACTGTCTATACCTCTTCATTACAATTTCGATGATCTGGATTTCCTGAACTTTTTTGACAAAGCCAAAAGTTATATCTTTTTAAAAAAAAAATTAACTGAATTTCTGGAAAAAAATATATATTTTTGAACCCTAAATTACAGTATTGCACGAGTCATGTGCTATGATCCCTAATGATGAGATACTGATCTAAAAGAACCCATGTTTATTTGGTTATAATTATGTTTCAAACAGAAGGAGTCTGAAATGTAATTTCTTGGCCTGCGTTCTTGAGCCTTGCATTTTTCCCATGTTTTCTTTTCAGATGGACATTATGCCACTTTTGCAGTTACCATATACAGGCCCCACTTAAAAAAAAGTCTCACAGTCCTGTTCATGGTTTTGATGTTTCATATATATTTTGCCTTTAGTATGCTATGCTATTTCATTATTGAAACACTTGTTTATCTTTCACCTATTTCATAGTTTTCCTGTTTTCTGCAAAACAGTCTTGCCAATGGAAGAGAAAGCAGTGTTTTAAATGATGGTGCACACATGTGTTCCACAGATTGATACAGTGAGGAACTAGGTGCAAACTGTTTCCTGATTTCGATGATTTGTGATCTTTACCTATTGCCTTTGGCATGGTTCAAATTTATCTTTTAGATAATGTATACACCACATTTAGATAATTTTCTTTGACATATTGCTTGATATGCATAGTGCTACACCAGCTATTTTGTAGGAATGGGGTTATCCTTATTTTCCTGTTATTATACTTTCACTTTGATTCATCAACTCTTAATTAGAACAGTGGGATTAGTTCCAAAGGTGGTCACCCTAAACTTTAAGTTGTCCTGGGAGGTGTGTCTTTTAGTTAGGTTATGTCCTAAATCTATTAGTAATAGTTGCCCAGACCATGAGGACCCTTTGTCATGTTTATTTGTCAGATTTCACCAAATTCTTTCTTAAGTTGACCGGAGTAGGTAGGCCTCATTTAGGCCCATTGTTATTTTTATTTCACGAACATGGCCCTTCACCAATAGATTTCATGAGTTATCATTAGCAGTTGAAGCACATTTAGTTCTTTAGTTGACCGAAGTAGGTAGGTCTCATTTGGGCCCTTTGTTGTTTTCATTCCACAAATATGTCCCTTCACCAATAAATTTCATCAGTTATCACTAGAAGTTGAGGCACATTTAGTTCAAGGGTGCTTTGGTTAGTTTCTGTTGTTATCAGATCAATCTTAGTTACATTTCAGCATTCAGGTCAAGGGTGCTTTGATTTGTTTTCAGTTGGTTGTTAGATTTGTATTCCCTACATCAAGTTTTAGGTGGAATTTCCTTAAGTTGTCATTTATTTTAGAGAGTCTTTAGGTTTTTGGTTTTGTTGATAGATTATGTTGATGTTTGTTTATTAGTTTGTTGTTGTATATAGATGTTTGCAAGATAAAGTCTAGGGTGGAATGTCTTGACAGGTTTTTGGCTCTATTTCGGAGTGATGAAGACTTTAAGCTTGCTCACACCTATAGTCTGTATTCTTACCTTGTGTTGGCCCTTTTAAGCCCTTTTTTCCAGACCTAGAAGAGGATAGCTGCTTTATATGATGATAGATCCCTTATTCTTGACTCTAATCCATCTATTGCCTATTGGCTTTGACATAATTATGTGTCCTTTCATTATCCTGCCTATAGTAGAGGGTGGATCCTGTGGTCCTGACTTTATATTACACATTGGTATGGTTTGTGTAGGTACTCTGACAGAGCTAAGGGTTATTTCATCCTTCTCAGGCCTACAAGGCCCAGAACTAGAGAGACTCCATTTTGCTTTCTATCCCTGCAGAGCTGAGATGCTTGAAGGGGAAAGGTAATGTTTATAGTTAAGCCTGTTGTCTGCTAGGGGAAAACCAGCCAGGGCTGGTTCTTATCTGAGGAATGTGTTTGTCTCTTGGGTTCAGACGTAACATGCAGATGGTCACTGCGGCTGCGCGAGGGGCCCTGGAGCTGGCACAGGAATTCGGTGGGAGGCAGCCCTCTGTTGGAAATTTCCATGAGGGAAGAGCATTCTATATTAGTGAAGTGCAGAGGCGGAGTTAGTTAGTTGAGCTGGAGTGGTAGAAGCAGTTGAGTTGGAGGAGCGGAGAGAGTTGAGCTGGAGTTGCAGAAAGAGTTTGAGCTGAAAGCAGTTGAGTTAGATTGAAGCAGAGGAGAGGAGTGGAGTTGCAGAAGGAGTGGAAAATCAGAAAGAGTTTATGTTGAATTGAAGCAGAGGAGAGGAGTGGAGTTGCAGGAGGAGAAGAGACAGAAGATGCTTGGAACAGAGAGAAGACAGACAGACAGTCAGTGAGCTGGAACTGAAGGAAGCAGTCAGAAGCAGTTACTTATCAGGAGGAGTTGTGAGTAGCTGGAGTCTGAAGTAATGCCTTTTAGAAGAGACTGAAGTTATATCGTGGATTAATCTGTGGGAGCAGCTGGAGTGAATTGGACATTGGCATGGAGACAATCAGATAGAGTGAAGAAGCTAGTGGAGCGAACGATTATCAGAGCGGCAGAAACCATTAGACTGAAGTTGGAAGGTGGAGAGAGTTCGTGGGGGAGAGGAGTCCAGTGCAGAGTGATCAGCGCAGATGTGTGTCCAAGAGTGCAGGAGAGGATCTAAGACGAGCTAAGGCACAGACGAGAGAGAAGCCCAGATGACAGCTAGAGCAAGACCTCATACTCCCTAGGTGATATGGTTCTTTACTTTTCAAACATTAACCTTGTCCTTATACTGTATGTCTAATCCCTTTTCTTTCAGCGGTGTGTTACAGTTCCTGTTAGTTACAGAGACCCCGCAGATAACCTTGTCCCTGTTATATGTCTAATCCTTTTCTTTCAGCGGTGTGCAGTCTATTTATAGTTCCTGTTAGTTACAGAGACCCCGCAGATCTGTGTATGAATCCTTTTCTATTGTTATTGTAATAAACTACCCCAGTTCTTAGTGAACCAGTGTGCATGTGTTGTTCTTATGATAGAGAGCGTTTAAATCAGGTAATAACTCTTGCATACAGTGTGTGTCTCTTGTTCTTAAAGCACAGGTAACCTTTCCTTCTAGTCAGGTGTTACAGCCAGAACAGATGCTGCCCCTGATCCGGTAAGTAGCCACTGAATAATTAGGGAGAGAGAGGAGCCCTTGAGCTAAGAAAATAGATAGACACTAAGTGATTCGGCCATCCCATAATATTATTGTAGTAGCGAACCCTTAGTGAATAGTGAGAGAAACTTCCCAACATAGAGAGAGAGAGAGAGCTGAAGGTAGTCATAGGAAAGTGATCGTCGTTGGTAAGCGGCGTTAAAGAGAGCTGATGTGTAGGTTCGCCTGATTGTGGACCGGGCTGTGAGTGAGAGAACACTGGGGGGGATACCAGTGTGTAGGTCCGCCAGATTGTGGACCGGATTGTGAGGAAGAGAGCACTAGGGCTGCAGCCTAGTGTGTAGGCACGCAGGATTGCGGAGGTGCCGAGCGAGCACTGACTGTGGTCAGTGTGTAATGGTAAATAATCAGAACTGCCCCAGGGTAGATTAGTCTGGACCCATGTGGTCGCGAGACTATGAGGTACGAGTGTGGTGTAGGGCATGGACGTCCTTAGTAATCAGTGAGTATTTCTAGTAATCCCTATAGATTTAGTGGTGTTTCTGATGATATGAGCTTGTATATTGCGAGTTCCCCATCCTCAGGTAGGTACCCAGGTGCCTGGACAGATGGGTCCTGAGGAGGGAGGTGGTTACGTTTTGGCCGGGTTGGTGGTGCTCTGATGAGCTGGTCCTATCTGGTCTGAGAATCCGGTCATAACACACCTGTTCCAGCGACATTCAGTTTACAATGGAACATAACAAGATTGATATCTCCTTTCTGGATTTAAGAGCAAGTTCAGAGCAAGACAAGATTTTTGTATCATTGCATAGAAAACCGACCGAGAGAATCACCTTACTACACTACACAAGTGTGTGTAGCTGGCTTGGTGTATGATGCACACTCATGTAACTGGGCACCTGGTTCAATCTAGACAACCCTTAAGGTGATTTTAGTGGCTTTAGACAACCTTAGAAAGCTCTCTAAATGGTACCTGTGGAGAGCAGCCTTCAGGCTTAGTCCAGAAGGATTGTAAAGCAGCTTGTGTTATCTGAACATAATCTTATAGGCATAGGTTAAGTAAAAAAGAAAAACAACGTATTTATAAAAATATTTATTATAAGATACTAATACACAGATATCTCCTAACTGGAGATAGACACAATGCACACAATACTTTGCAGTAAAAACAGGTAAGTAGCACGATATACACAGTGGTCACCAGGGGGAGACCAAACCATATACTAAAATAGTGGTATGAATACCATGACTCAAGTCAAGACTATACCCAGAAGAAGTAGAAGTGCCGAGGACCCAAGGAACCACCCGAGGTAAGTAACCAAAAGCCCTGTGGAGGCCGTGTGCTAAGTAGAATTACAACCTTGTGATCAATTCAAGTCAATGGGAAAGGTGTGGTTGGAATTTTAAAGAAGAAGTATCCTTCTCAGTAGACCCTGAAGAACCCATGTGGAAGACAGAAGGTTAGAGAGCCACCCCACCCTTGAATACCTTAGGAACCAGGATACCTGCACCAGGGAAGCCGGGTACATAGGTGTGAAGTGGCATCGGAAACTGCTGTCGAAACCACTAGAGGACTTTAGAAAGATGCCGCTGCTGGCGAAGGTGAAAGTGTCCAGTGGAACCCAAAGGTGGATTCAAGATGTGAAGAACCTGCAAGCAGAGGAGACAGAGTCCATGCCACTCAGGAGTGACCAGGAGGCACGGAAGACGAATGCCCACCGATGTCGGGTGTTGCCGGAGAGCTGACAGTGACCTTGGAACTGCAGCTGTGTGGACCAGTTGAAGCTGTGGAAGACCAGGAGCTGTTCATGAGCTGCCCCACTTTGGTTGTTGAGAGTTGAGGGGTCAGTGCCCGCGAGAGCACCAACAAGCCTTGGCAAATGCAACCAACGTGGACGTTGAAGAAGGTGCAAAGTCTGGACCAGCAAGGTCCAGGAGACTCACCACAAGCACGTTAAAGAGAGCATCAGGTGGAAGCCTGATGTGTAGGTTCGCCTGATTGTGGACCGGGCTGTGAGTTAGAGAACACTGGGGAGGATACCAGTGTGTAGGTCCGCCAGATTGTGGACCGGATTGTGAGGAAGAGAGCACTAGGGCTGCAGCCTAGTGTGTAGACACGCCGGATTGCGTATCGAGTGAGCACTGATGGTGATCAGTGTGTAATGGTAAATAATCAGAACTGCCCCAGGGTAGATTAGTCTGGACCCATGTGGTCGAAAGACTATGAGGTATGAGTGTGGTGTAGGGCATGGACGTCCTTAGTAATCAGTGAGTATTCCTAGTAATCCCTATAGATTTAGTGGTGTTTCTAATGATATGAGCTTGTATATTGCGAGTTCCCCATCCTCAGGTAGGTACCCAGGTGCCTGGATAGATGGGTCCTGAGGAGGGAGGTGGTTACGTTTTGGCCAGGTTGGTGTTGCTCTGGTGAGCTGGTTCTATCTGGTCTGAGAATCTGGTCATAACACGGTCTTATTAGCCTTTTGGTAACACAATTGTATGCAGGACACAATCCACCTAGATATGGACTGCTTAGAGGTAGCAAGACCTGCCCTGACTGAACCATAATTAATAAACAACTGGTCAGACCTACGAACATCTTTGGTTTTATCCAGATAAAATTTCAACACCCTCCGAACATCCAGGGAATGGAGGGACCTTTCCCCTGGAGATGAAGGATTCTGAAAAAACGTAGGCAAAGTTATGGTCTGGTTGACATGAAAATCAGAAATAACCTTGGGAAGAAATTTAGGGTGAGTACGCATAACAACCTTAGCAGCATGAAATACAGTATAAGGTTCTTGGCAACACAACGCCTGAATTTCACTCACCCTGCGGGCCGATGTAATGGTCACGAGGAACGCCGCCTTCCAGGATAGGTGCTGCAACAAAGCCTTATGAATAGGTTCAAAAGGCTCCTTCATCAACCTGGACAGCACCACATTCAGTTCCCATGAAGGCGAAGGAAGCCTGACAGGAGGGAATACTTTCTTCAATCCTTTCAGAAAATCTTTGATCACAGGGACCTGGAAAAAGGAAGTCTGTGAAGGGCATTTCCTGTAGGCAGTCAATGCAGCGAGCTGAACCTTAATGGAATGAACATTAAGTCCAGACTGCGCCAAATGTAGAAGGTAAGGAAGGATGACATCTTCCTTACACGTCGTCGGGTCATGGTTCTTAGACTGGCACCAGATACAGAACCTCTTCCACTTGTAAGCATAGGAAGTCCGAGTGGAAGGTCTCTTAGACTCCTTCAGTATGTCCATGCAATCCTCGGGCAGATTCAGATGGCCATATTGCACTATCTCAGGAGCCATGCCGCCAAACTCAAAGACGAGAGGTTGGGGTGTAACATCCGTCCCCCGAACTTCGTGAGAAGGTCCGGCCTGCACGGCAGCCGAATGTGAGGAAGGAGAGACCGGTGAAGCAGGTCCGTGAACCACCACTGTCTGGGCCATTCCGGGGCAATGAGTATCATCCGAGCCCTGGACCAGGCCAGCTTGATGAGCACCGCCGGAATCTGGGGAATGGGAGGAAAAGCGTATAGAAAGCTGTCCGACCAGTTGATCCATAACGCATTCCCCAGCGTTCCCTGCTGGTAGTACCTGGAGGCGAAGTCTCGGCATTTGCTGTTTTCGGCGGTGGCGAACAGATCTA
Source organism: Lissotriton vulgaris (assembly GCF_964263255.1). Classification (NCBI taxonomy): domain Eukaryota; kingdom Metazoa; phylum Chordata; class Amphibia; order Caudata; family Salamandridae; genus Lissotriton; species Lissotriton vulgaris. The sequence continues at coordinate 1,410,804,326 of NC_141696.1, forward strand.
CGTCTGGAGTTCCCCACCTTGCGAAGACTTCTCCTAGTACTTCGTCGTTTATGACCCATTCGTGGTTTTCCTGAACGAGTCTGCTCAGTGCGTCTGCCTGAACATTCTGCACACCTGGCAGGTGGGTAGCCGTTATCGTCAGTCCTCTGGCTAGGAGCCAGAGTCAGATCGCCTGCGCCTCCTGCGACAGAGTGCGTGATCTCGAGCCCCCCTGCTTGTTGAGGTAATACATCGTGGTGGTATTGTCCGTCTGTACAAGCAGAGAGTTGGTCTGGAAGGACGGAAGAAAGACCTTCAGTGCCAAGTGAACAGCTCTGAGTTCCAGGAAATTTATGTGATACATGGCCTCCATCGGCGACCACGTTCCTTGAATCTGTAGGTACCCGGAGTGCGCTCCCCACCCCAGGAGAGAAGCATCCGTCACGACAGTCTGCGAGGGAATGTCCTTGTGGAAGGGAACCCCTCTGAGGAGATTCTCCGCGGAACACCACCACTTCAGAGACTGAAGAGCATGCAGAGACAGTCGTATCTTGTCGTCCCAAGATCCTTTCCTCTGATCCCACTGGTCTTCCAAGCACTCCTGCAGCGGTCTCATGTGCAGCCGTGCGTGTGGCGTCAGGAAGATACAAGAGGCCATCGATCCCAGTAGAGAAGACACCGTCCTCACTGTTGTAGATGGAGTTGTCATAAGAGCCTGAGCCTTCCAAAGGAGAGATAATCTTCGCTCTTCCGAAGGAGACACGCTTGCCGACAGCGTATTGATGGAGGCTCCCAAGTACTGTATGCATTGGACCGGAGTCTGGACAGACTTGGACATGTTGATGTGCAACCCCAGCTTGTTCAAGAGAACGCACGTCTTCTGGAAGTGTGCTCGCGCTTCCGAGAAGGGGGATGCCTTGATCAACCAATCGTCCAGGTACGGGTAGACAAACACCTTGTTCTTCCGTAGGTGTGCTGCTACCACCGCCATGCACTTCGAGAATGTTCTCGGCGCAGACTTTAGTCCGAATGGGAGTACTGTGTATTGATAATGATTGGCGCCGACTTGGAACCGCAGGAACTTCCTGTGTTTGTGTGCAATGGGCACATGGAAGTACGCATCCTGTAGGTCTATAGCACATAGCCAGTCTCCCTGTTGCAACTGAGGATAAATCTGATGCAATGACAGCATGCGAAACTTTTCCCTGCGAATCCATTTGTTTGCTTGTCGCAAGTCCAGAATGGGCCTGAACTCGTTCTTGTCCTTCTTGCAAACCAGGAAGAACCGGGAGTACAGACCTCTTCCTCTCTGAGACAGAGGTACGTCTTCTATCGCCCTTTTCCTTAACAGGATATCCGCTTCCGCCTGAAGCTCACGCAGCTGAAACTGCGAGCTGACCGGTGGAATTGCTGGAGGCGGGCTGGTGAACCGAAGGCTGTATCCATTGCAAACAATATTCAGCACCCACTTGTCCTGAGTAATTTTTCTCCACTCTGCCAGAAAAAATTGAATGCTTCCCCCTACCGGAGTGGGTAACTGATCCGGGGGAAGTAAGTGCTCAGGGCCTAGACCCGGCCGGGCCTTTGGTCGCTGGAGCCGATTGTTGGCCTCCTCTGCCCTTCTGGCATTTCTGGAACGGCTTACGGAACTGTTGATGTTGCTGTGACTGTCCCGAAGGTTGGCCACGTCCTCTGCCCTGCCCACCGAACCGCCGTTGGAATGGGCGGTACGATTTCTTCACTTCTTTGGGCTTTTCCAGGCCCACAGCCGTGAGCGTTTCGGCCTCCGCCTTCATGCGGGCCATTTCGTCATCCGCATGTTTCCCAAAGAGGGTCTCGCCAGAGAATGGCAGGTTGGCTACCCTCTGCTGTGCGTCCGGTTTCAGTGACGTAAGGCGGAGCCATGCGTGACTTCGCTGGTTAACTCCATGGCAAAAACCATGTGCCGCTAGTAGGGATGAGTCTGCTGCAGCGCTGATAATCTGATTCGCTACCAGCATCCCTTCATTCAGCACTTCCTGGAAGTCCTCCCGCTTCTCCCGAGGCAAGTGTTCCGCAAACTGCTGGAGGGAGTCCCAGAGGGCGCGGTCGTAGCGTCCCAACAAAGCCGTGGCACTCGCAGCCTTCATAGAGGTCGCCGATGTTCCACATACTTTCCTTCCTGCTGAATCCATCCATCTAGACTCCTTATCCGGGGGAACCGTGGATGACGGGGTGGTGGCATGTTGTTTGCGGGCCGCCGTCAGAATCACAGAATCCGGAGGAGGTTCCGCCCTTAGAAAGGCCGGGTCCGAATCGGGAGCCCGGTACTTTTTCAGCAATCTCGATGGAGCCGCCTTCGTCACCGCAGGGGTGAGGAAAAGGGCCATGGCCGGTTCCTCCAGGCCCGGCACCAGAGGCAGCAGTGGACGAGACAGGTGTTTCTGGTGCAATGTCTCGAAAATGACTGATGTCTTAGGTGTAGGCACCGTCAAAGATATGCCCAACTTTGCAGCGCCTCTCAAAAGAACATCATGGAACGCCACCAGGTCATCAATCGGAGACACCCTCGTGTCCGGTGATCCCGACAAGGTCGGAGAGTAGTCCCTGGTCCCAGAGGACCTCATGTGAGAGCGAGATCTGTGCCTCCTATGGCGGTGTCTCGACCGCGTTGACGATCTGTGGCGCGATCGCTCCCTCCTCCTAGAGCGAGAGCGTGATCTGCCAGCCCGTGGCCGCTCCACAGGTTTCCGTGGGGGAGTCTTCCTCGGTTCCTCCTGGGGTCTAGGTTTCGGTGTCCCCTTAGGAGGTGTCGGCAGAGGAGGTAATGACGTGGACCTCGGCGGAGGGACCGGAGGCATCACCGACCGAGGGGCAGGCCCATGCGGTGGCAGCGGTGGTAGTGGACGGCCTGGCGGCAGTGGAGGGTTGGTGGGAGGGTCCTCCTTAGGTACAGGAGGAGGTGGCCACCTAGGCCGAGATGGTGTGTATACCACCGAGTACACCGAGCCCGGTGACCCCTTCGGCGTAGGGGGTTGAGATCCAGCCCCTTCAGCAGGCGATCGCTTCCTCTTGCGTCCTCCACTAGATCCAGTCTGACTTCTGGCGCCAGAACTCTTCTTGCGCCGCTTAGGAGAGGTGGATCGACTCCTAGATGCCGATCTCTTCCTTCTCGACGCTGAGCGTCGCTTTTCCGGCGTCAAACGTCGCCTCCGCGACTCCGGCATCGAACGCCACCTCCGCGACGTCGACCTCTTCTTCCAAGACGTCGAACGCCGCCTCCGCGACGTTGACCTCTTCTTTCTCGACGCCGTACGCCACCTCCGCGACATCGAACGTTCCGTTCTTGACGACGAGCGTCGATTCCTCCTTCTTGAGGGCTTCGACGTCGAGGAGCCCCTCGACGTCGACCGTTGTCTCGACGGCGATCGGCGGTGTCGCCTCGACGGCAAGCGCCGATGCTTGTCGCTCCGTCTTCGACGCCGATAGGTCGACTCCGACATCGACGATGACGATGACGATGCCGTCGACGGTGGTTTCGACATCGAAGGGCCTCTCCAGGCCCTTCGACGTCGAATCGTCACGTCACGTCACGTCATCGAACCCTCTCGAAGAAGGGAGCAAAGGCCAGTCTGGAGCAACCAGACCAGCAGCGTTGGTTGTCAGATGTCGTCAAAGAAGGGCACAAGCCAGCGGCTAGTGACCAGACAACGTGCTGAGCAGCGAGCAGAAGTGCCCCACGCAGATCGTGGAGATGCTGGGAGACTGCACTTCGGTGCTGGCGCTGCTCAGGGTCGGGGCTTCTCTGACCCCAGAGCACTCACCAGAGAATTCCTTCGGTGGTCGTGCTGGTTAAGAAAGCGTGCAGGTTTTGATGATGGCCGGTCCCTCGAGGTCTCGTCGCACCCACAGATCTCAGCTGAGCTGACGATGTGGGTAGAGGTCAGAGGTGCCAGGGAAGCCGGTTCTCGTCGAGCTGGGTCGTCGGATTCCTGAGGAAGGACTTGCAGCAAACCGCAGAGTTCTTAGATGGTGTCCACGGATGCAGGGTGACTACTCCATAGCCACAAGGGAGAAATCTTGAGAAGAGTCTCGAATGTCCTTTCGTAGAAAGTAGTTCTTGATTCAAAGATGATCTAATTTGGAAGGGTCCCCGCTCCGGCCTTTATCCTAAAGAAAGGGGTGGGTACATGACTAGGTCCTGCCCTAGGGGTGGGACCAGGAAGGGGGGTAGTTACACCCCTCTCCCCTGCCGGACTTTCCCCAGGTCAGGGGCTGCGCGCCCCTGGAACTGGTTCTAACCGGCAGATGCGTAGTGAGTCACCTTCTCGCAAAGCCCTACCTACCCAGAATACACAAAACCCTGTCTGGGACGGTGCTAGCACCGCCCTTGACAGGAAACCCTTTGTCCAAGCTCTCCTCGCTGGAAGGACTCCCAGCAGCAGGAGGTCAGACTCGTGTCTGTGGTGGCAGCATCCATTTTGTGGAGCTGAGGCTTTAGTTAACTTTAACCGGGGTTCACAGTTACGTACATGTCGTGTCCCTCTAGAAGGGTGGAATGCTAACCTCGTCGCCAGAATTGGTGAGGGGGCAGCACCCCGATTCGTATGACACCTTACTCGACATGTCTTGATAACGCTATACCGAAGTTACCGATATGATACGCGTTATCATGGAACAGCCATTGGGTCTTGGTTCCGCAAGCTGCAACCGGGCTCGGCTCGTGCCAGAGCCCAATTCACACGGGTCCATGCACTCTGCCTTCAGGATTGTCAAGGCCTGCCATAGGAGTGACTGATAGGAACTCGGGTGTCAATTGTGAGGTTAGATATAGGGATACTATACCTAAAGCAACGAGCGAGTACGCTACGTTGCCCCAGCTGTCGTGCAGCCAGTTGTGTCAGATTTAGATGGCCATCCAGGGGTGGCATAATACATGCTTCAGCCCCTGGTAGGCCCTGGGTATACCTATGCCCTGAGTTACAGGGTCTGATAAGGTGGCCCAGTACCAATTGGAAATTTACCTAAGGTACATGGAATCCATTTTACAGAGAGAGCAGTAGGCCTGGGGTCCTGATTGGCAGGGTCCCAGGTCGACTATGTCAAAAACCAGCTAAAACACAAGGCAAAAAGTTGGGGGCAACCATAGTCAGGAGGTACCTTCCTACAGCAGGGATCATAGTACCCTCTAAAAGCAATTGGTCTTCCCCAGTGGTATTGGTGCCAAAGCCTGACGGAAGTAAGAGATTTTGCATTGACTTTAGAGCAGTGAACAAGGTGTCAAAACAAGACGGATATCCTTTACCAAGGGTAGATGAGCTGATAGAACGCCTTGGTGAGGCTCAGTACATAACAACCATTGACCTCACCAAAGGTTATTGGCAGGTGCCTCTTTCTCCAAAAGATCAGGAAAAGAGAGCGTTCACCACCCCTGATGGTCTCTTTCATTTCACTGTCTTGCCCTTTGGACTTCATGGGGCCCCTGCCACCTTCCAACGTCTTATGGATACAGTGTTGGCCCCATATAGACACTTTGCGGCAGCCTACATAGACGACATTGTCATCCATAGTCCGGATTGGCAGACCCATTTACAACACTTGAGTCAAATCCTTATGGCTTTGGAAAAGGCAGGACTACACATAAATGCAAAGAAGTCACGCTTTGCCTTTTCCCAAGAGAAGTACATTGGGTACATGCTGGGTAACGGCCAGTTGTTTCCACAACAAGAAAAAGTGAAGGCTATACAACAACAGGAGTTTCCTAAAAATAGGCGAGATCTCCGAGCCTTTCTTGGTTTGGTTGGTTACTACCGACGGTTTATACCACACTTTGCCACGCTTTCAGCCCCTTTGACGGATATGTTAAAGAAAACTGCCTCTTCTGTTCCGTTCAAGCAACCCTCTTCCCAAGCTCAGACCGCTTTTCAGGCGCTAAAAGATGTTCTCTCCTCGTCTCCGGTCCTGATCACACCTGACTTTGACTAGCCTTTCTATCTACAAACGGATGCTTCCGGGGTGGGACTGGGGGCTGTTCTGTCTCAATTAGATCAGGATGGGAGGGAACGTCCTATTCTGTACTTAAGCAGGAAACTTTTCCCTAGGGAGACGGTTTATCCCACGATAGAAAAGGAGTGCCTTGCAGTGAAATGGAGCATTGAGAAGCTTCATTATTATCTGGATGGTCGGCGTTTTACACTGTATTCTGACCATGCCCCTTTGCAGTGGCTCCAGCGGAACAAGGGACGCAATGAGCGCATCCTACGTTGGTTTCTGTCCTTACAGCCGTACGACTTTGAAGTATGTCACCGTCAGGGTACGGCTCAAACGAATGCTGACTACTTGTCCCGCTATCCACTTTCCCCCGAACGGGAAAAGTCTAGGGGAGGGATTTGTCAGGGGGTCCCATGCTCAGCCCCGGCAGGGCTAACTGATTGTCCGTCTCCTCAACAGGCGGATTACTACGGGCCCTTTAAGGATAGCCTTTGTGTTCGTGACGAAGGCTTCGCATCTGGACCACCTGACTTTTCGGGCCTATCAGGAGTGGCCTCTCACCATATGAGGAGAGACCCGGAAGACGCTGTGTCTCTGTCGTGGGAGGAAGAAGTGAGACGCCAGGAGAACCACGCGACCGGGAAGGCGGAAAGAACCGTGGAGACGGAGTCCTTGGAAGGTGACGACACTAGGAGCAGAGAAGGTGCCGGACCGGTATCCGAGGAGGAGCGGACGAAGGCAGCTGTAAAGCCAGGAGGCCAACGACACCGCGTTTCGCCCAGCCACGCGAAGGAGGATGCGTGGCTTTCCCAGGTGCGTGCTTGTTTGGGTTCTTTGTTGAACTTTAAGAAGGGAGAGACCGGATAGGGGACCGTGCAAGCACCGGGGCACCTCATTTAGCAAAGCCGTGTACAATTCACTGAATGTGGTGGTGGTTCTTGCTTTATCCCTCACACCCTTCCTATTCCGAGAGTTTCTAGTAAACGGAACGAGACACTAAAAGCCACGTTATTTTCTTTTCTTCCATGTACTGGAGCGTCCCGAACCCCGACCCAGGAAGTGCCCGAGGACTACAAACCTGCCACCGACCCCGTGTCTGACCTAAAGACTTTATTTTGTTGTTCAACAGTCTGTATACCGCAATAAAAAGAGATAAACAGTCGCCCTCTAGTCTTGGCTCCTTCCCTTCTTGTGACCGAAAGGTGACAGACGTGCTTTAGATCTTGGACGAGTGTAGATGGGAGTAGGTCTTTTGTGTGAGAGGACGGTTTAATTTGGATAACATGTTAAAGACTTCCAGTTCGGAAACGGAGTGGAAATTCTGCCAGGAGGCATTATTTTTCAGCAGTTGGTTAGTGAGATAGGGTTCTGTTGGGGAAAGTGAAGGAAGGTGTATGGAAGTATAAGGGGTAAAGTCAGGGGTGGTATTGAGGTATCATCAAGCGGGCATTGGGGGGTGGGAGGAGGCTGGGTAACAAGGAAGGATTGATCAATTTTAGAAATTTCTTCACATTTGTTAGTGGAGGCCAATAAGTTGAGGGGGACCGGGGTGGATTGGTTTCTAACAATGTTGAACAGTTCTCTGGGTCTGTTCTTGGCACGGGCGAGTTGTGAGCGGAAGAAAGAGGCTTTTTCAGAGAAAAAATGTTTTTTGTAGGTAGATCTAGCGGTTATAAGGAGGGTGAGATGGAGGGGGGAAGGGTGTTGTCTCCATGTTCTTTCAGAAAGTCTAAGAGAAAGTCTTTCATTGTTGAGGTCAGAGGTAAACCATGATTTGGAGGGAATATTTTTTTGAGTTTTACGTTTGGCTGAAGCAAGTTGATCTAAAACCTCAGAGACGGTTTTATTAAAGTGCTCAGTTAGTTCATTTGCATTCAGGGAGGGTGAGGTGAGATGAAGTTGGGTTTGGCGTTTGGACTCAAGTGCACCAGGAGGGATTTGCTTAAGATTCCATGTCATAATCGTAGTTTTGTTGTTTTTAGCTTGGGTGGGCGGGGTTGAGGGGGAAATCGTGAACAATATGAGGTGGTGGTCAGACCAGTCGATAGGGATGATGTTGGATAGGGAGGCCAAATCAGGGTTAGTGATGATGGTGGCGTCGAGAATAGCTCATTTGGAGTGGGTTGGGGAGTTGCAAAGTTGTTTGAGGTCGCTAATCTCAAGAAGATTAGTGAGCAGGTTGATTGTGGAATCATCGGGTTCGTTTCAGCAAAGGTTAAAATCACCTAGGAAGATATTTTTAGAGTTAGAAAGTAGCGATTGTGAAAGAAGGCCAGATAGTTCCTCAGCGAAGGGCAGAGGCTCGCCCAGTGGGTGGTTGTGTCGCGGTGGAGAAGCAGACCAGGACAAATGGGAATGGTTCTATACTTGGTAAGGTTTATTTAAAGTTCAACACAAAAGGATTCAGGAAGATGTAGTTTGTCACTGTTTCTTCTCTCTTCTGGTAATAGCTCCAGACTCGCAGGGCCCTCGTGCTTGGTTCGTTCCTCATACAGGTCCTTGCAGACGAGGTCGGGACTTGTGACAGGGAACAAGAACAAAGAAGGGGTCGTAAGGGAAATGGTCTGGATTTATCATAAGCGTCGTGGGAAGCCAGGGGGTGTATAGTGGAGGGGGTTTGAACACCTCTACCTTCACCAGTGTATTCGTATGGTCGTGCAGCCAGACAGTACTATAAGGCGCCTTTATGCCAACAAAGCTACTGGCTTTCCCCCTTTACAACCCCTCCCTTGCCCCCATCAGTTGCACGGCCCCAGGAAAGTTGTAAAAGCCCCGTACCTTCTGCAGCCATGACCCTCCTAGGCCATGCCTGGAGTCCTCGCGTTACCAGGTCGGGTCTGGCTGCCCGTCTGTTCCTCCGACAGCTCCTCCGGCGTTACTGAGTTCCTCCGGTGTCGTCGAGTCCTCCAAGTCCTCTTGTCCAGTCCCTGCGTTGTCCCTCGGTGGTATCTGGAAGGTCCTCACCAGCGTGTCCTCCCGACTCGTGGTATGGCTTGGTCCTGGCGAACCGCGTATTGAAGCCGCCCCTGAGACCACGTGACTCCGTCACCTGGTATAGATAGTCCGGAATCTTAAAGGGCCAGTACTCTTCTTGCACGGTCTGAAAATACAGAAGGGGAGACGGGGATAGAGAGTGTGGAAAGTGTCCTGCTCCGCTGTCCACAGATTGCGCATCCTCACAGTGGTAGATATTGTGTAGTCGTAATGGGGGAAGCCCTTAATCTTAAGTTCGGCTCCAAGGTATTTAAAGGTTGTGTAGACTGTGTTCTTGGTTAGGGAGAGCTGGAGTTCTTTTTTGAAAAATAATTGCTAAACCACCCCCTGTCCTATCAGATCTGTCTTTTCTGATAATGGGAGGATGGGTGTAGAATGATCTTTGAGACAGGTTTCCGTGATGAAGGCAACGTCAATATCTTCGCTAGGGATGGTTTCCGATATTTCAGTAGCATGTTGAACAGCCAAGCAGCAGTTCAGAGACATGCAGGTCAGGGGTTTGGGGTTAATCTTGGGTGGAGGGCATGGGTGAATGGAGGTAAGGTGAGGGGGGTCTGAGGGAACCAGGGGAAGATTGGGTTCTGCTGATCCCCATGATTAGAGGGATGTTTGATTGAGGGAAGGAAGAGACCTTAAGGTAGGAGTTGTATAAGTCGTAGAGGTCGGAAGCGGAGTAGTCACTCAAGGTGCGAAGAGGTCTGTGTGTAAGGTTGTGTAGAGGCGTGGTTGTCCGGCATTTGGAACAGAGGCGATTAAGAGGGCCAGAGCATGGAGAGGAGAACACAGAGGGGCGGGTTCTAGGGTTGAGGGATTTGAAATTTTTAAAATCTTCTCTAAGTCTGGCAAGTTCAGTAACCAAGGTAGAGATATTGCAGTCAATGTTGTACAGTGTTTGGGTTAAGAGAGTCAGGTGGGATGTGGTTAGAGCTGAAGGAGGGGAGGAGGAATGGTCAAGGTTGCCCAGAGTGTTTGAAGAGGGTGAGAGGCCAGGGTGGGGGGACGAGGGTAGTCCTGAGACAGTGGGAGTTGGAGAGGCCTGGGGCGGGTAGTGAGGTGTGATCCGGCATTGGGCGGGAGGGAGGGTCAAAGCTTTGGGCGGGACAATTATAGAGGTAAGAGATGAAGAGTGAGGTGAAGAGATGGAGTAAGGGGTGTGAGGAGATGCAGCATCAGGGTTGGGTGGTGTTCAGAGGCTTGTATAAGTATGTTACCAGATTTGAAAATGGAAATGTCAATTTCATCAGGGAAAGATATGGGAGGGGTAGTGGATAGTTTGACACCATAAGGGATTTTGCTTGATTTAGTTACTGGAAGGGGGCGTAAAAAGGTGCTCTTCCATTTAGAGGGGTGTTTGGAGTAGAAAATGTTAGTTTTTATGAGGGATGTAAGGCTGTGGTAGTTGTCAACAATTAGGGTTTCAGGATGGTGGTAAAGTAATTTATGTTAAAAATGTTCTTGGCATTTTTGGAAAGATTGGGAGGGTAAGGTATGGTCCAGGAGTTGGGGCCATGTTGGGTGAGGGGGGGTTTTGGGGGTGAGAGCGGGCTAGAGGTGGGCAGTAAGAACAGGGTTGAGGTGGGACATGGTAGGTCAGTTGGTTGAATGAGGTGGAGGAAAAAAGGATGGGTGGTGAGATATAAAGAGGTTTAGGCGACAGAGAGGAGTAGGGATTGTCATCGGATGATAACAAAATACGAAAGGCAGATGATAGGGAGAGGTTAAGTGACGGGGAGTTTAAGGGCAAGTGAGGTATAGAAAGTCAGAGAGAATTGGATTCAGGAGTGGGGATTGACAAATTGGCATGATTTAGTGAGATATTGATAGGCAGAGGTTAAAGACCTTGGCAGTGGCTGGATGCTAGGGGGAGTGGTGGGAGAAGTCTAAAGAGGGACCTGTGGAAGTCTGAGTAAGAGTACGTATAGGGAGTAGAGTTCCTACAGGAGGTGCGAGAAGCAAACAACCATGCACAAGATTGGGTATTTTAAGTAAGCATTCTAGCATCAGTAAGCTCAGAAACAGGTCAATTTAAAGAGCATATTGGACGAAGTAAATAGCAATGAGGAAATACATAAAAAAGAGCTACACTAGAATTATATCAACAGTAGCTTAACAGTGTCGAAGTAATGCATTTGTCGGGGGCAGGGGTGACGCAGCGATGATCTCCAGACAGGAAGGCCCAGGTGGGGGCTGTACAATCGTATGTAGAGGAATGTTAGGAGAGAAACGAGTAATTAACTAAAGACAACAAGGGAACCCAAAGGAGTCAGCAAGGGACCTTGGGAGTCAATCTTATTAAGGCAACAATGGTCCCTTACAAGCATTGAATACACAAATAATGAAATATAGACGCAGTCATTTCTATATTGTAAATGACATGCCCTGCAGGGCAGAGGTCTAGTATTTACTTTTCAAACAATGGTAAACAGAATTCACAAACAATATACAAGGTGGGGCACAAGCCTGTACCCGTCTTATCACACACTTAAACATCAGGGAAGAGGTACAAGTGGAGGGAAAACATACAAAAGCGCTTTAAGGCAAAAGTTAAGCGTTCTGTTAACCTTGTTAATTGCACAGTTATGGAACAGAACAATACTGACACCTATACACATTTAAAATAGGTTTTTTTCTGTGTTTAAGGTGTACATAGTTGTCGACGGCGTTTCGATCCATTTAAAACATTATTCGGATCATCATCAGGACATAAGATGAATGCCTAAGCGTAAGTAGCCGCATTTGCCGATTGAAGCAGATCCTGGATATGGGTGCTTCCAATCTGACGATGCAGTGTTATGGGGGAGCAGTCAGTACCTCAAAAGGAATCGAGGAAGCTGGTCGGAGAGCCGTTATCTCGGATGCAGCGGAAGAACGCCAGGAAAGCCATAATGAAGGCAAGATAAGGGTCATTCAGGATGTACCGGTACAATGACCGGTAAGATGGGCTTCGCAGGCTGCTCAATCGCGTGTGCCAGGAGGCAGGGTACTGAGGTCAGTGTCAATGCCTAGGCTGAGGCTGAGGCTTGTGATTGACCAAACCGCAACCGTTGGTAGACCAAGCATGGGGGAAGCAATGATCGTGAGACTCCGTTGTAGGCAGTGATTACAGTGCAGAGCAGATCTAATCCCCAGAATACGATGTGCAGGCAGCCGCTCACATAGTAATGATGAGAGGGTGGATACATGGAATGGTGAAAGCATGGATGTATGGGTGGAAACATGAAAAGATGGATAGATGGATGGATTCATGACAGGCTTAAAGGATGGAGAAATAGATGGACAAAAGGTTGGATTAAGGGACCTCATCTAGAGTGGGTAGAGTTTACTTGCTTTGCTCACCTCACGGCATTGGAGGGATGAATCAAAGTGGGGGGTATTTTAATTTTTTGGCTACTCCCTTGCTTTGTTGCCACTTGGTCCTGTGAACTGCTTTTATCCATGCCTTGTGCCTTTCTTTTTAAATTATACATAGTAAATCACAAACCACAATCTGGTGATAGAGTGCGCAGGGACCTACTAGCTCAATGTTACCATACTCACCTGGGCCCATATAACATTCACACTTTGAACTAGCATTCCTGCCTAACTAATTACTAATTTAATCACCCTATCAGTACTTTGAGTCCTTTCAGGACTTATACCTGTAAACCATGACTTACCAATCCTTGTCACCTTGGCTATAAGTCCTGGGGATCGAAGAGGGAGTTAGTTTAAACAGGCAGTATTAAAACATATTTACCTTTCCTGTAATAACCACAGACTCGGGGAAAGTTTTAAAACCTTTAACTATGAAAGATTTGCTGAGTCAAAATGAAAAAAGCCACAATCTCGTGGCTATGAATTTTACAAGCAAGAATATAACCAGTAGGACATAAAGTTTGTAAGAAATCACAGAAAACCTTTTATACATTGGTACCTGTGAAGGGTGAGAAAAGGATATAGCACAAGGACATACCACATGGATTATATTTACCTAGAATGGTGCAATGACCAATCCTGGTCACCGGCTGGGGCAAAAGACCAGGGCCAGGCTCCCAACTAATCAGGTGCCCACGGGACAAGACAGGTGCAGATCAGGACAGGTGACCTCCTCTAAGTGCAACGCCAGCGTCACACCCCTCTCTCTAGGAAAGCCAATTAATACCCCGATTGGGTCATCGATTCTTCTGACAGAGTGCTCCGCCAGCACCTCTGCTCTCGATCCCCTATTGAGTACGTTGGGTCAGTGACAGGTCAGCTATTCTGACAAGTCGGACAATTTCTCTATCTAAACCTACCTTAGTTATACTATTTCAAGGGCAATGTACCACCCTTAAATGTTGCAAATCTATGTGTTCCCCTTCAGTGATTGGTCAGAAAAGACGAGGAGAGGTAATCACACCATACTAAGATGAGATCATCTCAATTGACTGATATTGATTAGGGGCTAGATGTAGGTAATTTTATTTTACCACTTCTTAAATACCGAATTTTACAGATTCGGTAGTTAAGAAGTGGTAAAATAGAGGGGGGGGGGATGTAGGTATTACATAATTGGTAAATACCGAAAGTTATTGAAGCCCATAGGAATCAATGGGCATTACCGAATCGGTGTTTACCGATTCGGTAAATACCGATTCCAGCAAGGGGTCACTTTGACACCCTCTAGCACCCCAAATACAGGCATGTGTGCCATGTGGCACACAGACATGCCCTAAGGGCATGTCTGTCTGTCATATGGCATAGGTGTGCATGCACACATGTGCATGCACACCTGGATTCGGTATTTTACCACCCAATTGGATTGGGTGGTAAAATACCGAATCTGAAAGGCCTTTGGGACTCAGAAGAGTCCCACCTACATCTGAAAGTTACCAAATCGGTAAAAATACCGATTCGGTATTTTACCGATTCTGTAAATTTACCAATTCGGTAAATTTACCGAATCGGTAAAATTGGCCCCCTACAACCCAAAAACCCATTTACCGGTCGGTAAATGGCCACCTACATCGGGCCCTAAGTCTCCACCCACAATTTATTTTTTCCATGACTTTATTCCGCCCAACAATACTGACATACAAATGATATACATTGTATTTATTTGAGTCTTCTTGCTTCCTCTTTAGAGGTAGATAGAACATCGTAGGTAAGAAGGGTATTGGCAGCCATTCAATGCCAATGCTTCAGCAATTTTAGAGTTTGAATGCGCAAGCGGACGCTTGTCCAAGATGGAGAATGTGTCAGTATTCAGGTCCAAGTACAAGCTAACAGCAAAATCAAAGAGAAACATATTAGAATACAAAAATAAATGAATGCACTGTGTACCACTTATCTCTATTCTAACTCCATTACTTTGTTTTAACTTTTGCATTAATAGTTAAGCAGAACGAACAAGCTTAGTACAAGCTGCAGCATAAGCGTTAGCATGTGAGGTTTAAAGCGGCCATTTCTGGCACTAGTGCGAAGAAGCGAGAAATTCCCTCCAAAGCAGAAAGACGTCACACCACGTAGATGTGGCGGACGCATGCGTAGTATAGTTCCCGCGTTTTCGGAGGCCATTTAAGACACTCGGGTTACTGTTAGTAAAAGCACATCGGCAAGCTTCCCCTAGATACTAAATATGTTGTGTAATGTAAGTATTAATAGACAAAACATGTTGGTTAATATATTATAAGTTATTTCGAGAAGGCTGAGTCCAAGCAAGTTTCTGTATATGTGAAACCTTGCTCCATCACTGGTTTACAATTTTGAACTACTATTGTACTGTTAGGCACATTATCTACCACTCTGAGGTCTCCTAGAAAACATTTTTTTTATTTAATTGCAAGGTTTTTAAACCTGTATGCAAACTACAGACCACAGAAATGGTGAAAAAAGTTCTTTGCAGCCATGCAGATTGTGAGACAATATTCAAGCTTTGGTTTGTGAATGCTTTCATAAATATATTTCAACATGTATCTGTTTTTATATTTGTGGCAGTTTCAAAAAGTAGCGGAGAGATTTCAGACCTACCTTCCAGTCCGAGTGTATGGTATCAACCCCGCCTGTGTTACTGCAGTGGAAACAAACATTCTCTTGGGACTGGAATGGCAACCACAAGAACTGAGACATCCTTTAAGTTCCCCTACTTGACTAATCTGCACTCAATATTTCAGGACCTTAGTTAGGCGTCCATAAGTTTTACCTGGAAAGTTTCCCTGTGGGTTTTCCTTGATGTAGACATTTCCCTCGTGCATTGATGTGTGGGTACTTCTGCATGATTCTTTGTCCTGAACATGTCGAGCAAAGATCTTCCTCTTTTTCCATCTGAATTACACTCAGGGATAGTTGCTGAATTTGTGCTTTCCAGATTATTTCCAGGCTATTTCAGTAGTACCTACCTGGGGGCCACAAACAATGCGCTGATGAAACAGTAAACAGTCCATATTTGTACTGTCCGCATGACAAAATGGGCTACTGGCGAATGGTTAAATGCAAAGTCCTCTGTATGAAGTACAGCGTTTTCTACAGCAGCCATAGACGGTTTCAGTTCTCACAACTGATCCACTCTCCAGAGTCCCACTGGGGCTTTGTTTGTGAGCAGCTTCTCTTCTACTTCTCTTCTAATGTTACCGTACCCGTACCCGGTCCCGAGTCAGACACTCCTAAGTGGGTGTGGTGCTCTCACTTCCGGTCTGTTCAAAACTTTCTTAAAAAGAAAAAAAAATATTTGAAAACGTATTTTTTCCATATTAACTCGGTTTTTGAACAATTGTTTTGTTAATGGTTTCTAATTCTCCTTGACGCCGAGAAGACCAGTGGGTGAATGAAATGATGCATAAGCAAAAGTAAATAAATCGAAGGTTGTACAGAGATTTGTCAAATAGATCTATATATTATTCGTTTTCAAAATAGCAATGCTATCACTGAAACGCCACTCCGGAGCCGCTATCACTGACTCCTTTATACATTCAAACGGCCAATAAGAACTACAACGAAAAGCACTTACACATTTCTAGCCAACAGTGGCAAACACCATGTTTGGAGTTGTGGGGGGATCTAGCGTGTCTGCCTTGACTGCAGTGAATGGTTAAAACATGACAGCCTTGCTCAAGTTCAAGGTCATCTGCCAGCCTGCCCTAAAAATGTCACGAAAACACAAGGGTCTCTTAGCATGTGGAAGAAGACGCTGGTTTGCCGTCATTGTTCTCGAGTTGTTCCCCTGAGGTAACCTTTTTCTGTTTCTACATGCTCAGCCATCTTTCCATCCACAGCTTTTTTTCACGAAATTTGTGCTTGCTGTATAACGTTTATTTTTATTTTTATTTTAGACAAAACGAAAATGGAATTACTATACCTTCACGATGTAATACTTGAATATGTGTGGTTGATGTTACTTGTTAGATTAAATTAATATGTTGTACAAAAAAATAAAAAATAGCTGACCATGACAGACTGCCTTATTGTGTTTGTGTCTCGTTGCTTTGTGGATTCCACGGCTAAACTGTAATTGGTATATTTGCAGAAAACAATAGTTCTTACACTTGATTTTTAGGTGCAAGTTTACACTGGCCTAACCCTTGCCCAGATGTTGGAAGGCATTAATGCAAATCTCCCCTTTTAGTGAATCATACATAATTCATCAGTTTGGCATCAAACCATCCACCATATAAACATTGCTTAATGAAGTGTACATTTTGTTCCATTTTCGCCTGTGTGACGGCTTTTGCTCTACAGTTCACGAAATATTCTTACATATTTTGTTTTCAAATGTAAAATCATTTTGGCAGCTAAATCCTGATAAATGTGTAATTTAAATACGTAACTATTGCTTTTACAATTGATACATTTTAGCCTGACCTGTTGACAATCGAGTGGTGAAACATGAATTTAGTGCTCTCTCCAATACCGTTCTATTTTTTAATTAAATTGTTCTCAAATATTAAAATCTCTTGTCTCCTGTGGTGAGTGAGGGAGCTTTGCTTTTTTTTCAGCCCTGATGGCAGGCGTATTCAAGCTCATTACTGTACAGACAGAGACAATGGATGTGGCATTGTTTCTGACATGTCAAGAGGCAGAAGGGTGGGGGGAGGGGATTCACTTACCAGGCAACTGTAAATGATGGGGATGTAGGCCAGCGATTTTATGTGTGAGGTTTTTACTGTGCATAAAAGTCCTCGCTGGTGCTAAAACATTTATAGCAGATAGATAGCTAACCTTTAATGGCACTTTGACAGGTGAACAGACCAGGGTGTTATAACACGGAGGGTTTAACTCTTCACTGAAATTCTGTGTCTTATTGCCAAAGTCAACATTGTAGTGAGCCACCCCGTGACTATGGCTATAAATAAAGGCCATGAACCGCACAAAGGGCCAGAAGTACGAAGCTTTTTTCAGCTCGCAAACGGCCCAATTCGCAGAATCTCATTTATAAATGTTGAGGTTCCGTGCCAATCATAACGATGTTTTCGACTCGTTCGAATATGGACGAGTTTGGTATCTATGAACCGCAAATGACGAGTTTAGTGGGTGTACGCGTTTTCGCTACGCTGGCCTGAACTGTTCGTCTTATTCGTGGGTTTCTCCATCTGAACCCACGGGTTCCATTTTAGGTACGGCATCCATTTTGTCTCTTGCCCTCAAGTAGCCAGCAAACGGACACTGTCCGCTTCGTGACCCTGGGATTCCCAAGCTCTTGCGGAAGACACGCGTTCCTTTGAGGGTGTCTTTATGACGAGGGGGATGACACTGCAAAGGCAGATGGCCCCGCCCGAGGCTCATCTTGCCGTGCCGGACTATTGTTTCAGCCGTGCATGCATTAGGCACGAATCCTTTGATCCTGCAATCGTGTTTCCGATATTGCCCCCTACACTTTTTTCTCTTTTGCTATCTGTTTCTGTCTTCCTTGCACCTGTTTCTGTCTCTTCTTTAAACTCGTTTACAGCCGGAATGGAATGTACTTAATGGTGGGATAACGTACTTTTTACAGTTGGGAACCGGCGATGCTACTGTAATTATGTTTCGGGCCTCTGAATACATGAAAGCAACCCTTTTGAAGTTTACTGTGGGAACTGAGTTGTAACCTTTTGTTCACCATGTTGTGCTATGACTAAAATCTGTATAAAAGGAGCGATCCACTGTAGCAATTTGAAGCAGTCTCCTAGAATCTACACATGCTGTACTTCTTGCAACTTCTGTATTCCCTGCAGTAAATAAACGCTGATCTTTGACGCCGAAGGAAGTGTCTCGTGTCTCTGTGTTTTGTACGCCGGAACAGGTAACCCACGAAGGTTTCAGGTGTTGTTCCCTGGCACCGCAGGGCCTTAGAATAGCCCAGTCCTTCAGTTGGCGCCCATTGTGGGGCGACATCAGCGGTACCGGTCCAAAGCCCGACGATCGTGAGGAACTTCGTGTGAAATCTCCGAGGGAAGGTGCACCCCGCTTCATCGATCCTGTTGTCAAAATAAGTGGCCCGAAGACTTTTCCCGCGAAGATTCCCGCCTCCTGACGGCAGCGACGGACTGATGCCCTGACTGTCGACCTGTTTTGGCGCCTGGCGTAGTCCTTTGTACAGCGAGACGATAGACGGGCCTTCCTGGTGACGTCATTGTTCTTTCAGTTAAGTATTTGTGGGTCGCTCCCAGTCCTTAGTTGTTGGTTCCTTTTTGGGACCCTTTGCTTTGTTGTTTAAACTTGGTTATATGCATGGTTCCATTGCATTTGTGGTTCTTAGTTATTGGTTCTTAGTTGTTGGGTTTTATTTGACGATTGCAATTGCCAAAAACCGAGGGTCTTGCATTTTTGCGAGGACATCGTAATTCGATAACCCTTGAAGTTTGTAAACTCGGTTAGTGTGCACGATGCCTGGCCACAGTACTTTGTTTAGTTGCTTTAAATGTTGCGGTGCGGATTCCCGATTGGAGGACTCATGTCCGATACCTCCAGTTGGAACTCCGATCTATGAGCTCTATAGTCGCCACGGAGTGGGTCCTATCATTTATAATGATTATTGGATCCGCTACACCAAAGATGATGGTATCCTTAGTTGGCCACCCCATGGTAGTTTCGAAACTGCAATTTTGGATAATCTCGAAGCCAAATTATTTAAAAAGAAATCTAGGCCGGCCATGTTTGATTCCTTTCGGTTATGGCGCAAAGAGGCCAAGCAGAAAGAAATCAAGCAGATTAAGAAAAATAAGAGAGAAGGTATTGTTACGGTGATGAGAAATGCAGAGCAGTTTCAGCGAGTCAAAGAAGAGATGGAAAAGGAAGTTTTTGCTAGACTGCAACACATGGCGGTGGGTAAGTGTTATCCTGTTTTACCGTCGAGTTCTGATAAGAAGGGAGACAAAATGGTAGAGGACCCTTTGTTGTCCTATCTACTCAAATCACCACCTCCATACGCACAGGATACTACAGCTCCTGTGGTTCCTCCTGTTCCTCAACCTGTCGTTCCGGCAGCTGCTGGTCAGCCTGCCGTTGGTCCTGTTCCTCCGAATCCTCTTGCTCCTCAAGTCATTCCTGTTCCCTTACCTGCCCCTCTTCCTACTGCTCCACTGCCTATAACTTCTCAGTCTGCTGTTCCCGCTACTTCTGCTCTCTTGGCTACTCCTACTGCTCCCACTGCTCCTACGTTTAGCCCTAATGTTGTTGCTCCTGTACTTCTCTCCTCTTCTCCTTCTGTCCGTAGTCGCATACCTAATGCTGTTGCTAATCTTTACTCTCCATTTCGACCGATTCTTGGGTACGATGTTTCTGATGTCCCTCAACGACGAAGTCAAATTCCTGGTGGTAGGGAAAGTGATACGTTAATAAAAATGGTGCGTAATTGGATTAGGTATCCCATTAAACATACCCCGCGCATGGTTTTTGAGACGTTCTCTCAATTTAATGAGCCCACGCAGAGATTTGTGTTTGAGGAAATGTGTAAATCATTACGAGAGGTATGGGATACTGATGAGACAGACAATGTACCGCCCGAAATGACTGAACTCCAGAATCAGTTTTCGAACGGTATGATTGTGGGTAGTAATGTTCGACGTGCTGTAGAGCGTCTCTTGTCCTTTCGATCTACAGTACAACCTCGAGCATTGTTTAATGACGAAACTGAGGAGTGGATGGCACAACCTGGTCAGTATCCCATGCGAGAAGTTCCTCCAGTGTGGATGCCAGGTAATCCTGCTGCTAACCCTGCCATTTTGCCACACTTCCAGAGAGTATGGATACACCTCCCATGGAAGCGGTCGGAAGTTTTGCAGGTGAAGCAATCTTTGCCTGACCCCCGCAAAAATCCGGCAGGTTACTATAAGGAGTTATCCCAACTTGTGGATGCTACTATTATGAACCTTGCCGACATTGACATGTTGTTTGGTAACTTGGTTCCGCAACCGGTTTGGGCGAAAATCCGTCAAGAGAATCACGCAGCTGAGTTAGGCGGTGATTGGGCCGCACTTGTAGCGGCTGATGCATTGCAGGTTGGTGGGGCTAAGCCTGAGCAGTTAATTACGGCTCTGCCTAAAAGAATCATTACACATATGAAGACACTTATGCCAGTAATGAGAGTTAACTGGGATAAATTGTCTGCGTGCAAGCAAAAGAAGGACGAGAGTGTCTCTGATTTCTTTACCAGATTTGAGGAGGCATTCATCGATCATAGTGGTCAGGATATGAGCACTGAGGAAGGTCAACGATTATTTGTAGATAAATTTGTATCGAATTTGTTGCCTGAACTCGGCAACAAGTTGAAAAATTACGAAAGTTCGTGGGCTGTTTCTACCTCTGCTCAGATATTAGCCACGGCTCAATATTACGAAAATAGGGAGAAGGAGGAAAATGATCGTGCGGATAAGAAAACAAAGGATCTTAAAACTAAAGTTCTGTTACAGCAAGCATATCCTCCGCGCTCGAATCAAAATGACTCACAGCAGCAAAATCGGTCCCAATCACAGTCTTCTAGGTCACAGTCACGTACTGACTCCTCTACACCGAGATCTATGCTTGGTTATAACCAATGCGCATACTGTAGGGTTGAGGGCCATTTGAAGTTTAATTGTCCGGTATTGCGCGACCGGAATAATGGTGTTTCGGCTCGAGGAGGTCGTAGTGGTCCTCAACAGGCATCGCGTGGTAGAGGTCGTGGTGCCACTCAAAATCAGAATGAGCGTTCTACCACTTCATCAGATTCGAATAATTGCTTTGATCAGCGCAATTCATCATCTGGTAGATCTGCACAATATCATGTAGATGACTATTACGTCGAGCATGATATCGATGTTGACGGTAATTACTAGGACAGCCATAGACAAAGAGAGGGAGTAGTATCAGTTCCGGTTGATCAGAGAGGGCCTTACGTCGCAGTTGCCACCTCGGGTGTAGTTGAGCCTTTTCTGTTGGACACTGGTGCGGCGAAAAGTTCCATCATGCATTCGAAACTCCCTGGCGCACCTTTGTCTGGCTTAACGAATGTTTCCGTTGGATTCTCTGGCGCCCCCGTTAGCAATCCGGTTTCTAGCCCTTTGCCCCTTACAATTGGGCCTCGTGAGCTAGAAGCTCCTTTGATTTTAACTACTGGTTGTGGTGAGAATCTTTTGGGCCTGGATTTGTTGAAACGGTTATATGCGACTCAGTACTGTTCTCCTGCGGGAGTCGAGCTTACATTGGGTCAGAGAGTGATCTCTCCTATGTACTTGTCAACTGATAAGCTCCCACCGGAATTGAGTTCTCTTCCTGAGTCTTTGTGGGCAACAGGTCCAAATCATGTGGGCCTGCTGGACATATCACCTTATGTTGTCCAATTGAAATCGAATGTGCGATTACCACGTATTCCCCAGTATCGTATCTCCCTCGATGGAGAACGAGCACTGTTAGCGATCATCTATGACTTGATCGAGAAGGATGTTATCGAGGAAACTCGGGGAAATGTGTATAATAGTCCTGTTCTACCTATTTTGAAGCAAACTGATCCATCCAAGCCTCCTGTGTACCGTTTTGTCATTGATTTACGAGAGGTAAACAAAATTGTGATTCCACAATTTCCTGTGGTGCCTGATATTACGGCTTTATTGACTCTGATTCCAGCCTCTGCCTCTTGGTTCTCAGTGATCGATCTGAAAAATGCTTTCTTTAGCATTCCGATTGCTGAGGAAAGCAGAGATCTATTCGGCTTCTAATGAGAAACAGAAATTGAACGATGGACCCTTCCTAATGTCAGCACCTGACTACCTTTCTCCCCGTAATATAACGTGGCCCTTAGATTAATAAAGGGAATTGTGCACACTGGCTGGCACCCATCGTTACTGTGCCTATTCCCTGGGGAATCAGAGTACAAATAAGACAACCGCAAAGGTGCACCACAAAGGACAAAAAAATGTATATAAGTGCAAGTTAGGTGGTCGCAGCTTTAGGTTTAAACGCGCTCCTCAGGGCTACTGTGAGAGTCCATCGATCTACAGCCAAGCCCTGAAGGGTCAACTTGATGCGTTTGTGTTACCGGCTGGTGCGGCTTTGATTCAGTACGTTGATGACTTGTTAGTGGCTGCTGACACTAAAGAGATCTGCAAAACTGCTACGGTATCGTTGTTACAGCATCTCTGTGACTTACATCACAAGGTGTCACCTTCTAAACTGCAATATTGTTGTCAAGAAGTAACCTATCTAGGTCACTTATTGTCAAAGGAGGGAAGGAGGTTGACCCCAGAACGAATTGCAGCGATCGCTCGAATGACTGTGCCAACAACTCAGATAGATGTGTTTCTAGGTATCACGTCGTACTGCAGGCAATGGATTCCAAATTTTTTATTGCTAGCAAAGCCATTAGTAGCCCTCACGTGCAAGGATGTTCCGACTCCTTTGCCATGGACTGAAGAGTGTCAGAAAAGTTTTTCTGAATTACGTGATGCGTTGTGTTCGGCTCCTGTGCTAGGTACTCCTGATTACAGTAAGCCGTTTACACTATACGTTCACGAGAGAGAGGGTTGTGCGTTGAGTGTCTTGATGCAACAATTTGGTGGTAAGCAGCGTCCATGTGCATATTTTTCCTCGACCTTGGACCCAGTAGCTAGAGCATTGCTGAGTTGTCTGAGAGCGACAGCGGCAGCTGCGGTGTCCATCCGGCAATCTGCAGGACTGGTCATGGATAATATGCTTACGGTGATGGTTCCGCATGCAGTTGACACTCTCTTGAATCGTACAAAAACTCAACACTTGACGAGCGCAAGGTTGTCCGGTTATGAGTTGACGCTTTTGGCAAGTCATATACAAATAAAGCGTTGTAATGTACTGAACCCGGCGACGTTGTTGCCGACTAATATGGAATCAGATGATGTATCACCACATGATTGCTATTTACGAACTGAGGAAGAAACAAAGGGTCGTGTTGACCTAAAAAACACTCCATTGGCAGACCCCGATGGTACTTTGTATGTTGACGGTTCGTGTTTTAAGTTGCTGAATGGTGATGTGACGACTGCGTATGCTGTGGTGACATTGAGTACGGTTGTGGAAACTGCGAGATTGAGTCAGAATTCCGCGCAGGCGGCAGAGTTGATTGCGTTGACGAGAGCGTGTGTTTTGTCTAAGGGAAAGCGAGTGAATGTGTTTACGGATAGTCAGTATGCATTTGGCGTTGCACATAGCTTTGGTCGTCTGTGGAGAGAAAGAGGATTTATGACATCGCATGGCACGAAGATCCAACACGGACAGCTCCTGAACGATCTTTTAGACGCACTTACATTGCCTAAGCAGGTGGCAATCATTAAATGCAGCGCGCACCGAAAGGTTACGGATGATGTTGGTCGTGGTAACGCGTTTGCGGATGAGATTGCTAAAGAGACAGCTAAAAATCTTGCAACCCGAATGTACGTTACGAGTTCAGTAAGGTGGCCTGCGGAGACTGGTATGTGTGAGGACACTGTTGAGAGTGTGAAAGCGATTCAGAATGAGGCCACTGAAACTGAAAAGATTAAGTGGAAAGAGAGCACGGGAAAGTTAGATGCGCACGGATGTTGGATTGATTTGTCGGACTGTCAGAGGTGGATGTTGCCGGATGCATATGTGCTAGCCGTTGTGACTATGGCTCACGGCTTGTCACATATTAGCGCGAAAGGTATATGTAAGTTGCTGTCCCCTGTATGGACGAATGATGGTATTGCTAAATGTGCTGAAAGAGTGGTCAAGAATTGTATGGTATCTATGATGTACAATCCCTGAAAGGGCACCCCCACTCCACCTGGCCATTTTGCTCCTCCTACATGTCCCTTTGAGGTTATCCAACTGGATTACATCCATATGGAGAGATGCAATAACCTGAAGTATGTTTTAGTTGTGGTTTGCGCGTTCTCTAGATGGATTGAGGCCTATCCTCTTAAAGATAATACTGCCCTGTCCACAGCGAAAGTCCTACTGAAGGAATACTTTCCTCGGTATGGAATGCCACGGATTGTATGGTCGGATAACGGAAGTGAGTTTGTGGGGAGTGTGATGCAGAGTGTGTGTAAGGGCCTTGGAATTCGACAAAAATTCCATAGCGCCTATCATCCCCAGTCAGCGGGTTTAGTTGAAGGGTACAATGGTACTCTGAAACTGAAACTTGCTAAGATTCAAGCTACCACTGGTCTGTCATGGCCTGATGCCTTGCCTCTGGCTCTCTTGTCGACCAGGGCGACTGTACACTCTCGAGTAGGGCTTAGCCCATATGAGATTGTGTTCGGCCGTCCTGCGAACATTTGGGGAGTCCCGAGGCCTAGGGCCTTTGATAGTCTTGAGTACCCAATGTTAATTGATTATCTTCATGATCTGACTGCTAAACTGAGGTTAATTCATCAACAGGTCTTTGAAGCACTACCGGCACAGACAGAGGGTCCTGGACATCGGCTTCAACCGGGTGACTGGGTCGTCACCCGAAATTTTGGCAGAAAACGTAACTTGGAGCCGAGATTTGTTGGTCCTTTTCAGGTCCTGCTGGCCACAAGGACTGCGGTTCGGTTGGAAGGCAGGAAAAATTGGGTGCATGCCACCCACACCAAAAAGGTTCCAATCCCTTTACCAGCAGATTCTTGGGTGAGGACCGGGATTGCCGCAACGGAAATGGAGACCCCAGCTAAATTTGTGCCGTTTAGCGATGCTCAACCTGTAGGAGACACTTCATTGCAGTCAGATACATTTGTTGAACCATCAGCATTGGAGAACTCGAGGCTTGAATGGCCATCTGATCGATTGGACGCTGTTTCACAATCTGAACAATTATTTGAAGAACAGACTCGTTCTGGAAGAAGCAGATATTTTCTTCGTTCTCATAACAAAGACTAATAAACGAAAACCCCTTTTTGTTTCTTTTCCCTTTTTGAATTCATATTACTCCTCTTACTGTTATCTTGAACATTATGAACAATTGCATCCTCTATTAATTCTTGAGTTCCTTTCCACGTATGTTTCTTTTTCCGCAGCTAGGAGATTTGCATTAAAATTGAATGTTTGTTTAAGAAAACCTTTCATCCGGGTTGACCGTAGGGCCGTGCGGGTACTTCTTTCTGTTTAGCAGGTTCCTGACACTAGGTCGGTACTTTTGTCGATTCCTGGGAACTCCTGGGAATTGATAATCGCTACTCAGAATGAAGTGCGTCAAGAACGTTGCGGACGGTTTTTAGAGGATGGAGTTCTCTAAGCTGTCGGAAGTAGAGAGGATGTCAGCTCAAAGATCAAAATTGAATAGGGTTGTACGAACAAAATGCTTTCTGTTTCAGGTATTCCTGCTATTTCTGGCTGTTTCTATGCTATTGGTGGGCGGAGTGTATTTTGGAATACAATCATTATTGCCTTCTGCTTCACCTACTTCTTCTTCTGAACCAAAATCTATTCCTACTGTTTCTCCGCATTCCTTTCATCTTCTACCCCAACATGAACAGGTTAGACGTGCGGAATTTATGAACAACTCTTTTGTCCAGCTCCTACATCAGCATCAGTTGGTGATGAATACTACTAACTGTTGGGTGTGTGGGTTAATGCCACATACCATGGATAGGGGTATTCCGTATTTGGTTCTTCCTTACAGCTCCCAGGGGTCAGCTCGAGCATTCCAAACTATGTTTCGTAGCGCACTAGATTCCTACCCCCATCGAGAGCCACGCTCTGCAGACCTTGGTCCCGGCCCGTACCATAAGCCTTTGGCAAGAGCGATTGCTGACCTAGATAGAGATATTTTTGACGCATCGCTCATTCCAGAGGAAGAGGTGCGAGCATACAAGGATCTGAGTGAGGCTGAGTATAGCATGTCAGTGGGTGATAGACAGCTTAAAAGCTCGTCTCCGATCTGGATCGTACCCCATCTCTGTAATTTCTGCTTGCAAGGCCTTGGCCGAAATCCGCGAGCTCAACTTGGGAAGAGTGCTTGCACTGAAACGTATGTTTTACCGATGCTCTCTTCCCCTGTTCTTCTGACTGCCAAGGGTACATACTTTGTATGTTATGACCGCGCATATACATGGTTGCCCCGTGACTTTTCGGGCACCTGTTATATTGCGAATCTGTTGCCACCGACCTTTACAGTTGCCTCGGACTATCACAAGACTAGAGTTGTGAGAGGTGTTATTAGCGAAGAGGACACTGCCGGTCAAGAAGCAGGAGACTTCTTTAAGGGATTCCTGCCGTTTTGGGGACCTATGATTAATAGTAGGAACCTGAGACAGTTGACTTGTGTGGTCGAATCGACTGCTAATATAACTGCAAGTGCTCTTGGTAATCTGACAGCAGAGCTTCAGGCGGATAGGCTTATGACGTTGCAAAACCGCATGGTTTTAGACGTTGTTCTTGTAATTTCTAATTTCTAATTTCTAATTTAAAATATTTCTAGAGCGCAACGTACACCTTGCGGTTTCTTGGCGCTAGGGGGATTGGCAACTGAGGGAGAGAGACCAGAAGAAAGGAAAGTGGGAGGTGTTTAGGGGGGTTTAAGAAGGGAAGGCCTGGCTGAAGAGGAACGTCTTCAGATCTCTACGAAAGGAGATGTACTGAGTGGCAAAGCGGAGGTGGTCAGGGAGTGAGTTCCAAAAAGTTGGAGCCAGGGTGGAAAAGCTCGCCCCGCCCCACTTTTTACGTGTGAAGCGAGGGGTCTTGCGGATAGAGGTGGTGTATGTAAGGTGATCCATTCGAGTTGCTGCATTTTCATCCCTGATAACGCTCCAACTGTCTATCAAGCCATCTCGAAGTTGCATAAAATCTCCGAGTCCATACACGTGGACGTAGGTGATTGGACGCTACTAGGATGGTTTTGGGGCCTAATGTCGACGTGGGGTTGGAAGATTCTGATGATCATTGGGGTTGTTGTAGCATTTCTGTTCACGTGTTGTCTTTGTGTGCAGTGTGGTCCTGCCTTATGTGGCCTCTGTGCTACGACGTGTATAAGACGGCCATCTGTTACCAAGGAAGCATTGATGGATAGAATAATGTTGCAGCAGCATCTGAATGATCTGATGAATATCGAGATCGATTCTGATATCGACTAGTGCTTGCCTACATGAGGGCAAAAGGAGCATCTGAGGTTCCGTGCCAATCATAACTATGTTTTCGACTCGTTCGAATATGGACGAGTTTGGTATCTATGAACCGCAAATGACGAGTTTAGTGGGTGTACGCGTTTTCGCTACGCCTGCCTGAACTGTTCGTCTTATTCGTGGGTTTCTCCATCTGAACCCACGGGTTCCATTTTAGGTACGGCATCCATTTTGTCTCTTGCCCTCAAGTAGCCAGCGAACGGACACTGTCCGCTTCGTGACCCTGGGATTCCCAAGCTCTTGCGGAAGACACGTGTTCCTTTGAGGGTGTCTTTATGACGAGGGGGATGACACTGCAAAGGCAGATGGCCCCGCTCGAGGCTCATCTTGCCGTGCCGGACTATTGTTTCAGCCGTGCATGCATTAGGCACGAATCCTTAGATCCTGCAATCGTGTTTCCGATATTGCCCCCTACACTTTTTTTCTCTTTTGCTATCTGTTTCTGTCTTCCTTGCACCTGTTTCTGTCTCTTCTTTAAACTCGTTTACAGCCGGAATGGAATGTACTTAATGGTGGGATAACGTACTTTTTACAGTTGGGAACCGGCGATGCTACTGTAATTATGTTTCGGGCCTCTGAATACATGAAAGCAACCCTTTTGAAGTTTACTGTGGGAACTGAGTTGTAACCTTTTGTTCACCATGTTGTGCTATGACTGAAATCTGTATAAAAGGAGCGATCCACTGTAGCAATTTGAAGCAGTCTCCTAGAACCTACACATGCTGTACTTCTTGCGACTTTTGTATTCCCTGAAGTAAATAAACGCTGATCTTTGACGCCGAAGGAAGTGTCCCGTGTCTCTGTGTTTTGTACGCCGGAACAGGTAACCCACAAAGGTTTCAGGTGTTGTTCCCTGGCACCGCTGGGCCTTAGAATAGCCCAGTCCTTCAATGTAACAAACCGTATTTGCGAGTCAGTAAGCTATTACCAAATCGCAAATTGGGTTTGCGAGTAGCTAATAGGAAGGGGCGTGCCAAGGGACCCCTTCTTCTTTTTGAGTGTGGGTGCCAACATTGTTTAAGAGCAATCAACTCTTAAAAAATGAAAAGGAAACTTTAAAATGTTCTTTTTAAATGCATCCCGTTTTCCTTTAAAGAAAATGGGCTACATTTCAAAATAAAAAACCTACTTTTTTTATTAATCAAGTACAAACGAATGGAGTAACCCATAGTACGTCAAAGGACCTGGGTATAACATAGTAAACAACAAAAGATGCGCTGTCCCCTTAAAACTGGGGTACGTCCCCAAATCACACTCGAATTTTGAATTTCAAAATAAATTATTCAAGCTGTGTAGAGGTAATCACTTAAATTATTTTCATTTTGTTTTCTTTCCACAAATTACATCCATTTTCTCTTTGTAGTATCAATTTTAATTTTCTTCAAACTCATATGTCCATAACTTAAATCTGCCCAGTGCATTTTGGGCTGCGCCCTTCATCAGGGCTTTAATCTGGAATGAAGTGTGCTATTCCTGCAAACTTGTTTCCACATTTCTAAGGTCCAAAAGTTCTACCCAATAAAGACACAGTGTTACGGAAATGATTCTCACGGTGCAAATGTTGACTTTCTTCGATATGCGGAGAACCAGATGTAAACCCTGTTCAACCACCAGTAGGACCGCATAAATAACGTAGTATAGACACATAGGGGCATATTATCAAGGGGTTTATCTCAGCTTTTTTGGCTCTAAAAGCCAAGAAAGCGGAGATAAAATTATCTCCCTATTACCTAGCTGTCGCTAACACCAGTTAGCGACAGCTAGTAGGAGATAGCGACCATCTTGGCCCCACTTTGCATGTCAGTGATATTTATCACTAATGACATGCAAAGTGGGCGTGCCAAGATGTTAGCGACTGGAAACAGTCGCTAACATCGCTATCTCCTGTTACCAACTTTTGGAGATATTCGCGCTAAGCGCGAATATCTCCAAAATCTAACACCTGCCCTGAGCAGCTCTTAGCCATGTTATCCAATGGGAGGTGGATAACATGGCTAAGAGCATTAGCTCGGTAATGCATGAATATTGCTGACTTTGCAGCGATATTCATGCATTGCGGCCGATTTTTATCGCATTTGCGATAAACCTTGGTAATACCAAGGTTTATTTGCGATAAAAATCGCTGCAGCTCAGCGGTAAATTTTTGTCTCTAACCAAGCAATAGCGATAATTATCGCTATTGCTTGGTAATATGCCCCATAGTGTTTCTGACGTCCTTTCTTGGAAGGACCAAAAAAGCTGTGACCCCTAAAATTAATTGGGTCAGTCACTGTAAAGTTTACACACAATTATTATACCAGAGAGAATATTCTTCACAACACACCAGAGAAAAAGACCAAATTACTACATTTAAAAAAAAAATCCCATTTATATTCTCTTATTTTATGAAATGACAAAATAGATAAAACATTTAAATGTCAAAGATATATCACTAGACGGTTGCTCTGAGGGAGGATACAAAGAAAAAGTGCTCATGCGTGAGGGGAGTAAGAAAAAGGAAAATTCAAAGAAAAGTAATTGCAGATCATGGTTTTATAATTTTACAGAGGGGACACTGGCTGCAATATTGCTTGGAACAGTAAACCAGTGCGCATGGGCCTGTCTTCAAAACAGTTATATTTTATTCTTCCACGTCCATTTCTAAAAATGTTGTTTGTCTGCTCAAAATGCATCATTCAAAACTGTATAGGCCACAGGATAAGTGGTGGCGACGTTTCAACCCGACTTAGGTGTAGGGGGGTTACATTCAAACCTCTGCATGCTGGTCTTCATCAGGACATTAGGATATACATGAGGCAACCATAGTGGGCGCCCAAAATGGCAGACCAGGTCAGTCCATAGCTCACAGTGAAGAATCACTGTTACATAAAAACATAAAACCGCACTGGTGCGGACTAGTTTAAGTCACAAGAGGACTCCTTATGCTGGGGACAAGGATGCGTATTCTGTTGGCATCCAGCAATGTGTGATGCCAAATGGAGTGAAGCAACCAAATCGCCAAAATTTGTAGCTGGCTGCACGTCAGTTGAATAGGCACTCTTGTCAGGACGACTGCTGTCAGGAAATGTTTCTTTTTTAAATGCATCCTGTTTTCCTTTAATGAAAACGGGCTACTTTTCAAAATAAAAAAACTGCTTTATTTAAAAAGCAGTCACAGACATGGTGATCTGATGACCCTAGCAGGCCACCATCTCTGTGAGTGCTGGCCATTCCTATTAGGTCAAAAATTCTGACCTGCCTCATGAATATTAATGAGGCAGGGAATCACAAACAGTGCAAAACACACTGTTGTACAAAGCTGTTTGTGATTTTTACTAGCGAATCGCAAAAATTAGCTATTAGGAAATCACAAAAGAAAGTCTATGTACATCTGGCCAGAGGTCTTGGCCCATAACCACGATCCAGTGTGTGGTGTCTGTGCACTTACTGCACAATAGGCTGCGTGGCAGTTGTACATCACATCAAGGAGGCACATGGCGGTGGGGCTTTGAGAGCCCTGCTCCAGGGGTGTACATGCTTCCTAAGGTGAAGTGGCGAGATGAACGCACACAGATCAGAGGCAGGAAGGAGGGTGGGCAGGAAGAAGGGTGTGCAGCAGCCAGGGTGCCTCTCAGAGAAGAGAGGGCCCTTCACAGATGCCGGGGTGCCCCGGGACACTGCAGACAGGTCTGCACTTCAGCCAACACCACAGCGCATCTGGAGCCTGCAACCTTCTCCGCCCAGTGTGACCTTGAGGAATCCAACAAGTGTGAAGGAAAAGTTAAACTACAAGTCCCAGGATGCACACTGTCGCTGCCCAGGACTCCTGGACTGGCTTAATGTGCGACATGTGACACAGTCGCACTTGGCACGTGGTTGTGGTAAGCCGCCAGTATTACGACTGAACTGCTGTGGTCAGTGGCCACATGGAGGGAGCTCATTTCATCACGCGAAACCCATCTTTCAAAAACAGTGTTTTTAAACAGACAACAGTGATTATGCAATGAAGGGAAGTCAAACAAAACATGCTCTAGAGCAGGGGTCTTTAAACTGTTGGAGGTCTGGCTCCCCTAGGGGTTCTCAAGTGATCCCAGAGAGGGCACCAGATTCTGGCCAAAAGCAGCATCATGCTGACAACAGTGCTTTGTTTTTAGTGTGGAAAAAATGAGAGGAACTAAGGTGCTCTGTAAAGAGACATCACTAACCTTTTTTGTGATTTATATCTTTGAAAGCAGGGGAAAAGGGATGTGTAGAGATGAAACGCTGTTCAATACATATAGCAATCAAAACTAAATTTCATATTATGCTTCTTATAACACGCACATGTTTTCCCTGAAGGAAAGGATTATTTGAAGTAAACCTGAAACTCTTCTATCTTGCTCATTAAAAATAAAACGCAGATGTGGAAGCACAGGCACGTAAAAGCTGCCTTATCTTAGCCATGAATAATACAAAAAATCAGCTGCAAAGAAAAGTTTGCTGTACGCCGTACAAGACCAGGATGCGGGCCCTTAACTCATGCCACGGATATCCCGTGCTGTGCTCTAATGCCACCGCTGCTGGTCGCACAGTGCAGTGAACCGTGGCCACACTCGACTCGGCACGTTGCTCTCTCTGCTATCCCCATTTCAGAAAGAGGAGGGGGGCAACGGTGACCTTTGATTTTACCTGCCTATGGGCAGAGACATCCAGTCTCAAAAGAGCGTTTCCAGGAGACAACAGAAACTGCCCAAACAGGCCAAACTCACCACAGCAACCACTGACTGCCGATTTGAGAACCTGACGCAGATCCTGGGTCGACCAGAGATGGGGTGCTGGAGTGCCTGGCGCAACCAAGAGCTCACCCCACCCATTGCAGCCCGCGCCATGGCACGCCCGGGAACTGTCCCTGAGACAGGGGAAATTGGGGGGGCTTAGTGCACTCACCGTGACAAATGTGGTGTAGCAGCGCACGGAGCATGACCGAAACAGCGCCGAGCCTCCCGCCTAGCCGTGACATCAAAGAAAACCCTCCAAATGCGAGGCCCAATTTTATTTACGTGAACACTACAAAAACGGGCGCCACCTCGCATAATAATACAGTTAGTATATGCCATATTCTACTTAAATAAAACAGCAGAAGCTGCACGTGCCGCTAGTGCACGCCACAAGCAAGCACTAGAAAAAAAAACATACGTGCTTCCAAATAAAAGAAATAAAAGTAAACGAAAGTGAACAAAAGTGAACCTACACAATATAAGAACGCAAGCCTACACATGCAACCTTCTCAATGTAAACATTCGCTGCAAAAGCTACATGCCTCCAAATGCGAACCCCAAAAAAGTTAACATGAACACTACAAAAACGCATGCAATAGAAAGAGTTAACATGACAAGCAAAAAATGCATGCAATAATAAAATAAAAAAGTGCCGAAGCCTAATATAAGACTGTGAGACGGCATCCCGACAACCCCGACCAGTACTCCACCCTTCCCCGAACTCACCTCCTTCGCCCCCCCCGGGACTGTATCCCCGGCCTCATTCTACCACCATAAGGACTCGACCTGAGACGCCAGCAAAACGCCAGAGAATCACCCGCTTCTTTTCCCCACAGGGACCAACCAGAACATCGGGTCAGACAGCCTTAAATATCGCGGACTCCGGAAGCCCCGCCCCTATGGCAGCGACAGCACCAGATAAAAAGGAGAACCCGGAAGTGCAAGTTGTCGGAGATTTGTGGCAGGAACCTCGGACTGGTGGATGCGAAGGTGAAGACGGAGGAGACGGAGAGCAGACGGCTGAAGCAGACGTGTGGACCGAAGAGTGGTGGAGTCCACAGGAGGTGGCTGTAGAGCGGCCGTAACTCAACGGGAGAGTTACGGCGGACCACGTGAGTGCCTTTAACCTCACTAATTCAACTCACTAGGAGTTCCCTGTATAGTCCCTGTAAAGCTCCCCCTCTCTTTAGAATCACGTCCCCTGCACTGTATTATACTTGTATAGCACTGCACTGTTCGAACCGCCCCCCCCTCTTCACGTCCCGACCAAGCACCCTTTCTTCCTCCCGCCCCGTGTTCCCTCCTCCCGGTCCCTTCCTTACCTCACTGCCTCGTTTTTCCGGTCCTTCCCCACACACCCGGGTGACGGTGACTGCCGCCGAGATCCTACGACTAGGATAGGACTAACGGTCCCTTTTGTTTCTCTTTTTGCTCCCTGCCCTCCGTGGATCCTCCCCATCGCTGGAGCCGCCGTTGGACCCGCCGAAGACCACAAGCAGCAGCGCCGGCCCGGAGTGGATCCAGCCCCGGACTTCCTCTTTTGTTTTCCTTGTGTTCTACCCTGTGACTTTGAAATAAACCCCTACTATAGCACACTACATACGGCCTCCTCGCTTGCTTTTCCGGCCCGCTGTACACCCACCATCACATTTGGTGTCAGAAGTGGGATTAGCCGGAAGCATGGAGGCCGTTATGAAGAAGATGGCGGAGTCCCAGGATCAGTTTGCCAAGCTGATGGAGCAGTTCCTAAAGACGGCCGAGGACGACAGGGGCCAACTCCATGACGTCTTGAAGGGTCAAGGGACCGCCCACGGAGAGAGCATGGAGAAGCTAACAACGGCCCTGGGTCAGCAGAGACCCCTAGCCTCCCTCCCTTCTGTGGTGCTGCAGAAGTACGTCCCGGGGGAAGACCCGGACTACTTCTTTACTAACTTTGAACGACTTGCCCAAGCAGCCAACTGGCCAGAGGACCGCTGGGGGCAATACTTAGGACCCCTTCTCACTGGCGATCTACAAGCCGCATACCAGCAGGCCAACATACAGGGCACCACCCCGTATGCCGATATCAAAAGGTGCGTGTTGGAAAGGCTTGGGATCGACGACGATACATATAGACTAAAACTACGCCAAGCCAAAGAGAGGCCGCAAGAGAATCCCCGGGCCCTCTCGTTCCGAATCAAGGATCTTGCAAACCGATGGCTCAGGCCAGAAAACTCAACAAAAGATGAGATACTTGAGAAAATCTATTTGGAACAGTTCCTGAACTCTTTACATCCTGCCACACAGCGGTGGGTGAGACAACATTCCAGACTCACCCTAGAAACGGCCATTGAGATAGCCTCCGCCTTCAGCCGGGCCCAGGAACTCCAGCGGGGCAAGGAGGAACATCCGCACCGAGCCTCGAATGCCGGTACATCACGACCTCTCCGACCCCTTCTACCCCGAAGACCAGAACCCACACCCCTGTTTTCCTCCCCGGTTGTGTTCCGCCCCCCTAATCCAGGACCCCAGTGTTATGCCTGTGGTGGTTACGGTCACATTGCCCGGATGTGCCCGCAAAAGGAAGAGCCTATGGAGGTCGGACTTGTAAGGAACTATCTATGCAACCCTCCGGGCACCACACCCCCAGCCTTTCATTATCCGGTCTCTATCAACGGCCAACGAGTCATGGCCCTTGCCGATAGTGGCTGCCGACAGAGCGTCCTGAGACCTCAAGATCTGGCACATCCAGTCAGTCCTACGGGGATGGTTGCCATTCAGTGCGTCCATGGGGACACCAAACAATACCCCACTACTCGGGTGTGTGTCCAGCACCAGCATGACCCCGGCTCCTCCCTCACCATTGGTCTGGTTCCCGCTCTCCCCGAACAAGCCATTCTGGGGAGTGACTATCCGGGACTGCCTACGCTTCTCCAGGACACCTCAAACTCCTTGTCTCAGTGGTGGAAGGACGCTCCTTATTCAGGCCAGAACCACCCCGCAACGATTCCGAAAACCCAGAAAACCAGAAGCCAGAAGAGAAAAGAGAGGAAAGAATACGTCAAAGCGTATCCCGTTTTTACTGATGACCATCCTTGGCAGACGGATAGGGAATTCCGAGCGGCCCAGCAGGAAGATCCCCTTCTGCAGGAAGCGTGGGGAAGGGCCCTCGAACACGAAGACCCTTTGCAAGTAGGTCCCTATTTCTTTAAGAAAAACGGGTTGCTGTACAGAAAAGGTGGGCCCCAGCAGAACGCCCAGTTGCTTATCCCAGGTCCCTTCCAGGACAAAGTCCTCTTTCTTGCCCACAGCCACCTTCTGGGGGGTCATTTTGGCGACGAAAAGACCAGTCAAACCATTTTAGAGAAATTCTTTTGGCCCGGGGTGTACCAGAAGATCAAAAACTATTGTCGGGAATGCATTGTATGCCAGAAAAACAGCCGACATAGACCTCCCAGAGTGCCGTTGCAACCCCTTCCTCTCATAGACGTCCCTTTTAGCCGAATAGGGATGGACATCATAGGACCACTCTTGCCCTCCCGTAGCGGCTGTCGCTATGCCCTGGTCGTAGTCGACTACGCCACCCGCTTTCCTGAAGCCATACCCCTGAGACAACCCACTACCCAAACGATAGCCAAAGCCCTGATCTCCCTGTTTTCCCGGGTGGGGTTTCCCCGGGAAATCCTGACCGATCAGGGCACACCTTTCGTTTCGGCCTTAATGAAGCAAGTGTGCGCTGAACTGGGGATAAAACAAATCCGTACTTCGGCCTATCATCCGCAGACGGACGGATTGGTGGAGCGGTACAACGCCACCCTCAAACAGACCCTCAAGAAACTCTTGGGCCTGGAAGCAAAAAGGTGGGAGGACATGCTACCCTTGGCCCTCTTCGCCATCCGCTGCAAACCCCAGAGCAGCACCGGCTACTCACCATATGAGTTACTGTATGGGCGTCCCCCGCGTACCCTGCTAGATATGGCCCAAGAGGCCTGGGAGGCCGAACCAGATCGCACTCGTCCGCTCCCGGAATACCTGGAGAACCTGAAGACTCACCTCTCGATGATGCGGGACATAGTGAGACAGAATCTCGAGAATGCTCAAGAACACCAAAAAAAGCAGTATGATAAAGGTACCAGGCCCCGTGAATTTGCTGTCAACGACTTAGTACTCCTCATGATGCCCTCATCGGACCAAAAGCTCCTTGGACAGTGGCAAGGGCCTTATACCATCCTCAGACGGGTAACCCCGGTTACCTACGAGGTTGAGATAGACTCTAACCGTGGAACCTCCCAGATATACCACGTAAACCTGCTAAAAAAGTGGGAAGGACCCCGTCCCGTGCTACATGGAAATCCCGATCGCCAACTTCTCTCTTTTGACTCCTGTGTTGATCCAGAACTGACTCCAATACAAACCCAGGAATTACGGGAGTATCTGGCCCCCCTGAAAACGGTCTTTTCCTCCTCGCCGGGTCGAACCAACATCACAGAGCATGCCATAGAAACCACACCAGGAAAAATAGTACGCTTAAGGCCCTATAGACTTCCCGAGGCACGCCGAGAGGTCATACGACAAGAGATAGCCGACATGCAGAAGATGGGAATCATAGAACCCTCAGTGAGTGACTGGAATTCACCAATCGTCCTTGTGCCCAAACCGGATGGATCGGTCCGTTTTTGTATAGACTTTAGGGAGGTCAACAAAGTCTCTACCTTTGACAGCTACCCCTTACCCAGGGTCGATGAAATGATCGAAAGGATAGGCAAAGCAAAGTACATATCGACCCTGGATCTATGCAAAGGGTATTGGCAAATACCCCTCAGGGAACAGGATAAAAAGAAGACCGCCTTTTCTACCCCTGAGGGGTTGTTCCAGTTTTTGGTTATGCCCTTTGGTCTACACGGTGCCCCCGCCACCTTTCAGCGCGCTATGAACCGCGTCTTGAGACCCCACGCACAGTACGCTGGCGCGTATTTGGATGACATCATCATCTTCAGTGACAGCTGGCCCCAACACTTGAAACATCTATTTGACGTTGTCTCCTCCCTAGGGTCCTTTGGGTTCGCCATTAACCCCGCCAAAACAACCTTGGCGGCGAAAACGGTTAAATACCTGGGGTACCTTCTGGGGGACGGTGTAATAAGACCACAAGAAAGCAAAACAGCTGCCATTCGGTCCCTTCCCTTCCCCCACACTAAGAAGGACCTCCGAGCCTTCCTCGGGCTTCTCGGATATTATCGACGCTTCGTGCCAAACTTCTCCCAGAGAGCAGCAGCCCTGACGGATCTGCTAACGAAAGCCAACCGATCCGAGGAGAAGCTACGGAATCCCTCTCCCGAAGCCTGGCAAGCCTTTATGGACTTGAAGGAAGCCTTGACCTCCAGCCCTGTCCTGATACCCCCCGACTACTCCAGGCCTTTTATCCTACAAACGGATGCCTCCGATCATGGGTTAGGGGCGGTATTATCCCAAAAGGATTCCCAAGGTGAAGAAAGGCCTATTCTGTATGTCAGCCGCAAGTTGTTCCCCCGTGAAAAACACTACGCTGTGGTGGAGAAGGAAGCCCTGGCCATCAAGTGGGCGGTGGACCATCTCCGCTATTATCTGGAGGGCAGAGACTTTGTCCTCTACACGGATTACGCCCCTCTGGAGTGGATGGCCCGGAACAAAGGTCAGAATGACAGAGTCCTCAGATGGTTCCTCTCCCTACAGCCCTTCCGCTTTACTACCAAGCATAGGAAGGGATCCGAACAGGGCAATGCGGATTTCCTTTCAAGATACCCTGCGTCTCCCTCCCCTACAGGAAGGACAGCTAGGGAAAGGGGATGTGAGACGGCATCCCGACAACCCCGACCAGTACTCCACCCTTCCCCGAACTCACCTCCTTCGCCCCCCCCGGGACTGTATCCCCGGCCTCATTCTACCACCATAAGGACTCGACCTGAGACGCCAGCAAAACGCCAGAGAATCACCCGCTTCTTTTCCCCACAGGGACCAACCAGAACATCGGGTCAGACAGCCTTAAATATCGCGGACTCCGGAAGCCCCGCCCCTATGGCAGCGACAGCACCAGATAAAAAGGAGAACCCGGAAGTGCAAGTTGTCGGAGATTTGTGGCAGGAACCTCGGACTGGTGGATGCGAAGGTGAAGACGGAGGAGACGGAGAGCAGACGGCTGAAGCAGACGTGTGGACCGAAGAGTGGTGGAGTCCACAGGAGGTGGCTGTAGAGCGGCCGTAACTCAACGGGAGAGTTACGGCGGACCACGTGAGTGCCTTTAACCTCACTAATTCAACTCACTAGGAGTTCCCTGTATAGTCCCTGTAAAGCTCCCCCTCTCTTTAGAATCACGTCCCCTGCACTGTATTATACTTGTATAGCACTGCACTGTTCGAACCGCCCCCCCCTCTTCACGTCCCGACCAAGCACCCTTTCTTCCTCCCGCCCCGTGTTCCCTCCTCCCGGTCCCTTCCTTACCTCACTGCCTCGTTTTTCCGGTCCTTCCCCACACACCCGGGTGACGGTGACTGCCGCCGAGATCCTACGACTAGGATAGGACTAACGGTCCCTTTTGTTTCTCTTTTTGCTCCCTGCCCTCCGTGGATCCTCCCCATCGCTGGAGCCGCCGTTGGACCCGCCGAAGACCACAAGCAGCAGCGCCGGCCCGGAGTGGATCCAGCCCCGGACTTCCTCTTTTGTTTTCCTTGTGTTCTACCCTGTGACTTTGAAATAAACCCCTACTATAGCACACTACATACGGCCTCCTCGCTTGCTTTTCCGGCCCGCTGTACACCCACCATCACATTTGGTGTCAGAAGTGGGATTAGCCGGAAGCATGGAGGCCGTTATGAAGAAGATGGCGGAGTCCCAGGATCAGTTTGCCAAGCTGATGGAGCAGTTCCTAAAGACGGCCGAGGACGACAGGGGCCAACTCCATGACGTCTTGAAGGGTCAAGGGACCGCCCACGGAGAGAGCATGGAGAAGCTAACAACGGCCCTGGGTCAGCAGAGACCCCTAGCCTCCCTCCCTTCTGTGGTGCTGCAGAAGTACGTCCCGGGGGAAGACCCGGACTACTTCTTTACTAACTTTGAACGACTTGCCCAAGCAGCCAACTGGCCAGAGGACCGCTGGGGGCAATACTTAGGACCCCTTCTCACTGGCGATCTACAAGCCGCATACCAGCAGGCCAACATACAGGGCACCACCCCGTATGCCGATATCAAAAGGTGCGTGTTGGAAAGGCTTGGGATCGACGACGATACATATAGACTAAAACTACGCCAAGCCAAAGAGAGGCCGCAAGAGAATCCCCGGGCCCTCTCGTTCCGAATCAAGGATCTTGCAAACCGATGGCTCAGGCCAGAAAACTCAACAAAAGATGAGATACTTGAGAAAATCTATTTGGAACAGTTCCTGAACTCTTTACATCCTGCCACACAGCGGTGGGTGAGACAACATTCCAGACTCACCCTAGAAACGGCCATTGAGATAGCCTCCGCCTTCAGCCGGGCCCAGGAACTCCAGCGGGGCAAGGAGGAACATCCGCACCGAGCCTCGAATGCCGGTACATCACGACCTCTCCGACCCCTTCTACCCCGAAGACCAGAACCCACACCCCTGTTTTCCTCCCCGGTTGTGTTCCGCCCCCCTAATCCAGGACCCCAGTGTTATGCCTGTGGTGGTTACGGTCACATTGCCCGGATGTGCCCGCAAAAGGAAGAGCCTATGGAGGTCGGACTTGTAAGGAACTATCTATGCAACCCTCCGGGCACCACACCCCCAGCCTTTCATTATCCGGTCTCTATCAACGGCCAACGAGTCATGGCCCTTGCCGATAGTGGCTGCCGACAGAGCGTCCTGAGACCTCAAGATCTGGCACATCCAGTCAGTCCTACGGGGATGGT
Organism: Lissotriton vulgaris; assembly: GCF_964263255.1. Lineage (NCBI taxonomy): Eukaryota > Metazoa > Chordata > Amphibia > Caudata > Salamandridae > Lissotriton > Lissotriton vulgaris. The sequence goes on from NC_141696.1 coordinate 1,410,844,389, forward strand.
TGCCATTCAGTGCGTCCATGGGGACACCAAACAATACCCCACTACTCGGGTGTGTGTCCAGCACCAGCATGACCCCGGCTCCTCCCTCACCATTGGTCTGGTTCCCGCTCTCCCCGAACAAGCCATTCTGGGGAGTGACTATCCGGGACTGCCTACGCTTCTCCAGGACACCTCAAACTCCTTGTCTCAGTGGTGGAAGGACGCTCCTTATTCAGGCCAGAACCACCCCGCAACGATTCCGAAAACCCAGAAAACCAGAAGCCAGAAGAGAAAAGAGAGGAAAGAATACGTCAAAGCGTATCCCGTTTTTACTGATGACCATCCTTGGCAGACGGATAGGGAATTCCGAGCGGCCCAGCAGGAAGATCCCCTTCTGCAGGAAGCGTGGGGAAGGGCCCTCGAACACGAAGACCCTTTGCAAGTAGGTCCCTATTTCTTTAAGAAAAACGGGTTGCTGTACAGAAAAGGTGGGCCCCAGCAGAACGCCCAGTTGCTTATCCCAGGTCCCTTCCAGGACAAAGTCCTCTTTCTTGCCCACAGCCACCTTCTGGGGGGTCATTTTGGCGACGAAAAGACCAGTCAAACCATTTTAGAGAAATTCTTTTGGCCCGGGGTGTACCAGAAGATCAAAAACTATTGTCGGGAATGCATTGTATGCCAGAAAAACAGCCGACATAGACCTCCCAGAGTGCCGTTGCAACCCCTTCCTCTCATAGACGTCCCTTTTAGCCGAATAGGGATGGACATCATAGGACCACTCTTGCCCTCCCGTAGCGGCTGTCGCTATGCCCTGGTCGTAGTCGACTACGCCACCCGCTTTCCTGAAGCCATACCCCTGAGACAATCCACTACCCAAACGATAGCCAAAGCCCTGATCTCCCTGTTTTCCCGGGTGGGGTTTCCCCGGGAAATCCTGACCGATCAGGGCACACCTTTCGTTTCGGCCTTAATGAAGCAAGTGTGCGCTGAACTGGGGATAAAACAAATCCGTACTTCGGCCTATCATCCGCAGACGGACGGATTGGTGGAGCGGTACAACGCCACCCTCAAACAGACCCTCAAGAAACTCTTGGGCCTGGAAGCAAAAAGGTGGGAGGACATGCTACCCTTGGCCCTCTTCGCCATCCGCTGCAAACCCCAGAGCAGCACCGGCTACTCACCATATGAGTTACTGTATGGGCGTCCCCCGCGTACCCTGCTAGATATGGCCCAAGAGGCCTGGGAGGCCGAACCAGATCGCACTCGTCCGCTCCCGGAATACCTGGAGAACCTGAAGACTCACCTCTCGATGATGCGGGACATAGTGAGACAGAATCTCGAGAATGCTCAAGAACACCAAAAAAAGCAGTATGATAAAGGTACCAGGCCCCGTGAATTTGCTGTCAACGACTTAGTACTCCTCATGATGCCCTCATCGGACCAAAAGCTCCTTGGACAGTGGCAAGGGCCTTATACCATCCTCAGACGGGTAACCCCGGTTACCTACGAGGTTGAGATAGACTCTAACCGTGGAACCTCCCAGATATACCACGTAAACCTGCTAAAAAAGTGGGAAGGACCCCGTCCCGTGCTACATGGAAATCCCGATCGCCAACTTCTCTCTTTTGACTCCTGTGTTGATCCAGAACTGACTCCAATACAAACCCAGGAATTACGGGAGTATCTGGCCCCCCTGAAAACGGTCTTTTCCTCCTCGCCGGGTCGAACCAACATCACAGAGCATGCCATAGAAACCACACCAGGAAAAATAGTACGCTTAAGGCCCTATAGACTTCCCGAGGCACGCCGAGAGGTCATACGACAAGAGATAGCCGACATGCAGAAGATGGGAATCATAGAACCCTCAGTGAGTGACTGGAATTCACCAATCGTCCTTGTGCCCAAACCGGATGGATCGGTCCGTTTTTGTATAGACTTTAGGGAGGTCAACAAAGTCTCTACCTTTGACAGCTACCCCTTACCCAGGGTCGATGAAATGATCGAAAGGATAGGCAAAGCAAAGTACATATCGACCCTGGATCTATGCAAAGGGTATTGGCAAATACCCCTCAGGGAACAGGATAAAAAGAAGACCGCCTTTTCTACCCCTGAGGGGTTGTTCCAGTTTTTGGTTATGCCCTTTGGTCTACACGGTGCCCCCGCCACCTTTCAGCGCGCTATGAACCGCGTCTTGAGACCCCACGCACAGTACGCTGGCGCGTATTTGGATGACATCATCATCTTCAGTGACAGCTGGCCCCAACACTTGAAACATCTATTTGACGTTGTCTCCTCCCTAGGGTCCTTTGGGTTCGCCATTAACCCCGCCAAAACAACCTTGGCGGCGAAAACGGTTAAATACCTGGGGTACCTTCTGGGGGACGGTGTAATAAGACCACAAGAAAGCAAAACAGCTGCCATTCGGTCCCTTCCCTTCCCCCACACTAAGAAGGACCTCCGAGCCTTCCTCGGGCTTCTCGGATATTATCGACGCTTCGTGCCAAACTTCTCCCAGAGAGCAGCAGCCCTGACGGATCTGCTAACGAAAGCCAACCGATCCGAGGAGAAGCTACGGAATCCCTCTCCCGAAGCCTGGCAAGCCTTTATGGACTTGAAGGAAGCCTTGACCTCCAGCCCTGTCCTGATACCCCCCGACTACTCCAGGCCTTTTATCCTACAAACGGATGCCTCCGATCATGGGTTAGGGGCGGTATTATCCCAAAAGGATTCCCAAGGTGAAGAAAGGCCTATTCTGTATGTCAGCCGCAAGTTGTTCCCCCGTGAAAAACACTACGCTGTGGTGGAGAAGGAAGCCCTGGCCATCAAGTGGGCGGTGGACCATCTCCGCTATTATCTGGAGGGCAGAGACTTTGTCCTCTACACGGATCACGCCCCTCTGGAGTGGATGGCCCGGAACAAAGGTCAGAATGGTTCCTCTCCCTACAGCCCTTCCGCTTTACTACCAAGCATAGGAAGGGATCCGAACAGGGCAATGCGGATTTCCTTTCAAGATACCCTGCGTCTCCCTCCCCTACAGGAAGGACAGCTAGGGAAAGGGGATGTGAGACGGCATCCCGACAACCCCGACCAGTACTCCACCCTTCCCCGAACTCACCTCCTTCGCCCCCCCCGGGACTGTATCCCCGGCCTCATTCTACCACCATAAGGACTCGACCTGAGACGCCAGCAAAACGCCAGAGAATCACCCGCTTCTTTTCCCCACAGGGACCAACCAGAACATCGGGTCAGACAGCCTTAAATATCGCGGACTCCGGAAGCCCCGCCCCTATGGCAGCGACAGCACCAGATAAAAAGGAGAACCCGGAAGTGCAAGTTGTCGGAGATTTGTGGCAGGAACCTCGGACTGGTGGATGCGAAGGTGAAGACGGAGGAGACGGAGAGCAGACGGCTGAAGCAGACGTGTGGACCGAAGAGTGGTGGAGTCCACAGGAGGTGGCTGTAGAGCGGCCGTAACTCAACGGGAGAGTTACGGCGGACCACGTGAGTGCCTTTAACCTCACTAATTCAACTCACTAGGAGTTCCCTGTATAGTCCCTGTAAAGCTCCCCCTCTCTTTAGAATCACGTCCCCTGCACTGTATTATACTTGTATAGCACTGCACTGTTCGAACCGCCCCCCCCTCTTCACGTCCCGACCAAGCACCCTTTCTTCCTCCCGCCCCGTGTTCCCTCCTCCCGGTCCCTTCCTTACCTCACTGCCTCGTTTTTCCGGTCCTTCCCCACACACCCGGGTGACGGTGACTGCCGCCGAGATCCTACGACTAGGATAGGACTAACGGTCCCTTTTGTTTCTCTTTTTGCTCCCTGCCCTCCGTGGATCCTCCCCATCGCTGGAGCCGCCGTTGGACCCGCCGAAGACCACAAGCAGCAGCGCCGGCCCGGAGTGGATCCAGCCCCGGACTTCCTCTTTTGTTTTCCTTGTGTTCTACCCTGTGACTTTGAAATAAACCCCTACTATAGCACACTACATACGGCCTCCTCGCTTGCTTTTCCGGCCCGCTGTACACCCACCATCACAAAGACCCACCGTCTCACACCACCAGTGAAACATCCAGTCCAGGTGGGCATGGCCTAAAGTGGACATGATGGCAACAAGCAGGGGATAAAGACAATATGGTACAATCCAAAAACAGGGTTTAACATAAACAGTGACAACAAACAACGCTTGCCAATCAAAAGTACAGGTGGAGCAGAGACATGAGACACGAATCACGAATCAGTATTGATTCCAAGAGGCTCTCGCATGGCAGGAGCAGCGCTTGCACGCTGCTAACGCCAGGCGAGACCTAAAAAGTAAACGACACTGCACCTGAACTTTATTCTGGTGATGTTCATAGTTTATTTACAATTCTTCATTGGATTCAAGCATAACACATCCACTGATGTTCATCGTTTGCCCATCATCAATGTTTCCACATACATGGAACCATAACAACCTAAACAATAAGTGTAATAAAAGGAGTAGTTTCTTTTCTGTAACTCCAGTTCTGTAGTAGGGGTATCTCTGTTATAGTCATAATCTAGTGAATAGTCCCGCCCATGTGCGTGGACCCCGGAGCAATCAAAAATAATCTCTAAAGTGTCGAAAAAATGCAGAACTGCACAGACACTTAAGAGAGAATTTAAAGACATATAATGCAGCCTAAAAAAGGCTACACTGTCCAGTACTTCAGCTAGAAATTCCACCAAAAAACCACAAAAACAGCAAAGCCTGTCCAGATTTCCTTTGTCTTCAGTACAAACCCCTCTGGAAGATAGAGAGGAAGGCATGGACAGACAAGCCCCATAGGCTGCCATTATGTGGCTCAGAATAGGATACCGTGCCTTTAAGAGAACCTTCCAGAACTTCACAGTATCCCAGAATGCCTTGCAGGTCTCCCTTACTTTCAGTTCTTTTTGAAGGCGTAACACGCCCGACCTGTAGCATTCTTTACATGAACATCTCTCCACCAAGGAAGAGGGCGGGCGCTTATGACTATAACAGAGATACCCCTACTACAGAACTGGAGTTACAGAAAAGAAACTACTCCTTCTGTAGTAGGGGATCTCTGTGTATAGTCATAATCTAGTGAATAGAATGGCAAGCCCATCCCCACACCAAAACGGCGGTGGAGAAAAGAAACCAACACCACTATTGTGCGAACAAATTCCGCAGCGAAGCCTGTCCAACCTGAGCATCCGCTCTGGCATCAGCGTCCAGATAGTAATGCTTAGCAAAGGTATGAACCGACTTCCAAGTGGCGGCCTTGCAAATCTCTGCAATCGGCACATTACAGAGCAAGGCTGTCGTGGCAGCTTTGCCCCTGGTAGAATGAGCCTTAGGCTTACCCCCTAAGGTCTTATTAGCTTTCTGGTAACATAGTTGTATGCAGGACACAATCCACCTAGAAATAGACTGCTTAGAGGTCGCAAGACCCGTCCTGACTGATCCGTAATTGATAAACAATTGGTCTGACCTACGAATATCTTTAGTCTTATCCAGATAAAATTTCAACACCCTCCGCACATCCAGGGAATGTAAGGACCTTTCCGCTGGAGATGAAGGATTCTGAAAAAACGTAGGCAAAGTTATAGTTTGATTGACATGAAAGTCAGAAATAACCTTGGGAAGAAATTTAGGGTGAGTACGCATAACAACCTTAGCAGCATGAAATACAGGATAAGGTTCATTACAACACAACGCCTGAATTTCACTCACCCTGCGGGCCGATGTAATGGCCACGAGGAACGCCGCCTTCCAGGACAGGTGCTGCAACGAAGCCTTATGAATGGGTTCAAAAGGCTCCTTCATCAAACTGGACAGCACCACATTCAATTCCCATGAAGGCGAAGGAAGCCTGACAGGAGGGAACACTTTCTTCAAGCCTTCCAAAAAATCTTTGATCACAGGGATCTGAAAGAAGGAAGTCTGTGAAGGGCTTTTCCTGTAGGCAGTCAATGCAGCGAGATGAACCCTAATAGAGTGAACATTAAGGCCAGATCGCGCCAAATGTAGAAGGTAGGGAAGGATGACATCTTCCTTGCACGTCGTAGGATCGAAGTTCCTGGACACACACCAGATACAAAACCTCTTCCACTTGTAAGCGTATGACGTCCGAGTGGAGGGCCTCTTAGACTCCTTCAGTATGTCCATGCAATCGTCTGGTAGATTCAAATGGCCATATTGCACTACCTCAGGAGCCATGCCGCCAAACTCAAGGATGAGAGGTTGGGGTGCACCATCTGCCCCCCGAACTTCGTGAGAAGGTCCGGCCTGCATGGCAACCGAATGTGTGGAAGGAGGGACCGGTGTAGAAGGTCTGTGAACCACCACTGTCTGGGCCATTCCGGGGCAATCAGGATCATTCGTGCCCTGGACCGGGACAGCTTTATGAGCACCGCCGGAATCAGAGGGATGGGCGGAAAAGCGTAAACAAAGCTGTTCGACCAGTTGATCCGGAGTGTATTCCCCAGCATCCCTTGCTGGTAGTACCTGGAGGCGAAGTCTCAGCATTTGCTGTTTTCGGCGGTGGCGAACAGATCTACGTCTGGAGTCCCCCACCTTGCGAAGACTTCTCCTAGCACGTCGTCGTTTATGACCCACTCGTGGTTTTCCTGAATCAGCCTGCTCAGTGCGTCCGCCTGAACATTCTGCACACCTGGCATATGGGTAGCCGTTATCGTCAATCCTCTTGCCAGAAGCCAGTGCCAGATCGTCTGCGCCTCCCGAGACAGGGTGCGCGATCTCGACCCCCCCTGCTTGTTGAGGTAATACATCGTGGTCGTATTGTCCGTCTGTACAAGCAGAGAGTTGGTCCGGAAGGACGGATGAAAGGCCTTCAGCTCCAAGTGAACAGCCCTGAGTTCCAGGAAATTGATGTGATACGTGGACTCCGTCTGAGACCACGTGCCTTGGATCTGTAAGTCCCCCGAATGTGCTCCCCAGCCCTGGAGAGAAGCATCCGTCACGATCGTCTGAGTAGGAACGTCCTTGTGGAAGGGAACTCCTCTGAGGAGATTCTCCGCTGAACACCACCACGTCAGAGACTGAAGAGCATGCAGAGACAGTCGTATCTCATCGTCCCAAGATCCTCTCCTCTGGTCCCATTGGTCCTCCAGGCACTCCTGCAGAGGTCTCATGTGTAGTCGTGCATGAGGAGTGAGGAAGATACAAGAGGCCATCGACCCCAGTAGAGAAGACACCGTCCTCACTGTTGTAGATGGAGCGGTCATAAGAGCCTGAGCCTTCCGAAGGATCGATCTCCGTCGCTCCTCCGAAGGAGACATGCTTGCTGACAGCGTATTGATGGTGGCCCCCAAGTATTGAATACATTGGACCGGGATCGGGACAGACTTGGACATGTTGATGTGCAACCCCAACTTGTTCAAGAGAACGCACGTCTTCCGGAAGTCCGCTTGGGCTTCTGAGAAGGAGGAGGCCTTGATCAACCAATCGTCCAGGTACGGGTAGACAAACACCTTGCCTTTCCTTAGGTGTGCCGCTACCACTGCCATGCACTTCGAGAATGTCCTGGGTGCAGATTTCAGTCCGAAAGGCAGCACCGTGTATTGGTAATGATTGGTGCCGACTTGGAACCGCAGAAACTTCCTGTGCTTGTGCGGGATGGGCACGTGGAAGTACGCATCTTGAAGGTCTATGGCACAAAGCCAGTCCCCCTGTTGCAACTGAGGATAAATCTGATGCAACGACAGCATGCAAAACTTTTCTCTGCGAATCCACTTGTTTGCCTGCCGCAAGTCCAGAATGGGCTTGAACTCGTTCTTGTCCTTTTTGCGAACCAGAAAGAACCGGGAGTACAGACCTCTCCCTCTTTGTGACAGAGGTACGTCTTCTATCGCCCTTTTCCTTCACAGAATATCGGCCTCCGCCTGGAGCTCGCGCAGTTGATACTGCGAGCTGACCGGAGGGATCGCTGGAGGAGGGCTGATGAACCGAAGACTGTATCCATTGCAAACAATATTCAGCACCCACTTGTCCTGAGTAATTTTTCTCCACTCTGCCAGAAAAGATTGAACGCTTCCCCCCACCGGAGTGGGTAACGGATGACGGGGAAGTAACCGCTCAGGGTCGAGACCCGGCCGGGCCCTTGTTCGCGGTAGAGGGCTGCTGTCCACCTCTACCCCTCTGACGCTTTTGGAAAGGTCTTCGGAACTGCTGCTGTTGTTGCTGCTGCTGTTGTCCCGAAGACTTTCCTCTTCCTTTCCCTTGCAAGCCGAACCGCCGCTGGAACTGGCGGTAGGGTTTCTTGTCCTTGGGCTTCTCCAAGCCCACCGCCGTCAGGGTTTCTGCCTCGGCCTTCATCCGGGCCATCTCGTCATCTGCGTGTTTACTGAAGAGCGTGTCCCCGGAAAACGGCAGGTTGGCCACTCGCTGTTGCGCCTCAGGCTTGAGAGACGTAAGCCTGAGCCATGCATGGTGGCGCTGGTTGATGCCGTGGCAGTAGCCATGTGCAGCTAACAAGGAGATATCCGCCGCGGCACTGATGGCCTGGTTCGAGACCAGCATCCCCTCCTTGACAATTTCCATGAAGTCCTCTCTCCTGTCACGCGGCACAAGGTCCGCAAACTGCTCCATGGAATCCCAAAGCGCACGGTCATATCGTCCCAGTAATGCCGAGTCGCTGGAAGCCTTCATTGTCGTGGAAGAAGTCCCACACGCCTTCCTTCCCGCCGAATCAATCCAGCGGCTCTCCTTGTCCGGAGGCACGGTGGAGGACGGGGAGGTAGAATGCTGTTTTCTGGCCGCCGTAACTATGACTGAGTCGGGGCCCGGGTCCATCCTCAGGAAGGCAGGGTCTGAGTCCGGCGCCCTGTACTTCTTCAAAAGTCTAGACGGGGCGGCCTTCACCGCTGCCGGTGTAAGAAAGAGTTCTTGTGCCGGTTCAACCAGTCTCGGAACCAAGGGCAACAGAGGGCGAGACAGGTGCTTCTTGTGCAAAGTCTCGAATATCACGTCGTAGATGTAGGAGCCATCACCGTGATACCCAACTTCGCGGCCCCCCTCAGGAGAACCTCCTGGAACGTACCGATGTCATCGATAGGAGACACCCTAGTCTCCGGTGAATCGGACAAAGTAGGGGAATAGGAGCGGGTACTAGAGGACGTATCGGTCCTGGATCTGTGTCTCCTACGGTGCCGTCTGGAACGGGTGGAGGACCTGTGCCTACTTCTCGATCGTTCCCTCCGTCTGGAGCGAGACTTCGATCTCCTGGGCCTCGGCCGGTCCACCGGCTTCTCCGGGGTGGCCGACTTGGGCTTACGTGGTTCCTTAGACTTCGGAGTCTTCTTAGGAGGGGTCGGGAGATCGGGCAACGAGACCGACCTCGGCGGAACCGGTGGCGGCTTTTCAGGCAGAGGAGGCAAAGGAGGAGGGGTAGGAGTCCTCGGACGCGGGCCTCTAGGTAGTGGAGGAGGAGGAGGAACGGACTTCTTTGGAGTATACACCTCCGAGTACACCGATCCCGGCGACCCACCATCCTTCCCGGGCTGAGGAGAGCCCCCCTCAGCCCTAGGCCGCGTAGTACGATCCTTCAACGCCACCGACCGGTGTTCAGGCGTCGACCGTCGGCCCCTCGACGTTGAGCGACCCTTCGGCGTCGACCGTCTCCTCCTCTTCGGCGTCGACCCGGACCACCTCGACGACGACCCTCTGTGTCTTGACGGCGATCCCTTGCGCCTCGACGGCGATCGCCTCGACGTCGCCTTGGAGCGCCTCGACCTCGACCTCCTATGCCTCGGCGGCGAACGCCTCCGTCTCGCCGGCGAGTGCTTCTGCGTCAACGGCGGGCTCGACGACGAGGATCCCCTCGACGACGATGACGCCTTGTGCCTTGACGGCAAACGACAGTATCGCCTCGGCGGCGAGCGTCGACGCCGATCCTGTCGACGCCGAGATCTCGACGTCGACGACGACGAAGACAGCGACGATGACAAAGTCTCTGTGTTGGACGGCGGCCTATGCAGGTCCCTCGACGTCAACGGGCGACGTTTTCTCGACCCAGAGCCCTGGGGAGATGGGGAGCCGGCCTTGGACTTCCCCCTCGACGTCTTGGTGGGTGCCACCGACCCAGACGGAGAATGGGGACGTGTGCTGGGCTTCCTGCCCCCGGGGAGCCCCCCAGGGGCCTCAGCATGGGCAGATGAAGCCCCTCCAGAGCCACCTTGCGTCTTCTGTCTTCTTTCTTCTAGTCCCTGAAGCCTGATCTTCAGTCTGTCCTTCAGGGTCCTGCCAGAGAAGCCTTGGCAGATCTCACACTCCTCAGGGATGTGGGAAGAGGGAAGGCAGAGGATACAGACCTCATGGGGGTCTGTCTTGGCCTTCTTCCTGGAGCACTCCGAGCATTTGTCAAATAATGCAGGCATTATGGACAACAAAAGGGTGCAAAACCAAGAAGAAAGTCACCAAAGTACTTTAAAAGTACACAAAATCGAATTTAGTGAAAAAACACCAACAAAACCCTTGAAAAGGGAGAGCTCAATGCTCCAGGGTCCTGCTTGCAGGAGCCGGAAAAAAGACCTGAAAGTAAGGGAGACCTGCAAGGCATTCTGGGATACTGTGAAGTTCTGGAAGGTTCTCTTAAAGGCACGGTATCCTATTCTGAGCCACATAATGGCAGCCTATGGGGCTTGTCTGTCCATGCCTTCCTCTCTATCTTCCAGAGGGGTTTGTACTGAAGACAAAGGAAATCTGGACAGGCTTTGCTGTTTTTGTGGTTTTTTGGTGGAATTTCAAGCTGAAGTACTGGACAGTGTAGCCTTTTTTAGGCTGCATTATATGTCTTTAAATTCTCTCTTAAGTGTCTGTGCAGTTCTGCATTTTTTCGACACTTTAGAGATTATTTTTGATTGCTCCGGGGTCCACGCACATGGGCGGGACTATTCACTAGATTATGACTATACACAGAGATCCCCTACTACAGAACCTAAGGGCCTGATTTAGAGTTTGGCAGATGTGTTACTCCATCACAAACGTGACGGCTATCCTGTCCCCTTTATTACAAGTGCCATAAGTCATAATGCATTTGTAATAAGGCGGACGGGATATCCATCACATTAGTGACAGAGTAACCCATTCGTCAAAGTATAAATCAGGGCCTAAATGTTTTACAATATTGAAAGCCCAAAAAATCAAAATAACATCATTTCAACTCTACAAAAGTTGAACAGAAGTACATTCCTTCACTCAAGGTCTCATCTTAATATAACAAATAATTCCCCACAGAAAGAAACAAAAAAACAAATCTTTTTGTAAATTTTGGGTGTAGAAGTTCACATTTCATCCAGCTAGCTCCTCAGTAATTGAAATTGATGCATTCAGCCAACAGTGGCGTAAAGAGATTTATGGAGGTCGTCCTCAGGGCTAATCATTTAATGGCCCTGTTTTGTATTCAAATCTTTTATTGAGTTTTATGAAATCAATAAACAGTACCAACTGTAGACCTACACAGAGCCCTGCGCTATGTGACTTACAAGCAAGTGTCATTTAGGCAAACAAACCCCAAACCCATCCCTCCCACCTCCCTCCCTCCATTCACCATTGTGTTAACTTTTGAGATTCAAGTTTAGCAATAGGGTAAATTAGTTCTGCTCCGAAGTTGGTGGCCTAACAGACTCCTGCAGACGTAGCAAGCACAAGTATCTGAAGCAAGTGAGCTCTCGGAAATCCAGCGAGAGCAGAGACAAGAAGGGCCACTTACCTCCATGAAGGCCGAACCTTGCCAGGCAAGCAAGTGTAAGCGTTATCTTTTCTATTCCTAGAATATGCCATATCTGGAGGAGCCAACCTGCATGTGTGGGAGTATATTCTGCATGGCTGCTCCTAAGGCCAATCCAATCAGTCGCCCTATTTTAGATTTCAATGGGTATGTGAGTGGGTTTGGTACCCCCAGGAGAACATATGCTGGAAATCTGGGTAATTGGGTGTCTAAGTGTAAGTCGATTTCTTCTAACACTTGATCCCAGTGCTGCAGCCGCAGGCATTCCCATAAGTCGTGTACCAGTGTTGCCCGTCCGCCAGCAGTCCGCGCTCTGTGTAGGGTTGGTCTTGTGTAGCTGCGTCGGGGTGTATTATTAGTAGGCAGCTACCTTTGTGAGTGTTTCAGTCAAAGCCATATTGCTGGCTGTATGTCTGGCCCTAATGTATATTCCGTCCCATTCTTTGTTGCTTAGGGCCCTTCCTAAGTCTTTTTCCCACCTGTCTCGTCCCGAGATTCTGCATGTGCTTGTTCTGCGTGTTCAATAAAGTGTATAATTCTGAGATTAGTTTCTTGTCTTAAGTCTTAGACAAGAGCCATTTCTCATAGTGGGCGAGGTGATGCTGCACGGTGGGCCTATTGTGTGGCTGTACTGTCCAGTGTCGAAGCTGCAGATAACGTAGATGCTCTATCTCAGGGATGTGATAAATGCAAATTGCTTGCAAGGGATTTTTTCTAGTGTCAATTGATTTAAAAACGATTTAGAAACAGGAAAATGATCAGGCTTGACTAGCTTAGACAATATGATCAACTTAAATTAATTGAAGAACCTGTTTTTAATCTGATTCCACTTTCATTACTTGAACAAAGGAGTAACAACTCCCTATAGAAAATGCTACACGGGGAGTAGTTTTGTGAAAAAAGTTTTATATATCAAAATTCATTTCATGGGGTACAATTTTGTTAAAAAAAACAATAATCAGCAATGTACAAGTGGATCAGACATTTATCAATTGTTCTATAGAGTCCACTTGCGTTGTAGTCCACTCTTATTATAAGTAATCGCACAACGAAACTATGACAATATAACCAAAAGATAACGTTGTATGACATTTAATCAAATATTGGACCAGAAGAAAAGATGTGGACTGAAGTGTCGACGTTAGACCCCCTGAGTCTCTAAATGGACAGTTTCATTGATCTGTCTGATACAGAACCTTCATTCCTTAAATGTGGACCGTATCTGATTTGTACAAAATGCACTATGTGTCCAAAGAGTGCTAATTGTCCGCTGACACAGTGTGAACCTGCTCTTAGTGTTCAGCTTCGTTGGTCTATAGGGAACGCTGCTTCTATTTGTTCTTTGTGAACAGTACCTGTCTGTTGGGTGTGAATTCGTTGTTCACTGAGGTTTTTTTGAAAGATGATATTGACTACTGTTTCAGCGTAAACTTCTAGAAAAGAATCCTTCGGCGTGGCTCTGGCTCTATCCTTCGGCGTGGCTCTGTCTCACCGGAGTAAATCAGGTACGGTCCACATTGAAGGAATAAAGGTTCCGTATCAGACAGATCAATGAAACTGTCCATTTAGAGACTCAGGGGGTCTAACTGTATTAAAGATTTAAAAGTCCTGAGGATGGCCTTGAGGATTAATCGACAATAAGGCCGAAACGTCAACACATCAGTCCACATCTTTTCTTCTGGTTCAATATTTGATTACATTTCATACAACGTTATCTTTTGGTTATATTGTCATAGTTTCGTTGTGCGATTACTTATAATAAGAGTGGACTACAAAGCAAGTGGACTCTATAGAACAATTTATAAATGTCTGATCCACTTGTACATTGCTGATTATTGTTTTTTTAACAAAATTGTACCCCATGAAATGAATTTTGATATATAAAACTTTTTTCACAAAACTACTCCCCGTGTAGCATTTTCTATAGTGAGTTGTTACTCCTTTGTTCAAGTAATGAAAGTGGAATCAGATTAAAAACAGGTTCTTCAATTAATTTAAGTTGATCATATTGTCTAAGCTAGTCAAGCCTGATCATTTTCCTGTTTCTAAATCGTTTTTAAATCAATAGACACTAGAAAAATCCCTTGCAAGCAATTTGCATTTATCACATTTCAGCACAAGCTCGCAAGGGTATATACCCACCTCCATAAACCTCTATCTCAGGGATGCCATAGTCCGCTTTAATCTAATGGAAAGGGAGTACCCCCTTTTTGTCAAAGAGATGACCTATGGTGCTGCGTTCTGAACGAGGCCACTGTATACTCCGGGCCCCGCCCACCCCTGGTTCAAACTCCAGGTTGTCAAATAATGGAGTCATTGGAGAGAGGAACATTTTCAAGTTGTGCCTATTGCTAGTCTGATCCCACACTACCATTGTCATCTGCGTAATGGGGGACAGATACAGTTTTTGCGGTCTGTGTGGTTTCTTTAAAAAGGGGATTTTCAATAATGATGTTTCAGACACTGCCCTGTCCAAAAATAACCAGTGCTTCTCTGACTTGGTACTGTTCCACTCCACTAGGTATCTCAATTGTACTGCTTAGTAATACAATTGAAGATTAGGTAACTGTAACCCTCCCTCACTAGGTGTAAGGAAGCTAATGGCTTTCTTCATCCGTGGTTTCTGTCCCTGCCAGATGACTTGCATAATCTGCACCGGCATTTTATGAATCATTCCCCTGGGTGGCCGCAAGGGGAGGGTCTGGAATAGATATAGAATTTTGGGGAGAAACATCATTTTAATAGCGGCTACTCTGCCCAACCACGAAATCTGATGGTGTTTTCACCTTTGGATGTCGGTGCGATTTTGCCTAAAAAGGTTGCAATAGTTAATTGCGGCGTTGGCTTGTGTGATTGATGCTAGTTGAACTCCCAGATAGGGGATGGTACTGTGAGTCCACTAAATGGGATGCTGGTTCTTAAATTGTTCCACCATTTGCGGTGGGAGAGAGAGGCTAAGCCAAGTGCTACAGATTTTCTCATATACACGTTAAACCCTAAGGCCCTGCAGAAGGATTCCAGTTCCTTGGGGAAGGCCCCCAGGGATGTGTCCGGATTGTCGAGCATCACTAGGAGGTCGTTAGAGGCTTATTGCATGTTTGTCCCCCCTGAATGGTTCTCCAGAAATGTTTGAGTGTGTTCTAACTCTTTGCGATAGTGGCTCCATATATAACGCGAACAGCAAGGGAGATAAGTGGCACCCCTGCCTCGTACCCCCAGCTATCTGCAGTTGGGTGTAAGTGTGGCCGTTGACTCTAACTGCTGCCATGGGGAAGCAGTAGTATTTCTGTATCTGGGTCTTCATCTTCTCTCCCAGGCCAAAATGGGTCAGTACCTATTCGAGATAGGGCCAGTTCACCCTGTCTATGGCTTTTTTGGCATCTATAGCCAGCAACATTTATTTGAACAATGTTCTGGATGCTTTCTCTATGATGTCGAGGACCCGTTTGATATTCTGGCATGTCAGTCTCTGAGGGATGAAGCATGTCTGGTCAGGATCTATCAGGGCAGGCATGTGTGTGCTCAGTCTGTGGGCCATTATGCCTGTGAATAGTTTTAGATCCACGTTTAGGAGCGAGATGGGCCGATACAAGCTACAGTGTGTGTTGTCTTTCCTTGGTTTGGGGATGACTATTATTGCAGCCTCCAGCATCGATGCCTGGATCGTGCCAGGCTCCGAGAATGTGTTGAAGAGCCGTGTCAAGAGAGGTGTCACCACCCGGCAAAATGTTTTGTAAAAGGCGGATGTAAATTCATTTGGACCTAGGGATTTTGCCAGTTTTAACTGGGAGTTTGCTGAGATAACTTCCTCAGTACGAATTTCCCAATCCATTTGTTCAGCGTGTTCCGGGGTCAGTGTGGATGTCTGTACATCTTGTAGGTATCTATTGCCCTCTGTGCTAACTAATGTTTGGCCTGAGTAGAGGTGCGCATAAAATTCTTGAAAGGCCTCGTTTATTTCAGTATCTTCCGTCACTAAGTCTCCTACTTAGTCATGTATCGTTTGGGTGCTGTCGGCTCTTGCAGAGTTTATGTGCTAAGCAGTGGCCACAGTTGTCCCCCCCAAGTAGAAAGAGTGGCGCAGTCGGAGGGCTTCATACTCCACCCTGTCTAAGTTTATCGCAGCTAATTGTGGTGTAGTGCCGAGAGTTGGCGCCAGATTCTGGGGGTGCCTGTCCTCTGGTGTATGTGCTCTAGTTCCCGGATTTGCTAGGAGAGGCCCTCCCTTTGCTCCTTCCAGAGTTTATTAACCGCAGCGGATATCGCAATGAATTCGCCCCTTATAACGGTTTTGAGTGCTTTCCACAGTGTTGACATGCTTGTCACAGGAGTGTCGTTACCTGAGAGGTAGTCCCCTATAGCACACTGGATTTATGCCACTACCCCTGGGTGTTGTAGGAGCATGTCTCTTAAGCGCCACTGTCTGACGGGGCGTTTCTGAGGGGGAAGCGTCAATGTGGTCACTACCGCAGCTTGATCTGAGAGTGTTGCTGTGAAAATCTCTGTGTCTGCTGCAAGTGTATTCATGTCTTTAGTGCCAAAAAGGTAGTCTATTCTGGCATATGTTTTGTGAGAATTAGAATAACTGAAGTATTCCCTGGCCTGTGGCTGGAACGCCCTCCAGAGGTCCACCAGTCCTAATTACCTCATCCGAATTTGACCTTCTTTGGACAATGCCCCAGCCTGTAGGGTTCCTGAGCTGACCTGTCTATGACATTGTCAAACACTAGGTTGAGGTCCCCCCTAATAATATTTTACTTTAGTCCATAGCCATAACCTCAGACAGTGCCGTGTGAAGGAACCTCTCCTGTCCCTCATCCGGGGCATAGATTTATCCTATAATCAATGTCTGGCCCCCCAATGTGAATTGGTAAGTGAGGAGCCTCCCTTTGATGTCGGCCTCTGTTAGTACCACCTTGCCCTGAAAAGTTCAGGACACCAAGATAGCCACCCCTGCCGTTTTGGTAGGGCATGAAGAGAAGAACTGCATAGGAAATTTGCATGCTCTGAGCCAATGACAATCTCTGGCTAGTAGATGGGTTTCCTGTAGACGACAGATGTTTGCCTTCGTGTTTTCCAGGTATGATAACATTGCTCTGCGCTTTACCGGGTTATTAAGTCCCCTCACACTACAGGTGGCAATTCTAAGACTGGTGGGTTGCATTGTTGATAACCAGTGTTACGTCTGTTGTGTAAAACCCCCGTTCTAGGTGCCACTGTGGTGTGCCTTGTGGTGTGGTTGCATGGTGAATGGAAGCCCCAGAAACAACCCCAAAAAACCCTCCGCAAAAATAAACTGGAGTAACTAATAACATAAATGTTCGGAGTCAGTCCTTCAGCCATTCCTGGCCGCCAGGAAGTGTAAATGGGGTCCATATTGTGGCCCTGTTGTTTAAAAATCATGTGACCATGCAGGTTGTAGTGATGAAATGAGTGCATAAAGTGAACGGAGGATATGCTGGTTTTAATGGTTCTTCATAATGTATCTGTAGGAAGAGAGATCGTGCCTTCTTTATATTATGCCCATGTGTTTAGTAGAAAACCAAACACCACCCTGCGTCACCCTGGTGTTCTCACCTCAATGGTTTGAATATGAATTTTTGCGGTATTTCTGAAAAGCATTTTTAAGTTTGTATTCATTTTCTATCTATATTTTTATCAAATGTTTTGAACATTCTTCACTTAGTGCTGAACATATGCAGTATCACAATGCTGTATCACAATCAGTCGGTACATACACTTGTGCATAATCAGCAAAGTTTAAATTCATTTAGGACTATATCAATTAGTACATCAATGTTGCAAGTGCTCACAGCATTCATTATTGTCTGCCTTTCTGAATGGCTAGTGTTCTTTAGCTGGGATGTCCTCCTCTACCTCTTCCTAGCAGTGTACCTAGCACAGAGGCAGAAGTAGAAAAGGCACTTTAGAAATAACGCCAGGATGACACACCACATGTGGAGAAGTGTGGCTCACTGGTTAGAGCAGGCAGACCCTGAAGCAGAGGTCAGACACGGGACCAGGGTTCAATTCCCGATGCGGCAGGGTCTTGAGCTCAAATGTCCATGGACTCGATAATTCTCGCTTCGGTGCCTGACCTAATCATGGGTTCACACTCTGCAACTCTGGGCATTAAGCTTGCTTAATCTCCACAACGGCCCCCCGCGGCGGGATACCTGGCTTTCACCTTGGGGATGCCCTGTAGGGGCTATCTCACAGGGAAAAGCCAGGACGGGTTCCCAAGGCAAGCGCGGAGATACCCCTTCGGGGGTCGATTCAGGCGCTATATAAGAAACATAATAATAATAAATAATAATGGTGTTGTCATACGGCTTGTACTTTCTCATGGAAAATTGTGAATTTGTTGGACAACATAAACTTTAGATTGGAGCAAGACCGATTCTGAGCATGCCACAGGATATAATGGCCTATAGTCCTACTAGCCCACAGTGCACCACTTGCACTCCTAACCTTACAAGTTAACAAATGTGCGTGCAACCTATGAACATATTGCAAATCAAGCAAATGATGGACAGATTGCTGAACATTGTCAAACATTCACACCCAGCAACAGATCTGGGTTAAATCCATCATTTCTGTGCTCACTATGCCACCCCAATATGGACCCAGCCATATGCAAAGCAGTCTTGATCCTGCTACCCATGAGAACAGTCCAGCCTGTACTGCCAGGCAAGGTCCTTCCAGGACCAGAAAACAAGCATCCTGGGAACGTATTCTGGGTATCACCCTCCATCAGCCAAGCCAGTCTGAATCCAGTGGCATAGTAAGGATGGGACCCACGTCTGGGCATACCCTTCTCACTTAGGGCAACTATAGCAAAACAAACAAATGATTGCAAGAATGCTGAGCATTGTCAAACATTCACCCCCAGTCACAGATCTGGGTTACCGGGCTGAGCTTTTCCCATGGGGCAGGGTCGAAACTATATTTGCCCTCAGTGGCCAAGGGTATGTCCAGACGTGGGTCTCTTGCTTACTATGCCACTGGATTCAAGCTAGCCTGACTGATGACGGGTGATGCCCCAAAACTGGTCCCAGGATGCTTGTTTCTGGGCCAGGGAGGACCTGGCCTGGCAGTTTGGGCTAGACTGTTCCCATGGAGAGAACGGATGAGACTGATTTGCATATGGATGGGTCCAAACTGGGGTGGCATGGTGAGCTTAGGAACAATTGATTTAACCCAAATCTCTTGGCTGGGGATGAGTGTTTGAAAAGTTTCAGCACTCCGTGTGTCAATTTGTGTTTGCAACCTCAAAACATTACAACTCTTGTCCCCCAAGGAAATCGTGGTAACAGATCTAGAACCCTTTTGCTGAGCCACTTATGCACACCCAAAGAGATACACAAGAAATACACAACCTGCAGTTTCAATATTTATTGAAGCATTGTGATTCTTGAGTAAACTACGTGCACTGCAATGATTAATAGAAGGAAACAGAATACTGTTATTAGCTTTATGAGAATGGTGAAAAAGGTTAATAATTCAACCAATTTGCAGATACAGAAAACCATAAGCTTGCATACAAGTTCTGTAATACAGTGTACTACTACCTAGTGCATTCTACCCTATCGTGCCAAAGGTGAGTGGCTCTCCACATTACCTGTGGGTAAGTGTCAGCAAGCTGCCCTTCTTGGTATAAAGTTGGACAGCATCCCTCACATGGTGACAGATGACAGGAATCAGTTGAGACAGAATTCAGGCATGGACCAACCTCTCAGTGCCAGTGAAATGCTCCTCTGAGTAAACAAAGAGTTGATGTCATATATACATAATAACATCCTCAATGTTACCATGCCGAAGCCCCAGTTAGGCACTTATTGTTTATTCTATTGTGATAGCTTATTCGTTGAGCGGACAAAAACAAATAACAACATCTTGCATGCTGAACTTAGCCCTTGTACAGAGTTTTCAAGGTGGTCTGACATAGTGCCTTCGAAATGGTATTGTAAGCAAACTGAGTTTGAGGAATATTATACTGTGTGTGCATGCAAACAAATGTGTGTCAAATGTAGTCGTATTATAGGGGAAAAAAAGCCTGTTTAAGAACATGAGCTTGCAAAGATGGCGTTTCTTAACCAGTCCTAATAACTCCACGTGACACCCACTCCTTGGATGTAAGATTAAGAAAGTAAAGCTATCTAAACAGAATGTTAAACCTACATAAAAGCATAAAAACCCATAAAACTATGAAAAGGCACTATGCAAGTTTGAGGATTAAAGAATACAGCAAGCCATAATGAATGTTTATCAATGCATTAAAAGGTCGTATATAAAACAATTAAAAACTGTAAAAACAACCTAGGATGTTAAAACTAGTCTGAATTTAAAAATATTCCCAAAACTCGAAACAATCAGACTGTTTATGTGTTCAGAGTAGACGGAAAATGCTGTTCTCACTAACTGCAGACAATGAGCCCAGAGGCACCCAAAGCATCAGGTCTATAGAGCAAAGATGATCCCATTCATCCACCTCAGCTTCCGCCAAGGGAGGAACAGCCGGTGCTGATTCTGCAGATGAATAGTCAGGATCCAGATCACCAGGAGCCGAGGCATCCTAGGAGGGTTCGTAATATGCATTCAGGAGCACTGGCAAATGCGGAGAACTACAAGTGAGCAGTTAACGAGCCCACAAGTGGGGCAATGTCCAGGCGCTGAACCAATTGTGATCCCAAAAATATATCTAGGGCACACTTGAAAGGGAAAATTGTCACATTGAAATTTGTGTTTCTGTGCATGATGTTTGCAAAGAGTTCATTGATGTAACAGAAAAAAGTGATACTTCAGTTTTAGCTGTCCCATGGAAGGGAGAAGAGGCTTCATCATAGATCAAAGCTACTATTGGGACTTCCTGTAAGGTAGTGGGAGGAGGCAGGAAACTGCCTAGGAGCCCTCTTGGCCTACTGTGGAGTACCGGCCATATAGTGTGGTTTGACGAGATCTATTGACACAAATCTCTTGTTTTTATAACCAGCAAGGGGCGGTAGAAGTACAGTTCTCGTACCTTCAATGGCCAAGACAGGTACAGGCACTCTGTAAGATGGCCAAAATTCTTTCTTGTCCATTATTTTCTCCTGGACCAATTCACCACTCTTGGGGATCCAACCAGGAGTTGCTGGTCCTTCCTTCCCTTCACTAGTGGTGTAACATTTCTGCTGGATGTTGCTGTGAGCTGCTCGAAAGTTGTTCAGATCCTATAAAATATCCAAATGTTCATTGGTGTCAAATAGTGTTTCAGCCGCTACTTTACTGGGACTGTTGAGTTCTGGTACCAACATCTTAACTTCAACCAGGACCTCATAGGGAATCCGGCTTCCCAGGAATTTTCTAGGTAGATTGTTTAGGGCTCTCTGCACCCCATGTATGTGATTAACCCAACTGCGACCATAAACTAATAAACTATTACCCTCACTGTTATAGATTGATTTAAGTCCTGGTTCTTCCTCTACACTACCGCATTTCCCTTGGGATGATAGGAGAAGTACTACACGGCCACACTCCATTTTCCCATGGTGTCTATGTAAGCCTTGAAGGCAAATGCCGGAATCTGGTCCAAATGGAATGTGGCTAGTGCGTATGTTCCGATATAGACTTGCAGATCTTTTATAACAGTTCGGGCATCAGCCGATCGCTGTGGCCAAACCCATAGGAATTGAGAGCGGGAATCCACTGCTACCAAGATCTATTTGTAAGCCCTGTCTGATTGTAAAGGGCCGCTGTGGTCCAGATAAACAGAAGCTAGTGGCTTGGCTGAGATCAAGAGAGGCGTCTATGGTGGACGCACCACGGTGGAAACCATCATCTACTGGAAGATGTCACATTTTTTTAATAAATCTTTTTAATTGCAAAAAGAAACAGGTAAGGTGGTCACCACATACAAGGAAATTTTGTTACATATCATCTGTAGGAAGAACACAGGTTAGACAGATCTTTACTGTTACAGTTTATCTCGGGATTACATCATTTACATCGGAAATTACAATTCTGTTATCTCGCCAATGGGGGTAGTGTGTGGGGGTTCCCATATATTTCCAAGGTATTCGTTCCAGTTTGACCATAACGCAACCCACTTTCAGGGACATCCCCTGGCCACATATACTGTCTTCTCCTGGACCATACACCAGTCCATATCCTTCTTCCAGGAACTGAGTGTTGGCGGCGTGACTGCCCCCCACAATCTCACTATGTTTCTCTTTGCAATCGCGAGCCCCAGCGTTACCCTTAGTTTGCCTTTCGATGGTAGGTCCGAGGGCTCCCAGATATTAAGAAGGCATCTTTTAGCCTCTGGGCGCAATTCTACCCCGCATACCTCACGCATGCATCCGAGTACCCAATATACTTGTATCACTTGGCACTCCCATATTATGTGTAGGAAGGTACCCACCTCTCCAAACCCTCTCCGATAGAGTCCGTCTTCACTGCGACCCATCAGGACCAGCCTTGTGCCTGCAATGTAAACTAAGCATGGGCGTAAAATCCGTTCCGTTTGCGGAATTTGTGGATTTTCTGCAATTTCGCGGTCCGCGAATCTCGCGAAATTGCAGAAAAATCCGCTAAATCGCGTGCGGGATGGATTTTCAAAAACTGAAGTACATGAAGCACTTACAGGGTTACAGCAGGTGCCCAAGTTGAAGCTAATTTCTTTGTACCATTTACAAGTTGATGCCTACTTGCAACTATTCTCTGACCCTCGAAGCAGGGTCAGAGAATAGTTACAAGTATGGCACAATGCTCCAGGTTGTCTCAAAAATTAAACCGCAACAGGAAGCACTTACAGATAAGGAAGCAGGTGCCGGACTTGAAGCTCAAATTCAGTAACACATTAACAAGTCCCCGGTTGAGGCTGGGTGGTGTGCTTTCTCCCCACAATCTACAGTGGTAAACCAGAGGGTGCTGTGATGAACCAGAAGGTGCAGTTGTGAACCAGAGGGTGCTGTGATGAACCAGAGGGTGGCAGTGGTGAACCGGAGGGTTGCAGTGGTGAACCAGAGGGTGCTGTGATGAACCAGAGGGTGGCAGTGATGAACCAGAGGGTGGCAGTGATGAACCAGAGGGTGACAGTGATGAACCAGAGGGTGGCAGTGGTGAACCAGAGGGTGGCAGTGATGAACCAGAGGGTGACAGTGATGAACGAGAGGGTGGCAGTGGTGAACCAGAGGGTGGCAGTGATGAACCAGAGGGTGGCAGTGGTGAACCAGAGGGTGGCAGTGATGAACCAGAGGGTGGCAGTGATGAATCAGATGGTGGCAGGGGGGGACCAGAGGGTGGCAGTGGTGAACCAGAGGGTGCTGTGATGAACCAGAGGGTGGCAGTGGTGAACCAGAGGGTGGCAGGGGTGAACCAGAGGGTGGCAGGCGTAAACCAGAGGGTGGCAGTGGTGAACCAGAGGGTGGCAGTGATGAACCAGAGGGTGGCAGTGATAAACCAGAGGGTGACAGTGGTGACCCAGAGGGTGACAGTGGTGAACCAGAGGGTGCTGTGATGAGCCAGATGGTGGCAGGTGTGAATCAGAGGGTGGCAGGGGTGAACCAGAGCGTGGCAGTGGTGAACCAGAGGGTGCGGTGATGAATCAGAGGGTGGCAGTGGTGAACCAGAGGGTGGCAGTGGTGAAACAGAGGGTGGCAGTGATGAACCAGAGGGTGGCAGTAATTAACCAGAGGGTGGCAGTGGTGAACCAGAGGGTGGCAGTGATGAACCAGAGGGCGGCAGTGATGATCCAGAGGGTGGCAGTGGTAAACCAGAGGGTGGCAGTGGTGAACCAGAGGGTGGCACTGGTGAACCAGAGGGTGCTGTGATGAACCAGAGGGTGGCAGTGATGAACCAGAGTGTGGCAGTGATGATCCAGAGGGTGGCAGTGGCAAACCAGAGGGTGGCAGTGATGAACTAGAGGGTGGCAGTGGTGAACCAGAGGGTGGCAGTGGTGAACCAGAGGGTGGCAGTGGTGAACCAGAGGGTGCTGTGATGAACCAGAGGGTGGCAGTGATGAACCAGATGGTGACAATGATGAACCAGAGGGTGGCAGTGTTGAGCCAGAGGGTGGCAGTGATGAACCAGAGGGTGACAGTGATGAATGAGAGGGTGGCAGTGGTGAACCAGAGGGTGGCAGTGATGAACCCGAGGGTGGCAGTGGTGAACCAGAGGGTTGCAGTGGTGAACCAGAGGGTGCTGTGATGAACCAGAGGGTGGCAGTGATGAACCAGAGGGTGGCAGTGATGAACCAGAGGGTGACAGTGATGAACCAGAGGGTGGCAGGGGTGAACCAGAGGGTGGCAGTGATGAACCAGAGGGTGACAGTGATGAACCAGAGGGTGGCAGTGGTGAACCAGAGGGTGGCAGTGATGAACCAGAGGGTGGCAGTGGTGAACCAGAGGGTGGCAGTGATGAACCAGAGGGTGGCAGTGATGAACCAGATGGTGGCAGGGGTGAACCAGAGGGTGGCAGTGGTGAACCAGAGGGTGCTGTGATGAACCAGAGGGTGGCAGCGGTGAACCAGAGGGTGGCAGTGGTTACCCAGAGGGTGGCAGTGATGAACCAGAGGGTGGCAGTGATGAACCAGAGGGTGGCAGGGGTGAACCAGAGGGTGGCAGGGGTAAACCAGAGGGTGGCAGTGGTGAACCAGAGGGTGGCAGTGATGAACTAGAGGGTGGCAGTGATGAACCAGAGGGTGACAGTGGTGAACCAGAGGGTGACAGTGGTGAACCAGAGGGTGATGTGATGAACCAGATGGTGGCAGATATGAACCAGAGGGTGGCAGGGGTGAACCAGAGGGTGGCAGTGGTGAACCAGAGGGTGCTGTGATGAATCAGAGGGTGGCAGTGGTGAACCAGAGGGTGGCAGTGGTGAAACAGAGGGTGGCAGTGATGAACCAGAGGGTGGCAGTGATTAACCAGAGGGTGGTAGTGGTGAACCAGAGGGTGGCAGTGATGAACCAGAGGGCGACAGTGATGATCCAGAGGGTGGCAGTGGTAAACCAGAGGGTGGCAGTGGTGAACCAGAGGGTGGCACTGGTGAACCAGAGGGTGCTGTGATGAACCAGAGGGTGGCAGTGATGAACCAGAGGGTGGCAGTGATGATCCAGAGGGTGGCAGTGGCAAACCAGAGGGTGGCAGTGATGAACCAGAGGGTGGCAGTGATGAACTAGAGGGTGGCAGTGGTGAACCAGAGGGTGGCAGTGGTGAACCAGAGGGTGCTGTGATGAACCAGAGGGTGGCAGTGATGAACCAGATGGTGACAATGATGAACCAGAGGGTGGCAGTGGTGAACCAGAGGGTGGCAGTGATGAACCAGAGGGTGACAGTGATGAACGAGAGGGTGGCAGTGGTGAACCAGAGGGTGGCAGTGATGAACCAGAGGGTGGCAGTGGTAAACCAGAGGGTGGCAGTGGTGTACCAGAGGGTGCTGTGATGAACCAGAGGGTGGCAATGATGAACCAGAGGGTGGCAATGATGAACGAGATGGTGGCAGAGGTGAACCAGAGGGTGCTGTGATGAACCAGAGGGTAGCAGTGATGAACCAGAGGATGACAGTGATGAACCAGAGGGTGACAGTGGTGTACCAGAGGGTGGCAGTGGTGAACCAGAGGGCAGCAGTGATAAACCAGAGGGTGGCAGTGGTGAACCAGAGGGTGGCAGTGATGAACCAGAGGGTGGCAGTGATGGACCAGAGGGTGGCGCTGCTAAACTGCCCGGGAGCCCTGTGGGTGTGAGCCCTTGCGCTGCTGAGCTGCCCAGGGGTTGTGAGCCCACGCGCTACTGAATTGCCCCAGGGCCCAGTGGGTGTGAGCCCCCATGCTGCTGAACTGCCCCGGAGCCCTCTCAGTGTGAAAATCATTTGTGCTCAATTGCCTGGGAGCCCTCTGAATGTGAGCACACATTGTGCTAAGTGCCCCCCTGCCCCCCTGCCCCCCTGCCCCCAGTACATATATACCTGTACCGCACAGCACCATTATGCTCTTGCACCATGAAGTCTGGTGCCTGGATGCTCCTGATCCATGTAGGTGGTACCACCGTCTGGTGCAGTCAAAATGTAAAGTCATAACTTGCTACACAGCACCAATAAACACGTGTCCCCCCTGGCACCGGTATGCGCATGTACCAGGCGTGGAGCACCCGCATGCCACTGCACCTTACTGCCTAGCACCAGCAAATGCCTGTACGGGACGGTTTAGTATGAGATGGGACATTGTCCAGAAGCAGCAGCTGCATGCGCCTGAACCCACTGAGCAGGATCAGAATGGCTTTGTACCAACACGCGCAGCAGAGCTATCTTGGACATCTGAAGGATTCTGGGGTCCTGTGCCAAACGTATTTTTGCATCCATGAGTGTCCGGAGCCCCATCCCGGTGTATCTCCTGTGACCAGGAGGCTGCTTTCTCCTCATCTGCTGCTCTGCTCGGTCTCTGACCATTTATAAACAAGGTGCATGTGAACTCGCATAGAAGCCCCGCCCGTTTGGCCCCGTCCACCACACACTAGCGGTATGAAACGTCTTCCCGCCCGTTCCCACTATAATGGCCAGCTCACTCAAGGGACCTCGGCGCCTTTTGGCGCGCTGGCAAAGTTACAGGCACACGTGGTCACATATTTGTGAAAATGGCACAAAAATCCGCGAGTTCCCGGGAAAATTCACGAACTGGCAGATTTTTTTTGCCATTTTGCACAAATTCGCGGACCGCGAATTTGCAAATTTCGCCCATACTTAATGTAAACTCTGTGTAGGATCTTCAACTGGATCAGTCTTAGTTTAGCAGAGATTGCTATTCCCTGGGGGATGCAAGCGCCTCTCGCCATTCTTCCTCATCAATTTCGAGACCATCTGCCTACCATTTCCCTTTGAGAGCTGGTAACGGGTCTGGGGTGTGATTAATGAGTTTTTTATATGTGAGAGAAATAGCCTTCCCCGGGATGTGGCCATCGAGAAGTCTGTCCTCGAGTGGGGATGACTCTGGCAGTTGGGTCCCGGGGGGATATTAGCTTGACGTGCGTGCCTGACCTGCATGTGGCAGAAGTGTTCTGTCCATGCTAGGTCATAGGATTATTGGAGAGTAGCAAATGGTATTACCCCATCCGGGCCCCAAAGATCTTTGATCTGGGATATTCCTATCAGGTCCCAATTGCGGAATTCCTTAGTGCGGCTAAGTGTGCCCAGTGTTTCGGCAGCCCAAAGTGGCATTGCTAGTGTAAGTTTGCCAGCCCAACCCAGTTTCTTTTGAACTATGTGCCACAACTGTACAGAGTGCTTTGTAGGCCCCGAGAGACGGTACCGACCCGGTCTTGAGTACAGGGCGGCCTCAAAGTTCCCGCCCAGGAGGAGCCATTTATCCATCCCGTATCCCGGGTCGTTCCCAGCACAGTAGGTGCCCTGGTTAATGGCCGAGAGATGTGCCGCCCAATAGTATTTCCGAATGTCCGGGAGCGCTATCCCCCCATCAAACCACCCGAGCGTGAGTTTTTGTAAGGAGATCCGGGGCATTCCGGTCCAAAGGAGGTCTCTCTGTGTGGTCTCGATTGCAGCGAAGTACCTTTGCGGTGCTAAGTCTGGGTAGTTTTGGAGGGCGTAGAGAAACCGTGGCAGTGCCATCATTTTAAATAGCGATGCCCGGCCCAGCAGGGACAGCGGAAGCTTTTTCCAGATGGCAGTGTCCCTCTTGAGCCTTTGTAGGGGCGGCAAGAGATTTCGTTCGTGCCTGGTGATCCTTTCCTTGGAGGAAGATGTCACATTTAAGGATGAAGTCCTTTGTCTGATTATGGAGACCTGGCCACCAATTGTGTTGCTGCAGTTGTAAAATTGTAGCTGCCACCCACGGCATGTGCAGATGCTAGGCCCTCGTGTGCTGCCAGGATTAATCCTAACCTGCTATCTATATTTGGAATCACTCAATCTCCCACTCCGAGAATCTGAGCAAATGGAATGTATTGTGCACATAATTGGTAGGAGTACTTTGCAGGACAGCCTTCCGGTAGATAGGTGCTGTTGCGCACAGCGTTGAAACCCACCATGATGTCTCCATCTATCCTCGTACAGGAACGAGTAATTACAGCGACTACAGCAGTTTGCACTGTTGCTTTTGCGGCTTCGTCAGCAATGATATTCCCTACAACATAAATTCCTACACGCTGATGACTCAGTGTGTGTATTACATGAGACTGTGGCAAACACTCTTAAGTTTTGCCACGTGTCCCCAAAGCATTTTATGCTTTATGGTATATCCTTTGGAATCTCTGAATCTATTTTGGCTCCAGTAGTGTAGCACTTGTTGTAAGACTGGACACAATCATATGAAACACACCCTATCATAGTGGGGAATCCGGGATCCGTATTCTCAAGTGCCACCCTGCGTTCGGCCTACTGACCTGTGCAATTACGTGGTGCAGTGGTTCTCAAACTTTTGACTCCTGAGGACCCCCATTGACTCACCACTGGAAGCCGGGGGCCCCCAGCAATTTACATGATTTAAATTTCAAACATTAAAAGAGTAATAAAAAAAACCACACATGTGCACACAAATAAATACTCGAATTACTAAGGAATTTAGTATTTTATATTGAAACAGTTTGCAAAAAACAGAACATTTTAATGGGAAGGTTGGTGCTGCATCTCTGTGATCAACTTTTAAATGGTTAGTTTTATATCACAGTACATGCCAGGAAACCCAAAACAGCCCCGGCAAATGTTTTCAGACCAGTCCCCATACAGTGATAACTAAGTGCAGTTAGAGAGCCTGACCACTATAAAGGGGGGGGGGGCTTTGGGAGGCTCTCCCCCTAAGAAAATGTAGGATACAATGGTGCATTCTACAACACATTTATCATTATGTATTGAATTGTATTAGCTTATAAAGAATAGTAAATGAGGACCTTACTATGCACCAGGATACAACAATCTTTGTTGGGGTTCTTCAATGATTCCCTTATTATCACCCTTCAACAGTGCCTCTCATTTCTCCATAGCACAACTATCACATGTATTTCATTTATTTTATAGCATCTCTCATACCATTGTACATCACACACATATAGAGACAATGAATCATACTTGTAAACCAGTGTAGAGAAAATGTTACATAAGGCAAAGGGGACTACAAGGTGTAGGATTCACATGTCTTTCATACTGGTGGGCATTTTTAAAGAGTGCTTGGTCTGGAAAAACACAAACTCAGGATTCAGAACATAACACAGTGGTTAGCATTAACTAACAATAAAAATGTGTTTCCACCCAAATAAACCCCTTTAGCAACATCAGGATAATGAAGAATGGGAAAAAACATAAGTCACTAACTTGTACCATACAGTGTGTAAGCAGCTCCTTGATGACAGTTTATAGGTCACTGTGCTAGATTATGATTGTCTCTTATGAGCTGCAGATTAACAAAAGAATCTCAGTGACAAAAGCAGTAACCCACTGACCTATGCACACAAAATACTGTTTTTAAAATGCATGGCATGTCTTCTTTGCAGCAGGCATATTAACCCTCTGTGCTGTATTAGATAAGTCAAACCTGCCACTGAACAAAACTCATCTCTCTACAGCAGGTACATTAATCATTGGTGTTATCTTGAGACTTTTATTGTTGCTCGAAAACTGCTAATTTTACAAGGAACTTTGCAGTGCTTTTAAAACTGCTGCCTGTGGACCCCCTTGGAATGTGTCACAGACCCCTGGGGGTCCACGGACCCCAGTTTGGGAAACACTGACCTAGTGACTGCGTGTAGGTATTGTGAGGGTGGAATTCACCATCCTCTGTTCTACTCTTAACAGTGGTGCATGCGGCCGAGTATTGGTGTTTTGTCCCTATAGCAGGCTGTGCAGAATATACTGTCAGTATAGATATAGATAGATAATATAATCATACTGATCAAGAGGCATGACTTCATTATTCAGAGTATATTTATTTTCATACAGCAGGTATGCTTGTATTTGTAGTGTATGGTCAAATCTGTAGTCTACATCTGTTGCAGTGAAAAAGTTGGCCCACTGTATCCATCACAGATGTAAAGCCTTAGCGTTAGAACGCTGGCCTTTGTGACAGCCTCAAGGGCTGGAACCAGAGTCACGACAATAATTAATTTTCCCTGAGCCAAAGATCTTTCTCTCAGTACAGCAGTCAGTACCTCCATCAGAATCTTTGCTATTGATGTAAAATGCATCTCAGTATTGGTGTATGAATGAGACTTATATGCAATAGGTGCAGTGTCTCCCTAGTTGAATGTAATATAAGTATACCCTGATGCACCCGCAATGATGCAGATCACCAGGTTGGTGGTGTTTACGCATGTGTGTAGATGTTTTGAAGATAGCATGTCAGCTTGTACTGAACATAGTATTTGTGTGTTCAGGTGCCCAATGTGTGCTTAAAAAGTCTGGACGCATCAAGTCGTCGACGGGTTTTTTCCACTCTGCATAATCTGGAATGTAACTTCTGCAGAATTGCAGGGAACCCCAAGTTTCTTTAAGGTGTTTGCTGGTTGTAGAAGTGCACATTTCTCACAGAAATGTGTTGCTAGGCCTTTGCCTTCACTTGACAGCTCATATCCTAAAAATAGGAGATTGAGGAGGACTATCTTTGATTTTGTGAAATTAGGTTTTTTGTAGCTCATGTGAGCAAATCCCAATATTGTGCAATCCACTCTTGCCAAGTATGTTAAAAGGTCATCACCCGTCAGATAGATGTAATCGACATAGGATATTGCCTGATCATCATATTCTTGCAGAAGTTGTGTAACCAGGGCTGAAAAAAACCGAGCTGTTCCTATCCCCCTAAGGCAAATGGCAGAACTGCTTTTGTGACCCGAGTGCGCTATATGCGGTCAAATTGTAACGGTTGCATAATCAAATCCCTTGGTTCGGCTCATTGTTCAATAAGTCCACCTCCTGATAACATCAATTCTGCTTGCTATAATAGCACAAAAACTCAAGGTGATCAAGTGAGGGAAGGAAGGAAAGGGACCAGCAGAGAAGGAGACCTGTAAAACAAACACAACACACTTTATATGGTGAGACTGCTGCAATGATTCCTAATATATTCCCTTGTATTATAATTTACCTGAAAAAGAAAATAACTTTGTTTTAAATTTGGGCAATAAATTGATTCCATGTGGCTTCAAAACGACTATGGTGTTTCTGATATGATGCTGCAACAGTAATTATACATCTAGTATGCTTATAACCCTTACAACGTCTTTAGAACCAATTTAGTGGATACCTACCAAACAACCTAAATGGTACTGCCTCACAGGAGGTGAACCATCACTAAAGATTCATAAAGACACCTGTTAGAAATGGCAAAATATGAAACATAATCAGAGACATAGAACATAACTCCTTCCTTCTCTCTTTCACATGGCAATGCTTGGAGAGGGAGAGAGATAACATCAATCATTTATTCTCTATAATCATGGCATCCAGAAATCCTTCGCGATCCCAAATTCTCATTCTTGAAATCATACAGCTGAAACAAAGCTAACTTTATCAGCAAGTCACAAATACTCCTTCGGGGCCACTTCCGGGAATTCCCATAATTATCTCATGCAGAAAAAGTGTTTTCCAGGAACGTGATACATTTATATGAATATCTAGATAGTCTATCCTATCATGGAAACAACAACAACAAATGCACCATTTATGTGCCCGAACACCTGGGCACGCTTTGCTTCTCCACACATCCAGGTTTCAAACAGCAATTTCAAACAAAAACGTCATCCAAGTGCCGTAACAAGCCATGAACAGAGAGCTGACACTAAAATATGAGCTCCTCTCGCTGTTAGCTAATAGCCTACTGGGGGCACGCTATATTGTATAAAAACGACTTTGGTGTGAAGCATCCTTACTACTACCAGAATCAGCACTTGTTCTGAAAAAGCGGCAGGCAGGAACCAGGAAATGCCAAACAAATATTTAGCCTTGCGATGATCGTGGAAGCAATACCTATAGGTTCTGCTTCAGATCGCCGGCAACCAATGAAGTCCATAATGCATCCCAGATGGGTGAGAGCGCCCATGGGAGATGTAGCTCTAACAACGACAAAGTATGCATATTTCCACTACCCTGTCAGGACTTGAAATAGTGTTAATACATGAGAGAGGGTCAGAAAGGAAGTCACTTGATTTAACAGAGGACCTGCTTGTGAGAAGTTGGCCCGATATGCAACGTTCGCTATTCTAGCGACCGCTATGTATCGTTCCAACGACCCTTATGGTGTTTGGTTGTAAGTCAACCTATAGACCAGCTATCCTAGTAGCGTGGATACGAGCAGTCTAAGGCTAAAGACTCGAGAGGGCGTGTTAAGCCAGCTGTTTACCACACATGTACCCCTTGAACACCCAGTGAAAGGACACCACACAAGTGTTATGAAAATAAACAGTATATTTATTAAGAATCACAACAGCCCTGTACTCTTTATGAGGACAGGGTACTAAGCACAAATCAAATCTCTTTAGCAAATACTTCAAGTGCACAATTAAAACAAGTGTCCGAGGACACGGAAAGATTAAGGTCTCGGGCGGACCCGATAAGGCAAGTCGGAAGCGAGGGACTCGGGACCCTAGAGTAAGGAGGCTATGCAGGCACCGAAATGCCGAGTTACCTAGCCACGAGGGCTGCGGCTGCACAAGTCTTACAGGCGTCGGGGTCTTCGCTGACGAGCCAGGAGCCGGAAGAAAAGGAGTTGCTGGCCGGCGACCAGTGCTGAATAGTTCGTAGAGATCCAAGCCTGGATCGGAGATTGAAGAAACCTGAAAGCAGAGGGGACCAAGTTCGTACTACTAGCCAGTAGTCAGAGGGTACCAGGAAGGCACCGGTTGGCCGTCACCTCGACCAGGTGAGTGGGCGACGCTAGGCTCTGCAGTCTCACGGACCAGGAGGCGTTGTCGGCGACCACGGCGGAGGTGCGAGCTGTCCCACGAAGGATGATGCTGTCGGCGTCGCTGGGCCCAGGATGGGGCAACAAGCCTTGGCAGTTCTCAGGGCCACGTGGTGGGCCTAAGATGGCGTCTTGAGTGGACCAGGAGGGTCCGGGGTGCTTCTCGCAAAGATGGAAGCAAGGGCCAGTCTGGAGCAACCAGACCAGCAGTGATGATTCTCGGATGTCGTCACAGAAGGACACAAGCCAGCGGCTAGTGACCAGACAACGTGCTGAGCAGCGAGCAGAAGGGCCCCACGCAGATCGTGGAGAGGCTGGGAGACTGCACTTCGGTGCTGGAGCGGCTCAGGGTCGGGGCTTCTCGGACCCCAGAGCACTCACCAGAGAGTTACCTCGATGGTCGTGCTGGCGTTAAGAGCGTGCAGGTTCTGATGATGGCCGGTCCCTCGAGGTCTCGTCGCACCCACAGATCACAGCTGAGCTGATGACGCGGGTAGAGGTCGGAGGTGCCAGGGAAGCCGGTTCTCGTCGAGCTGGGCCGTCGGATTCCTTGAGGAAGGACTTACAGCAAACCGCAGAGTTCTTAGATGGTGCCCGCTGATGCAGGGTGACTACTCCTTGAGAAGAGTCTTGAGTGTCCTTTCGTAGAAAGTAGTTCTTGATTCAAAGATGATCTAATTTGGAAGGGTCCCCGCTCCGGTCTTTATTCTAAAGAAAGGGGTGGGTACATGACTAGGTCCTGCCCTAAGGGTGGGGGTAGTTACGCCCCTCTCCCCTGCCGGACTTTCCCCAGGCCAGGGCTGTCGCCCCTGGAACTGGTTCTAACCGGCAGATGCGTAGTGAGCGCCGGGGTGCCACTCCGCAGTCACCTTCTCGCCAAAGCCCTACCTACCCAGAATACACAAACCCTGTCTGGGACGGTGCGAACACCGCCCTCGACGGGAAACCCTTTGTCCAAGTGCTCCTCGCTGGAAGGACTCCCAGCAGCAGGAGGTCAGACTCGTGTCTGTGGTGGCAGCATCCATTTTGTGGAGCTGAGGCTTCAGTTAACTTTAACCGGGGTTCACGGTTACGTGCATGTCGTGTCCCTCTAGAAGGGTGGGATGCTAACCTCATCGCCAGAATTGGTGAGAGGGCAGCACCCCGATTCGTATGACACCTTACTCGACATGCCTGGATAACGCGACACCGGAGTTACCGTTATGGTACGCGTTATCATGGAACAGCCATTGGGTCTTGATTCCGCAAGCTGCAACCGGGCTCGGCTCGGGCCTGAACCTAGCTCACACGAGCCCACGCACTCTGCCTTCAGGATTGTTAAGGCCTGCCATAGGAGTGACTGATAGGAACTCGGGTGTCCATTGTATGGTTAGATATAGAGCTACTATACCTAAAGCGAAGGGTGGTTACACGGCTTCGCCCCAGCTGTCGTGCAGCCAGTTGTGTCAAATTTAGGAGGCCAGCCAGGGGTGGCATAATACATGCTTCAGCCCCTGGCGGCCCTGGGTACACCTATGCCCTGCGTTACGGGGTCTGATAAGGTGGCCCAATACCAATTGGTAAATGCACCTAGGGCACATATCGTAATTTAGAAAGAGAACAGCCAGGCTGTGGGTCTGATTAGCAGGCCCACAGCCAGAGAAAGTCGTAAACCAGTGAAACAAAAGCAAAAAATCTGGGTGATCATAGGATTGCAGACCCTACTCTCCTACATGACCCCCCCCAAACGTCGGAACAATAAGCTAACCTTGACCAGGTGAGTCTTCTTGTTCTAAGTGGAAATATCTGGAGAGCCCATCGGCATTGCCATGATCAGTACCAGGTCTATGCTCCACTGTAAAGTCCATCCCCTGTAGGGAAATGGACCACCTAAGCAGTTTGGGGTTTTCACCCTTCATCTGATTTAGCCACAAGAGGGGCTTATGGTCGGTCTGAATCTTGAAGTGAGTGCCAAACAAGTATGGCCTCAGCTTCTTCAGGGCCCAAACCACAGCAAAGGCCTCCCTCTCAATAGCTGACCAATTCTTCTCTCTAGGGGTCAGCCTTCTGCTTATAAAAGCAATGGGCTGGTCTTGACCATCAAAATTCAGTTGAGAAAGAACAGCTCCCACACCCAACTCAGAAGCATCTGTTTGGACAATGAATGGTTTGGAGTAGTCCGGACTCTTGAGGATAGGCGCCGTGCACATGGCCTGCTTTAGGTCATCGAATGCTTTTTGACAGCTCGCTGTCCACTGAACCTTTTTTGGCATTTTCTTACTTGTCAGTTCGTTTAATGGTGTCACAATGGAACCATAGTTCCTGACAAACTTCCTATAGTAACCAGTCAGGCCCAAGAAAGCTCGAACCTGA
Source organism: Lissotriton vulgaris (assembly GCF_964263255.1). Taxonomy (NCBI): domain Eukaryota; kingdom Metazoa; phylum Chordata; class Amphibia; order Caudata; family Salamandridae; genus Lissotriton; species Lissotriton vulgaris. Next base: position 1,410,879,329 of record NC_141696.1, read on the forward strand.
GTCTGGGTGGTTGGAGGAGCCCAGTCCCTGATTGACTGTATCTTGCTCTCCAGCGGCTGAACCTGACCTCCACCTACAAGGTGGCCCAGGTATACAACCTGTGTCTGCCCTATCTGGCACTTGGTGGCCTTGATAGTGAGACCTGCTGCTTGCAGTGCCTCTAACGTCTTCCGCAGGTGGACCAGGTGATCCTCCCAGGTGGAGCTAAAGACAGCGATATCGTCAAGATACGCCGCACAGAAGTCATCCAGCCCAGTAAGGACTTGATTCACCAACCGTTGGAAGGTGGCAGGTGCATTTTTCAGACCAAAGGGCATTACCACGAACTGATAATGCCCACCAGGGGTTGAAAATGCGGTTTTAGGCTTGGCGTCCTCAGCTAACCTGATTTGCCAATACCCAGCTGTCAGGTCAAACGTACTTAAGTAGTTGGCCGAAGCCAATCTATCGATAAGCTCGTCTGCCCTTGGTATTGGGTGGGCGTCAGTCTTAGTGACTGCATTGAGACCCCTGTAGTCTACGCAAAACCTCATCTCTCTCTTACCACCCTGGGTGTGAGGTTTCGGCACTAGAACTACGGGACTAGCCCAAGGGCTATCCGAGGGTTCAATGACTCCCAGCTCCAACATTTTCTGCACTTCACTTTTGATGCAGTCTCTAACGTGATCAGGCTGCCTGTAGATTTTACTCTTGACGGGCAAGCTGTCACCAGTGTCAACCTCATGGGTGCACCAATCGGTCTGACTGGGTGTTAGAGAAAACATATGCCTGAACGACTGAAGAACCTGTTTACAGTCGCTCTGTTGATGTTCGGAGAGGCTGCCACAAAAGACAACACCATCTACCGAGCCATCATCAGGATTCTGAGTGAGCAGGTCGGGGAGAAGGTCACTCTCCTCTTCCTGTCCCTCATCTAGGGCCATGAGCAAACTCATGTCCTTCCTGTCGACATATGCTTTTAGCCTGTTGACATGAAGCACCCTGTGGGGGCTCCGGGGAGTTCCCAGGTCGACCAGGTAGGTGACCTCTCCCTTTTTCTCCAGGATGGTGTAGGGCCCGGACCATTTGTCCTTGAGTGCTGCTGGGGCCACTGGCTCCAACACCCACACCTTCTGTCCGGGCTGGTAAACAGTCAAGACAGCCTTTTGGTCATGCCAAGCTTTTTGGAGTTCTTGGCTGGCCTTAAGGGTTTCAGATGCCTTTTCCATGTATTCAGCCATCCGCGAGCGGAGGCCAAGCACATAGTCCACTATGTTGGCTGCAGGCTTTTTGAGAGGTCTCTCCCATCCTTCCTTCACCAAACACAGGGGTCCCCTTACAGGATGCCCGTACAGAAGTTCAAAAGGGCTGTAGCCAACCCCCTTCTGTGGGACTTCTCTGTAGGCGAACAAGAGGCAGGGGATCAGGACGTCCCATCTACGCCGAAGCTTTTCCGGTAGTCCATGAATCATCCCTTTTAGGGTCCTGTTGAACCTCTCAACAAGCCCATTGCATTGTGGATGATAGGGCGTAGTGAACTTGTAGTTAACACCACACTCCTTCCACATAGCAGTTAAATAGCTCGACATAAAGTTTGCACCTCTGTCGGAGACGACCTCCTTAGGGAAGCCCACTCTGGAGAACACTCCAACTAGGGCTCTTGCCACAACAGGTGCTGTAGTGGTCCTAAGGGGAATAGCTTCAGGATACCTGGTGGCATGATCCACTACCACCAGTATAAACTTGTGCCCTGATGCTGTAGGTGGTTCCATGGGACCGACGATGTCGATCCCCACCCGTTCAAAGGGCACCCCCACCACAGGCATTGGTATAAGGGGGGCCTTTGTCGTGCCACCTGACTTACCACTGGCTTGGCAAGTGACACAGGAGCGGCAAAACTCCTTGGTATCTTCGTTCATGTGAGGCCAGTGAAAGTGTGAGACAAGCCTGTCCCACGTTTTCGTCTGGCCTAAGTGACCTGCTAAGGGAATCTCGTGGGCCAAGGTAAGTAGGAAACCACGCTGAGACAAGGGTACAACCAGCCTCCTGGTCATGCCAGGCTTGGGGTCTCTTGACTCAGTGTACAGGAGTCCATCTTCCCAGTATACCTTGTGGGTACCTGTGGCGTTCCCAGCAGCCTCAGCAGCAGCCTGCTGTCTGAGGGGTTCAAGAGAAGGGCAGTCTAACTGGTCCTTCCCCAGGTCCTCCCTTGAGGGTCCCCCTGAACCCAAGAATTCAACTTGATCAAGTTCGAATTCCTTAGGCTCAGTTTCCCTCAATTCCTGTAGGTCAGCCTCCTCTGAGACTTGATCCTCGACCTGGGGCAAGGGGGAAGGCGCAGCCTTAACCCTACTGCTCTTTTTCTTGGGAGGTGTCTGGTCCGTTGTTCCAGGATCCAGCACCTGTTCAGTGGGGCATTTCCTGACCTGTGACCTAGTCACAGCGAACACATGTGCTGGCAACCCTAACATTTCCATGTGAGTCCGGTGCTCCACTTCTGACCATTGTGACGACTCCAAATCATTGCCCAACAAACAATCCACTGGGAGGTCTGGACTAACTACAACCTTCTTGTGGCCAGTTACCCCTCCCCAGGAGAAAGCTACAATTGCCATACTGTGATTGGTAGTGACATTGCTTGCATTGGTCACCAGGAATTCTGTACCTGGCATGATCTGTCCAGGGTCCACAAAGTTAAGCGTCACCATGGTGACGCTGGCACAAGTGTCCCTATAGGCCTGAGCCATCTTTCCATTTATGAAAGGCGTCTGTCGGTATTTGCCCAAAGTATTGGGGCTTACGTCAGGGGATACGTCTGCGTCCCCTGTACTGACAAGGACAGCCTGAGTGAGTGTGCCAACTAAGTTGTCACGCCCCTCAGAACCCAGGGTTAACCCTACTAAACCCTTGGGAGGCGCACTACCACTGCTGACTGTACTAGGGGGCACAGGTGCCTTAGGGGCTGCAGTGGCAGGAGTCTGCCCTCCTCCTTTCTTGGTGCACTCACTAAACCAGTGAGACTTACTTTTACAGTACTGGCACCATCTTTTGGATTGGCCTTCTTTCTTCTTTTGGGGAGCCTGACCCCCACCCTCTTTGGGTTGTTGGGGACCTGTCGAAGACTTCTGGTCATTTTGTTCCCCTTTAGAATCTTTACCCTTCTGGTCTGCTTTCTTCTGACCACCTTGATTCTGGCCCTGGTTCTGTTTAACTCTTGTACAAACCCATCTGTCTGCCTTCTTTCCCAATTCTTGGGGAGAGGTCAGATCCGAGTCGACAAGATGCTGATGCAACAACTGGTTCTGACAATTGTTTAAAATTTGTTCTCTCATCATCAAATTATACAATCCTTGATAATCAGTAACCTTACTGCCCAGCAACCAGCCCTCAAAAGCCTTAGTGGCACAATCGACAAAATCAGACCAATCTTGAGACTGCGTTTTCTGGGTATCCCTGAACAGCACCCTGTACTGCTCAGTGGTTAGGCCGAACCCTTCAACGAGTGTATTTTTCAAGATTTGGTAATTGTTAGCATCCTCCACCCTTGTGGTGAGGAGCTTGTCTCTTCCTTTTCCTTCAAAGGAGAGCCACAAGATAGCTGCCCACTGACTCTGGGGAACACCCTGCACAGTGCAGGCCCTCTCCAAAGCAGTAATCCATTTGTGGATGTCGTCCCCTTGTTTAAAGGGGGGCACTATCTTTCCAAGGTGTTTCGTATCGAAACTCTTTTCCCTATGACTAGGTACATTGCTGCCACCAGTGGGGACTACCCCACTTAACTGTTGCTCTCTAGCAAAGGCAAGCCTTTCTTTGGCCAGGGCAAGTTCTTCCCTTTCGATCCTCAGATTGGCTGCCCTTTCCTTAGCTTCGTACACTCTCCTCTGAGGGGACGTCATCCCTCTCTGAGAAGAGTTGTGAGAGCCATTGGTTCGAAGGGATCCGCCAGAGTCTCTTGACAGAGATCGGGCTCGTCCATTCCCAATGTTAAGCTGACCTGATAGTGGCCCCAGGGGTCCCCCAGTACCGCTATCATGTTTGCTTAAGTTGGACCTGCTTAGTCTGACGACTTCTACCTGTCCCTTATCTGCCTCATCCCCAGAGAGATCCTCATCCTCATCCTCCTCCACATCTTCGTTCTCAGTCGCGAGGTGGATGAGGTCAGGATCGTCTCGGGTTCCCTCGAGGGGAGGCATGTCTCCTTCTGGATTAGAAGAGCTACGAAGTTTCTCAGCTCTCCTGGCATCATAAGTCTCCAAGAGACCAATCAGAAAGGACGTTGTGGGGTTAGACCCCTGCTGAATCTTCCTGGAGTGACACAGTCGTCTTAACTCCTTGAAGCTCAGCACAGTATATCCTGAAGGGATGACCTGTGGAGGGTCAACTGACACAAGGGGAGACCCAGAGTTTCCTCCTTTGTCCGACATACTGGTTCTAGTGTGGTGTAAGTGATGCACCTACCTACACTACGTGTTTACCTACTGTACCCTCGCTAAGAGTTGTAGCCAAGGTGTGCTAAGCCTTGAGGCGCTACAACAGCTGGTTCAGTAGAACTCAGAGTATTCTAAGCTTTTAGTTATATGTACTAACAGTACTTGTGCGATCTTTCAACAAGATATTCTTAGGATACGTGTGGTAAAACAACAGCAAGCTCAAATCCCAACCGCTGCTCACCAATGTGAGAAGTTGGCCCGATATGCAACGTTCGCTATTCTAGCGACCGCTATGTATCGTTCCAACGACCCTTATGGTGTTTGGTTGTAAGTCAACCTATAGACCAGCTATCCTAGTAGCGTGGATACGAGCAGTCTAAGGCTAAAGACTCGAGAGGGCGTGTTAAGCCAGCTGTTTACCACACATGTACCCCTTGAACACCCAGTGAAAGGACACCACACAAGTGTTATGAAAATAAACAGTATATTTATTAAGAATCACAACAGCCCTGTACTCTTTATGAGGACAGGGTACTAAGCACAAACCAAATCTCTTTAGCAAATACTTCAAGTGCACAATTAAAACAAGTGTCCGAGGACACGGAAAGATTAAGGTCTCGGGCGGACCCGATAAGGCAAGTCGGAAGCGAGGGACTCGGGACCCTAGAGTAAGGAGGCTATGCAGGCACCGAAATGCCGAGTTACCTAGCCACGAGGGCTGCGGCTGCACAAGTCTTACAGGCGTCGGGGTCTTCGCTGACGAGCCAGGAGCCGGAAGAAAAGGAGTTGCTGGCCGGCGACCAGTGCTGAATAGTTCGTAGAGATCCAAGCCTGGATTGGAGATTGAAGAAACCTGAAAGCAGAGGGGACCAAGTTCGTACTACTAGCCAGTAGTCAGAGGGTACCAGGAAGGCACCGGTTGGCCGTCACCTCGACCAGGTGAGTGGGCGACGCTAGGCTCTGCAGTCTCACGGACCAGGAGGCGTTGTCGGCGACCACGGCGGAGGTGCGAGCTGTCCCACGAAGGATGATGCTGTCGGCGTCGCTGGGCCCAGGATGGGGCAACAAGCCTTGGCAGTTCTCAGGGCCACGTGGTGGGCCTAAGATGGCGTCTTGAGTGGACCAGGAGGGTCCGGGGTGCTTCTCGCAAAGATGGAAGCAAGGGCCAGTCTGGAGCAACCAGACCAGCAGTGATGATTCTCGGATGTCGTCACAGAAGGACACAAGCCAGCGGCTAGTGACCAGACAACGTGCTGAGCAGCGAGCAGAAGGGCCCCACGCAGATCGTGGAGAGGCTGGGTGTGATCCAGCTCCCCGGGGCACCCGACCCCTAGCCGACCCCTCACCTTTGTTACCATCTCACCCCGCATCATGCCCGCGTAGACGAAAAGGGTCCACAACAACCGCGTCCAGGGGGGCGTGGCTTGGACGCCGATCGGGATGGCGGCGTGAGCTCGTAGCTCCGCGCGGATTCCCGCTAATTCTCCTGTTTTTCGGGACCCCAGGCGACCCGGAGAAGACGTTCCTGCCCTCTGAAGTGTAGGGGGACAGCTGGGCGTAATCGGTTCATTGCTGGGGGACTGCTGGCCCCGAGGAGATCGAGGAAGAGGCGGCCGAGGTGTAGACCAGTGTGTATAGAAAATGGCGGCGAGGAGATCGGATGGTCCCGGACTACAGCCCTGAGACCGGCTGTCGCCAAGCAGAGAGGGACCCTGCACCCGACTGCCCGACGCACTGGGATTGGTGGCGCGAAGCCTTGAGCCCGGGGGACGCTGCTCGATTCACCCAGGGGACCCGGGGCCCTCGTCGGCCGCCGTCCCGAGACTCATCCTCCCCCCACCGGACTAGTGGGGGTGACGGACCGGAGCTCATCCGCCTGGTCATTGCTCCTGCGACCATTGGCGGTGACACTGTGCTGCCTGGTGCCCGGTGCTCGGCACGGGCTCACGAGAGCGCCTCACAGAAAGGGTGGCCGGACTTGTGACGCAGCGCCCTGACATGGCGGCGATCGAAGGGCCGACACCCGGGAGCCGCGAAGGGGACTCGGCGACATCGACCCGGTTGAGTGAGAATCCCTCCCCGGAGCTTGACCAAGAACAGCGGCTGAACCGGCGCTTGGATGCCATCCTTGAGGCGATCATCTCCACCAAGGAGGCGTTACATAACGACATTGCCCAAGTGGCCACGGGCCTGGGGCTGCTGCGTGCGGATCACGCGAAGCTGGCGGATCGGGTCAAGGATCATGACCAACTGTTGCTGGACCTGAAGCCCTCGGTGGTGACTGCGGAGCACAGGATTACAGACATTTTGGCCCGGTTGGACATTCTGGAACGGAGGGCGGAGGATGCCGAAGGCCGTAATAGGCGGAACAACGTGCGGGTCGTAGGCCTGCCGGAACGGATTGAGGGGGAGGATGCGGTGGCCTACATGGAGAACTGGTTCCGCACTGTGGTGGCACCGGAGGGGCTTACTCCATTTTTCACCCTGGAGCGAGCCCACCGGGTGCCCGCTCGCCCGCCGGGGCTTGGCCGCCCCCCCCGTCCAATGGTGGTGCGGCTCCTCCATTATAAAGATCGGGACCTTCTCATCCAGCGGGCAAGGATGTCGGGTCCTTACGGGGTGGAGAACAGCAAGGTGACGATATTTCCGGACTACACGCAGGCGGTCCAAAAGGACAGGGCATCGTTCCTTGCTGTGAAGAAGGAGCTCAGGGAGGAAGGCATTCAGTACTCCTTGCTCTACCCGGCCAAGCTGCGGATTATCATGGATGGCACCACACACTTTTTCCAAACTCCGGACGATGTTTGGCACTGGCTTGAGTTGTACAGAGCGGGGACGGACAGGACGCACCAAAGTAGACGAGACCAGCCCAAGCAGCCCAGGGTGCGGCAGTCTCAACGTATCAGGTCCCGCAACAGGCGCCAGCGGGAGAAGCGGGAGGCCCAAATGGCGGCGGAGAAGAGGAACGCACTCGCGGCGACGGCGGCAATTACAGGGTCGCATCAGAATAGTGAACGAGCCGAAACGGACTCGGGAGGAGAGGGCAGCAGAACAGGAGAGGAACTTTCGGAGGCGGAGAGCCAGAAGGGGCCGACAGTGACCCCACAGACTTCGGATAGTATTATCTGCGGCTAAGACAGACTTTGGTCTTGATCGGGACTTCATGGTAGGGTGATATCCTGTTGTTGGAGGGCGGGTTGCAGGGTGGGGGAGCGGAGTGTATCTGAGGGGATGAAGGGCGGACGCGGGCTCCGCTGGCTGGGGTCGGCGGCGACTCACCCCCCCTAGGCCCTTAAGGCCGACTGTGGTGGAGACCACAGGGTAGGTGTGCAAGTAGTTGGTTCAAGGTTTGGATGGGGGCGGCCATTGGGTTCGTATGCTCTGTCCTGGGGAGTGGGGGTTGGGGAATGTTTCAGTTTTGGGGTTGTTGGGGGGGGGGCAACTGCATTGGGGGGGTCATGGACCGTGGGAGTGTGAAATGGACTGTACGGACTTGGTATGGGGACATTACCTAATTTGAAATGCCTAACGTGGAATGTCCGGGGGCTGCGGACTATGGTGAAACGCCACAAAGTGCATGCATACCTGGTACGCAGGGGAGTTCAGATAGCTATGCTCCAGGAGACTCATCTCACTAAAAAAGAGTGCGCTGCCTTGCAGAAAAGATGGCGGGGCCAGGTTTTTGGCACCACTTATTCAGCGTATGCCAGGGGGGTCTTGATCTGGGTGAGGGCGGGGATCCCCTTCCAGGTCCTGAATCAGGTAATAGATCCGGACGGCAGGTTTGTAGCGGTGGAGGGGAGACTGTATGGACGGGACGTGGTTTTATGTTGTGTTTATGCACCTAACACTGACCAAGGCCGATACTTTGATGGCCTCTCGGGGTCCTTGGCCTCTTTCCGGGCGGGTCCGATAGTATTAGGGGGGGACTTCAATTCAATTACGGATGTGGCTCTGGATAGGTCCCATCCCCCCCTAGTAGACTCTCCTGTGCGCAGGCTGGCCGCGCACAGGAAGGACTGGCAAGAACGGTGGGGGTTGCTGGATGTCTGGAGGGAGAAGCACAGGGGAACCAGGGATTACTCCTTTTATTCTGCCTTACATGATTTGCATGTTAGGATTGATTCGGTGCTCTGTGGGGGCTCTCTAGCGCCATTGATCACCCATGCTGAGTATCTTGCTAGGACGATATCTGATCATAACCCCCTGTTGGTGCATATTCAATGGCAGAGGGAGCGCTCAGTAATTCCAACATGGCGGCTTCGGCCGGAGACGCTAGAGGATTCTGTGTTCGACGATGCGGTCCGGCAGGGCATTGATAGTTATTTCGGTGTGAACGCAGGAACGGCGACGAGCAGGTCTGTTGAATGGGATGCAATGAAAGTGGTGGTGAGAGGGGTGTGCCTGGGTAGGTTCTCGAATGCTCGAACGACTGTGCTGAATGACCTAATGAAAGCGGAGGAGACTTTGAGGGACCTGGAACGCCGCAGGCCAACTAAGCCAGGTTTACAGGCCCAGTTACTGGACGCGAAGGAAGTGGTGGCCGCGGAGACGGAACGTTTGAGATGCTATGATTATAGGCAGTACATGATTAGGGCGCACGCAGAAAGGGACAAGGTGGGTACCCTCTTGGCCAGATTAGCTAGCCCGGAACTTAGGGGTTGCCCGATCCTCAGCATTACTGACGCACAGGGAGAGATGGTGTACTCTCAGGCGGGTGTAGTAGACCGCTTTCGGGGTTACTATGAGGAATTGTACCGGAGTCAGCTGGGAGTGGGGGTGCAGGACATTGTGGAGTACCTGGGGGAGAGGCCGCTTCCGGTCTTGGACGAGGGCGACGCGACGGACCTGGGTAGCCCGATCACGCTAACGGAAATTCGAGTGGCTATCAAACATATGGCCCGTAACAAGACGCCAGGGGTGGACGGCCTCCCAATCGAATTCTATCAGCACTATGTAGACGCTCTGGCGCCCAGGCTGCTGGTGGTATATACGGAGGCCTTCGAGAAGGGGGTGTTGCCTGCCTCCATGCGGGAGGCCTTGATAGTACCACTCCTCAAGCCTGGCCGGGATGCCGCGGACGTGAGGTCTTATCGCCCACTGTCCATGCTGACGGTGGATTACAAGATCCTGAGTCGCATCCTAGCCACTAGACTGGCCCCGCACATGACGGGCCTGGTGCACAGGGACCAGGCCGGGTTTATACCCACGAGGAGTACGGCGATGAATATCCGCCGCCTAGTGGGAATAATGGACGCCATCTTGGAAGGGGAGGGGTCGCCAGCGGTACTGTCCGTGGATATTGAGAAGGCCTTCGATAGTTTGGAATGGCCTTTCCTGGATGGAGTGCTGGAGCGGTTTGGCATGGGCGATGGGTTTAGGAGGTGGACGAGGGTCTTGTATACCTCGGCGACGGCGAGGGTACGATTGGGCGGCCTGGTATCCGCCGCGTACCCGGTGGGCAGGGGGACACGACAGGGATGCTCTCTCTCCCCTCTATTGTTTGCCCTGGCGATGGAACCCTTGGCGGTCCATGCGAGGTCCGGCGACCGTTACGCGGGAGTGGTGGGGGATGGGCAATGGCACTATATATCGCTTTATGCGGATGACCTACTCCTGTACCTAGCAGACACCTCGGGGGCGTTGGTCGGAGCGATGGCTCTGCTGTCCGAGTTCGGCCGATTGTCGGGCCTTAGGGTCAATTGGGCAAAGACCTGTGTGTTTCCGCTGAGAGCGGGATCGCCAGCCCCTAGCAGCGACCTGGGTGTGACGTGGGAGCCCTCTTGCATCGTCTACTTGGGGGTCCGCATTTACCACTCGGCCGCCGACCTCCTGGAGGGTAACATTGGCCGTTGGGTCCGGTCACTGCGGGGTAGTTTGTCTTTCTGGTCGACCCTACCGCTGACAGTCCTGGGCAGGCTAGCGTTGTTGAAAATGGTGGTGCTCCCGCGCTTCCTTTATTATTTCCGAACGCTACCGGTTTGGATTCCCCAGGGGGTGTTTAGGGACCTGCGGTCCATGATAATTGGCTTTCTGTGGGGGCATGGCCGTCGTAGGGTAGCCTTGAGCACGCTCCTTCGCCCCAAGCTGGAGGGGGGCATGGCTGTGCCCGATCTTGAGCTATATTATTTGGCGGCGCAGTTGCAGGTCCTAACGCAGAATGTGGCCAGGGTGTTCCGGGGGCCGGAGGAAGACCGGGGTCGGGGGATACAGCGCCACGTGCTGTCGTACATCATTATGCAGCAACGGCTCGAATTACGGGCCCTCACCATGGAGGAGCGGACGCTCCGGTTGTGCTGGCAGAGGAGCCTCCGGAGAGCGAGAGCATCGCGGCCTTATGCCCCGGAGATCCCGATCGGGATGTTGACGGCTTTACCGCACGGAGGGGACTGGTCCCCGCTGATGGATTGGGAGGACGCGGGGTTGCAGGTGGTGGGCGACTTGTATATAGATGGGTCGTTGGCACCGTTTGATGCGCTCCGGGACCAGTTCGGACTGCCTGAAGGGGGTTTCCTACTGCACGCGGCCATAGTGGCTGCTGTGCAAAAGCACTGGAAGGAGGGGCTCCTGGAACCCGCGACGACTATGGCATGCCAATATGTGGTGATGGCGGCTGGCACATTCAAAGCTGTGACGTGCCTCCATAACAGGATGCTGCACGATGGGCTGGAACCACTCCATGGGCTCAAGGCTAAGTGGGAGGAGAGCGTTGGCCGGCCCATACCGGATACGGCATGGGGCCATATCCTGCGACGCACGTGGAAGGGCACTAGGAATGCGCGCTTTCAGCAGGTCCATTTTTATGTGCTCCATAGGGCCTACCTAACCCCAGAGAAACTACAGCGGCACTTTAGGGTGCCGGATGCCTGTTGCCCCCGGTGCTTGTCCCCAGGGGCGGACATGGACCACTTGTTTTGGGGGTGTCCGCAACTGGGAACTTATTGGGCGGAGGTAGGGGACCTCCTGAATGAAGTGACTGACAGGGAGGTAGACTTCGACATGGCGACGTGTCTATTGCTCTGGTTCCCACATACTAAACACACCAAGGTGACCAGTAAATTTATGGATCTGGGTCTGATATTGGCTCAAAGGGAGATATCGTGGCACTGGAAGGCCAGGGGGGGTCCCTCACTGCGTAGATGGAAGAATGAGTTGCTGCGATGGTCTGACTGCGAGAGCGTGCTCCGGATGAAGCAAGCGGTGAAGTTGGGGAATGAGAAGGCTCTGGATGCAGCGCGTGCGTGGGAGTTAGTGGTACAGGCTCTGCGTGATGCTTTGGTTGAGGAGGAAGACGGCGAGGACTAAGCCGCTGGACACCGCGGGGCGAACACAGAAGTATGCCATCATGCACTGTAGTGGAACCATCCAGTTCAGTAGAGCGAAGCACACACCTTAGCAGTTGCCAGGGGGGGGGGGCGTTGGGGGGGTTAGTTATAGAGGGGGTTGGGGAGGGCCGGAAGCCGTTGGAGGGTTGCTGGTGGTGGCCTGGATCTCCTGGGACTGGGGGTTTTGAGTGGCGGGCGGATTGAGTGGTTGGAACGGCCTGGCACGAAGGCCCAAATAGCCTAGAACAGGCCCCGATGGGGGCGATTACGTTGATACCTTGGAGATGGCTGACGGGACTGTTGTTGTGGGTGGGGGGGTAAAAGCAGATACTCAAAACGACCTTCCGCCAGGGTCCCAATGGGACGTACACTGTGTTGTGCTCCTCCGGAGCGATCTGATATGCCGCCCGGCCTCCGGGATGCGGGCTGAATGGCTGTGTACAATTGTGAACTGTTACTGGTGGGAGGGGCCCACAAATGTACTGGCTGATTACCTTTTTCCTGCTGTTTATAACTCTGCAATAAAAATATATTTAAAAAAAAAAAAAAAAAACAACCGCGTCCATGACGACAGAAATCCCGCCCCTCTCTCCCCTGCAGGATCCAATCCAGTGGAACGGGGAACCGGAAGGACATTCCTACGACCCCGGAAGTCCCGCCTCCTTACAGCCAGCCGGAGATAGAAAAGACGGAAGGAGAGAGACTGGCGGCGTCGAAGGATCGTGGCAGGAGCTTTCGGCTGGAGCGGTGACGGACGGAGAAGACGGGAACGGCGATAGCGAGGAGTGGACCGAAGAGTGGTGGAGTCCCACGGAGGTGGCTGAAGAGCGGCCGTAACTCGGACGAGAGTTACGGCGGAGCGCGTGAGTACCAGTTCCATTTGAGAGCACATTAGGTGCACTGTGTATATAGTAGAATCCCCTCTCGCTGTAAATTGTTCCCCGCTATCCTAGACACGTCACCATTAGGCACTAGACCGTTTGTATATAGAAATCCACCTAGCACTGTATAAAGAGCACACCCCTCCCCACCACCCTGTGCACTTCCTTGACTCTACCTTCCTCGACTCTTACCCGTACCTCCCTCACTCCCTTTTCGTTTCCCCACACGACCCGGGTACCGGTGACGGGATCAGACCACGAGTCCAGTTTACTAACGGCTCCTCTCTCTTCTCTTATTGCCCTCCGAGGTGTTCTCCGACCACCCAGAGACGGCTACACGCAAGACCAGGACGCCCCTCTGCCCCTCGGAAGATTTGGAAGAAGAGAGAAGAAGACACGCCGCCGACCCCAACACTGGACCCGACCCCTTCCTTGGTCACCACCGCCCACTGTGTATAGACTTAATAAAACACTATCGCTCACTATATCCGGCCTCCTCGCCTGATTTTCCAGTCCGCGGTCCGCCCACGATCACATCTGGTGTCAGAAGTGGGATTAACTGGAGGTATGGAGGCCGTGATGAAAAGGATGGCGGAGTCCCAGGAGCAGCTGGGCAAACTCATGGAGCAGTTCCTAAAAACAGCGGAGGATGACCGTGGACAACTCCATGATGTCTTAAAGGGACAGGGTACCACACATGTAGAAGCCATGGGGAAGTTGACCGACGTCTTAGGACAACCGAGACCAATGTCCTCCCTCCCGTCGGTGGTTCTCCAGAAGTATGTGCCGGGAGAAGACCCTGACTTCTTTTTTACCAACTTTGAACGGTTAGCACAGGCGGCCACCTGGCCAGCCGACCGATGGGCTCATTATCTCGGACCTCTGCTAACAGGGGATCTACAGGCCGCCTACCAACAAGCGAACATTCAGGGCAACACGCCATATGCAGATGTTAAGAAGTGCATACTTGAACGACTGGGTATTGACGAGGAAACGTACCGAGTACGACTACGACAGGTAAAGGAAGGTCCCCAGGAGACTCCTCGAGCACTCTCCTTTCGTATAAAAGACTTAGCCAATCGCTGGCTAAAACCTGACACCTCCACTAAAGAGAACATTCTAGAAAAAATATACTTGGAACAATTCCTATCATCCCTACTCCCGAACACCCAAAGGTGGGTACGCCAGCATGCCCATCTGACCTTGGACACGGCTATTGAAATTGCAAGCGCCTACAGCAGGGCCCAGGAAGCTCAGAGGGGAAGAGAAGAACACTCCCACCGATCACACCCTCCTACCGGTCCCCGACCTCCTCGTCCCCCTGTTCCCAGAAGGCCTGACCCACCACTTGTGTTCCCCGTTCCAATGGCACCCCGTCCTGTCAATCCCGGACCACAATGCTACAGCTGTGGAGGATTTGGCCATATCGCCAGAGTTTGTCCGCACAAAGAAGAGCCGATGGAAGTTGGGCTGGCACGTAATTATGTGTGTTCCGTACCGGGGAGCACCCCTCCTCCATTCAGATGTCCAGTAAATTTCGATGGACAAACCCTCATGGCCCTAACCGACACCGGGTGTCGACAGAGCGTCCTAAGGCCCCAGGCCTTATCACACCCCGTTCAACCTACTTCCAAAACGGTAGCCATTCAGTGTGTACACGGGGATACCAAGACCTATCCGACCACCCAGGTAAAGGTCCGACATGACAAGGATCCCGGTACCACTCTCACTGTGGGATTGATCCCTACCCTACCGGAACAGGCGATTCTGGGAAGCGATTATCCAGGATTACCTGCATTGCTTCGAGATACCACCGAATCCTTGACCCATTGGTGGGAAGAAGCACCCTTTCCGAATGGACTGTCCTCCCCTGTACAGACACACAAACCGTTTAAAACCAAAGCACAGAAAAGAAAGGAAAGAAGAGAATATACAGGCGCCTATCCAGTGATCCCAGAAGACCATCCTTGGCACACAGACCGGGAGTTCAGGGCAGCCCAACTGGAAGACCCTCTATTACAGGAAGCCTGGGGAAGGGCTGTGGAACAAGAGGATCCCCTTATCGTAGGTCCCTACTTTTTCAAGAAAAATGGGCTGTTATATCGCAAGGGTGGGAACCAACAGAACCCCCAACTCCTGGTCCCCGGACCCTTTCAGGAGAAGGTACTCTTCCTGGCCCATAGTCACCTGCTGGGAGGCCATTTCGGAGAGGAAAAGACTAGTCAGACAATTCTGGATAAATTCTACTGGCCTGGGATTTTCCAACACATCAAAAGGTTTTGTAAAGAATGTCCAGTATGCCAGAGACATAGCAGATACAAACCCCCTAGGGCACCGTTACAACCCCTTCCCGTGATTGATGTCCCCTTCAGTAGGGTAGGGATGGACATAATTGGGCCCCTGTTACCCTCCCGCAGCGGATGTCGATATGACCTGGTCATTGTGGACTATGCAACCCGATTCCCTGAAGCTCTCCCCTTGCGACAGCCCACCACCCAGAACATTGCAAAGGCCCTCATTTCAGTCTTTACTCGGGTAGGGTTTCCCCGGGAAATCCTAACCGATCAGGGTACCCCTTTTGTCTCTGCCTTGATGAAACAGGTCTGTTCCCACCTAGGAATCAAACAAATCCGTACCTCTGCATACCATCCCCAGACCGACGGGCTCGTCGAGAGGTACAATGCCACCCTGAAACAAACCCTTAAGAAACTGCTGGGGTTGGAAGCCAAACGATGGGAGGATATGCTACCCCTGGCCCTGTTTGCCATCCGTTGCGCCACCCAGAGTAGCACCGGATACTCGCCCTACGAGTTGTTATATGGGCGACCCCCTCGTACCCTGTTAGACATGGCTCAAGAAGCTTGGGAAGCCGAGCCAGACCGTACTAGGCCTCTGCCCGAGTACATGGAGAATCTAAAAACCCACCTAGCAGTCATCAGAGACATAGTACGCCAGAACCTTGAGAACGCCCAGAACAAACAAAAGGGACAATATGACAAAGGCACCAAACCCAGAACTTTCGTAGCAGGCGATCTAGTATTATTAATGCTACCATCTTCTGATCAAAAACTCCTGGGACAGTGGCAGGGCCCTTACCCCATCCTGCGTCAGGTGACTCCAGTCACCTACGAGCTAGACATTGATCATGTCCGTGGGGTGACACAAATATATCATGTCAATCTTCTGAAAAAATGGGAAGGCCCCCGTCCAGTTTTATCAGGAACACCCGACCCAGACCTCCTTTCCTTCAACCCCTGTATTGACCGAGATGTCACGTCTCAACAGAGACAGGAACTAGAGACAGCCCTTTTTCCGTTGCGACATGTATTTTCCTCTTCCCCGGGACACACGACCATCACCGAACACAGTATACAAACAATACCCGGGAAGGTAATCAGACAAAGGCCGTATAGAATCCCTGAGGCCCGCAGAGAGGTGATACGAAAAGAGACCGAACAGATGGTAAAGATGGGAATCATCGAACCATCCACCAGCGAGTGGAACTCCCCGATAGTTCTGGTACCCAAACCGGACGGATCTGTACGTTTCTGTATAGACTTCAGGGAGGTCAACAAAATATCCACATTCGATACATACCCATTGCCCCGTGTCGACGAAATGGTCGAACGTATAGGGAAGGCACGATATATCTCCACGTTAGACCTCTGTAAGGGGTATTGGCAGATCCCGCTTAGAGAAGAGGACAGAAAAAAGACGGCCTTCTCCACCCCTGATGGCCTGTATCAATTTCTCGTCCTCCCTTTCGGTCTTCATGGCGCCCCAGCCACTTTCCAACGGGCCATGAATACCATCCTAAGGCCTCACTCCCTATACGCAGGCGCGTATCTTGATGATATTGTCATTTATAGTGACCACTGGTCCCAACATCTAGAGCATCTTCAACAGGTCATCACCTCCTTGGGACATTACGGTTTCACTATAAACCCTGCGAAAACCACTCTAGCCGCACAGACCGTGAAATATCTGGGCTTTCTCCTGGGTGAAGGGTTGATAAGACCCCAGGAGAGTAAAATTGATGCCATTCACTCCCTCCCTTTTCCTCAGACCAAAAGAGATCTCCGGGCTTTCCTAGGGCTATTGGGGTACTATCGACGTTTCGTCCCCAACTTTTCCCAAAGAGCAGCACCCCTCACGGACCTTTTAAAGAAATCAGTGAAAACAGATGCCCTTCTTAAAACGCCCACAGCAGTCTTGCTACATGCGTTTTCTGATCTGAAAACTGCTCTGACCTCCCATCCTGTGTTAGTAAGCCCGGACTACACCCTACCCTTCATACTACAAACGGACGCCTCCGAACAAGGACTCGGGGCGGTTCTTTCACAGAAAAACCCTCAGGGAGACGAGAAACCAATTCTCTTCCTAAGTAGGAAACTGTTCCCACGAGAAAAAAACTATGCCGTGGTAGAGAAGGAAGCACTCGCCATCAAGTGGGCCGTGGAAAGCCTTCGCTATTACTTAGAAGGGAGACAGTTCACCATCTACACCGACCATGCTCCCCTAGAATGGATGGCTCGGAATAAAGGGCACAATGATAGAGTCCTTCGCTGGTTCTTGTCCCTCCAACCTTACCACTTCACAACGATACATAGGAAGGGTTTAGAACAAGGTAACGCTGATTATCTGTCTCGATACCCTGTTTCCTCACCGGGTACAAGAAAGACAGCTAGGGGAAGGGAATGTGATCCAGCTCCCCGGGGCACCCGACCCCTAGCCGACCCCTCACCTTTGTTACCATCTCACCCCGCATCATGCCCGCGTAGACGAAAAGGGTCCACAACAACCGCGTCCATGACGACAGAAATCCCGCCCCTCTCTCCCCTGCAGGATCCAATCCAGTGGAACGGGGAACCGGAAGGACATTCCTACGACCCCGGAAGTCCCGCCTCCTTACAGCCAGCCGGAGATAGAAAAGACGGAAGGAGAGAGACTGGCGGCGTCGAAGGATCGTGGCAGGAGCTTTCGGCTGGAGCGGTGACGGACGGAGAAGACGGGAACGGCGATAGCGAGGAGTGGACCGAAGAGTGGTGGAGTCCCACGGAGGTGGCTGAAGAGCGGCCGTAACTCGGACGAGAGTTACGGCGGAGCGCGTGAGTACCAGTTCCATTTGAGAGCACATTAGGTGCACTGTGTATATAGTAGAATCCCCTCTCGCTGTAAATTGTTCCCCGCTATCCTAGACACGTCACCATTAGGCACTAGACCGTTTGTATATAGAAATCCACCTAGCACTGTATAAAGAGCACACCCCTCCCCACCACCCTGTGCACTTCCTTGACTCTACCTTTCTCGACTCTTACCCGTACCTCCCTCACTCCCTTTTCGTTTCCCCACACGACCCGGGTACCGGTGACGGGATCAGACCACGAGTCCAGTTTACTAACGGCTCCTCTCTCTTCTCTTATTGCCCTCCGAGGTGTTCTCCGACCACCCAGAGACGGCTACACGCAAGACCAGGACGCCCCTCTGCCCCTCGGAAGATTTGGAAGAAGAGAGAAGAAGACACGCCGCCGACCCCAACACTGGACCCGACCCCTTCCTTGGTCACCACCGCCCACTGTGTATAGACTTAATAAAACACTATCGCTCACTATATCCGGCCTCCTCGCCTGATTTTCCAGTCCGCGGTCCGCCCACGACCACACTGGGAGACTGCACTTCGGTGCTGGAGCGGCTCAGGGTCGGGGCTTCTCGGACCCCAGAGCACTCACCAGAGAGTTACCTCGATGGTCGTGCTGGCGTTAAGAGCGTGCAGGTTCTGATGATGGCCGGTCCCTCGAGGTCTCGTCGCACCCACAGATCACAGCTGAGCTGATGACGCGGGTAGAGGTCGGAGGTGCCAGGGAAGCCGGTTCTCGTCGAGCTGGGCCGTCGGATCCCTTGAGGAAGGACTTACAGCAAACCGCAGAGTTCTTAGATGGTGCCCGCTGATGCAGGGTGACTACTCCTTAGTCACAAGGGAGAAATCTTGAGAAGAGTCTTGAGTGTCCTTTCGTAGAAAGTAGTTCTTGATTCAAAGATGATCTAATTTGGAAGGGTCCCCGCTCCGGTCTTTATTCTAAAGAAAGGGGTGGGTACATGACTAGGTCCTGCCCTAAGGGTGGGACCAGGAAGGGGGTAGTTACGCCCCTCTCCCCTGCCGGACTTTCCCCAGGCCAGGGCTGTCGCCCCTGGAACTGGTTCTAACCGGCAGATGCGTAGTGAGCG
Organism: Lissotriton vulgaris; assembly: GCF_964263255.1. NCBI lineage: Eukaryota > Metazoa > Chordata > Amphibia > Caudata > Salamandridae > Lissotriton > Lissotriton vulgaris. Next base: position 1,410,898,169 of record NC_141696.1, read on the forward strand.
CCGGGGTGCCACTCCGCAGTCACCTTCTCGCCAAAGCCCTACCTACCCAGAATACACAAACCCTGTCTGGGACGGTGCGAACACCGCCCTCGACGGGAAACCCTTTGTCCAAGTGCTCCTCGCTGGAAGGACTCCCAGCAGCAGGAGGTCAGACTCGTGTCTGTGGTGGCAGCATCCATTTTGTGGAGCTGAGGCTTCAGTTAACTTTAACCGGGGTTCACGGTTACGTGCATGTCGTGTCCCTCTAGAAGGGTGGGATGCTAACCTCATCGCCAGAATTGGTGAGAGGGCAGCACCCCGATTCGTATGACACCTTACTCGACATGCCTGGATAACGCGACACCGGAGTTACCGTTATGGTACGCGTTATCATGGAACAGCCATTGGGTCTTGATTCCGCAAGCTGCAACCGGGCTCGGCTCGGGCCTGAACCTAGCTCACACGAGCCCACGCACTCTGCCTTCAGGATTGTTAAGGCCTGCCATAGGAGTGACTGATAGGAACTCGGGTGTCCATTGTATGGTTAGATATAGAGCTACTATACCTAAAGCGAAGGGTGGTTACACGGCTTCGCCCCAGCTGTCGTGCAGCCAGTTGTGTCAAATTTAGGAGGCCAGCCAGGGGTGGCATAATACATGCTTCAGCCCCTGGCGGCCCTGGGTACACCTATGCCCTGCGTTACGGGGTCTGATAAGGTGGCCCAGTACCAATTGGTAAATGCACCTAGGGCACATATCGTAATTTAGAAAGAGAACAGCCAGGCTGTGGGTCTGATTAGCAGGCCCACAGCCAGAGAAAGTCGTAAACCAGTGAAACAAAAGCAAAAAATCTGGGTGATCATAAGATTGCAGACCCTACTCTCCTACACTGCTTTCCTGTCATGCGTGGCGTTAACACCCTGTATCCTTTGCTGTCTTATTTTTTTTTTTGAAAAACCTTTATTTTCAGCATTCAATAAAAATACAAGCATGGGCCTACAACCGTGGGGGCTGGCCGCTAGACAAATTAAAATCACCGATATCATAGTACGACACAGCTCATCAGCCGACAACCCAGAGGTCCGGCAGCGATTCAGGATAAAACTTGTATTAGAATGCACAACTGGGTTCCAGGATGAGACAGAGGTTTCATTTTATATTATATAAGAGAGGATCAGGTGCCATACAATCAAACAGAAGAATGCGGGGGGACAGGGTAAGAGACAGGATATGCATGTAATAACCACTATAATGGAGAATTGGCGCCAGAGCATATAGATCGGTACAAAAGAACACACAATACACATTCCATGTTGCGGCAGTTCGCGGGGCCTGCCCACCCAAAATCAGGATACCATAAAAGCATAAGCACTAAATACAAGTACACGATAAAAATCCGAATTATTCATAGCTATACTGATCCTTTAAGAAAGAAAGAGAAGGAAAAGAAAGGCCATAGAAAATAAAAAAGGCAAAATAAAAATCCCCGTCCAGTCCCCCACCCTGCACCCCTGCAAATGGCTACAGCCTGACCCCACTAGCAGCGTGCCTGTCGCCCCTAATAACTAAAGCCCCAAAGGTAGGAAAAAGAACGGAGGAGGGCATATCCATGTGGGCTCCAGCCCCTTTAGTCCCCCCGCCCGAAACAGCCACCCCCATCACTAAAAGACAGACTTATGACAACACTATAGAAAAAATTTGAGGGTACCGTGAGACACCGCCCAGACTCTTAGAGCAAACAGTTGCAGGTCCAACACTCGTGAAAGCCACTCCAACCCTTCCCGCCCTAGTCGATCTTAACCTTGGCCCTTCCGAACAAGAACACGAACCCCCCCAGCGAGACCCAAAGGCACACAAAGAATCAATAAAGGTGAAGAGAGTCATCAGAGATCAGTCCATGGCTACTTGCAAGCAGTGAGTCCACAGGAACTGTAGACGCAGAAGAACTCTCCCTCCTAGATGAACAGTCCCAATGTATCCTGCACAGGAGTCGTAGCGACACCAAGAAAGGAGAAGATGACCACAAAATGAATGGAAAGTCACAAACAAAAGTCTCCGGGAGGGGAACGCCTGGTGATATCTCCAATGCCGGTAGTGGTGGAACGTTCAGCAATACCATGACATCCTCGGGAACACCGTCTCCCAGGGCACCATCCGATGGTTCCAATACTTGTTTCCTCACGGGTTCTCGCACGGAGTCAAAATGGCCGCGGTTTGAATGGCTGCAGATTCCTGTTCCAACAGTAGGGCTGGGTCCGTTTCCACCAGGAGCATCTCAGATAGGCGCGTGTCCAATTTGCTCAACAAAGTATCCACATGTGAGCGAAATGCCCAAAGTTCTGCCAGTATTGACCTCAGCAATGGCTCATGCACCGTTCGATCCATATTCTCATGCCCGATATCAATCACAATCACCTCCCCGGGTGAATCTGGCATCCTCGGGGGGGGGGGGGACAAACAGGATCACGAACGTGCAAATGCGGAGGGTGACCAGTCTTTGCTCGCAGCCACAGTCTACCCGGTTAAGGCCGCAGGCCAGAGAACCCGAACCACCGAACCCCGGCGGGCGCAATACCGGGTCCGCGGGACGGGGGCCCCCACCCGCAGCCAGCAGCAAGCAGAATCACTCCTCCGTCGATGCTGAGCAATAAAAACGATTGCCGCCAAATTCGGGCTTAAACAAAGCCTCCACTCCGGTTGACCGGACCCAGCCTGATTCTCCTGGCCGATGTTGTTGCACTACAGCCCGGCTGTGAAAGTAATCCAGACCCCGGCTTCACCGCTGGAGTAGGCCGCAAACTTCAACTCGATGGAACTTCGTCAAACAAGCCGATAAAAGTTTCCGGATTTCACCATCGGAGTGCGGAACAGTTCATGCACACAGAGACTAGGCGAGAAGTCAGGATAATGTACAGGATATCGAGGCGGGTTACGGAGGTCGGCGGAGCCGGGAGCCTAAGCAGCCATCTTGTCCGCTGACGTAGCTCCTCCCCATCCTTTGCTGTCTTGATGAGTGTGTTACACAAGTACCTGCTTTCTGGGTCTATGCTTTGTCAGAAACATCAGTTCAAGATATCTAGGGTTGTTTTGTATTTCTTCCACACTATGTTGTTTATTGGTGCTGCGCTATGCATGTTTTAGACAGTGAATGCACGTTTAGCTGTGTTTAGGTGTCTGTAATCTAATACTAGGTGATATGACTGATCAAGTTTCAGTACTAGAAACAGAGGAGGATTCATAGGAGAGGTGCAACTTTCTATTACACCTTGGTATTCAAGTTGTGGGAGTCTCTCACTAACTTATTTTTTAGCCTCCTTCTTAATGGGGTATTGTCTTTGAGGTTCTGGGGTTGACCTCACTGGTATAACGTGAGAAGGGGAACCCACACGGTTGCGGTATAATGAAAGAGCTAGCGCTAAAGCTCACTTCTTGGCGTAGGAATGTTTAACTGCATCTGGGACGGGAACGGAGAAGGCAGATAAAATAACAGTTTCTCCCTGTGGGCAATCTATCACAAATTCAGGTGGTCAATCCTTTTTGGCCATGAGAATGTTGTAGCCGAATAACAAGTTCTCCCAAAAGAGAACATTAATGTATCTCAGTACGTTCCACTCCAATTGAAGTTGCATCTCGTATAAATGGCGCGGGACACTCACCCTCCTATCCGGTGTTTCCCCCTGGATATTGTCACTCAATGCTACTGCCACAAAATAATCCATCAGGTTCTGGTGAACTATTGTGACTTCTGCCACGCTGTCTAGTATGATCAGGGCCCATTCCCCACTCACAAGCAGTGTCTTAATATCAGTTGCATGCGTGACTTTGAGCCCAGCAACCTTCTTCTTTTTGAATTGAGGCTTTGACTGTTTAGGTATATCTTCCTTCTTTATGATGTAGTTGGAAAAACATTGCGAGTCCTTCTTCGGTTTTGTGTACTCCTCTGATCTGCGCTCTGACCATCTGTAGGAAGCTGAGTTTCTGTTGCAGTAACAGCCCCCACTTTTTGCCAGACTACTGATGCACTTTGACTTGATGTGCCCTGGGTCCCTGCCAATCAGGTTTCCAGGGCCTGTGTTCTTTCCCCAAAACTGTACCTTGTACCCCCAATTGGCACCTCTCTAGCCACATATCAGTCCCTTGTAAAAGGTACCATGGTTACTAAGCGCACTGTGGCCAGGCAAGGCCTCTAAGGGCTGCAGCACTTATTGTACCACCCTTAGAGGCCCTGTACCTTTACACACACACACACAATGCCATTGGAGGCTGCATGTTGGGGTGCAAACAAAGAGAAGAGTCGACATGGCACACATCTCTGTGTGCCATGCCTACAACCACTGCCCTGGCATAGGTCAGCCATCATCTAGCTGGGTACACTATACCAGTGGTGAGGGTACAGGTGCATGAGCCCTACAGTGCTCCTACAGTGTCTAGACCAATTCATAGACACTGTAAGTGCAGTAATGCCATTAAGAGTATATGGTGCTGGGAGTTTGTCATTACGAACTCCACAGCACCATAATGGCTTTACTGAAAACTGGGAAGTTTGGTATCAAACCTTTCGGCACATTAAACCCACACTGATACCAGTGTGGGATTTAAAGAAGAATGCACTCAGAGGACATCTTATAGATGCCCCCTGGAAAACGACCAGCCTCTGGTAGGTGCCCTGACTGGTACACATCAGCCTGCCACCACAAGACATATTTCTGGACCCCTGGGGTAGGAGCCTTCGCTCACTGAGCCCCAAAACAAAGCCTTTGCTGGGAGGAGGTGGTTACACCTCCCCCAGGCTAGGAAGAGCCATCTGTGGCAGGGGAGCTTTGCAGCCTTTGTAATGCGACCCCCAGCCTCTCCTGCTATCAGGCGCAGGTCCCCTTCCTGTCTCCCCTCCTTTTCGTTGGGACGATTGGAGGGAAAAATTAGCCAGCCCAGAAGGTGTGCCCACCTCTGCCAACCCCCTCAGGTGAAGCCCACTCTCCAGTGCCCACCATCTTGCAGTTGGCAGACACTTCCCAATCGGATTAGGGATTGTGCTCACTCACCCATGAGGGGTGAGCACACCTAGGGGCAGATTTACAATAACTGGCACATCCCCAGGGATGCACCAGTTATTGTGCGCCGCAGCTCCGCCACCCATGGTGCGCCGCATTTACAATGCGGCGCACCATGGGGCAAAAACGGCACAGATGCGTGACGCATCTGTGCCGTAAAGGTGGTGCATTGCTGGAGTTGCGTAGCAAGCGCGACGCAGCTCCAGCAAGGCTCGGGGGTGCCCTATCTGTCCAATGCTGCGTCAAGCCTTACGCCTGCTTCAAGCAGGCGCAGGGTTTTGACGCAGCATTGGCCTAAAAGTGACTGAGTGAAATCTTGTAGATTTCACTCAGCCACTTTTGCTAGGCGCACCTGCCCCGGAACGCCCACCCTGCGCCGGAACGCCCACATGTGACGCAGGGCTTTACAACGTGACGCATCTGCCTAGATGCGTCACGTTGTAAATAGGTCGCAGGGATGCGCCACGTTTACGCCGCTGTTGCGTGACGTAAACGTGGCGCAAGTCCAACATAAATCTGCCCCCAAGGGTGTAGTCACCCTAAGGCCAATAGACCATTGGCTACTGACCTCAAGACCCCTAAAACGCCCCCTAAATACAGACAAGAAACTATAAGAAGAAAAGAAGGGGGACCGAACAGCCATGCTGAAGTTAACAAGAGGAGGATGCCTACTGACTTGGCCCAAGCCCTACCAGCCTTTCCCCACCTCAAACCTGCAGAAGTGAAACTCCAGTGTGACCTGCAGCCAGAAACCTCAAGATCCTGAGGACCTGCCCTGCCGTCCAAAAGAAAGACTTTGTCTCCTATGAACACCGGATTTGTTCACCAACAGACTCCAGCTCTCGCAAAATCTGCAAATCTGCACCACTTCGCACCCAATGCCCACGGCCCGAGTTCGAGTGGCCCAACACCACCAGGAGATCTCCCCAATGATCCAGACCCGAGATACAGTGATCCCTGACCTGCCTCAAGCCTCTAGCCGACACCTGTAGCCTAAATCTGGAAGGTCCTTCCCATTCGCGACCAGGAGCTCATAAGGAGATCCGACCCTAAAAGGCACTCCTGCACCCGATGCCCCACGGCCTTTTGTGGCCCAACTGATGGTGCCTAACCAACCCTCAGCATCCCAGCTTACCTCTCCAAGTGGTGGCCGTACCCAGAAAACCTGAGTCCCGAGCCTGCAGTGTGTTTGCAAACCGGAGAAACCCCATTGAAAGCTACAGGCAGCCCGAAGCCAGACCCGCACTCTGCACCCAGCCGCCCCAGTGCTGCTGAAGGTGCAACTTTTGTGCTGACCTGAACCCCCATTTGCCCTGAGCTTAAGAACAGGAGCTTTGCTCCCACAACCTTGTGGCCTGCTCGTCAGCAGCCACCAACCGGAGGCCCCCAATCCCGCAATGGATAACATTGGGAATCAGCAATCTGCACCCAGTGCCCTAGTGCCGCTGAGGGTGTAACAAGGAGTGCATCCTTGATCCTGGGGCAACCCTAAGTCTACCCCCAGGATACCAACTCCCACAACCGAATACCACTGAGGTAGTGCGCCTTCACACCAATTTTGATGTTCTTGGTAAGTTAATTGTATCTCTAAAGCTTTGTAAGCTATGTAGTTATTTCGAACATCAGTTGCAGAGTAAGTGTGAAACAATGTTGATTGGCTGTTTACTGCTGAGAACGCAACCCATAAATAGAAAAAGTCTGTCCTAAATTCTTCATGAGCCTCAACCACAAAGGTAACATTACCACCAGCAAGTGTGAGATCATGTTGGAGCAGCTTCTGAGTTACTGCGTGCAGCGTGTCTGCCATTGTCCGGTATGTTTCGTGCCACACCTTTGGCCATTGAAACATATGGAATTCAGACAAGGTACTATTATGGGGAGATCCTTTAAAAGGTTCATACTTGAACAACCTTCAGCCAATACACAGGGGTTACCTGCTCAGCTGTGGATGATTTTTTCCCTTTTTCTTTTACCACGCACGTCTCCGGGTACGAGTGAGTAGGGTATACAAAAGTAAACTACTCAGGCGATCCATTAAATAAGAGCCCAACCTAGAACCCTGGTGGCACCATGTCGTACGGCTTGTACTTGCTCAATTAAAACTGTGCATTTGTAGGATAACATAAACTTTGGATTGGTGCGAGACTGAATCTGGGTGCCCCTCGGGATATGGTGCCATGTAGTCCTGCTAGCTCACAGTGCACCACATGCACCCCTAACCTTATTGGGTAACACATGTGTATGCAACCTCAGAACATGACAGCCCTGATCCCCAAGGAAACTGTGGTAATAGATCTAGAACCCTTTCGCTCAGTCACATATGCATAACCAATGAGATACGCAAGAAAAACACAAACTGCAGTTTCAATATTTATTGAAGAATTGTGATTCTTGAGTAAAATACATGTGCTGCAATGACTAATAGGAGGAAGCTTAATAATATTACTAGCATTAATAAAATGGTGAAAAGGATAAATATTTCAACAATTTTGCGGATACAGAAAACCATATGCTTGCATACAAGTACTGTAATTCAGTGTAATGCTACTTAGCGCAATCTACCATATTGTGTCTAAGGTGCGTGGATCTGCCAAATCCCTGTCGGGTGGTCTAACTCCCCATTACCTATGGGTCAGTGTCACAAAGCTGCCCAATTTGGTGTAGAGTTGGACAGCATCTCTCACATGAGGTGACAGGAATCAGCTGAGCTGGAATTCTGGCATGGACTGACCTCTCACTCAGTGCCAGCAAAATACTCCTCTGTATAAACAAAGGTGTGATGTCATATACATAATACCATCATCCTTGTTACTATGCCGTAGCCCCAGTTAGGCTGTTATTGTTTAATTTATTGTGATATCTTAGTCGTCGGGTAACCAAAAACAAATAACAAGTTGTGTGCTGAAGTTAGCCCTTGTGCAGTGTTCAAGGTGGTATGACATAGTGCCTATGAAAACGGTATTGTAAGCAAACTGAGTTTGAGGAATATTATCCTGTGTATGCACGCAAATTAGTGTGCCAAATATAATTGCGTTAAAGGGGAGAGAAGGCGATTTAAGAACATGAGCATGTAAAGATGTTTTTTTTTTAGCCAGGCCTCCTACTTCCATGTGACAGTGTTTGATTTTCCATAGGATGTATGGGAAAATATATAGTAAGTCTCTGCTGTTCTTGTTATAGATACAGTATGAACAACCAGGAAAGCCAGTATGTCTTAAATTTGCTTTATGTATTAATTTCATGTTTACAACTTGCACAGTCACCGGTAAAGGGAGAATGTTTCCTTTAAAACATCAGGCCCATTTTCCTAAATTCTTAGTCCTGGGGAAGACCTTCATAAAGCCCTATCCCTCTCAGATGTCAAAACGTATGACATCAACATTAATTATTGAGAAGTAATTTGAAAGACATGTGGCCTCCTTCACCCAAAGGAACCACTCTGTAATTGTACAAAACTTATTTTTTTTTAAACAAGGGCTTGTGCTCTCTTGCCTCAGTGTGACATTGTTTCTTACATTGAGATAATGGTTTGAGTGAAGTCATTAATTTCTCGACACCTTTTTGTTTTAAGTGAAGTGATGATGTTATTTAGATTTCTGGGCTCTGGCTAGAATTTAAAAACATTCATTTTTTATCCTCTTAGCAGCTATGGAACGTCCAGCTCCAGTGCTGAACGTTCCATTGAGCAGGTGAGGTTCGAACGTCCAACGGCCGACGGCAGCACTCCTGAGGTAGTGGTGCCGTCGGCCGTTGGAATAGGCGCAGCACCTAAGATGTTAATACACTTGTTTTAGTTCCTCACTGTCTTATGTATCTGTGTACACTGGTGATGGTATCAAATAACGATGAACAGTATGGGATGTGTTGTGGTAGAGTACAAAAAGAAGAATTGTAAATAAACAGTAAAAAGTACCAAAAACGATTCCAGGAGTGATGTCAGTTACATATTAATTTAGCAATATGTGGCCAACTGAAGGAAGCTAAATTGTATAGTTTAAAAAAGTCTCCACTTTCAGCAGTCTGGGAAGGGCCAGAGCCCAAATGTTTTTTACTTAAAGCGAGACATTTGCTAATATGTGGCCCATCCTTTTCACCATATTAGAGATTATATGGCGTCTTTGCACTCTAAATATAGCAGATAGGACATCTGTTGTTTTAGGCATATATCTTGCCTCTACCAAATTATGAGTATGGCCCAGAGGACTGCTGTCCCATGCATTCCAGGGATTGCAGAATACTTTCTACATACATGATACTTCTTGCGTTGCAGCTCATTAGTACACCAGTCAAATCACAAAATAAAGGCAAGAACACAATCCAGACTGTGAAAAAACACTAGTACATCTTGTATATCAGGCCACATATTAGCCATTCACCTTTTGCAGTTTTCACTCTTTACTATTCTCATTGCCCTTTCTCAACACATAGTAAGCTGTTGAGGGTCTAATGGTGGGATAAGATGTCAATTGGGCGGTCAAAGGGCGTATTATATCACGTCCACTGCTCATGGCCTTTTGAGGGATCAACATCCACAAACGATTACACTATTTAATATTAGGTTTCTAGGGGAAATGGTGTTCTATTATTGCACTACAAATGCGTTTTAAAAAACATATGTGCATAGTGGTAATGACATTATCCATCATACTCAAAAGAGGCATGAGCTATACCCCTTTCTTGTCTAAACACCGCTTTGACAAATGCCCCATCTGCAATGACCACACGTATTCCAGACCTTCCGCCCCTCCATAGTTCTCTTCTATAACGTACTTCCGCTAATAGTATTTTGGAGAGCCGCACACAACCATTGTGTTGTGGGAATTTGCACAGGAGCAGGTGCGTCACCCTGCTATACTTTTTGTGGCGAGTTTGTAACCTGTACCAACCATTTACTTGTGATGTTAAATTAGCTCTGATTGCCAATACTGCTCAATGGGTAGTTTGTGTAATGGAATGCTATTTTGTAGAGAAATGTGTACTAAATTCATATATTTTGTGGTTTGAATCACATCATTCAACTCCTCAATTAAATGAATGTGGTTGTACAAGCATGCAAAGACTAATGCCCCCTTTGAAGAACGACACTGAATTGTCAGTGAATATACCCTTCTACAAAAACGAATCCTATTCCTACGACAGAGGAATTACAGATTGAACAGTCCAACACAACTCAAAGTACTTTATTCTATGTTACATATTGAAACTCCTCTAGAACTGCAGAACGTTGGCTGACTGTGCTTTCCAGGTTACCATGCCGTTTTTCGGTCCCTTCTGAATACTCATCTAAACTGACAGATCATCTAAAATATGCTTGAACTAAGGAAACTTTCCTGCTTGTATTAAACTTCAAAAGACAGGTTTTTGAGCCCTGAAGAAGTCTCATTTTTGAGACGAAACGCGTTTGCTAAAAAAAGAGGCTAAAAAGAAAAATCTGCTGTGATATTGGATAGTTTTTCTACTGTTGAAAACCATAATAAAGAATTGAAAGCATACTACTATCAAGTTCGGACCTGTTCATTTGAAATAGATTCTAATTACTGATTGAAGGACACTAAATATTATGGAAAACACTTCTTGATGGGTGCTGATTCCACATTCTGTGTTTTGTATTTGGACTTTGTCCTTAAAGGAACAGACAGGGTTGTGTTCCTTGGTTTCTTGAGCACCATCGCAATATTTCAAAGTCACAGACTATAACAGGTGCAGGTCTCTTTGCCTCAACCCTTGTGTTTATAAGTGTATTCCTCTAGAAATGTGTTCAAGCCTTTCCCCACCTGGCCAGTGCTCAATCATTGATGTGTGTCTGAAATGCTGATCATTTAGTCCTCTATTTCATTATGTAAACATCACATCTCCAATGTCAGACAAATTTCAATAGAACCATGTTTATAATAATACACTGTAACATGTCTCAGACTGGTCCTTTGCCCTATCTCTTTGTAGGTTACACGAAAAGTGCCACATCATCTGCATATAATCTTATCTTGGTGGCTTCATTAATTTCTGATTCTGCTCCAATTGATTGCAACTACGAAATCATTATAGCTGGTTATGGGGATCCCGGGTGGGTTCACCAAGCATCTCAAAGTCAAAGGAACTTGTTGAGAGCACAAATCACCAAAAAGGTCTAATGGCGCTTGCAGAACTCCAGTAGGCTGACGGTCAAATCTTAATAGCGTTATTTCAGATCAAATAGCCACGTTTTTAATTCCTTCAGAAAATGCTTGAGATCAAAAATGGAGAGAAGATGAGATGGAAGCTTATTCCAGAGGTCTTGGGCAAAAAATGAAAAGGATCGCCCCCCACTTTGTGCAGTGTGAATTCATAGTGGGGTAAGAAGAGATTTTGAGCTGGATCTTAACAGCCTTCCTGGCTGATATCTGTTGAGCTTTTTCACTAAATAACAGGGTCCAGTTCCATATATGACCTTGTGGGTGAGGCATATCATTTTAAAATGGCCTCTCTTTCTTATCGGAAGCCAGTGGAGGGACCTCAGACTGGGGGCTGAAGGAGATCTCAGTGGAAGATTTAGGATAAGTCTGGCAGCAGTGTTCAGCAGGATCTCACCTTTAAGCAGGAGCTCTGTCTCGTAGCTGTGGTATAAAGATCAAATCAACCTGGTGAACTGCATAGGAAAATGTATTGCTTCTGGGATTTTATCCAGAAATTCCCAATTCACTAGCTCAAATGTCTTTTCTACATCTAAAATGGAAAGTAGCAAGGCAAGTCCTCCCCTGCTAAATTAGTTATATCTCACATATAATGGGTGTCTGAGGCTAGCAATCTTCAAGAGATAACGCCTGTTTCTTTGTCATCGACAATTTTTTTAATCAGGCTGGCTAATTTAATATAATAGATTTCCAGTAACATTTCATAAGCACCATTTAATAATGTCATAGGGTGGCATACATTATATTCCTGAGGATACTTTTTCAGGTGTAAGAAGGTAATTAATTCGCCCTGCTTACCTGCCTCTCAAAATGTTGTGTTATAAAGTATAATTAAAGAGGGTGTCATTCTTGCTGGACTAGTGTATGTTCTTCTACTGGGATTCCATTGGGCCAGGAGTCTTTACCATCACCATCAAATGTATGGCTTTCTGTTTCCTTTTTACTTATCGGGCCACTCATAATCTGCTGTTATTCTTTGATTATATTTTACAAACTACCGTGCTATAGAAAAGCTTGAATATCTTCTTGTTCGGGAGACAATGACTCTTTGTTTAGTTCCTGTACCGAATTTTAGAAAACCCCTTGCTATCATTTCTGGATCTTCGACAGGTATCCTACTTTCTCCACCTTGAATTTGAACTATTTAGTTTGTCTGTTGTCTGAATTTTAATCTCCAAGTTGTGAGAAGTTGGCCTGATATGTGATGTCCACTATTCTAGTGGGCACCCTATATCAGTCCAAACAACCCTTATGGAGATGGTTGTAAAGTCAACTTTATAGACCAGCTATCCTAGAGGTAGCATGGACAAAGCAGTCTTAGGCTAAAACTTCAGAGGGCATGTAAAGCCAGCTGTTTTACCATATGTAACCCCTTGAATACCAAATGAAAGGACACCACACAGGATATACAGAAAATATATATGTATTTATTTCTAAACAACCCCTCTGAGCTCTTTATGAGATCAGAGGCACAAGCACATAACAAGTTACTTAATTATCATACAATAAGTTGCACAATATACAGTAGCACTCTAGGGGCACGTCAAACCATATACTAAAATAGTGGTGTAAGAACCACGTCACGAACAAAGGAAAGGCCTAGGGCCTAGGGAATCGCTAGGGCTACACTGTACTACCAAAGGATAGGAAGTAGGAGGCCCACGGGAGGCGTGTGCAGTGTCTTTACACACACGCAAGTTACCATAGAGAGAATGGGAACGAAAGAATTGGAAACTAGTTCTTTTAGGTCACTTCCGGATGGTCTGGGAGAAAGCTACTTGAAACTTAAACACGAGGATAGTCAATACCCACAGGAGCACAGAAGTACTCGCGTTACCTCACCCACAGGAAGCGGGTGCATAGGTGTCAATGTGTGTCGGGTTTCGTCGCTGAATCCTGTGGAGCCTTGGAGAAAGATGCCGCAGGCGACCAGGAGAGAAGTGTCCGGTTGGATCTAAGGGCGGATCGAGAATTAAAAGTACCTGAAAGCAGAGGGGACAGAGTCTGGGTCACTAGCCAGTGACCAGGAAGGAACCAGGCGATGTCACGAAGCAATCAGGTGATGTCGTGAAGCTTGTCTCTGCAGCCACGTGGACCAGGAGGCGTTGACGATGACCAGGGGTCAGGCACGGACTGTACCACAAAGGCTATCTCTGTCGGCGGTTTCGGCTTCCAGATTGGAGTCAAAAAGCCTTGGCTAAGGCAACCCACGCAGGAATCGAAGATGGCTTCTTAATCAGACCAGCAAGGTCTGATGGGCTGCTCATTTTCAGGGGAGCGAGGGCCAATCTGGAGCAACCAGACCAGCAGTGTAGATTTTAAGTTTTCGCTGTCACAGAGACCACTAGCCAACAGGCAAGTGACCGGACAGACGCATCGAGCTGGAAAATGCAGAAGGGCCCCATGCAGAACTCGTGGAGTGTGGAGGGCTGATCTTTGGTGCAGTTGGTGCTCGGGGCTGGGGCTTCTCAATTCCCAATGCACAACTTCGAGGGTGCCTCAGAAGTTGCACGGAAAGCAATTTGCTGGCTTTCCAAGATGGCCGGTCCCACATCTCACGTTGCCTCCACGGGTCTCAGCTTTGCTGTGGCTGTGGATGGGGCTGAAGAAAGACTGGAAGTCTGGGTCTTGTCAGGCTCTGTGTTCGGGCTCCGGCGGGAGCGATGACAAAGCAAACCGTTGATCGCTTGATGATGCCTGCTTGTGCAGAGTGGTCACTCCTTGACCACAAGGGAGATTCTTCAGCCTTCTATCTTCAAGTAGAACATCGAAGGTCCAGAGTTTTGTTTCAAGTTTCAGTCAGGATTAATCTAAAGTCTTGGGACTCAGCTCCTACCTATATACCAAATCTAGGGGCTGGATTACCTGCTAGGTCCCTCCTATGGGTGGGACCAGGGAAGGGGGTGGTTACACCCCTTTCCTTTCGTCCAGTTTCACGCCAGAGCTGGGGCTGGAGTACCCCAGCACCGGTTTGAACTGGACTATGCATGGACACCTTGTGTGCCCCAGGCAGTGTCTCATTCCTTTCAGCCCTCCCTGCCCCAATACACTAGAGCCTTTTTGGTACCAGTAGACCTAAATAAGCTTTGAAAGTGTCCCACACTATGCTGATTTTTGCTCAGTTTAGATTAATCTAAAATTATACCTAATCTGTTCTTTACTCTGGCTAATAAAACCAGTATCTGAAAACAGCAATAAAACGTTCTCAAACTGAGCCTATTCAATTTCTATCTCCCTTCATGCCGACACATGACATAAACCGGATCCTGATCCGAGAGAGCTGGGGTAGAAGTTCTATTCTTTTGTTCTTGAGGTGGTTTGAGCAGAGAAAATAATCCGAGTGTGTTTGGCTCTGATACTTATGCCTGAAGTGTGTGAAACCCTGAGAGTCCGGGAAATGCTCATGCCAAACATCAACTAGTCCGAGACTACGCTGAATTACCTGAATAATTCTCTCATGAAGGGATTTTTTTTTCTTTACTGTTTATTAATTTTAGTTATCCTGTCAATTGGTTTTAGAGCTATATTAAAGTCGGCTCCTACTATCATGGGGTGGAGAAAAAAGACTGAACCAGTAGAAGTTCCTTTTGGTATGTGTGTCATCTACTACTAACCATAATTGCTGTAGGCTGATAAAACTCCGGATCTAGAAATATATGTGAGGTAATTTTATTATGCATAATTAATTAAAACCGTTGCATTCAGAACATTACAGGCTGATATAAAAAAAAGTTACATTAGGTAAAACGATTAAAAATGAGTACAAGATTAAAAGATCCTTTTGTTTTGTAATTAAAAGACATAACATTTTTCTGTTTATAATAGCACTGCTGACACAGAATTGCAGGCCTATTTAAAGTAAAGTGGTCCAGTTGAGTGTCTACTGTAGTCTATAGTAGGTCTCTACTGTTGGCAGCAAGTGGTTTTCAGTCTCAGGGCTATCAGATCAAAGAATTTTGTAAGGCGACAGTTTAGCTGCACAAAGGAGGGATTAAAATACATCATCACTGCCTGTCTGCAGGTCCTTACTCTATGCTGCTTAAATAGTGGTTTTAACAGACTTTTCTGTATGTCATCTAGCTTCTTGCATGTGCATATAATATGATTCAAAGTCTCAGTGTCATTTGCGCACAGACGGTAAAAATGATCGGGCCCTCTTCTTTCCCACGGTGGCATAAGCGGGTTTATCGGGCCGACTCGTAGCCTTAGAAATTTTTCTTTAGTCTCAAGCTTGGTTCCGACCTTGAGGCAGGGCTGAGGTTTTAGAACTTCATAATTGTTAAGCACGACCCAGCCATGAGCTCTCTTGGATACCGATTTCTTGTCCTCCATAACCGATATGAGCCTAGACCATTTTGTTAATATTTTTTAAAAAACCAGATGGCCCATTGGAGTGTTCCAGGCATCTACCAGACCGAGATCCTGCAGGAAGTTCTGAAGATAGACGTTGGCTGACAGTTTACCAGTGCGCGACAGCTCTAGCCAGAGTTGGTTGTTCAAGGTCTCTGTCTCACCAGCTCTGATTTTGAGCCAACTCTTTAAGAAGGCTCCCTGTCTTTCTATTTCCTGTTTCTGGATTCCAAATTCCAGTCTTATTTGAGCTGGTGAAACATACCTGGGAAGCTGGAATATCGCCCGATAGGAAGTTGCAATTATACAGTTGAGGGTAGCAGCATCTCTTCCTGTCATGGATTCGCTCCTGTAGGTGATTACTGGCTGTAGTTTTGGTCACAGGACTTTTAAAAGGGGGTCAACTGTTAAGCCCGGCAGCAGTTTCTTCAGGGGCTTTAATGTCAAGCAGGTCATTATTCCCTTCTTTCGTAAGCATTCAAGCTGTGGTTTGAAAGAATTGTTTTTATCTAAGCGTACGCCCAAGTATTTATAGGTAGTTACTTGGTCCAGGCATTTGCCTTCCATGTACCAGCTGGGAATTGACTTCTTGTGGTGGTTTATGCACATAACTTTTGATTTTTTTAAATTTATTCTTAATGCGTTCCGATGTGAGAAATTGTGGGTGGCATCTAAAAGGTGCTGAAGTCCTATTGGAGTTCTGCTGATCAGCATTAGGTCGTCTGCGTAAAGTTAATTTGTCAGTACCATGGCACCAAGCTTCGGCGAATGTGAGGAGCAAGCATCCAGTTCTGCTGGCAGGTCCGCCAGGAAAAGGCTGAAAAGCAAAGGAGCCAAGACGCATCCTTGCTTTAGGCCCTTTCTTGTAATGATTTTTCTTGAGGGATGCCTTCCAGCGCCTAATTTGATTCTGACCCATGTGTCGGTGTGCAGCTGTATAAGTTGGTCTAGGAGGGTTAAAGGGATCCCCCATTCTTTCAGCTTTAGCCAAAGTTTGGAAAGGTCTACTTGGTCGAAAGCCGCTGAGTAATCAATGAAGCAAAGGTACAGGGAATGTTTACCTTGCTTCGCAGCATCGATGAGCATGGTTAAGGCCATGATGTTAGTTATAGTTCCTTGCCCTTGACGGAAACCCGTTTGAGTTGTTGGTACAATACTATTTCTTGTGGACCAAGCGACCAGGTCTTTAAGTACAATACCTGCATAGTATTTAGCATCAGTATCAATCAAGGCTATCTGGCGATAGTTGTTTGGGTCGGATCTCGCCCCTTGCTTGAATGTAGGACTGATGATAGAGCCTCGCCATGACTCTGGGATTTCTGTTGTTCTTAAAGCGTGTCCTATTACTGGGACTAGTGCATTGCTCCAGAAGTCTGAGTCCTGTTTATATAGCAACGGTGGTATGCCATTCGGGCCTGGTGCTCCTGCACGTATGCCTCTGGAAATTTGTTTACGTATGTCTTCGACTAAAGGTCCTTTTTGCATGTCTTCTAACCAAATTGGGCAGTCATGGATTGGTGGAGGAGCTACCTCAGGCTGTGACTGGTTCAATGGTTCGGTGCCCACGTCACATTGGTGCTTTTGGTTCCTTCCCTAACTAATAGAAGTTTTGTAACAGCGTGAGTCAGGAAGCCCAGGGAGACTGCTATTTCAGGTTCTTGATTGTTAAAATGTTTACATAAGTAGTCTACCCAGGTGGCTTCAGTGATATTGGAACTAATATCTTGATGATTGGGGTGCTGCAATTTGTTGACCGTTTGCCAGAATTTAGCACTATTTTTCAGGTTTACGTCGACAATAAGTTTCGCCAGGAGTTCGTTGTCCTTTGCTCTTTATCTCTCCCATCTCCTTTGTTTTACTGATGTCCTTTGCTCACAGAGTGTGCCTTGCAATTTCCGATTGTTTGGGTATTTGCGTAGTTGCTTAAAAGTTTGATTTTCTGGGGCATATTATCACGGGGTTTATCTCTGCTTTTTTGGCTTTAAAAGTCAAGAAAGCGGAGATAAAATGATCTCCCTATTACCTAGCTGTCGCTAACACCAGTTAGCGACAGCTAGTAGGAGATAGCGACCATTTTGGGCCCCGCTTTGCATGTCAGTGATATTTATCACTAATGACATGCAAAGTGGGCGTGCCAAGATGTTAGCGACTGGAAACAGTCGCTAACATCGCTATCTCCTATTACCAACTTTTGGAGATATTCGCGCTAAGCGCGAATATTTTTGAATTTGAATTTGAATTTGAATTTAAAAACATTTGAGCAGTTCTTAGCCATGTTATCCAATGGTAGGTGGATAACATGGCTAAGAGCATTAGCTCGGTAATGCATGAATATCACCAACTTTTCAGCGATATTCATGCATTTGAGCTGATTTTTATCGCTTAGGAGATAAACCTTGATAATAGTAAGGTTCCTAAGCGATAAAAATCGCCGCAGCTCGGCGATAAAAATATCGCCGCTAAACCAACATAGCGATAATTATCGCTAGTTGTTGGTAATATGCCCCATAGTTTGTTATAATATTTTAGAGACAGGGCTATTTTGTGCACAAATCGAAACTGCTACTACTTTCCCTTGTTTCTGGCCGTTGCGTTGTGAATTATTGAATGGGTTGAGTTGACTTGACCTTGATTATAAAGAGCTTGGGCGTCTGCTGCTATTTTGCCTATATTGTTTGAGCTGCACCTTATTCTTCTTAGGTTGGTTGTTTCCTCCAGCAAGATGGAGTTGCTGGTTTCTGGGAATTGGCAAGCTCTTGTTAGAAGATTAAACTCTTGTGGCAGGTGGTCACTAAAATCGCTGTTACCGATCTTGTAGGTAGCTACTTTATTAAACAGCGTCAATGCCGCAAAGGTGAAGTCTAGATGAGCAGTTGAGTGGTATGTGGCTGCTGGTGGGATGTCGTCTTCAAACCGTCCATTCAGGGCTCCCATATTTAGGTGTTCTAGGCCCCTAAGTAGGTTCATTGCTACGCTGGTGTCTTAGTGGACCATATTTGGTGTTGTGTTGGAATTCCCAATGCTCTGCGTTGAGTCTTCTTTCTTGGTAGACCCTAATAAGTGCACGTTAAAATCGCCAGCCACGACTATGAGGTCTGTTGATTCTTCTTCCATTACTCTCTGTAGCTCCAGTAACAGCTCTTTCGCTGCCCTTGATTTTTGTTTCGGATGAACATAAACGTTTATTATTATAATTTCCTGTTTAAGGTGATTTAGCATGAGAGTTACCTTTGTTCCTTGATTGCTGCTTGGTGGAGTTAAGTGTATGGTAACAGGGAGAAGCTCACCAATTTTAGTTATTGAGGCAGAAAGCTGTAAGCCCCCGAGCGGCGACCAAAGGTTGACATCTTTGCTGCCGGCAATGAGTAGGTGGCGTAGCCTTGCAGGTCAAGGGGCTTATCTTCCCAAGTTTCTTGAAGCAGGATTATGTCAAAGGTAGTCAGATGATTTGTGAACTCTTGATCATGCATTTTTGAGGCTAGGCCATTAATGTTGCAGACACATACACTAATTCCATTGCGTTCTGTCTGTGAAGGCTGTGCTGAATCTGTCGCCTGTCATTGTGGAGATGCCAATGTGTGTCAGTCCAGTTGTTGGACATAGAAATAGACAGTGAGTCTGAGGGTCCTTGAGTCGATTGCAGTGCAATTTCCAAGTTTGCTTCGATTGTAGTGCCAGATGTACTACTCCTTGCTCCTTTCAAGACGGAAAAAGTTGTCTGACTTGAATTGATTATATCTGCTTTAAGGAAAGGAGCTGGGTATAAGGGTTTGGGGATGGATTCCAGGCCTATCCCCCCGTTTGTAAAGCTTGCCCTTTCCCGTAGGATTCTGCCTGCAACCTCTGCGGTTCGCAATGTTGTTCTAGTTGCTTCTGTACTCTGAGTGTTGTTAGGTGGCAGAAATTCCAGTGACAGTAAGTCGAGGGTTTCAATGTTTGCTAGAGGTGTGATGGAATGGAGAAGCCGTAGAATGTTCCCTCTTTTCAATATGTCCACACAACCTCTAGATTTGTATTGAGGGTGAAATATTATAATGCTTATCCCTTCGGCCATTGCTGTGGGCTGATCTTGTATCTTTGTGCTGTTATTGATGGTCACTCTATGGGCAAGAGTTTCTTGTTTTTGGAGTGGCCTTCTTGTTTTGTTGTTTACGCTTTCTAGAAGGAGCTCATGATCAGGAAGGTTTGCTTTGAGTGCTCTGGAGTTATTGCTGTAGTTTGGGTATTTCATGTGGTCGAATGAAAAGCTGTCTGTGGCGTGCACTTAGATGTTGTTCTCGTGGTTGTGGTTCTGAGATTGTTGGTGCCTCTTTTTATCCTCCCGAGAGACTCGGCTGAGCAACGTTGTTGTTTGATGTGTGCCTTTGAATAGCACTGTTCTACCTGATGAGGCTGTTGACGCCTCTTGCCCGATTTGTATACTTGCTTGGTACGTCTCCTGGGCGGAGGCGATTGGAGACAGAATATTTTCAGGTGGTGTCCCTGTCTGTACGTTGTTTTCCGCTTGTGTGTTGCTGGAAGTTAATAGGCAGCTTGTTGTGTTTTGCTGCTGCTTTGTAGTTTTGGGGATTGCAGTCGAGATCTTCGTGCTGTTTACCGAACCTAACTCTTCTTCGTTTGATATTTTATCATTTACTAGTTCTGTTTTAGGTGAGCCTGCCGTGATGCAGTCAGTTGCGTGATGTACCAGGACCACTTGTGGGACACCCCCGCGCCGCACGGCCACCAGCTGCTGCGTGTGTTCCCCTCTGCCTGCCTTCTGCCTCGCCGCCGGCCTCGCTGACGCCGTGGTCGCTCCCCTCTGGTTTCCCAGTTGTTTTGCCCTAAATTTGTGCTTGTCTGTTTCTGCCGTCTGCTCGCGTATTTTGCTGTTTTTCCTTGTTTTGCCCGTAATTTGTGCTTGTCTGTTTCTGCCGTCTGCTCGCGTATTTTGCTGTTTTTATTTGTTTTGCCCTAAATTTGTGCCTGTTAATTTCTTTGTATCCCCTGTGCCG
This sequence comes from Lissotriton vulgaris, assembly GCF_964263255.1. Classification (NCBI taxonomy): domain Eukaryota; kingdom Metazoa; phylum Chordata; class Amphibia; order Caudata; family Salamandridae; genus Lissotriton; species Lissotriton vulgaris. The sequence goes on from NC_141696.1 coordinate 1,410,918,712, forward strand.
TGTCCAGTTTCCTTCCTGATTGGCCGCCTACCTCGCCGCCCTCCGCTCTCGCTTCCCGCCACCGACATTGGCCCCGCCCCTTTTTCTCTTCTGTTCCCTCCCCGCTCCCGCCTCCCAGCTGCTCCGCCCACCCGCGCACTTCGCCTTAAATGGCGACCGTGCGGACGCGCAGCGGTCACGCGCAGCGGGCGCGCCGATTGTGCGCCGAAGGCGCGCCAAAGGTAAGCCCGTCTACGCCCGTCCGCGACCGGATCGCGACCAGCGCCAGGACCCCTGGCCCACGAAGACCCCGACCGACCCGCCTGACGTACTCCGCCGCCACCCTCACCGCTCTCAACACCGGCCGACTCCCAGAATGCCATCAAGCCTCTCCACGACGTACCCACGGACCCTTCAGCTGCCACGCCTGCAAGTTCACCTGCATCCGGACCTGCCTCGCACCAGCACCCACCAAGCCGAACACCAGCAGTACCCACCTCAAGTGCATCCTGCTCAACACCCGCTCCATCCACAGACATGCCATCGAACTCTGGAACCTCCTCGACACCACAGCTCCAGACGTTGCCTTCCTCACGGAGACCTGGATGAACGCCTCTTCAGCTCCCGACATCGCCATCGCTATCCCAGAGGGCTACAAGATCGTCCGGAGGGACCGAAACGCCAACCAGATGGGAGGAGGCATCGCCATCATCCACAGGAGCACCATCCGTCTCACGACCAGCACCGACAACTCCCTGACCACCGCCGAACACCTGCATTTCCAGATCCACACCAACCCGAACACCACCCTCAGAGGCACCCTGATCTACCGACCCCCTGGACCACGCACACAATTCAGCGAGGACATCGCCGACTTCGTCAGCCCACATGCCCTCCCCTCCGCTGACTACATCCTCCTGGGAGACCTCAACTTCCATCTGGAGAACAACAACGACCGCAACACCAGCACCCTGCTCGACAACCTCACCAACCTGGGACTCAAGCAACTGGTGTCCACCCCCACCCACCTCGCCGGACACACACTCGACGCTGTCTTCTCATCCAGCAAGGACATCAACTTCAGCCACACCACAGAGCTTCAATGGACGGACCACAGCTGCGTCCACTTCACCTTCAAGAAAACAACGACCCACCACCACCAGCAACAGACCGCCCGCAGAAGCTGGAACAAGATCACAGCAGACCAGCTCGCCACCTCCCTGAGCCAGCACCCTCCTGCCAGCTCAGCGAACCCCAGCCAGGCCGCCGACAACCTCACGAAGTGGATCAGCAACTGCGCGGACGAACTCGCCCCACTGAGGACCCCGCCCAGCAGACCCGGCAGCAAGAAAGCCCCATGGTTCACCGACGAACTCAAGAGCTCCAAGAAGAACTGCCGAGCCCTCGAGAAAGTCTGGAGAAGGGAACCGACACCGGACAACAGGACCTCCTTCAAACTTGCCACCCGGAAACACCACCAGCTGATCCGCGCCGCCAAGAAAACAGCATTCAAGGACCGGTTGGACAACAACGCACACAACTGCAAGGAACTCTTCAACATCGTCAAAGAGCTTTCCAACCCCAGCGCAGGAAACAACGACATCACCCCATCGCAAGACCTCTGCAACTCCCTGGCTTCATACTTCCACAACAAGATCGCGGACATACACAACAGCTTCAACAACCAACCAACGCACACCATGACCGAACAACCACCCCCCACCACCACCCTCCACGCCTGGACCCCGATCAGCACCGAAGACACCATCCGCACGATGAACTCCATCCACTCCGGATCACCGACCGACCCCTGCCCTCACCACGTCTTCAACAAAGCCGACGCTGTCATCGCACCCCACCTGCGAGACATCATCAACACATCCCTCGACACCACCATCTTCCCCGAGAGCTGGAAACACGCCGAACTCAGCGCCCTACTCAAGAAACCAACAGCGGACCCCACCGACCTCAAGAATTACCGCCCCATCTCGCTCCTCCCGTTTCCAGCCAAAGTCATCGAGAAGACCGTCAACAAGCAGTTGGCCGCTTTCCTCGGGACGAACGGATCCCTCGACCCCTCACAGTCCGGCTTCCGAGCCAACCACAGCACCGAGACCGCCCTCATCGCCGCCACCGACGACATCCGAGCCCTGATGGACAATGGAGAAACAGCGGCCCTCATCCTCCTAGACCTCTCCGCGGCATTCGACACGGTCTGCCACCGCACCCTAGTACGGCGCCTCAGCAACGTCGGAATCCAGGACAAGGCGCTGGAGTGGATCACCTCCTTCCTCGACGGGAGAACACAGAGAGTCCGCCTACCACCGTACAAGTCAGAGGCCACCGAAGTCATCTGCGGCGTCCCCCAAGGATCATCTCTGAGCCCCACCCTCTTCAACGTCTACATGAGCCCCCTCGCGGCCATCGTACGCAAACACAACCTCAGCATAATCTCCTACGCCGACGACACCCAGCTGATCCTCTCCCTGACCAACGACCCCGCCGCCGCCAGAGCCAACCTGCACGAAGGGATGAAAGAGGTAGCCGAGTGGATGACAACCAGCCGCCTGAAACTGAACTCGGACAAGACGGAGGTCCTCATCCTGGGCTCCTCTCCCTCCGCCTGGGACGACTCCTGGTGGCCTCCCGCCCTGGGCACCGCACCCAAACCGACAGACCATGCACGCAACCTGGGCTTCATCCTGGACTCCTCCCTCTCCATGACCAGGCAAGTCTACAACGTCTCCTCGGCATGCTTCAACATCCTACGCATGCTACGGAAGATCTTCTGGTGGATCCCCACCGAGACCAGGAAGACCGTCACCCAGGCCCTCGTCACCAGCCGACTGGACTACGGCAACGCCCTCTACGCCGGGACCACCGCCAAGCTCCAGAAGAGACTCCAGCGGATCCAGAACGCCTCAGCCAGACTCATCCTCGACATCCCACGAACCAGCCACATCTCCGGACATCTGCGAGACCTTCACTGGCTCCCCGTCAACAAAAGAATCACCTTCCGCCTCCTCACCCACGCACACAAAGCCCTACACGACCAAGGCCCGAGCTACCTCAACAGCCGAGTCAACTTCTACGCTCCCAAACGCCACCTCCGATCAGCCAACCACGCCCTCGCCGCCGTCCCCCGCATCCGAAGAGCGACTACAGGAGGAAGGTCCTTCTCCCACCTGGCCGCCAAGACCTGGAACTCCCTCCCTCCCGACCTGCGCCTGACCCAAGACCACCTCTCCTTCAGGAAGAAGCTGAAGACCTGGCTGTTCGAGCAGTAGCGGCTCCCCCCCCCCCCCCCCCCCCAGCGCCTTGAGACCCCACGGGTATGTAGCGCGCTTTATAAGTGTCACTGATTGATTGATTGATTGACTGTGGGTTTCTTATTCCTGCCTTTCCTTTTTTGCTTGCGTCCTGGTCTTATTGTTAGACCTTTGCTTCCGGAAGGGTCAATTTTATTTGATCCTTGGAGGGGACTGCTTCCTTCTGATAGAGAGTCACTGTTTAGTGACTTTGGTGCTTGTGGCTGTGCACTCAGTGATATCGCTTCGACCCTCAGAGTGCCTTTGTTTTCTGTTTTCTGTGGTGCAGTTGTTGGTTTCAGAATTGACAGTAGATGTGCCAATGTTGTGGGTAGCGTTTGTAGTTTCTCCACAATCGGGGCAAATAAGCATTCTTTTTTTTGTTGTTATGAAAAACCTTTATTGTAGCATTCAATAAAAATACAAGCATGGGCCTACAACCGCAGGGGCCGGCCGCTAAACAAAATTAAGACCGCCTATATCACAGTACGACACAGCTCATCAGCCGACAACCCTGAGGTCCGGCAGCGATTCAGGATAAAACTTGTATTAGAATGCACAACTGAGTCCCAGGATGAGACAGAGGTTCCATTTTATATTATTTAAGGAAGGATCAGGTGCCATACAATCAAACAGAAGAATACGGGGGACAGGGCAAGAGACAGGATATGCACGTAATAACCGCTATAATGGAACATTGGCGCCAAAGCATATGGATCGGTGCAAACAACAATACAATATACATTCAATGTTGAGCGCCAGTTCTCAGGGCCTGCCCACCCGGGAATAAGGATATCATAAAAAGCATAAGTACTAAATATAAGTACACAATAAGAATCCGAATGATTCGTCAGCTATACTGATCCTTTAAGGAAGAGAAAGGGAAGGAAGAAAAAGGCCATAGAAATAAAAAAAGGCAAAATAAAAAAACCCTTTCCAGCCCCCCACCCTGCACCCCTGCAAATGGCTACAGCCTAACCCCACTAGCAGCGTGCCTGTCGCCCCTAATAACTAAAACCCTAAAAGTAGGAAAAAGAATGGAGGAGGGCTTATCCGTTTGGGCTCCCAGCCCCCTTAGTCCCCCCGCCAAAAACAGACACCCCCTATCACTAAAGGACCAACGTATGACAACACTTATAGAAGAAATTAGGGGGCACCGTGATACACCGCCCAGCCTCTTAGATCAAAGAGTTGCTGGTCGAACACCCTTAAAAGCCGCTCCAACCTGTCCCGACCTAGTTGATCTTAACCTTGTGTGGACGTGGGTGAAGGGACGACCGTGACACCAACTGTAGGATTTAACGAGGGTTTTATTTTAATAGCTCTTAAGGGTTTAGTGACAAACGTCTTTCGTGTCCTTAGTGTGAGTCTCTCCCGTGCGAAGGTACTGGAGTCCGTGGCGCTGCTCTTCTACGGTTTCTTTCCCCAGAATGTGGTTCCTCACTCCAGGCACCGAGGGTCTCGCCACATGAAAGAAAAGACCAACAAGACGGAAGGCCGTTAGGACACAGTCCTCCAATAGGGTTGCACCAAGGGGCCCAGGGAGTGAGAGGTATACACCCGGTGTATTTCTGTAACGCCCTGAACGTCTCAGGATCGTTTAACAGACACGATAATGAGGACGCAACCACTTGTGAAGGGTTAGTTATTTTAATGAAGGCAAAAATAATACAAAGAGTAAACAAAAGTTATAGTCACTGGAATCCTCCAGGCTAAGTACGTTACCAGCCCACAGCACGGATGGTCCTAACCGTCCTCTGCATATACGCCGATCCCGGCGTATGCCAACAGAGGGCAGAAATGAAATGGCCGACAATGCCAATCGGTAGGCTGTGAGGGGCACGAAGAGTGTTGGGGAGAATCGAGGAGTCAGGGAAACACCCAGCCGGGGTCTCTACCTGAAGGGAGCAGCCGCTCAACCTCTTCCTCAGACTGCACCGGGACGCGGAGTCACCTCCTGGTGATGCGTCACCGATACCCCAATCAAAAGCAAGAAGACTGAACCGAGAGCAGCCGCTCGATCGATCCTGTGGACTTCCGAGTCTGTAACGCGGCAAACACCTCCTGGTGTGCGTTACAGCTGGCAGTCCCTGTATCTCTGGTCGGGCTGGGAGTTACGACTCCAACCAGCAAAAGCGCCACTGCGCTTTGACTCAGCCGAGTCAAAAAGCGAAGCTCAATGGTTGACCGGTAGAGCTTCCGGGTCCTTCACAGGTGACGATGGGGCAAGACACGGCCCAGGGAGTAACGACTCGACCAACCTCCGTTCTTGCCTTACTGGAGCACCACTCCGGAACACTGCTCTCCACGAAGCAGGTACGTCGGTGTAAACACAATATCCGACAGCGTTGTACCTCCCGGTTCCTCCCCTTATAGGGCGTGTTTTCCTTGAGTTATGTAACAGCTCTCCTGTTTACATAAGGGCGTGTTTTCCTTGAGTTATGTAACAGCTCTCCTGTTTACCTAAGGGCGTGTTTTCCTTGAGTTATGTAACAGCTCTCCTGTTTACATAAGGGCGTGTTTTCCTTGAGTTATGTAACAGCTTTCCTGTTTACATAACCTCTCAACCGCTAAGCATCCTGGGAGATGTAGTCCGTTTTCGCTGGTTATCGTTTTCCTCCCCTCGCATGACAGGAATTCTTGACAATTTCTTTAACTAATTGCCGTGCTCAGTGTAGTCGGTGTTGGGATAGAGTGGGTAAGGAGGGGAGGAATTGCGGGGTAGAAGGGTATGACAAAAGGGTTAATGCAGCGGGATCGGAAAAGTAAAGTGGGGCTTTAAGCATTAGCGTTACGCCTGCCCACCCAAGCCGCCAAACGCCGCCGTACCTGTGTCAGCCACACTCCTCCCTCGGGAGTGTGGCACGGCGGTCCGCAGTTGGCCTCCTGGCTCGCCTCGTGGTTCGGTTTCTCCTTTGGCTCCTTTGCAGTCTCCCACTTCGTTTCCTCTTATTCCGTCTTCTGCCGAACTCCGGTTCTCCGTCTCTCCCGCCTTCCTCTCCGCGGTGTTTCCACACCCGGCATACAGGATTTCCTCCGTTTTGACCAATGTGGTCTCAGTGACGTCACGAAGGGCTGGGGCTTCCTCCGCGTAAGGCGACGCCCACTTAAAGGGTCCGTTTTCCTCAGTCTCGCTGGCAGTCTCGTTTCTGTACTCCCACTCAGAATTCTGTGGAGAAGCCGGAAACGACAATTCAGTATGGGTCGGGCTCCACCATTCCCGACGGGTAGGGACTCCGGATTTACATTCCTCCCCCCCTGGATTCTCCCGATCGGGGAGAATAGGCATCCGGGAGAGGAAATCAGCATTCCCGTTGTCTACCCCCTTCCGATGCACTACTTTGAAGGCGAATGGTTGTAGGAAGAGAAACCAGCGTAATATCCGAGCGTTCTGGGATCGGTTTCTTTGCATCCACTTAAGGGGTGCGTGGTCCGAGTATAGGACGAAAGCTTTGCCTTCCAGATAGTACCTCAGCTTGTCAATAGCCCACCTGATGGCGAGGCACTCTTTTTCCACCGTGGGATATTTCTGTTCCCTGGGGTGGAGCTTTCTGCTCACATAGAGTATGGGATGTTCCGTTCCGTCATCCCCCTCCTGTGACAGCACAGCCCCAATGCCGGTGTCGGAGGCATCAGTAGCCAGGGAAAAGGGCTTCTCAAAGTTTGGTGGAATGAGGACCGGGCTCGTGGTAAGGGCAGTCTTTAGAGTCTGGAAGGCTTTGATGGCTCCCTCAGATGGGGGATTAGGCAGAGAATTCCTTACGTGTTTTTGCAAAAGGTCTGTTAGGGGACTTGAAAGGTCTGCAAAATTCTTGATGAATCGCCTATAGTACCCTATGAGACCTAGGAATGCACGTAATTCCCTTTTGGTGGATGGGAATGGAGTGCTGGTGATCGTTTTGATCTTTTCCGCCTGAGGGGCTATGACTCCCTCCCCTAGCATGAACCCCAGGTATTTCACTTTTGGAAATGCGGCCCTAGATTTCTTTGCATTCACATGGAGTCCAGCTGCCTGCAATGCGGTTAAGACATTGGATACGTGTACCAAATGTTCTTTCCAGGATGAACTAAAGATGACTATATCATCCAGATACACCGAACTGTATGAGGTGTGGGTGGCCAGTATCCTGTTCATTAACCGCTGGAAGGTAGCGGGGGCTCCATGGAGTCCAAATGGCAGGACAGTAAATTCAAAGAGTCCATCTTCAGTTGCAAAGGCTGTTTTGTGGCGATCCTCCTCCCTGAGTGGCACCTGCCAATAACCCTTGGTTAGGTCAAGTGTGGTAATGTAGCGGGCATCCCCTATTCTTTCTATGAGTTCATCCACCCGGGGTATTGGAAACGCGTCAAAAGATGATACAGCATTCAGGGCCCTAAAGTCCATACAAAAACGGGTAGATCCGTCGGGTTTAGGGACCATGACTATGGTAGAGGACCAGTTGCTCTTAGACGGTCTTATTACCCCTAGACGAAGCATGTCCTGCACCTCCTTCCTTACATCAGCTCTTTTAGCGGCTGGAATACGATAAGGTCTTTGTTTTACCATCTGTCCTTCTTTTGTGTGTATTTGATGCTCTGCCAAATGGGTACACCCAGGGGTGTCTGAAAAGATAGGGGAGTAAAGTCGACATCAACTCTCCTCTTTCTATTTCGGTCAATTCTGTGTTCACTGGCAGTTCTTTCAGCGTGGACCCGCTCCTATCTGCTGGTAAGGTCAAGTTAGCCTGGCGAGGATATGGACCAATCCATTTCTTGAGGAGATTAATGTGGAAGGTTTGTCTCCTATTCGGGGACATTTGTAAGCTGTATGTGGTACGCCCGTAAGTATCCATAACTTTGTAGGGACCTTTCCACTCACTCCGAAACTTTTGGGTGGTCGAGGGAAGAAGCACCAGGGCCCAGTCTCCTTTTTCTAGGGTTCTCCATTTTTTTCCTTTATCATAGTGTCGTTTTTGAGTGGCTTGGGCTTTCTCTAGATTCGAATATGCTAAGTCCCTCAATTTACCCAATCTAGATCTTAACTGCTGTGTATACTCCAACAGGTTTCTCTGTTCGGCAGCTCCTTCTGTTTCCCATGCTTCCCTGGTAATCTCTAACAGAGAACGTGGTTGACGGCCGTAGAGTAATTCAAATGGTGAAAAACCCAAACTACTCTGCACTTGTGCTCTTACCACATACAACGCTAGGGGTAGCACTCTGTCCCAGTCCTTATTCTCGGCAGTTAGCAATTTCTTAAGGGTGGTTTATAGGGTCCTATTATACCTCTCAACAAGGCCATCCGTCTGGGGATGATAGGCGGACGTTCGGATGTGGTGTAGGTCAAGCATTTTGCACACCTCTTTCATCATCCGGGAAACAAATGGTGTTCCCTGGTCCGTTAGTATCTTGCGAGGGAACCCTACCCTTGAAAATAGCTCCACCAACTTGTCCGCTACGTTCTTGGTAGTCGGAGTACTGAGTGCAAAGGCTTCTGGGAATCTAGTGTTGTAGTCCACCACTACAAGAGCGTATGTATGGCCATGCGATGTACGTGGTAGAGGTCCAATCAGATCCATACCTACCCTATCCCATGGATTTCGAATGATTGGCAGTGGTTGCAGGGGTACTGCGGGTGGGCGAGTAAGGTTCTTTTTTTGGCACACCTCGCACTGTTTGCAGTAGGTGTCTGCTTCTTTGTATATACCAGGCCAATAAAAGAGACGTAAAATGTTCTGTGTTGTTTTCTCACTGCCACAGTGCCCAGCAGTTAGGTGTGTGTGTGGGCATAAAAAAGAATCTGTTCTCTGAATTCTTTGGGTACCACTAGTTGGGTAGGTTCTCCCTCTTTGCTTTCTCTATACAGCAGGTCATTTTCTATCTTGAATCTGGGGTACCTCTGTGATGTAGGGGACTGAGAGTGCGCTGCTTCCCAAGCATTCAATAGAGAAGGATCATTGGCCTGTGCGAACTTAAACCCTCTGTCTAGTACCCATGGTTCTACTGATAGGTATGCTTCTGCGGTGTGGTCTTTTAACTCTCTCTTAAACAAGGACAGAAAATCTGGGTTATCTACCCCTAGTATCAACTCTTCGGGTAGAGTCCTTACTACCCCCACCTTGACTGAGCATGGTTCCCTACCTGTTGGGTGTATAGTTATTCGGGCCATGGGATAGGGTTTGACGTCACCATGGACACACCTGATAAGAACGGTACCTTCCTGGCCTATCTGGTCAGGGTGCAAAAGTCGTTCCTGAACAACTGACTGACGACAACCCGAATCAAGTAAGGCTTTCACTTCTTTCTGATTAACTCGTACCCTTACGTAGAATGATGGGCCCATTTCAGAAGTGTACATGACAGTCCGTGGAATATATCCGACCTCCATGGGCTCTTCCGGAGGTCTCCGTTGGGGGCACATTCGAGCTATATGACCCCATTCTCCACACTCGAAGCATTGTGGCCCTTTCACATGGGGACCCTCTGGTTTGAACGGTCGTGGTTTAATTGGGTCGGGTACAGTCTTTTTTTTCTCTGGTTTGGAGGGAAGGACTACGGACTTGGTATTTTTCTCATTGTCCCAAGGAAAAAAACGGGGTGCTGCCCTATTGTAGTTGGCCGCCATCTCTATAGCTTGAGCAGCCGTTAGTCCTGGGTGTTGTCGTAACCACCTCTGTGTGCCGTACGGCAGTACTTCCATAAACTGTTCCAGTATGATACTGGACATGACCTCTTCTTTGATCCTGATATCCGGCCTGAGCCATTTTTCGGCAGCCATCTTTACCCTTAGATACATGGTCTTTAGATTCTCACCTGGAATACCCTTCTCTTTTCTGAACCGTAGACGGTATGCCTCTGCATCCATCCCTAGGTGGTCTAATATCACCGCTTTTATGTCCGCATATGAGGACGTTCCTGCATGATTTGCCACCTGATATGCGGTTTGGGCTTCTCCTGAGAGCAAGGGAGCTAAAAAGAAAGGCCATTTCTCTTCAGGCCAACCGCAAGCTCTGGCTGCGCGCTCGAAATTTAATAGGAACGCGTCGGGATCTTCTCCAGTCACGTACTTTTGTAATGCAACCCCTGATGGGTGTGGGCCTACGGGCCTTCTGTCCAAAACAGATGATGAACTGGGGGTTTGTACAACTTTTTGGATAGTGTCCATTTGTTGTGTCAAAGACGTTCTAAACAAGTCCCGGTCAGCATCAGCGGTGCTTATTTGTTGGCCTATAGCCCACTCCAGTTTTTGTTGTCCATCAATGAGCGTTTGAATCACTTGTTCCATTGCCATGGTCGTTTTGGGAGGGGAAGATCCCACTTCTGACACCAGTGTGGACGTAGGTGAAGGGACGACCGTGACACCAACTGTAGGATTTAACGAGGGTTTTATTTTAATAGCTCTTAAGGGTTTAGTGACAAACGTCTTTCGTGTCCTTAGTGTGAGTCTCTCCCGTGCGAAGGTACTGGAGTCCGTGGCGCTGCTCTTCTACGGTTTCTTTCCCCAGAATGTGGTTCCTCACTCCAGGCACCGAGGGTCTCGCCACATGAAAGAAAAGACCAACAAGACGGAAGGCCGTTAGGACACAGTCCTCCAATAGGGTTGCATCAAGGGGCCCAGGGAGTGAGAGGTATACACCCGGTGTATTTCTTTAACTAATTGCCGTGCTCAGTGTAGTCGGTGTTGGGATAGAGTGGGTAAGGAGGGGAGGAATTGGGGGGTAGAAGGGTATGACAAAAGGGTTAATGCAGCGGGATCGGAAAAGTAAAGTGGCGCTTTAAGCATTAGCGTTACGCCTGCCCACCCAAGCCGCCAAACGCCGCCGTACCTGTGTCAGCCACACTCCTCCCTCGGGAGTGTGGCACGGCGGTCCGCAGGGTCGTTGGCCTCCTGGCTCGCCTCGTGGTTCGGTTTCTCCTTCGGCTCCTTTGCAGTCTCCCGCTTCGTTTCCTCTTATTCCGTCTTCTGCCGAACTCCGGTTCTCCGTCTCTCCCGTCTTCCTCTCCGCGGTGTTTCCACACCCGGCATACAGGATTTCCTCAGTTTTGACCAATGTGGTCTCAGTGACGTCACGAAGGGCTGGGGCTTCCTCCGCGTAAGGCGACGCCCACTTAAAGGGTCCGTTTTCCTCAGTCTCGCTGGCAGTCTCGTTTCCGTACTCCCACTCAGAATTCTGTGGAGAAGCCGGAAACGACAATTCAGTATGGGTCGGGCTCCACCATTCCCGACGGGTAAGGACTCCGTATTTACACCTTGGCCCTTCCGAACCAGCACACGAACCCCCCCCCAGCGAGACCCAAAGGCACACAAAGGAGTAATAAAGGAGAAGGGAGTCATCAATAATCAATCTATGGCAACTCGTAGGCAGCGAGTCCACAAGAACTTCCGACGCAGGAGAACTCTCCCTCCTAGATGGACAGTCCCAATGTATCTTGCCCAGGAGTCGTAAAGTCACCAAGAAAGGAGAAGATGACCACAAAATGAAGGGAAAGTCACGAGCAAAAGTCTCCGGGAGGGGAACGCCTTTCGATACCTCCAAAGTCAATAGTGGTGGAAGGTTTGGCAATACACTGACAACCTCGGGAACAACATCCTCCAGGGCACCATCCGATGGTTTCAATACTTGCTTCCTCACGGGGTTCTCGCACGGAGTCAAAATGGCCATGGTTTTAATGGCTGCAGATTGCTGTTCCAACAGTAAGGCTGGGTCCGGTACCACCAGGAGCATCTCAGATAGGCGCGTGAAAATTGGCTCAATAAGACATCCACATGTGAATGAAACGCCCAAATTTCTGCCAGTATTGACCTCAGCGATGGCTCAAGCACCGTTCGATCCATAGTCTCATGCCCGACACCAATCACAATCACCTCCCCGGGTGAATCTGGCATCCTCGGGGGGGACAAACAGGATCACGAACGTGCAGATGGGGAGGTGACCAGTCTTTAGTCGCAGCCACGTCAACCCGGTTAAGGCCGCAGGCCAGAGACCCCGACCCACCGAACCCCGGCGGGCCCAGTACCGGGTCCGCAGAACGGGGACCCCCACCCGCAGCCAACAGCTAGCAGAATCACTCCTCCATCGATGCTGAGCAATAGAAACGATTGCCGCCAAATTCGGGCTTAAAGAAAGCCTCCACTCCGATTGACCGGACCCAGCCTGGGTCTCCCGGCCGATGTTGTTGCACTGCAGCCCGTCTGTGAAAGTACTCGAGGCCCCGGCTTCACCGCTGGAGTAGGCCACAATCTTCAACTCGTTGGAACTTCGTCAAACCAGCCGATAAAAGTTTCTGGATTTCACCATCGGAGTGCGGAACAGTTCATGCACACAGAGGCTAGGCGTAAAATCAGGATAATGTACAGGATATTGTGGCGGGATACGGAGGTCGTCGGAGCCGGGGAGCCTAAGCAGCCATCTTGTTTGCTGACGTAGCTCCTCCTCCCAAATAAGCATTATTGTTGCACAAACTGTGTTTTCAGGGCCGCTGCCTGCCCTCTCTTTATTAATCCATTCAGCTCACCTAGCTTTTTATCAATCCCTGAAGTAAATTCGGCAAGAGACTGCAATACTGTAAGCTGAAGGTACATTTTATGGGATTGGTATTGCAAGGCCGCGGTCGAGTATTGCATGGAGCTTAATAGTGATTCCCAAATTAAGGTTTTGTTGTTATGACCTGTACTGCTTCTTACTGTTTGCGGGTCTTTTGGACAGCTAATAGGCCCATGGGTATAAGAGGCGACTAGGTCTTCCCACTCCTGGGAGGCTAGGAAGGACATGTCGCAGTTGGTGGCGGACTGGTCGTCGGTTTGTGGCAGTTGTTCTTGAACTGATTGCGAGGATCCCTTTGATTTGCAGAGGACGGGTAAGTCTGCCAAAAGGAGTATGTCATCCAAGCTGGTAGATGACAAGGTAGGTGATGAAATCTGTGGGGTGGGGTAGTTTAATTGTAGTGTCTGTGTCCTTGAGTTTTGATCATCCGGCTTGCCTGGAGCCGGTGATGGACTTTGGTGAGGTTTTGGGGCAGATCCCATGTCAGATTTCGCTTGTTGAGCTAAGAGGCTAGGTCCTTGGCCTGGAGTGTTCTAAGCAGTATAACTGGGGAGTTGGGCGTTCCGAGGTCCTGAACAGTATCCTAGGCCCAATTGCTGGTCGAGAGTTGGAAATTGCTTCTGTGTTCCCCCAGTTGTTGTCCTAGATTGTTGGAGGTTTGGGATACTAATTTGAGCTGTATTTAAGTTATGCACAGAGTTATGTTGTGGTGGGCTAAAGTAATTGTTAATACTATCCTCTTGGTGATTTTGTTTGGGAACCAATGGTCCTGGTTGTTCACAGTTATCTGCCTTGTTTGTACATGAAGTCATCATGTCTTCAGTTCCTTGGCGTGCTCCGAGTTGGTCCTTAATTTCTAATTGTGGGCTTATTAGAGATGTTCCTTTGGAATGGATTTGTACTACGGTTTCCTTTGCTGCCAGTGGCTTTTGGTCTAGGCTGTTTGTGGCAAGTGGTAAAAGAGGGGATTGCAGCCCTTCTATGCTGGCACTCTTAGAAAATATTGCTGTTCCAGTATCTTTCAGGAATGAGAACTTTGTGTATATTTTTGGCTGGAATAAGCAGCGATTTCTCCTTGTCGGTGTTCCGTGTACCATGATTAAGTCTTGCTCCGCCAAACAAATGCTCACTGTAGCATCTTTGAGCCTTGTTTCTACTGTTGTACTGCCTTCCAGGGGCAAATCGATGATACTGTTGTAATCTATGGGATGTAAGCTACCCAAGGGACTGTCTGCCTTGTCTTCCGTTGAGCTATTTTGTGCATCTTCAAGTTTCTCGCGTTTTATCTTTAGACTTTCAAGGTTGTGATCCTGTGGGCTGCTGCCCCTAGGATGTCTCCTGGTACCGCTCTCGCTCTTCCGTTTTGTTGGTTTAGATTGTGGTATTGGATTTGATTTTGATTTTGCTAAAGATTTTCTTACTCTGCTCGATCTCATGACTCTCAGTTAAGTGTTCAGTGATCCTTCAGGCTTTTCAGGTCTTTTCGGGACAGCTGAGTGAGAGCTGCGATGGTTTTAAAATGAGAGTCTATTTGGGGACTGTGTTGTCGGTAGTCCTGCGGCTGCGCGGATTCTCTGGCAGGATATCCGGCTCTCTACCTATCTATTTTGCTCATGAGGGCTCTGGTTGAGGCCGGTTGGAAAGCTCCCCCCCACCCCCCTACTACAGGGGACCAATAAACACACTCTCTTTAGATGGAACCGGAGCTAGGGACCGGAGCTAGTGTCACTGGTGTCGCCGGTGTTGCTGTAGGGCCAGCCGATCCTACGCTGCGCTGTTTTGGCAGCCTTAGTTTTGGCTTAGCTTTGGCTTTTGGCACTTGGCTTTAGCACTCCAGGTCGAGGTCAGACAAGGAGGGCAAGATGATCAGGTAAGGCTAGGTTATGGTAACCCAGGACCCAGGGCCACTCCACTCCACACTGCACTGCTTTGCACCCACCTGCTGTTGGTTATTAGGCAGGTTGTCTGGGAAGTCATGAAAAGTCCACAGGTTGCTGTTCACTGGTCGAGTGTGAGGGCAGATTGATGACCAAATCTAGGCAGCACACCTTCCTTCACCATCACCTTCGCAGCACCTTCGTAGCTCTTATTTCTCGCCTCCCCTCTGCACAGCGCACTGCTGCTAGCTGCCCCTTTGATGTGCGGCTTAGAACCCCACTGCAAGGCACGGCTTTTGATATGCAGCTTTAGCCCCTACAGCTGTTAGGAGCAGAGGTTAAGGGCTGGAGCAGGGGGCTGAGAGCCAGGAGAAGAAGGAAACAGTCTTGGTGTCCTCGCTCGGCATCCTCGCTCGGCGTCTCTCCTCGCTTACTGCGGGATCAATTGGGCGGACGGCCTAAAAACACGGACTGGAGCTCTCTGCCCACGGACTGTGTGTATGGCCAGTTCTAATTATATGAGAGGCAAATCATGTACCCACTTGGTCCTTTTGTTCTTTTACTACCGTTAGCACTCTGTTGTTTGCTATGCAAGAATGGCCGCTTTTTGAATAGCCTCCACAGTATTTGACTGTCTACTTTCCTGTCCCAGGAATATTAATTTAGCATTTAAATTATAACCATCCACGCTAACCGGTACAGAGAGCCTCCTCACAACCCTAGAGGGGTAAATATTGACAACCTTATGAGAGTGCCCCTCACAACCCCAGAGGCATAAATATTGACAACCTTATGAGAGTGAACACCATTCAGTCTCCTCCCCCTCATTCTCCGGTCCCACTGAAATGCAGACTACTCTATTGCAGGTCAGCCAGCAAGCATGCCTCTGACATATTCGACCTCATCCAACACAATGAGATAGATATCATCATCCTCACTGAAACCTGGCTCAATCCCACTTCCACTCCCTTCCTAGACCTCTTAGTGCCTCCTACCCATGACATAATCGGTCTAGACAGACCTTTGAAGACGGGTGGTGGCCTAGCTTACATACACCGGAGCTCACTATCGGTCTCCCACTCTGAGTCCTCTACCCCAACCTCATGCAAATACCTTTGCCTCAATATTTTTAGTCACAACCTTCCGGTTTGCAAACTACACACATTTTACCACCCACCTGGGGACAACCTCCCCTTCATTGAGTAATTAATGGAAATCATCTCTGGCAAGTTGATTAAGCTATGGCTCAAATCTTCCTTGGCGATTTCAACTTGCACTGGTCCAACCTCAATGACCAAGCTGTTAAATGCCTCAAATCATTCTTAAATGATCATGATCTGACCCAACACTGGGACCAGCCAACCCATAATAAAGGAGAACTTCTGGACCTCATCATCTCCAAAGGTCATACCATCACACTGGACACCATTTCCCCGTGCGATTGGTCCGATCATCACAGCATCTTCTTTTTTATCAACTTGGAATTCTCACTGAGGAAGGCTCAACCAGCGAAATCGAAGATTTGGAAAAGGGACCTCAGAAATATCAATACAGCCTATCTAGCAACCCACTGTATATCTTCCCTCTCTCCACAAGCTGACATGAGGTACATGCACTCACCAACTTCTACATCTCGACTATTTCTAACATCATGGATTCCATTGCTCCACTCCAACAAAAAACGCCTCAACTAAAATTTCCAAACCATGGTTTAGCGACAACCTAAACACGGAACGCCGCCACCTCAGGGCAGTTGAACGCTCATGGAAATTGAATCCATCCTTGGACCAATTAACAATACTTAGAACAATTAGGAGCTCCTATAACAAACAAATCAAGATTGCTAAAGCAGACTACTTCAGATCACAACTTAATCAAGCAGCTAAGCGCCCCAAGAAACTTTTTGAGTGTGTGAAACAACAATCGGTGGAAACACCAATCCGCTCCGTATCTGAGGTCAACCCACCTTCTTGTGAGGATCTGGCCGCCTTCTTTACTGAGAAATCCAGACTCATCAATATTGACCTTGACTCTTGCTAGCTGGGGCATTGGCGCCACCTTCGACCTTATCTGAGAAGTTCGAACCCACTGGCATGAGCACAAAGAACAATGCCTTTTGGGACACCTTCGCTCTCCTCAGCGAAAAAGACAACAACAAGATTCTTCAGAGTATCAACCCTTCTAATCATTTTAGGGACCCATTACCACCGTCCATCTTCAAAGAACTGAAGGAGTTCCTAACCCCCTTATGGACAAAGATTGTCAATGTGTCTCCTACACAAGGTACAATACCGGATTGCCTAAAAGCTGCTCAGGTAACACCTATCCTGAAAAAGCCTACAGCTGATAGTACAGACCTTAACAACTTCTGTCCTATCTCTAATATCCCCACCCTTGCCAAACTCCTAGAAAAATGTGTCCGATCTCAACTCTGTGCCCATATCGAGAATCTCCAGCTCCTGGATCAACACCAATCTGGTTTCCGAAGTGGACACAGCCGAGAATCGGCTCTCACGCATGTTATGAATTACATTTTAAATATGCCCGACCAAAATGAATCCTGCCTCCTTATCCTCCTGGATCTTTCCTCAGCATTTGACACTGTTAATCACGACAACCTCCTATCCATTTTGAAGCACGGGATGGGCCTTTCCGGTGCGGTGCTGCAATGGTTCTCGTCCTTCCTCCACCACAGATCCCAAAGAGTTGAGGCGAACCACTCCCTCTCCCAGCCATCATTAGTATCCATGGGGGTCCCCCAAGGGTCCACCCTATCCCCTATACTCTTGAATTTGTTCTTGGAACCATTAGCTAATGCTCTAAACTCCGCTGACATTCTCTTCCATATGTATGCAGATGATACGCAACTTTATCTGAAAATCTCATCCTCGAATAACCTCATAGCACTCAGCTCTACCTTAATAAAGACTCAGAACTGGTTAACTGAGAACCACCTCCTGCTCAACACCTCCAAAACAGAATTCCTTCTAATTTCTCCTCCGAATCACATCCCCAAGATGGACCTCTGGATGAACCACTGTCTTCAACTGCTCCCCCCTCATTGTTGACTCAGCCAAATCTCTCGAACTCACCCAAGACAAGCATCAAAACATGAAATCTCATATCAACAATGTGTGTAAGGGACTGAATCACCTTATGAGGATACTCCAGAATCTCAAACCTTTCCTCCCACAAGCTGACTGCAAGCAAGTGGTCCCAGCACTTGTTTTGCCACGGCTAGACTATGGCAGCGCTACATTTTCTCGCCTCCCCAAATATACCTTGGCCCCACTAAGGGCTTCACTTAAGGCTTGGTGAGCAAAATACCAATGGATTAAACCCAGATCTGTGACTGGGAGTGAATGTTTTACCATTGTGCAATATTCCGTCCATCATCTTGTGTGTTTTGCTGTTCACCCAATGTGGGAAGGGTTTGCCCTGACGTGGGTCCCGTGCTCACTAAGCCACTAGAGTCAAGCTACCCTGGCTGAAGACGGCTGATAGCCAGAAGTGACGCATCGCTGCTTTCACGCAGCGATGCGTCATTTCTCATAAATGAGGCCCCAGGTTTCTCAATCTTTTTCCTACCTGCCCGATTTCTATGACACATCCAGAACAACCTTTGAAGGTAACTCCTGCAGTTGCTTTCCCTTTCTTTCACTCTTTTGGTCTTTTTCAGAATGTTCTCCTCTGTATCTATCAGTCCAGACACAGCATTGCAAATCTTAAGCACCATCAAATTTGGATCACCAGATAAACCTTGTGCTGTCCTTATTACTCATATAATCGCACCAATTACCCAACTCGACATACTACACATCTTTCGTGACTATTACGCCACAATATATCGCACCCGACACCGACGACTTTGCGCGACCTACCCCAATTCTTGGGTCCATCGAGCATGCCGATTGTATCTCCGATAGATAGGAAAGACCTAGATAGTGCGATTACACCCCGGGACATACGGGGTGCGATGACCTAGCTAGCAAAAAAGAAAGCGCCGGGTATGGACGGCTTCCTCCTGGAATACCTTAAAACCTTCGCGACCGACCTCCCACCCCACCTGGTGTCCGTATACCGAGAAGCCCTAACTACTGGCATCCTACCAGCCTCATTCCGAGAGTCAATAGTAGTAACTTTTCCGAAGTCTCTCAATGGAGCTGGCGGCGGGAATCAGCCTAAGGTTCCGATGTGAGATGGCCGGAATCGACACATTATCGACAGAGCCTTGCAAATGATCTTAAATCAAAATGTACTAATCGAAAAGAATAATTTAGCCCAACAATTCATATTCAATAAATGCTCTACAAACCAATTAATTAATACATATGGCCAGAACTACTGTTTCATTTAAATCTGGTTTCTTTCTTTAAGTTTTATCAGCACATTTCTCAATGCAGTATATAATAAGGGAACTATTAAATTGTGAGTTTGTGGTAAAAAAAAAATATATAGATTCCCAGTACGGTTGTGTGTTTAATGGGGCTATACTTTTTAGATGCACACAGATTTTAAGTGAAAATCAAATAAATGAGTAATGATCCCTTTGTATAGAATATCAGCACCCCAATACAGATGGTATTTAAAGAACAAGTTGCTTACCTTCAGTAACACCATATGTGGTAGAGATTCCTTACCATAGAATTATCCTCCAGTGTCAGACTAGATTCAGAAATTTTTAGGGAGCAGTAACCCTGCGTGTCGGTCGGTGGCATAAGCAGCACTGGAAGGAGTGTGTGTGGTACCTATATAAAACAGCACCACAGGGTGCTCATGTCAGCTTCTTTTCTTGACTTTGTGCCAGTCACAAAGAACCCTGATCACTGGTATGCAAAACTAGGTCCCAAAAGGGAAAAAACATGTCCCTAGAATTCAAGGAGGATGGGTGGGTCAGTAAGGAATATGCAGCTAAATACAGTCTCTACCAGATACGGCGTTACTGAAGGCAAGTAACTTGTTCATCTGTTACTAACTTCTAGTCGCAGATTCCTTACCTTAGAATGGATACCCGACCAGTACTCCCTCCGGAGGTGGGTCTGTGAAACAGTTTTGCAGTAAAAAGCCCTGTAGAACCGAACAACGGACCGGACTGTCCAGGTAGTAGGGCATGGTGAACGTGTGCATACAAGCCTGCGTTGCTGCCTAGCAGATGTCCAGGAACGAACCCAGGGTGCTACTGCATTGGTCGCATCCTTAGCTCCGGTGAAATGAGCACCCAAACCCTCAGGCTATTGCAGGATCCATCGAGAGATGGTCCATTTCTGCACGGCCTTCCCCTTCTTTATTCAGACATACCTCACATAGAATTGGTCATCCACCTGGAACTCTGTTGTACGGTCAAGGTAAAACCACATTGCTCTTTTTGGGTCATTGGTGGAGTCGCTCTTCTTAGAGGTATACATTGGCGCATATAAAGGCAGCAGGGTGATGGGACTGTTCTACACGAAAAGGAGTGACAACTTTCGGCAGGAAGTAAGCTCTAGAGCGAAGAACCAGATTGTCTGGGAAAAGGTTTAGCTACAGAGGCTTAGATGACAAAGCCTGGAGCTCACTGACCCTCAGGGCAGATGTTGCCACTAGGAAGCCCATTTATGGTAAGGAGCCCAAGAAGACAGTTATGCAGTGGCTCAAAAGGAGTGCAAATCAGAAAGAAGAGTACTAGATTGAGGTCCCACTGAGGCATGATGAAAGTGGAAACATGGTAATAATCCACATTTGTAAAGCGCGAACAATCTACTGTAAGGGTCTCCATTCACTGGGGGACGTCAGGAAGATTAAGCAAGCTTTGCCCAGAGTCACATGGTGCTGGGCTGATCTGCTGTCAGTGCCAGGGATCGAACCGGGATCCCCAGATTCCAGCATCAGTCACCAGCGCCACACCTCTCCCTGGTGAAGACCTTTCAAAAACGTATTCAAAACACATGGTTTGAATAGGGATGCCTGGCAGATCTGCCAACCACGGAAAGGCAGAGCTGGCAGAAAGATATCCCTTTATGGGTAGCAAGGATTTCAATGCCAGCCGACTTGCCCTGAGCTCTAGTTGGTTGATGTGGTGTCCAAATTATGCAAGAGACTTCTGATCTACACCTCTCCCAGATGGCCGCCCAATCTCAGGAGTGACTCATTGGTCACATCTCGATGGGGAAGAGAGGTCTACCGCTGACCCCATCACTGTTCATTAACCACCGCTACAGATCTTTTGCAGTTCCCTCCTAGATAAGGAACATGGTGGGATTACCCCAATGCTGTGCTCACTGGAACTTCAGGTCCCATTGCAGAACCCTCATATTTCAAGAGGCTTGTGTCACAAGCAGGTCATGAGGGCCAGCAGCCTCGGTTTCACAGAAACATCTGTATCATAGCCAGAATATTCAACATTCGCTTTTCATGCTAGTCATTGCAAGTGTTCAGGAATCCATTTTGAGAACATGCCTGGGCACTGGTCATTTAATGAGTTACCCAACGACATGATGGCATTAAGTAATTTGTTTTCATAAATTATGACACTGCCATCAATACAGATGTATTAAGACATGCAACCTTAGGACACCTTAGAGATGCCTCCTGTAGTCCTCTAAATGTGTTTGATGACTGGTATCTTCTAACCTGCCACCAGTTAGGAACAAAGCTTGCTTGGCAGAGGTTCCCACCTACTCCAGCAGGATAGCTAGCTAGCATTTTAACAGATCAAGACCAAAGGCGTCAAAGCCTCTGCCACAGTTGATATGCAGCCCTGGCTCCCCTCCGGACCTTGAAAACGCCATCTGCTGCCATGGGGGCTATTTAGCATCCAAGCATACTGAAAATTAGATATTTAGGAATGTTACACCCACAGGGTAGCGGTGGCTACCTGCAGTGAACAGCCAAAGGGTTTCACAAACTTTATTTTGACTGAAAGACACTCATGGGCCAGGTTTAAACCTGCTCCCCCCACGAAGTGAGCTTAGAGAGCGACATTGCCCATTGGCTACTATGATACACTCCCCTAAATTCAATTTTTAGCCCCCACCCAGGGCCTCAGATTCAACTACTTGGGAACACTCACAGCCAACACTGAGAACCAAGGACCTGCACCATACCCTGCCTTGCTGCCTAGACTGTATATTTATAGGAAAGTTAGTTGTGCTGATCAGTTTGAAGTCAATGTTAACAACGTTACGGGCGAGCAGCTTTCACTCCTGTGCAGTTTTAATGCCAGGAAACCCGCTGGTTCAGGAAGATGGTCATTTACTACGAAGGAAATCATGAACTGTGTTGGAGGACCAGTATCTTCTAACCTGCCACCAGTTAGGAATAAAGCTTGCTTGGCAGAGGTTCCCACCAAGGACCTGCACCATACCCTGCCTTGCTGCCTGCCCTATAAAGATGTTAACACCTGACTTGTGCAGCTTGCATTCTCCCCAACACTTGGGAGGACTGTCCAGCATTGGTGTGGAGGAATCACCCCCGTTGATCCGCATCTGGTTCACTGTGCTGTTGGCCATCGGGCCTGCAGAAGCAACACATGAGGTTTTTGTGGCTCTAGACCAGCCCCATCACTCTGCAGAGTTTCAAGACACTGGACCCTCTAGGGCCCCCAGCTCTAATATTGGTACTTGGGCATTTGCACCAACCAAGACTGGTCCTTGGCCAGGCACCACTGTCTTGGAAGCAAAGCCTGCAGATCAATTGAGACCCATCTGCCGATATACTGACAACTGTGCGAGCCAAGTGACCAGCCAGGCGAGCTCCTTGGAACCTGCAAGCCAGAGTTAGGACTTGACCGGTTTAACGCTTGAGGCAGCACCAGGGCAGGTAAAGGGAAACTGCAGGTGGTAGTTTCGACCATGGCACACTAGAAACTCAAGTCCAAAGGGCACGTGAGAACACCAACTGCTAGTACTATTTCACTACGTTTTTCTCCCATAGGTGAATACTGTAGCATTCTAGGTACATGCCTAAAAACTGATTAACTATTTTCCTTCTGAATGTTTTAGTTAGTGTCTAAATTCCTATAAAATAATTTTTATAAATTGGATTCAGATCTCTTTAGTGTGAACCATTTGAGTTCATGTGTACAGCAAATGCGGTACGCTCCCCTCTAATAAGCCTACATTGCTAAATCACACCAATAGAGCACTTGGGGTTCTTTAAGGCCTGTAAACCAAATAAGGGTCTCCTGGACTTTCTGCATGGTGCCCTTTCACTGGTATCACTACATAAAGAGCCAGGCTCCCACAGTGAGAACAAAGGAAATTGGTCCATAAAATTAATTTAGGCAACTAGAACAATTACATTGCTGTAGCATGGAGACATGAACAAGCAGATAAAGAATATCTACACATCCAGAAAAGTTAGTTGTGCGGATCACTTTAAAGTCAATTTCAACAACGTTAGGGCGAGCAGAGACTTCACCCCTGTGCAGTTTTAATGACAGGAAACCCGCTGGATCAAAAAGATGGTCATTTACTACGAAGGAAATCATAAAGAATGGCAGGGAAAGGAAAAAATATATATAAATAACGCTTATGACAGCTTAAAGGCTTAAAAAAAAAAGTGTACTTCCGCTTAATCCCAAAATCTGAAAGAAATGGCCATTATTGATTCATAGGTGCTTGTAATGTTCCCCCTTTTAAACTGTGGTAAACATGAGTAAATGAGGGTAATAAACGTATGTGGTGCACAGAATGCTCTGCGCATGGCACGAGTAACAATTAGAGGTTAATGATGGGTTGTTTAATGGTCAGAGAAAACTCTGGACACTCATTCCGTGGTTCTACACCATTGCGTAGTCCACCAAGCAACCTAAAACGAGTGTAGGGCCCAAACATGATACCGGACAAGCTAGAATAGAAAGAACAGAGTTCTCATCAAGCAAATTCTAAAGGAGCCAGAAGCCACTTGCCAGGAAGACAGGCAGAGCCCGATTACACATGCAACACTTTAGGGCACGTTCTAACAGAATAGGGGTTGGCACCATTGATCCCTTGTCCATGCTAGGCCTGGATATACACATGGCTTGATTTTTGATAGAGCAGCCACTTTAACATAAATGAACGTGAAGTGGGTAGAGTAAGTTGAACGTTATGCACATCACAAGAAGTTGTTGCAGCCTTTAAACAGTAAAATGACCAATGCCATAACAGCATCTTGCTTGAGATTCTTCTCTTTTGCTTCTAGAAAACAATGGCTCTACACTTCTGAACAATGCAAGGGGCAAACTTAAAACCCGGAATGAACAGATAAAAGTAGGACAGCTCTACTGGCAACATTGATGGCCTTGGCAATTGAGATGGTTGGTCCTCGTTCTCTGGAAAACAAGTGGATAATTTATCTTCCAAGGCCCTCAACTGCCAACTACTGGGATTGAGCCAGCCACCACCAGAATCTCTTTACCGGACTCCCTGTGGCTGTAGGAGCTCAAGCCAACCGCTCATCATCTTTACTAAAAGATGACAGGGGTTTCAACGTGTCTAGACCACTGGCCTGTACTTTAGAGCGAGGAAGGTTGCAGTAAAGTTCTTGGGATGCCAAAACACTTAAATTGTAACCATCAAAGCAGGACATCACTGCATTGGATTTCAATAGCTCTGAACAGTTAATCAACACCTCAACTAAATAAGCAGCTAACCTCGAGGTAGTAATTTGCATGCTATAATCACTGCAGCCAGGGAACTGGTCACATCCAAATTAGGATGTATGTGGAGTAGTGGTAAAGATCAAGCGAGCCTCCGCTTATCTGGGATAGCAAAGAGAAGGAACCCACTAGATGGAGGCCGATTTACATTCCCCCCCCCCCCCCCCCCCCCTTAGAACCAGCAATAAATTCTCTGGTGGAGGCCGCTTTCTTTTATTATTAGGTTATACAGAGGGGCTTTATCTGATCGAATTTGCAGGGCCTATAAACCCTAGCAGCAAGGAGTCATATTTCAGAGGAAGGGGCCAAAACTGTCATTCTGCGAGATAAAAATCACTTTTTTTTATGTAGGACCAGAAATACTAGGATGCACTAATCACTCACAAAAACCGTATGGGGTTAATAGAAAGGCTAAAACTAATAACTCAAAAAGAACATGGCAAACATACATATTTCACACACCAAGCCGTCGCGAACTAAGTTTAACCCTCACCTTCGTAACCAGTAAGCAAGAAACACAGATGACACTATAAATTAAGACGGTATCTCACCAACTAGGAACATAAAAGTACATGTATTCCCAATTTATTGTAAAAGAATAAACTCCTCTAAATTGAAATGGAGCAGAATGTGGCATGCCTAGGGATATTTGGTTGCTGCAGTTTTATATACACTTGACCCGAATCGGGCATCAGAACGCTTTACATAGTACTAGTTACGTTACATGAGACATTCATTTTTGTTAGGCACGGGGAGATAAAGTGATTTGCCCAGAATCACAGGAGGTTTAGCGTCAATACCAAGACTCGAACTCTGTTCCTCATGTCCGAGTTCGAGCGCCCTGGCCGTTAACTATCAATAGATGTTGAGACCAGCTTGTAGACAACCAAATGACTTATCAGGTAATTTATACCTATGAGACCACCGATCAGCAACGTTTAATAAAGAACCACTAGTGAACATTACTCGTGTCGTTTTTGAAGTTCCAGCAGCCTAAAGGAGACATGCCAAACATGGTCAGCGAAGACAGTGGGCAAGATCTGTGCCGACGTATTAGGTGCCTTGCCTGGAGTCCAACACCACCATTTTTTTCAACTAAACACGCTTCTGCTTACAGGGTCATGTGCTACAAAGCCACGAAAAGGAGCAAGCCATGCAGTAGTTTATAACCAAGATTTTTTATTGGTTCTTGTTTTAGTGTACACACTATTAACACATTCTGTACAGTTGACGTTTAGTGTTGAATTATGTAGGAATCCATTCTTCTTGACATCCATTGACAAGTGACAAGATCATGATGAATGGATCACAACGTACCAGTTTCAAGTCAGTTGGCTCTGCTATGCAGAATGTCCCGTTTTCAGGAACAGCACACACTTAAACACATCCATGGGAAAATCCAACCACCACAGCACTTTCACAAATAAAATAAAGCTACCAAAACGTCACATAGCACATGATTCTTAGAGAGACCCAATGAACAATGTGGGCTGAGAACAGAAGTTACCCCCAGTTATATCCATTCTTCACTTTACGCTCCTGGTTAAAAACTGTCCGTTTGCAGCATAAGGAATGTTCTACACAGCTGGTCACCGCCATCCCACGCTCGCGGTAAATTCATTTTAAAACAAGATCCCACAAACCGTAATAGGTTTTACAAAAAGGGGAGGATGTGGGTGGAATCCCTCCTATTTTTAAAAATGTTCGCTAGAACTACTAAAAAAAACTCGCATTTACAAAATTGTTGATAAAAATATTCCTCTGAATTGTACAAGAAGGTTACGGGGGACCACAGAGCACTTGTGCAGATTAATCAGATTTGTCTTCCTTGTCTGCATCGGCAGCAGGCTCCTGAAAGAGAAAAACAGATTAAAAACATGAGCGGATTAAAGACAGAAAGTATAGCAACTTGATCCTGTAAGGAAGCGCTAAAGACTACAGTGAAACTGAAAAATAACGGACGATTGTTGCAAGTCTCTTATAAATCCGTGCGAGTTACCATCAGTGGTTTAAGCACTTGGACTGTGCGTGACCCCACCCTGTAAATATTACACATTATACTAGACATCCACCCACCTCGTCCTTGGCGTCGCCGTTCTCGGAGGGCAGATCTTCCTTTGTAGCCTCCTTACTGGCATCGTCATTCTTTCCCTTTGCTCCCTTTTTACCTTTAGCGGGAGCCTTTTCCTACAAGGAAAGCAAGAAACGGTATTTATACTTCGCACGCCACCCTGTAAAAATCCGTATCAAGATTACGGGCAAAACATTTGACCAATGGACCATTTGCAAAAAAAATTCTACCATATAAATTACCAGCATTAACCCGACATATCCAAGAATTTTTTTACAAAAAAGGGTTTCTAATACTTGGGTGTATTTGCTTGGGTTGCCCTTTAAGATTAAATATCATTAATACATGCTGACAGAGGCGAGACAAGCCATTCGGCTTCAGGGCAGCTTCACACGAACTAGTACGCTCTGAAATGTCAGCCTAATCACGGGAGGTCTCGCACTCAATGGGCACAAAGCATTCAAGCATGAGTGGTATGCTTGCCGATAATCCTACAGTGGATCATTTACCACGCCCATGTACTGGCGTCACACAGATAAAAGCGCAGTAAAGACACTAAAGCTCACCTTAGCTACTTTCTTTTGTTTGGGTTCTGGTTTGGGAGGGGCGGGTTTCTGAAGGAAGAAATATCACAACATTAGCTATTCTGTACCAACGCAACTCTTGTATTTTACTAAGCGCCAGGGACAATTTTGAATCGTACACAATACTTACAGACGATAACCGTGCAGATCTTCTCTTAGGCTGAGGACAAAAAATAAAATGTCAGCATACATAGGCACAGACACGACACATAACCCTTGGGGGGGGGGGAAAAGACATTCCAATTGCAGGAACTCGTAAAACTGGCTTAAGGTCAGTGATTTACAACCATGTACATGACAAACACTAGTTTACCCCGCCCTCACCCAGATACACAACAAATCTCTGCTCCACATTTAAAAGTTAGTGTTGCTCTCCTTTTTCCGAGCACCACGAAATACACCCGATGCCACTAGCGAGCAAATTACATTTAACTAGTTAGGATTAGGGTTAATTGAAACCCTGTGCCCAAATCACGTTTGACCGGGGCGTCGGGACTCGAACCTGAGCCAGAGCTGTCAACTGCAGAGACTAGAGAAGCCTTCTCTCCCCCCCCCCCCCGCCACTACCCTAATAAGATATCAATTCAGTCACATCTATAAAGAAATACACTTGACATTTACAATAAGTGAGAACATATGCAGCACTCGAACATCCTACCATGAACATTTTAATTCAGCTTCGAAAGAGAACTAAATAGGGCTTACCTCATCCTTGGCAGCTGCATCATTGACCTGTTGAATAAAACATTAGTCGTGTTATATATATATTTTTTAAAAGTACACAATTCTTGCAACGTAAATCTATCTGGATTTCAGTGTCGTTAATATTCACTATAGAAACGCTGCAGGGCGATTGAGGTCACTCAAAGCCCGGGAAGAATTAACTGCTCCCGCCCCCGTGACGTTTCACGCAGCGTGGCATACGTCACGTAGTCCAACCCCTTCCCGCCACTAGTTCGAATCTACACTTCAGCTCGCAGATCCAGTCAGCGTGCTGCAAGGAGCGTGGAACGTTCTGGATCGCGCAGAACGCCGCTCCCGAGCGCCATTACAAGACACGGGAGACAACCCCCCGGAGGCTCTTATGTGGACCATAGCGCGGCTCAAGAAAATACGGCTGCATGTTTTAAACCGCTAAAACCCCGCTACCGTGACATAGAATGTGATTAATAGGGGTTGCATTATTAAGGCGTAATGGTTATCCGCCTTAAAGGGAAAAAGCAGTCTGGCGCGGTGCTCAATCTAGCACAAGCCCCTCCCGCTCGTGCCTACGAAGTACTGGTGACGCATTGGACATGAACAAGTCCTTGTGCCTGCAAAACGAAGAGGCGCCATTGTGCAGCACTGCTAGAAGCTCCATTTGGCCAAGGCGCGTAGCCACCGACCTTTCCAGATAGCTTATCAAGTATGCACGATGTAAAGCTGTAGCACAACATGCATCAGTTACGACCATGATATAGAAACAAATAATTAAAATAAACAGAAAACGTAACCATATATAGAATCAATTTTATGAATGCGACTTTTTACATTAAAAATATAAATGCTGCATAATGTAGCACTTTTATGCACCAAATGAATTTAAGATTCGAATCGCCTATGCACGCGTTTGACCCATTTGTCATAACTACTACTAACCATAACCCGCCCTAGACGATCGAGCGATTGAAGAGTGGAAAATGCATCAATTTCGGTTTCCTCCAATATTGAATCATGCACAATAAACGTGGATCTAGAACGATTGTCGGCGCGCAGTTTTGCTTATGCAATAAACACTTTCGCAAGGAAATGCCAGAACACGATATATTTATATCTAGTTTATGGGAAACATGCATGCATGCTACTACATAAAACACCATACTGATGCAAACACTTACCTTTCGCTTGGGCATCTTAAGGAGTGTCGGTGATATCGGTCACTGGCGGGAAACCTGCAAGGATTCTATCGAGACTACTACTCTTGCAAGGTTACAAGAAGACACTACCTTGCTCAGTAGCGCTCCCAAGCAGTTAATAACCTCACCAGCCGAACTAGATCAAACCGGATTGGATCCCCCAGTTGCCCCCTCCTCCCCCTTCACATTCACCGGTCCGACCTGGACAGAGAGGCGCTAGACGAGCGCCCATTGGCGGGTACGGTCCACAGGGCCCCTTTCAAATCACAACACTGGCACCTGTATGGGTAGCCACCGCTGTCAGTCACCTAGTTCAGTCCCGCCTCCTGGACTCTCCTGCGCCAGCTCAAGAGGAGGAGGGGGGAAGGGGTAAGATAGTAAATCGGCTTTTCTCCCACCCCCCCTTTCTCCTGCTTCAGTTTTTTTTTCATGTTAGTTTTTGGAAGCGGTGGTAAATAAAGCCTCTGTCCCTGATTGGGCCCGGCGTTGTCACGTGACCAGTATTATCGTCTGCACGCCTCACGGCGGTGCTGAGCCTTAGCCTGGATCCCTCACCAGCTTGTTAGCGCAGATGGCGTACTTGTAGTTAATAATAATAATAATTACAAAAAAAGTCGAGACTAGTGGAAGCAGAGTTTTATGTGCGTTGTGGTGTTTTTCGCGGTGCCTGGCGTGTAGTTGGAATGGAGTTCTGGATGCCGTTGTCTGGAGGGGTGGGGTTTACTGACAGCCACTGAGAGCGTGTGCTGTGACGGTAGCAGGCAACATGGCGGAGAGCTGCGCCTGGCTTCTGGTGCTCAGCTCAGTCTTTCTCTGCAACCTCTTTAAAATCCTGCTCCCCTCTTTTTCCTCTATAGTAAGTAGAACCGGATGGGGGAGCTAGTATGCTGAAAGACTTGTATGTTCCCGGGGACTGGGTCATTATGTGCGGAAACAGAGGTGGCTTCAGCTGGGTATTTATTGATACCTGCCAATGCCAGTTCTTTGTATGATGGAAACGCAAAGTGCAAGCGCCGTACCCCTCCATTTCCTGTTCTTACTGCCATCCAGAGTCCTATTCCGAATTAAATAAAAAAAATCATACGATGTTGCAAGGGATTATCTCCGTGCAGCGTAAACCCAGGCTGAACAAAAGGGCTGGTGGTGCAACAGAGTAATGATCAGGCAGGTTACCACAGCACTACACATGTCTTTTGTTTCAGTCCAGAAAAGAGCATTTAGGGTTATGCGATGGACGTTTCTTATTTCCACATCGCAAACTGAGTGGGGAATAGATTTAACACGTGGTAGGTTCCCTTTTCTTTGAGACACGGTTGATGTTTTGTAAATGTACCATGAAATGGCGCCCCATTTGAGCCAGATTTGACATTTTCTTTTTCCATTAAGTAATCTTTGTATGGTGCTGAACCCGCGTGTTTCCGATACATAATTTATCTGCGAAAAGAAATCATTTTTGCTGTAGTTGATAATACTGGTAAACAAGTAATAGACAAACGGCTGTCTTTCTGGTTTGTAACAAACAACATACACAGACATATCCATAGTACGAGCAGACGCCCGTTTTCCCGATCGTCCTAATTGCATGGTAAACTATAAATCTCTTGTAAAGCGGAACGGGGGCGTTGTGGTTGTGAAAGAGGGCCCTGTTCATATCTTCCCCGAAACGAGCTGCGCTAGGTGTTTTTAAAGAGTAGTGCGGGCATTGACAAGTGGCCAACCTCAAGGAGTATAAGATCCTTTTCTGATCAGGGTTGCAACTGAAAATCAAAATTTTAACATACAACGTACCCATCCTTCATTAGGATAGATATATATTTATTAATCAAATATGCTGGTATGTAAATATATTGTGCTTTATTTGGGGTTGGTTTTATAATCCAATGGCAGCCATGCGCTAGTGTAAATTTAAGGACATTCGTTTATGAAAACCTAAAATGTCTTTAATTTCTTATCAGGGATTAAGAAGTGCTCGAAAATGAGGTAATTTATTCATTTGAGACCAAATCCATACTCCGCAGAGTGGGAGTAATAATGAGCATTAATCTACCAAAATGCTCTTTGACTTAACTTCTCTTTGGCCTTTTTGTTTTCTTATTAAAGATGCAGTAATCTTTTGCAGACAGGTACATCTCGGACACTTCCTAGTTGTAGCATGTGACATAAAAGTTGCAGACCCCCAGTTGTCCAGTCTATGACGCTGCTTTGCTGTGTTAACATATTGGATTATATTGACCCAGTGCGCAGCAATTAAATGCATATTTAAAGAATAGCACGTTGTGTTCGTAAGATGTCATAAACTTTTTAAACGTCTGTGTCCTTGGAGCAAAGTGATAAGTCATGTGTTGGAGTTGAGAAATCTAGAGAATTTTAACACAGGAAGATTGTATTAGATTTACATGACACTTGAAAGGAATTAATGTGTTAGATTCTTGTAAGTGACCTCACCAGTGCTGAAGGAGTAGAATGTTATGGTGCATTGAATTGATTTAACATTCAGGTAATATTTACATTGTATAATCCCACAATCTTTGAAGAGAGACCTGTGTGCCCCATGACACCGAAGGAGATAAGGCTGAATTGGCCCTGGTCTCCCTTAATTTTGAAAAGACATTTGAAACAATAGAGTGGGTATATTTAATGGCCGTGCTCCGAGGCATGAGGTTGAGGCCCAATTTTTGTGCTTGGATACAACTCCTGTACACTGGACCCTCGGAGGGGGAGTTGTGACCTCTCTGACCTGTGGATGATCAGTAGAGGAACCAGTCAGTCCTCTTTTGCCCCTTCTTTTGTACTAGCAAGCAAGCCTTTTGCTCTATTGATGCATAGAGAAATGAAGCCTTGGATGATGCGGGTGGGTGATTCCACTAATTTTTTCATTGTATGCGAGTGACGCACTAGTTTGTCTGATCCGCCGGGGAGTCTGTCCCGCTCTTGTTGTGGCTGTTAAAAGCTTTTTGTGGGGTTTCCAACCTTTAAAGTTAATGCTTGCAAACCTTAGGGAAGGTTGATTGGAAAACACCCAGATCAACTGTCGTTGGTCATACTCCGTTGGGAGACGGAAGGGTCTCAATACTTGGGTATATGGGTTACACACACCGATGCAGAACACCAGCTAAGGAATGTAGACAAGATGATGAACTGACTCAAAAATTCAATTAAGTTCTGGAATAGCTCCCTCTTTCCATGATGGGTTTAGCAGCCATAACGAAAATGGTTTTCCTCCCGTCCTGCCTGGACCGTGTTCAAAACTCACTTTTCCACGCTGGAAGCTAGGTTTTTTCGCAAGCTGGCTAGCCTGTTCTCTCTGACGTGGGTAGGGAAGCGCAGCAGGGTGGCATTTATGGTGCTTAAAAGGGACACAGAGAATGGAGGCTAAGGTGTCCCAGAGTCAGGTAGTGGGTGATCTCTGTGAGACTTTAATCACCTTTCAAGAAACTCAGGACTCCTCTGTGGTTAGCTCGCCCCTTTTTTTAACAGTATGCCAAACTAGAGAGTGTTGTGAAGGAGACTGTGGCCCTCTGAGGTGCTGAGTGGCCTGCACGCTGTGGGGAGTTGGGTGCCACCTTTTTATATCTGGCTTGAGAATTTGTTGGGTCTGGGCATACAGAGGGCGAATGCTACCACAAATTGTGGATACCAGTGGAATAACGGTTCTTCTGACACAAAAAGCTTGTTTATTGGTAGTGGTGGGTAGACCTAGGGGATGGAAAATCCCCTACAAGCTTATTCAGCTGTCTCTTTTGATGAAACTCCATGTGGTCGTCGGATGGTTGAGCACTAGGATCCCAATGTTGGCTCAGTGGTTGAGGGACCTCATGGAAGAAGGGTTGGCAGAGGAGCACCACATGAGACTCACCCACTGACAAGGGGGTGGTGGAAGAGATATTGATATAGTCCCAATTACTCAGGAAATGTGCTGAAGATGGAGGCTCGAGCGCTGGTGATAGTTATGAGGCAGAGGGTTAACTGTCCTGGTTGATGGTAGTCCTGTTATACTTATGACAACATAGTGTGTTATTATTGTGATTTTATTCCATTTGATGTTTTCTCAGTGACTTGTTTCACCTACCAAATTGCACTAACCATTGTATGTACTTCTCTGATGCTGCAACACCTTACATGTGGAGTCAACCTGTATTTGTAACTGCCTTCCTTTCGTTTCCATTGGGGTGTTGTGTATAACTGAAACTCTTGCACTGTATGTTTCTTTTTTATTGCATTATCAAAACTAATAAGACAGCTACATTGTTTGGGGGGATAATCCATTGGTAAGACTTTGAAGAAAGGAACATGCTCAGGAGTAATATTTTTTTCATAGAAACAATGACTTAAAACATTGTAACCGACATGGCCGTTATTGGCGCCATACCAAGAAATGACAAAATACCTGGTAAAAACGAACTTAAATGTTGTAACTCTGTGGGAAATCCATGGCCCTAAATAATCAGTTAGGAAAGGGAAGTAACACAGTACTTGGTGTGTCTAAGGGTTGTACACATTCTGTATTTATGGATAATTGTGTTGATGCATGAGGGCCAGAGTTGTTGTTCCACCCACATTTAGCCTGGAACTATC
Source organism: Lissotriton vulgaris (assembly GCF_964263255.1). Classification (NCBI taxonomy): domain Eukaryota; kingdom Metazoa; phylum Chordata; class Amphibia; order Caudata; family Salamandridae; genus Lissotriton; species Lissotriton vulgaris. The sequence goes on from NC_141696.1 coordinate 1,410,952,141, forward strand.
ACAGAGTATGGTTCCAACATTTCATATAACGGTTTTAAAACATATTAGTTAATCATTTAATAAAATATGTGACCAACTGAGCCCATGTAAAGCCAGGAGAACAAGTTTTATCAGTGGAGCAGATATACCATGTAGAGAAATTGATGGTATGGGTAAAATCTAAATATTTGTTGAAGTACTGCACCCAGAGTGAGGTCATTAAAACTAGGGAATGCTATTGAAGAGCCAAGAACGGTATGTAATCTCTCTTTTAATGCCAGAGTGGGGTGTCAGTTCATGGGTGATCTATATCATTGTGTACTAATTTGCTGGCTATTGACAACGGTTATATTGATGTTCTCTCTGCTCTACCTTCTGCTTTCAGGCAGGTAATTACATAAGGGTATAATGATGTGCCGTGCCACGAAACAAATTATCAGGTTAAGAGCCAGTTTTGTTACCAATATTCTAGTCCGATCAAGAATAACTCCTGGAATCTAGATATCACAGGCAAATATGACAGATACACAACATATGACCATCAACAAAAACATAGTAGACCGAATGCAACTTTCATACAATATGCCTATCAAAATATGACACCAGTCCACTTTGACCCTGTTCATTCACATTTCACACATGTACCAACACTAGCGGCACACATATGAGATATGACCCTGGCTACCACCTGGCCAAAGCAAGGTTCTAAGCCAGTTATCTGGCTCAACTTTGTGCACCTCAGCAATACATGCATATCAAATTATATCTGTATCACGGTTCTACACCATGTAGTTGACTAAGTGTTTGCCACTTCAAAAGCTCATCAGTATTAAGTAATGGTCATACCTTGTTGTACGCCAACAAGAGATGTAACCTAGCACCATCATATATGTTGCAAGGTTCCGAGCCATTTAGGAGGGTAAGTAATACCATCTGTAGAGCGCATCAATCTAATTAAATTTGCATACAACATTACAGCAACACCGAGGTTTAGCAAAGATGCTTCTGAACTTGACAGTCACCGAGGCTCAGCAGGGGACAGATAACCTTGCACTTCAGCAGAACAAACTAACCGCTGAGTCCATAGCTGCGTGCACAACAAAGATCAAACTTGCCATTGTGTAATATAATTACTCCCTAAACAATAAAATAGCATATTCTAAACTTTGTGGCCACTATCAGATATATGCAACCAATGGAGAGGCGGCAATCCACAGTACATTCCTTTTTACACAAGCAAACTTGTGACTCATAAATGTATTTGTATGATAAGGAATTTACTGTGGATTGTTGCATCTCCGTTGGTTGTAGTCTTCTAACAGTGGGTTGTTGGACAGCTAACCCAGGGAGGTGGGCAATTTGTTGTATGAAAGAAAAAAAGGAATTTATTGGTGGTGCAGTGGATCAGTCCTTTACTGTCCGGTATAATATTACATCCGTCTAAACTATAAACTGCACACCACATAACTAAACAAAGTAATGAGACTATTTTAATTAAATCAATGGAAGTCCAGAAACAATGCAAGGCCCAGATTCCAAAGGCAGTGGCGGATAGCGCAGGCAGTAGATATGTGCTGTTTCAAAGTATGTACTATACACACACAAGAAATGTCTAAAAATACAATCAAGTAAAACACATGGAATGGCAGTTATTATCTAATGTACACTATGTATTTTTTTCAGAATAAATTAAACAAGAGAGCAGTGTAGTCTTTGTGAGAAGTTGGCCTGATATGCAGTGTTCACTATTCTAGTGATCACTATGTATCATTTCAAACGACCCTTATTGATGATTGGTTGTAAGTCAACCGTAGACCAGCTATCCTAGTAGCATGGACAAGAGCAGTCTTTAGGCTAGACTCTAGAGGGCGTGTTAAGCCAGCTGTTATACCATCACATATACCCCTTGAACACCAAGTGAAAGGACACCACTCAAGTTGTTATGAAAATAAAAGTATATTTATTTAGAACACAACAGCCCTGGACTCTTTATGAGGAAAGGGTGCTAAGCACAATACAAAGCTCTTAGGAAAATACTGAAAGTCGCACAATTTACACAAATGCCCGAGGGGCACGAAAAACCATATACTCTAAAAGTGGAATGCGAAATTACTAGCAGGTAAGTACTACTCTGATAGGCTTTAGGATCGCTAGGACTGGACTACTGAACCTTCAGATTACTAGCAGGAGGCCTAGAGAGATCGGGTGCAGAGTGTGCACTCTCACGCGGGATGCAGGACAAAGTCTATGGATGCTAGATTTCGTAAAGTTAGTGTTATCGGACGAATCCGACTAGGTAGAGCTGAAACGAAAAAGGATCTGGACCCTTGGATAGTTAAGCTATGCTGGAACACCGAAATGCTGAGATTACCTAGCCCAGGGGCTGCGGCTGCATAGGTCTGAAAAGACGTCGGGAATCCTCGTTGCAGTCTATGGAGCCTGAAAGAAGAAGTTGCTGGCAGGCGACCAGTGAAGAGATTCAATGGGATCCAAGCCTGGATCGGTGATGGAGGATACCTGTAAGCAGAGGGGACCAAGTTCTGAATCACTAGCCAGTGATTAGGTGGGCACCAGGATGGTACTGGACGAAGTCACCTCGACCAGGTGAGTGGGCAACGCTGGGCTCTGCAGTCTCTCGGACCAGGAGGCGTTGCCGGCGACCAGGATGGAGGTGCGAGCTGTCCCACAAAGGTATCTGCTGTCGGTGTCGCTGGACCCAGGATTGTGGCAACAAGTCTTGGCAAATGCAAGCCCACGCGGTGAACTCAAAATGGCGTCTGGAGTGGACTAGGAGGGTCCGGGGTGCTCCTCTGTTGGAGGGGAGCAAGGGCCAGTCTGGAGCAACCAGACCAGCGGTGTTGTCTTCGTGGTGCGTCATCAGGAGGGCCACAAGCCAGCAGTCAAGTAGCCGGACAACGCGGTGAGCAGCAAAGAGCAGAAGGGCCCCACACAGATCTGGTGGATGCTGGGGGGCTGGACTTCGGTGCTGGAGCTGCTCAGGTTAGGGCTTCTCAAACCCCAAAGCACTCACTCGAGGATCCCTCGGCGGTCGTGCTGGGCAAGCGTCGTGCAGTCTTGAAGATGGCCGGTCCCTCGAGGTCTCGTCACACCCACGAATCTCAGCGTGGCTGATGATGCAGGTAGAGGTGCCAGGGAAGCCGGGTCTCGTCAAGCTGGGCAGTCTTGATCCGGAGGAGAGACTTACAGCAAACCGCGATGCGCTTGGATGGTGCCTGCTGTGTAGGGTGGCTACTCCTTAGCCACAAGGGAGAGTCTTCTGAAAGGTTCAAGAGTTCTTTCGTGGAAAGTCATCAAGATTCGGAATTATCTAATTTGGGAAGGGTCCCCGCTCCCACCTTTATACTAAAGAAAGGGGCAGGTACAGGGCTAGGTCCTGCCCATGGGTGGTACCGGGAAGGGGGGTGGTTACACCCCTCTCCCATGCCGGACTTTCCCCAGCTCAGGGGCTGGTGTGCCCCTGGAACTGGTTCTAGCCGGCCTATGCGTAGTGAGCACCGGGGTGCCACTCGCAGTCACCTTCCTATTCAGCCCTGCCTACCCAGGATACACAAAACCCTGTCTGGGATGGTGCTAGTACCGCCCCTGACAGGAAACCCTTTGTCCAAGCTCTCCTCGCTGGAAGGACTCCCAGCCGCAGGAGGTCAGACTTGTGTCTGTGGTGGCAGCATCCATTTTGTGATGCTGAGGCTCGAGTTAACTTTAACCGGGGTTCACAGTTACATACATCTTGTGTACCTCTAGAAGGGTGGAATGCTAACCCCGTCGCCAGAATTGGCGAGGAGTTAGTATTCCAATTTGTATGACACCTTACTCGACATGTTTTGATTAAGCGATACCAGAGTTGGCATATAACCGCGAGGATTATAATGCACTTAAGAGTATATGGTATGCGTTATCATGGAACAGCTATTAGGACTTGGTTCTGTAAGCTGCAAACGGGCTAAGCTCATGCCAGAGCACCATCTCACACGATTCCACGCACTCTGCCTTCAGGATTGTCAAGGCCTGCCATAGGAGTGACTGATAGGAATACGGGTGTCCATTTTAGGGTTAGATATAGGTATACTATATCTACAGCGAGGGGTGATTACACTACCTTGCCCCAGCTGTTGTGCAGCCAGTTGTGTCAGATTTAGATGGCCAGCCAGGGGTGGCATAATACATGCTGCAGCCCCTGGTAGGCCCTGGGTACACCTATGCCCTGAGTTACAGGGTCTGATAAGGTGGCCCAGTACCAATTGGATATGTACCTAAGGTACATGGAATCCATTTTACAGAGAGAGCAGTAGGCCTGGGGTCCTGATTGGCAGGGTCCCAGGCCAACTATGTCAAAAACCAGCTAAAACACAGGGCAAAAAGTTGGGGGCAACCATAGTCAGGATCAACCTTCCTACAGTCTTATTTTCTAAAGTCTGCATTATTTTAGACTCTGCTTTGCCACATCAACTCTGAATCCTCTTATGCTTGTCTTTCTCCCACAGGATAAACCAACTATTAATAGGCCTTTCTTGACATATCGCCCAAAAGCAAGTAGCATGATTGTCGGCTATTGCTCTGATGCTAGCATCGCCTGACTCCAGTGTTTACTACACAATCTCTGTATCTGAACACATCAGATAGACCTTTACCACATGCACGCAACACCCAGTTGCGATGCAATAATTTTCCGCCTTCTCACTATCCATCCAGTGATACCCACTGAACATTACTGTTCATATTACACTCCTAAATTCCTTCTCCAAAACAGTACCCACTAGACGGAATCCTGACATCATCATGCATCACAACTCCAAATCCATATAGTTGTGTTTAATTAAACTTAATCTGTTCTGAGCAGGTTCTGACTATCAAAAAGGAGCACAGTTGGATAAGATCTGGGAATTAAGCAGCACTGTTCAACATACCAGCATATATCTTAAAAACATCCAGATCAAATTAGAGCTTTCCCATATCATACACACATCACACCATAGTAATGTGCATAGAAAGCAATGCCTGACGAGAAAACTATTTGCACATGCCTAGCAGTGGGCAAACAATACCCAAATAATCAAAAAACAACAACATCCTGTGGCGTATCCATCCTAACACATAACACACTAAAAAGATGTTTCTATTGGATCAAACTCACTTTAGTTTCACCACCGATTACTAGTCTTAAGATCAATTTCTACTAACCAAACAGTCATATGCACTTGTGGGAAATCCCTGAATGTTGTATAAACGGTGCTGAAATTATGGAAGTCCTCTGTGACCAAATGAGGGCATGCTTGATGTACCCCTCCAGGGCACATGACAGGACCGTACTTAAGTCAAGGGACAAGACATAGGCCTCTGCGCTCAGTAGATTAATGTGAGACTAGGTCCAGATATCCAAAACCAGATACTCAGCAGTCACTCATGAGAGGAAAACAAGCTAGTACTCCATGCAGAGGACATTCCCATACCAACAAGCCTATTCTACTAAGTAATACTACACAGTACCCATCCAATTTCACCTATAATGAACTTTTCGCAAACAATAAAGTGTAAAGACAGCCTAATTCGTATAAAGAGGCTGAAGTGGTGAATTTGTCGAAAATTTCACTATCACAAAATATGATTGATTTGCTTAAAAAAGGCTTACGTTTTTGTCCAGCTGTAAGAGGCAATACTTGTGACACTAAGATTGATCTATTTAAATATATTAGACAATTGAAGCTTAAAAAACACTTTGCTTTGAATCCAAAGAAAAATAAAGCTGATACTGTGCAAACATGTAGTATGGTGTATAATTCATCTACCATAAGTAATATCCAGGACACAGTAACGCTCCTCTGAATCACGGAATTGGAAGAGGATCCGGTGACAATGGCTAAAGTCTTAGAGGACTTAGAGATCAGGCCTGATTTGTCGGTGTCAAGTGGTCTAAGGAATAAGTCTAGATGGTCACCAAACAAGTGGCAATAACATTGAGATTTTTCACAAACTGGTTATTGCGGATCTAGATGCCAATGAAACTAAAACCTTTTCGGGGGGTTATGTGAAGGATAATTTGACACAAGATGAAAGGAATGCTCTGAGAGATCTAATGAGCAACAAAGAGATAACTATTAGAAAAGCGGACAAAGGGGGAAATATAGTGCTGATGAATAGAGACGATCATGAGCAGGAAATGTATTCCCAATTGGGTGATAAAGCTTGTTACGAAAGAGTCGGCCAAAACCCAATATTCTCCCTCACTGTCGTAATTAATACTCACCTAAAGAATTGGTATGACATGGGCTTGTTAGATGAGGACGAATATCTCTTTTTGAAAGTAAATTGCCCCAGATACCATTGTCTGTACACTTTACCTAAAATCCATAAAGGCCTACCATTTCCACCAGGTAGGCCCATTGTATCAGGCATAGGGGGGCCAACAGAACACTTATCGGAATTTGTTGATGACTTCCTTCAACCGATCATGACTAACTTACCATCTTATATTAAAGACACAGGACATATCCTAAATATCTTAGGGGATATAAAATGGGAAACGGGGATGATACTAGTGACCCTGGATGTGGTCTCGTTATATACAAGTATTAGAAATGAATTGGGAGTGAAAGCCTTAGACCATTTCTTTTCGAAAAGACCAGCCAGTCATTGTCAACATACACGAATGACGTTGGCCATGACGAAATAATCTTAATTAACAACTTCTTTCTATTTAAGGGGGAGTGGTACAAGCAAAAACAAGGTGTGGCCATGGGCTCCAAATTTTCTCCAGCCTTTGCAAATATATTTATGGGCTGGCTGGAGGAGAAAGATTGTTTAGGGCCCGGGAGCTAGTGAGTGGAATGGATCGATCCTGTTTTGGGGGTAGATTCATTGATGATTGCATAATGATTTGGATGGGATCGGAGGAGGCCCTTGAAGGGTTTTATGTATTTCTGAATAGTAATGATATGAACATCAGATTTACCACCAATCACAGCACAACTAGTGTTACATTTTTAGTTGAGGAATTTTATGTAAATAATGGATGTATTGAAAGTAAAATGTACCGTAAACCAACTTCTTGTAACACAATTCTACTTGCAAAAAGTGCTCACCCGCATCACCAGGTAAAAGCGATCCCATTTGGGGAGATGTTAAGAGCCAGGTGTAATTGTAGCGAAACCAAGGAATTTAATGACAGTATTTGTGACATGGAAAATAGGATATGATAAACGGAATGTGAATCTGGCGAAACGGAGGGTAATGAATGTAGAACGGAGTGTAACGCTCAGGCCTACAGTTAACAAAGCAAAAGATGAGCAACCGATTAGACAGATCACTAATTATACTCCAGTGAGTAGTGTTTTATTACAGAGTATGAATAAACCTTGAGGCGTATTAAAAATGGACAAAGCACTAGAGAAACACTTAGGAGGAAGGCCACAAATAACCTACAGGAGAGGTCAGACACTGGGGTCTTTACTTAGCCCCAGTTACCCAAAATCAGAGCAACCTGTAACGTGGCTTGATGAACACTCTAAGGGATTTTACAAATGTGGTTATTGTGGCATGTGCAGATGTGCCAAAGACAAAACGTAGAGTTTTCAATTCAATGATGGTAAAATATATGAAATAAGAATGAACATCACATGTAGCACAAAGTATGTCATTTATGTCATTGAATGCAAATGTCTACGGATTTATGTGGGGAGAACAATCCGCATGTTGAAGGAAAGAATGAGGGAGCATCTGAGAGCTGTTAAAAACAATAATGTATGGTATCCTATAGCGGAACATATACAATTGTGATAAGCAAGACATGAGTAAGAGTTTTAAATTCTATGGAATTGATCATGTATATGTTGACCCACGAGATGGGAATAGGGAACTGAAATTAAGACGGCAGGAGGCAAGATGGATCATGCGTTTACGGGCCATAGAACACGGCCTACATTTTAATCAGGAACTTCAATATTTTCTTGGTGATTAAAATATAGAATGAGACCAATGAGCACCTAATATTGTGCGATTTCTAAAATTCTGGGAACATGTCTAATCTCTTAAATACAACAAAGTATTGTACATGAATAGTTATACGGGGCGAATTTCAATAGGATATTATCTATGATCTTTGATTGTGTTATATGTTGAGGCGATCATATTTATTTATGCTGAGTACTCATTGTATTGATAATCAAGATCGATTTTGAGGTTTATTTTGATGTGATACTCACTTCGATATACAAGAAGGGTTGTTTTGGCCATTATGGGGCTCTGTATTTGAATTGCTGCGCTGGTGAATACTATTATAATAGCGCCCTTCGTATCATTTCCAGCCCTGAGGAAGCCGATGGGTTAACAGTAACCTCGGCGAATCGCGTTGGCATGGGATTGGAGTTGGAAACGAATTAAATAAGAAGAAACTTCAAAAAAGCCTTGATTGTTTTTTGTGCTTTGAGGGAATGAGAAAACTGTTAATGTTTTGATAAGTGGTGTGCTACAATTTCTTTGATCCTAAAGCTGTATAGTTGGCAAAGCAATATTATCTTACCATCAGGTTTTCTTCACACTAACATTTTAGTATCATTTAGCTAAAGTTAACTTGCGCATAGAACAACCTCACTGCATCGCATCATAGCCCTATAAACGGCAAACAACGCAGCATTATAAAATACACAGTGCAGCCTGGCCTTGGGCTAGCCAACCATTTGGCACAGCAAAAAACAGAAGTCCTTCTCAACGCCCCATCATAGAAATAGCTCCTACAGAGATTTCTGTCTTGGTCTAGTTCATTGAACTCTTACCTTAACAAATACGAACCATTAGAATATTAATTAGAATATTACGCTTCTACAAAAGTCTTCTCTACTAACCACATACAAACAATACTATGCAATTGATTGATGTAAACTTTTTGAATGCTTATTAAGGGTACAGAGAGTAAGAAAGTAATGCAGAGCGTTACTAGTTGTAGATGGCCTATACAAATACAGATGACTTAACATTACCAGGGAGATGTGATTGTCTCAGAAGTAACTATATTGCCTCCAACCATCCATTGATTACACACCATTCGTGAACATGGTTGAGGCAATACAGGCGATTCAGCAATTTGTTCTCAATCTGATGAGTAAATCAAAGGATCATGAGGGTGGGGCGCTAAGTGTTGCGACCCAGATCTTGAAGTGTTAGAGATTAGAACAAAAGCAACTAAAACAAAATCCTTAACATTTTGGGCAAGAAGTTGCTGTAAAAGAGTTAGAAATATCCCATCCCAAGAAAAGACAGATGCAGAGTTGAACATGAATGAACTCAGCATCTTACGAAAAATTGTCTTTCTATTCTGAGAGTTAAGAAAACCATATGAAAGACCAGTGCAACTAGGAAATATTTGTGGAGCATGCTCATTCCCAGTAAATGACCCAGCATCTCGAATGTTTCAATAGAGGGTTAAAGTGGACCGAGTAATTTATGTTTCCTAAGAAGAGTGGTAATAGTTCACAGAAGAACAAGCTCTGATAAAAAAAAAAAGATTGTAACCTAACTTTTCTCATAATCCAGTGATATAACCATAATAATATCTGAAGTGAAACCTACCTAAACAGCAAACGCTATCAGGGATACTTGCTATCACACTGCATAAAAGTTTATGCTCTACAGCCACACAGAAGATAAGCTTTTTCTAAAGTATGTATATTTATAATTTTACTTAACAATATAGATTTATGAAGCTAAATCCACATTCAAACTTTAGCATTTACCACTATATGACCAATTTATATGCACATAGATAAATATTGCACACCAGTGTAACAGTACTTGATACCACCTACATAGCAACCATATTTAAAGAAACATTTGTTTTGACTTTTTATGATGGTCTTTTACCCGAACTTTCATTAGAGCACAATATCCTATTTTAGAGTATACAAATTGTGCACAAACTGTGATAAACCTCCAGGATTGACTACGTACTGGCTTTGGCTGCCCATGCGTCTGCCGTCTCTGAGGCCTGCTTGATGGCCAGGGGCATATCGGACCATTCCCCGGTGTGGGTGTCCTTTGATTTTGACATCGTAGTGGCCTCTAGAGTAGCGCCGGTCAATCCGTGGTATTTCCGTAACCCCAAGACTCGAGATCTCCTGGCTAAAGCCATTGACCTTTATTTTTCCGAAAATACGGGCTCTGTGACGTCGGCCTCGTCTCTATGGGAGGCCTTTAAAACTGTCCTGAGAGGAGAGGCCTTCTCCTTAATAGCCGAGGTGCGCAGACGCAGGGATGAGGATGTGGTGCGGCTCGAATCAGAGGTTGAGGATCTTGATTCCCAGTTGGAGACTGATCCGACGCCTGCCATGTTACATGCTCTCTCGCTCAAGCAGGCGGAGTACCGAGCCACTCTTACTGACGCGGCCAAGGTGATGGGCAGCGAACAGCAGGGGAGGATCTATGATGTAGGGGATAAGGCAGGCAAGCTTATCGCGTGGCTTGACAAGGAGATGGCTTCCCGAGTGGTTCCCGAGGTGAAGGGTGAGGACGGTCTGGTTGTCACTGACCCCAGTGCTATAGTTACGGTCTTTGCCGACTACTTTGAGTCTGTATGCACATCGGCCTCTGATATGACTGAGGCGGACTCTGCCTCTCTCCTTGCAGGGATTGAACTTCCTTGCTTGTCTGACACCGAACGTGGCGACATAGACAGAGGTATCACAGTGGACGAGGTGGCGCTTGCGATACGCTCCTTAAGGTCTGGCAAAGCTCCCGGGCCTAACGGACTTCCGGTAGAGCTTTACAAAATAAAGGCTGAGGCCATTGCTTTGCCGAACATGTTCCTGGAGGCGCGCGAGGCTGGTGAGCTCCCTCCGGACCAGCGACTGGCCACTATTGTGGTCATTCATAAAGATGGGAAGCCTAGAGACCTTTGCCGGTCATATCGCCCGATCTCCCTGTTGAATGCCGAGCCTAAAATCCTGGCTAAGTTATTGGCCAACCGGTTGGTGGGTGTGATTGCCGACTTGGTTCACCCGGACCAATCGGGCTTTATACCTCATCGCAACACTGCCCTGCCTCAGGAGACTCCATGCGGTCATGGCAAGGGTCAACACACTCCGGGAACCCTCCGTTCTGGCTTCTTTGGATGCGACGATGGCATTTCATTCCCTTGAGTGGAATTACTTGTGGGCCGTACTGGTGAAGTTTGGGTTTGGCCCTGACTTTGTCAGATGGGTCAAACTTCTATTTGATGGCCCAATGGCCAACGTCACGGTCAACGGGCGAGTGTCAGCTCCTTTTGCTTTGCGAAGAGGCACCAGACAGGGATGTCCTTTGTCCCGCTGCTTTTTGCATTGGCGCTTGAACCTCTTGCCGCTTGGTTACGGACCCACCCAGATATTTGTGGGATGAAGTGGTCACCCGGTTTTGAGGACCGCGTGTCACTATACGCGGATGACATTCTGCTCTACCTTACCTCCCCTTGTAAATCCTTGATTGTGGCCTGTGATGTGCTGTATACTTTCGGTAGATATTCGGGCCTGGTAATAAACTGGTCTAAATCTCACCTTTATGTACTGAACGGGGAGACTCCGCGTCTTCCCAGGGGATGCGCTATACAGATCGCGAGGCAGGGTTTCAAATACCTGGGCATTTATATTTCAACCGATGCCCGGATGCGATACTCCAATAATTTGCTCCCCCCTCTTGCACGCCTTCGGCGTGATGTGGAGGGGTGGCGCAAGTTGCCGCTGTCCCTGCTCGGGGGTGCGGCATTGTTTAAGATGATGTCCCTGCCCAGATTCTTGTACGTGCTCCAGAACACACAGGACCCCGTTCCCTCCCGGTATTTTAGGGAGATTGAAGGATTGCAGCGGACCCTCCTTTGGGAGGGGAGACCGAGGATTGCTATCACCAAATTAACGCTCCCTTGGTACGATGGCGGTATAGCCTTGCCGGATATCCGGCGGTACTACTGGGCCTCCCAGCTGGCCGCCCTTAACCCCGGTTTCTACGGATCGGCTGATAATCCGGGGTACGCCATGGATCTGTGGCTCCTCGACGATGGGAAGTACTACAGAGCGCTATATTCGAGATCTCTGGATGGATGTATGTCAGGTCCCACTAAGACAGCTGTACATATTTGGAGGGCCGTCACGAGGGTACAGGGGTGGCAGGGCAGGCTTACATTGGCTACTCTGCTTTATGACTGATTTGCCTGGCAAACTGTGGCACACAAAGGGGTTTGATCGGTGGGACCTCAGTGGCATTTCTAAGGTGGATGACATGATGGCCAGAGGCGAGATAAAATCTTTTGCCGCTTTGCAAACGGAGTTCCAACTGGGGGCGACGGAATACTTTAGATATGCCCAATTGCGACACGCTCTTATGGCGGTGCTGCCGGTGGGAGAGAAGGTCCCTGAATCTTCCCCGCTGGAAGACAGGATACTGGACGGCCATATGCCGGACAGTGCCATTTCATTGATTTACAAAAAACTGATCAATGTCCGCGTGGACCTCCTGTCGGGGGTGAGGGAACAATGGGTGCGTGATGGTGTGGAACTGGATGATGAAGATTGGCAGTGTGCGGTGTCTTCTCCTAAGGAAGTGACAATTCCAGCTAGATTACGTCTGGTCCAACTGAAAATTCTCCATAGAGTCTACGTGACTGGCCCCAGACTGATCCATATGGGACTCTCAGTGGATGGTCTTTGCAGGCGTGGATGTGGAGAACTAGCCACATTCATGCACATCATCTGGGAGTGCCATGCTATAGCCTCTTACTGGAGGCGAGTTCATGCGGTGATGCGTGCAGTGACTGGTGTGGCTCTGCCGGCGGAGGCCCGGCGTTGTCTGTTGAATGTGTGGGGCCCCACGGATTACAATAATGCTCAAACCCAATGGGTTACCCTGGGGAATATGGTGGCGAAGCGGGACATAGCCCAGAAGTGGGGGGCCCCTTCGCCCCCCTCTGTGGAACTATGGAAGACCAATATGGATTGGTGCATGGTCCGTGAGAAGACGGTGTATGTGGCCAGGGGTAAGCCTAGGAGGTGGAAAACTGTTTGGGGGGCATGGAATGAATATAGAGGTGATATCTGCCTACCTCCCGACACTGACCCACTGGAAGCTCGACTTTCCCCCTAGCCCTCACTTCCAACCTACTTGTTGTTCCACTGACATCCTGACTCTTTTCCCCCTGGTATCGTCTAATTTACACAGCTTAGTTGCACTTTGTGGGCTTATGTCCCCGCCCACCCCCTGGAACTGGGTGTTGTCGCTTTCGTAGTTTTCCTTGCCTCTTTACCCTTTTTTAGTGTTTCTTTAGGTTGTTATTTTATAGGTTTAATGTTACCGTATCAAAAAATTAAACCTGATACGATTTTTCAACCTGTACTGTGTACACCAGGGGTACTCATAGTACGGCCCGCGGGCCAGGTGCGGCCCGGCAAGCCTTCCCTGGCGGCCCGCGGACCCTGCAGACATCGCCCGTGTTTTCCATTTTTTTTTTTAAGAGTGTCAGGAAACACCCTGCGGCAGCGCGACTCAGACAGCAGCTCTGTGGGGGCCGGGCGATTCCTATCATTGTCAGAGTGGGGCTCCAGGGGCGCAAAGAGGTGAACAAAGCCTCATTAACATCGGAATGGTCTTTTAACGACCTGTGAAATGCTTGGTGATGTGTTTGCGCGTTCGTGCGCGTGTGTGTGTGTTCATCTGCACATATATAATTGTGCTATTCGAATCTAATCAGTGTGATCCTGAACAGAAGTATCCTACACAGCAGCACAAAAACTAATATAAAGCCTCCGGAAGACACCTCATCACATAACGAACTGCACCCCTTCGATGTTGGGTTTGGCACTTGCGATAGACGAGGTGTGACCCAGCAGGGCTACAGCACACCCTGAAGGGGAGGCGAGGACCCTTCTAGATTCGCGTCCATGCCACTTTCAGCACATGCCAACTTGCATATTTCTGAAAGAATTCCTGCTGAAAAACACATTTGTTCGGCACCTATATATTAGCAGAGCCCTCGGTGACTACCAGGGTACTGACTGCTGTGTGTGCCAGCGGGGAAAGGGGTCAGTCAGTAGTGGTTAAAATGAGCCCAGTGGCTTTCCATAATGCAACCAATTCGGATCCCGCACTAAATGCTTCGAAAGAGACAGCAGCATGACGTCAGAAGCACACACTAGCACCGCATTAACCGGAACCTGTAATGCAGATTAATGTACAGGAGCTTCCCTTGTGACAGCCCCATAAATAAGGCATCAAACCTAGTCCAACTGCACATTCAACTATTTCTGTGTACACATTTGTTTGCCTCTGAAGCAGCTTCTATGACACTCCCAGAACAGCGGGTTTACTTTGATTCTTTAAAATAAAAGCAATAAGTATTCTGTTGTCATTGGAAACGTGTTCTATTGGCAAAACTCCTGAGAGCTCAATGTAGACATCACAATACCTAAGACTTGCTCTTTTCTTCTGTCTTCCTCTCATAGAAAGTATCGCTTGACAGTACCTCGACTGTCACCCACAGCACCCGTGCTTTCATGCACCCTCTGCTGCTTCCTGACATGATGTAGGAGTCATTCAAACCTCCCGGCTTCACCTCACAAACTGCATGACCGCCCCACGCCATCTGCCTTAACCACACAGCGCTCAGTACTTTTATACACCTCTACGTTCACTGCATAAAACTTTTGGTTTTTCCAGTACATCTTCCCTCTCCTACAATAAATGCACGACTTTCTCACGTCCTGTGTCTGTCCCTGCTTTCCAGCACTTCTGCCTGCAGCAACTGTGTGTGTGTGTCTCGGCCCGGGCGCAGGGGGAGACAGGCAGGCCCGGACTGGCCATTGCGGGTACCGGGCAATCCCCCGGTGGGCTGCATGATTGGGGGCCGGTTTTGGCCCCCTGGGGGCCGTTTTTGTTACAGGGCCGTTATACTGCAAAAACGGCCCTGTAACAAAAACGTCTGAAAACCGGCCCTGGCACATAGGCAGTCGCACCTCCTCCTCCTCCTCCCGGAGGGGGGAGGGGGCCGGCCGAGCACTTTGCCAGGGCCGGTTCTGGTTCCCAGTCCGGCCCTGGAGACAGGGAAGGAGAGGAGGCGAGGGAGACCTCCGAGTGAGTGAGGATGACAGAGGGAAGGAAAGGAGAGAGACAGAGGAAAGGAGGCAGAAGGGAGGGGGAGGGAGGCAGACCTCAGAGTGAGGGAGAGGGAAGGAGAGAGAGGGAGACAGAGAAGGAGGGGGAGAGGGAAGGAGAGAGACAGAGGGAAGGAGGGAAGGAGGGAGAGGGAAGGAGGGAAAGGGAAGGAGGGAAAGGGGGAGAGGGAAGGAGGGAAAGGGGAGGAGGGAAAGGGGAGGCAGGAGAGGGGAGGAGGGAGAGGGACAGAGGGGAGGGGGAGAGGGAAGGAGCGAGAGGGAGACCTCGGAGTGAGGGAGAGGAAAGGAGAGAGGGAGAGAGAGGGAAACAGGGGGAGGGAAAGAGAAAAAGGGGGAGGGAGAGGGAAACAGGGGGAGGGAGAGGGAAACAGGGGGAGGGAGAGGGAAACAGAGCGAGGGGGAGGGAGACAGAGTGAACGAGAGAGGGAGAGGGAGGATGAGAGAGGGAGAGGGAGGGAGAGAGAGAGAGAGAGGGAGGGAGAGAGAGAGCGAAAGATGTGTGTATGCCGGGTCTGGTGGCTCAGTGGACTAAGGCGTCCACTGCAGGGATCTGTGATCAACCTCATGGTCACAGTTTTTTTTGTTGCTCTAGCTCCGCCCCCTCCCCCACTGACCCCGCCCCCACCGGTGCGGCCCTCGGACACAAACCACACTGTAAATTTGGCCCCCGAGAGAAAGTTTGTGAGTACCCATGGTGTACACCATATATCCGTCTCTAATAATGCTGCCTAGCCTCTGGGATGTAAGGCTGAATAGCTGTGTGCCTTGACTTTCAAATAAAGGTTTTCCAAAAAAAAAAAACTGTGATAAACTTTCTATAGATTGCAATCTTGCCCTGTGTTCTATGGCAAGAGCTGCCTGCTTCTACACATATATTATTGGATAGGACAGGCTAGATTGCAACATTTGTGAGCTGTTGGGTTATTACTTGACGCAGTGTAAAATCTGAATTTCCACACAACTAATAATCTTATTATGCCTGGCTAAACATAGCACTTGAGGGTGAAGGCACCTTCATATCATATTTATCTTTCACCAGTCTTCTTTACCATGGGATTTCTCTGGGCCCACAGAGGTACCATATTTTTTACATCTCTAGTCTGACTCCACCATCAAGCTCTTTGAGTTGCTAGTCTTAATAGTCATAATAAGATGCATTGTTAGATGGGGTTCACAGTAGCTTGCAGCAAAGAATGTATCCTAACCTACTTAAAAAAAGATTTGTTTAGATCTCGTACTCTGCATAATTAGCAACACTGTTTTTCCTAGATTTGCTGTGCCATTGTAATGTGTAACGATATTATGGTGATGTCGTATGAGCTTGTATTTTTGTGTTATTATTTTTATGATGTCATGACAGATGTATTTTATCGGTGGGAAAGTTGGAGTACTTCAGGGATGCTACTCTATAAAGGATTTTTGTGTTGAAAACGTTCTTAATACTCACTTCTGTGGATTGTATGCTTCCCAAAGTGCTGATCAAGATGCAATTTTAACCCAAAAAGTTAGCATAAAATTCCTTTATTGGGGCTAATTGTTAGTTAGTAAGTGTGGTTTTCAAAGAGGAAAAAGGTTAGTTTTATGAGCTCTTGTCATGGTAAGAATATTTTTTTTTATCCATATGAACTATTTAGTTACAGATATTTCCAAAAGCAAAATGATGGGCAGTTAGTGGTGGCCAAAATTTAAAATGGTGGCACAGATGTTTTCCTGATTATAAGGGGACAGCAAGAAAGGATTAAGATTAAGTGCTTTGTTTAGTAAGAAGCAAGATGACAAATTTCTCTGCAAAGTTTATGTGTCACTTGCAGTGCTGTGATTGAGATTGTAGCTATCATGTGTTGATGGTCTGGCTCAAGCGGTTTGTGCATTTATAGTCAAAGGAGAGGTGCATTAGGATCCGCATCATGCATTGCACAGTGGTTGGCAGAGTTCTATTAATTTTGTTAGGTGTGGATTTTACAGAAAATTGAAATGTTGCAGGTTAAGAATTACGTGTTAGTGGTGTGATTAATGTTTAGATTGTCAAAATGTAGGATGCTTGCATACAATGTGGGAGTTAGCTGCTGGTTGGAAGAGTTCAGTGTGAGGTGGTTTTGTTAGGTGTAGGGATATGTTATTCGTCAGATGATGTTTGCAGAGGGGAGAATGGTGAGCCATCTAAGATGGTTATACAATAAGATTGTTTTTGATCATTGAGGGACCTTAATTTATAAGCATTGGCTAATGGAAGATCAAGGACAGGTATTGGCAGCCAGGTAAAAGAAGTGAGATTGATGGCTGATATTTGAGTGGTATGCATCTTAACCCCTTCCCCGCGGGGCTAATTCCCCTGCTGTGCTGGGCGGAAGGGGGGAGGGGGCACGCGCGGAGCGCCACGGTGCTCATGACGAACTCGGCTCGTATGGGTCACTTCTGTTTATGGGGAACACAACCTGCGCATGCCCGCAGCTGATACCAGTACAATTCTAGGAAAAGCCCCTAGAGGTGCCCCTTATGTGATCTCAAGCTTCAACATGGCAACATTTCAAGAAAAGATGAAAATTACCCATCTTTCACAGCAAAGATTATTATTCTATGTGCCCTTAGAACAACCAGCAGAGCCCTCCGCGGCATTGCACTCTACAGACATGTTAGAACAACCGGACGTTCTCTTCCTTTTGTTTTTAATGCATGTCTTATTTAATTTGATATATGCGTGTTTTGTGTTCCTCTGCCTTTAGCGCTTCTTTTTCGGGTTTAATTAAGCACTCTTCCAAGAGTGTGTGTGTGTTTTAGAAGCAACACCAGCAAATCCAAATGTAACCTTTTTAAGTTTAACACAACAAACATGACGCACAACAGGCACGCCAGATAGGAGAGACAGCCATTTAACACAGACGTCCGGTAAGCTTACTTACAACACCTCATTTTTTAGTGACTCAATCATGCAAAAAATAAACAGTAATTTATATCTAACAGGTACGTTTGTTGAATTTCATTCATAAAACATTGTTTCCATTCACCAACGGGAATGTAAATCTATCAACTCCCTGGAGGAGACGTGGTACACTGCATGCAACTTTTTGATATTGGTGCACTTCGGTAAGCATCTATTACAGTTCATTTATTGTGTCTTTACGTGACAAGTTTATACCGCCGATCGGAATTAATTTACATATGTCCCCACAGGTTTGTACTTTAAAGTACATTAAGATTTTTTAAATCTCGATTACAAAACAGGACATTTATTGCATTGAATAATCTTACAAAAGTGGCAGTGACACACATGGAAAGGTACAGGTGAAGATAATGTTATAGTGACCATCTTTTTACATCACGATTGTTCAGCATTCGGGGTATTTTAAACAAGCGAACACCAAATGAATTACAGATCTGTATAAGCTCTACACCATTGATTGGGAGAGAGAGAGTGAGCGATAGAAAGAGAGATCGGGAGAGACAGAGAGAAAGAAAGCTAGAGGAGAGAGAGAGAGCTCGAGAGAGAGAGAGCCCGGAAGTGCTGCGTGAGTGAGAAATCTGCTCTTTTTCGAAGCTCATACTCGTGCTTGTGGTGCGCCCCTGCTCGCTTCCGCAAGGTGGATGCCGCCAGAGTATGTGCTTCGAAAAAGAGCAGAACGACGGCTAAAGGTCCTCCTATATAGCGCATGCGCGCTGCGTAGGCGAGACCTAAAAATTACAATGAGAAGGAAATGTTCAAAAGATACAAAAGAACAGTTTATAGTTAACCATATATCTCTCTATATCTTAACTTCTATTGATCCCCCTCAATTTCAGTTGTACCTCTACAAGCCTGTACGGTAATTGAAATACACTTAAGTACTTTTCGACAGTCTCCAGATGATTGAAGATTACATTTTTTAAAAATCTAAGAACATATGCCATATTCCACAGTAGTACAAGCCCTCTTTTTCTAAGAAGTAATAGTACTTCACTATATGATGATCAATTCAAAATTTGCAAACATTCGTGACAAGAATTTTCAATTCTATTAAGGACTAGGAGGCGAGGATTATGCTTTCTCATTTCTTTAATGAAATGCTCAGCAGCCAGTAAAAACAACCAAAAAACTACATTTCCCATGAACACCAGGGAATAACCATAGAGAGTAGTGTATAAAAGGTCCCAACATTAGTCTGTCTTCCTCTTTCTTTGTGGAAACACGTCCAAGTTAAAGTAAAATCCCAAGTACAGTAAGAACAATAATTCCAAACAAGCCACAGTCATCCAGAGAATCCAGAAGTAGGCAGCAGAAGAACCTTGGGTCCAGAAGCCAGGAGGAGAGCGAGATTCCGGAGGGGAATAAAGGACATCACTTCTGGTCTGAACCTGGAAAAGATACGGAGCCGTAATATCCAAAGGTAACAAGAATGTCAAGAGCAATCCAGGGAGGGAAGAACAAGGAGTGAAATATTTGTAATTGCATGTACACAGTCATAATACATTAGCATGCAAATATGAACCACGGGTGGGATAATCCTCGCCTCCTAGTCCTTAATAGAATTGAAAATTCTTGTCACGAATGTTTGCAAATTTTGAATTCTATGTCAGGACAGGAGGCTCCGATTATGCTTTTTTAAAGCTGATCCACCACCACAGAAGCAACAGAATCAATAGGTTTGTAATAAAACGTTTTGAACACAGAGTCAGATGACCAATCTGCAGCCTTCATAATATCAAACAAAGTAACACCCATGGAATAGGCTTTAGAGGCCATTGCCCCTCGTGCAGAATGCGCGCCAAACACAGAAACATCAATACCCGCCTCAGACATAAGCCACCGCACCCAGCGCGCCAAAGTAGCTGGAGTGACGGGGCGAAAAGGCTTTTGTAAGGCAATCAGCAGTTGACCCTGCATGTCTGAACGGAAAGAAGCAGTACTCACCTCGTAATCCTTAAGGCACTGCACAACACAAAGGTTGGGACGAGAAGGAAAAGAAGGATAAGTAATAGAAGGCGTATTAGATTTCGTACGTCTGGAAAGACAAAAAGAAACCCCTTCAGGAGTAAAACTGCGACCCGCAAGATCTAAAGCGTGGACATCCGACACACGCTTACAGGAAACCAGACACAGTAACATTGTCAACTTCGCAGATAACTGCTTGCGAGATAACAAAGAGTTCGAAGGCCAGGCTTCTAAGAATCGGAGAACCACAGAAACATCCCATAAAGTAACATATTTTGGCGCGGGAGGTTTCGCAAAACGAATTCCCTTAAGTAATCTGGATACAAAGGGATGTTCACCCGCAGGTTTCCCATCGATGTGGGCATGACCCGCTGAAATAGCAGAGCGGAAACCATTGACAGTCGAGTAAGCCAGACCAGAGGTGGCTAGAGAGGCCAAAAAATTAACAATCATACTGATATCTGCTAAAACGGGATCAACTTGTCGTTGAGCACACCAATCGCACCATCGCTTCCAAGCCCCTTTATACCGTTTGTAAGTATTGGGAGCCCATGCCTCACTAAGGAATTTGGAAGCGTCGCTTGAAATGCCTGGGATCGTCCAACGATCCCCGAGATCCTCCACGCTAGCAGCTGAAGGGAGCCGGAGAGGATCAGGGGATGCGGATCTCCGAGAGGATCCAACAAGAGATTCCACAACGGGGGAAGAAGAAACGGCGGAGCGCAGCACATTTCCAGAAGCACCGGAAACCATGCTTGAGCCCTCCAGAGAGGGGCAATCAGAATCAGATCCGAAACCGTTTGGTGTAAGCCAGCACCCTGAGAATCATTAGAAACGGTGGAAAAGCATAACAAAGGGTCGATGGCCACTGCTGGAGAAAAGCATCCGTGGCCAGAGCCTGAGGGTCCGGCCTCCAACTGTAAAAACGCGGGAGTTGCGCATTGAGGCGAGAGGCAAACAGATCCAACTGACATGGACCCCAACGCCGAAGGAGAGCACGGAAGACTCGAGGGTGAAGCCTCCAGTCGCTGTAATCCCGGAGATGTCTGGAGTGCCAATGCGCAATTTGATTGCGGCACCCCGGAAGATATTCCGCAATAACAGTGATCTTCCTCTGCAGACAAAAATGCCAGAAATCCTTGGCGATCTCCGCCAACACTTTGGACCTGGTCCCGCCCAGTTTGTTCACATAGCGGACTGCGGACACGTTGTCCATCCGGAGAAGAACACAGCAGCTCGGTTGCAGGGGGGAGAAACACTTGATCGCAAATGAACCCGCTAGGAGTTCCAGGCAGTTGATATGGAGAGCTAACTCCTGAGGGGACCAACGACCCCCGGTCGAGACAGATCCGCAGCGGGCTCCCCAACCCCACCGACTGGCATCGGATTCTATCACTAGATCCGGAGACGCACCGAAGAGGGCTCGACCATTCCAGGCCTCCATGTGGTCCAACCACCACTGCATCTCCCAACGGACCTCCTCCGTAAGAGGAATCTGGTCAGAGTACCTGAGACCTTTCCGGAGATGCTGAATTTTCAGCCTTTGCATCGCCCTGTAATGCAGAGGGCCTGGAAAGATCGCTTGAATGGACGACGCCAACAGACCCACTACACGTGCCAACGACCTCAACGACACAGTCGGTCTGGAAATAACAGATGTCAACTCTCTCTTGATGTAACGCATCTTTTGATTGGGCAAGAGAAGTTGACAAGCCACCGAGTCGATCTGGAAACCCAGAAAGTCTATAGACTGGGCAGGGACCAAGACCGACTTCTAAACATTGATCAGAAAACCTAGAGACTGTAATAGATCGATGGACCATTGCAGATGTCGTAGAAGCTGCAGAGGACAATCCGCCATAAGGAGAATATCGTCCAGATAAATAATCAACCTGACACCCCGAGACCGTAGATGTTCCACAATTGGTCTCAACAGTTTCGTGAAGCACCACGGTGCCGACGAGAGACCGAACGGGAGAACTTGATACTCGTACCAAACTCCCTGCCAGAGAAACTGGAGAAAACGACGATGAGGCCTGTAGATTGGAATCGAGAGGTATGCATCTTTGAGATCCAGACGGACCATCCAGTCCCCCTCTTGCAGGAGATCCCTCAAGAGATGGATGCCCTCCATCTTGAAATGTCGATAGACCACCCCTCCGTTGAAGTCTTTCAGGTTGAGAACTAGGCGAGAGCCGCCCCCTTTCTTCTCGACCAGAAAGACTGAACTGGCAAACCCCATTGGATGACGGGTCGTGGGAACGATCGCCCCTTTCTTGAGGAGGGTGTCTATTTCCCCGGAGAGACAAACCTGGTCCTTTAGAGAAAAATGTAAACAAGGGGGAGGACGGGTCTGATGCATCGGGTGATAAAACTCGATTCTGAACCCTTGAACAGTTTGCAGCACCCATGCATCGCTGGAGATCATGCGCCAATTTTGCAGGAAAAATTGAATGCGACCCCCCAACATTACATCGCATGCATGAATCAGGCTCACCTGCAGAGTGGGCATCTTGGTAGTGTCCCTGTTGACCACCTGAACGTCCTTTGCCGTATTGGCCCTTTCCTTTTCTTGAGGGGTAAAAGTTGGCTCGGGTGGAATAACCGGCGTCATAAGAACCTCTTTGCTGAGAGGAATTGCCTCTCTGGGACTGGTTCGCAGAGCCACGGCCGAACGAGCGTCCCCTACCTCGTCCGGCCTTTGCAAAAACCGGGCGCATTGCCCGTCTCAAGGAGGCCTGCGCTTTGTCTATCCCACTGAAGGTGGAGACAAAACGTGTGAGTTCCTTAAGGAACGGCTGACCAAACAAAAGTCCCTGCGCCTCAGGCCCAGACTCCGAGGTGGCCAACTCAGAAAGTTTCGGATCAAGTTTCAAAAGGATGGATCTGCGACGTTCCGCAGACATCGCGCAGTTGGCATTTCCCAAGTAACATATTGCCCGCTGGGCCCACTCGATCAATTCAGTCGGCTTTACCAGGGCAGAGGCCTCTTTCGCTTTGTAACTGAGATCCAATATCTTGGTGAGCGGACCAAGCAAGTCCAGTACCTTATCCTGACAGGAACGCCAAGATCTATCCAGGCCCTTCTTCGGGTCCTTCGCATACTTTTTCAGGTACGTGACCACCATGGGGTCAACCTCAGGAGTTTCGGCCAAATGGTCTGCCAGCTCAGGTCTCGGGCACTCCGAGCGCAACCGTGCCCGAACTGAGGCCTCAAAAGGCTGACGTATGTGAGTCTCAATATAGGTAGCCACTGCAGGTGAAGGCATCCAGGTGGAAGAGTTCGGGTGAACGATATCTGCCGGTTCAAAATTGAGCACCGGAGTGCGCTCAGGGGCATCCACAAAATGCTCCTTACAGACCCGTTTCCGAGGAGGTGGTGAAGCATGGTCCGAAGAAGTGGAAGACTGGGCATTATCCGATTCGGTCTCATGCAGAGCAAAAGTAGCGGAAGGTGCAGCCGCCAAACTCTTAGCCAGGCGTTGAAAGTCTGTTTTATGAGGATTAACCGGAGACTTTGCTGATTTCTTGGAAGCAGGCAACCAACCCTGCTGTTGCGCATAAAGATTTAAATACGCTTCAAGGGGTTAATAGCACGCACCAGTGCCTTGTTGACAGATTGTTGGACACCCCTATCCAACTGCTCCACCAAATTCTGTTCCAAGGAGCCTTCCTCCTCGTCATCATAGTAATAGTCGTCATCAGCGTCGTAGTAATCAGCCATTCTACACAAGGGTAGACAGTAAATGCCCACAAGACGACTGTAAAATTCTGGAGTGTCAAAACACAAGTCAAGGGGGAGTGTTAAGACCCCAAAGCAGGCTTTGCACGAAGTAGGAATGAACCCGACTTCCAAAGATATTCAAGTGTGGAGGGAGCCAAAGCCTGCACCGCACCAAAACACTCTAGGCAGAGCCTATGCCACAAAGTTGCAACCAAAGCCCTCAGAAGACCTCGGTGTCTGATGGGGTTAAAGTCTGGAGACAGGCTGTGGGCAGGACGCCAAACGAACGTCGTCACTCAACCAGCTCTGAGGAGAAACCCCGAAACCGGAAATAGGACAGTGCGCATGCGCGACTGTCGCCTGTCACCAAACACCGTCTCGAGAGCGCTCGCGCTCCCCAACGAAACGGAAACCCCTGCTCCCGCTCCACCAAAGCACACGAGCGCTAGAAAGCGCCCGGACCAACAAACGGAGGTGACCCACACGCTCCGAAACCAAAGTAAACCGCACACCAGCAGCGGAGAGAAAACACGCACGAAGTACGGAGACGGAGCCCCAAACGCGTGAACCACAATGCGCAAAAGCACAATAGGTAGGATAAGCAACAATGTCAAAGCAAGTAACAATATGCTAGTAGAGAAAATAATGCACTTAACTGGCTGCGGAGCAGCAAAGAAAGAGGAAGACAGACTAATGTTGGGACCTTTTATACACTACTCTCTATGGTTATTCCCTGGTGTTCATGGGAAATGTAGTTTTTGGTTGTTTTTATTGGCTGCTGAGCATTTCATTAAAGAAATGAGAAAGCATAATCGGAGCCTCCTGTCCTGACATAGAATTCATGTGAATCATTATAACATGGGATACTGATTCTAACACGACCTTACAGAGGCTGCAAATCCGGCATTACGATTTTAGACCACACCAACTGCCCTCAATCTCCAAGAAAAGACAAAAAAAACAGAACAAGTGAGGAAACGTTCTATTCAATTGACATTGGTCAAGTAAGTTGGATGTGTTTGACTGTTGGAGCAGAAATGTGTTAATTAAGGACTACTCTGCATGCATTACTGGTAAGCAACCATTTGTGATAATGTGGCGACTTGTCTGGCATGCAAATGGTTCCATTGTGATTGTTTGTCAGGGTGGAATGAAGTGGATGGTGATCATGTGATTGATCACATTTCTGATTGGCAGGATGGGAGATGAAAGAGTTCAAATTTCTCCTTGGGTACCAAAAAATGAGGTATGCCAATGCTGATGAAACCTTTTCATATTTATGAAGGTTGTAAAATGCCATGTGGTGGCGGAGTATGAAAGCCCCCAGGACATAAGGAGTGTTTACAGTTTATTTCTTGTTATGCGGTGATAACTGTTGGCATTATCTTTTGTTTGTAAAACGTACAGTTGTGTAGTAATGTGTTGTATTTGTTTTGCTTTAGTACATTTATGTATTCATGGAGTTTTTTGATAGGAGCTGGATAGTTATCAGTAGATCAATTTCAGTTCAGGTCAGCTGGCTGTATCTAATGTTTCGCTTTAAAAAACTGCTAATCTTTACAACTTCTCTGTGCTTTCAACTGATACTATAGCGATGTCCACCACATGGGAACTATGCGCATTGCTTTGTTGGAGTAACACATGAACCCTAGCTGACAGGATACTGGTACCCTACAAGAGATCCCTTTATATATAGGTCTCTAACCCCATTTTCTCCTTATTTACGAGACTGTGTAGTGAGAATGTGTCACCAAGGAGTGATTTTGCTTTGTTAAGGATGGTGGGTGAAATCTGAAGTATGTTTGAAATGTAGATCAATTTGAATGCGCCTATGCTGTTGGAAATTGTGGATAGAAGGAATTGTATTTTGTCTTGGTAAGTATGAGGAAGTTGTTCAATGGCCACTTCTCTGTAGTTTAAAAAAAAGTTTTTGTACAGTGATTGCACTTTGGTTGGAAGCGTTTGGAGGCAGAGCTATGTGTTATTGATGTCTATAGAGCTCTAGTTCTCTTAGTTCTGTGCCATAGAGTTATTAGCTTTGGGCACTATTCTTCTCCAAAGTATTTATAGCCCTGTTTTATGTATCTGTCTGTAGGCTTGCCTGAATACCACTAACTCGACCAACTACAGACGGGTCAAAATGCGGAGCTCCATCTACCTGCTTTAGTTGAGGAAATGACAAACCGTTGCCACCTTTCCCATTAGCATTTGGTCACTCTCTAGCCAGGGCAGGGTAATGTTAAATTCTGCTCCGGATACATGGATCCTTTACGTGGATCCTTCTAACTGAGGTTTAACAATAAACTCGATCTGTGTGTGCAAACAAAGGCCTTCTTTCAGCCGGTATTCTCCTAACCAAAAATTCAGTTTCCGGGTGTGTGAGTCAAGAAGAGCAACACGTTTTCATCTGAGCCAGATACATGCCAACATTTTAGGACAGGGAGGTGGGATATTTAAAGTAAAAAATCGGGAGAATTAAAATTCCCCATTGCCTACTATTGTAGAAAATGCAATTTCAGGCGGCCGCCTGAATCGAGTCTCTTGGCATGTATGCAGATATGTGATATTGTCTGGGCATCAGTAGGGAGCTGCGTGCATTATGGATCGGCTACAGCTATCCGCCGGTTCAAAGGCGTACAAGCCAACTCAGCTTTTCAGCCTTGCTTCCTTTACATGAGTTTAGTTGCCTTTAGGTACTAACGTAAAAGGCCCAGATTCCAGGCTCGACATTGTTGTAACAAGTTAATCGGACCTACAGTAAAGTATCTCAGCTTGTATCTGTGCAGGCGGGTGAACGACATAAACTGGGTCGGTTGTAAAAAACTAAAACTCAAGAGTTTTACAGATAGTAAAACAAAAGAACACGGTTTTAAAACGTTCATTTCGATGGGACATGCCAAAGTTTTAAACCTGTAGAGTAGGAGAATTTGAAAATCAAAATTGGGGGTGTGTATATTCCCTATTGACTTCGATTGAGGGAGAACAATTTTAAGCGAGAGGTAGCTGAAGTAAAGCACTTTTTGGCTTTTAAAAATCGGTATTCTCCCGCCTAAATCGTGTTTGTTGGCGTGTAAGCCTGATTGTGGCGGGCGCCGGAGTGGGAGCGAATGAAAGCCGGCGTTGATTTGAACTTTAGCCTTAAAAGTAAGTTTATTTGATGTGATTTTTATAGGTATTTTATTTTAGTGCTGATTTAACCATCTTTTTGGTTTAACTCTAAACTTTGTGCAACTCTGAATGTTCATGTGTTCATCTTGCTGCAAAATGTGCATTCCAGTGAGTAATTGCGATTGATCTTTTAAAAAAAATTACGAGGAAACGAAAAAGTTTAATACTGCTCGGTCGGATCCCGCCTTTGGTATTCAGAACAGTCCTAGCATATCACCGGCATGTGAGGCAGGCTTGGCGCCATTGCAGCTTTACAGGGGGTGGCGCCTCTTTTCCCATGTGAGTGTGAAACTGGCTTCTCATAAAGACTGGGGGGACTACAATGTGTTGGTATGCAAGTGATAAACAAATGGTCAAAAGATCGCATTTACACCCAAACAAATGGGTGGCTCTTATTTCAAAAGGCCCTTTTCTTTACACGGTATGAGGTAAAGCGTTCCCGCTTGTTGTGCTGATGACGGCGGTTAAACTGAGCATCGGATAATGAGGTGCCCTTTGCAGCCATTCTGCTGCTATCAAGCACCCATCCTGCCCTTGTTTGTCGCCATTTCCGCGATGACAAAGGCCGGTGTGGGCTGTGCCTGTCCAGAACATTCTTGTGTTGCACCCCTTGCCGTTAAAAGTTTTAAACCGGGTTCGCATTACAAAGCCAAAGAACTCGCCTCACAACTTTTAAAGGTCAAGAATAAACCAACTAGCTTTCAGCCTACCTTCAGGGCCAATGTTAACTTCGAGATAATAAGAAGGCAAATAGTATTTTAAACGCATTTGCGGAACAAATGCATATTTTTGTCCGATGTTTACATAAGAAACTGTCTTTTCAAAGTGGATTTTTTGTGTCGCTTGGTTTAAACGTGTCACAAAAAATTGCCAGACCTGTAGCAACAAGTTGGCTTTAGGAGAATTACTACTTATATATAATATGTCGACGCCATGTTGTTTTAGTGAATCAAAAGATTTTAGTCGCCGCACCTCATGAATTTTTTGCCAACTTTTTATGCAGCACGATCTCCCCCTAGATGTATTATACTCGGTGTTTGTATGTACCATGTGAATATATTTTACACTGACGTGTGATTCATGGAGCTATTACGAAGGGTCAGTTGGTTGAGGTCCTGCTGCAGAGACCTCAAGTTATAGATCAAACTAACCACAACACGACCAACGGGGTTTCACCCACAAGAGAAGAGTGAAATAAGTACCAGCAAGTTGGCTAGCAATAGGCCCTTAATGCATTAGAGCGTTGTGATAGTTTGTGAAAGGTTGATATTGCTATATGTTCTTTTGTATTCACCCGTTTTCCAATCACGGGGTCGCCTCAGGTTGCAGAGAGTGCTTAAGCCTAATCACACATCTTCATACAAAGGGGTTCCAAGTTCTGGATGAATTATGTTTTTGTTTGAACTCCCATGTCAGTGAAATGCTCCCTTGCGAAAGCATACTATTATAACCTTGCAGCCTGCTGCCAAGTGTATCGGTTATTAAAGGGCCTACTGAGTTGTATGTCTTAGTTGCAGGACAAGGCCTTATGATTAGACTGAGGGACTTTAACAACTGGTAGAGTACCCAGGCATGAGAACTACAATGTTATTAGAACATTCCACCCACCAAAGAGATTTTTCTACGTTAAAAAGGGACATACATTGGAATGTTGGTGCATACGATCCATATTAGTCGGTATTTTTTTTGCTGTAACCTCGCATAATAGGCTCCTGTAATGCTCTGAAACGGCTCTCTTGCTAACTTATAACAATCTTGACCTCAAGGAAATGGCCTTATTATGGGCCCATGTTGGGTGTAGGCACGTTCAGGCGATTTCTGTCCAGTTCAAAACATTTGAGTCTCCGAGGTGGCCATCAAAAGTGACATTTAAAAATCTGTAATTTTCAGTCATATATTTAATGCATAAAAGTCATATATGCCCATATAATTCGTTTAGCAGACATGATATTGTGTTTGTCTTGTTGCATGGGCACATTACAATTAATAGTACCTGCATATTTAGCATAAGAAAATGTTTCCCACGTTTTCTAAACCCCTGTGAGCACCTTTGTTTGATTAATATTGTGTGTCCTAAAAGCCAGAAGTCACGGAGTTCCTCATTCATTTATCCTCTGTGGGTAGCAAGGTGTCTCTCCAGTTCCTTGATACTAGTGTTTCCAGAAATCATTGCTAGGGTCATTTTTACCATTCTTCACTAATGCTTGTGTCACTGTAGTTTAAACTTGTATTACTAACAATGACATACCCTTCCCTAAACCTTTTTTCTCTGTATGCCTATACACTTATCTACTTTGTACTTCTCCCCAGGAAACGTATAGTCAAATGATACATTGAAAGTTACTTTTTGATTTGTTGTATTTATAATAGATCACATTCATTGATCATATAATGGTTTGTGTACAGAGTTGTTGTATACGCGTTGGTATTTTGTTTCTAATGGTGGCTGATTGAGAAAATCCTGTTGCTAATAACCAATGGACAATCTTTGTAGTGTTTGTTTCCAATTCGTTCCAAAGAGGAGGGGGCTATTAGGTTACCCTTCCTCTGAGAATACATCATGGTGCTTGAACCTCTTGCATATCCTACAAAAACCAAACGTAGTAGCCCCAAGGAAGAAACATTGGAAATGGAAGCCTGTGGCGATTCTGCTCTTTAATGTTTCATTTGTAGCCACACAATACAACGATAGCTATAGACATTGTTAAGGCCACTACTTGCACCTCCACATCCTCAAGTTCCTACTCTTTTATTGTAGCATACTTGGCATCATCAGTTTCTTCTTCCTCATAGGTTGACTTCCTCTAGATTCGCAGAACCTTGCAAAACAGATTACTCAATCATTATTCAGGTGAAAGAAACACTGGAAGCACATGGCAGGTGCTGGGCTCACTACCGTAGAATTATTCCCTGCTTGAGAATTCAAGAAGAAAACGAACTACCTTCTGCCCCCCAACGCCCACTCCCCATCGCAGCATTTCAAGTAGGCCTTCATGTTGACACTGGTACTACCACAATTTCTAGAAACAGCAACAGTGTCCTATGGAATGTGGAACGACTACTAATGAGTGCCGACTTTATCCAGACTCCTGCTTTCACTCCTATTTTCGATTGCCTGTTTTTTCGACAGCAACATGACCACCTTCACAAGCGGGCACTTTAAAAAACAGTTATTTGTTATTTGTTTAAAACATATATTTATTAGATTTTAGAATGCAAGTAAAAGTAATATACAATAACGGGTATCAGAGGCAAGTGAGGCAAAATATTACATACAGTTTCCTTGAGTCCCGGCATTTAAAGTGCAATAATAGCCATCAATCAATCAATCAGTAGTGAGTACAACTTGTCCAAGAGTTTTTAGTTTCCCTGGTATGCGCCGGGTTTAAATGGCTATGGGATGCCTCATCAATACAATAGGGAGAAACGGGGGTATCCGGGATTTAAGGTGGGTGGACGGGCAGAGTATGAGCAGATGCGTGTTTCTGGTAATGGTGGTATTGCTGCTAGTTTGGCTGAGCAGGTATACAAGGTGTGTATGCTGGGATAAACTAGAAGAGGCGGTGTGGGAATGCTGATGTTGAAACCCTTGAAAGTGGTGCCATGCATCGTGGTTGTGCAGGGTGTGTGATGTCATGGGGGAAAATCATCATTGCTCAGTTCCCGTTCGAAGTGTGTTAGCTTGGTGGCCCATTGGTAGGAAATCGGGCATTTCCACAGGTGTCGCAACTCCTTATAGCGGAGGGCATCTTCCTCGGCTGCACCCCGTTTGCATTGCACTGTGCCAAGCTGTTAGTGGTGGCGGCAGTAGACGATCACCAGTGAAGTGTTAAGGTGCGTTTGGCCAGAAGTTCTAAGGACACGGATTGGGTGTAGGAAAGTGGGTTTCTGTTGCAGTAACCCCCCAATTTTTGCCAGACTACTGATGCACTTTTACTTGGTGTACCCTGGGTCCCTGCCAATCAGGTTCCCAGGGCCTGTGTTCTTTCCCCAAAACTAACTCAATTGGCATCTCTGGTCACAGGTCAGCCCCTAGTAAATGGTACCACGGGTACCCAGGGCACTGTGACCAGGGAAGACTTCTAAGGGCTGCAGCACTTATTGTTCCACCCTTAGAGCCCTGTACCTTTACATACACACACTGTCTTTGTAGGCTGCATGTTTTGGTGCAGAACAAAATAAGGAGTCGACCCTATGCCAGTGTTGAGGGTACAGGTGCATGAGTACTGTACCCCTACAGTTTCTAAGTCCATTCTTAGACATTGTAAGTGCAGTGCTGCCATTAAGAGTATATGGTACGGGAAGCTTGTCATTACGAACTCCACAGCACCATAATGGCTACACTGAAAACTGAGAAGTTTGGTATCAAACTTCTCAGCACATTAAACCCATACTAATGCCAGTGTAGGATTTAATGAAAAATGCAAACTGAGGGCATCTCGGAGATGCCCCTTGAAAACTAACCCACCACTAGTGTCCAAGCTGAGTGGCTGCTTTCAGCTGCCACCATCAGACATGTTTCTGGACCCCTGGGTCGAAAGCCTGCTACTCCCTGCTGGATGAAACAATGCACATCTTGGGACGAGGTGCCAAGTCTCCTCCCACAGGATGGGCAGGGTTCACGAAGGGGAAGCTTCAAAGGCATGTCGCCTTTGTGATCCTCCCCAGACCATTTGCTGCTTTCAGCAACTGGTCCCCACTGGTTCTACCCCCAACTTTAAGCGGGAGAGCCGGCGGGAAAAACAAGTGAGGGAAAGAGGTGTGTCCACCTCTGCCAACTCCACCCCTCAGGTGGGTGAGGCGAGGTGAAGCACAACTCTGAGTCCCCGCCATCTTGAGGATGTGGGGACCCAACCAACCAGGGACAGGCTCCTGCCCCCTCCCACAGGAGGGTGGCACGAAAGGGGGTGTACCCACCCAAGGGAAGGGACCCATTGGTCCCTGCCCTTTACCTACCTGTAACACCCCTAAATCTATTATTTAGGGGAAACCCTGAACCTTGCTCCCTCAGATCGAGAAACGACAAAAACAAAAGAAGAACCGAACAGCTGTGCAGACAGCTAACAAGAGTACAATGCCCACTGACGTGGCCCCAGCCCTACAGGCCTGTCTCTCCTTGAACCTGCTCCTGCGAAATCCCGGTGTGTCCTGCAGCCAGCAACCTTGAAAACCCCGGAGGACCTGCCTGCCTTCACTTCCAAAGACTGCTTCTCCCGTGAACACCGGATTTGTTCAAACAGTAACCTCTAACGGCAGCCAGAAACCGCGAATCCAGCCCACTCTGCACCCGCTGAACCCGGCTCGAGTGGAAGAACACCATGAGGAGGTCACTCCGGCGAGCCTGACCCGAGATCCGGCGACCCCTGACCTGCCTCAGACCTCCAGCTGACGCCTGCAGTCTAAATCCAGAAGCCCCCCCCTAACCATGACCAGGAGCTGGTAAGAAGATCCGACCCCAGAAAGCACCCCTGCACCCAACGCCTCAAGGCCTTTTGTGCCCAACCCAACCCTTAACTGCCCAACTTACCTCTCAAAGTGGTGGTCGCACCAAGAAGTCCTTCGTCTCCGTGCCTGCAGTGCTTTTGCAAACCAGAGGTTCTCCATTGAAAACAAAAGGGCGCCCGACATCGAAACAACACTCTGCACCCGGCCGCCCCAGTGCTGCTGAGGATGCACCTTTTGTGCTACTGTGTTTCCCCATTTGCCCTGACCTAAACCCTTGGAGCTTTGCTCCCACAGCCCAGTGGCCTGCTTGCCAGCAGCCACCAACCGGACGCCCCATATCCTCCATTGGATAACATTGGACCTCAACACTTTGCACCCCGCCGCCCTAGTGCTGCTGAGGGTGTAACAAGAGACCCCTGAACCTTAACTTCAACAGTCGATAACTTACCTGTGAACCGATAACATGTTTTACCTCCATAGGATAACATTGACAACTGTCTTCCAAAAAGTTTCTAAGTGTGGAGTTTTGAAATCTAAAAAAAGTATTTACTTACCTGCTTTCAGGAAATGTCCCAGTGCTGAATCTAGGTATCCAGCACTGAGGTAGAAAAGTAACGTAAAAAGTAACTTACCTGTAATTTTTGAACCAAGCAAGCCTGGCACAGGTAAGCATTACATACTTTACAGTAGTAAGTTGCTCAATGTAGAACAGTTTGAAGTTGCAATAGGAATTGTACTTTGTTTGATTTACAGGGGATTCAGTAGATTGCAATACTTAGCAAATACAGTACATTGAAATGAATAGGTGTTCTAGAAAGTATGGCAAGTACGGCTGAGTTGTCTATGTAAGAGGAATTGCCCTGGCGGGAGTCCGCCTTCCTCAGCCAGTCGTTCAAAGGGGAGGAAATGCCCATCTGAGAAGAGATCGCCTGTCGTGAGCACTGAGTGTTCTGTCCAGACCCTCAAGTCCCTAGCAGTGTAAACCCTGGGTAGCAGGGTAAACCGACTAGCGGGAGAGTCGAGGCATATATTGGGGTAGTGTGGGAGACTTTAAAAACAGTTAAATAAATAAAAATCTATGTTCCGCAGGTACAAAAGTCTCTATAGGATTGGTTAGACATGCTTTTTGCTCAAGAGATAAAGTGTGACCGAGATTTAGATACTTTGTAATTGTGTAGCAATTTATTTAATAGAGTTATGGCTAGGGATCTTAGAGCTGAAAGTGGCATGGACGTCTCTGGGTCCCTGGAAGTGGCTACACAGTTAAAATATAATACATCATATTTAGCCTTGACCAAAAATGTGTTAATGTTTGGCAAACGAAGCAGCATGATTGCAACCAGATCCAACCCCCTAACATGCCAACCAATTTAATTTCAGCAGCAGTCCTTAGTGAATTAAGCTTTCTCTGCAGACAAATGTGAGTCCTCCAGGTTGAGTTCAAATCCCTGGCGTATCAAACTCAACCTCTTACCTCTAAAGTGGATAGTTTAATTTTCACTAAAGTAGGCAATCTTTGACATTTTAGTCCGGAATAGTGTGCAAGTCACAATCACATGTGGATAAGAATGCACAACCTAATTACTGAAACCAGAACGTTCGTTGGCAAAGCCAATAGTTCTGGTTCTTTGTGTGGTACCGCATGGAAACGCAACCATGCAAAAATGCAGTTGCATACATTTGCAACTTAAAGAGGTTGGTGCTGATAAATAAAACAATTTTCTTTCCTCAAATTGTGTTTGAATTCTCAGAGCATTTACTAGCCTGACAGCGTGCCTTCATGTCAGTAGAGTATTGATTTACTTTGTCAGTAAATAAACTCCTCTGCAAAGAATGTTGAGCGATGTTATTTCTATATCCGGTTTTAATGGAGAAAGTTTCGGGGCAAGCGCATATTCTTATTTTAAGTGAATACCAATGCCATGAAGTACCTTGCCATGCCAGACAGTTCCAACCATTTTTTAGGCAGTTGCATAACTAACTCCCTAGGAATCGCGCTTTCACTGCTACTGGCCAGTTGAAAGAAAGATTAGCCATAACAATAGCTACGGTAGCCAATGTGGCTTTTAAGTTTTGCTCTTGCGAGTAAGTGGGTGTTTGCTCTCAAAGTAAACTTCCACTAACCTGTCCCGGAAAAGAGGTGTTGTTTGAGTTGACATTTAAGTATGGAATGCTATAGTAGCAACCATGAAGAGCTTGTAGTATGTGACATTACTTTGGTCTCTGCATCCATAACCTATATTCTTGATCACAAAGTTAGCCCTTGGAAATTCTAAACATGTATTTTCCCCGACTTTAGGAAGATCTGACACAAACAGATGGGGACAGTCTTCAGATACAGATTTGCAAATCCAACACATTTTTGAACTGTTATTTCAGAAACTAAGAGCCAGTGGAATTTCCTCCTGTGGTGAAAATGTTGTAACATTTCTTCAGTTTAATAGCCAACCAATGGCAGCATTCTACCACTCGCTGGAGCTTCTGACTGACCTCCTTAATGAGGTGTAGGGGGAAGTTCAGTAGTCTAGATGTAAGTTAATAGGAGCTCCTGGATCCATGTCTAGACCCAGTGAGAACAAGCATTTGCAATGCAATAGGTCTCGCATTAGGACAGTGTGAGCTATTGGTATTGTAAATAACAATTTTTTAAAATGTGTTGGCTTTGAATATATATTCAAATTAATAGCATTGTTATTCACAAAGCCAATAGCTTACACTTTCTTAATGCGAGTCCTATTGGCTATGGCAATGCTTATTGGTAGCAAGCAAGGACAGTGCTGTTGTGGTGTTGAGTGATGATGTGGTTAGGCTGAGTGATGTGTTGGTGTATTAGAGTGATGTGGTGGTGTATTAGAGTGATGTGGTGGTGTCCCAGAGTAATGTGGTGGTGTCCCCGAGTGATGTGGTGGTGTCCCCGAGTGATGTGGTGGTGCCCCCGAGTGATGTGGTGGTGCCCCCGAGTGATGTGGTGGTGCCCCCGAGTGATGTGGTGGTGTCCCCGAGTGATGTGGTGGTGTCCCCGAGTGATGCCCCTGAGTGATGTGGTGGTGCCCCTGAGTGATGTGGTGGTGTCCCTGAGGAATATATGACGTTAGACCGCAGACAAAAATCCTGCATACCATCATACCGCAAATATAATACCGCAAGTACTATTAGTCTGCAAATTAAGAGAACGAAAACTTTTAAAACGAATATGCCTTTAGCACGCATGCCATTACAACGAAAAGGCATGCATGTTAAAGATATACTCGTTATAAAAGTTCTAAAGGTAAGTAAGAGTACCCTACCCTACCCTACACTACACTCTAAGGAAGTACCCCTACACCACCCACCCTTGACACACAGTCTTTTCCAACATTTACACTACCCAGCACGACCCCCCCAACACTACCATAAAGTACGTTACTTCCCTAAACAAACACTACAACACTACCTTAATACACTACCCCCAGCATGACCCTACACAAGCACTACAATACTACCCTAAACCACTACACCCCAGCATGACCCCACACTACACAAACACTACAACACTACCCTAAACCCTAAAACACTACCCCCAGCATGACCCTACACTACCCAAACACTACCCTAAACCCTAATACACTACCCCCAGCATGACCCTACACTACGCAAACACTACAACACTACCCTAAACCCTAATACACTACCCCCAGCATGACCCTACACTACACAAACACTACAACACTACCCTAAACCCTAAAACAGTACCCCCAGCATGACCCTACACTACACAAACACTACAACACTACCCTAAAACACTACCCCCAGCATGACCCTACACTACACAAACACTACAACACTACCCTAAACCCTGATACACTACCCCCAGCATGACCCTACACTACGCAAACACTACAACACTACCCTAAACCCTAAAACACTACCCCCAGCATGACCCTACACTACACAAACACTACAACACTACCCTAAAACACTACCCCCAGCATGACCCTACACTACACAAACACTGCAACACTACCCTAAACCCTAAAACACTACCCCCAGCATGACCCTACACTACACAAACACTACACCACTACCCTAACCCCTATAACACTTCCCCCAGCACGACCGTACACTAAACAAACACTACAACACTACCCTAAACCCTAAAACACTACCCCCAGCATGACCCTACACTACACAAACACTACAACACTACCCTAACCCCTATAACACTTCCCTCAGCACGACCCTACACTAAACAACCACCACAACTCTACACTACACTAACACAACGCTACACTACACAATCACTATACCAGCACGACCAAAAACATAAACCCAAACCCCCTTACCTCTCTCGTCATCGTGGTTTTCACAACACAAATGCATTTACCATACATGCCTTTACAACGTAATTCGTTGTAAAGGCATGCGTGATAAATGCACATGCGTTTTGAAAAAATGCGGGATGATGGTATGCGAGGTCAATGACCTTGTAGATAAATGGTATGCGGACTGAAAGTCAGCGGGAAAAAAATGCGGGATAAAGGTTAATTACTGTCCCTGAGTGATGTGGTAGTGTTCCTGAGTGATGTGGTGGTGCCCGTGAGTGGTGCCCCTGGGTGATGTGGTGGTGTCCCTGAGTGATGTTTTGGTGTCCCAGAGTGATGTGGTGGTGTCCCTGAGTGATGTGGTGGTGCCCCTGAGTGATGTGGTGGTGCCCCTGAGTGATGTGGTGCAGCAGCACAGAGACTGGGCTAAGAACATGCAGGGTTGAGTGCTACAAAGCGCGTTCAGCACAGAATGATGGTGCCGGGAAAAAGTAAGGGGAAACAGGAAAACACAGGGAGAGTGCATAATGATAGAGGCAGCGAGGGCTGGGGCTTGGACAGCAATCAAGTACTGGGTCGAGAAGGCACTGAATGGGAGAACACGGAAAACACCCAGGGCCAAGGAAGGAAGATGCAAGCACACAGGAGAGTAGGCGGAGACCAGAGGGCAAGGAGTAGCAAGCAAAACAAGCTCTCGGCATTGCTGTGGCTGGGGGCGGGGGAGCGGGAGCACATTCCTTTGAAGTCTGATGCGGGAGTGGGGGAGCGGCAGCCTTTGAAGTCTGATTGGGGGAGCGGTAGCCTTTGAAGTCTGATGCGAGGCACAGACAAATGGCGGTGTGCGACGGTGCTGGCGCTGTGCACGCGCATAGATCACATGAACTGTGTCTAATTTGCCGTTTTGGTAGACTTTTCTTTTCCCCTTACTATAATCTCACCGGAGCAATGCGCAAGCGCATTGGCTCAGGCAAGACCTAAAAAGTAAGCGATATTGGCTTTTATTATACTGTAGCCAACTTACGCTACAGTTTGCTTGAGATCAACTGTGAAGTATGGGAATTTGAACTTACCCGGCATAGTAGTCATGTGTTATCCCACTCCGTATTTTCTCGTTCTGACTACTCCAGTATGTTTTCTGTGCTGGAGATTCGTGTCCCATGTCCCCTGAGAGGTGTGCTACATGTTTTGGATGTCAAATGTAAATAGAGCTAGAATCAGTCTGAGAATCTGCAACATCCAGAGTGACACCATCCATGTGACTGCACTTACTTTTACTGTCCGCCGATTAAAAGTTGAGTGGTATGGCCTCTTTACCTGCACCCCAGTGAGGAGACTGCCTGCTGGCCCTCTCTGTGTATAATCCATCTAGTCTCTTGAGTCTTCCTGAATGGATGAGGGTGTGTGTGTCTGAGTAGTGTTTGGATGCATGAGGGATGGGGTAGCCATAGTTTCAGGGCCACCAAAGGTGTATAGCATCCAAAGTTAGAGAGTGTTTTGAAAGGCTTAAGTGGTAGTAAGAATTGCTGAACCCCTTCCCTACTTTCACCCCTATTTTCATCTATTTAAAGACCCCATTGTAAAGCTAAGGGTCTGTGTATGGTTTGAAACTGCTTAACTTTGAACGGAGTAAGGAGGTTTCCTTAGTTTCACCTTAGCTGGTCTGTTCCTGTAGCTTATCCTGAGTAGAAGTGCAGCGCTTGAATAAAGGTCTGTAGCTAGGGGAAACTGCCTTTTGCAACGCAGGTATTACCTACCTGCGTTGCATGCATCATACATTTCGGCAGCTGGAGAGGTTCGTAGAATCCTCTGGGGCATTTCATCCGGCCCAGTCGGGCTTCCGTACCTCTTTTAGCACCAAGACTGCGCTTGTGGAGGTGGCAGAGGCCATTAGGGAGTGCCTGGACGGGGGCGGCAGAGCGGCTCTAATTTTATTGGACCTCTCTGCCGCGTTCGATACGGTGCCCCACCTCCAGCTTCTGTCTAGGCTGGATGATATTGGTATTCCGGGCTCGGCCCTTAGGTGGATTAGTTCTTTCCTTTCAGACAGGTCTCAACAAATCTGGCTACCCCCCTTCCACTCTTCTAACCGCAGGGTAGGGACTGGAGTATCACAAGGGTCGACCTTGAGTCCCCTTTTATTCAATGTTTATTTGACCCCTTTGATTCTGTTGGCAGAGAACTTGGGTGCGAAGATAATGGCATACGCCGACGACACCCAACTTCTCTTTACCTGG
The DNA here is from genome assembly GCF_964263255.1 of Lissotriton vulgaris. Classification (NCBI taxonomy): domain Eukaryota; kingdom Metazoa; phylum Chordata; class Amphibia; order Caudata; family Salamandridae; genus Lissotriton; species Lissotriton vulgaris. The sequence goes on from NC_141696.1 coordinate 1,410,991,038, forward strand.
AACAAGGATAATTTCTGCACATCAGGAGTCCGTCAATGCCTGTCCTCTGTATTTGCTTGGCTAGCATGAGCCTGCCTCAAGTGCAATGAGGACAAATCGGAAATCTTGCTCTATGGCCAATTTCCAACTGACTTTAGGGAGTCCATTTGGCCCAGCAGATCACCTTGCCCCAAGGGAGATGGTGGGATTGCAAAGAACCTAGGAGTCTGGTTTGGTGCCGATCTATGTTTCCGTGACCAGATTTCAAGACTGGCAGGGACTTGTTTTTGCTCCCTGACCATCCTTCAAAGATTCTTTCCCCTTCTCCCCCAAGCGGCCAAAGAAACGGTAGCCAGAGCTCTTGTGCTCTCCCGCTTGGACTATGCGAACGCCCTTTATATCGGGGCGCCTGACTTTCTGATTAGAAAGCTACAGGTAGTCCAGAATGCGACGGTGAGACTCCTTTATAACATTCCTAGGAGGCTCTGCGTTCATAAGCAACGGAGGGAGCTACACTGGCTTCCAGTGGCCCAAAGAGTGCGTTTTAAGGCTCTGGTACTCGTTTATAAAGCCCTGCATGGACCTTGTCCGCCCTACCTCGCAAAAAGATTTGCCTTTTACCAACCGACCCGTCAGCTGCGATCTGCCTCCCGAAGGCAGGTGGTTGTCCCCAGATTTAAGAGAGTTCGCCTGGGCGGGGGGAATCTCTGACGGTACGGGGAGCTCAGATGTGGAACACCCTTCCTGACGCTCTAAGATACGCCCCCAACCTAACCAATTAAAAAAAATTGTTAAAAACCCACCTCTTCACACATTCTGAATAGCTGTCTCCTCGCTCACTCTGACACCGTTTCCTCACCGCGCCAGGACAGTCCCGACTAACAGAGCGCGATACAAATCAACATATAACATACCATAACATAACATAACATGTACCACGCAAGTCTTTACAACGCATATGCCTTTATCATGCATGGTGCAGTTTTGGGTGCAGAACCCTGCCCTGTTGCTGAGACAGAAGTTGCTTCTGAGGCGATAGACTGATCAGAGGGCAAATTATGAAGCTAAACAGATTTGGGTACCACACTCTCCCGGACCAGTCTGGAGCGATCAAGATGATCTGAGCCCAGGCTCTCTTGATCTTCAGTATAGCATAGGTAGCAGTGAGAAGGTGTACAGGAGACATATGTTCCTATGTAGACAATGCGTCTCCCAGGGAGACTCCCAGTGGAGACTCCAATACGCCAAAATCTTCCCACTGTGTCTTCTCCTTGATGGCGAAAAGATGCAACCAAGGCACACCCCACTAAGCTAAGATATCTCGTGACACCACTGAATGAAAATGCCTTTGTGGTCTGCCAGCTCACGTCTGCTTAGCTCATGTGTCCTGACTTCCAGTGACCCACCAAATGATTGAATGGGTCCAGCCATTTCCAAGGGTGCAGAGCCCCCTGACCCAGGGTCAGCGACCCCACGCCGACCTGCTAGCCTGGTTGCCTGTTAAGACCTTCACTGGCCTCCTCTTGATGGATACGTGAACGGCCCTACGAGCCAATCAAATAGTTCGTAGCTATAGGAGGTTGTATGGATCTTCTGGTCCACTGAAAACTATTGGCCACTAAACCCTTTTTTGCTCTAATGGCCGCGCCATACCAGAGACGATGCAGCCATACCCTGTATGAGCTCTGGAAATGGGTAGGGAGAACGGCCTGCATTGAGCAGATTGGTATTCATCTGCCACCACTAAAGGTCTTGGGCTGTCTTCTTTGATATGTGTTAACTGACTGAAAGACAACCACAGTGGTGAGCCCACTGGAGGCAGAGGTTCTTCTGCCAGGTTCGCATGTGACATCAGGCATGCCAGAATAGTAGGTTACATGAAGTCCGAGCCCAAGAAGCCTGAGAACTGCCTACACAGGTACCCAGGATTTAGCCCGATACATCAGGATCATGCCTGACTGTCGTGGACTTTCTGTGGGGGTGACAAAGCCTTGAATGCTTCGGTGTCCTGGATGGGCTCTTTGAAGGGAATCTTCTGCATCAGCATCCAATGGAACTCTGTCTCTCTTATGGAAACCCCAGGAAGGATATACAGTTTATTGTTGTTTGGAGGTGGTTTGCAACTGACTGAGGCAAGCCCACAGTCAGCAGCCAGTCATTGAGGTATGGAAATACATGTATCCCTGATCTGCGAAGCTGAGTTGTAACCACCACTCCCCCTTTCTAAACACCTATGGGGCAGAGGAGAGGCCGTAGGGTAGAATGGCAAATTGGAAATGATGCAACCCCACCACGGCCCAACAACAGTGTGGGACTGCAGATTGCGCACATCAAAGTACACATCCTGAAAGTTCAAGGACAACATCCAGTCCCTGCTATCCAGGGTGGAGAGAACCTAGTCTGAAGTCTGCATTTTGAAAGAAGGTTTTCAGATAGCGAAACCCTAAGATTTGCTTCAGATCTCCCATAGTTTTTTGGGCTCCATGAAATAGTGGGAATAACACCTCTCTTCTTTGTCTGCCTCCAGAACCCACTCTATGGCCCTTTTGACAAAAAGCAATTGAACTTCATGCAGAAGGATGGTAGCATGGTCTGCTGAAGTTTGCATGACAACAGGGAGGATATGATGGAGAAAATATGAGAATAGAAGAGTGTAGACTTTTTGAACAATATGCAACACCCACTGATCCGACATAATGGTGCGCCTACTATGGAGGAAAAATATTTATTTCCCCTCTGGCCAGTCATGATCTTGGGAGCAGAAATCAAAGCAGCTTGGCCGCAGTTGCATTGTGCTAGGAGGAAGAGAAAGGTGATTTCATTGGTGGCTTGTGTAACCTATGCCATCAGTGCATCCTTTTGTGTCATGAAAGGACTGTTTTGGCAGCTGCACATGTTGTGAGGACTGTCTATGGCATCAGGCAAAGCTGCCGAGTTTCTGGTGCTGCCATTAGAACTGGCAACCAGCGAGGTCAGGCTCGAGGAGCATGCAGTCGAAGCGTTCCAGTGCAGAATCCACCTTTTTACTGAAAAGTCTGGAACCATCGAATGGCATGTCCATCATGCCATTCGATGGGGATGCCTGCATGTCCCTAGATAATCCTGTGACACAAATCAACGCACATCGCTAAATCACCACACATGTTCCCCTTGTTTTGCTGTTCACCCCTTGTGCATTCAACACAATCCATTAAGTCCAGATCAGCTCTTGCAATTTTTTTGGCAGCCTCTTATCCGACTTGCCTAATCTGAGAAAAGATATTACACAATTCATAAGGGTTAGTCAGCAAAATCTGGCCATGTCCCAGAGGTTAGGGTTGTAGAAATTTGCCTTATTTGAAAGAAACAGGTTAGTATTAGATTCCTTACCTTAGAATCTCCCCAGGCGTCAGACTGGATCCTGAAACTTTTGCGTAGCAATACCCCTGCGCGTCGGTAGGCGTGGTCCGCGGCTCCGCGTCCGTCGTCGTTAGCGCCGGAATGATGTCGCCGGAGAACTTAGACGCCGCCCTCGCGCGCTGACCTCAGTTCTTTTTTTCGCGCCAGCTAGCACAGATCCGGAGAAGCTCTACCCCTTAGTCCATTTTTGACTTAACCTTTTTTATCTTTTGATCTGTTTTTTCTCAAGTCATTCGACTCCTACGGTGCCCGTAGGTATGCCCGGGTTCAAACACTGCGTCGATTGCAGCCGACTGATGTCGGTTACCGACCCCCATCGCCTGTGTCTTCATTGTCTGGGCCCCGACCACGTCGACCGAGCCTGCTCCGATTGTCGGGCTCTGACGTCCAAGGCTAGACTGGAGCGGTCCCGTAAGCGGCTTGACCTCTGGCAGTCGGCCCCGTGTCGTTCAAGGTCCCGGTCCAGGAGGAGGTCGAGGGACCGGTCGCGGGGTCGGATTCGTCTTAGCTCCGAGAGTCGGCATCGGTCTTTGGGCTCAAGATCATCAGGTAAGAAGCATGAGAGGTCGGGAAGGCAACATCACTTTTCCGACCCACCCCGATGCTCGCGCAATGCGGCCGGGGGTTCGGGTGACCCCGCCCTCGCGGCTCTGCCCGAGTCGCTGGTGTCGCGGCCTGCCCCATACCATCCGGTCCCTGGGCATGATCGACGCCGTAGGAGATCGAGCGCTACCTCATGGCATGAGGTCGCTCCCTCCTCCGTCGGGTTCCGCGGCGCCTTCGGGCACAGCGACCCCGACTGGGGGGCCTGGCGGGTCGGGTGCTTCGGCCCGACGCCGCCGGGCGCTTCGGCCCTGACGCAGCCGACAACTTCGGTCCCGGCGCAGCTGGCCCCCGCTGGATCCGGGTCGTCGCCGGTCGACCTCACGACCTCGCTGGCGCCGGCCCCTAGGGTGTCACCCCCGGCGCCGCCTCCTAGCGACACCGTCCCCGATCCTACCCTCGATTCGGTTCCGTCGCCGGAGCGGCCCCACTGGGCGCCGCTCTCGACGTCGCTTGAAGATTTTTACTTCAATGAACCGGCCCCATCCTTTGAACCTGAATTTCAGGTGATGGGTGATGAGGGGTATTGGGAGGGGTCTGTGAACCCTCTGGCACAGGAGTGCCAGTCTCAACAGGACTGGACATGTGAGCTTGGGGATGCCAGTGGGCTGGACACTTAGCCAGACACTGGTTTTGTCTCCCCTCCAACCGTGGCTACGGAGGAGGGGGCTGCCTACAGTGTAGTGTTGATGCGGGCGGCCAAGGCATTGGGCCTGGAGCTCCCCGTCGCGGCCATGAGGACTAACCTCCTCACTGAGGTCTTTAAACCGCAGGCAAGCTCGGCTGAGCCTCTGCTGCCGTTTAATGAGGACGTTCTTTTGGGCACTTGGTCCAAGCCCACTACAGGTCCGCCTGTAGATAGGAACGTGACCAGACGTACCGCCTGGCTCCGGGCGACCCTTGCTTTCTGTCCACCCACCCCACCCCGAGAGCCTGGTTATCCAGGCCTCTACTTCCTAGACCGCATTCCCAATGGCTCCGCCCGATTGGGAATCCAAGAGGTACGAGGAATTCGCTAAGAAGGTGTTCTCCTCCCTGAGCTTGGGATTGCGGTCAGTCAACACTGCATGCCTCTGGGGCCGCTACACCCACACTCTGTGGGACACGGTCGCGGACGTGCTGTCACAATGTCCGGAGGGGGTTCGGACTAAACTCGCCAAAGCCCTTGCAGAGGTTCGAGATGCGGCACGCTATTCCATCCGGTGTGGGTTGGATACCACAGACTCACTTGGCAGAGCGATGGCAACGACTGTGGCGGTTCGACGCCACGCCTGGTTGAGGACCGCCAACTTTTCGGCTGATGTCCAGGCCACGCTTCGGGACATGCCGTTTGATGGCCGTCGCCTCTTTGGCGACAAGTCAGACCATGCGCTTGAGTGCTTTAAGGACTCCAGGGCAAAGGCCAAGTACTTGGGCCTCTCGGTCCCACGCCAGCAAACGGATGCCTTTCGCTCCTTTCATGGCCAAGGAAGGGGTGCTCCCACACGTGCTGCCAGTTACGCACTGCAGACTAATACACAACGCGATGGCGGCCGTGGAAACTGCCGTGGCGGCGGTTGGGGACAACGGCGAGGCCAGTCCGCACCTTCCCTTGCAGCATCCGCCTCAAAACCCTCCTAGTCCGTGCTTTCAGGCCCATATGACGCCAGTGGGGGGTAGGGTTCGCCATCACCACTTCCGCTGGCGCACTGTCACGTCGGACATGTGGGTGCTGCAAATCGTTTGAAGGGGCTACTCCCTCCCCATCGATGCGACCCCTCCAGCCATGCCACCGCAATTCCCCCGCGTGTCAGGGGATCACTTGCAACTTCTGCAAGAGGAAGTTACGGCCCTCTTGGCCAAGGGGGCCATCAAGCGCGTTCCTGGGCCGGAAGTAGGGTGTCGTTGTTACTCCCACTACTTTCTGATACCCAAGAAGGGCAAAGGGGGCCTGCGCCCTATCTTGGACCTACGCAACGGCTTCCTCCGGAAGGAGAAGTTCAAAATGCTGACATTGGTCCAGATCTTAGCAGCCCTGGACCCAGGAGACTGGATGGTAGCGTTGGACTTGCAGGACACTTATTTTCACATCTCCGTTCTGCCGGCCCACCGGCGCTACCTCCGGTTCACGGTAGGCCACAAGCACTTTCAGTTTACCGTGCTCCCCTTCGGCCTTACCAGCGCCCCAGGGGCGTTCACGAAAGTGATGGCGGTGGTCGCAGCTCATCTGCGCAGGTTAAGGGTTTCAGTCTTCCCCCTACCTCGACGACTGGTTTTTGAAGGTGGGCTCGCCCCAGACAGTCGTCAGCCACCTCCAGACAACGGCGGACCTCCTGCACCAGCTGGGGTTTTCCATCAATGTGCCGAAGTCACACCTTTGCCCCTCTCAGAAGCTCCTCTTCATCGGAGCTGTCCTCGACTCGGCACAGTTTCGGGTTTATCCTCCCGAACAGCGGGTCTGGGATATTCAGGCTCTGATCCCAATCTTTAAGCCTTTATCCCGGGTCTCGGTCAGGTTGACGCGGCTGCTTCTGGGGCTGATGGCCTCCTGCATCCTTCTGATGCGGCACGCCCGGTGGTGGATACGGGCACTGCAGTGGGACCTGAAGTTTCAGTGGGCCCAGCATCAGGGCAAGCTGTACGACCAGGTCCTGATCTCGGAGACAGCTGCAGTGGTGGCTCACGGACCGTGATTCGGTCAGCAGCAGATCCCTCTCCCTTCTCCAAACGGAGCACGTAGCTGTGACGGACGGCGGAGATCAGAGGCCTCTGGTCTCCGGAGGAGTCCCGGCTCCATATCAACCTTCTGGAGCTGTGAGCGATTCGTCTAGCACTGAAGGCATTCCTCCCCTCTGTCCGGGGAAGTGTAGTGCTGGTGTTCACGGACAACACCACCGCCATGTGGTACTGCAACAAACAGGGTGGGGTGGGGTCGTGGACCCTCTGCCAGGAGGCTCTGCGCCTCTGGCAGTGGCTGGAACATCGGGGGTGACCCTGGTGGTTCAACACCTGGCAGGTTCTCTGAACGCCAGGGCGGACGAGCTCAGCCGAAGATGCATGATGGATCACGAATGGCGTCTGAACTCGGACGTGGCGTAAGGCCTCTCTCAGCAGTGGGGAGAGCCTTGGTTAGATCTATTTGCCACAGAAGAGAACGCGCAATGTCATCAGTTCTGCGCGTTGGAATTGCCAAGGCGGCGCTCGCTCGGGGAGGCTTTTCGTCGCAAGTGGAGTTGCGGTCTGTTGTACGCCTTTCCGCCTATACCACTTCTGCCCAGAGTGCTGAAGAAAATCAAGCGCGACCGGGCCCAAGTCATCCTTTTGGCTCCGGACTGGGGACGAAGGTACTGGTATTCAGAGCTACTCAGTATGTCAGTCGATCCCCCGGATCGTCTGCCTCTTCAGGAGGACCTTCTGTCGCAGCAGCAGGGGACTGACCTCCACCTGAACCTGTCCGGTCTCCACCTCCATGCTTGGAGATTGAGCGGCGACAGTTGAAGCCATTTGACTTGCCTCCTGAAGTCTATACTGTGAATCTGGCAGCCAGGCGTCCCTCCACAAAGTCGGTATATGCCTGCAGGTGGAACAGATTTGTGGAATGGTGCACAGCAAAGGCTGTGGATCCTCTCAATGCCCCTCTTTCTGAGGTTCTCTTCTTCCTTCTTTCTCTTGCCCAGCAGAGCTCTGCTCTGGGTACTATCAAGGGCTACCTTTCTGCCCTTTCAGCCTTCTTTTTTTTTTTTTTGGAAAACCTTTATTTATAGAAAAAATACACCGCTATTCAGCCATACATCCCGGAGGCCAGGCAGCATTGAGGTAGCAGGTAGGTTCGTGTACAATATGGAATACAGAAGCAATCAGGTTTAATTTTCAGATAATGCTGAACTTAGGAATAAATAAACCAAGAAATAAGAAAGCCACAAGGCTAGAAAATGAAGTATGCAGTAAGCGAGAAAGGAAGAAAAAGAGGAAGAAGGTAGGCTGAGGACGGCACAGAAATAGTGGGCTTGTGTAGCGGGAGGAGGTCAGGGGCTGCACACCCTAGACAGCGCACAGTAATAACAGCAACAGAAAGTCATGTGGGGAGTAGCACTTCAGGATAACCAGTTTGGAACCACGGGTAAGGGGCGCTACGGGGACAGTTGGACATCAGAGTCTATCTCCACAGGGGGGTCGCAAATATCGCCTCTATAGGAGTTCCAAGCTCCCCATACGGACCTCCACATTCTAGGTTTGCCCCAGGCCACATACACCGTCTTCTCACGCAGCATGCACCAGTCCATGTTGGTTTCCCATAAGCTGAGCGAGGGCGGAGCAGGCGCACCCCATTTCTGAGCGATGTCTCTTTTGGCCACCATGTTGCCCAAGGTGACCCAACGGGTCTGGGCAACGCTGTAGTCATTCGGGCCCCAAATATTGAGGAGGCATCGCCGGGCCTCCGCCGGCAGGGTCACACCAGTCACCTCGTTCATCACTTCATGCACGCGCGTCCAATACCGGGCAACCCCAGGACATTCCCATATAATGTGCATGAAGGTCGCAATCATACCACATCCCCTCCGGCACATACCATCCCCTGAAAGCCCCATATGTATTAGTCTGGGGCCAGTGACATACACCCTGTGCAATATCTTCAGCTGAACAAGGCGGAGCCGTGCCGATATGGCCACCTCTCTAGGGGAGGAAACCGCCGACTGCCACTCCTCGTCGTCCACCTCTATGCCATCATTCACCCAGAGCTCTCTCAATCGTCCAAGCAAATCAACTCTCACATTAATGAGCTTCTTGTACGTTAGGGAGATAGCGCTGTCCGGCATGTGGCCGTCCAGCACCCGATCCTCCAGAGGTGATGACTCGGGGAGCGCCTCCCCTTCCGATATGTGGGGGGAGAGGGCATGACTGAGCTGGGCGTGCCGGAAATATTCCGTCGCCGCCAGTTGGAACTCAGACTGCAACGCTTCAAACGACTTGATCCTCCCCCCAGCCACCATGTCCCCAACCTTAGATATCCCGATGGTGTCCCATCTATCGAAACCCTTGGTATGCCACAGTTTCCCCAATATGTCCGAGTCATACAATGGAGTGGCCATGGTAACCCTATCCTGCCAGCCCAGAGTTTTAGTGACTGCGCGCCATATGTGTACCATCGTCTTAGTGGGGCCCGTCAGCTTCCGATCCAGAGACCTGGAGTACAATGCTCTATAGTAGTTCCCGTCCCCCTCCAGCCACCGATCCATGGCATAGCCCGGGTTGGTCGCCGGGCCGTAGAGGCCATGGTTGACTGCCGCGAGCTGGGACGCCCAATAGTAGCGTCGCACATCAGGCAAGGCGATGCCCCCATCATAGCTCGGTATGGTCAGCTTGACCAACGAGATCCGTGGTCTACCATCCCACAAAAACGCTCGCTGCAAGGATTCGATCTCCCCAAAATACTTAGCTGGCACAGGGTCTTGAGTATTCTGCAGTGCATAAAGGAAGCGTGGCAACGCCATCATCTTGAACAGCGCAGCCCTGCCCATCAGGGAGATCGGTAGTTTTTTCCAACCCTCAACGCCCCGGCGCAACCGCACCAGAGGTGGAAGCAGGTTATGCAAATACCGGGCTCGGGAGTCCCGCGACACGTAAATGCCCAAGTACCGAAAGCCCTGTTGGGCTAACTGTATTGAGCACCCACGGGGGAGGCGCGGAGTGTCTCCACACAACGTGTACAGTGAGGACTTGGACCAGTTGATCACCAGGCCCGAGTGGGTCCCAAAGGTTCCCAACAGGTCAAAGACCACTATAAGTGAGCGGCAGGGAGAGGTCAGGTACAGAAGGATGTCGTCCGCGTAAAGCGACACTCGGTCCTCGAAACCTGGAGACCACGTTATCCCGGAGATATCGGGGTGCGTCCTGACCCAAGCCGCCAGAGGCTCGAGCGCCAGGGCGAACAGGAGCGGCGAAAGCGGACAACCCTGTCTAGTGCCCCTGTGCAACGCAAAGGAGGCCGACAACCGACCATTAACAGCCACGTTAGCCAGCGGGGCAGAGTACAGTAGCCGGACCCAGCCGATGTAAGCGGGTCCGAACCCCAACTTGGTAAGGACGGCCCACAGGTAGTTCCACTCCAGCGAGTCGAAGGCCATGGTGGCGTCAAGCGAGGCGAGAACTGCGGGTTCACCAAGCAGATGAGCACGTGCCATGACCGCGTGAAGCCGTCGCAAGTTGAGCTCCGTATTCCGGTGCGGTATGAAGCCAGACTGGTCCGGGTGGACCAGGTCTGAGATCACTCCCACCAGCCGGTTGGCTAACAATTTGGCCAGAATCTTGGGTTCGGCGTTCAAAAGTGAGATGGGTCGGTAGGACCGGCAAAGATCACGCGGCTTCCCCTCCTTGTGTATCACCACAATGGTGGCGAGACGCTGGTCTAGGGGGAGTCCTCCGGCCTCGCGGGCCTCAAGGAACATGTTCAGCAGGGGTGCGGCAAGTGTGTCAGCCTTGAGTTTATAAAGCTCAACCGGGATGCCGTTGGGCCCCGGCGCTTTGCCGGAGCGCAGCGACCGGATCGCCAAAGCCACCTCATCAACGGTCAGGTCCCGATCCATGTCTTCTCGCTCGAGATCCGAGAGGCAGGGAAGTTCGATGTCTTCCAGAAGGGAAGCCGAAGCAGACTCCGGGAGGGGGTTCGCGGAGGTATAGACCTCTTCAAAATATTCCGCAAATGACCCAACTATGGCCGCCGGGTCCGTTAGGGACAGGCCGTCCGCACCCACCAACTCTGGGACCACCCGGGACGCAAGCTCCCTTCTATCCAGCCATGCCAAGAGCTTGCCCGCTTTGTCTCCTGAGTCATATGTCCTGCCCTGGTGTTCCCTGCTCAAGGCCTTCGCAGCATCCGTTGCCGTCGCCCGGAGTTCGGACTGTTTGAGGGAGAGAGCGTGCAACAGTTCGGGAGATGGGCCCAGTGCCAGCTGGGAATCTAAGTCAGCGAGATCAGACTCCAGCCTCACCACGTCTTCATTCCGCCGACGGCGGGCTTCCGCGATCAGGGAGAAGGCCTCGCCACGAAGCACGGTTTTAAAGGCCTCCCAAAGGGAGACGGCGGATTCAACAGAGCCAGTATTCTCGGCGAAGTACCGATCCATAGCTTTAGCCAGGAGCGCCCTGGTCTTCGGATCGCGGAAGTACCATGGGTTAATGGGAGCAACCCGCGAGGACGCGGGTATCTTGAAGTCAAAAGAGACCGATACTGGGGAATGATCCGAGATGCCCCTAGCCAAAAGACGCGCAGTGGAAACAGACTGAGCCTGGGCAGCCGGGGTGAGAACGTAATCTATTCGAGAAAGGCTGCCGTGGGCACCCGAGAGGAAGGTGTACTGCCGCTGGGTAGGGTGCATCAATCGCCAGCAATCCACCATCCCCATGGAGCTCAGAAAGTCAGGTAGCCAAGACTGAGAAGGACGCAGGTCTCTGGATGGGAAGCGGTCCAAGTCCCCCGAGACTACGGAATTGAAATCACCACCCACCAGCAGCAATCCCTCGGGGAGACCTAAAATGGCGCCACCCAGGTCCCTGAAAGTAGTCTCCTGCAGCCCAGGGGGAACGTAAACCGAAACCAAAACTAGCGTGCGGCCCTCCCATTTGCCCGCCACAGCCACATACCTGCCCCTCTCGTCAACAAGCACAGACTCCACCTCCAACGGGAGGGACATGCGCACCATGATGCCCACCCCTCTAGATCCCGAGGAGAACCCCGAATGTGCCACCATTTTGAACCCACGCCTATTCAAAGCTTTACAGGCGTGCCCCACTAGGTGGGTCTCTTGCAGGAAAACCACATCCGGCGAACAGCGTTTGAGCATTTGTAAAACAATACCCCTTTTAATGCGGTCCCCCAACCCGTTCACGTTCCAGCTCAACAAGTTAAGACATTTACCCCCCATCATCAAGGACGGTCCGCCCCCTCCCCCCCGCCCGTAATGGCGCCCACAATGAAAACATATCAGTCCAATGAATCCTCAGCCAGAACAAAGAATAAAACAAGGAAAGAAATAGAGAAAACACACCCCAACTACCCCCCACCCTGCACCCCTGCATTAGACTATAATCCACCCCAACTAGCAGTGTGCCTGTCGCCCCTTAACTAATCTACAAGAAGCCCACAGAGGAGAAAGGAGGCATCCTATCCCCCCCCGTCATCCCCCATATTATTGACAAAACGAGTCAAACCAATTGCTGCAGTGTCATAAGTCGATGCCCCTTGCGGCAACCCAGCTTCCAGAGAGTCAAGTGATGAAACAATCATTCCTGTGCTTCCGCGCCTCCGGTGGTCTCCTCCGTCTGATCAGCCGGTTCATGTCGTTCTTGGGGCAGGGTATCAAGCCAGTGTCCTACCTCATCCGGGAAGTCAAAAAACAAAGTCCGGTGGTCACGTTCGATGCGGAGTTTGGCAGGATAGAGCATGGAGTAACGCAGGCCCATCTCCCTCAGTCTTCGTTTCACCCCCGCAAAGCTCTGGCGCTTTTTCTGTACTGCCTGAGTGAAGTCCGGGAAAAAGTTCACATCTGAGTTCTGGAAGCGGAGAGGGCCCGCGGTCCTCGATGCCTGCAGGATAGCGTCTCTGTCCCTATAGTTGAAAAGCCTTGCGATGATAGGGCGAGGGGAGGCGCCCGACTTTGGCGGCCCACCCGGTACCCTGTGGGCTCGTTCCACCGAAAAGAACTTACTTAGGCCCCCCGGCGCCAAGTTCTTAACCACCAGGTCTTCCACGAAGAGTTCAGTCGAGTCCTCCTCAGCCTTCTCCGGTACCCCGGTGATGCGGACGTTCTGGCGCCGCGCGCGGCCTTCGAACTCATCCAGTCGACGCGCCAGCAGTCCATTCGCCATCTTCAGGTCCCGCACCTCTGTCTGGATATCGGACACATCAGTGACCAGGCTAGAAGTCTTGAGATCCAGCGATTTCACCCGGTCATTAGTTTTCCCGAGGTCGGTCCTGATGAGGTTTAACTCAATCTTCAGGGAGTCAACCTTGCTGGACAGCGCCTCGTGGAGAGTGTGCATCTCCGTCTTCACCCCCGTTATCGCACCCATGACGTCTCGAAGTGTTATTTCAGAGTCGTCTGGTGATTCATCCCTTCTCGGGTCTTTAGTGCGGCCCGCCAGTCCCGGTGATCCCTTAGACTGGGAGAATCGCTCCGGAATGGTGGATTGGGACTGGGACGGTTTTCTGCTGACCCGCTGAGACTTGCCTTTGTCCAAGTCTCCTCTGCCCGCCATGTTGGCACTCCCGGGCCGGGCGGTCAACAGGGGCGAAGGAGCCACGTGAGGTGTGCACAATGTGGGCAGTGGCGTTGCCAAGGTCCGTTACTGAGGCCACGTAGCAATAGCGTTCAAATACCAGAGGCAATCATCGGGGGAACGAAGCGCAGGCAGGGAGGCACCGTGTAAAGACACCGATGTACCCCTCGACGGTCGCCAATGACACGGGCGGAGCCTCCGGGGTCCGTCGAGCTAACTAAGTCCAGGAAAGTCCGATTTTCATTCCGAAAGCGGGTGCCGCCTCAGGACCGGCTTAGCAGTCAATTCCCACTATCGTGGGACAGGATAGGTAGCAGGATTGTTGCGGAGGATCGGGAGGTCTTCGGAGCTCCGAGCTCACGCGGCCATCTTGGTCGCCGGCGAATCTCCTCCCCCCCTTTCAGCCTTCTTAATGCTACCTGATCAGCCATCTTTGTTCAAGTCCCCCATTGTAAATAGGTTCTTGAAGGGCATCACTCATATGTTCCCCCCTGTTCCTTTCGTGATGCCTCAGTGGGACTTGAACCTTGTACTAACTTATCTGATGTGCGCTCCCTTCGAGCCACTTCACAACTGGCCTATCCGTCTTCTTAACCTTAAGACTGCATTCCTGGCTGCAATCACCTCTGCCAGGAGAGTGAGTGAGCTCCAGGCTATTTCTTCCAAACCTCCTTTCCTCTCTGTCCATCCGGACAAGGTTGTGTTGCGGACAAGACACTCTCTCCTGCCCAAGGTAGTCACAGCCTTCCATATTGAGCAGTCAATCACCTTGCCCACTTTCTTTCCGCCTCCCTCTAAAGAGGAAGAGCGGCTCCACCGTCTGGACCCAAAACGTGCACTTTCCTTCTATCTGGATCGCACACGCCATTTCCGGGTGCATGACCAACTCTTTGTTGGTTACGTGGGAGCTAAGAAGGGACAGGCGGTGCAGAAACGGACCATCTCTCGGTGGGTCATTTTGTGCATCAAGGCATGCTACTCCTTGGCTAAAAAGGAACCTCCTGTTGGGCTGAGGGCCCATTCCACTCGGGCCACGGCGGCTACTACTGCCCTGGGTCGGGGAGTCCACTTGCAGGACATCTGTCAGGCAGCTACGTGGGCCTCGCTGCACACATTCGCAAGACACTACTGCCTGGACAGTCCAGTCCGGAGGGATGGCTTCTTTGGCCGTTCCGTCCTCCAGGACTTTCTGGTGTGATTATTGGTTCGCAGACCCGCCACCGCGGTTGGTATTGCTGGGGTATCTATTCTAATGTAAGGAATCTAATACTAACCTGTTTCTTTCAGATGAACAAGTTACTTACATTTGGTAACGATATATCTGTAAGAAACAGTAGTTAGTATTAGATTCCTTACCGGCCCACCCATCCTCCCCGTTCTGCGAACCGATATCTAGGGTTAAGGTCTTCCCTTTTCAGGGCCCTAGTTTCATGGCACCAGTGTTGGTTTTATCATGGCTCTGCATACCTTGCGTGGAAAAGCTGTGTATAAGAACTGACGTCAGCGCCCGAGGGTGGCGTCTAAGTACCCCGGCGACGTCATTCTGGCGCTAACGACGCCAACGACGTCCGCGGAGCCGCGAACGACACCTACCGACGCGCAGGGGTATTGCTACGCAAAAGTTTGCGGATCCAGTCTTACGCCTGGGGATATTCTAAGGTAAAGAATCTAATACTAACTACTGTTTCTTACAGATATATCGTTACCGAAGGTAAGTACTTGTTCTTTAGGGGCCCACCGGTGCAGGGGTTCACCCTTATCTATCCACTGATCCTCAAACCAATAAAATAGAGATTGGCACTGAAGCTGGAATATCAAATTAGTTTATTAATCACTCTTGAGTGGAACTACATCAATACAACACCCTCTGGCACTGTAGGAGGTATTACAAGGAATACAGAAACCAAGGGTCTTTTATACCCAGCGTGTTGCTGAGTAAGCATGGAGACTCAAAATAGAAGGTACAGGCATACACAGGAGGAGCTATTGACTAACATGGGCAGACCGATATCACTTGATCAGTAAAGTGGGAGGAGAGACGGAACTGCTTACATCAGTTGGAATAGCCTGACAGTTACATTCTAAAACATGTGCATTCTAGCAGCTACAGACCTTTCTGAGCTCATACATTGCTCTAGCTTAGAATAGAAGGAGTTAACTAAAGCTGATTACTCAAGCAGAAAAGAAAGGCAGGCAGCAGTGAAGACGGCAGACTCACAAGGCTTAACAAAATGGATGCCACAACTAAAATGGCTTCAGCTTATGCTAATGTCTATTTTTGCAATTTCCACAGGGTGACCAGGCATTTCGATTTGCCGGCACAGTCCTGGTTTTTCACCAGCTGTCCCAGTAGATTTTGGCAAATTTGGGTTAAGAGAGGGTTAACTGAAAATAGTGGGAGGCCTGTTTGTATTTATTCCAAAGCTGGATTAGTTAGTAGCTGCTATCAGAAAGCAATATAAAAAACAGACAAGAGCCTGATTTTAAAAATGGCATTTTATTTAGTTCCTTAGTGCTTCACCTGTGTTTCTGTGTTGATGAGCACTGTCATTCTGTACCCCTAGGTTGATGTAAAACTGCAGTTTTTCTATTTTTGAGAAATGGCCCGTTTTTTGTTTTAAAAAATCTGGTCACTCTACCCAGAGGTCATGGGTATCTCATCCCAGCAGGCAGACAGCATTCAGGGACCACAAGGCCAAGCAGGCAAGAAAAGACTAACTTCCTGAAGACGTTGATGTGTTTTGATTCTTCGTCTAGATGCCTAGCTCTCTAGAATAAAATGCTGGATCAAAAAGCCCAGATCACCTGTGGAGGCTTGTAATGCCTAACTACAGGATTACTCACAGGTAGGGGCTGAACTTCGCTTAGACCAAGTTGCCATCAAAGTTTGAAGGGCAGCAAGGGTTTTTTGGTTTTAGGCCAAGGGTGCATTAGCTCTCTTAAGTAGAGTGGTGTGGCTCACTGGTTAGAGGCGGCAGACCCGGAAGCAGAGGACGGCCTGGGACCAGGGTTCAATTCCCGACGCGGCAGGGTCGTGAATCAGGGTCAGCGGACTCGATCATTCTCGCCTCTGTGCCTACTCTAACCAGGGATCACACTCGGCAATTCTGGGCATTAGCTTGCCTCATCTCCACAACGGCCCCCCACAAACGCCGGGGATGCCTGGTTTCACCTTGGAGATACCCAGTAGGGAACATCTCACAGGGAAAGCCAGGACGGGTTTCCCAGCAGTCTATAGCCTCCGGGTAGCAGTGCGCTTTACAAGACCCACACATTAAAAGGTTTCCATTGGGATTAGTTTTAAGTCTAGCACTTTGTCTGCTGCAGAGGAGGCACTTTCCCCAGTGGTAGCCAATCGTTGTCCCAGGGCAAGTGTTCAGTCCACCAACATTCACCAGAGCTTGGTAAACAGCATCAGTTTAGAGAGCAAGGAGTAAGTATCTGATTAGAACGCCGCCTCCAGACTTGTGTAGTACAGACATCCAGGGAGAGATCAGGGGTCCTACAAAGTTGGGAACTGTGTCTCAGTGATCTCATAATCAAGCTCAGTTGTACATCTCAGATGGGCATCAATACCAGATCAGTAATGGCACCACTGGAATTGCAGTCAATGTCTTTGGTACTCACAAAGCATCCAGCGCTGGAGTGGATGTATGGGCTGGTTCTGGCAAGGAGCCTGGTGAAGACACCATGGGAGTCAGTTGGTGTTGGGGCCTAACCCACCATCAGAAGCTCAACTGAGGGCCCTTTTGGCTCCATTGGGCCCAATGCTGATCCAGAAGGAGTCTGAATCTTCCTTAACTGTTTCAGCATGGCTTCCCTGAAGACCTTTATCTGTTGTGGGTTCGACATCTAACCAGAGAACTCTGGGGATGTGGGCATCATCCAGGGAACAAGCTCAAAGTCAGATGATGGTATCATAGTTGGGTCTTTGACATGTCAACTGCATGGCGTATCCCCAGCATGAGAGGGACAATAATGAGATTAGTCCCACTTGAATGTATAGCACCTGTCACTTAATTTGTTCTTGAACTTTGTCTTTGGGTTGCCTAAAGATGGTAAATTGGAGTGGGACTGCGATCAGGAGTGCCAACAGATGCATGACTGAGCGGGACTGGGTCGCCACTTGGACAGCTACCTAGCTAGCTTTTTTGTGCTTATGTTTTGAGTCGTGCCTAGACACCGCAGGCAGACATTGTGCAGATCCGTTACCCACAAGTGTTTCCTGCAGTCTTGGCACGATTTGAGGCCTGGTATTTTTGGACTAAATATTTTCGTTGCTACACTGTCCTTCGAAAAGGCGATTTTTGCATCTGTAAATAAAGGAACTGATGTTATTGCGCTGGGTGGAACTGTGCCTAACTTCCAGAGGTGTCCCGCGCAAAGAAATGATGGACGGATGCTGAATAAGTCATACATACACCCCAGTCAAGAGATTTGGGTTAAACCCATTGTTTTTTTGCTCACCATGCCATCCCAGTTTAGACCCACCCATATGCAAATCAGTCTTGACCCTGTGCCTCATGGGAACAGTCCAGACCGAACTGCCTAGCCAGGCCCTCCCTGGACCGGAAACAAGCATCCTGGGAGCGGTTTCTGAGTATTACCCTTCATCAGCCAGGCTAGCTTGTATCCAGTGGCACAGTGAGCAAGGGACCCATGTCTGGGCATGCCCATCCAACTTAGGGTGAAAAGTGCTACGCAAACAAATGATGGACAGAATGCTGAATAAATCATACATTCACACCCAGTCAAGAGATCTGGGTTAAATCCATCGTTCTTTTGCTCACCATGACATCCCAGTTTAGACCCAGCCATATGCAAATCAGTCTTGACCCTGTGCCGCATGGGAAAAGTCCAGACCGACTGTGCCACTGGAATTAAGCTATCCTGGCTGAAGAGGGGTGAAACTATGAAACCGGTCCAAGGATGCTTGTTTCTGGTCCAGGGAGGACCTGGCTTGGCAGTTCGGGCTGGACTGTTGCCATGAGGCACAGGGCCAAGACTGATTTGCATATGGCCGGGTCTAAACTGGGGTGGCCTGGTGAGCAAAAGAATGATGGATTGAACCCAGATCTCTTGACTGGGGGTGAATGTTTTGATTTGTTCTGCATTCCGTCCATCATTTGTGTGTCTTTAACTTCCAGAGGCGGCACAAGGTCGCCACGGAGTTTAATGGTGGCAACTTGATGCACTGGAGCAGCTATAAAACGTTCTAGATCAATTTGAGTGACCGGTATATTCAAAGGTATCTATGTAAACTGCGTTTGTAAATTCCAGAATTCATCAGCCTAATTTGATATTGTGCCACAGTTCTGTGAAAACCCAATAAATTAATACATGTGCTATGTTCTTTTATGTATCAGTTTAATTCTGCTTGTTTCAACATCCCTCACACTTTGAGAATTATTAGTGGAATTAATTTTGTCATTCATTCTCAGATTTCCAGGCTGCTGCAGAAGGATGCAGAGCAGGAGAACCAGATGAGAGCTGAAATTCAGGGCATGAAGTTAGAGCTGACGGCTATTAGCATGATGGACGAATTTGCCAGATATGCAAGACTGGAAAGAAAAATTAATAAAATGACTGACAAGCTCAAGACTCATGGTACAGTATTGCTTATTTTCTGTTGGTGTACTTTGAAGTGCATGCTCTACGTGTGCACCTAATTTATCACTTAATCAATCAACATTTGTATAGCGCAGCACTGTCAACCCTAGGGGTATTTGGGCGATGTGGGTGCGATGTCTCAGTTGAAAAGCCAGGTCTTGAGTTTCTTTCTGAAGTCTGCCAAGGAGGGTGCTGTTCGGAGAGGGAGGGGCAGATTGTTTCAGGCCTTGGCGGTGATGTAGTAGAAGGAGCAGTGGCCTCTGTTTCGGCTGCGATGGATGCAGCGGTGTGTGAACAGACAGGTGAGGAGGATCGCAGGTGTCTTGCGGGTATGTAGAATTTCAATCGATGGTTGATGTAGGATGGTCTTTGATCATGTAGAGTTTTGTAGGCGTACTTGAGGATCTTGAACTAGCATCTCTTTAGGATGGGGAACCAGTGGAGGTTTCTGAGTGGGGGGGGGGGGTAATGTGAATCCATTTTGGGAGGTCCAGGATGAGTCTGGTTGCAGCATTCATTATGATGTGGAGTCTTCTGAGGAGCTTTGTGGTGATGCCACCATAGAGAGCGTTGCCGTAGTCGAGGCGGCTGGTGACGAGGGCTTGAGTGTTGACTGAAATCCATCTGAACAATCTGCGGAGCATGTTAAGGATGCAGAAGTAGGAGGAGGCGACTGCGTTGGCTTATAGCTTCATTGTCAGTTCTCTGTTGATGATGATGCCTAGGTGGCATGACTCGTCGGTTGGTGTGGGTGTTGGTCTGAGTTTTGTTGACCACCAGCTGTGGTCCCAGAAGGAGGTGTTCTTCACGAAGATCAGTACTTCGGTCTTTTTGGAGTTTTTTAGTTTAAGGCCGTTGTCTCTCATCCTGCTGGCTTTGTTGATCATGGCGTCGCAGAAGTTGGTTTTGGCCTTGGAGGGGTCTTCGGTGAGCCAGAGGATAAGTTGAGTGGCGTCTTCGTAGGAGATTATGTTGAGGTCCTGGGATCTGACGATGTCTGCGAGGGGAGTCATGTAGGTGTTGAACAAGGTGGGACTGAGAGATGATCCTTCAAGTACGCTGCATATGATATCCTTGGGTTTGGAGGTGAAGGGAGACAGCCGGATTCTCTGGGTGAGTCATATAAGGAAGAAGGCGATCCACTTTAGGGTGTTTTGCTGGATGCCGATTTTGTAGAGCCTGTTGATGGGGGTGTGGTGGGAGACGGTGTCGAATGCAGCAGAGAGGTTGAGGAGGATCAGGACCAGTCTTGCCACGGTTGAGGAGGGTTCTGATGTTGTCTGTGGCAGCAATCAGCACTGTCTTGATGCTGTGGTTGATGCAGAACCTGGACTTGGAGACTTCCAGTAGGTGGTTTTGGTCTAGGTATTTGGTGAACTGTTGGTTGATGGTCTTCTCGAGTACTTTGGTTGGATAAGGGAGCTTGTCGATAATTTTTGAGTTTGCCGGGTTTCTTTAGGAGGGATCTGACCTCTGTGCATTTCCATCTATCCGGGAAGGCTGCTGTGGAGATGGTGGTGTTGATGATGCTGGTGAGTTTCGCGCTGATGTGGTTGGTTCCAAGGCTGAAGATCCGGTGGGGGAAGGGGTCAGTGGGTGCACCCAGAATGGATGGATGACATTATGGTCATAGTGGTCTGGGTGGTGATCGGAGGCCAGGTAGTGATCATTCGGCTGGTGTGTGCTGATGGGTTGAGGCAATTGAGGTTGAGAGCGGTAGGTTGGGGTCAAATTTGTTGTAGATGGTGGCAATCTTTCTGTGAAAGTAGTCTTGAGAGGGTGTCGCAGAGTTCTTGGGAGGGTTTGATGGTGTTCTTTGTGGCAGCCGGGTTGGTTAATACCTTGACTATTTTGAAGAGTTCTTTCGTGTGGTTGGTCGCTGTATCGATGCTGGCTGTGATGGCTGCTTTCTTGGCTTCTTTGATGTGCAGATGGTAGTTGTTGAGGGCCTCCTTGTGTGCGGCTCGGTCAGAGGCGTTCCTTGTGGCGCGCCATCTTTTCTCGAGTCGGTAGCATTTACGCATGGTGATTCTGAGCGCTGAGGTGTACCAGCAGGCTTGTTTGTCTATATGTTACAGACTCATGCCAATATGTTAAAGTAATGCTTATGATTAGTTACCGTTATTGTAACTTTTTTTTGTCCTCATACCACCATTATATGCAAATTCTAGCCTGCCAACTGTTCTGTACCTCCCCAGGCTTTTTGCGATATCTCAATAGTCCTGCGCACAAGCCCATCCAGTTCCCTGGTTGCACTTCCACGCAGGTGTAATCATAGGACTGATAGAGTTCAGTTTTTAAGTTCTTATTATGCCATTCCAATTCTGAAAAGCCTCCCAGATCTTAGAATGCTTATTAGACTGTAGACCAGTATCCTTTTTACAAGTGCTTTTTACCACCTGGAACCAGTCTATCCCGAGGGGTGCGGCAGCTTCCATCCATTCTTTACAAATTTATCGCCCTGCAAGGAGAATCATATAAAAGAGCAGGGCCTGCTTATCCCAGGTAAGGGGCAAACTCTGCATATCTTCTACTCCCAACACTATTAATGGCAAGCTTATTTTAATGCTGGCACATAGAAGTTCATTTATAGCCTTTTCCACTGTGGACCAATAATCTTCTAACAGAGGGCACTCAAAGGACATGTGTCTGTCGTCAGTGCTCGGCGCATCACATCTGTGGCATCTTGGGGGAACAGCTGTTACAAACGTTGCTAATTTATATGGCGTCCAATAGAGTCTGTTGACCTCTAAACAAATTATTCCTTTTTAAGCTTGATGGTTTAATTACTTTGTAGAGCACTTTAAAGGAAAATTGCCACAGCTTTTGTGGGTCCGACATCTGCATCATTCCAACCCAGATCTCATAGGGTGCTCTGATTTTTTTTCTCCTCAAAAGGCAGCAATGTTTGATACCAGTCACGTACTTCCTTCTTCATTGGGGTTTCATTCTATATTTTTTTTTCAAACTCCCAAGAACCTTTTGTATCGTTCCTATTGGTCTCCCCCCAGGACAACAAATAAAGATACTTAAACCTTGAGAGGGATCCCCCTGTCTTTGCCCACAATATTTCCCATGGCACCACCTCTTTCCTCATCATAGGACCCCCCCCAGAGCTCAATTCTGGCCCTCCTAAGTGGAATACTTAATTAGTCTTTCAAACATTCCGGCGTGCCTGGTGAGTCCCTTATTGGTGCTCCCCCTGAATAGTATCCTATTCCTAGTGTATTCCCAATTCTGACCCACAGAGTCAGTGCTACCTTTAATGTCTTCAAATTAACTTTTTTTTTGTATTGTCTTTGCCCCGAATTTATACAAAAACCCTTTTGCCTCCCACTCTCTAACCATCTCCTCTAGCAATCCACCTCACACCCTGTGCCCCGGAGTACATAATAGCACTCTACAATTCTTAAACTGGAAAGCCATGCAGTATGACCTTAGGTCTGGCAAAGTTAGCCCTCCATCAGCCAATTTACGCCGCAGTTTCTTCCTGGACATATGTGCTCCCCTATCTGCTCAAACTGCCCAATTTGGCCTGTATTTTATCTATCAGGCCTCTTGGGAAGGTAAGCGATATGCAGTTAAAAAGAAATGTAAGCTTCGGCAATAGCACTATATTAATAAGATTAACCCTTCCATATAATGTTAATGAGAGATTCTTCCACCTGGTCAGTGCTTTGTCAATATCCTTAGCAACCCTCTCTAGATTATGTTGCGGTATATCCTGCAGTGTGTTGACAATACTTATTCCCAAATACATCAGCTCTCTCTGGACAAGCCCCCTCCAATCTGGGATATTCCAACACATAATTCCGGTTTTCCCTTATTAACTAGGTATCCTGAAAAGACCCCATATTCTTCTGCTAGTCGTTCTACTCTAGGGATTGAATTAACAGCGTCTGCTGTATAAATGAGGTCATCCGCATACAGAGCAATTTTCCTACCAAATGCTCCCACACGGAAAGCCTTAACTTGGTCATCTTGGCGGAGCGCCTGGGCGAATGGTTCAATATATATTGAATAACAAGGGAGAGATGGGGCAGCCCTGTCTCATCCCTCTAAAAATCAAAAAACTCTTAGTGAGAGCTCCATTGAGGAAGATACTACCCGTAGAATGATGATATAGGGCTTTTAGTATAGTTAAAAAAGAGGGCCCGAACCCCATAGTCTCCAGTTCTGCCCAAGGGTACTCCCAGCAAACTCGTTCAAACGCCATGGCAGCGTCCAATGTGACCACCGCCAAAGGTGCCGACCTTGCTTGTAATATATCAATACACCCTATTAATTGCTGGGTCAATTTGTGCATTTGTCTCCCAGGGATAAACCCTTTTTGGTCTTCATGTATCAACTGAGATACAACTCTGGACAATCTCCCTGCTAAACTGCTGACAAAGATCTTATAATCTGCATTTATGAGGGATATCGGCCGATAAGATTCCGTCTTTACCGGGTCCTTAGCAGGTTTTAAAATCAGAACTATAGAGGCCTCCCTCCAGGATTATGGGACCTGCTCCTCCCGTCTGTAAATCATATTAAACAGGTTTTCCCAAACAGGTAATATTTCTTCTTTTACAGTTTTGTATACTTATGAAGGGACAGCATTGAGCCCGCCGCCTTTCCACTTTTAGATCTTTTAATGGCTCCTCTTGTCTCTTCTTGTGTAATTGGGGCTTCCATCATTTCCTTCCCCTCCTTGTTCAATACCGGAAGGCAAGCGAGCTAAGCCTGCTTCTTAGCTTTGGGGAATCCAGAATGATATTTTCCTTATAAAGTTGCGAAAACAGTGCTACTATATGTTTCTGCATAGTTTCCCAGCTGTCCAGCTTTACCCCTGTAGGAAGGTGAATATCTGACTAAATGGTTACCCCAACTTTTTGCCTAGTGTTTTGCTGGTTTTTGACTTAGTTGGTCTGGGATCCTGCTTTTCAGGGCCCCAGGCTATCTGCTCTCCCTATAAAATGACTCCATGTACTTTAGGTACATACCAGATTAGGTATTGGGTCACCTCTGTGAGCCCCTGTATAGTCTACCATAGGTACCCAGGGCATAAGTGCATCCAAGGCCTACCAGGGGCTGCAGGTATTATGCCACCCCTGGCTGGCCATCCAAACTAACACCACAGGCTGATCACTCAGGTTGGGAAAGGTGGTGTAATCACCTCTTACTTGGATATAGTATATCTATATCTACCCATATATATATAGACACATATACACCTATAAGTCACTCCTATGGTAGGCCTAGACAATACTGGAGGCAGAGTGCTTGGTTTTATGTGAAAGGGTGCCCTAGCATGAGCTGAGCCCCTTTGCAGCTTTCGGAACCATCTCCTTATAGCTGTTCTATGATATAGCCATACCATATACTCTTAAGTGCACTATAATCCTCGTGGTTAATGCTAACTTTGGTTTGGCGTTATCAAAACATGTTGTGTAAGGTGTCAAACACTTTGGAATACTACCCCCTGCCAATTCTGGCAGCGGGGGTAGCATTCCACCCTTCTAGAGGGAATAGACATGTATGTTACTGCTTTACCTGATTAAAGTTAAACAGAGCCCCAGCATCACAAAATGGATGCTGCTGCCACAGACACAAGACCTCCTGCTGCTGGACGAAACTCTGGCAGGGGAGGCCTGGACAATAGGTTTCCTGCCTTGGGCGGTGCCAGCACCTCCCCAGACAGGCAGATGTGTATTGGGACAGGGAGGGCTGCATCAGCAGATGCTTTTTGAGGCACTGCCTGGGGCACACAAGGTGCTCCATGCATAGCTCGGTTCAAACCAGTTGCTGGGGTACTCCAGACCGCTCTGGCGCGAACTGCGGTACAAAAGGGGTGGTGATGGACGGAGCATCTGAGCCAATCAAACACTCACACCCAGTCAACAGATCTGGGTTTAATCCATCACCGTTCTTTAGCCCACTTTGCCACCCCAGTTCAGACATGGCTATATGCAAATCAGTCTGACCCTGTGCCTCGTGGGAACAGTCCAGCCCGAACTACCAAGCCATGCCTTCCCTGGACCAAATTCAAGCATCCTAGGACCGGTTTCTGGCATTCCAGCCGTCTTCAGCCAGGCTTGCTTGAATCCAGTGGTAAAGTGAGCAAGGGACTCACGTCTGAGCATACCCTGCCAACCTATGGCGAACAAAGCGGTACAAAAGGGGGTGGTGATGGACGGAGCATCTGAACCAATCAAACACTCACACCCAGTCAACAGATCTGGGTTTAATTCATCACGTTCTTTAGCCCACTCTGCCACCTCAGTTCAGACATGGCCATATGCAAATCAGTCTGACCCTGTGCCTCGTGGGAACAGTCCAGCCCAAACTACCAAGCCATGCCTTCCCTGGACCGGATTCAAGCTTCCTCGGACCTGTTTCTGGCATTCCAGCCGTCTTCAGCCAGGCTTGCTTTAATCCAGTGGCAAAGTGAGCAAGAGACTCACTTCTGAGCATACCCTGCCAACTTATGGAAAACAAAGCGGTACAAAAGGGGGTGGTGATGGACGGAGCATCTGAACCAATCAAACACTCCCACCCATTCAACAGATCTGGGTTTAATCCATCACCGTTCTTTAGCCCACTTTGCCGCCCCAGTTCAGACATGGCCATATGCAAATCAGTCTGACCCTGTGCCTCATAGGAACAGTCCAGCCCGAACTGCCAAGCCATGCCTTCCCTGAACCGGATTCAAGCTTCCTAGGACCGGTTTCTGGCATTCCAGCCGTCTTCAGCCAGGCTTGCTTGAATCCAGTGGCAAAGTGAGCAAGGGACTCACGTCTGAGCATACCCTGCCAACTTATGGTGAACAAAGCAGTACAAAAGGGGGTGGTGATGGAGGGAGCATCTGAACCAGCAATTTTTCCACAAATTGTTTCATGTTTGCGGTCGGGGTTGATTCCGGAAGTCCTGTTATTCTTAGGTTGCTGCACCGTGATGTCTCTTCTATGTCCTCTGCTTTGTCCTGCAGGACCTGCATCACTTTCCCCAACTGCTTGTGTTCAGCGTCCAGTGTAGTAAGTGTTACTTCAACTTCCTTGACCCAGCGCTCCGTCATGTCCAACCGCTGTGCACGTTTGTCCAACCTCTCAGACATTCTGTCCATGCTATCGGAGAGAGACTCCATCTTGGAGCCAAGGACTGAAAGGCTGCTTTGCAGACCCTTTTCCATCGCAGCAAGCATAGTGTGTATGTCACCATCTGCATCTTCTTGAGGTGGGTCCTGCGTATTTTCGCCATCTTCTGCAGCAGCATCGTGCCCCTTAGACTTCCGTTGGGCAAACGTGAGTTTTTTTTTTTTTTTTAATTTTTGAAAACCTTTATTTTGCATGAACCAAAGAACAAATACGGGCCCACAACCATCTGGCCGGCCACGAACAACCATGAAGCACTATTGCATGCAATACGGCGACACAGTAATACGTCATACCATCAGCGAATATTTAGAAAACAAACTGGAAAATACCGCAATACCATGACACAGGAGCAATGAAGGTTAATTTTAAATTTTTTGTGCGACTATTGAGTTCAGGTCGTGTTGTTCCTTAATCGTGAAAAATAATAAAATAAGAGCAAGGTCCATGCAGGTGGGACATGACAGTATCTACAGTTCCAAACAATCTCACATCTCGAAAATCAGGTCCCCACCAGGCAGGATGGCAGCTAAATATCCACGCTACCGGGTAGTAATCTCAACAGCACTTTCGTGTCTCCGCCGCCACCCATCCCCAGTATGCCTAAACACGGGCCAAGACGAAAAGGGAAAATTATAGAAGAAGACCATAAATAGGCACCATAGAAACTAACAGAAACTGAAATATAACCCCCCACCCTACACACATGCAGAGGCTACGGCCTACCCCCCCCCCCCCCAGCAGAGTGTCTGTCGCCCCATAAACCCGAAATATAGCAAGAGAAAGAGAAAAAGGGAGAAAAAGAAAGAGAAAGCAAAGAAAAACGTAAACCAGTGATATAGGGAGCAAGAAAGGAAGTTCCAACCTATAACTCCCGCTAAAGAAAGGCCGGGAGGAGGGCCAGTTACACATATGCACGGACACCGTCGGCCCAATAAACATTCCCCACTCCAATATCTACAACAATAGATTCATCAGAAGTCTAACAAGTAGGGAGAGTCAACTCACGTTACGCAAGAAACAAACCGAATTCGGGTCCCTCCCAGTCTCCACCCGCCAGTGTATCAATTCAGCAAAGGGACCGCCTAGCCCTGGCCCGATCTGGGGCTCACCCTCTCACCCACCCACCGCGGCAGTCCAGTGCAGTCCAGGTTGCCGAAGGAAAATGGCCGCCTTGAGGAGGGGGGAGGTGCATAAACACAGAAGGAGCGTGGCCTGTCCCCAGAGAAAGTGTCTCCCCCAGTCTCTAATTCTTCCGAAACATCCAAGCGGCAAAAGTCACGAGGCAGGGAGATCAAAGTCCCTGAGGAAGGAGCAGATGAAGAGGCATGAGGGCAGGCTGCTAGTGACCAAAGCAGCGAAGCTATTAAGTGAGGCAGACAGTCAGTCACGGGCCGAGCTCAAGAGAACCTGCCGGCAAGCTGAGAGGGCTTGGAGAAAAGCTTTTGATCCCACGTTTAAATCGCTGTACTTTACCCAGTTTAAGTCCTACCACAGAGCTATTTGTCAAACCCGGGCCGCATATTATGCAGCTGAGTTCTCCAACAGCCCTAACCCATCTAAGTTAATCTTCAAGGTACTCAAAGACCTGATGGGGAAACGGGCCACCTCGCAAGAAATCTGTACGGACTCGCACTGTGAAAACTTGGCATCCTTTTTCGTGGAGAAAGTGCAGAAAATCTACCGAGGATTTACACCAGCTGGCACCGGGGATGCTCTTAGTGATGTAAAGGTCTTGGTGTCCGAAACCCTGTCAACTTTACCGGCCATTTCTAATGAGGTATTCGACACTCTGAGCATCAAAATTAAATCTGGCTCCCCCTTAGACCCGCTGAAGCCGGAGTTTTTCGCCTGTCTCCCGCCTCTCTGTCGTGAGCCCATTTTGGAGTTGATCAATCTCTCCCTCAGTCAGGGCGTGGTCCCGCCATCCTGGAAGCAAGCTGTGGTCAAGCCCATTCTGAAGAAATCTAACTCTGACCCCTTGCTCCCGGAGAACTATCGGCCCATCTCCCTCCTGCCCTGGACCGCCAAGGTCACTGAGGCGCACGTGAACACCATTTTGTCTGCCCACCTCTCGCGTAATAATATCCTAGACGAGAGTCAAAATGGGTTTCGCGCTCAACACAGCACTGAAACTGCTCTGCTCTTCATGATCGAGCATTTGCGGTCAGTGCTAGATGTGGGGCAGACCGCGGCGCTCCTATTGTTAGACCTGAGCGCCGCGTTTGACACGGTGTCTCATGACATTTTGCTGCGGCGTCTGGAGGAAGTGGGTATCGTGGGGAAGGCTCTTCAGTGGTTCCGCTCGTTCCTCTCGGACCGGTTTTTTAAAGTAGCCATTCCACCTGGCCAGTCCTCGTACCACTCTTTGGAACTGGGAGTCCCTCAGGGCTCTGCCCTTAGCCCCACATTATTCAACTTGTATGTGAAACCGCTGGCTGCTGTCGTCAGGCAATGTGGCCTTACTATGACATCGTATGCCGACGACACGCAGCTGGCGGTGACACTCAGTGGGGACCCTGAGGTGACTGCGCCCAGATTCCGGGCAGGACTTATAGCTGTGGCTAGCTGGATGCGTAACAACTGCCTACAGCTTAATGCCAAGAAAACCGAAGTCCTGATTGTAGGGAAGCAGGCGGAACTCTGGGGAGACCAGTGGTGGCCTCTCGAACTGGGGGTGAGGCGCATCCCAGTGGCCGAAGTCAAAAATCTGGGGGTATGGCTGGATTCCAACCTTTCTTTTACCAGCCACACAAAGAAGACAGCAGCTACCTGTTATGGTATTCTGCGAGGACTGAGACCAGTCCTCAAATTTTTCGATCCTCCCACGCGACAACTGGTGGTTCAGGCCTCTATCCTTTCCCGGATAGACTACGGGAGTGCCTTGCTCCTTGGAGTCAACCAGGCTGAGGCGACTAGGCTTCAGAGGGTGCAGAACGCTGCTGCACGGGCCATTGTAGGTCTTCCGAGACGATGTTCTGTCTCTCCTGTCCTGGCCTCTCTACACTGGCTTCCGGTCAGACAGAGAATCAAATTTAAGGCTCTCTGTCTGACATTCAAGATTCTGAAGCTTTCTTCTCCCCCGGCCTTGGCTGGCCTTATTTCTTCGTACGTCCCTACGCGGTCCCTCAGATCCGAAACTCACCATCTGGCGAACAAGTCTAGGTTCAGGCTTAGCAGGATGGGAGGTCGTTCCTTCCGTGTTCTGGCGGCGGATCTATGGAATTCCCTCCCTGTACACATTCGTGCCCTCAATAGCCTGACTCTCTTCAGACGGGCCATCAAAACCCACCTGTTCACCTCTGTTATCTAATGTTCCCACTTCTCAGCTCTGATCTGTTGTGTTGTGCACATGATCAGGCGCCAGGACGCCCCTTCGCTGGGGCAGCTGTTGCGCCTAATAAATGTTATTAACATAACATAACATAACAAAGGGGAGACAATGTTGCAGCAACAGACCTGATGGGTGGCAACGAGTCGCTACAAGCCGCTGCAGTAGCTACCATAGCCGCAACAGTAGCACTCGGAGGCGGTGGTGTGCTGATAGACTGTGGCAAAACCAAATCCAGACTCTGTCGGGGATGGACCCCCTGTTCACGACACAGAGCATAGGCACATGCATCAATCTTCACACCCAGCGCGTTGTAGTTGTGCATCATCTCCGATCGCAGCTCACCCAAGACCGCTAGTACATCCCTGTAGGTCCATTCAGGCTGTAAGTCCCGTTTCTCTACACTCCCGGAGGAAAAGTGCGCTCCGGCCCCCTGCACAAAGGTGTGCTCGCAGTCCCATGATGAGGGCGGGTAGTCATCTCCACAGTGCAGAATAGCAGGCGTCGCCATCTTGCCCTCAATCCACTGGAGTGCAGGGGGGGGGGGGGAAGGGGGGTCGCGGGACACGACCGATCAGCAGTTTTAGTCCCCGGAACACACTATGCCCCCCTCGGTCTGCAGTGTAGTCAGGGAGCCGCTGGCTGCATGGTAGATCAGGCAGAGTAAAGAGGGGTTCACCGATGCCGGGCAAAATAACGATGAGAGCCGACCAGCATCATGGCGGCCAAGGACAAAGGAACTGCAGGCAAAGCACGTCTCCCTCTTGTCCCCGTGCAACTTAATGTACACGCGGTAAATCTTGGCAGCAGGTGGCGGCCGGGCTGTGTGCAGATTTAGACGACTCCTCACTGTCGCACACCTCCGTAGCAGAACAGCCACCTCGGGGCATGCGAAGTCCGGCAAGCGCTGTGGAGCGAGCGTGGTCCCGGGCAAGGCAATCCGGTCGATAACTTCTGTCCCCGGGCGGGTGGAGAGGACGGAGGAACACCATCAGTGCCAGCTTCGCTTCCCGCACATTTTGGTCCAAACAAACATCAGGATGGCAAGCAGGATTTAGGTGCGGGGTTCCAGGGCCGGCGGTGCCGAGAAGCTGCACGTCCGCTCAGGTCGCCATCTTGGCTCCTCCCCTCAAACGTGAGTTTTGGTTCCGTTCTACCGACTTTGCCCATCTCTAGAGTAGCGCTCTTGCTGTTCCGGGCCAAGTACCAAACCGATCCAGGTCCCACTCCGCTGACACGCTGACCCCCTCAGACTGTGTCTGTTTGGGCAAAGTATTATTTTACAGTCTTACATACCAGGCAACCCACTATGCAGCCACCACAGGTCCCTAGGGCGTAGGCTGTCCAACAGCGCGGGCCTCGCTGTGGTCTTAAAGGGGACGGGACGTACAGGTTTCAGTCGGAGGCTAATATCCCTCTGCACGGAAGTTCCGGTGGTAGCCCAAGCCAGTGGCGTCACTGCACTTGCTCTGGCTCCCAGAGCGCTACGCGAACCACCACGTGTAGCGGCTTTCAGAGAAATCTGTTGCAACCCAATATCAAGCACTCTGCTGTATCTTTGCAGTTTGGTAAGCAGTCATAGTTATTAAGCAATTATCCTTGGGGGCCATCTGCTCAAGTCCTCATGCCTGGTAGGTCAAGTTCTACAGACTCTTCCGCAACCCGACCAGGGCCGCTGATGATCACTAGTAGCACCCACCTCTGTCTACGTCCCCCAGGCGGGGCCCTGTGCCAAGTGTCTTTCCCTCTGGGGAGACAGAACTCCACTAGCCAACTGCCGACTCCGCTCCGCCTCCATTTGGGATCATATGAACAAAATGGCTGGTCGCGCCTTACCCACCACGCAGCAGCAATTGGCTCAAGCAGCAAGCTGGCCAACTTCCAGAAGGCATCAGACACCCGGCTTGATCAGCACCGCAGTCGGAACGCTGTAAGTATTTGTTCGAGGCATATGAGCTGCAGAGTTACACACTATGCATAGATGGCCACCTAGTGTTGGGCCCGGATGTTTGCAGTTTGTTTTGTTGTAGAAAAGTCTTTGGAAGTCACGGGATAGGTGACTCCTCCTTTGGATGATACTGCGCATGGGCATCGGCTACATCCCCAGATTGTTTTTTTCCGCCACCGGGCTCAGATGTGTTTCCAGCGCTCCGTTTTGGAACCGATTTCCTTCGGCGCGCAATCCTCCCCAACTTACAGAAATCAAGTTTTGAACACTTTTCCAGTCGACGCTACTCTTTAACACCGAAGACTTCGCTTCCGGTTGTCGTTGACGGCCTTTGGGCCTTTCTAGGCCTCGACTCTAGCTCGTGGAAAGGACGCCATTTAAAAAGTGTCCTCAATGTGGGTCGAAGTTTCCCCACACCGACCTTCATGAAGTGTGTAACCTTTGCCTTTCACCAAAGCACAAGGCCAAAGACTTTTCCGCTTGTGCCTCTTTCTGCTCCAAAAAGACTATCCGGGACGAAGAGCGAGGAGAACAATGGCTCGATCTTCAGCTTCGATTCCGGAAGACATCTTTGAAGAAGGCGTCAATGTTCCAGAACAACACGACATCAACAGCAATTTCGAGGCAGAAGACTCTGAAGTCGAGGACATCACTCCAGCACAGCGGGTCGTAAGTAAGACCGTCGACCCCGACCCTTCCTCGACACACCCAAAGAAGGCCCGGTCACACCCTCTCTCTCGGACTCGGGTGCACACCGACACACTGCTTGTACTGCCCCACTTTTGGGCCCGGCAAAGGAGCTAATTAAGCCTTTAAGCGACTCGGGCTCGAGTCGGCCTTCGCACGGTGCCAGCGCACATTTACCGGCACTGAAAAAGACAACTTCACCGGCTACACCGACATCCAAGCCATCAGCGCCGAAACATCCACTACTCCTTCGGCACCGAAACTCAGGTCAGAACCAAGTAAACCTGCTTCAGATTCGAAAAAACCACTGGAACCGAAAAAAACATAGGATCCCAAAAATATCCCGGAGCCGAAAAAATCCTCGGAACCGAAAAAAGCTTCGGAGCTGAAAAAGACTCCTGCTTCTACGGTTAAAGACATTGCCAAAAAACCAAAACAAACCGCTTCGGTGTCGAAACCTCGCACCAAAAGATCGGCCTCCTGCAGAGGACTTACTTTTTCCAGACCCTGCTCAGAAGACTCTAGCTAAAGATCCAATCACTGGATAGCTAATTTTGGCTTCAAAAAAGCGACCACTGGACACACCAGCTTTCAAAGAATAAGGACATGGCTACCTCTCCCTTAAGACTGCCTTCCCCTTCTCTTCCACCTGTACCATCACCACATCCTCCCATACCACAACATTCCCCAGCATCCTCTATCATACCAGACGATGACAACAGGGATGATAGCTCTGACAATATGGAGAGGTAACATACCTGATCCAGCTACTTCTACAGGATCACCTGACCCGTGGGATGATTATAACACCCCAGATGTCCCAAATGTCCCCCAGGATGACATATACCCCTCAAGGCCTTCCCCACCAGAAGACACTATTGGTTTCAATAGTTTACCAATGCTTAAAGGAGTGATTAAGCATGCTCCTGAAGTCTTCAAGGACCCAGTCAGAACTCGGGTCATTAACCCTCGTATAGAAAAAAAATATAAAGCTGCCCCCTCAGACCCAGCATACATTAAAAGCGCAGTACCACTAGACTCACTTTTTTCCAATGCTCGCAAGAGAGCAAACTCACAAACATCAGGTGAAGCTCCACCTCCAGATAAAGAGTCTAAGCTACTTGACGCATCAGGAAAAAGAACGGCGTCTCAAGCAGCAAACATGTGGCGTATCGCCAACACACAGGCATTATTAGCCAGATACGACAGGGCACATTATGACTAAATAGAATCATTATTGACACACCTCCCTGATAAGTACAAGGATAGAGCAAATGAGCTTATCCAAGAGGAAAAAAATATTACAAACACCACTATTCGATGTGCACTTGATGCAGCAGATACTGCCTCTAG
This sequence comes from Lissotriton vulgaris, assembly GCF_964263255.1. NCBI lineage: Eukaryota > Metazoa > Chordata > Amphibia > Caudata > Salamandridae > Lissotriton > Lissotriton vulgaris. Next base: position 1,411,024,336 of record NC_141696.1, read on the forward strand.
GGCAGTTAACACCAGCGTTTTATTACGTAGACATGCCTGGCTACGTATATTCGGGTTCAAACCTGAAGTACAAAGTGCCATTCTTAATCAACCCTTTGATGAGCAACACCTATTCGGACCTAACGTAGATGTATCACTTGAAAAAGTATACAGATACCGCCAAATCTATGGGAGCCCTGCAGTCGCAGGCTCCCAGACGTTCATTTTGACGCTCATCCTATCGAGGTGCCACCAGGGAATACTCTTCAGACACACCTTCTACCTCATACAAAGCCCCTACACAGTCCACTCACAGCAAGGGCTACCAAAGGGGTGGTTACAGGGGTAACAATAACAAAGACCGAGGTAAAAATACCAACTCTTGCTCTGCCTCTACCGCTGCCCAATGACTCCCTCCCCCTTCCCCCGTCCCATTCCACTCCTGTCGGGGGAAGACTTCAACAATACCTGCCAGCCTGGGAAAACATCACATCAGACAGGTGGGTGCTCCAAATAATTCAATCAGGTTACTGTCTAGAACTAACATCCACCCCCCAAACATACCACCCAAGCAGCGTCCAATGTCACAAGAACATTTAACACTGCTCAGACAGGAGGAAATATCCCTCCTGCAGAAAAATGCTATAGAAATAGTTCCAGAGCATCAGAAAAACAAAGGAGTATACTCCCTATATTTCCTAATACCAAAGAAGGATGGATCTCTAAGACCCATCCTAGATCTCAAACCTCTAAACATTTACATACAGTCGGGCCATTTTCATATGGTCACACTCCAACAAGTCCTTCCACTTCCTTGTGACTCTAGATCTCAAGGACGCCTACTTCCTCCCATCCACACAGCGCACAGAAAATATCTCAGATTTGTGCTAGACGGGCAGCACTACCAGTTCAAAGTGCTCCCATTCGGAGTCACAACAGCGCCAAGGCTGTTTAAAAAATGCCTAGCAGCACACTTAAGAAGACAGCATATTCATGTCTTCCCATATCTAGACAACTGGCTCATAAAAGCCAGCTCATACAGCCAGTGTGTACAACACACTCACGCTACTATTCAACCGCTTCACGACTTGGGATTTACAGTAAATCACACCAAATCGGATCTGCAACCCTCGCTCATACTACAGTATCTCAGCTCTACAATAAACACCCAACTAACACTAGCTTATCCCTCTCCAGCCAGGATAACAAGTGTTTAAACTCTCCTAACAAAATTCAAACCGCAACACTCGCTACCAGCTTGCGTGTTCATGCAGCTCATAGGGATGATGGCAGCTTGCATATTTGTAGTACCTCACGCAAGACTGCAAATGCGTCCACTTCAAGAGTGCCTAGCACGCCAATGGAACCAGGCTCACGGTCAACTAAAAGACCTAGTGTTGGTAGACGGTCGGACCCATCGTTCTCTGCAATGGTGGAACACCAAAAACCTTTCCAAAGGGCGCCCGTTTCTAGAGCCAGATCCTCAAATAGTCATGACAGCTGACTCATCGCTCTCCGGCTTGAGAGCTCACCTACTGCATCACACCATGCAGGTGGACACCGTAACAAAAGTTACTTCACATTAACCATTTGGAATTGTTAGCTGTGTTTCTAGCCCTAAAGCATTTCAAATTCAAGTGTCAGGCAAAGCGGTCTTAGTCCGCACAGACAATATAACAGCTATGTACTACATAAAGAAACAAGGGGGAACACACTCTCTGCAGTTCTCTCAGTTAGCACAGCAGATATAGAGATGGGCTATACCACTAAAGATCTTCCTCTTAGCCCAACACGTCCCAGGAGTACAAAACACTATGGCAGATCTGCTAAGTCGACAAACACAGCAGATCCACGAGTGGGAACTTCATCCGCAAGTTCTTCATCCGTTCTTTCAAATGTGGTGACAACCTCAGATAGACCTCTTTGCCACCCACGAAAACGCAAAATGCCCAAACTTTGCTGCCAGATACCCACACCCATTGTCCAAAGGCAATGCGATATGGATGAACTGGTCAAAACTATTTGAGAACGCTTTTCCTCCTCTCCCACTACTTCCGTTAGTGGTACGCAAACTACAACAACATTCCCTGACGCTCATTCTAGTCGCTCCAACTTGGGCCAAACAACCGTGGTACACCACTCTGTTGCAGATGTCTGTAGTACCACACCAAAAACTAAACCTATCTCCACGCCTATTAACACAGAACTATGGAGAGATCAGACACCCGGACCCAGCTCAGCTCAACCAGGCGATCTGGCTCCTGAGGTCATAGAGTTTGGTTACATCAACCTTCCTCCAGAATGTATGAACGTTATCAAAGAAGCTAGACGCCCCACTAATAGAGCATGTTCTGCTGCTAAGTGGAAACGGTTTGTCATATACTGCCAAAACAACCAAATAAATCCTTTAGACGTGTCTATTCAACGCATCATAGGATATCTATTACACCTTCAAAAGTGTAAATTAGCCTATACATCTATCAGACTACACCTCGCTGCCATTGCAGCATACTTACAAAATAGACAACATCTATCTCTTTTTAGAGTACCAGCTATAACATCTTTCATGGAAGGACTCAAAAGAATAATTCCTCCCAGAACGCCACCTGCTCTAGTGTGGAACTTAACATTGTTCTCACAAGATTAATGGGACCTCTCTTTGAACCAATACGTAAATGTGAATAGCAATTCCTAACCTGGAAAGTAGCTTTCCTAGTAGCAATTACTTCTCTCAGAAGGGTTAGTGAACTACAAGCATTTACCATTCAAGAACCCTTTCTGCAAATGCATCATAACAAAGTGGTTCTTCTTACTAATCCTAAATTCCTTCCTAAAGTCATTTCACCATTCCATCTAAATCAATCAGTTGAGCTGCCTGTATTTTTCTCGCAGCCTCAAACAGTCGCAGAAAGAGCTCTACACACCTTAGATGTCAAAAGAGCATTACTGTACTATATCGAAAGGACACAAACTTTTTGTAAAACAAAACAACTTTTTGTGCCTTTTTCACCACCACATAAAGGCAAATGCATGCAAATATGTTTCCACAAAGCCCAAACATACATTAACAAGTCCTCCAAAAGCCCCTTCTACAAGGAAAATAGGGGCTTCAATGGCATTCTTAGGGAACATTCCCCTAGATGATATATGCAAAGCAGCTATATGGCTTACACCGCACACATTCACAAAGCATTACTGTGTAGATGTGCAAATTAAACAAGCCACTGTGGGCCAGGCTGTACTAAAAACACTGTTTCAAACAACTACAACAGATACTGGTGGTCGCCGCTAGGTGTGGGTACTGCTATACAATCTATGCATAGTGTGTAATCTGCAGCTCATATGCCTCGAACGGAAAATGCGACTTACCAGTATGCATCTGTTCTTGCCATGTAGAGCTGCAGAGTTACACACGCCCACCCACCACCCCGGCTACCTTTATCTGTACCACTATTATCTTAATTAGATACAAATCACATGGACATCATTACCTCTTGTACAGCTCCATCACTTCCCTAATGACGAAAAACAATCTGGGGATGGAGCCGATGCCCATGCGCAGTATCATCCAAAGGAGGAGACACCTATCCTGTGACCTCCAAAGTCTTTTCTACAACAAAACAAACTGCAAACATTCGGGCCCAACACTAGGCAGCCATCTATGCATAGTGTGTAACACTGCAGCTCTACATGCCAAAAACAGTTGCATACTGGTAAGTAGCATTTTCCTTCCCCCTTACTGCTGCAGCACTGAAAATGGCCGCTGCTGCCCTCTGTATATTCCAGCAGCAGTGTCTCCGATACTTGCCGGGCTCCCGCCTTCTAGGCTCCCAGCTTGCTCACCGGTAGTTGATGTTTTTTATCAGCTCCCCGCATGCATGTGGGCTCCGTTCAGGGCCCGCTTTCCGCCGATGATAGTCCAACCTCACCAGCGAGTACCTGGGTGCAGGTAATCACCCTGTCACCGAGCGCAGGGCCGCCACAGCTGATTACGGCAGCTCGGGGATTCAGGCCTACACCAACACATATCGGCCAAGGCCCCTCGCTCTGCCGTCCAGGCTGGTACTGGAGGCTGAGTCAAAGCATTCCAATGTAAAACTCCTCTGGCGCCAATATCCGCCCCAGTGAAGCCGATATCGCTCTAAAGGTGTCGGATAATTGCCGGATAGATTGATGGTCGTGGGGAGCTTCACGCTCAAGCGGCCATCTTCAAGGCAAGCAAGCTCCGCCCCCCCAGAGCTACAGCTGCTTCCATTACACTGGCATATGGGGTTCCTATTCTGGAAATTGGCCTGGCTGCTATGTGGGTGTCACTTCACATATTCAGAAGCACTACTGTCGGACCAGCCAGAACCATTGAGAGGGGCACTTTGCATGCTTGGTCCTGCAGAACGTTTTGGTTTGAGCCAGTTCACAGACTCACCACCTGGGAGGTGCTTTGGTATCTATTCAACAGGTGATGAATCTGCAGGTAGAAGTATCCATCAAAAGAACAAGTTACTTATCTTCGGTAGCACTCTTTCTGGGGGATACTGTATCTAATCGCAGATTTTTCACCGACCATCATGCCTTTACATTCTGTAAATTGGACTCTCTTCCATCTAAAAAGAGCCCAAGTCTAGAGATCTGTAAACCGGTCAGAACAAATCTGTTGTTGGGCTCTGCATCTGGTGGCAAGGACATCCTAGAAAATAACTGACGTCAGCGCGCTTGTGCAGCTCTTATATGTGGCTTCATACTTCCTTTCCAGAGCAGAACGAAGTTGCTGCGGATTTATGCGACACCCACTACCATACTGTTTGAATATTTTCAGATGCCTTGGGAACATTCAAAAGGTGTGGAATCTACGGTTAAATAGTGTATCCATCAGAAAGAGCGTTACTGTAGGTAAGTAAATAAAGGGCTTAACATGTTTACAAAATAATGTATTTCAGTTATACATTTTTGTTGTCGTTTTGTTCCATTATGACCGGATATACCAAAAAAATACAAGCACCAAGGATTTCAATTTCCTTCTTTACTTTCATTCTTTTCAAGCCTTCCTTCTTATCTTCTTTCTCTTGCCTACCTTCCATCCCTTCCTCACCGTACTCACCTTCCCTTTCTCACTTTTTTTCCTCCCCACAAACTCAGTAGTCCCTCATATCATACTGGCTAAGCGTTGGTCATTTAATTGCCTTACTTTGGCGTTCTTGGGCCTTACAGCACAGACTTATTCTTATTCTCTTACAAAGAATAAAGTTGAGTTTGTCTGAATGAATATATTAACGAAGAATATATATTAGCAGTACTGAGTAGTAATTGTTATATATATTGGGAGATGTTCCAACTTCTGTCAGTGTTTTTATTCAACTTGTATCAAAATTGAAACGTGTGCATATACAAATATGTAACTATTGAGGTGAGGTTTATTATTACAGCACATTTGAAAAGCGTATCTGCAACCAACATGTTCTGTTTTCTTCTTTTGATAGTGAAATCCCGAACGGCTCAATTAGCCAAAGTAAAGTGGGTGATAAGTATAGTGTTCTACATTTTTCAGGTAAGTGAACGTTTTCTTTAAAAAAAAAATACTAGACTATTCGTCTTTCTAAATTCGGAGATCCGTGCTAGTTATTGAATCCAATTTTTCAAGTGCCTCAGAAATAAACACATATATATTTTCCCTGTGGGGAAAAAAACAAAAGTTAAAGGGGATTAAAGGTTGCCAACAGTGTTGCTAAGAATTCTGGAAAACCTGAGAGGACGGTAAATTAACCAAGTTATGGTACTTCCTCGTCCTCGTTACAAAATCACCATAGTCACTTTCCCTTAATTCGCAAAGGCTGAATATTCTCCACCATAGGGGTAGTATTGTGAAAGAAATTCAGCGGGTGAGTTCTTCTCTATGTTCGGAGTTTCTGCGCAACTCTAATTGATGTCCTAAGGCTATTTTGTAAGTGTGCGATATTTGACTATATACAATTTGTCATGAAGCGATTATTATGGGATTTTATTTTTCGTATTCATTTTTTTTACAATGATTTCCGTTAAGGGACATGAAAGGTGTCATTTATAAGTGAAAATGCAAAGTCAATATCACGTTTGAGGTCTTGATTTTTAGGTAGTTGCTTTGGATTGCTTATGTGCTGCTTCGGGTGGATACTTCTACTTGCAGTTTACACACCACCTGAATCCCCTTCAGGTGCAGATTGGGCCTGCAACAGTTGAAGTGAATGTCCTGTATTGCCAGCATGTGCCATGACTGTCACTCAAGTCTGCTATCTCCTCAAATATGTTGTTACAGAGTAGTGAATGGTGCCACCCTGTCAGTTTTGTTTTTCCTGACTCTTCGGTGTAGATCCAGAGTTGCTCTTTATTTCTAAATGCTTCAAATACCCTACTGTTTTTAATTGCTTCAGGGATGAAGCCAACAAAGACATCAGTTTGACATCTATCTGTCCGTGGGGTTTGAACTCTGAAGGAAATTGGGCCTGTTGCTGGCCACAAAGGCTTTTTTATCGTCTGTTGAGGGCCAGGTGGGAACTTGTGCTCTTCTGGAGCCCACCATGAGTGTTTGTGGCTCTTCAGATCTCGCTGGGACAGCCTCTCCTAAGGAAGTCTTCTCAATCGAAGTTTAGGACTTAACTCTGTAGTGGACTTGTCTTCATCGCCACATTGATCTGATTGGCAAATCCTTCTCCAACTTCCACCTCTACGTCATCTTCCGAACAATGTCTTACTTTGAAGGACGGGAGTCAGGCACCTGTACCCTACTCTGGTCCAGCTCCACCGCCGGCGGTGCCCGCTATGCTCCTGGCTTTCCTGGCCACTGTTGCTGACCCAGCTGAGGTGGCAGTTTTCATCCAGGCTTTGCTGACTGTCTCACTCTCCTCTAACTTCCTCTGTTATGCCTCTGGCCCTTCTAACATTCTCCTGCCAGTGGCCTTTTCCCTAGTGCTGGTTGACTCCACCAATAATCGTGATGCCGTTTTTGCCTTGGCAGACATTATTTTATCCCTGAAAGGCTGGCTGTATATTTCACTTTTTGCTTCATTTTTGGGAATTGTGGGGCATTCCGATGGTGAGCTTTCCACAAGTGTGTCTCAGGCCTCGGTCAATGGCTTTCAAGTCCATAAGGTTGATAGCAAAATAGATTCACTTGCTCCTATTAAGACTCTAAAGAGGTTCCTTCTTTAGGTTTTCATAATCTCAATGACTTCACTAAGTTTGGTAAAGATATTCCAGTTTGCCCTTGGGCAGTCCCTTCAGTGGCCGTCATGTCTTTAAAGACATTTAAGGGGAAGGCGGCTGAAAAGGTAGGAGCTCCATAGAATATATATTTTTGAGCGGGTTTAATATACCGGGCATTCTTTCCACAGTGGCATTCAATGCAGCCAATCTGGGACATTGGGGATAGAATTCCATTTGGGGAGGACGGCTCTGAGATTTCTTGAACGACTAGCTTCGTGCGTCCTTCACCATCCAAATGACATATGCAGATATGCAGGCCCTGAAGTGAAAGCTCAGCTTTCAGTGGGCGCAGCATCAGGGCTGCCTCTGACTAAATCCACATCTCAGAGAAGGTGGGTCATGTCTTTCTGTGGTGGCAGACAAGTGCCATCCTGACCTGCGGCAGGCCTCTCTTCCTTTCCCACCCAGACTTTATCACACTTCATGAATGAGACAAATGCATTGCTACTGGATTGGAGCGGTCGCCTGGAGGAGTTGAAAATCCGAGACCTCTGGTCTCTGATGAAGAACCGCTCCCTTCAATCTTTTGGAGTTTCAGTTGATCAGTCTGGCCCTGAAAGCCTTCCAGTCATCCATCAAGGGAGAACTGGTGCAGGTCCTCATGGAAAATAGGTACAATGATGATGAGCAGAGCTGAGTGGTGTCCTGGATCCTATGCCAGTAGGCTTTAGTTCTCTGAAAGTGGCTGTAGCACAACTCTAAGCCTAAACATTCAATTACATGATTGTACGATTTGTGAATAATTGTTTTCTGTTTTTCTAAGAAATAATATAAGTATTCTGTAATGAACTTAGAGTGTATAAACTAATGAATTAAGGAAGGCAATAGTTTTAATGATTACTTATTATCATGAATGAATGAATGAATGAAATGGCATTTGTAATGCGCAACTATGCCCAATGGGCGTCAAGGCGCCTAACTCAAATAACTAGCTGTCAGTAGTCAGAAACAGAGCCTACTGGTATGCTTTAATGAAAAGCCATGTTTTCAGTGATTTCCTAAAGAGGTCAAGTGAAGGCAATGACTTGATCTCAAGGGGGAGTGTATTCCACATCTGGGGTGCCAGAATGGAAAAAGCTTTACTCCCCCAACTGGCCTTCTTAGCTCGAGGGATTACCAGTTGGTTAAGCTCACTGGAGCGTAGGCATCTGTTAGGGACATACTTAGTGAGTAGGGATCCAAGGGCATCGGTCGGTCCTGCAGTTAAAGCCTTGTATGTTAAACAGAGAAGTTTGAACATAATCCTTGAGGGAATAGGAAGCCAATGGAGATTCTTCCTCGCCAAGGTCATGGATGACAGCCAAGGCAGGGCAAGAGCAAAACGCGCTGCCGCATTTTGTATGATCTGCAGGCGCTGCAGAAGGCCCTTGTTGGCCCCGGCGTAAAGTGAATTACAGTAATCAAGCCTTGAACCAACAAGAGCGATCACAACCTGCTTCCGTGCCTGTGGGGAAAGATAGTGGACGATCCTTTTCAGAGTCCTAATGACGCCCCAACAGGTAGCCACCGTTCTATTAACCTGAGCTCCATAGATAGCTGGGTGTCAAAAATTACACCAAGGTTCCTGGCAGATTGTGTAGGTGTGGGGCAGATGCCTAAAGATGGGGGCCACCACTCACCTGACCACATGCCCTGGTATTTGCCGAAGACCAAGACCTCTGTCTTGTCCCCGTTCAACTTTAGGGAGTTGGAAATCATCCACTCTGCAACAAGTTGCATGCAGGACCTAAAGTTTGACGCGGCAAGATTCACAGAGTGGGTCAGGGATACCATAATCTGTGTGTCGTCGGCATACGACACTACCTCCATCCCCTGAGATCTTACTAGTCTTGCAAGGGGGGCCACGTAGATATTAAACAGGGTAGGGCTCAGTGCCGACCCCTGTGGCACCCCACATTGCAAAGACTTAACCGGGGAGAGGTACTCTCCTAGCATGACACGCTGCTCACGTTGATGTAGGAAGGAGCTCAGGAGACTGAGGGCTGGTCCTTCTACCCCTGCCTCCCTTAACCTAGATGTTAAAGTAAGGGGAGACAGGGTATCGAATGCTGCTGTAAGGTCCAGCAGTACCAGCACTGTGGTTTGACCCAGATCAACTTTCCTGCGGATGTTATCCATGACTTTAGTCAGAGCAGACTCCGTGCTATGCAGCTTTCTAAAGCCGTGTTGAGACCCATCCAAGAAGCCTGAGGCATCGAGGAAGTTAGAAAGATGAAGATTCAAATGAGTCTCCAACATCTTGGCGGGGGCCGGCAGGAGAGATATGGGTCTGAAGTTCTTCAGTATGCCGGGGTCTAAGGTGGACTTTTTCAAAAGAGGCTTTACAATGGCCTTCTTCCAGACTAGTGGAAAAGTACCTTGTTCCAAGGCTCCATTCATTACTTCCAGCATCGGAGGGAGAATGATGTCCCTACAGTCCTTTAGTAATTTCAGAGGGACTGGGTCAAGTGGGGAAGACGATTTCGTTCCATCCAAAAGGAGATTGAGTCCCTCCAAGGAAAGAGCGGGAAAATGATTAAGAGACTTGGGGGCATCTATATTCCAAGATTCCAGCAGTTTGATTCGAGAGAGGTCTTCAGCACTCAGAGATTTCCTCTGTGATTGTAGAGCTATATAGATATCATCTATTTTATTATAGAAGAAGTCTGATATGTTGTTACATAGCTCCTGTGAAGCAACCACGGGATCTGGTACCTGGAGAGAGCACAGTGAGTCCACAATTTTAAAGAGCTCTTTAGAAGATGTTAGAGAACAGGTTATGTTGGTAAAGTAGTCCTGTTTTTCCTTTATCACTCTGCTCTTGTATTCTCGCAGCTGGCTCTTATAGACTTCTCGATCCTTGGGATCCCAGGATTTGCGCCATTCTCGTTCCTTCTGTCTGCATTTTTGTCTAAGAAGCCTCAAGGCAGTTGTAAACCAAGGGGCAGTTGGCTTCTTTCGAGCTACAGATTTCAGAGAGGGGGGGGCTAGTACGTCTGCGGCTCTGGAGATAGCATCAGTGAGTTCTTGAGCCGACTCATTCACCACCCGTTGGGATGTGATGTTCGTATTATGAATGAAGGGGGCCAGAGCCTTATTTGTAAAGTTTTCGAAACTCCTTTTGAGGGATTTTTTTCCAGTGCCCAAATCAACATCAGAGCAAAGGATGTCCAGGGACAGTGGGACTGCTAGATGGTCAGACCAGATTATCGGTACCGGCGTGCCGACAGTTAATCTGGAGTCATTAGTGAAAATCCCATCAAGGGTGTGCCCCGCCTTGTGGGCCGGGTGTATAACTCTTTGAACAAAGTCACAGGCCTCCAACGAATTGAGCAGAGAGGAGGTGTCTTTCGAGGTCCTATCCTCTAAATGAAAATTAATATCGCCCAAGATGGTAAGATGAGGTCTACCGAAGTAGGGTTCCAAAATTCTAAAGAGTTCTGGGCAGAAATTGACTCTGGAACCAGGGGGTCTGTATAGTAGAATTCCAGAAAAGGAACTCGATGGAGAATGTACAATACAGAAATATAAGGCCTCAAATGGGTCCGTAGGAACCGATAAGGGTCTGATGGTACAGGAAAGTGTAGATTTAAAGAGAATGGCCAGTCCACCACCTCTGCAACGCTCTCTATCTAACCTCAGGAAGGTATAGCCTTCAGGTATAGCCAAAAGAAGATCGTGACCAGAGGAGTCAGAGGCCCATGTCTCGGTGACAAAAACCCAGTCAGGTTGCCTCATGTTAACAAAATCATGAAATTCTATCCTGTGTTTGATCAAGGATCGTGCATTGATCAGAAAGCCCTGTTTGGGTTGAGAAATGAGCCTATCCGCCACAGGGGGAGGAGGCTTCCTAGCTGGCTGACTGGAGAAAGTCAAAGATAATTTACAGGAGGGGCACGACCGCGCCTTATGCAGTACCTCCGGTATAAGCCGATGGTGACAGAGAAGCAAAGGGGGTCTTAGAGACAGCAATGTACGAGACAAGTCATCCCGGATAGAGGAGGGAGATATAGCTGGAGTCCCAGGGTCCAGCCCGTCCTGCAGCGCGTCCTCAGCGCGTCCTCAGCGCGGACGGGCGCAGACGGGCTGAACTCTGGCGTAACTCCGGCGTCAGTCTGGCGTATCCGCTGCGCGTCAGCATGACTCAGTTAAATACACGCCTAGCGTCCTAATGGCGACTAGAGCGCTACGCCTACCAATTAGCGCAAAGAATCGGCACAGTCCACACCCAAGATGGCGCTACGAAGCGGGACTGCGCCGGGAAGCGGACCCGCCAAACAGCGGTGAGTTTCCATCAAGTTAGAGTGCAAGTAAGGGCCAGGCGCTATCAGGCGCTGTTAAAAACAGGGGGGAAATTAAACTAAGCAGAAATAAAATATTTAACAGGTTATCTTTAAAACGAGCAGCATCTCGATTCCTGAAGTGCACAAACGCATGCACCGGTCGACTGGCAGCTAAGAAGGAAAAGCGAGCCGTTTACCTCACTTAAATACACGCCTAGCGTCCTAATGGCGACTAGAGCGCTACGCCTACCAATTAGCGCAAAGAATCGGCACCATCCACACCCAAGATGGCGCTACGAAGCGGGACTGCGCCGGGAAGCGGACCCGCCAAACAGCGGTGAGTTTCCCTCAAGTTAGAGTGCAAGTAAGGGCCAGGCGCTATCAGGCGCTGTTAAAAACAGGGGGAAAATTAAACTAAGCAGAAATAAAATATTAAACAGGTTATCTTTAAAACGAGCAGCAGCTCGATTCCTGAAGTGCACAAACGCATGCACCGGTCGACTGGCAGCTAAGAAGGAAAAGCGAGCCGTTTACCTCACTTAAATACACGCCTAGCGTCCTAATGGCGACTAGAGCGCTACGCCTACCAATTAGCGCAAAGAATCGGCACCATCCACACCCAAGATGGCGCTACGAAGCGGGACTGCGCCGGGAAGCGGACCCGCCAAACAGCGGTGAGTTTCCCTCAAGTTAGAGTGCAAGTAAGGGCCAGGCGCTATCAGGCGCTGTTAAAAACAGGGGGAAAATTAAACTAAGCAGAAATAAAATATTAAACAGGTTATCTTTAAAACGAGCAGCAGCTCGATTCCTGAAGTGCACAAACGCATGCACCGGTCGACTGGCAGCTAAGAAGGAAAAGCGAGCCGTTTACCTCACTTAAATACACGCCTAGCGTCCTAATGGCGACTAGAGCGCTACGCCTACCAATTAGCGCAAAGAATCGGCACCATCCACACCCAAGATGGCGCTACGAAGCGGGACTGCGCCGGGAAGCGGACCTGCCAAACAGCGGTGAGTTTCCCTCAAGTTAGAGTGCAAGTAAGGGCCAGGCGCTATCAGGCGCTGTTAAAAACAGGGGGATAATTAAACTAAGCAGAAATAAAATATTAAACAGGTTATCTTTAAAACGAGCAGCAGCTCGATTCCTGAAGTGCACAAACGCATGCACCGGTCGACTGGCAGCTAAGAAGGAAAAGCGAGCCGTTTACCTCACTTAAATACACGCCTAGCGTCCTAATGGCGACTAGAGCGCTACGCCTACCAATTAGCGCAAAGAATCATGTAATTGAGTATTTGGACTAAGAGTTGTTTTCGTTTCTAAATGGGTAAACTTTTGTCCTATACTTCCTACTTCCTGTTGTTGTTTCTATGAGTCTGGATGTGGCTTGATCTTCAGATCAGCTTTCTTTTAGCGGATCTCTAAATGCCAGAGCATATAGGTTGAGCAGCCTGACATTGGCTGGTGGATTACGAGTGGCATCTTTACCTCTACGTCACAAGGTGCATGTTGTGATTAGATCTGTTCGCCATCAGCGAGAACGTGCAAAGCCAAAAGTACTTCACACTTGAGTTTCCTCCATGATAGTCACTGAGAAACGCTTTCCGTCAACGATCTGACACTGGTCTCCTGTATGTGTTCCTACTACTGTCTCTCCTGCCTCACATTCTTAGGAAAGTCAGAACAGACCAGGCCCAAGTCTTCTTAATAGCCCTGGACTGGGTCAGAATAGTATGATACACTGAGCACCTAAGCAAGAGCATTTACCCTCCGATCAGACTCCACTCTTTTAAAATGTTAGGTTGATGAATTAGAATCTGTTTTTAAACTTTTACAACATGAGGGATCTTTTCTTTTTATTGAGCACTCGTACTGGGATGTTCAGGGTGGAAAAGTAGAACTATATTTTCACGGTAGAGAACGATTGAGGGGCTGGAAAAGAGTAGCCTCTGGGGCAAGGTTGACTAAAACAATGTTGCACATTTTGCATTTGGCCCCTGCTTTTTAACTACACTCACCTTAGGGAAATGCTAATTTCTGGGTGCTGTTACCATTTTCAAAGTGGAGGTTAGTGCTGAAAGCTCTGTACAACCCCTGATTGGCCAGCAGAAAAGCTGTTAATGAAAGGGTCAGCATGTCCACGGAGTGGGTGCCCCGCTGGCGCACAGATAATGCGCCAAAGGCAATGCCGTCTACTCATCCAGGCACAACGGTCAACTACTATGTCCAAATTTAGACATAAACAATGACCAAATTGCGAGTATTAAAAAAAGGTAGCAATTCAAATTACATCACAATTGGCATCTGAGTGAAAGACTCTCGAGCTGTTTAGATCTCCCACATATATTTACCTAAAGGTAAAGGACACAAACCGTTTAGAAATACATGCTGCTGTCCATTAGGTTATTAGGAAACCTTTGGTACAGGAAATTAAAGTTGCCATATTTGAACACTAGGAAGCTGGCTATCTATATAGTACACTAAAAAGAAGTTCACTGTGAAGAGTCCAGTGGGTCCCCAGTTGGTTTACAGAGGCTAAAGTAGATGATCCGAACGCTCTTTTTTTGTAGTAGTGTGAGCAGTTAGGCTTATCAGAAGGTAGTGCTAAACATTTGTTGTATTCACAGAGGCCACAAATGAGACAGTCTCAAGAATAAATCCGAGACCAAATTTAGAAAAATAACACTTCTTTTTATATATTTTGGAAAACTGAAAACTTCAGTCAAAAAGTAAGTACTACTTTTTCTTATCAAATGTTACAGGTAAGTAAATCTTTCAAACCTGTGTGCTTTTTTGCACAATGCAATCCCATGGAAGGAAAAGTTATAAATGCAGAACGGTAAGCACAGTCGGTTTCAGGGGCTTCACCTTCTGGGTTTCGAGTTGTAGTGGGTCAAGGTCCAAAATACTACCAGCAGTTCTTTAGGAACTACCTGTGTTTCACCTGGAGCAGGGTGCTGGTGAGGTTGTAGCTGGACACGCTACGGACTCGGCGGCCACCTGAAAACAGGCTGCCCAGGGGGACTTGGGGACAAGTCAGAGAGCTCCCAGACAGGGGCTTGGGTTGCAAGGTGCCTTGGAGCAAAGTGGCCCAACCTGTTCGCTGGTGGCCGGGCGGCTCGGTGCAGACTGATTAGGTCAGACAAGTTGGATGTGCAAAGGTGCTCCTCGCTGTTAGTTATATTTCTCCTGTAGGATAACATTACTGCGTTCAAGGCTCATACCTCAAAAGCCGTTGTTTGAGCAATTTGCTGTTCTACTGTAAAAATCCTATCTCCAAAAGTACTTACCCCATTCCAATGATCTTGGTGTCTAAAAATATATAAAGATCTGTATTATTTTTCTAATTTGGTCTTGGATTTCTTAATGAGTGTGTGTCTCAATTATTGACTCTGTGTATACAACAAATGCTTAACACACCGCTCTGATAAGCCTAAGCACACACTGCCACAAATAGAGTACTTGTGATTATTAAAGTAAGCCCTGTAAACTAATAAGTATTGTCTGGACTTTTTTCATGGTGTACCCATACATTGGCACACGACATAAAAAGCCAGCTTCCTACATGTAGTCCATGCACCCTTTAATGATTAGCAGATTAGCAAACTTCATTGGGCCAAGGAAAATAATTTTCTTTGTCCATTGAACTCTGGTATTTACAAATAATTCTTTGACAGACTTAACTGTCAAATTAGCTCGATTTGCTGTAGCTGCACCTGGAATTTCCCTGGGAATTCAACATAGATTCTATCTCTTTTGGGACTCACCCCCTCCCCCCATACCTGTTGTCCCTTTTGGCAGACCTTCATGAATCGCTTCAGGGTCAGTGTGGATGAAGCAGCCTTAAGGAAGGCTTTTGTAATTTTATCAAATGGTACCAAAGTTATTGAAGTTTGAAAGAAATGAATACCATTCATATGGGAGGAGGTGTAACATAGCTATGCAGACTTGCTCTCACACAGTGTCTGTAATGATGTCTTAGCATTGAAAAGGCCTTTTTAGGTGTGAAGTGTAATGGGGGTTGCAACATTCATGGCGAACATTTCATATTCTTTATATACTCTTTATATACTCTAACAGAATTTGATTCAGTCTTCTTCAGCCGTCCACTTCTTTGCCTTCGCAACATTCAGCCACTGGCTTGAGACATTGTCAATTTCATCTTGGTTCAGTTCACAGGAGTATTTTAGCCTTGTCTTCTTTTTGTTAGTCATTTCGGTGTATCTTCAATCATTTTGACAAAGCGTGAGAGACTATTTTACATCTGAAAAGTACACTGTTGTTGGTCATTAAACTCTTCATCTCTTCCATGACTTGTATACACAAAGCCACCTTATTTTTTTAAGTCTCAAGTAAACTGCATACATTTTAAACTAGGGGTTGGTTTAGTCTTGTGCTTGTGATTGGATGACTTTGTTTTCCATCCAGGTGTCTTCTTTCCTCCCTATCTTGTGTTTGTCCTGCACAGGGGCTATTTGGTATGACAGTGTTCTGATTGAATGAGTCGCATCCTTTCACTGCTGACTTGATAGGCCTCTTTTTACGGTCTGGAAAGACCCTGATATCACCACTATACACAACACATGAGTCACAGACTAGCAAACAAAACACAACATATACCTACAAAAAGTGGCTTTAAGTCAGCCCTCTTCAGCTATTGGAATTTTTGATGAGGCGGCTTAAGGCATTTGTTTTTGGCGTTCCCCTTCAAGTTTTTGGATGTTCATACATTTTTACATTGTAACAATATAATCTCCTCCTGTCAGCTCTAGCTCCCTCGTGCGCCCCTAAAAATTGCAACAAGACTCCCTGAAGCCTCACCCCCACCAAAATCTCTCAGTATCGGACCATCTTCATACAGGCCAAAGCCTCGCCATTGCAAGCTGAGCCCTCCTTCTCCCACAACCTGACAGCACCAGATGGAGCCTTCTCCCTCCACCCACAAATGGATGAAGTCTTCCTATCCCCTCCCGCAGCCTGACATCACCGTCAGCTCATGCTGGTGCCTGCGTTCCCATCCCTACAGTAACCTAGCAGTGGTGTTGCTATTTATCAAGCAGTAGCTTCAGAGAGCAATTATAGTTGTTCTCTAGTCTGGCCTTGTGGACTGTGATTTTTAGGTTGGGTGAGATGGCTCAAAAGACCACAGACCATCTAATCAAAATATAAAAGACCTCCTTATTTGGACAGGTTAATTAATACAAAACCAAATTTTAACACACATACCATTCTTAACTCCCCCCTCATAACCCAAACAGAGAGATAACGTTCTTGTTTAACCTCACATTCATCATAACCATTAACCATCTTTTCAAACTATTCATTCTTTTCCTAAGTCTCGCCATGCCCTCCTGCTTGCTTTTCCCTCTTACCTCCCCCTCTGGATATGCCTGCCTGATGTTTCCAAAGTCCTCTCAGACTAGTGTATTATCACCTCCTTTTCCTTCCACGTCCTGTGTTAAAGTAGCAAACCCACTATCCATCAACCTTAAACCTACCACAGTATAAAAAAGGCCTAACCAAACTGCCACCTGCCAGAGCATCTGCCCCCAAGACTTCCCCTGACAACTAATCCCCATGGCCACACAAAAACCATCACCCTCCATTACCGTAAAAGCCAACATCTGTAGAGGACACTTCCCACTCCAAAATTGTGATATAGGTGGACAGGTGGCTAATCGCAAACAAGCACACCACCACCCATAGGAATGAAAGTTGAAAGGAATTTATTGAGCGCAGATGACCAAACGGTTTCTTGGCGCTAAGGACAAATGTAAGGGAGGAACTACTCACTCAGCAAAGGCTTGTGAAAACAGCCAGGTTTTCAACAGTTTGCGGAACTCCATGTAATAAGCTGTGGCTCTAATAGTAAACGGTAAGGAGTTCCAAAACGCAGGGGCCAGATAGGAAAAGCACCGACCACCATGTTTCTTCATTTTAAAGCGGGGGACATGTAGTAGGTTTTTAGTGGAGGAGCGAAGATCACGGGTAGGAATGTAAAGGCTTAAGTTTGGTGGACACAAATGATGGAGCGGATCCAACTAATGCCTTAAAGGTCAGACAGCCAAGCTTAAACAAAGAGCGTTCAGTGAGGGGTAACCAGTGAAGGGATTTAAGAAGGGAGTAATGTGGTGGGATTTAGGAAGCTTAAAGACTAGCCATGCGGCTTGATTTTGAATGAGTTGAAGACGGTGAAGTTCGTAGGCCGGTATACCGACATATAGAGCATTCGCATAATCAAGACGCGAGATAACCATAGTTAGCAAGATCAATTTAAGAGCCTCAATAGAAAAAAAACGATATATCTTACGTATAATACGCAAATTAAGAAAACATGAGGACACCACCGCACTGACTTGGTGATGCATAGATAGATCACTGCTGACTTTGCTGCCTAGACCTTTAACAGTGTGAGAAGGGGAGGGAGTAGAGCCAAGGGAAGGGGGCCAGAAGATAGAAGACCAGGGAATAGGGGCACTACCAGTAAGGACCAGCTCGGTCTTATCTGGATTGAGCTTAAGATGGTTCAAGCTCATCCAGTCGCTGATAAAGGTCCTAACAGATTGAAAGTTAAGAATTGAGGAAGAAGAAGATGAGATATTGAAAATAAGCTGGAGATCGTCAGCGTAATTGAAAACGGTGACGTCCAGTTTGTGAAGAGCCAAGATAAGGGAAAGAATATAGAGATTGAAAAGAAGAGGAGAAAGAGAAGAGCCCTGGGGAACACCAGAAGTGACGGGGCAGGCTATGGCTGAAAAGCCAGCTAGCTCAACCGCCTGATAACGGTTCTCCAGAAAAGAGGAAATCCAAGCCAAGGCGGGTCTCTGTAGGCCAACGCACTTGACACGGTCGACCAAGATAGTATGGTTGACCGGGTCAAATGAGGCCGAGAGATCTAGAAGAACCAAGGCCTGGAAGGAATTCACGTCGGAGCCACGTCTAAGTTCATCAAGAACCGTAAGAATGACGGACTCCGTTGAGTGCGCAGGGCGAACGCGAATGCCAGGAGAAGGCTGAGCAAAAGCCGAGCATGACCCTGAACCCTATTCTAACCCCGTCCTGAAACCGCATCAGACCCATTCCTAACTAGGGCTGTCTTGGCCGCACCACTTGCCTGTTGACCCTTGGCCTCCATCAGCCACTCTCTAGATGCTGTTATACACGCCACGCAAAATGGCTGCACGTGTCATAGTAAATAGAGGACAAGACAGTTATCGTGTCGTGTGGAAGAAAAAGCGGTGGTGGAGAGCAATATACACTCTTAAGGCACTTGCAGGCATTGAATTTAATATTCAGAATTTAGATAAAACAAAAACAAAAAAATAAACAAAACTATCAAACTGTGTTTTCCCAGTTGTAGCACGGTGATTCTCACGTTATAGATAGTCGCACCTGCCTTGTGATATGTTGATGAGTCATGAAACCTGAGGGGAGGAGCTAGGGCCTTGTTCTAGGAGGGAGGTTGTGTGAGGTTTATGTAGAGGGGGACTGAGGTGAGTCTGCTGGGAGATGGCTGGGGAGGGAGACAGGAAGGTGTGGTGTGTGGAGTAGGACAAGGTTTTGCGTTACTCACGTTCTGGGATTCCTGGGAGGAATTGGTCGTTGATAAGAGATATTTACGGAGGGGCTGCCATATGTCTTTTGGTATTGAAGATGGGGGTTGGAGGTAGGCATATAGTTTGCTGGTGGTGTCGCAGTGAGCCAAACTTGCAGGTATGTTTATTTTAAGGTCAAGCTTGAGAGATCGGAAGCGGCCAGCTTCTAAGTATGCTCTGCCGGACATAGCTGGTGCAGGCCTCATATACTGTTTGAACTACATCGACATACATTAATATAGCTGAGTCAGATGTGTGCAGACATTTGGGTTTGTAAGTTAAGCTTTATACAATGTCAAATAGGAATCTTGGCAAACCATGAATACATTCTCCGGTTGTGTGGACAGGTACGGTTTCAACATCTGCTGTTATTCTTCTTTCTTATCAACCTATTCCTTCAGTTCTTGAAAACAGAGGGGAAGCTAACAAACATAAACCGTTCTCGGACTCTACCTACCCTTGGTTCGGCCTACGTGCAGAAGCCAGCGTTTGTACAGCTACATGTCTCATGAAATTACGGCAAATGCACAACATGGAAGAGCAGTTGATCAGTGTCACATTCATGCTTCCACACAAGTGTGATGGCACCTAAGTGGCTCTGTCACAGCCATTCATTGATGTGAAGGTACTTACTTAATGAGTACACTGCTTTTCCTTGAGGTTCTCGGCTTGGTTTATATGAAATGATTTTGCTTTTGAAAAGCAGAGCACACTCCTTGCTTTGCAGAGTAGCTGTATAATTTATGGCAAGTGATATAGGTAGTAGATTGTGCAGGTGTTGTTTCATATTATGCTATCAATGACAATTCTCCACAACAGACAGCAACGGACAGAGAATATACTTGGATCACATCTAGGTACGTTACTTGTCCTGGCTCTGGGCAGAAACATCAAGCTCAAAATACATAGCTCTAAGATGAAGATTCTGTCAATATTTTCTGCACTTTGATAATTTCTCAAACTTAAGTCAAAGGACTAGTCAGTTGGACCAAATGCGATTTTGTTGGTATTTCATTTATAATTGTGCAATGAGTAAATAAGGTAATTGTTTTGCCAAAAGGCTGAAACCAGGATAAGCAGTAACTTCCATGGAAATTTATAATTAACTTATTTTTCCCATTTGGCATCACATGCTTCCACACGTAAATTGGCATTCATTCTTTATTCAATTTGATATTGCAATATGTTTCTCTTTATTATAATCAGGGCGACTGGAATTATGCTGCTTGCGTGGACCAAAATAATTATATTTTGAGGCAAGAAAAGACAAATTATGTGGAGTATTGTGATACATTTTGTGATTATATTACCTCATTATTCTGTCTAAACATTTTAACACTGTATGTTCAAAGTTTCACCTTATTATTACCAGTTTACCACTCACACACATGGGAGTCCGTGGAGCATAGAGAGAGAAAATGAACAACTTCATTCATATGTAAGGAAAATATTTTTGGGGCAAGTACGCATCCCTGGTGCACAACTTTGCTTACAGGGATTTGGTCTGTGAGCTGCCCCTGTCCCCCCCAGGGAATCTTTACAAAGTTCTCCTCATGAAGATGGACAACCTGCTCTAAGATTTCCTACGGCATTCCCAGGTCACACAGAGTGATCCAAAGCTTTTCTCGCGGTACAAGATCAAAGGCTGACTTCAAATTAACAAAGGCCACGTAAAGGTGGCCCCCTTGGATGAGGACAATTTTCCAGCACAGGAGAAGGAACCAAAAGACCTGATCTTCTGTGCTAGTTTCCTTCTGAAACCAGCCTGCAGGGGATTAGTATGTTGTTCTCCACAATCCAATCCTGGATTTTGGTTAAGACTGCCCAGCAGAATACTTTTTGGACTGAGTTGATTAGACGATTAGGTCTGTAGTTGGTAGGTAGGTTTCAGTCACCGTTTTTAGGTCTCGCCTGAGCCAATGCGCTTGCGCATTGCTCCGGCGAGACTTATGTAGGGGCTCCAGGAAAGGCTGCCAGAGGTCTTTGGAATGCGGATTATGGCCAGTGCATGTACGCCGGGCGGGTGCTCACCATTTGCTCCCCCGCCCCCGCATCAGACTTGAAAGGAAGCCGGTCGCACACCACCATTTGTCTGAGCCTCAGCATCAAACTTCAAAGGAAGCCGCTCCCCCCGCCCCCCCCCCCATCAGACTTCAAAGGAATGCGCTCCCGAACTTGCTGGCCTCGCTCTCGTGAGCCTTTATTTACTTGTTTTCATGGGCTGTTCTTCATCCAGCTCTCTCTCGCCGTACCTCTGTTTCTTCCCCTCTCTCTCGCTTTCAACTTGTTGTTTCATATGGTTTGCCCTGGCTCTTCTCTTCCATACAGGCTCACCACTGTTGCTCGCTGCTTTTGCTCCTATTAATTTTGGCCTATCTCCAACCTCCTTCCTCGCTGAACTTGGATCTCGGCCCCCTCCTCCTCATTCCTCTCCCCCTCGCCTCTCCCGCACTTACTGTTCCTGTCTCCTATTAATTCATCTTCCTCATCCAATTTACCACCCTCTCGTCATCTCGCAGACATACGTCCATTCTTGGCTAAGAAAATCATTGCAGTATTGATCTGTGCCTACTCGTCTTTCTTCATAACACATCCCATGCTTTGTTAATCAATGTTGTATACAGAACAAGGGTTTTGTTTACAGGTCTATTAAGAGGATACTTCACTCAGGGACAACACCACTTCACTCAGGGTCACCACCACATCACTCGCGGACACCACCACATCACTCGCGGACACCACCACATCACTCGCGGACACCACCACATCACTCGCGGACACCACCACATCACTCGCGGACACCACCACATCACTCGGGGACACCACCACATCACTCGGGGACACCACCACATCACTCGGGGGCACCACCACATCACTCGGGTGCACCACCACATCACTCGGGGGCACCACCACATCACTCGGGGGCACCACCACATCACTCGGGGCCACCACCACATCACTCTAATACACCACCACATCACTCAGCCCACCACCACATCACTCAGCCCACCACATCATCACTCAGCACCACAACAGCACTGTCCTTGCTTGCTACCAACTAGCATTGCCATAGCCAATGGGACTCTCATGAGGAAAGTGTAAGCTATTGGCTTTCCGAATAACAATGCTATTAATTTATGTATTTTCAAAGCAAACACATATTAAAAAAATGTGTCATTTACAATACCAATAGCTCCCACTTTGCTAATGCGAGGCCTATTGCATTGCAACTGCTTGTTGTGGATAGGCACCACCTCAGCTCGTTTCCAAGATCTAGGAATGGGAGCCCCCCTAGCTATTGCGTTTGGCAGCACATGTATGTATTCAGTCCAGCTTTCCTTTTCGTGAATGAATAGGTCTCCTGGTATGCCGTCAGGCCCTGGAGCTTTACCATGCACCATAGCGTTTATGGATGTGGTGATGTCACTTAGGTCAAACAGGTCCGCCTGCTCTGAAGGAAAAGATAAAGTAGAAAGTCCCTGCGCTGGGGTCTGTATTTTGTCATTATACACATTTTTTAATTGGTTGGCCCAGACAGGTGGTGAAATATGATTAGTTGGTTGAGATGTAATCTGGATACCTCCCCAAGTGACCAGGGATCGGAATCTACTTGTGTCTTTGCTTGAGCTTGATTCTAGGCGGTCCATCCACCTCTCCTCATCCCACTCTCTTTTTCTTTTGGCCTGTGTCGTCTTATAATCCTTTCTCGCTGCACTTATTAGACCCTGATCGTTAAATCTTATTCCTAGTGTCAGTTGCTTACTGTGTGTACTGCATTCCATGTTAAACCATATGATGGGTTTTTGGCTGCTTTCTTTTTGGTGGATATTGCGGGCACTAGAAAGTATGAGACTATGTACTCAAAGAAACTTGTATGGATGCTTGAGACTATCTGTACGTCTCCCCCTCCTGCAAGAATGCGGTCTACTTTAGGTTACTTTTAGATCCTGGTGAATCTGAGATAGGGTGTAATTTTGTAGCGCAAGGTGACTAGGTGGCGCTTGCCGTTAGACAGTACAATGTCCTTTGTAATGCAAGGTGGAAGAGGATCAGATTACCTTTTTTCTAACAGGGCAGACATACTAAGGAATGAAGAATTGTGATCACTCTCAAGGCTTTTCCTGATTACCATATCATTAGCATTTTGCCCCATCCTCAGGTCGACCAGGACATAGTCAATGTGACTGGTGCAATTTATTCTTTTATAGATTAGGCCCCTCCTTTGTCCGACTTAATTCTGCTATTGGCCGCCCTTAACTCCAGTCCTAGTGTTAGGGTCTTCAATTGAAGGGCAACCTATGCCCACTTTTTTATAGGGCTAAGTCCAACTGGGGAATAGTCCACAGGTTATCTTCCTCTCTTGTTAGGGTGACATCCTCCCTATTTAAGGGTTCAAAGGAGGTGTTGAAGTCGCCCGCAATGATAGGATGAAAATGGAAGTCTCTCTTGTACATTTGTTCTTCTAAGATTTGTAATGTTTTGGACACCTTGCTTCCCTTTGTGCCTCTGACGAAGATATTATATATCTCTACAGTGCCATTCTTGAGGTCCCTAACCCGAATGTCCAAAATATCAGGGCAGTCAATGGCAATCTGTGTAATTGTACAATTAAGGGAAGCCCTCCCCCATATTTGCAACCCACCAGATGGCCTTCAATGGTCGTTAGGGATGGCAGGGATCCAGTACCTTAGGTACCCCCTTTGTAAGTGGGTCCCAGGCTCCATGTTTCCTGGAAGAGGCAGATGCCAAATGTTTTTATGAAATTGTTCAAATCATGAAGAGGCATTTTAGACCTAAGAACCTGCCAGGTTCCATCGGAAAATCAGTGCCTCTGCAACTAGATCAATTACGTGTATTATTCTAGGGGGGGAAGCCCTGGAATATATATCTAGTGATGGGCTAGCATTGGGTGTGAGGTTTCGTTTGTTGTTCTTCGGAGCGATCCCCAGGTTGTTGCTTAGCTCAGCCTGTCAAATTGGTGCAGGAAGACATGGTGTTCGCTCTGGTAACTGCACTAATGGAAGGGTATTGTGTTGTGAGCTTCTGGTTCTCCATGCTAAGCCTATTGTTGTCAGAAAGGAAATTTAAGTGTGGCGAGCAAGTGGAAGTTTGGAATGTTTTGTTGTCAGCAGCCAGAGCTACCGATTCGGGAGCTGGGGATCCGGGTTTGCGCGAAGGCGTCGGCTCAACATGCAGTGATTCTGGGCAAATCAGTTAATCTCCCCATGCCCATGGACAGCGCCTGGATACCCTCATGAGCGATAAGCTGTGCACTGCAGCAGCCTTTTAATTTAACCTCTTCGCCGCTAATGACAAGGGTAACTCGTCATGGACTTTCCATTGATTTCAATGGAAATTCAATGAAAAGTAAAATATTGCCTTAGCAGCCAAGTGGCTAAGTGTGAATGTCAGACCTTCTAGATTTAGCCAATGCTTGTTCATTTTGCTGATAACTTTTGTGCTGGTTGACGGATCTGCATGAAATTTACTATGATAAACTTCAGCTACGTTTTTATGCTTTATGTTTCCGCTCATCGGCCTAGCTGTAACATGGCCACTGTATTCAATCTATCCCGGCTGATGAGGGGTGAAACTCCGAAACCGGTCCTATGGTGCTTGTTTCCGGTCCAGGGAGGACCTGGCCTAGCAGTTCAGGCTGGACTGTTTCCATGAGGCACAGGGTCAAGACTGATTTGCATATGGCCAGTTCTAAACTTGGGTGGATGGTGAGCAAAGGAATGATGGATTTAACCCAGATCTCTTGGCTGGGGATGAATGTTTGAGTTGTTCTGCATTCCGTCCATCAATTGTGTGTCTTTTACTTCACTACAGCATAAGCACCTGAACTAAATTACAGGAGACCTGCCATGAATCTAGAACTTTACTCAAACTATCCTATTGTCGTAGTTTAATGTAAATCTCTTCAGTAGTTTCTCAAATATTTGTTTCAGAAGATGTCCTGTGGACTTCGAACAGTTTTCTTGATAATTAAGGAGCCATTTTTTTTAGTTACTTTTATTTGTAGTGCTAATTGTCTAATCTGTACGAAATTCACAAAACTCTTACATACAGCTCATTTGTGATAGGCTAAGCTTTCTGTAAAGTCGTCAGGGCACAAAGTTAAAAGGGGTAAAAAGAAAAGTATTCATTTTTGAATGTCACATTTTTAGGTTTCGACCTAAGCGAAGAGCTGCGCACTTGTGCGCAGCTCTTCTGCGCAGGAGAAATCTAATGAGTATAAGTACTGGCTTTGAATCCGCCCCTGTCTTCCATTGGCTAGCTCCATAAATGGAGGCTAGCCATTGGAAGACAGATCTGTCCGTCATGGCCGGACCAGATTCGTGGGCGTTCCCGCGATTTTTTCCCCCTCTGCGACGTCGTCATCGCGGCGGTGGGCGGAGTTTCAGTTTTTTTTTAATTAGTAATTTTTTTCCCATTCCGCGGCTCACCGCCGCCGGAGGGAGTCCAGGTCCAGGTGAGTGCTGGCCGTTCCCGCCGCCCCCCCCTCCCGCTGTCCGTGCTCCGCCCCCCCCCTCCCGCTGTCCGTGACCGACCATCTGTTTGAGTTTTCCGCCTCCGGAGGAAGTCAAGGTGAGTGCCTCTAGGTGAGTCCCTCCCGCTGTCCGTGTGCCTCCCGCTAGGTTGTACATTTTTTATTTTGCTTCTTTATCATTTCATTTATCGTTCGTGTCCCCGTTCCCGTTCCCCTCCCGCTGTCCGTGTGCCTGCCCGCCCCCCTCCCGCTGTCCATGTGCCTCCCGCTGTCCGTGTGCCTCCCGCTAGGTTGTACCTTTTTTATTTTGCTTCTATCATTTCATTTATCCGTGTGCCTCCCGAAGGTGCTCTTGGATTGATACTCTGCTGTTTTTCTGTAATGTGCTCCATGTGTGTTTGGGCTCTATCTACTGTGTTATACTGTGTCCAGTTATCCTTTTATGACATGTTATTAAACTCTGCTATGCTAATACATTCCTGTACATTTACACTATGCTGTGCTATAATACCGTGCTCTATGTTTCATGTTGTAGTGTTAGGTCATGCTCCGACATGTCGTGCTGTTGGGTTCTGGGGGGTTTATGGAGCCCCTTGCAGTTGTATTATAGATGTGCGCCTTTTAGTCAGGGTTCAGCCACTTGAATCGAACACGTCTCGCTGGAGCGTCCCATTACTCGGAACGTGCTTGAGTGCAGCCCACTTTCTATAACTAGTCATGGGGTATCAATGATGGCGTCTTTAAAACTAACCGCATATTTCACGGAGGTTCGTTTAATTCACTTCAGGGGCTGGCCGACTGAGGGTCTGTTGCAGCAGTTCAAACCTCTCGACATGCGAGTTTCGCACACTTCTCTGCAGCCGGCCATGAATCTCCTGAGCTGTCTTTCCGGCCTGCCATGTGCTCTTCTGTGGTGCTGACACAGTTGCGCCATAAATAACCAGAGGGGCCAGCGAGCTGATGCTTTGGGTAAAGCTGTCTGCTCGCTTTAGTTTGTAATGTTTATTTTTAGCCTCTCGGCACCTCATGCTGATGTTTCGCTCCTTCCGGGAATGCCACTGACCGAATTAGACTCCAACGGCTGCTCACGCGGGTGCGCCGCTCTGCAAACTCGTGCTCACCTGCCACTCGTGTTTGTAGGTCAGAGGATACGGCCCTGCATGAACGGGTCCTACTCAGTGAGATATGTTCAAGGGCTGAAAGGTTTAATTTCTTAAGGTGCCTGTAGGTGACATAGTTTCGTGTCACTTCTGCTGGGGCTTTTCAAGTTGCAAAGTTGTTATGTAAAGAGAAGATGTGATGGTCACACCAGATTAAGTTCATGTTTCTTCTTGTTGTGATTAATCCCGGCATGCCAAAGATTACGTGTGGGTCAAGCCACATAGAAATTTTCTTGCCACGTCAGTATGGTCATACCAAATGTTCGTTGCCTAAGACAGAGACAGATGTTGCTTATTGTTGGTTCTGGGAATGAAATTAATTAAAGTTTCCTTGAAGGCTCCATTGTTTGAGGATATTATGTATCGCAAAAGAAATGAGCAGGAAATTATAAGTGAAGGGAAACACATTTCACAGATCTTATCAGTACTAGGAAAGATTCACATTTACTAAAGTCTTCCATTTTGCCCGTTCTTCTATATTTGAAAACACCAACGATCTCACCCGCTGTCTACACATGAGGGATCCCGAGTGTGTGCGTGTGTGACTGCTCCAGTGTGTGCGTGCATGTGACTGCTCCAGAGTGTGTGTGTGTGTGTGTGTGTGTGTGACTCCTCCTGGGTGTGTGTGTGACTGCTCCAGAGTGTGTGTGTGTGTGTGTGTATGTGACTGCTCCAGAGTGTGTGTGTGTGTATGTGACTGCTCCAGAGTGTGTGTGCCTGATCCAGTGTGTGTGTAACTGCTCCAGTGGGTGTGTGTATGTGACTGCTCTGGTTGTGTGTGTGTGTGTGGCTCTGGGTGTGTGTGTGGCTCTGGGTTTGTGTGGCTGGCTCTGGGTGTGTGTGGCTGGCTCTGGGTGTGTGTGGCTGGCTTTGGGTGTGTGTGGCTGGCTCTGGGTGTGTGTGGCTGGCTCTGGGTGTGTGTGGCTGGCTCTGGGTTTGTGTGGCTGGCTCTGGGTGTGTGTGTGGCGCTCTGGGTGTGTGTGTGGGTGGTAGTAATTACTGTCTGCTGAGCTCGTCCGTAGGGTACAATAGTTCTCACATTTGCGAGAGATTAAGCTATTGGCAATGTAAATGACAATGCCATTTATTTATCTGTTTTCAAAACCAACACACAAATACAAATTTTGTCATTTACAATGCCATTAGCTCTAACTTCTCCAAAGGCGAAACCGTTGCATTGTAAATGCTTGTTTTCTGTGGTAGGCAAGTCAGGATGGCGTCAGTCTCCCTTAGGATTGTTACATATACCTCCCCATTCATGCAATTAGAGCATTGCTTCTGAAATCTTTTAGAACTATGACCCAAATTTTAGAAAGACAAACGTTCGCGACCCACCTAGCTTTAATGGAAATGAGGCGGGCAGTTTTTTAATATAAGCAAAGCATTATGTTTAGTGCACTGTCATTTACTTACAGCACATTTCCCATTGAAATAAATGTCTGCAACATTTTCAAAGATACACTTTTGGTGGTAAAATTATATTGCATACAAATGATTATATTGCACACAAATGATAATGTGTGGAAATCGGGTTTCATAGATTTTTTTTAATCATTTGTGCATTGCCAAGTAAATGTCTTGATTTGTTTTGATCCTATTCAAATCTTTATTTCCATCACACATTATAAATTACAATTTTTTTTTCATTTTTGCTGTTGTAACTGCTGAATGTGTACAGTTCATGTACATCCATTAAAATGTGGTGGGTGTTATAAACGAGCATTCAGGAATGTTTGGGTAGCTTTTCGGAGATCCTGATTATAGGACTGTTAGGCTCCGCCCACACTGCTTCGCAGTGTGTGACGTAGGCCCGAGCCCTAAAAACTGACACCCTACAGCATTTCCTATCACATTTCCTGTACCCCAGTAAGATTGTCAAATAATTCACTTTACTTTTCTTTTTCTGACTGAAAAGGGGAAGAAGTTTGTAAACACCAATCCTCAAGTTAAATAAGCAGCAATTTCTCAGAAGACATTGCCTGAAATTTGACTTCTGTCCTTAAAGTGAAGCAAACTTGATTAGATGAAGATAGAATTTAAAGACATCTTTATTTATTGCTTGGACGTTTGTGACCCACCAACCATTGGCTCTGGACCCACAGTATGGGAAGCTCTGAGTTAGAGCCAAGATAGCCGCTTTTGCTTTTTTACCACATGTAAGAAGCTGTTAAGATAGCTCATTTGAGTAAGGCATTCATTGTACAGATCTGTGTGTAGCCTTAAGGTCACAGTTTCAAATGCGGACTAGCCCACTTAGCCACTTATCACACTGAGGTCGAATAAATGAGTTTGATTTAGCTGGGTAGTAGTTAAAACTTGTTATCTGCGTCTAGAGAGCAGACAAATTATAGAGTACACTTTGTAAGGGAAACTATTTTGATTCAAATGCTGAAGTGTTGAAGAATTATACTTTTAGACATGCTTTTTGTAAACATTCGACCCTGCATGTGACCTCTTAGTTGACTCGTTTGATCAACCTCATCTCTTAATAATTGCTACTGTAGCAGACTGAGCTGATGTGTCCATATTTGAAATTAATAACGCTTCTTTAGGAGAAGGGACACCCTCCTTCTTTTAGATAGCCAGTTTCAAGCCAAGTCTTGAAAAAAAAGAGGAAATTGTTTATGGCACCCAGTTAACTACAGAGAATTTACAGGACCTGTTATCACTTCAAAACGTCTGGGGAAATGGAAGTGTATGGTTCCTAACAATCATGCCTTTCCTGTTGACTTCTGCATCTCCTTCAATTTAGGCTTGCTTCTAAACTTTGCACAAAATTTGCAGTGGTTAAGAGGCTGAAATAAAAGTGATATAAGTTTGGATGTGTTATTGGGCCTTTTCTGTGCGCATTCTCTTAGTCAACCAAAATGTCCTTTTGGCCAGGCTATCACTATCGGGAATGTGGGAGTGTTTAGATGTCTTCTGGCAAACCTGAAACAAAGGCCAAACTGTTAGCCTTTTACTCGGTGTTGGAAGGTTTGGAGCATGGGCCTCAACAAAGGCTTATCCTCTGCCCTCATTAATATTTACATTGTCCTTCTGACCTATGCCCACAATACTTAGATGTACCTGTCTGTAGCTAGCATGAAGGCATAGTTAAATCAACAACTTGTTTTTCACATCGTCAGATGAGTATGGATGCCATACAATACTTTTTACTCCACCTGGATAACGTATTGAAACATGGGGCGGAGAGGTCCCGTCCCCTTTCCCACTATACAAGCACACTTACCGTTATCTTCTGTAGGAGTACGTGTCTGTATATTTCGAGGCTGGGAATGACCCTACAAAATATCTTTGGGTGCCCACAAAGCTTGAGTGTTCAAAGGACTTGGCATGGCCGTCTCTATGCCCTTCTCCTTGGAATACCCATGCTTCCACCACAAACCCTACACTTACAACTTTGTAATATCTAATGTGGTTGAAGTACCATATGCAGTTAAAAAAATTATCATGAGTCTATAAATCAGTATTTGGATTTTCTGATAGTAAAATCCACTTTATGCATACTTAAGTTGAACCTAAGTGCACCCAGTGTTTTGTGAGTCAGATCCCTTTTTGGGAGCACTAGAAAGGAATCTTAAAGACTTTTTTAATGGCCCCTGTGTTGAATATTGTAGCATTAGACGGCTCTGGAATCACTGGTTTCCATTCCGTTTTTTTCCTACTCACCATAAGCAATCTATTTGTTCCTACGTCATTGATGGCAATCCTTCAATGGCATCTTCCTGGCTGATTCTTTAAGTGTGTCTGAAAGGAATGCCACAGATGTTTCTCACAGGTGCTCCTCTCCCTAGTCGACCACATGTGGGAGTTCTGCATGGGCCCTCGGCCTTTATGCCCTGTGTACATTTGTCCCATCGCAGTCCTGTCAAATCTCCTTTTAATTGTTAGCCTCATTTCACCCTCTTTTTGTGGTTCTCTCAAAGGGAATAGCTAATTTGTGTTTTAAGGATGGGGTGATGACTTCAATTCTTTTAAGGAAACTCCTCAAGCTTTTTTCTTCACTTCCTTGGACTTGTGGATCATAAAATATTTATTTCCATCACACATCAAAATTACAAAAAAAATGTCAGGAGGAGCCTTGGTTGGTCCTTGTGCCTTGTCTCCTATTTGCTTCAAGAGTGAGGGCTCTTTAAGACTGTGGCATTCCATCTGTGCCTCTCAGGCCGTCTATGAATGCTTTATATCACCCAATTAATCTGCATGAAGGAAAACTGAATGTATAATTGTTCCCTGCGGTGACTCTATTAGTCCTTAAGCCTTTTTTCCAAGACCTTAAGTCACATTCATTGCGAGTGAGACCCACATTTGGAGCTCACGCCGGGTTTACACTCACAACAGGCTAAATGTAAACATCTGGTAAGAAGTGTTAGAGCTTGAGCACTAAACATGACTCATTTCAAAGCTCTGTTGTGTGCAGAGCAGTTCCTGGGAGGTGAAAACTCTTCATGAGGCAGTTTCACCAGAATGGAAACGCTCACATAGGCCCCTTCAGTTAAAGTAAGAAGCCGCTTTGGACACATCAGAGTGCAGTGTGGCCCCTCTGCTTTCCCTGGATGGCGTGCCTGCCACAGTGCTGTCTCGTGCGAGCAGCCCCCGAACCATCTTCTGGAGGAACAGTGCTGACGAGTGTATGCTGCTGGTCACGTGATGTCTTGCCTGCAGTGGCTGGGCGTCCGAGCCTGTGCTAAGTTTTTCATGCTGGGTGCAACTTTATTTAATTCACACCCGTAGAGACTTGGGGAAATGTTACATCTGCATATTTTTATTACATGCATTTGGCATGTATTTTTTTTTTTATGTTTTCCTCATGGAAACTAACCATACAAAACGTCGCTGCACCACTATTGGTTTTATGAAGACGAAGGGGTGTTTTCTCCTTCCTTCTCTAGTAGAAGGTTAAAACGTGCAGCTCGCATGGTATGCGGTTCTTTTTTAAAGGATCGCCCTTGGCCATTTACTTAATAACCATCCTGTGTAACAGGAGCTGCAGCATGTCTTCACGTGTCGGGACAGGTTTGTCAGGCTGCCCTCACGCCCGCACTTAACTCGTGGAATGGTTCTGTTTTTGGTCTCGCCCATGACTTTGGTTGCAGCAGACTCGGCCACAGTGGGACAGCCTCGAAGTGATGGGCAGCTCTCAGAACGCCTGCATATAGAGGCCCCGTGCCAGCTGTCCATAGGAGCTGAAGCCAGAGAGGCGATGGCAGGGGTTTTTACTCCAAGACATACAACAAAAATGCACTCTCAGGTCTGAGTTGCCGAAGGGTGAATGGGTGGAGTCCTTTGCGTCTTTCTTGGCAGCCGTTACTCTGTCACCTGGGATGTTTCACGAGATGCAGCAAGCGTCCTCCGCCTGTCTTAGTACAGAGTTGTTTTTAAGAGGCTCTGCTTGCATATTGCTTCAGGTTATAACCAAAGGTGAAAGTGGCCGGGTAGGTGCCTCCCTGTCATCTTTGGACACGTAGCCTCTCATGGCCAGAGCCGCCCAAGCATGTTGTACACCATGAAGGGAGGCTGTCCTCGTGGATAGATGGGATCCAGTGCTAAGACCTTTTCAAATTCCAAGGGTAATATTTCAAGAGATACTTTGCTTATTATGACAATATGTACATTCGGACGGATTTGGGTGAAAGGCTTTACGTCAGGAGCAGCTTAACAACTCCATAAATTATGTACTCGGAGTAGAATTCCACAAAGAATTTACTGGTGCAGTTGATTCATGGTTGCTGGCTATGTGCCAAGAAGCTGTCTCGGCGGGTACACAACCAGCCTCAGTTCATGATGTGGTTATAATAGCACTCCTATAGCCAAACAAGCAAGGTAGCATCTGCTGACCACTATTGCAGGTCAGTATGATGGTAAAATACTAGCATGTATTATTACCAATAGGCTAAACACACTGATGGTGGGACTGGTGCTCCCAGGGCACTATGATTTCATACAGCGTAGCATTAGTACCTACAAATTGCATCTGTGCCGGCTCTTCATTGGGTGGCACTGAGGCGGAAAAACAGTTTGCGACCTCGCTGCTGCTGGAGGCCCATTTTGTTTTCACTGGTCAGTTTCTGGGTGGTTGCACCAGGCGGTGACCGGCCTTAGTCGCGGCATCTCTGCACCTTCCCCTGCTCTCCTGATTTACTGACACTTAGCCAAGTTGTTGGTGGGGCAGATGGGGTTGTTGGTGCATGGGTAGGGATGAGAGATAGGTGTGTGGGGTCACCGCCACACAGCTGTGCACAGGCACCATGTGAACACTATCAGTTGTTGGGGTATTAAGGGTATCAACAGTAGTAGGTGAAGAAGAAATGATTGAAAGAAGGTTTAGTCAGAATAATTAAAGCCGGGAGGGAAGGATGCTGCTGACGGCTCCCTCTGCCCCTTTGAAGATTGGCGCCCTTGGCCTGCGCTCGCTCATTCCAAAAGCTGGCCTTGAATAACATCTGCTTGTCCATCAGGTACTTACTGGTGTCTCAGGCAAGGCAGTCTTCCATGACGCAGCAAAGACCTTTGGCTCATTGGAATCAGCTTTCCTGCTGGAGGGGCTGCACAGGATAGGACTGGGAAACTAGGCAGTACAGCTCATTGAGTTACAACCAGCTTATATCAAGGTCCGTTTTTACGGAACTCTGGTCAGGCTACTACCCATATCAAAGGAGAGGCTCCAGGACGTTCTGCTCTCGTCATTCCTCGTTGCAATAGCAATGGAACCATGTCTGCTTTGTGACTTCGATTATCAGAGTGGAATTATGTTCAGCAACCATCGTCTGCTGTTATTGCTGCATGTCGCTGATGCACTGCTCTTTTTAAAGCAACCAAAGACTAATCTCCCTCGAGTTGTTCTAGCTGTATTTGGATTTGGCCAGTACTCTGAACTACGCATCAACAGGGGAAAACTCATATTTTGTCCTCTCATGCCTTCTACTTAACCATTAAATCTTGAATACTAACTGAACTGCAGCACACTTTTGCTAGCCATCTTAGTATCAGGGCCCACAAGGAGAAGGCACCACTAATGTGGGGCAACAGTAGCCTTGCTGTGACCAAGCTATTTAGTCAGACTGGCAGCAGGTTAAAGATACCCCTGTCCATAGTACTTAGCCATGTAATAATGCTCCCTAGCGTCCTTTACCTATTTCTCAGTATCTCCGTTCCATTGATCAAGGCCGCCTTCTCCAGCCAACGCTTGCTTCTCATTCATCTGGTGTAGACTGGTGGGCAATATTGTACTGACTGTGATGTGCTAACTCAGCCATACCCAAGGGGGGGATAGGCATCCCTGATCTTGATCTTTATTATAACACTACACTGGTGCACTGTGCCATATTTTGATACCACCTTGTTGCTGACAGGCAGTAGGTTACACAGGTGATATTTGAATGATGCAAGCAAATTAGTACTGCAGCTTACATATAAAACAACTCTCCCTAGCCAAATGTGTTGGGGTTTTAAATGAAGTCCTAATGCTCATGAATGGATATTGGGAATACTGATTTGTTCAAATGCCGCAAATACTGTTCAATAATAGACGCAGGCAAATATATTATGTACTTACTATTTTGAATTCCAGTGAAGATGCATAGATTAGACCCCTTCACAAATGCAGACCTTCACAAGTATATACATTCCTAGTCTGATTTTCTCCTTGCCACTGCCAAAGCATCAATGGGATTAGTTACATATTGTAATGTATCTGTGGCTGGAGTATTTTTAATTTCTAATCAACATTAACTGACATGACGTGCACACTTATTTTGTCTCTTGTATTAATTTCACTTCCAGCTTTCATGGCCAGGTCCACAAATACTGGAGTATGCACATAATCCACATTTGACACTTACTAGACTGATGACGCCATGTTTATTCCCTGGTTCTAGCTTAGGTCCTTCTGCATCCACAGGATACAACAATTAGGTGCTAAATAAAATGATTGGAGACCTTTGACAGGGATTGCTCTCTGCTTCACAGAATGAGGTTCGTGATTGGACTAGAAGGACTACCCAGTTCAGGCAGCATGCTGCAGAAGCTGCTACATCTTTATTTAATTGTGGGCTTGGCTATGGAAGATTGACCAGCTTCTCCCAGTCGAAACTGTCATCTAGCTACATGTGCTGCTTGCATACATCAGACCCACTAAGTAGGGCACTGCAGTAGCCCACTCATGCAAGGACATCCATTGGTTCATGAACAAGCTCAACCAAGTGAGACAATTCATGGTTCTCCTTCTTTCCTCATCTTACGATGAAGCAGTCAAGGGCTAAGCATAATGCAAGTTCCATCTTTGAAAATGAAAGATTGGGACATTATTATTGTATAGTTTGCTGTTCTTGATTCTAACCCTTTGCTTGCAATTATCTAGATGAAAAAGATATTTTCATAAATCTTAATCATTATACTCGGAGTACCACTTACAGGTGTTTTATTTTGCCGTCCTTTGTTACATAAATGTACTTATTTAATGAGAAACACAGGCTTCTCAACACAAATCTGTAGATACACAAAGAGCGGTGAGCTGAAATGTTCACATCAATCAAAATCTCTGGTGATTACTTTTTAAGAGCACACCATTCCATCATATTCGCTTACCTGCACCGTTAGACAATGGAACAAGCCACATGCAGGTAATATTTCGGACACATCTTTGACCTAGAACCCAAGCAATCACACTTGTTTTGGCCTTGCTGCCCCTCATCAGTGAGATGCAGCTTACGTACATATGGGATCTTTAGTTCAGGAAACCTTTTTGGACATCCAAATTTCATACATAAAAATATTTTGCGAGGGCAAGTTTCAAATTAAAGGCAGTTCTAATATAACGAGAAGAGTAACCTGCATTGTGCTGTTCCACGAACAGTGTACCAGCAAAGGAAACTTGAGTACCCCATTGCTAGTAGGGAAATCGTCTTTGAAAATATGAATTGAGGGATTTACTGGACTACTGGAACTGTTAAATAGGCTTTGATGAAGCTACTTGCATCATGAAACACGTGTTGGCTGATTTGTGCTTGGACTATCCATTAATTGACAATACATTTTTCTTTTTGCCCTCCCCCCACAGTTGTAATGTAAACTGGAACTGTTAAATAGGCTTTGATGAAGCTACTTGCATCATGAAACACGTGTTGGCTGATTTGTGCTTGGACTATCCATTAATTGACAATACATTTTTCTTTTTGCCCTCCCCCACAGTTGTAATGTAATGTATCTATACTCGTAAAGCGCACTGTTACCTCGTTACGTGGCGTCCTGGCGCTGTATACGCTGGGGAACCCGTCCTGGCTTTCCCTGTGAGAGAGCACCCCCAAGGTGAAGCCAGGCATCCCCGGCGCTGCTGGGGCCAGTTCTTTCTGTGTATGCCCTTCTTAATCGGGTTTGTGTTGAAATTCTTAGTTCTGTGTTGATCTCTTGCAAGTTTGGTCTAATATCTAAGAGCACATGCCTCCTTTCAAAAGTCTCTGTAGCAAAGTCCTCTTAAAGCAGGTCCCCATTCTGTTTCATCTGCATAACGTTCCGACAGCCTTCAGGATTTCCATTATTTGTAAGAGCCATTAAATGCTATCTATAGAAGGTTTGGTGACAAGGAGAAGGCTTTCTGCCAGGAGTGATATGATCTGCACGCTGAGGTAAAAAGGTGTGTCACATTTTTAGAAGAAAATTTTGAATCAAACCATACATAAAGCACACGAACAGCACCTTAATGGCGAATGCTGATGTTGATGTTAGATCTGCAGTCTGTGCTGTTCTGAGTTTCAAAATCTGCTCCCAAAGATCTTTGATTAGAAAGCCTTATTTTGGTATTTAACTTTTACACTTTGCCCTGGGTTCCAGCCACTTTTAGAACAGTGCAATCAAGCCTAACTTATTATTTGAAATATCACGCTGAAATGTCTCATAAAGAGTAAAGGATGTCGAAGCCTGATTTGGTGGAGCCTACCAGACAGCTGGCCTATTGTGAGCCTACCAAGTGAACTTAAGGGGGCTTACAACCAGCCCTTTCTGTAACATTTTTTGGCTTTGTCACTCTCCTTTGCTTGCTTCTTATTCAGTGGTAGTAGCTTGTGACCGCTTGTCCATCTTGTATTTGACCCTTCCCTGAAGCATAACCTCTTTGCCTTCTCTCTAGTACAGACAGGTTTCTATCCTTTCACTGCACACTTTTAGAGAACTACTCTTTTCTTTTTGCTTAAGCACCCCATGAGAGTGCATGTGTTTTCCAGCTTTTTCCCTTGTGTGTTTCTCTTCCTGCCAAACTCCTGCCTTTCAGGTACTTCTGTCTCCCTCATGCTGCAAGCTCTCACGTGTGTCTCCTCGCACCAAACTCCTAGCCTTCCACATGCTCTGTGTTGCTTCCTCGCTTGTGTTCTTTTCCTTGGTGTTGTACCTTGGTGCTGTTTTCCCCTGCCGCTCCCTGTTGTTTCCTCCCACCTGCTTGTTCCACATCCACTGTCTTTTAAAAAAAAATAATAATAATTGGGGGTGCAAGCACCAAACTGCTGTCTGTCGTCCCATTTAAAAAAAACACAAAAAAACAACACTTGTGTTCTACTTCATGTTATTTTTTTTAAATCTATAGATCCATCTCAGATTATCAAATTTGAAAATGGTGTTCACGTCATACTGTAGGTGCACAAAAAATGACGCACCTTTTTTTTATCTGCAGGCCATGCTGCACAACATCTTGACGATGATGTACAGCATCACTAAAAGCCATTGGCACAGCCAAGAGGTTCCAGATAAGACTTTTTGGCTTAGCCAATGCTTAGAAAAAAATTGTCTCCAAGAGTTGTTCGTGTGGCTTTTGTACTTCATCTCAGAAGTTTCCTTAAGCCACTGACATTCTCACTTACATTCTCTGCCTATGAGTCAGCGAACTCAAAGCATCAAGAAACACACTAAATACTCAAATATAATCAGCTTCACAAAAGGTTATTATTACTATCCAAATTATTACGTTTTTGAGAAACTAATCACCTCTTACTGTCTTATTTAGACGTAATATACTGAACATTCTGCAAACCCAGTTTTCCAGTTATGTTGTAAAAAAATGAAATGATTCTTTGATAGTTTACCATGTATGTATTGAACAAGGGAGAGGTCTGTGTGTGTTGTATTCAGATTAGTGAGACACTAGCTAGGCTTAGGTAATTTAATACACTTGTTGATCCTGAGTCAACCGGTGCAGCGATTTACAGTTGCATTGCTTTCAAACTGAGCAAAAGTATCTTAATGATAACTCCTGAAAAGAGTGATGTGGTAACAGCCAAGCCCGGTGGCGCTTTTTCAATTGCAGCTTTCATTTATTGTTTTCCTGAAGTTAATTACTTCAATCAGTATACTTCACGCAATTTTTTTAAGTCACCCTGCTATACGTGACAGCTTGGGTCTTGATGTGTTCTGGCGGAGTTGGAGGGACAAAGGGAGAACTTGGGAGACAACATCCCTGTGAGGGTAGCCTGTGATGGCAGTGCAGCGGTGGCACCACAGCTATGATAATTAAAATAGGGTGACATATATGCAACTCTAGTGTAGGCAACTCCAGGGCTAAGGTGGAGGAAGGAGAAAAGGGTGTGTCAAACCTCTTCTAATGGGTCTGCTAATTTTCTGCATTCTTAATAATCTCCAGTAGGCTATGGTTTATTTGACAAGTCAAGGCCAAATTTTGAAACCTCAACAGCAATGTTCAAATTACTCAGGTAGTATAGAAAGATGGATCCAAGGAAAAATGCTGAAAAATGTTGTGTGCATGCGAAAAGTAGAGATTAGCAATTCTGTTAACTGCGGGATACATCTGTTCAAGAACTGGAATCTTCTACCCTAAACCAACTATTTGTCTTGATCATAAGGTCACGACATAGAAGGGAATCCTACAATTGTTTGATAGGAATTATTAATAAAATGTGTGCTTCATAATGTCACTTATCGAATTGCGTTGGAAGTGATATTTTAAAATTGTAATGTAAATTGATTTCTGTACCAACAATATAATTTGTAAACAATTGTTCCAATGCATTTCTTGTTTTCTTCACGTTTTAGTTTCAAAGGTTTGATTTAAGCAATGTTTTGAACCCATTAATACATGTCTTGTTTGGGGTGTTGTCTTGTGGAAACAAGAGACTCGCTTGATGGAGGCACAAATGCCATTTCAGAGTGGTTTGATATCGTTTACACACTGCATGTTTGCATTGTGCAAGAACTTTATCCGTTACTTAAGAAAAACAAAGATGCCTCTGGCATTAGGCTTCAACTATCACATGTTCCATTAACATGCACAGTGCTGTTCCAACATGTAGAGTTGTCAGAGTTATACAAAAATTGTTCTGGAATTGAGTTTTAGGGCAGTGTTATTGAGGGTGTGTCTGTTGCCTTGTGAATACAGATCATGTACACCACCTCTACTGAACAAACCCTGCTGAAAAAATGCAGATACGTTGGTAAGCACTACCCAAAGCAAAATACCGTAGCAAACTGGAATTAAATGTCATGTCTTTCCTATTAAAGAATTTCTATATCCCTTTTAATGTTAAAGGCACAATATTTGCTAAAATATTGTTAACAAGACTGTCCAAAGTCCTAATCTCCCTAATACCGCCCGATCAAAATGGATTTATGAATGAAAGCAGCTGCACGTCAAAAGAGAAGTAATCACCTAAACGCCCTGCCAAACACTGCTAAAAATTACTGCTTGTTTCATTCTATCATATGAACCATAATTTAATTCGTTTTACTGAAAATTCTTTCTGTAATCAGCGAAATGAAGAGGTGAATTGTCAAATCTGCTTATTAAACATATTCATTATTATTGAATTTGATTGTTATTCATCATAAATTTGTCAACATGGTCCCAATAAACAAATTAGCCCCTATGCAATTCAGACCTTCCAGGGTCGTTCATCAGGAAAAACGTGATTGCATAACATTACAAATTCTTTTTTTAAACTGCATTTAAGTGGTTCCTTCATTCACTTCCAGGTGGCAGGGAGTCTGCTGCACTCCCATTAAAGAACCCGTTTGAATGCAGTTTTGCAAAAGGTTTGATAATGTTAATTCAGCAAGGAATGGCCGATTTGTGATGGGGTGAAGATCAAACCTTCTGCCTTGAGTAGCAAGACTTAGGAGACACAAGACTACTAGGCATCCCATGTCGCTACCTGTTTCCTAAAAAACTCCAACCACTGACCACATGGTTTTATAATGTTGGCATGTAGCTTTGAAATGCATACAATGTCACATCACACATTACAAGAAACGCCACCACAGTATGAATGCAAGTGTAGGCATTCATCCCAGTTTTCTGGCATTAAAACATTATACTATAGTGATTTCTGCACTAGGAAAAGCGTGGGAGGCAGATCATATGCTGACTTTTGCCGCTTTACAAAACAAATTAATACTACTCAAATAACATTTTTACATATATTTAAACTCGCACACATGCTCCATGTGAGCCATAATGGCTTAGAAACTCTACCATGAGGCCAGGGTGTTAATGAGACACTTGGAATCAGAAGCCATCGCATAGAACTCTGGTATGTTATACCTCCAATCGTCTAAGAGGCCTTAAAAACAAATTTGAAGATGTATTGGGTCCTCTGGATGAGGCAGATTGGCAGGAGGCATTGATAACTCCATATGTTTTGGCTTTTTCATCCAGATTGAGGCTAACCGAAATTAACTACTTACACCAAATCTATTGCACACCTGTAATCTCCGGAAAAGAGGAAAACGTCCCTCCTCTGAATGTTATAGGTCTCACCAAAGTAAAAGAGATTTATTTCATGTCGTTTGTAACTGTCCTCCTCTCGTACAATGCTGTCAATATGTCACAAACACACTGAGATAGATACTAGAAAGACAGACAGACATGTCATCCAAAATAACCATACTAAGAGTTCTGGAGGACATGGGGGCTGTAGTTGGTGTGGGGGGGGATTTACCAGCTAAAAGGGACATAAAACGTGTTGGAAGTCAGAGGGAAGCCTCCTAAGTTCCCTAAAAAAAGAAATTATT
This sequence comes from Lissotriton vulgaris, assembly GCF_964263255.1. Taxonomy (NCBI): domain Eukaryota; kingdom Metazoa; phylum Chordata; class Amphibia; order Caudata; family Salamandridae; genus Lissotriton; species Lissotriton vulgaris. The sequence continues at coordinate 1,411,065,066 of NC_141696.1, forward strand.
TTAAGGTGTGGATCAATGTTCATCCACTGAAGAACCAATTTGCAAAGCACGGGGATGCCCGTACAAGCGCTGTAAGATACCTTTTTCAGATAGACACAACATTACCAAATGACATTCTTCAGAACGTACCTCTAAATAATTTGGACAATTTGTACCTACATTTGTGAAAAATTGGTTATTGGTTATTGATGAGTTTCAGATATGTCACCTAAATTATTTACCTTGTACAAAAACAATCTACCGCCTTTCTCATGAATTGTTTGGTGTATTTTATTGTTGCTTCCTCTTTTGTAGACTCATCTAGTTTCCATTCCTGCAGTACATCGATCGTAGGTTTACAAATAGTTGAACCTAGGCCTCTGTCACATGTAGTACCAAACAGTAAAATCCGATCAGGCTTTCAGAACGCCCCAGAAATGGGCAAACAGTGTCCTCTGAAGCTCAGTGTGCACATTGTCCACATAGATGTTTATTGTGGGAATCCTGAAATCGTGACCAGATTTATTTTACTGTTCTGTTCGGTACCTGATAACGCCAGGCCTAGCCTCATATCAATATACTCAAATAGTCATGTCTACCAAAGTGCTTCAGTACCATGTTCTTGCCTAGCGCTTGCTACACAGCCATATCTTGTTGGGTGTGCTTTAAAACCAGGAGGCTTGAGTCTACATCCCCCTCAAGTGTGCACCGAGTAATGCTATCACCCATCAGATTGCTTACCTTTAGTAAACTAAGCTCGGTGCTTAGAATCAATATTTACATTTTTAACATTAATGTATTGATTATGATGACCTCACCAGGAACATCAATTACAGCCCTCTTCCTACCCCATTAGTCCTATTTGGTTTTGGTCCAACGGTTTCAAAACATTGGACTTAAGTGAGAGGCATCTGATTGGTTTTCTAACTCAAGAGCTCAAACTAAGAACATAATATTAAGTCTGTGTCTGCCAAGGCATCTGAAATGAAATGAAATGAAATGAAAAAGAAATTTCTAAAGCGCACTGCGGCCAAGCGGCTTCCTGGCGCTGAGGAGCACAACAGATTCTACAGAGGGTCCCATGAGAGGTTAGTCGGGAAAAGCCTGAAGAAAAAGAAAAGTTTTAAGGGCTTTGCGAAAGTGGGAAAAAATGGGGATAGAGCGGATGGAGAGAGGGAGATTGTTCCAGATCTGGGGGGCCAGGACAGAGAATCGGGTGCCCCCGGTTCGGGTTTTGCGGAAGCGGGGGACATGAAGAAGAGAAAGAGAAGAAGAGCGGAGAGAGCGACTGGGAGCATGGGAGGAGATAAGAGAGTTAATGAAAAGCGGGGCAGAACGAGCGTGCGCTCGGAAAGCCAGACATGCTAATTTAAACCGGGACCTGAAAAGAACCGGGAGCCAATGGAGGGATTTGAGGGCTGGGGTGATGTGGGAGGATTTGGGAAGACAAAGGATAAGACGGGCCGCCTGGTTTTGGATGGCCTGGAGACGGCGAGTTTCGTAGGCAGGGATGCCTACGTACAGGCCGTTGCCATAATCCAGGCGGGATGTAATAAGGGCCGTGATGATGGTTTTGAGGGCATCAACAGAAAAAAACCGGGAGATCTTGCGAATGAGGCGGAGGGAAGAAAAACAAGAAGACACAACGGAACTGATTTGGGCGTGGATGGATAGGTCATTACTGATCTTGATGCCCAAAGTCCGGACTGAGGGGACAGGAGAGGGGGGGGGACCAAAAGAAAGGGGCCAATGAGCAGAGGACCAGGGATTAGATGAACCGCCGGTAAGGAGAAGCTCTGTTTTATCGGGATTGAGCTTCAAATGATTGAAGCTCATCCACTGAGAAATGAAAAGAAGAGTAGAACAGAACTTAGGAAGAGAGTCAGCTGGGGAAGAAAGATCGAAGACGAGCTGGAGGTCGTCAGCGTAATTATACACAGAGACCCCCAGCTCGAGAAGAGAGGAGATGAGGGGACGGATGTAAAGATTGAAGAGGAGAGGGGAAAGGGAAGAACCTTGAGGGACCCCACAGGTGACCGGGAGTGGGGGAGCAGAAAAATCAGAAAGGTGGACTGCCTGTGACCTGCCTTGGAGGAAGGACGCGATCCAGGAGAAGGCAGTGCCTTGGATGCCCGCTGCGCTGACACGGTCGAGAAGGATGGCATGATCGACAGTATCAAACGCAGCGGACAAGTCCAAAAGGACCAAGGTCTGGGGGAGGTTGCTATCGGCCTTGCCCTTAAGTTCATCAAGGACCGCGAGGACCACTCCCTCAGTGGAGTGGCCAGGACGAAAACCCGCCTGGTGGGACCCATCTGTACACTCCTGTGCCAGATTGAACACAATTGGGGTAGCACTTCCTTCAAATTTGTGCCTCGTGCCTATTATGCTGCTTTGTCTTCTTCACAAAAGTCAAACACGTCCCTGAAATTCCCCAGAGGGAAAAGAGGCATAGATGTCCACAAACCACTCAAAAGACCCTTTTTGCCACTGCACAACATTACATACTATATAATCAAAACAGAATACAGAAAGTTGATATATTATTTTTTTTTAAATTGTACAATTATTCAATATAATACAATACAATATTTTGCACTTCAGTACCATACACAAGATTAAAAAATGTATCAATACACATAGGCGTAATAAAACATAAGTAAGAACACAAGTTGTCGACGCAGCGTTTCGGTTTTACACCTTCATCAGGACAGGGTCTCTAATCAGTGAAAGAAACACACAATTAGTATACTTTATATTAGACTCCTTTTTTACATTATATTATATTTAACAATTCTATCGTTCACAAAATGTTTTACAGATTGTTTTCAAACAGCATGGCACTATGCAGGGCAAACAGGTAGGTTTTGATTGCAAGATGTGGTTTAGGAATTACATTATAGTATTCCTTGGACAAAGATTATTACTAAGAGATTTCTACATCAACACTCAACATGTGAGTGGGCAATAACTTACTATCATACCTTATAAATACGGGTTATTGTTCCAAGCCTTTGCTTTACTTTTAGGCTGTCTCCTTGTTATTATCGGGGCTTTTTTGCTTGATACAATCCGTGTCCTTAGAGTCATCAATTTAAGGATCACTATTTTTCCGCTTCGTCTTTTAGCTTTCTACAGATAAAATTAAGAAAGCATTTTTGTCTATACTGCCTCGTATATTGTTCTGGAGAATGTATTGGGCAGTAGAATTTACCTAAGCGCCGAGACACCCCCGGGTATTTGTGCGCTATAAAAATTGCCTAAACATAAACATAAACCTTAAAATTGGGTGTACTTCATATAATTCCTCTCCTTTGTATCACCAATTATTGTTATTTGGAAGTCATCTCTCACCTGACTTTTTTCTTAACTCGTTTTTGGTGAGGTTATGTTTACCGTATGCCTAATTAATATTACAGAGTGCACTCATTGCTCGGAGCTGTTAAATGATTCTTTCCCAATCTTCTTTATTATTCAGTCCCTTTCTTACACTGTTGAAACGCGACATGTAGAATTGTTTGCGCTTCTTACGTTTTTTATCTACATCACCACCTCTCTTGGTCATCTGCATTATTTCAAGGCCGCACCAGCTCAGACCCGTATTTATAAGGTATGATAGTAAGTTATTGCCCACTCACATGTTGAGTGTTGATGTAGAAATCTCTTAGTAATAATCTTTGTCTAAGGAATACTATAATGTAATTCCTAAACCACATCTTGCAATCAAAACCTATCTGTTTGCCCTGCATAGTGCCATGCTGTTTGAAAACAATCTGTAAAACATTTTGTGAACGATAGAATTGTTAAATATAATATAATGTAAAAAAGGAGTCTAATATAAAGTATACTAATTGTGTGTTTCTTTCACTGATTAGAGAACTGTCCTGATGAAGGTGTAAAACCGAAACGCGGCGTCGTCAACTTGTGTTGTTACTTATGTTTTATTACGCCTATGTGTATTGATACATTTTTTAATCTTGTGTATGGCACTGAAGTGCAAAATATTGTATTGTATTATATTGAATAATTGTACAATTTTAAAAAAAATAATATATCAACTTTCTGTATTCTGTTTTGATTATATAGTATGAAATGTTGTGCAGTGGCAAAAAGGGTCTTTTGAGTGGTTTGTATTGTATTGTATTATATTGAATAAATTGTACACATTTAAAAAAAAATAATATATCATCTTTCTGTATTCTGTTTTGATTATATAGTATGTAATGTTGTGCAGTGGCAAAAAGGGTCTTTTGAGTGGTTAGTGGACATCTATGCCTCTTTTCCCTTTGACACCCCCGTTTTTTCATCCCTACCCATCCTCCCAGATTTCAAATAAACGTGTTTTCAACTTTTCCTCGCCGTATTCCCATCGTTTCCTTCACCACTGCTTCCTTTTTTCTGTTTTCTCCACTTTGTCCGGTTGAGTCTACAACTCTTCCCCTTGCCAAAGTCCGTTTTTTTGCATGTTTTTTCAGTGTAGCCTCCAGTTTGTCTCTTGTGATTTGTTTCCAACTCCCTTACCATTTGTAGGTCTACACTACAGACAGCCAAAGTAGTCTGTTTGCCAGAAATGTTGTTTCCAATATACACCGGATGGGTTTTGTGTCATCACCTTGCTCATGATCGGATGGCTTTGTTGCCCATCTCAGTTGTCTCCTCTTGATTGCATGGCTTTCCTCCCTATTCGTATGTTTGTCCCACCCAGGAGCATGTTGGTCTCAGTGTTGCCAGTGTTTGAATTGTATCCTTCCATTGCTGATGTTGCTTGCATTTAGGGAACTCCTTTTACCGTTCCCTGCCCAATGAGCTGCAGCAGTGGCACTACTGCGCCACTACGTGCCCCCACTCCTGCCACCCACCTCATGCTCTTTTGAGAGGCCAATGTGACTAACCTCGCTTGACACTCAAGGTTGCAGCAGATATTTCAGCTGTATCTTTAGCGCTAACACTACAGCAGCATTTTAGCATCGTCGACATCACCATTTGGAACACTCGTAGTAAATAAAAAGAGCATACATTAACTAGCACACAAAACCTTTAGAACGTAAAAACGGTAACCCTCTCTGTGAGAAGTTGGCCTGATGTATAATGTCCACAATTCTGTGGGCACCTTGTATCAGTCCAAACAATCCCTTATGGTGGTGGTTGTAAGTCAACCTTATAGACAAGCAGTCCTAGGGGTAGCATGGACTAAGCAGCCTTCAGGCTAAACTCAAGAGGGCATGTGAAGCCAGCTGTTTTACCATATGCAATCCTGTAATATCAAATGAAAGGACACCACAAAAGTTATATATCATAAAAATATATGTATTTATTACTAGAATAATCCCCTGTACTCTTTATGAGTATAGAAGCACAAGCGTTTAAACAAAAGCACAGTTTAACATTTGAAAGTTGCACGTTTATGGATGAGGCCGGTGGCCACTCAAACCATATATCAAAAAAGTGGTATAAGTATCACTTATCAAACAGTGGTAAGGCCTAGGGCCTTGGGAATCGCTGGGGCTACTCGGGACTAGCAGTGATGAAGTCGGGAGAGGCCCGCGGGACTCTGGTGCAGCGCTAAAAGCACAGCAAAAGTCAATGGTGCGTAAAAGTTATCAAATTACAGTTTTGGGAGTCTTCCGACTGGGCTAGAATTACCAAACTTTAGACTTAGACACTAAAGGTGTAGACCACTACAGGAGCACCGGCGTTCATGAGTTACCTCACCCACAGGAAGCGGGTGCACAGGTGCCAAAGTGTGTCGGGTTTCGTCGTGCAGTTCGATGGTGCCTGGAGTTGAAGATGCTGCAGCGGGCCAGGAGAGAAGAGTCCGGGTGGATCCAAGGGTGGATCGAAGATGTAGAGTACCTGAAAGCAGAGGGGACAGAGTATGGGTCACTAGCCAGTGTCCAGGGAAGGAACTAGAAAGGAACCAGGCGATGTCGGGCGCAATTATGTGGTTGTCAAGAAGCTTGTCTCCGCTGCCACATGGACTCTGGGGCACCGAGGATGTCCAGGAGTGGATCACCAGCTGTCCTACGAAGGCTCTCGCTGTCGGCAGTGTCGGCTTTCGGATCGGAGTTAACAATCCTTGGCAAGTGCAACCCACGCAGGATTCGAAGATCGCTTCTTACTCGGACCAGCAAGGTCAGAGCGGGTGCTCCTTTTCAGGGGAGCGAGGTCCAGTCTGGAGCAACCAGACTAGCAGAGCAAATTCAAAGGTTCTTCGGTACTGGAGCCGCTAGCCAACGGGCAAGCGACCGGACCAATGCGTCGAGCAGGAAAATGCAAAAGGGCCCCACGCAGCACTCGATGAGTGTGGAGGGTAGAGATTTGTGGCAAAAGCTGCTTGGGGCTGGGGCTTCTCAAACCTCAATGCACAGCGTCGAGGGAGCCTCGGGAGCTGCATGGTCAGCACTTCGTAGTTTTTCCAAGATGGCCGGCCCCACGTTTCAGGTCGCCTCCACGGGTCTCAGATTCGCTGGGACTGTGGATCGGGCTGTTGGAAGGCAGGAAAGCTGGGTCTTGTCGACCTCTGTCGCTCGAGTTCCGGCGGGAACTGCAATAAAGCAAACGGTGAGGCGCTGGATGGTGCCTGTTTGGACAGGGTGGTCACTCCTTGACCACAAGGGAGATTCTTAAGTCTTCTACGTCGAGTAGGATGTCGAAGGGTCCAGAGTTTCTTTTCATAAGTTTCAGTCAGGATAATCCGATGTGCACCAGCACAGCTCCTACCTTTATTCCAAATCAAGGGGCTGGATTACCTGCTAGGTCCCTCCTAAGGGTGGAACCCAGGAAGGGGGTGGTTACACCCCTTTCCCTTTGTCCAGTTTCGCGCCAGGACTGGGGCTGGAGTGCCCCTGAACCGGTTTGACTGAATTTTGCATGGGACACCTTGTGTGCCCCAGGCAGTGTCTAGTTTCATTCAGCCCACCCTGCCCCAATCCACTATCTCCTGTCTGGGGAGGTGTCACACCTCCCTGCAACAGGAAACCTTTTGTCCAGGCCTCCCCTGCCAAGTTTCAGTCAGCAGTAGGAGGTCAGACTTGTGTCTGTGACAGCAGCATCCATTTTGTGATGCTGAGGCTCTGGTTAGGATTAACTGCGTTTTAGCAAAGTAACAGGTCTTCTCCCTCTAGAAGGGTGGAATGCTACCCCCGTCGCCAGGAATGGCGAGGGGGTAGTATTCCAAAGCGTATGCCACCTTACACGACATGTTTTGATAAAGCCAAACCAAAGTTAGCAAGTAACCGCGAGGATTATAATGCACTTAAGAGTATATGGTATGGCAATATCCCGGAACAGCTAAGGGAGTTGGTCCTGACAGCTGCAGACAGGCTCAGCTCATGCTAGAGCACCATCTCACATAAATCCAAGCACTCTGCCTCCAGGATTGTTAAGGCCTGCCATAGGAGTGACTTATAGGTATATATATGTCCAGATATAGGTTTAGATATAGGTATACTATATCTAAGCAAGGGGTGATTACACGACCTTGCCCCAGCTGAGTGATCAGCCAGTTGTGTCAGTTTGGATAGCCGGCCAGGGGTGGCAAAAGATATGCTGCAGCCCCTGGTAGGCCTTGGATGCACCTATTCCCTGGGTACCTATAGTACACTGTACAGGGGCTGATAAGGTGACCCAAACCAATTTAGTTATGCACCTAGGGTGCATGGAGTCCATTTTACAGAGAGAGCAGATAGCCTGGGACTCTAATTAGCAGGGTCCCAGGCCCACTAAGTCGAAAACCAGCTAAACACAAGGCAGAAAATCTGGGGTAACCATAGTCGGGTATCCACCTTCCTACATAACCCCCCCCCCCCCAAACGAAAGGAGATAATTTATTTATTTATTTATTTATGCATTTTTATATAGCGCGGACTTTACCCGAAGGCGTCAGAGCGCTTCACATTAGGAACAGAAATGAAACATAATGAGAAACATTACAAAAGAGCAGATTACAAAAGCAAACGTTACTTACATAAGGTAATAGTGACAATTGTGAGCAAACAAAATAAATGAGGTAGTAAAAATTGTGAGCCACCAAAATTACATGAGGTAGTAAAGGTAAAAGTGACAATTGTGAGCAAACAAAATACTTGAGGTAGTAGTAAAAATTGTGAGCAACCAAAAATACATGAGGTAGTAAAGGTAATAGTGATAATTGTGAGCAAACAAAATACTTGAGGTAGTAAAAATTGTGAGCAACCAAAAATACATGAGGTAGTCAAAAGTGCACAAGAGGAAAGTGACAAGTGTGTAGTTATAAGAGAAAACAGAGTATAATTTGAGGTATAATACTGCAATAAATGCTAGGCACACGAACAAGCGTTACGTAGGCAAGGTGGCACTTGTGCAAGTATTCAAAGGTAAAAACATGTGAGAGGTAGCAGCCGTGTGTTACAAGGGCAAAGTGGTGTGTGCATGTTACAAAAGGGCACCGAACACAAGAACATGGAGAATACTGCGAAAAGGCAGACACTCCAACCACAGGACAAACACTGGGAAGACACTTCCATGGTCATGGAAAGTAGAAAATATCGGTAGTGGGAAGTCTTCCTCCAAATAGCAAGAGGACGTGAATTACTTTTGGAGGTGTCTCTGGAGGAGGAGAGCTTTGAGGTCCCTTTTGAAGGCCTGGGAGGAGGCGGTGGTCCGGAGCTGAGGCGGAAACGAGTTCCAGATTCTCACTGCATTGCCTGAAAAGGATTGGGCCATTGTTCTTTCCTTCTTGAAAGTGGGAGGTTCAAGCAGTAGATTCTCCGCATTGCGTGAAGGTCTAGAGCCTCCAGAGAGTTTCAGTTTATTTGCCAGGTAGCGGGGAGAGGAGGAGTGCAAGGCTTTGTGGGTGATACAAGCGGTCTTGTAGATAGCTCTAGCTTCGAAGGGAAGCCAGCGGAGGGTGGATAACATCGGTGTGATGTGATCGCTTCTTTTGGCCCCATAAATGAAACGAGCTGCTGAATGGAAGACAGACTTAAGTGGGGACAGGTGAGATTTGGGGAGGCCAGTAAGAAGAGAATTGCAATAGTCTAGTCTGGAGAGGACCAGCGATTGCACCAGGGTTATAAGGTCATGCTCCGGGAAGAAGCGACGTATTCCCCAAAGAAGGCGCAGTTGGTAGCGAGCAGATTTTGCAATAGAATTGATGTGGGGAGTTAGATTGAGATTTTTGTCTAGAATGACACCAAGGGATTTTGCGCTGTCGACAATGATGGGTTTATTGTTAAGTAGATTCATCTGATCCATCCATGATTGAACCGGGGGAGGAGAGAGTGAGGAGGAGAAGAGGAGGAATTCAGTTTTGGAGGGATTCAGAATCAGTTGATGAGATGACATCCAATTTTGAATGGAGTCGAGAGTGGAGCTTAGGATGGAGAGGTCATGAGTGGAGGCAACCTTGAGGTAGAGTTGAGTGTCATCTGCATAGAGATGATAGTGAATCCCGGATTTGCTTAGGAGGTTTCCCAGTGGTTCTAAGTAGAGATTGAACAATGTGGGTGCAAGTATAGAGCCTTGGGGAACACCTTGACCCACCGCCACAGGAGAAGAAAGACTGTTCGCTATTTTGATCATTTGAGATCTGTCAGAGAGGAAGGATGCAAACCATTTAAGCACAGTGCCCTCCAAGCCCATTCTCTGTTGAAGAATATTGAGGAGGGTGTTGTGATTAACAGTGTCGAAGGCTGCGGAAAGGTCAAGGAGAATTAGCAGACAGGACCCCCCTGAGTCGAGTATCCTCAGCGCATCATCAACCACTTGCAGTAGGGCTGTTTCAGTGCTGCAGTTTTGGATGAAGCCGGACTGACAATTGTCAAGAAGATCATTGTCCTTGATATGACGAGAGAGTTGTTTGGCTACACATCTTTCCGTGATCTTCGCAAGAAAGGGAAGGTTGGTGATGGGGCAGAAGTTGTTGAGGTCACTCGCATCAGCAGTGGGCTTTTTCAGCAGAGGGGTGACCTGCCCAGTTTTGAAGGAGACAGGAAGGGATCCTTGCCAGAGGGAGATATTGATCAGAGTGGACCAATAGGAGAGGGAATGGGTATAGAAGTCAGAGGCAATGGCACTGGGAATAGGGTCAAGAGAATGGTTGGAGGGCTTTGTTTCGCGTATGCACTTGAGAAGGGCATCTTCAGATATGGGGTCAAAGCTCTGCCAAATGGTTAAGGATTTGCGCTCCTCTGGAGGTGTAGGATGAGCAACCTGATCCACAAGTGATTTCACCTTTTCATCAAAGAAAACAGCGAACTCCGCTGCTCTCTTTGTAGAATCCTCCACCATGGAGGTTGGGGGAGAGCAGCTTGGAGTCTTGATGAGATCGAATAGTTTTTTGGGTCTATTTTTGGCGGAATCAAGGAGGGTTTTGAAGTGCGTCGCTTTCTCAAGGAAGATGTGCTTGTGGTATTTGGATCTTGCTGTGCGAAGCAAGGCTAAATTGTCAGTGGAAGGCAATTGCCTCCATTGCTTCTCCAGGACTCTTAGCTGCTTCCTTTCCTCATAAAGGGATTTGTTGAACCAAGGTGCTGAGGGAGTGGGCCTTATCCTTTTGCTTTTAAGTGGAGCGACGTTATTAATTTCAGCTGCAAGAACTGTGAGGCATTGGGAGGTGAGATCGTCAACAGCTATGTTCGGGTCTAGCCTTGGAAGTGAAAGCAAAGCTGATTCACAGAGGGGACCGACATCAATGTTTTTGGCGTCACGGAACCAGGAGATGGCCCTTTTGGGTTGGCCAAGAGTTATAGAGTGTGAAAGTTGAAGAGAGAATGGGATGAGGTGGTGGTCAGACCAATCTACATGAATAGGGGTAGAAGTAGAAAGCATGCCTGCTTTAGAAATAACAAGGTCCAGGATTGCGCCCTTAGAGTGGGTTGGTTCAGTGCAGTGTTGGATAAGATCATTTGCCGAGAAGAAGGTGGCCAGTGAGTTTGCAGAGGAGTCTTGCGGTGCGCCCCAGTGGAGATTGAAGTCACCCACGATGGTCTGATTGTCACTTTGAGCGTATTGGTCGCTGATGAAGTCTTTGAGATCTTCTATAAACGAAGAGCTACTACTACGAGGCGGGCGGTAAATGATATGGAATCTGAGCGGTGAACGGTGTTGCAATTGAAGTTCAAGAGAAAGGCATTCAAAGGTGTGGGAGGAGCTGCTAGGAGACGCCTTAAGTTGGAGGGCGTTTCTGAAGATGACTGCAACACCTCCCCCCGTGTTTTCAGTTCTGTCATTCCTAAATATGGAATAACCTGTGGGTACTAGGAGATCAAATATAGAGTGAGAGGTATCTTTGAACCAGGTCTCTGTGAGGAAGAGCATGTCAAGTTTGTGAAGGGAGATGGTGTCGGATATTTCAAGTTTGTGTTTAACTGCAGATCTGCAGTTGTGAAGCATACAGCGCAGCTCTGTCAAGACTGTTTTGGTGACGGGGCACTTGGGCTCTGAAGGGTGATCGGGATATTATACATTTGCGGGGGTGCTCGGGAGGGTTTAGGTGGACGCTTTGTTCTGACAGAGGTGATGGTCGGAATAGTGTAGACAGTGGGGTTGTTAGGGTATGCCTGTTGAAGAAGGGTGGCGTTCAGGGGCTTGTGTAAGTTAACGACGTTTGCAGACGAAAGGTTGAGCTTGGCTGTATTGGGGTGAGGGGGCGAGGTGTATCTCTGTGGAAGTTGGGAGGGAGTAGAGGTGCATGGAGGGGTGGAGATCTTAGAGCATAAAAGTGAAATGGCAGCTGTAAGCTGAGAGATGGAGGTGATCAGAGAGCCAAGCGTATTTTCCAGTGAGAAAGAGGCAGAGCGCGGAAGGTTGGGTGGCTCGATTGAAATAAGGGGGGGTGGAATTGGTGGTGGACGGCAGGGAGAAGTGGGGGGACAGGAGGTGTGTTGGGGGGTGGGGTTCACAGGTGGGGAAAGGTGGGGGTTGGGAGCGGGAGTAAGTGAATTGGGGGTTAAGGGAGAGTTGTCATTGTTGGTGTTGCAAGAGGGAGAGGAAGTAAGGACAAATTTAGGGGGAGAAAGGTGCGGAACACGTCGGTAGGGAAGTAGGAGGGGGGAGGCCTGTGTGGCGTCATGGGAGTGTAGGAGGTTTGGGAGGAACAGAGGTGCATTGGTTGCGGAGGTCCTGTCAGTTAGGAGAGGTAGCACTGAGGGAACGGTCATCTGGCAGAGTGAGGGGGGTTGAGAGAAAGGGAAGTTGAGGAGGGGAAGTGGTTCTGCTGGGCCTGAGTGAGGGAGAAGGAAGGTGTTCCTAGGAGTGGCAAGGGGGTAGTGCGGCAGTACTGGAGGAGTAGGAGGGAGGAGAGAGATGCAGTGGGAATGTGGCAGAAACGGGGTGAATGACGAGGGGATGAAGGGGTGGAGAGGAGGGATGGAGAGAGGGCTAAGGGGAGCATAGGGAAAGTTAATTGGGAGAGAGTGTTGGAGGAGAGGTGGACTAAAGAGGGGGGAGACGGGAAGAAGTATGGGGGAGGGGAATAGATTGGAGTGTCGTGAAGGTGCAGATGGGACGAGGAGCGTGTTAGCTAGTGGTAAGGCCGAAGTAATGCGGGATGGGACATACTGTGGGGGAGGAGGATTAGGAGATGAGGTATGTTGGGGGGGGGAGGGAAGAGGACCGACCTGCCCTTCTCGTGAGTGCAGCCAATTGGAGTGGGGAGGGGTCGGCGGAGGAGAAAGGGAGTAATGGGTGGAGCTGGAAGGAGAGTCAAGGGGAAACCCGGTTGCAGAGACGGGGAGTAAGGAGGGGAAGAGGTGGTCAAAGATCGAGAGGCAGGAGTCTTTGCCTTGGATCATGACAGTACCGTTGTTATAGAGTGAGATAGTGAGGTAGCCATTGAAGCACCCAGAGGGGGAAATTTTTAGTTGTTTCCCATAAGGAATAGAGGAGGAGGAGGTGACGTTAAGGGAATTGTAAAAACTGTTGGACCAAGAGGGTATGTCGCGAGTGAAGAAGATGAAATCGTTTTTGAGCCTCCCAAGACGACCATTGTAAAATTGATCCACAAAAAGGGAGTCCGGGAAACGTTCAATAGTGCTATGCTTAAGTCGTTTTATTGTAGCTTTAGTCTGGTCGGGAGGATAAATGATTTTGTAGCAATTGGCTCCAGACTTAATTCGAGAGGTGGCCATGTTGGGAAGCTGAGGCGAAGGAGGGTGGGGGAGAGATGAGAGGGGTGTTGCTGGGAGAGCAGAAGTGAGGAGAAAAAAAGAGGGCAAAAAGGGGGCGCATAATCCAAACGTCTGTGGTGGAAAAACCGGGTTGATGTGCCGTCAGGCTGTAAAAAGGCCTAAACGATGCAGCTGGCACTACTTGCTGCGCAGCTGTAAAAAGGCCTAAACGGTGCAGCTGGCACTACTTGCTGCGCAGCTGTAAAAGGCCTAAACGGTGCAGCTGGCACTATTTGCTGCGCAGCTGTAAAATTGTTCAAAATAAATACCATATATTAAAGAGTTAAGCGGATGGCGATTTTGATGGAGGAATGCATTACTCGCAGACGCCCGCAGGGATGTCCGATTGCTTGAAGGAAGCACTGGCCGTGAAGAAGAAACATCTGGAAGACAGGCTGTGGACTCACTTAATACAAAAAGGGCAAAATACAGCTCGGTAATTAGGCGCGCGCGTCGTCGACCAGTAACCTTGACCAGGTAAGCCTATATTGCCTAAGTGGCCATATAAGGAAGTACCTGCACTAGCATGGTTACCCCCTGTCTCATGGTCCACTAAGCAATCCCTCACACTAGGGGTATCAGAGGGTCTCCACCATAGGGAATCACTACCTGTGGTGCGTTTTGGCAAAGCAAAAGGCTGGTGTTGAGATGGAGTACTGAAGTGAGGCTCCAATAATGTAGGTCTCAGCTTCCTCCAATCATCTTCTACCTTGTGTGCCTTTCTTTCCTTGACTGAGTTGCACTGTGCTCTCAGGGTCAACCTCTGGCTACCTAAAGCTGGAGGCTGGGTCCCTTTGGTTGGCTTACTGGAGGGACAGGTCAGGTTTGGGGCCTTGGGGTCCCAGGTTTGGTTGTGCTCAACAGTGTCTATTTGGGGGAGGTCCCTAACTAGTTGTAAGGGGATCCCTCAAGAATTTTTTTAAGTTTTCACCTTGCTAGGGCTGCTAGCTTTGGTGCCCCTAATCTGCTGATGGGGGTGTTTAATTTGACAGGGGGCCCTTTGGGGCTCACTGACCTCCTTGACCTCTTAGCCCTGGGCTGACTGAGGCAGGTTAGAGAGGGGCAGGTTACCTGCTCCAGACTGGGTCCCAGCTTAGAAGGGTCCACTGACATCAGGGGCTCTGCCAGGCTAGGCCTGACTACCTCTAGGGCAGTTTCTTCACAAGGGGTAAGATCAGTTCCCTGAGGAGGCTGAACCTTTCCTAAAGTCTGGTGGGAGGGAGATTTCTCTTCCTCCTCAATGCTCTCTATATGTGTGTAGTGATCCATAGTTTCAGGCTTCACAACACATGAATCAGTTTGAGTTTGGGCTGTGGCCATCACAACCCCACCAACCTTTTCAGGAAGGGACTCCGTTTGGGTATGGGCTGTTACCATCACAGCCCTGCTAATCTGTCTAGGAAGGGAGTCTGCTGAAGATGGGGCTGAGACTTGCACAGCCCTACCAACCTTTTGAGGGAGGACATCTTGGATTGGGGCTGTGGCCATCACAGCCCCACTAACCTTTCCATGGAAATTTACCATTCTAGAATGGGTTTCTTGTTCAACCTTAGCCCAGGCTGAGATTTCTAAATCATCCCCAAGTAGACAATCTACAGGCAAGTTTGGGGACACTGCCACTCTCTTTGGGCCAGTGACACCTCCCCAGCTGAGATTTACTACTGCCATGGGATGCTTTTTCTGCACTCCATCAATGTTTGTCACCTGGTATGTGGCACCAGGTAAAAGTTGCCTTGAGGGGACTAGATTCTCAGTCACCATAGTGATACTAGCCCCTGTGTCTCTATAGGCCTCAACGTTCTGACCATTGATGTGGGGCTCCTGTCTGTACTTGCTCAAAGTGTTTGGGCAAGCAGTGAAGTTGGCAAACCCCATGTCATTTTCACAGACAAGAGTAGCTGTAGTAGGGGACCTGGTTAGGCCAGAGTCCACCTTAGTTCCAAAAGTAAACCCAGCCAAATTCTTGGGGGTGCTCCCACCACCTGGGGGATTACTGCTAACAGTAACAGGATGTGTTGGAGCTTTACTTGGAGGTATATTTTCTTTATTGCTATTCTTTGGACAACAGCTGTCTGTTTTCCAGTGGCCAGTCTGTTTACAGGCATGGCAGTAAGGTTTCTTCTGGGTAGAGGAGTTGTTTTGCGACCCACCCCCATCCTTAGAGTTTTGGGGCCCTGTGGGAGACTTGCCTTTAGATTTATCCCCACCCTTCTCTTGAGCCTTGGAAGTATCCTTCTTTTGGTCATTACCCTGATTCTTAGGCCTAATCCTGGTTCTGACCCATTTGTCTGCCCTCTTACCCAATTCTTGTGGAGAGGTCAGATCTGAGTCCACCAGGTACTGGTGTAAAAGCTGGTTTTGACAATTACTAAGGATCTGCTCCCTCATAATCAAATGATACAATCCTGTTTAGTCATGTACTTTGCTGCCATGCAACCAACCTTCCAGAGCCTTAGTAGCACAATCTACAAAATCAGTCTAGTCCTGAGTCTGAGCTTTTTGGGTATCTCTGAACAACAACCTGTATTGCTCAGTGGTTAGGCCAAACCCATCAATAAGAGCACTCTTCAGGACAGTGTAGTTTTTAGCATCCTCTGGTCTAACAGCGAGGAGCTTACCTCTCCCTTTCTCAGAAAAGGAGAACCATAAGATTGCAGCCCACTGTTCTTGAGGAACCTGCTGTACCATGCAGGCTCTCTCCAGAGCAGTCATCCATTTGTGGATGTCATCCCCTTCCTTGTAGGGGGGCACAATCTTGCTCAGGTTTCTATGATCATAGGACCTGTCTTTATCTCTAGGGATAATGTTGCTGCCACAAGTGGAATCTAATCCACACAATTGTTGTTCCATTGCTAAAGAAAGTTTAGCTTAGGCCAGGGCTACCTCCTCCCTCCCTATCTGGAGTTTGACAGCTCTCATCCTGGCCTTATGCTCTTTTTTCTGGGGGGAAGTCATTCCATTTTGAGATTCCCTTGAGGCACTAGAAAGGTGAGACTCCCTGGAAGGAGATCTCTCCCTTCTATTGCCTGGAAATATTCTGCTATGGAACCTGGGGAGGTGCTGGCCCTCTCCATTTCCATGTACGTCCAAGTTGGTCTGGCTAAGCCTCCCAATTGGTACCTGGGTATCCCCTTGATCCTGATCTGGCTCTTCACCTTCTGATTCAGGGTCCACCTCCTCATTTTCTACCTCTGGGGTGGTGTTCTCAGTATATGGGGGGTTCACTCCTTCTCCTGACCCTGAGGGAACTGCACTAGCTTTCTCAAGATTATCCTTCTCTAGGATGGCTATCAGGATGGGAATGGTAGGGTTGTGAACCTTTTTCAGCCTCCTTGCAGTGCACAAGGCACTCAAGTCCCTATGGCTGAGTTAGTCATAGCTGGAGGGTGCCTTGGCAAGGTCACCTTCCACAGGCAGAGCAATGGGTTGCTCACCTGTGCCAGACATGACTCTAGTGAGGTGTAAGTGGTGCACTTATCTACACTAAGTGTTTTCCTACTGTACCTTGCTGGTGAGTTGTAGGCAGGGTGTGCTAAGCCCTTTGATCTACAACTACTAAGTTCAGTAGAACTTAAATATGTAAGCTTTGTTTATATGTACCTATGGTACTTAATGTGATCTTTCAATTTGATAAAAAGATTGCATTGGTAATACAACAGCCAGCTCAAATCCCAACTGCTGCACACCAATGTGAGAAGTTGGCCTGATGTATGATGTCCACAATTCTGTTGGCACCTTGTATCAGTCCAAACAATCCTTTATGGTGGTGGTTGTAAGTCAACCTTATAGACAATCTATCCTAGGGGTAGCATGGACTAAGCAGCCTTCAGGCTAAACTCAAGAGGGCATGTGAAGCCAGCTGTTTTACCATATGCAATCCTGTAATATCAAATGAAAGGACACCACACAAGTTATATATCATAAAAATATATGTATTTATTACTAGAATAATCCCCTGTACTCTTTATGAGTATAGAAGCACAAGCGTTTAAACAAAAGCACAGTTTAACATATGAAAATTGCAAGTTTATGGATGAGGCCGGTGGCCACTCAAACCATATATCAAAAAAGTGGTATAAGTATCACTAATCGAACAGTGGTAAGGCCTATGGCCTTGGGAATCGCTGGGGCTACTCGGGACTAGAAGTGATGAAGTCGGGAGAGGCCCGCGGGACTCGGGTGCAGCGATAAAAGCACACGCATGCACCAATGCAAAGTCAATGGTGTGTAAAAGGTATCGAGTTACAGTTTTGTGAGTCTTCCGACTGGGCTAGAATTACCAAACTTTAGACTTAGACACTAGAGGTGTAGACCACTACAGGAGCACCGGCGTTCATGAGTTACCTCACCCACAGGAAGCGGGTGCACAGGTGCCAAAGTGTGTCGAGTTTCGTCGTGCAGTTCGATGGTGCCTGGAAATGAAGATGCTGCAGGCGGCCAGGAGAGAAGAGTCCGGGTGGATCTAAGGGTGGATCGAAGATGTAGAGTACCTGAAAGCAGAGGGGACAGAGTCTGGGTCACTAGCCAGTGACCAGGAACAAACCAGGAAGGAACCAGGCGATGTCGGGCGCAATCAGGTGGTTGTAGAGAAGCTTGTCTCCGCTGCCACGTGGACTCTGGGGCACCGAGGATGTCCAGGAGTGGATCACGAGCTGTCCCACGAAGGCTCTGGCTGTCGGCAGTGTCGGCTTCCGGATCGGAGTTAACAAGCCTTGGCAAGTGCAACCCACGCAGGATTCGAAGATAGCTTCATACTCGGACCAGCAAGGTCAGAGCGGGTGCTCCTTTTCAGGGGAGCGAGGGCCAGTCTGGAGCAGCCAGACTAGCAGAGCAAATTCAAAAGTTCGTCGGTACTGGGGCCGCTAGCCAACGGTCAAGCGACCGGACCAACGCGTTGAGCAGGAAAATGCAAAAGGGCCCCACGCAGCACTAGATGAGTGTGGAGGGTAGAGCTTTGGTGCAAAAGCTGCTTGGGGCTGGGGCTTCTCAAACCCCAATGCACAGCGTCAAGGGAGCCTCGAGAGCTGCACGGTCAGCACTTCGTAGTTTTTCCAAGATGGCCAGCCCCACGCTTCAGGTCGCCTCCACGGGTCTCAGATTCGCTGGGACTGTGGATCGGGCTGTTGGAAGGCAGGAATACTGGGTCTTGTCGATCTGTCGCTCGAGTTCTGGCGGGAACTGCAACAAAGCAAACGGTGAGGCGCTGGATGGTGCCTGTTTGCACAGGGTGGTCACTCCTTCACCACACGGGAGATTCTTCACTCTTCTACGTCAAGTAGGATGTCGAAGGGTCCAGAGTTTCGTTTCATAAGTTTCAGTCAGGATAATCCGATGTGCACCAGCACAGCTCCTACCTTTATTCCAAATCAAGGGGCTGGATTACCTGCTAGGTCCCTCCTATGGGTGGGAACCAGGAAGGGGGTGGTTACACCCCTTTCCCTTTGTCCAGTTTCACGCCAGGACTGGGGCTGGAGTGCCCCAGAACCGGTTTGACTGGATTTTGCATGGGACACCTTGTGTGCCCCTGGCAGTGTCTAGTTTCATTCAGCCCACCCTGCCCCAATCCACTATCTCCTGTCTGGGGAGGTGTAGCACCTCCCTGCAACAGGAAACCTTTTGTCCAGGCCTCCCCTGCCAAGTTTCGGTCAGCAATAAGAGGTCAGACTTGTGTCTGTGGCAGCAGCATCCATTTTGTGATGCTGAGGCTCTGGTTAGGATTAACCGCGTTTTAGCAAAGTAACATGTCTTCTCCTTCTAGAAGGGTGGAATGCTACCCCCGTCGCCAAGACTGGGGAGGGGGTAGTATTCCAAAGCGTATGACACCTTACACGACATGTTTTGATAAAGCCAAACCAAAGTTAGCAAGTAACCACGAGGATTATAATGCACTTAAGAGTATATGGTATGGCAATATCCCGGAACAGCTAAGGGAGTTGGTCCCGACAGCTGCAGACAGGCTCAACTCATGCTAGAGCACCATCCCACATAAAACCAAGCACTCTGCCTCCAGGATTGTTAAGGCCTGCCATAGGAGTGACTTATAGGTATATATATGTCCAGATATAGGTTTAGATATAGGTGTACGATATCTAAGCAAGGGGTGATTACACGACCTTGCCCCAGCTGAGTGATCAGCCAGTTGTGTCCGTTTGGATAGCCAGCCAGGGGTGGCAAAAGATATGCTGCAGCCCCTGGTAGGCCTTGGATGCACCTATGCCCTGGGTACCTATAGTACACTGTACAGGGGCTGATAAGGTGACCCAAGCCAATTTAGTTATGCACCTAGGGTGCATGGAGTCCATTTTACAGAAAGAGCTGATAGCCTGGGACTCTGATTAGCAGGGTCCCAGGCCAGCTAAGTCGAAAACCAGCTAAACACAAGGCAAAAAATCTGGGGTAACCATAGTCAGGTATCCACCTTCCTACACTCTCAAAAATGTTTAAAAGAAACATTGCATGCCTACGTCTGAGCGCTCCTATTGAATGCATTTTCAAAACTGCATAACTTCAACCAAATGCATAAAACTGATTACACCGATCTCCACCAACTGTTTTGGTAAAGTATAATTTAAAGAGGGCATACGTTAGCGGAAAGCCTGTTCACGAATGTCAGGCATTCAGTTTACCCATGAGGTGCATGCAGGTATACCTAGTTAGTGGTTGACATCTAGATTAATTCAAAGATTTGTGAGCTTTATGTGTACCAAGCTTCACTGGAACAAGATACAATAACTGACACAGTAATTCTTATTTTGGAGTTAAGGTATACCATAAATCAGTCCCTTTATGGTTGAAAAAAGTTTACCTCTCCTTCCATCAACTCGGTTTCCTCTTTATTTCAGTTTATTAACCCCTGCCCTGCGTCCATGGGCTTTCTTATCAATAAAAACATACGCATACATTTTTTTTTAAAAACTTTATTTATCGTTTAAAAAAAAAAAAGAGAAAGGTGACATGATGACGTGGGAGTTGCCAAGGTGCACCAGAATACAAATAATCTTGAACATTTGATGACATAGACGTGGAGGAGTGGGCGGCGATACATGAACAAATCATAGGCAGTCGTTAGGGCGCTGAATGCAGTAGTACAAACAATGAAATACATATGAAACAGCAGTTTTAAGATTATAAGTCAATACTACATAGAAACATCTCAACCAGCAGTCATTCTCATCATTGTGATTGCACAGGGATTTAGACATCAACGGAGTAAAGGTAAGCACATCATGACTAACCGAGAGGGTGGGTACAGTGGAGTAAGATCTACAGTACAAGTGAAACTGGGTGCGGGAGCCTATCTAACCCCTTCCGGGACAATGGTGCTCGCTGACTGAAATTGTCGTTCCTCGGTAATCTTAGTGATGTGTGAACGGTATGGCACCAAATATCAACTGGGCGGGATATCAGAGGGATCTGCGTGGAATATTCCACGCTGTGAACGTTGCAGAATGCCATGCTCTGAAGCCACGAGCGTACGTTTGGGGCGCGTCTTGCACCCCAAAGCAACGCTACCTCGCGTTTTGCTAACAATAAACCAAAGACGGCCAGTTTACGGATCGAGCGAGGGAAGTTGAGTACATAGCCCAGCAACGCTATTTCAGGGGTGGGAATTAACGCCACACCCAAAATATCACCGAAGATACGGTGTACCTGGACCCAATAATCATGTAGAAGAGGAAATGTCCATGAAAGGTGGGCAAAGTCCGCGTTAGGGGCATTACATTTGGGGCAGCTGTGAGGTCTGTCTGGGTTAATTTTATGCGAGAGGGCTGGAGTGTGATAAAGTTGTTGCAGAAACTTAAAGTGTATAAGTTTGTGTCTGCTGTTGATAGACACCTCCCTCGTACCGGAACAACATTGTGCCCATTGGTCATCTGATATCGTCTTACCCAAGTCATTCTCCCACGAGGTGCGAACCCTGGAATCCAAAGAGAAAAGCAAGGGAACACACTGCTTATATAGCTTAGAGATCATATGCGACCCTGTCTGGCTCTGTATGACAAACGTAAGAGATGTAGTGTCCTCCGGGGGAACCGGAAATGTGGGGAATTCAGCGCGCATCAAGGATCGTAGCCTGGGCAGAACAAAAGAGTCCATGAATGTACGGTCAGCAAAACGTTGGTCTTCTGATATTGAGAAGGCATGGCCTTCGGGGAAAAGGTCGCCGACGGTGTGGAAATTGTATTTGGACAACGTTCACTGGACCACTGATTCACCGGTCACAGGAAGCCAGTGAGCATTGGGCAGCGGGAGGGCAGGCGAGTACAGCCGGTCCAGCCGAAGCAATCTGCGCACCTTGTCCCAAGCCCAACACGTGGACGAGACAGTCGGAATGCCAACATACGCATACATTTTATCTAGTATTGTTCAGTCCTTTTCATTAGTACATTTTTGGTTAAAAGTACAGAGCTTTATGGAAATCAATAAATCTTATTTAATACAGTTTACTATTCTCCACAGCAGGATTTAGTTTTTTGCTTCATACAAAGATTGAACAATATTAGTTCATTGGAAAGTGTTTGCCACCCTCGTAGTTCCTTTATTAGCCTGTCCATTCATTTCCAAGTCTCTTGGGCACAGGGTCGGTCCTAAAGCCTGTGAATAACCAAGTCTGCTGAAGTGTGTTCTCAAGGAGATCTTGGTATGTTAGCCATGCTGCAACTGATTCAGGGGTAGGCACCTAGTCCCAGTCATTCATGCTAGTTCTTTATGGGCATTGGTGTGTTCATTGTCTCTGACGTGTTCCCATAACGTATTTGACTGTGGTTTAGATAGGTTGCACACACTAGTCATATCGGCGATCATCTTGATTTCGACCCTCAGTTTTCTTGGCATACTAATGTTGCAGGGGTATTCAGCTAGATGCATCAAGCGAAATACTGTTGGCAAAGGGGCAGATTCTCAGAATCTGCCCCTCTGCGACCGGTATTTATGCATTTGGGATGCATCATCATCGCTATTTGCGATTGCATTTAAGGAATCTCAAATTGAGATTCCTTAAATGCAATGCATGAATGTAAAATAGCTAGCGATTTCGCTGATAGGGTTCGCTATTTACCGTGAAATCAAACTTCATGGTAAATAGCGAAATCTGTGAAAAATGCACTAATGTGCATCTTTCAAAGTGTCTGTTACACACACACATGTCCTTGGGACATGTGTATGCGCAATACCAGTGTTGAGGTCAATTTGAGGGGTGCAACAGGGTGTCCTTTGGACACCCGTCACCCTTGAAATCGCATTCTCAAATTGCGATTAGCTAATTGCTACTCCCAAATTGAGAATTCCTCCCCATTCATTCCTAAGGGCCTCTTGGCCATAGGAATCAATGAGATGTCATTCCTTATTTGCGAATCGCACTCTGCGAGTCGCAGATAAGGAATATTTAGGAATTGCTAATATTTTAGCAAATCCTACATGCATCTGATTTTGCGAGTCCCTAAATGCGAATCCTTAAACTTCGCAATTAAGGACTCGAAAAATCAAACGTTAATGCATCTAGCAGTCAGTCTTTATTTTGTGAAGCTTTAAGAAAGGCAAAAGAAGGAGGGGTTTGCCCATATAACATCACATAACCTGGGCGTAAGCACATAAACAATGATTAAATGGTAAATAATGGGGATCAATTACATTCAAACAGTTCATCACAATAAGATACTTAGGGCCAGATGTAGGTAATTCCGATTTACCGACTCTTAAATACCGAATCATACCGATTCGGTATTTAAGAGTCGGTAAATCGGAAGAGGGCAGATGTAGGTAATTTTAATTTGAGAATTACCGAATCTGTATGATTCGGTATTTACCGATTCGGTAAATACCGAATCGGTATTGCCCATTGATTCCTATGGGCCTTAAAGCCCATAGGAATCAATGGGAAATACCGAATCGGTATTTACCGAATCAGTAAATATCGAATCCTGCAAGGGTGCAGGGGGTGTCACTTTCACACCCTCTAGCACCCCAAGTACAGACTTGTGTGCCATGTGGCACACAGACATGCCCTAAGGGCATGTCTGTGTGTCACATGGCACAGGTGTACATGCACAGATGCGCCTGTACACCTGAATTCGGTATTTTACCACCCAATTGGATTGGGTGGTAAAATACCGAATTCTGAAGGCCTGTAGCACTGTAAACAGTGCAACCTACATCTGGAATTTGCTGAATCGGTCAAATTACCGATTCGGTATTTTACAGAATCAGTAAATTTACCGATTCAGTAAATTTACCGAATATGTAAAATGAAGCGCCCTACATCTCAAAATCCAATTACCGGTCGGTAACGGCCGAATTCTGCCGTTACCGACCGGTAATTGGCGACCTACATCTGGCCCTTAATTTTCAATGGAACCTGATTTAATCAAGGAAGTTGTTGCAACCATCAACCATCATTCACTCTTTACATCTAAAGTCCCTCACAGTCCCTAAATACATATATATATGTCCATTGTTACAAAACATATATCACAGAATACATATGTACAGAATTCTTTATAGAACAAAATTTTTTTTATTTTGTTCTCTTGTCCCTCCTTAACAGTTTCCACTATCGGTGTCTAATGAATTCATAACCAAGTCCACCTCAAAGGTAGTCAAGCAAACCAGGAAAATACCTACACTTACTTCATTATTGGAACTTTCACAGATTCACATGCTTGAATCCTTCCCCATTGTAGAGATGAGAGTCCCTGGGTACTTTGATAAAGCAATGTATTTATAGGTATACACTAGAAAAGGCCTCAGCCTCTTAGTTTAGTAACCGATCATAGTCCTTTAAAAAACAAAACGACCAAACTTAAGCTTTAACCTATCAGGATGAATCACCCTCTAGAACACTACTGAGAGAAGCTCTAGTACTTTACATTTTCTACTGCACGCTGTGCTAGGGAGGCTCCATTGAGCTCTGCTCAGCTTTACCTACTTCTACTTCTGACAAGAAGATTTGAGGACAATTTTCATCAGGAAACTTAAAGATATTACGTACTGGCGGTCACCAGTAGGTAGTTATAGTTAGGACCAAGTTTCCGTAGGAAGAACATTTTTTGTTTTGCTTATAACTTTGGCATTGTTTGATGAATATTCATGAAATTTTCCTAACTAATTCTTTGTTCATATCAGCTCCTATGTTGAATTTGGCAGGGAGAAGGGTCTTGGTCTAGAAAGCTTATTTGGTGTAAATCCGTTCAGTAGTATTGGAGAAATATCGAAATTTACAGATATTGATATTTGGGAATTCTGTCATCTGATTGGCTGAGGCACTAAGAGCACGAGCTTGCTGCTTATCCCCTTCGATGCTCATGACGAGCTGAGCTCGTCATGAGGCACGGTTGAGCTGTGCTGATGACGAGCTGAGCTCGTAATGAACAATGGGAAAAGAGATCATGCAGCACAGGAGGGGAATTGCTGCAGCAGCGATGGTGTTATTGGCTGCAAACGGTTGAAACTTGGAAGTATTGGCAGCCATTTTGTGTTAACGTTGAAGCGAGTAAGGGGGAAAAAAGGTGAAAAAAGTAGGAAAGAGGAGAGTAGGAGCGCTGTGAGCTCTGTGGGGTGGTTAGGGTGTGCTATAGAGGGAGTGTGAAGCAAAGTATTTACCCCTACCGGTGTGAAAGTGCTGTTTTGCCCAGAGTGAGATGATGCTGAGGTGAGGTGCTGGTACACTCGAGGATGAAAGCGTGCGCCTAAACTGTGAGCGGATTGCTGTAAACTGATGTGCTCTGGGCGCTGTAGCATACTGGCCGAAGCGAAGTATTTACCCCTACCGGTGTGAAAGTACAGTTTTGCCCACAGTGAGTTGGTGCTGAGGTGAGGTGCCGGTACACTCTCGGATGAAAGCGTGCGCCTAAACCGTGAGCGGTGTGCTGTAAACTGATGTTCTCTGGGCGCTGTAGCATACTGGCCACTGTAGCATAGCTGTGCAGGTGGTGTTAGTATGCGTTTAAAATATAGCAGAAGTGGGAAGCAAACTACTCACTGGTACCGGTCTGAAGACTCGGGATGAAACTGTGAGCCTAAGCAGTGAGCTGATTGCTGTAAAGTGATGTGCTGTGGGCGCTGTAGGTTACTGGCCGCTGTAGCATACCTGTGTAAGTAGTGTTAGTATGCGTTTATACTATACAGGGAGTGGAAAGCGAACAACTCACCCCTACCGGTCTGAAGACTCGAATGCAGTGTTTTAGCAAGGAGAAATAAAGAAATAATCAGGAAGAATGTAATGCAGAATGTTGCAATACCACAGAAGATAAATGTCTACGAAAGTGGCTGTGTGTAATAAAGGGATGGAGTTTGAAAGTTATATAAAAACGTGTGTTTATTTAAGTGCCACAAATGGACTCACTGATACAAGAGCTAAGGCATGGAGCTGAGGTTAACTCCAACCGCTTTTGCTGTATTCAAACGTAAGCTCCTGCATCAGTGAATTCAACATTACATGTTACAGTTCCATGTGACATAAACAATACCTATTAGACTTGAATGCCTCTAAATTCTATAATGCAAATAGAGGTAGGATACCATTGCCACATGTATCCTTTAAGAAAAAAACAAAAGAATATAATTGCAAAATGTAATCATCAAACTTCTTGGGTACCCTGGTACTCCTTTTTTGTGACACAAAATTATCAACAGTAGAACAGTCAGCAATCTCTTGTACAGTAGATTCAATCTGGTGTATGTCAGAATTGGTAATAGTTCTACCCTCATTGGAACTTTGAGGAGGAACACAAACATTGCGCTTCTGAGAAGCAAATTTGGTACCCTTCTGGTCAAACCATACATTATTGTCTTTAGCTGAGGCAAACTCCAACCGCTTCTGCTGTATTCAAACCGAAGCTCCTGCATCAGGGAATTCCATATTACATGTTACAGTTCCATGTGACATAAACAATAGCTATTTGACATGAATGAGTAAATTCTATAATGAAAATAAAGGTAGGATACAATTACCACTGTGTGCCAACCAGTTCCTAAACAATGTCATGTTTTTTAATCTTGATCGCCAGCTTGTGAGCAGAGGCGGAGGATAAGTACATTTGTGTGACAGGGCTTTGTGGATAACAGGCAGGCAGAGGGACGTGTCCATAAAGAATAGACATGGTTTCAAAATGGATGTCGGGTTTAGGCTAATTTTGCAAGTAAATAGCGTATTTGTATAGGCCATACAAAACCGATCTCTGTTAAGAGTGGAGACGTAAGGGGCAATAATAAGAACAGAGTTCAAATGCCTGAGCATACTTAAAAAGTTATTATATGAAAGTAGTACAATTGAAGTGTATTAACATTTTTTAAAGGAAATAGTCAAAAAAGATGGAATAAATTAATCCAAGAATAACGTGAGTTTTTTACAAGTCTTGGAGATATTCCAAGAGATCCAATTCATATCCTTGAAGGGACAGTACTGTTCCTGGAATGTTGGAGCGGCAATTTGAATTGGCAAGCAATCTGCGATGTTGTGAAAGGACGAATGTTGTGGGAGATCTTTCGCAGCTGCGCAGAAATCCCATTCCGCCACAATACCTTTTTGCGTTGCAACCGCCATTGCTCCACTGCCTGAACAATCAAGTTCATGTTTTTCAAAATACTGCATTACCTGCTGGATATTGGGAGTGATTGTTGGGATGTTGGCAAGACATGCATCCATTCGCCAGTCGAATGGGCAAGTTTTGCAGTTAAAAGATGGTTGTACGCAGATTGCATATATGTAAATAAATGTCATGTTGTAGCTGGCTCAGATAATAGATAGAGGCAGGCAACCGAAAAGTAGTTCAATTTTTTCACGATGTCGCAGGGATTCCGTGCTCAGACAGAACTGTGCATAGAGGCTTGGAACCTCAGTGAATTAGGGTGTGCCAAAACTCACCTTAGTACCCAAAAATCCCCTACCAGACTAGCAATCAGTGTCTCATTGGTCATCATAAACTCCCAATGCTTAGATAAACCAGAACATGGACTTAGTACACCTCAGGTAACGTGGAACACATGAACACTCTTTTGTTATACAATCATTTCAATCCAGAACAAGGAGTAAAAGAGGACATGTGCATATTTGAAATGTTTATTCACTAATGCAGTGTTCTCAAACGCAGTATCTTAGCTAATACAAGCAAACATATTATAAGAAACAAAGTAATCAGCATAGTCACTAGTCCATAGAACACAAACGGTGAAAGCATATTATTATGCTAAAATGAATAGGGTTTAACAAAACCTAATTCTCACCCTCCCTAACTAGTATATTATATTATATCTGAGAAGGTCTCTTGTGGGTTTTAGCAGAGCGACCCCATACCTCAAGATCCTAGTGGTAAGGGATCACATCATCAGCAACCAGCTCTTCTGCATGCGAAGCACCATCAAGTGTGTTTCTATGCTTTTGTGCAAAGCAATATAAAACGCGCCTAAAGCCAGAACTTGGCTGCAGCTGCATGTATGTTATGTCTAGGAATGTGCGAAGATCCGTGTTCACAACAACCACTGTGTTGAGATATCCTTGAAGGTGTCAGCACTCACTGTACAGACACAGCTCGCCAAGCAAGACTGCTATCAGTGTAACAACGTATTATTCTCGTATGAATCAAAAACATTCTTCTAGGCTCAAAGCTAAAGCAACAACTATGTGTCGTTTGCAAAAGCAGCAGAAAGGTAAAATGGCGTTTAAACTCCTAAAAAGCTCATGCTAACTTAACACAGCATACAGGCTCTATATATCTATATATCACCCTCCCTTGATCAGAGCACGTATCAGATAAGATAAGAAAGGGGACTCAATTGTTGAAAACAGAGTTCAATAAAACGTTCAGTTCGAAATAGAGTAGATGAGGAAAAAAAATAATTTAGTCCGCCCAAAAATCCAAAATCTCACCAGCATGACAATGTAATGTCCACTGTTAGTAGGGCCAATAGGTCTGATTAAAAAATAATATCCATCATAATTCGGAAGAACATTTTTTATGAGAGAAAGAAAAAATCACGACATCAAAGGCCTCAATAGGAGTCAGCCTAAAACTGAGTATGCGAAATAAGCAGCAACCGCTTCCAAAAGGATGTCACTGTTATCATTCGAAAATAACTCCGGCATCCAATTTAATAGTGAGAAAGAACATACATGCTCTTCAATAACCTGAGCCTCTAGTACCATCAGAGGACAACTTGGCGGGTTCTCAATGAAGCTGTGTGCCAAGAAATCTTGCGCCGCTGTGAATATATTCCAACGACCCAGAACTCCATGCATCGCTGCAAAGGCTATAATCCCTCCGTCAGAACAAAGCAATTCATGAGTAACTAAGGGACTCATGAGATGATCATAATCCACTTCAGGAGACACCAAATTGCAGAGACACAAATCCAGGGCCCAATCGAAATCACAGCTCAGGCAATGAAACACAGGCTGGACACAGGTGAAATAGGAAAAAAGAAACGATAATCCATACGATGCACTTAGAGTGGCAAGGTCAGCACACCATGTTGCGAAACAGTGCTAACTGCTCCTACTCGTTTGCGAACACAGGACGGGCATCCATTTTGAATTAAACAAAATAGCAACAAAAAGCCAGCAGCCAGCGCCAGTAAAACGGGAAATCCACCAAATAGGCTGGAAAAGATCGAATGGAAGAAAGCAGGAATGACTCCAAATATCTTTTGGAAAGAAGTCACTACACCACTGCTCACTACTTTAAAAAAATGAGACAGCCCTGGAGTGGAGGACGCGTTAAAGATTTTATGAATCAGCTCACCAAAATGTAAAGGAAGGTCAATATTTAATTAGGCATGCACTTCTGTGCGGGTGTTAGCTACATGAAAGACAAATGTTTTGCGGGCAGATGTCAGGGCAACTTCTTTTTGTGACAATAAGGCTCTTATTCTGCTCATCTTATTGAACTCTGACTTCAAGGTCGGAATTCTCGGCCAGATGGAAACATCCAGGTTTCCATGCGGGATTGGATGCAGCAAATTTTTACAGCAAACCACACGCTCACTGACTGTTACAACATAAGCTATGCCTTTCAACAACCCACAACAATCCTCATTATTTAAAAGTAAATAACTCCTGTTTGCTAATAAAGTAAAAGTCGGGACAATAGCAGGCACCGGTGTACCTTTTAAAACACTTGCCAAATTAGGGCGGTCTTGGTTACAGGAACCATGCAATTGGATGTGTCTACACATCAATGAGTGATCTGGTGTTTCTGTACACTCTTCTCCTTTCAGATAAACCTCTTTCCTGTCCCTAAGGCATCTGTAAGTGAAAGGGAGAGACCAGGCTTCATGTAAATAGGAGGTACCGAGCGGCTCTTACCTGCCAATGGCAAAATACTTCATGCAATTTGTAAACTGGAAAAGCGCAAAAGGTACATTTATTAACCCGTGGATAAGCCACGTTGCAGCTGTGGCCTCTGCCACTGAAAAGGGTAAAGATTCTAAGCATTCAATGTGTAACATGGAAAAAGAAGCATCTCTCATTGAAAGCAAACATTGTTTTTCAGTTAAATTAAAAGGTGCAAACAGAGAGGTGACATTAATGTAATTCCAAGGCACTTTTCCATTTTTTAGTGTCTGCAGGGTCCACGCAAACTGCATAATAGAACGCAATTGATTTTGACCATGGTACAAAACAGACACTTCATCCTGTACAATTTCAACAACAGATGACACAATATTATCCAATGTGTACATTCGGGAGGAAAGGGTGTTAATGCTGTTATCTACAACTGCAAGTACTTTTTTCCAAATTAGCCTGATCAATAGCCCTAAGTCGGGTAGCCACTTCAATCTGGGATGTTTTCCATAGTTCATTATAAACGGCATAGATCCATCGTTTAGATCTACCCTTAGCCGGGCCTTTTATGAAATCATTCAAGTCAACCTCGTCAGTTAGTTTAGACAAATGCAATTTTACTGACGCTAATGTAGAGTGTTTGAGCCAATTTTGACACAATTTGCCTACTGAATAAGTGGTCACAGAATGGTCACTCTCAAAACGGGGATCTACTCTGACCTGTGTAAAACCCTCAGCCAGGCCTAAAAAACGATGCTGGCACGAATCTGCACTTCTGTGCCACATCAACCAACCATTGGGATCCAAACTGGATATGTTAAAGGATGCATTTAGCAAAAGGGTCTGCAACTCTCTAATTGAAAATTTAGTAGAATTTTCCCAACCCGAATATTCTTCCAAATCCGGGAAGGAAGGAGAATTTAATTTTTTAGAAGTAGCCAATCCAAAGCATGTTGTCTGTGAGATAGTAGAATTCAAAATCAACATATGATTTGGGATGAGACATGCACAGTGCAAAGCCTCGGCGCCTTGTACCTGCCAACTTTTAGAACCCCAAACTGATTTAAGGTCAATAGTTTCCTTCCACAACTCGTAGCCACAACAGCTAGCTGGTCTAGAAAGGACTTCGAATACAGTAACATAGTATTGGTAAGTCTAACTTGACATGGATTTATCTGTCATTTTAAAATAAAAGGAGGCGGGATTGTACTGATTAAAGTCAGTAAAATAAGTGTACTTTTTCAAAAACGTGTTTGAGCTGCCTCTTAAAGGAGCTGGGCAATGTTCCCACTGGGTATAATTCACAGTACTATCCTAGAAATAGTTTTGTGTAAGTAATGATTGCCAAAATGTTGGAAGCAAAACAAATCACCATAATTAGCAGATTCTAAATATAAATCTTCAGCATCAAAGGCAGCATAATACTTTAAATCAGTAAACAAAGCCTTTACGGCCGGAACATCCCAATCATCAGAACGTATGTTTTGTTGAACCACATCCCCCATGTTAACTCTAAGCACATTAGGAACATTAATAACCTCCGTCGGACCATGGATTTGAAATGTAACTGCATCCCAGACTATTCCATCCAGGACAGGCCACGCGGTGATGTTAACAAAGGCCAAGTCTCTTTTCAATCTGTGGGCTGAATGTGATGAGGAGTGGGGAGCCAATGTTCCAATCAGATGTCTACTGCATGTTCTCTCCTCGACATAATTTCCATTTATAAACTGAAAAAAATAAAACACAAAACCAATTGACATAAAAAGATAGGGAGCAAAAAGCCCCAGCCAAGTGTAAGTCCAAGGGGGAATTAAAAAATGTTTTTTAAACAATGTCGCGTAGGCTCCCAGCCTTGTGGGCTTCCCTGACGTATGTGAAACAGTGTATACCAAAACGGAGCTAAGAGGGAAATACAGACTAGGTCGCCCTCCACTCAAAAAGTCACAACCACAATAATGACCTAGGTCTAGGGCATTTAATTTTTGTCGATCTGGGGTATCACATGTCGCAATCAATTACACCAATCTCCCATTTCCTATGTATAAAGGGTAGGGTATACGCCAGTCAATCGCCCACCTTAAAAACGCCAGTCTCCTTATCTAGACAGTGGAGAAACCCACACCATAATGTTATAAGAAAAAATGTGCACAAGCAAGATAACACCTCACGGGCGCACCACCAATGGGACCCATGGTAGGTACTCACCAGGACGGCCCTGTTATCATCATTGGTGCTATCGAGCTTAAAGAAAAGTGTCCAAGTGAAAACAACTGTGTTAACAGTGATAGTGCAGTGAAAACAATACAGGTAACACATAAAATAGTGTCATACAACATATAACATAAAACATAAAAACGCATACAGCACAAACAGATAACTTTATACTTGTTCTTTTATGCTGATTGCGTACATTAAAAAAGGGAATATGGCTACAACCTATAGAGCTATGTTCTACTTGGCAAATTTTTGGGTTTTGGGTTCGAGTGATGTGGGTCGAGTCCTTCTTACCTAGGCAAGGAGGGTAGCAGGCAGGAGAAAAACAGTTCTACCAGATCAGCAGTCCAGCAGAGTGGCAGTCCTTCAGCAGCACAGCAGTCCTTTTTCCTGGCAGAGTATCCACATGTCCAGAAGTGTACTGAAGTGGTCGGGTCAGAGGTCTGTCCTGTCTGACCTAGTTCCAGACTCACTACAGGGGGTTACGTTTTTCCTTTTTATGGGCACAGGAAACAGCCCACTAAGGTGTAAGTGCGAGGCTGTGTCCAGCTCCTCCCTCCTATCCTACCCAGGATGGCCCATCAAGGTAAATCTAAGCTCCCTTTGTGTGTGTCTGTCTAGAGGGAATGCACATAGCCCAGCCGTCACCCACCCCAGATGTGCATTGGAGACAGGACAGGACTAGGAGCAGAAAAATGCCATATTTCTAAAAGTAACATTTAAAAAATTGTATTGATAAATTCGATGTTACCATTTTAGAGGATTTATCAGTACAATTCCATAGGTACTAAATCTAGGAAAGTAGGAACTTTCTGGCATAGATATCCCCACTTTTTGCCTAGTGTCAGTGTGTTTTGACTGGTTCACTGGGATCCTGCTAACTAGGACCCCAGTGACAGTGCTCTCTCTAAATTTACTGGGAAGTACTTTGTACACCCCACAATTGACATACTGGGGTATCATTATAAGTCCCTAGTATATTGTACTGAGATACCCCGGGCATTGGTACACCAGGATCTCCTATGGGCTGCATCATGTATTGTGCTACCCATACAAGCCCATGCAAACTGTGTCTGCAGAGCTGCCTTTGCAGTTTACGTGACAGGGTGCATGCACCTTTCACTTCAGATATCAGGTTTCCCTTTTATCCAGGTCACTGCACTTAAAACCTATGTCACGCCTAAAATATGCCCTTCAGTCCAAGGGCAGGGGGCACAGTTCTAAGTGTGTTGGTACATCTGCACCTGCAGAGATACCCCTTCAAACCCCAGACTCCATTTTCTGGGCTTTGTAAGTGCTGGCAGCTATTATAAGGTATGTAGTGGACACTGGCAAGTCAAGATGTCTAACTACATAATGGCTGACCCGAACCTGGTCATGCTTGGTAACAGAAAAATGTTGGAATCATGCAACTACATTGATTCAAGTGTTTGTTGTATGATACCATGCACTGATGGGCTCCTTAGTGGACCCCCCCCAATACCTACCTGTGTAGCCTTACTGGAACTGATTGCAAGCCTGTGCTGCTGCCGACCCTGGACGGTGTTCTGCCTCCCTGCTGATGAGCTTACTGATGAGCTTACTCGGGCAGGTGAAGCTGAACAAATTATTTCCTGCGAAGAATTAGGTAGGATGAGGGCACTTCTGAGCACCAACAGACTGCATTGAAGGGCACACCACTTGGTGCCCTCCATGCATGAATCAGTTTTTCCCAGTTCAAGAGCCCATGGCTCCCGCTCTGACTCCAAACTACACAAAGGACATGGGAGTGACCATCTCCCTGTCCATCTCCTCCCAGGGAGGTGCTCCAGAGCTCCTCCAGGTGGCCACTTGATTATGCCATTTTGAATCTTGGCCCCTGGGAGAATCTGACTGGCTAGGACATCTGAGTAGGGTCCCTGACTGTAAGAAAGAGGCTCTGTATATACTGCACCAAAGTAAGGTACAGTGTGTACATAGTCCAACAGTCTCCAAAGGTTTGGCAGAGGTTAAAGTTAGATATAACCTTACTCTCTAAAGTGGTAGCTTGGTCGAGCAGTAAGGCAGTATCAGAGGACAGTGTAAAGCATTTGATGTACACACTCAGTCAGCAAATGGTCTCACACACTCAAGAACTGAACTATAGGCCAATTGTTTTGTATAAAAAATATACTTGTTATTTTATTTTAGAACCACGTGTTGGTATAAAAATACTTTCTCAGAATGAGATGCCACAGTTAAATACTTTCAATGAGCAATAGACTTTTGAATGCAATAGATACAGTTGTTGCAATATGCAACATAAACTTAACACAATTATAACATTGAGCTCAATGGAAATTATAAGCAAACTGCAATATCATTTACTTAACAGATGTTTTTCTTACTCAGGGCTGGATCCTGGATTCAGCCCTGGTGCATTTCCTGAAAACAGGTGAAGAAAATAGTTTTTGGTAAAAGGCGATTTTTAAGGAATATTTGTAGGTTGCAAAAGTCGACACTTAATACAATTTCTGGTAAAAACCAACCAATGTTATCCTATGGAGGAAAATCAGGTTAACTGAAAATCACAGTTATAATCACTTTTTCTGGTCAGTACTGGGTACTAAGATCCTGCACTGGGATCTCGCCTGATAACAGGTGAGTACTTTCGTTTTCGGTGATCGGGTGATTTTTAGTGAAAATTTCAAAGTTTCAAAACTCAACACTTATTAGAATTTCCAAGTGAAAACCATTCCATATTACACTGTGGAGAAAATGTAAGTTATCAGCTTTCAGGTAAGTACTCGACTGGCAGAGTTAAGGCTCTTGGGTAAGACTCAGGGGTCTCCCAGGTTCAGGTTGATACTGTCGTTACACCCTCAGCGGCACAGGGGCAGCCGGGTGCAGAGAGAGTAGGCCCTATGTTAGCCTATGGGGACCTTTGGTTGGTGGCTGCTAGCAGGCAGGCCACACGGCTGTGGGAGCGGAGCCCCTGGTCACTTGCTCAGGGCAAGTGGGGAAGTCGATAGAGTAGTAGGTGCACTCCCAGCGACACTGGGGCGGCTGGGTGCAGGGTGCTTTTGGGCCATCGGGCTACAGATGAGGGACAGGAGGAGGAGAGTGACCCTCTCCCAGACATGCTTTCTCAGAACCCCGATGATGGTTCAGTTGATGGTGTAACCTTGGCAGGCAGCCTCACTGACCAACAGCAACAGGACTGCAGACAAGTTCTACAGTCCTTCAGACATATGTTTTCTCCGACTCCAAGTCAGACTACCTGGTGCACTCATGAAGTGGACACTGGGGACAGTCTGCCTGTTAAAAGTAAGATTTACAGGCAACCTGATCATGTCAGGGACTGTATCAGGACAGAGGTCCAAAAGATGTTGGAGTTGGGAGTCATTGAGCCCTCAGAGAGCCCTTAGGCCAGTCTAGTAGTCCTGGTGCCTAAACCTCCCACCCAAGATGGTAAGAGAGAGATGAGGTTTTGCGTGGATTACAGAGGCCTCAATGCTGTCACTAGGACAGATGCCCACACAATACCAAGAGCAGATGAAAAGTAGTGTGGCATACAGGAGAGTAACTTCAGCTGCACACTTGCCTCTATAATTAGCTAGGTGTTATTAGGATAGGATAGGATGAATATTTATGAAGCGCACTAAAACCAAACGGTATCAAGGCGCTGGGCGAGACGCAAGAGAGACTAGCACCAACCAGCTAGGAGGTAAAGAGCCAGGTCTTTAAAAGCTTTTTGAAGGACTCAAGTGAATCTGCCGTGGTGATCGAGGCGGGCATAGAATTCCAGAGTTTAGCGGCCGCCACAGAAAGTGAGCGACCACCGCATTTGGACCTACGATATCTGGAGAGACAAGTTTTTTCTGAGTAGAGGATCTCAAGGTTCTGCCTGGAGTAGCAATGGAACAAGGTTTTAACCCATTCGCTGATAGGCCTTTTCCCCTCCTGTGCTAAGCCTTTTTTTGGCGATTTGGGGTAGTGTGCGCTTAGCCCTCTGTAACTTTTTGACCACATAAGGTATCCACACCAAATTTGCGTCCTTTTCTTCCAACATCATGTGGATTCTAAAGGTGTCCAGGGTTTGTGGATTCCCTTGGAGGGGTCCCAGAAATTAAGCAAAATACAGTGACATTTTAGTTTTATTTTTTTTAAATTGGAAAACGGGCTGCAAATGAAAGCCTCTGGGGTTTTCCCTGCAAATGTTATCAAAAAAGGGTTTGTGGGGCTGAAATCTCCATTTTCTCAGCTTTTAGGGAATGACCGTCTTTTGTCAGAGAGCCAACATTTTTCACACAGTTTTGGCATTTTTCTGGGACATAGCCTATTTTTGCTATTTATAGAGCTTTCAACCTCCTTCCAGTTAATGGTAGAAATGAGTTTAAAAGCAATAATGGATCCTGGAAAGCTATACATTTTCGAAAAGTAGACAAAATTCTGAATTCAGAAAGGGGTCATTTGTCTTAATCCATGAAGGTTTCTTTATAGAAACTAACAGTTAAATTATGGAATAATTGAAAATTTGTTGAAAAAAACTGCCTTTTGTCTCAACGTTTTCACCTATAACTTCTTGTAGTTTTGACAGTTCTTTGAAAGAAATATAGCGTTGCATCCGTTTGACCTTCCTGGTTGTGGTGATATATAGGACTTGTAGTTTCACCAAGAACCCGACCAACCCAGAGCCAAAAACTGAGCTGCAACTTGCAATGGTATTTTAATGTTTACTGGGTATAGAGCACTTATTCTTTGAAAATGTATACATGGAAAAATCGGTATGAAAGACACCTATGTATTTCTGAATTGGAATCAAATTATAGAGTTTAGAAACAGTATATATTAGCACCTTTTCAAAATTGGGAATACTCATACTAGCATGAGAATTATAGGTCATTTTTCAATTTTTTTTTTTTTTTACACAATGTCTTTCATTGGGAAGGGAGAAATGCATGAAAACTCAATAGGTAATAACAGTTGATTTACAAATCTGAATTACCCTAAGTCTCCCGATAAAAACGGTACCTCACTTGTGTGGGTCGGCCTTGTGCCTGCGACAGGAAACGGCTCAAAATGCAACGTGGTCACACCTCAATTTTGCAGTTAAAAATTGACCCTTTTATGGCAAAGTGCCTAGCTGTAGTTTTTGCACCCTAGCTCTGCCGGCACCTGGGGAAACCCAGTAAACCTATACAATTTTCAAAACTACGCACCCAGGGGAATTCAGGATGGGGTGACTCGACTGCCTCCCACCAGGTTCTGTTACCCAGAATCCCTTGCAAAGCTAAAACATTGACAAAAAAAAAACGCATTTTCCTCACATTTCTGTGGTGGAATGTTCTGGAATCTGCGTGGATCAACAAATTTCCACCCACCCAGCGTTCCCCCAGGTCTTCCGAAAAAAATGGTACCTCACATCCCTGGGTCTGCCTAGTGCCTGCGACAGGAAACAGCGCAAAACGCAACGTGGCCGCACCTCAATTTCGCAGTGAAAAGTACACTTTTTTGGCAAAGAGCCTACCTTTCGTTTTCATACCCTAGCTCTGCCGGCACCTAGGGAAACTTAGCAAACCTATACATTTTTGTAAACTAGACACCCAGGGGAATTCAGGATGGGGTGACTCGACTGCCTACCACCAGGTTCTGTTACCCAGAATCCCTTGAAAAGCTAAGAAATTGACAAAAAAACACATTTTCCTTACATTTCTGTGGTGGAAAGTTCTGGACTCTGCGTGGATCAACATATTTCCACCCACCCAGCGTTCCCCCAGGTCTCCCGAAAAAAATGGTACCTCAATTGCCTGGGTTTGCCTAGTGCCTGCGACAGGAAACAGCGCAAAACGCAACGTGGCCGCACCTCAATTTTGCAGTGAAAAGTTGCCCTTTTTTGGCAAAGAGCCTACCTTTAGTTTTTGAACCCTAGCTCTGCCGGCACCTAGGGAAACCTAGCAAACCTATACATTTTTGAAAACTACACACCCAGTGGAATTCAGGTTGGGGTTACTAGACTGCCTCCCACCAGGTTCTGCTACCCAGAATCCCTTGCAAAGCTAAAAAATTGACAAACAAAACGCATTTTCCTCACATTTCTGTGGTGGAAAGTTCTGGAATCTGCGTGGATCAACAATTTTCCACCCACCCAACGTTCCCCTAGGTCTCCCGAAAAAAATGGTACCTCACTTGCCTGGGTCTGCCTAGTGCTTGCGACAGGAAACAGCGCAAAACGCAACGTGGTCGCACCTCAATTTTGCTGTGAAAACGTGCCCTTTTTTGGCAAAGAGCCTACCTTTGGTTTTTGAACCCTAGCTCTGCCGGCACCTAGGGAAACCTAGCAAACCTATACATTTTTGAAAACTAGACACCCAAGGGAATTCAGGATGGGGTGACTCGACTGCTTCCCACCAGGTTCGGTTACCCGGAATCCCTTGCAAAGCTACAAAATTGACAAAAAGAATGCATTTTCCACACATTTCTGTGGTGGAAAGTTCTGGAATCTGCGTGGATCAACAAATTTCCACCCATCCAGCGTTCCCCCAGGTCTCCCGAAAAAAATGGTACCTCACTTGCGTGGGTAGGCATAGTGGCTGCAAGAGGAAAAGGCCCAAATCGTATGGTGGAGACTTAAATATTACCTTTAGCAAAACTGCTTTGTTTTTTTTGGGGGGGGGGGCACCTGAGTTTTTGGCCCGGGGCTCGGCGTCCGTCTTTGGAAACTCCCTAGCTGGCCGCCTAGCACGGGGCCAAAAACGCAGATAACCCCACTTGCAAAAGCTGGATGGTTTTGACATAGGATTTGCCTATGTCAAAACCAATTCAGCTTTTGCAAGGGGTGTTACCTGGGTTTTTGGCCATCTAGGGAAACCTACCAAACCCACACATTTCGGAAAAGTAGACATCCGGGGGCTTCCAAGGAGGTATGGCTTGCGTGGATCCTCCAACGTCCCTTTACCCAGAATCCCTTGCAAACCTCAACTATATCTAAAAAAAATCAGATTTTTCACACATTTCTGTGTGGGAAAGCGTGGCATCACTGGGCACACACAAATTTCCTCCCACCCAGCGTTCCCCCAGGTCTCCCAATAAAAATGGTACCTCACTTGCGTGGGTAGGCATAGTGGCTGCAAATGGAAAAGGGCCAAATCGTACGGTGGAGACTTAAAAAATACCTTTAGCAAACCTATTTTCTTTTTTTGGTGGGGGAAACCTGAGTTTTTGGCCCAGGGTTCGGCGGCCATCTTTGGAAACTACCAAACCCAAACAGTTCTGAAAACTAGACACCCGGGGGAGTCCAGGGAGGTATGGCATGCGTGGGTCCCCTCAATGTTTTCCTACCCCGAATTCCATGCGAAACTTTAAAATTAGGTTAAATAAACACTTTTCCATACATTTTTTCGTGGGATATCCGTGCCGGCACAAATTACCTACCACCCAGTGTTCCCCTTGTTCTCCCGAGTAAAATGATACCTCACTTGTGTGGGTGGGCCGAAGGCCTGTGACTAGGATGACCCTAAAACCGTAGAATTCTATGTGCTTAATTGGACAGCCCCAAAAACTACAATTTCTTAAAACTAAATTTTTGGCCTGTTCCGCTTTGGCCCACCCACACAAGTGAGGTATCATTTTACTCGGGGGAACAAGGGGAACGCGTGGTGGTAGGATATTTGTGTCGGCACGGAGATCACGGAGATTCACACACCTTTCATACCAGACACACAGAAGACCATTCACACCACCAGGCACTAAATCTATACATCACAACATTTACAAAAAAAAGACAAGGTGCATCCTGCTTCAAAAAAAAACCACAGACATCAAGTTTTCAAACACACACACATACATACTGGTTGGATTTGGCACGAGGGTGAGTGATGGTTCAGTATATACAATTGTATTAGCAAGTGATTTCACAAAAAATGAAATACACTGTTAATAATGGAAAGGACAAGAAACAGAACCAATGACTCACAGCTCGTGAGCTGTAAAGCCACGACAAAGCACCAACCTCTTTACAGGCCATTCATACACCTTTCATACATGTGACACATACAAAACATTCACACCGCCAGCCGCGGACCCATCACATTACTACACTTCCACCAGCAGACAACGCCAATCAAGGGCCCATCACTTTCACACGCACACATTCCTGACACAGCAACTACACAAAGTCATGGATTACATGGAGTGGCGTTTAGCTAACACTCTGTGTAGTAACCAGCATTAAGTCACTTCCCACACACCACCAGCCAAGCACCAGTCCACACACACCACCAGCCAAGCACCAGACCACACACACCGCCAGCCAAGCACCAGACCACACACACCGCCAGCCAAGCACCAGACCACGCACACCGCCAGCCAAGCACCAGACCACGCACACCGCCAGCCAAGCACCAGTCCACACACACCCCGCCAGGAAAGCACCAGTCCACAGACCCCACCAGCCAAGCACCAGTCCAGGCACACCACCAGCCAAGCACCAATCCAAACACAACACCAGGCAAGCGCAAGACCACACACACCGCCAACCAAACACCAGACCACGCACACTGCCAGGCAAGCACCAGTCCAGGCACACCACCAGCCAAGCACCAATCCAAACACACCACCAGGCAAGCACAAGACCACGCACACCGCCAACCAAACCCAAGACCACACACACCACCAGCCAAACACCAGTCCACACACACCACCAGCCAAACACCAGTCCACACACACCACCAGGCAATCGTCACTCCACACACACCGCCAGCCAAGCTCCAGCCCAGCCACACCACCAGCCAAGCACTAATCCCAACACACCACCAGGCAAGCGCAAGACCACGCACACCGCCAGCCAAGCACCAGTTCACAGACACCGCAAGCCAAGCACCAGTCCACAGACACTGCCAGCCAAGCGCCAAACCATGCACACTGTCAGACAATGGACACTACACGCAAACCAACATCATACTTTAGTTTTTTTTCAATACAAATAAAAAACAAATTGGAAATTGATACAAATCTACTAACACAACAACTAAATCTAAATACACTGCACAAATGCCAACTTTGAAACTGAACAATAACTTTTAAAGAATAGAGACCAGCCTGTTCACTTTACCACTCATGGATGCGCCCAAAAATTCTTTTGTGTATGGTACATTCTAAAACAAGCAGGTACACACAGCCCAGGGTTAGAAGGACAGTCGGGCAGTACATAAGAACCTCCTTCCGCAAACCTCTTCGCCAACAGACTCTACATCTCCGACTGGGAAAGTCTTTTGAGGTTGTAGGAGGAATTTGATCAGGAAAGTGGCGATCTTTCAATCTGGCAACATCCTCCCCCACTCCAACTCTAGGAACACTTGCCTGTTCCACTAAAACCAGGCTGCCTATTACAGACTCCTGAAACTTTTCAAAAGTCATCTTTGACTGAGGACAAGATTGCTGGAACACCAGAAAAAAGCATTAAAGGTTGCCAAGTGGAAAAGATGGATAGCCAACTTTTTGTACCAAATGTAAGACTTACGAAGAGCAGCATGTCAAATTTGGGCACAACATTGCAAGGAAAAAATTACGGACCTTGTGAGTTTTGCAGGATATTGTGGATAAAAGTAATTGTTAGATTTCACCAGAGAGACATCACCATGTAGTGCCATTGGTTTAACAATATCTACAATTGGCAGGTTATCCATAGGCTGAATATACACCTTGGCAGAGACACTAAAAAAAAAAAACCTGCACAGCCATCTATTCCTCAAACACACACACATACTGGTTGGATTTGGCACAAGGGCAAGTGATGGTTCAGTATATATAATTTAATTAACAAAAGATTTCACAAAAATGAAATGCACTGTCAAGTACATAGACAAAAAAAATGAACCAATGACTCGCAGCTCGTGAGCTGTAACACAACCCATGTGCCTATTATAGTCCATAATGCACACAGGTTTGCGCGCTTCTGCAACCTGACCCCAAACAGTCACTGCTTCAGTGCTTTCATCATGTATGGAAGTCAACATGTAGACATCTCTCCTGTCTGAAAACTTCACAGCTAAAAGCTCATCACAACGCAATGCACTGCACTGTCCCCGAACAAGCTTTTGACAAACAAGTTCTTTTGGGAAACCTTTACGGTTAGAGCAGATTGCGCCACAAGCAACAGTGTCCACTTTGGCCAATTCCCTAAACAACCGCACACCAGTGTAGAAGTTATCTACATATAAATGATGGCCTTTGTTAAAAAATCCTCTACCAAGTTCCCACACAATTTTCTCAGTCACTCCAAACGTCGACGGACAACCAGGGGGGTTAATGTGGGATTCCTTACCGGTGTACACCCTGAAATTAGAGACATATCCAGTCCAACTGTCGCACAGCATATAAAGCTTAATTCCATAGCGTGCCCTCTTACTAGGAATGTATTGCCTAAATACCAAGCAGCCCTTGAACAACACCAAAGACTCAGCCACTGCAATTTCTTTCCTAGGAGCAAAGATCTCAGGAAATCGATCAACAAAATGATCAATGACAGGCCGAATCTTGAAAAGACGGTCACATTCAGGGTGATCTCGTGGCACACATTCCTGACACAGCAACTACACAAAGTCATGGATTACATGGAGTGGCGTTTAGCTAACACTGTGTGTAGTAACCAGCATTAAGTCACTTCCCACACACCACCAGCCAAGCACCAGTCCACACACACCACCAGCCAAGCACCAGACCACACACACCGCCAGCCAAGCACCAGACCACACACACCGCCAGCCAAGCACCAGACCACGCACACCGCCAGCCAAGCACCAGACCACGCACACCGCCAGCCAAGCACCAGTCCACACACACACCGCCAGGAAAGCACCAGTCCACAGACCCCACCAGCCAAGCACCAGTCCAGGCACACCACCAGCCAAGCACCAATCCAAACACAACACCAGGCAAGCGCAAGACCACACACACCGCCAACCAAACACCAGACCACGCACACTGCCAGGCAAGCACCAGTCCAGGCACACCACCAGCCAAGCACCAATCCAAACACACCACCAGGCAAGCACAAGACCACGCACACCGCCAACCAAACACAAGACCACACACACCACCAGCCAAACACCAGTCCACACACACCACCAGCCAAACACCAGTCCACACACACCACCAGGCAATCGTCACTCCACACACACCGCCAGCCAAGCTCCAGCCCAGCCACACCACCAGCCAAGCACCAATCCCAACACACCACCAGGCAAGCGCAAGACCACGCACACCGCCAGCCAAGCACCAGTTCACAGACACCGCAAGCCAAGCACCAGTCCACAGACACTGCCAGCCAAGCGCCAAACCATGCACACCGTCAGACAATGGACACTACACGCAAACCAACATCATACTTTAGTTTTTTTTCAATACAAATAAAAAACAAATTGGAAATTGATACAAATCTACTAACACAACAACTAAATCTAAATACACTGCACAAATGCCAACTTTGAAACTGAACAATAACTTTTAAAGAATAGAGACCAGCCTGTTCACTTTACCACTCATGGATGCGCCCAAAAATTCTTTTGTGTATGGTACATTCTAAAACAAGCAGGTACACACAGCCCAGGGTTAGAAGGACAGTCGGGCAGTACATAAGAACCTCCTTCCGCAAACCTCTTCGCCAACAGACTCTACATCTCCGACTGGGAAAGTCTTTTGAGGTTGTAGGAGGAATTTGATCAGGAAAGTGGCGATCTTTCAATCTGGCAACATCCTCCCCCACTCCAACTCTAGGAACACTTGCCTGTTCCACTAAAACCAGGCTGCCTATTACAGACTCCTGAAACTTTTCAAAAGTCATCTTTGACTGAGGACAAGATTGCTGGAACACCAGAAAAAAGCATTAAAGGTTGCCAAGTGGAAAAGATGGATAGCCAACTTTTTGTACCAAATGTAAGACTTACGAAGAGCAGCATGTCAAATTTGGGCACAACATTGCAAGGAAAAAATTACGGACCTTGTGAGTTTTGCAGGATATTGTGGATAAAAGTAATTGTTAGATTTCACCAGAGAGACATCACCATGTAGTGCCATTGGTTAAACAATATCTGCAATTGGCAGGTTATCCATAGGCTGAATATACACCTTGGCAGAGACACTAAAAAAAAAAAACCTGCACAGCCATCTATTCCTCAAACACACACACATACTGGTTGGATTTGGCACAAGGGCAA
The DNA here is from genome assembly GCF_964263255.1 of Lissotriton vulgaris. Classification (NCBI taxonomy): domain Eukaryota; kingdom Metazoa; phylum Chordata; class Amphibia; order Caudata; family Salamandridae; genus Lissotriton; species Lissotriton vulgaris. The sequence goes on from NC_141696.1 coordinate 1,411,108,859, forward strand.
GTGATGGTTCAGTATATATAATTTAATTAACAAAAGATTTCACAAAAATGAAATGCACTGTCAAGTACATAGACAAAAAAAATGAACCAATGACTCGCAGCTCGTGAGCTGTAACACAACCCATGTGCCTATTATAGTCCATAATGCACACAGGTTTGCGCGCTTCTGCAACCTGACCCCAAACAGTCACTGATTCAGTGCTTTCATCATGTATGGAAGTCAACATGTAGACATCTCTCCTGTCTGAAAACTTCACAGCTAAAAGCTCATCACAACGCAATGCACTGCACTGTCCCCGAACAAGCTTTTGACAAACAAGTTCTTTTGGGAAACCTTTACGGTTAGAGCGGATTGCGCCACAAGCAACAGTGTCCACTTTGGCCAATTCCCTAAACAACCGCACACCAGTGTAGAAGTTATCTACATATAAATGATGGCCTTTGTTAAAAAATCCTCTACCAAGTTCCCACACAATTTTCTCAGTCACTCCAAACGCCGACGGACAACCAGGGGGGTTAATGTGGGATTCCTTACCGGTGTACACCCTGAAATTAGAGACATATCCAGTCCAACTGTCGCACAGCATATAAAGCTTAATTCCATAGCGTGCCCTCTTACTAGGAATGTATTGCCTAAATACCAAGCAGCCCTTGAACAACACCAAAGACTCAGCCACTGCAATTTCTTTCCTAGGAGCAAAGATCTCAGGAAATCGATCAACAAAATGATCAATGACAGGCCGAATCTTGAAAAGACGGTCACATTCAGGGTGATCTCGTGGCAAAGCAAAACCATTGTCAACAAAATGCATCATCCGAAGCAGAAGCAAATACCTATCACGACTCATGACTGCCGGAAATATAGCTGTTGCCATCAAGGGACTAGTAGACCAATATGAAGCCATTGATGGTTTCCTAAGCAAGCCCATCAAAAAAGTTAAACCCAAAAACTTTTTCATCTCCTCCAAATTTGTGGGAGTCCACCGGGTAGCTCTAGCGTGGGGCTTAAGGCTGGCACTGTTCTCCCTCAAAAACTGTTCTGCATACAAATTAGTCTGCTCTACAATCTCTGCCAACAACACATCATCCATAAACCACTTCAAAAAATCAATTGGCAAAAAGTTTTCAGTGTTCACCCTACACCCTGGAACACCAGTAAATTCAGGCAATGCCGGCTGCACCATGCCTGGGGCAACCCAGAGGTCAGAACTTTCATCGACAAGTCTTGCAGCTTCAGGCTGCCGCCCAGCTGCCTCTTGTCTCACTACACCAACTGGAAGTCTAGCAGCCCCAGGCTGCCGCCCAGCTGCCTCTTGCCGCACTATACCAACGTGAAGTCTAGCAGCCCCACGCTGCACCCCAGATGCCTCTTGCCGTACTATTGGCACATCAATGTCCTCCTCTACCACAGGCACTTCATCCACACCAAAAATAGCTTCATCAGCACTCAGGGTATCTTCATCATCAGAGGATGCCATGCGCAGAGAAAACTCACTACCATAATCTTCACCTCCCACCTCTGCCTCAGAATCAGAGTCACTCTCAGCACCATGGTCAGAGGAAGAATCAAAAAGCATTCCAACAACTTGCTGAGCGGTAATCCGGTGGCTAGCCATAATGCTCACTAAGAAAGGAGACTGCACAAACAACTCAACAACCAAGACTGTGCAAAGTAGGTAAAAAATGTAAGCCTTTACCACAAAGTTCTATAAACTGAACAACTACACAATTCACTTACAAAATATAGCCACACTCACCAGCACCTACTCTGCAAAGACACAGCAAATAGTCAACGATATCCCACTAGAAAGAAGGAAAAAAAACTTAAATCTACAAAAAGCAAATTACACATCAAGCACAAATGCAAAACATGTTTCACAATCACAAAAAACAGAAACCAAACAAACTCGTATTACTACAGATTTTTCAAAACAAAAACATTTACATTAAAATTGTACAAATAAAAAGGTCTCTTACCAAACACTTGCAACTACACAAACAGCAGAACCACCAGTAATGAAAACGCACACTGCAACAGTCTAAAAAAAAAAGAAAACATTACACTTTAGAAAACAAAAAATACACATTACAACAGGCTATGTCTCAGGTTATGTCACAAATGGGGTGTCTGTCCCAATGGTGGACAGAATATAATACGTTTTAACATTTGAACCCCCTGGAAGCAACCCTTGCCCAAGGTGTCGCTTCCACTGCTAAAGAAAAGACAATCCCTGGTGTCTAGTGGGCTTTTCTACCCCCCGGGGTCCATATTCAACCACAAAAACGGGCGATCTGACCCCAGGGGGGGCAGAAACGTCTACAAAAATATTTTGGCCCCCTGGTGTCTAGTGGGCTTTTCTGCCTCCCCCATGCCCCCCCCCCCCCCCCCCCCCCCCCCCGGGCCAGATTCGGCGGAAAAGTCTGTGTATAAAATTCATGCCCCTGGAAGTGACCATTGCCCAAGGGGGTCGCTTCCTTTTTCACAAAAAAAAATCCCTGGTGTCTAGTGGGCTTATCTACCCCCCCTGGGTCCAGATTCGGCCAGAAAAACGGGCGATCTGCCCCCCCGGAAGTGACCCTTGCCCAAGGGGTCGCTTCCTTTTTGCGAAAAAAAAACATCCCTGGTGCAGGATTGCGACGCTGTGCGTGATCCTGAACCAGGAATGCCCTGCATTGGGACATCAGGGGAGAGGAAACAGTGTTTCCTGCCCCCCGATGCCTCAAGGCACCGAGAAACGCCCCCCCCTGCCCAACCGGAGAGCAGAAACCTCACCTGCTCGCTGGACGCGCTGGAAAGAAATGGCTTCCAGCGCGTCCAGCACTTCCTGACGACGTCGCGCCCGCTGAGCGCGCTGACGTCACCAGGAAGCGTGGGGGGGCCCGGGGTGGCAGCGGAAAGTCTTCTGCTGCCACCCCTGCTACAAGCACCACGATCAATGCCCCAGGGGGGGAGCGCCAGCGCTCCCCCCGAGGGCTGTGCCGATGACGGAGCGGTTCCGTCATCAGCACAGCCCAATCGATGCTGATGACGGAACCGCTCCGTCATCAGCATCGAAGGGGCTAAGATGTGATGAGCCTATGCCATGCATAGCTTTGGACACCAAGTTCAGGGCCTTGAAGGTGATGCGCTTCCTGATCGGAAGTCAGCGCAAGGCATGGATTCCTTCCCTGATGGACTAGTGTTTAGGGATGTTAAGAATGAGCCTTGCCGCAGCGCTTTGCATCACCTTAAGCTTATTCAGAGAGCCTATGCTGGCATTGAGGTGTAATGCATTGCAGTAGCCTAACCGAGAGGTAATTAGTGCAATGATGGTGGGCCGATGTAGCTCCGAGGGAATGTACGGTAGCACTTTCTTCAGAGTTTTAGGAATATAGAAGCAGGTACTAACTGTGCGGTTCACCTGGGCATTAAAAGACATGCCCTTGTCAAAAAGGACTCCCAGATTTTTGCCCATTGTCACTGGAAAAAGAAGGGGACCGCATATTTCGGGCCGCCAGGCGGCAGACCAAATCGAGGTTTGAGGGCCGAAAACCAACACTTCGATTTTATCTGTGTTGATTTTAAGTGAATTGTCCTTCGTCTATCGTATTATGCTGGCCATACTTTGATTGAATTTTTGGGCAACCAGCTGCAAATCATTGGAGATGGAAATTATGATTTGCGTGCCATCCGCATAAGAGAAGACCTGAAAGCCAAAAGATCTCACCAACTAAGCCAGGGGAGGTCACATAAAGATTAAAAAGGGTGGGGCTGAGCGCGAAGCCCTGGGAGACCCCACATAAAAGGCTGAAGGCCTTGGCTTTGAATATGCCATAACTGACAACATTGGTTCTGCCATGCATAAAAGAGTGAAGAAGCTGCAGGTTCCTCCCGGTGACTCCTGCTTCCCACAGTCACTGATGCATGCAAACTGGGGAAATGGTGTCAAATGCCGCCGAGAGGTCGAGCAGAATCAACACCGCTGACCCACCCTGGTCGACCTGCATGCGGATACAGTCCGAAGCTGCTACCAAGGGGGATTCTGTGCTATAACCTGCCCGAAAACCATTCTGAGAGCTGCTCAGGATGTCCTGAGCTTCAATATATTTCATAAGCTCGACGTTGATACATTTTTCTCGCATTTTGGCAGGGAGGAGGGAGATAGGCCTATAGTTATTCAACTCTGAAGGGTTGGCATTGGGCTTCTTAAGGAGAGGTGAGACAGTGGCTTCCTTCCAGATCTTCGGGTATTGCCCAGATAAAAGACTGTTATTAAAAACTTTGCACATGAAATCAGCTGTAAGTTCGGGAGCAAGTCTGAGTGTGGACACCGTACAAGGATCCGTGGGAGCACCAGACTTGAGGCCAAGTAAAAGTTCCTTTATGCAGGGAGTTGTACTTGGAGAGAAGGATGCCAAGGCAGACATAGGAGGTAAGGATACCAGAGACGACTCTGCGGCAAGGTCAGTTTCCTCGGAAGGGGAGAGCTTGTCAAAGATTTTTAAGACTTTCTCCTGGAGGTGAAGGGCTATATCATCAAACAAAGAAGTCTTGAGTTGGATTCAGGAGCCGTGACCCGGGAGGTTCAGCAATTTCTTGGATGACTTTAATGGGCATGCTGGAGGAGGAATTATCAACTAACTCAATCTTGTCAGTGAAATACTGGTCTTTAGCCTGGAAGATGGAGCGCTTATAGTTCCGCAGCAAGGATCTCTGCTTCACTTTTTCCTAGTGGCAGGGGTCCGCCCGCCACCTCCGTTCTTGCCTGCGACAAAGCCACCTCAGAGTCAAGAGTTCATCTGAGCACCACGGAGCTGAGAGTTTGGCTCTATTAACGGCACAGCTTTTGACTGGAGCAACAATGTCTAGTGCGTTGGTAATCCAATTACGGAAGCCCTCTGCCTTTGGGGGGGGAGTAAGCAGTGGGGCTGCCGGCCGAGGCTGAGATCAAGGCAGCCTTCCAGTCCCTGGTCGTGACCCTATTCATTCTTCTACATAATATATTTTTAGGGGATAAACTTGAGATGGCCTTAGTGGGGGGAGGAAAACTAAAATCGAACTCAGCCAGCCAGTGGTCAGCCCAGCTGAGAGGCTGAACTGCCTTAATCTTAAGACTGCTATGGTTGGCAAAGATGCTGTCGAGAGTATGGCCAGTCCTGTGGGTGGGGGAGTAAATACGTTGTTCAAAGCCCATCGAGGTAATAAGGTCAAGAAGGTGTACATAGTCAATGTTGCATTGAAGATGGAAATTAAAATCCCCAAGAATAGTGTAGTGTGCTATGGTGGAAAAGGGTTCAAGAGTCTGGCCCCAAGTTTCGAGAAAGGTGTCCCTAGACCCAGGCCGACGGTAAACCAAGAGGCCAGAGAAATCGCGTTTTTCTACTGATTTTATTCCACAAATGGCTGCTTCCAGAGAGTGCCGGGGGCACTCTCCAGAGGGGTACGGGTGCAATTGAGAGAGTTCCTAGCCACCAAGGCTAGGCCGCCACCTCTTCTACTGGGGGCGGTCATATCTGAGGATAGGCTGGGGGGGACGGTATCCAACAAGTCAGGCTCGAATGTTCCTTTGCCCAGGTCTAGATTAAGCGTTGTGATAGTAAGGGTAGTTTCAGTCTTATGCCTGATTATGGAGCGAGCGTTAAGGAATGCTCCCTTGAAAGAGGTAGGTTTACTGTTTTCTGGAGATTTGTGTATTAAATGTTGATAAGTGGCTATATGCATTACATGCATATTCCCTTTTATAGCCGTAATCATTTCCACTTTTCCAGTCAGATGCACTGTGGGATCTCAGCGCACAGCACTTCGGATTCATGGCGCTGGGCTGGCTGCGTGTGATTTGCTATTGATTCCTCCTGTAAGAATGGGCTTGCTGTCATTATTGACGCTCTGGTGCTGCAGCAGGCATGGACTCACTTCACTCATTTTTACCTTGCAGGCATCAAGGTGAAGCTTTGAGTACATTAAACAAATAAGAAAAGAAGCAAATGGTGCCACTCGGCCGAGAAGGCTACGAGGACATAGCACTTTGCAGAAAATAATGCGCAGGCCTCTTTGTGGGATAGCCACACATTAAATACCAGGCAAACCAAATTGCTATTTATTAATACCCATAAAACTGGTCACTGCTTTGGCATCTATGCTCATTGTACGTTGTAATCTCCGCGCTACTCTATCGTGCGAATGCCAATAGTATATGTGTGCGTGTGTCCACTTTTGATCCCAGCTGCAATCAGGTGTTAACGCCAAGGGGCTGCTCACAGGGATGCAACGTCTTAAACTGTAGCAACTTGCTGATTCAAGTTGGTGGCCATCGCTAATCTGAATCTGTGCTGTACAGCTGAGGATCTGGTATCAGGGTGCTTTCTGGTTCAAAGACCACTGGGCGAAACATGTTGCCAAGAATTGGACACCAAGGAGAAAAATTCAGGATGGTAACAGGAGCACTGGATAACATGCGACGTAAAGCATTTTAAAAACACATTATTTTTAAATTAGTGCTGAATACCAAATTTCTACCCATTCAAGGCACTGTAAACCACAGGTTCTTCATTCATTTGACTCAGTGGAAAGATCTACAGAAGGATGAAATGCTAATTCTGCATCACCAGGGTTCAAACTCATGACCGGAGATAAATTGTATTGTGACTGCGTGGACTATTCAGCTCACTGAGATATACTGCTTGCTTAGGGTTATAACGCTGTGTTTTCCGGGATGCAGAGTGGTGGACATGAGGAAAGGATCTGCCGTGGCACAGTGTTTGCTGCTGTGTTGGTTGCACCCCAGACTATGATGGATGCTGTCAGTTGTGAGTTTTCACTCTACTATAAGTTCCATGACTGACGGGCCAGCGGTTACACTGCGTCAGTCACTGCAGGAGTGCATAGGACACAGTGATACTGGAAGGTTCTCTTCAACTCACTGTTACTTAGTGTTAGCGCTTAGAACTGTGCAGGGCAGGATAGCAGAGCGAGGTACGCACAGCCCGGGCTGCTGTTCAAGGGATTTGCCTGAGATGATCATACTTTGGACTTTGATTGTTCCAAGCCCCTTGTGCTCATGTAGCACTGGGGAACCCTGCAGCTAGCACCATAACAATGGTGATAGCTCTATCCCTTGCACCCTGTGGCAAGAGTACTTGCAGTGGCGGCTGCTGCTGACACGAAGAGGGAGACGGGGGGCAACGAGGTGGAGAACGAGAAAACAAAAAAGAAAACATTAAACCTACCTTTTTGCTGCTGCCTCTATGATCCTCCTCTACCTCGCCTCGGAGCTCTTTCTGCTCCTGGAGCTGCAAAATGCAGTTCCTATGAGCAGTCTCCCAGACTCTACGGCCAATCCCAGTGCTTCTCGAGAAGCGCTGTGATTGGCCTGAGTGGGCTTGCTTTCCGCTCCAAAGGGGACTGGAAGCCTGAGCCTGCTGTTTTCGCCACTCAGGAATGCAGCTTGGTGTGCATATCCGTTTGGCCGTCCTGAGAGGGCCGGCTAAACTGACATGCGCACTGAGGGCAGTGCCCACCACTCCAGCTGCTGATAGCCCCGCCCTCAGGACTTGGATGACGTCTGTGGTGTTCTAACCGGCTCATACAGGTAAAACAAAATAATGATAATGCAGTTTTAATAATTTCTTTATTATAATTGTATTTTATTTTGTTTGCACCTGCTGCTTCAAGCAGTGGGGAGATGCTCCCCCGCCATAACAGAGGAGCCGCCCCTGCCTCCTTCTTAGGTAGCAGTCCACGACCCTCCTGTGAGTCTTGGTCCAATTCCTCCTCCTCCTCCTCATTGTCTGTGGGGGCTTGATGCATCTCTACCCATGCCTCTGCCTTTCGGTAAAGCTGTGAAAACATTCCTCTTCCCTCCACTATAAGCTGTCTTGTTTGACACAAGCTGTGCAGTTTTCTGTTTTCAGCGCCGGGACGCCCCTTCGCTGGGGCAGCCGTGCGCTTTATAAGTCAACATAACATAACATGCCCTTAACCACATGGCTGCTGCAGAGTTTCCCCTGCTGTGCTGCAGGCCCTTAAATCCCATTGTTCATGACGAGCTCAGCTCGTTATAAGCACAGGAGCAGTGTACTGCATGACGAGCTGAGCTCGTCATGAGCATGGAAGGGGTTAAACCAATTAGTAGCTCTGCCTTATCCAGTATTATGGGTATCTTTCATAGATTCACATGCCTGAATCATTCCCCGTCGTCGGGGTGGTTGTACCCGGTACATAACAATAGTAATGTCATATAGACATATACATACTAATAGGCCAGAGGCCTCACATTAGTAACCTATCGTAGTCCTTTTGTAAAAAGGACCAAACTTTGGCCAGGAGCCAATCAGCAACTACCACCCTCTAGAACCTTCCTGGAAGGAGCCCTAGTCCCTCAGATTTTCTACCGCACGTCGTGTTAAGGGAGTCTTCACTGAGCTCTGCTCAGCTTTCTGGTATTTCTGGATTTATTCCAAATTTTTCTCACAGAACTTATTCTTGTGGAGGAGTACTTCAGTCCACCATGTCTGACACTCCTAAAAAAGGGCTCTTTAGACCCTGTGCTTCATGCAGCAAGTTGAGACTACATGTGGATGACAGGCATGAAGACTGCCTCTAGTGTCTCTATCCTGACCACTCTGCGAAGGATTGCAAAGTCTGCCGCACTTTCTCTGCCAAGTCCCTGGAGGACAGAGGGGCTCCTGCTTTTATGGCTCAAGAGAAGGATCAGACAGTCTCTTCAGGTGAGAGCGAGTGTTCCTTTAGGAGCTCACACTCCTCCTTCAAAAGGCCCAGACCGTCATCTCCTGTCGTGCCTGGTTAGAGGATGTCTCGGAAACACCATGAAGTTGAAGCTCTTGCCTGATTTCCCCCACACCGGTTCACTCCACACCAATGATATATATATACTTGGTGAAAAGAGTAGATGCCAGTGTCAGGGACACAGGGGAACAAAACAAGGAAAGATGGGGAAAACACAGGAATCCAAAATCCAAGATGCAAAGAGAACTGGTCAACACTCACTGTCTCTTCAGAACCCCTCCTGTTGGTAAAGAAAGAGTGATTAGGAATATAATGTATTCGATCTGTGAGTGTATATGCTAGAAAGCAGAGATGTATGGTACCTGATGATTACTTGCAGTGCTTCTACCTGTAATCAATCTTCCTTCTGTTGACTTCACAGTAAGGTAGGTAAGGTGAGATATGAACAATGTATATTCCTATAACATAGGGGATTTGGTTATCAACAAGAGAGAACCCACAGAATGCTTATAGGTATATGTATCGGTAATGGAGTGTACCTAATATGTCCAGTGCCTTTATGAATGTTGACTCTCTGTTCTCCATAAAAGTAGATCCCGCATCATATAAGGAATTCCCTGTTATATATAAAGGATATTATCAGGAACCTTCCACAGAGTCTTACTACATCTATATATCTATAAGGTATCGCATGTACCTGTTTTGTCTATGGGAAGTTCGTAATCACTTCTGAATGTTACATATAATGTTCCGTGTAAACAAAAGAAATAAACCTCACCGAGGTAACATAAAGCGCGAACAATGCTTCTGCAGCTAAAGTCTGTAAACAAATACTTCTCCGTGTAAAAAAACATGGATTAGCAAACACTGACAAGTGTTCACTCTAGACACCATAAGCGACTCTCTAACTTATCTGAGCAGTAGAAGAGAGTCCCGAACCGAAGACCAACGCCGAGACAAGAGTGAATCCGTCGGAGCCCGAAACGCCACCACCGTGACCCGGAAGCAATGCAGGAACCCGGAAGGAACGCAAAGCGTCTTTGCTATGGAAAGGGGAAACTATATAGCGAGAACGCGCATGCGCTAGACTTGCGGATGCGCTTTTCTGTTGCCTTCTATTCCGCCAACCATGTCTTTGCCAACCACGGCTTCCGTGGATCGGCAGGCATGACAGTACGCCCCTCCCAAACTGCCCCCAACCGGCTTGGGCTTTCCAGGATGGCGTCTATGAAACACACGCACCAATCTGGGTGCATGTATCTGACTTGCAGGTTCCCAACTACGTTCCTCTATGCCATACCCTTTCCAATGTATGAGGTACTGCAGTCTGCCTCTGCTCCTACGGGAGTCGATAATACTTTCCACCTCGTATTCCTCATCTGAATTCACTATAACAGGTGGCGGGCTCACCGGTAACTGAGTACCCGGTGTAACTGGTTTTAGGAGCGAGACATGAAATACAGGGTGTATTTTCATGGATACAGGGAGGTCAAGTTTCATGGCAACTGGGTTGACAACCTTAGAGACAAGGAAAGGGCCAATGTATTTAGGTTGGAATTTGCATGCGCCTCTCAATGCAATGTATTTGGAGGACAGCCATACCTTGTCCCCCGCCTTATAAACTGGTTCAGGTGTTCGATGTGCATCTGCCCCCTTCTTATACTGTATCTTGGCTTTGTCTAAATTGTCTGAGACGGAATTATGAATAGTCTGTAGATGTTGCACCAAAGCAGATACCGAGGGAGTGTTGCAAGTACTGGAAAGGGGTATAGGCAACACTCGAGGATGAAACCCATGAGACCCATAGAAAGGAGTGAATAAGGTGGAAAAGTGGTGACTGTTATAGTATGTCAACTCCGCTAACCAGATGACTTCGTCCCACTCTTTCATAGACTGGAGACATTGACATCTAATTAGTTGTTCTAGACTCTGGTTGACCCTTTCGGTTTGCCCATCCGTTTGAGGGTGGTGACTGGAGGACAACCGTACATCCACTTGTAAAAGTTCACATAATTGTCTCCAAAATCGGGAAACGAATTGGGTACCCCTATCCATAATCAAAACAAAGGGTATGCCATGCAACCGAACAATGTGTTGTAAAAATACTTGAGCAAGCTTCATTGATGTAGGTAAACTAGGCAGAGGAATGAAATGGGCAGTCTTTGTAAACAAATCCACTACCACTAATACAGTAGTATTCCCCAAGCTAGTACGAGGCAGTTCTACGATGAAATCCATAGATACTGTATGCCATGGACCTGGAGGAGTCGGAATTGGATTCAACAGACCCACGGGTTTGGTGTGTGTTGCTTTGCTCTGTGCACATACATGACAAGTCTTCACGAAGTTCTGTACGTCTTGAGAAATACTGGGCCACCAACAATACCGTTTTACCAGTTCTATAGTTCTCTTGCATCCAGGATGGCCTGCTAAACCTTGAGTATGACACAACTGTAAAACCTTTTGTCTTAATGGTTCTGTGGGAATATATAACCCTCCTTGTACATATCCTAGCCCTTCCTTCCATTGGGTTTCTTGTTTCCCCAAATTTTCCAGGATCTGGGGATTCTGCTGTGAGTCTTTGACCTCCTTCAGGAATATATCTTCTATACTGATTGCCCCTATGATTTTCTTGGATTCAAGAATAGAGGGTGGTACTTCCATAGTGGGCAAGGGATCAAAACCTAATCTGGAAAGAGTATCAGCTTTCCCATTCTTTCGTCCATATCTGAAATGTATCTCAAAATCATACCCATTGAAAAATTGAGTCCACCTTAACTGTCTCATAGAAAGGGCTTTAGTAGTTTTCAGATATTGAAGATTTCTATGGTCAGTGATGATGGTGACCGTATATCTAGAGTCTAACAAATAAGGTCTCCACTCTTCTAGTACCTTCTTTATTGCGAGCAGCTCCCTTTCTCCCACTGCATAATTGACTTCGGGTGCGGTAAGCTTGTGAGAATAGTAAGCTACTGGATGGAGTTCACCCGTGTCGGGATGAACTTGGGACAACACGCCTCCTACCGCTACTTGGGAAGCATCCACTTCCACCACGAAAGGGCTGTTTTGGTCAGGATGTCTCAGGACAGGAGCACTAGTGAAAGCATTCTTTAATCTCTGAAATGCTTCTTCTGCCTCAGCCGTCCAGATGAAGGGAATACCCTTCCTCAATAATCTGGTAATGGGTGTCACGATGTCCGAGAAGTGATTAATGAAGCGTCTGTAGAAGTTAGCAAAACCAATGAACTGTTGTACCTCCTTCACAGAGGTGGGTGCTGTCCATTGCACTACTGCTCGTACCTTGTTGGGATCCATTTCCAATCCTTGAGAGGAAATGATGTATCCCAAAAAGGACACTCGTGACCTATGGAAAAAACATTTATCCAGCTTACAAAACAAGTAATTGTCTCCTAACCTCTGTAGGACAGATTGGACATGAAGGATGTGTTCTTGCAATGTGCTTGATGACACATTGATCTAGAATGTCTCTCAGTATGTCATTTATGAAAAATTGAAAGGCAGAGGGAGCGTTGCATAAACCAAACGGCATGACTAGGTATTCGAAAAGTCCGTATTTAGTACAAAAAGCCGTTTTCCATTCGTCCCCCTCCTTAACTCTTACTAGGTGGTAAGCACCTCTTAGGTCGAGTTTGGTAAAGAAATTGGCCGTCTTTACTTGATCCAATAAAGAAGAAATGAGAGGGAGCGGGTATCGATTCTTGATGGTAACAGCATTAAGGGAGCGATAATCGATACAACACCGTAGGCCCCCTTCCCGTTTCGGTATGAAGAAAAGGGCTGAAGAAGCGGGAGATCTAGACACTCTAATGAAACCTAAGTCCAACATCTTGTCTAGATACTCCCTCAAGTACACATTTTCCTTTTCGGTTAACGCATAGACCCTACTAGTAGGAATGCGAGCACCTGCTTGTAAGTCTATCCTACAATCATATACCCTATGTGGGGGTAAACAAGTGGCCTCCTTGGCATCAAAAATAGATGAAAAAGGTGCGTAGACTGTAGGCAGGAAGGTGTCTGGCTCATCTATTTGCAACTCTGTATGTGTAATAACACTACAACCTATATGCATTATCTCCTGGTCTTGATGTGGAGAGACAGGTTCTTCTGTGGTTTCCTGTAAGTCTTGTAACCCCATTGGTTTAATATGATCACTACACACTTTGGAATCAAACTCTATACTGCCCTTCTGCCAGTCAATCGAGGGATTGTGGGCTCTTAACCAAGGTAGTCCTAATACTATAGGAAACTGCGGTGACTGGATAAGATCAAATAACAAGTTCTCTGTGTGAACATCCAGTAAGGTAACCAGTATGTTATCGGTAGATTGTGTAATAGGACCTGATTTAAGTGTGCTGCCATCAATGGTACAAACTTCTTCTATGATGTCCTTTGAGGCTACAGGAATCTTATGCTGCTGAGCCCATTCCTGATCCATAAAATTACCAGAGGCTCCAGAATCAAGCATGATAGGGATTTGTGTCTTAAACTGTTGCCACTGCAATAAAGAAGGCACCAAGAAATGACTCTGACTGTGAGAGGTTGAAGAGACTATAGATCCAGAATGACCCGATGCCTTAGTCTCTTTTGGCTTCGGGTCTGCTAGTTTTCCGACCTTTTATTTTGCTTAGGTTTGATAGGGCATTCTCTTAAGAAATGACCTGCCTTACCACAATATAAACATAGCTTCTGGTCACGTCTTCTCTGTCTTTCTGCTTCACTGATTGGCCCCTTGATACTCCCTATTTGCATGGGTTCAACACCTTCCGAGGGAGAGCCCGTAGAGGATTCAGTTTCTGTCTTTCTCTCTCTATAATATGTTTTGTTATAATCATATCTATTCTTATCTTTTCTACGTTCACCCAAACGGTGATCTAATTTGACCACCAGATCTATCAACTCAGGACATGTATCAGGGGGGTCTACCACATGTGCCAAGGCGTCCTTTAGCTCATCACGAAGTCCTTTATAAAATAAAGCACTACGTTTGTCCTGTGGCCAACTAGCTTCTGCCACTAAACGATTAAAGGTGGCTATATAAGTAGGCAAATCCTTGTTTCCCTGTTTCAACATAAGCAGTTCTGTATCGGCAGCGTGGGTGAAGGTGTGTTTATCAAATAGTTTACGGAGTTCACCCTTGAACCTATCATAATCTATAAGTAAAGGATCGTCTCTTTCTATCAATGGTATAGCCCAATTGGAAGCGGAGCCACCCAAGTATGAAATCATGAATGCCACCTTGGCCTGATCAGTCGGAAAACAAGCGGGTTTACACATAAAATGTAATTGACACTGACTGATAAAGGCAGCACATCTTGTAGGTTCACCTGAAAATCTTTCCGGGGGAGCAAGAGGCAAAGGGGGAGCAGGGGTAACTACCTGTATAACAGGTGTTTGCGAGCCCGAAGCTGTCCCAGCTCCATCTCTATCCATTCTATCTAGTCTAGTAGCCAAGGCCTGGGTTTCCAGTTGGAGATTACCCATCATATTAGCTAAATCTGTTAGCGTCACTTCCATGGTGTTTAGGCGACAAATATGTTAATAAGGCTTTGCGTTCTGTCGTGCCTGGTTAGAGGATGTCTCGGAAACACCATGAAGTTGAAGCGCTTGCCTGACCTCCCCCACACCGGTTCACTCCACACCAATGACATATATATATATACTTGGTGAAAAGAGTAGATGCCAGTGTCAGGGACACAGGGGAACAAAACAAGGAAAGATGGGGAAAACACAGGAATCCAAAATCCAAGATGCAAAGAGAACTGGTCAACACTCACTGTCTCTTCAGAACCCCTCCTGTTGGTAAAGAAAGAGTGATTAGGAATATAATGTATTCGATCTGTGAGTGTATATGCTGATGATTACTTGCAGTGCTTCTACCTGTAATCAATCTTCCTTCTGTTGACTTCACAGTAAGGTGAGATATGAACAATGTATATTCCTATAACATAGGGGATTTGGTTATCAGCAAGGGAGAACCCACAGAATGCTTATAGGTATATGTATCGGTAATGGAGTGTACCTAATATGTCCAGTGCCTTTATGAATGTTGACTCTCTGTTCTCCATAAAAGTAGATCCCGCATCATATAAGGAATTCCCTGTAAATTATAAAGGATATTATCAGGAACCTTCCACAGAGTCTTACTACATCTATATATCTATAAGGTATCGCATGTACCTGTTTTGTCTATGGAAAGTTCGTAATCACTTCTGAATGTTACATATAATGTTCCGTGTAAACAAAAGAAATAAACCTCACCGAGGTAACATAAAGCGCGAACAATGCTTCTGCAGCTAAAGTCTGTAAACAAAGACTTCTCCGTGTAAAAAAACATGGATTAGCAAACACTGACAAATGTTCACTCTAGACACCATAAGCGACTCTCTAACTTATCTGAGCAGTAGAAGAGAGTCCCGAACCGAAGACCAACGCCGAGACAAGAGTGAATCCGTCGGAGCCCGAAACGCCACCACCGTGACCCGGAAGCAATGCAGGAACCCGGAAGGAACGCAAAGCGTCTTTGCTATGGAAAGGGGAAACTATATAGCGAGAACGCGCATGCGCTAGACTTGCGCATGCGCTTTTCTGTTGCCTTCTATTCCGCCAACCATGTCTTTGCCAACCACGGCTTCCGTGGATCGGCAGGCATGACATCTCCAGACTGGTCTGCAAAGCCACCTCAAAAGAAGACGCCCAAGTCTTCAGAGGTTCGTCCACAGGCCATGGCAGGGAAGAGTTCTCTTCAGGATGCCACCTTCAAGAAGCCTTTGCTGGTATCTTCGGCCATGTCTGTGACGACGCGACAGCAACTAGATCTACGTCGACGGCATCGTCCTTCTCCGCCATGACTACTACCACTTAAAAGTCTCAAAGAAGACTCTACAGTGGTAATAAAACAGGCTGACAAAGGCGGTGCTGTAGTTATCTGGCCTAGAGAGAAATATCTAGCCGAAGGCTCCTCACAGGTTAACAACCTAGAGTGGTACAGGAAGCTACAAGAAGACCCCCTACAACAGATCCAGGCATTAATATCAGATATTGTCCAAACTGGCAGGGAAAATTGGTTTTTGGGCCCAAAGGAGAGTGAGTTCCTATTGAAGAAGTTTCCAAGAACCCCAGTGGCATATGTTTTGCCTAAGATACATAAAGACCTGAATAACCCCCCGGGACGGCCTATCGTCTCGGACTGTGAATCGTGCCTTGAACCCCTTTCCAAATATGTGGACTTTTTCTTAAAGCCTTTTGTTAATAAAGTCAAAGCATATTTGAGAGATACCTAAAAGGAAACTAGGAGATGTAACTATTTTAAATATTTAAATTTTGAATGACATTTTAATTGTTTTATGTATGAATATAGCTTTTATTGATTTTGTTCTTTCGAATGTGTAATATTGTAAGATTTTAAATAATCAACACAATAAACTTACTTACTTACTTACTTACTTACTATTTGAGAGATACAACTGACTTTTGACTAAAGTAGAAGGTACCCTGTGCGACCAAACAACACAACTTATGGTTACAATGGCCGTTGATCCTGGTTACAATGGATGTTACATCCCTCTACACGCAGATCCCACAGGACGAATCGTTGGAGGTGATAGAACTTTACTTGGACTCTAGAGAAAGACCACATAGGGTCCCCAAATCCTTTATTCTGAAATTAGCGGAAATTACGCTGAAAAAGAACTACTTCCGCTTTAATGAGGAGTTCTTTATGCAGATTAAGGGCACCGCCATGGGGTGCCATTATGCTCCAGAAATGGCCGTACTTTTCATGGCCGAATATGAAAAGAAATACGTGGAAGAAAACAATCCATTTAAACATCACATTGTACAATGGTTCAGATATATCAACGACGTTTGGCTCCTGTGGCAGGGGAACCACAATGAGTTGTCAGAGTTCCACGAGTGGTTAAATTTGAAACACCAGGACATTAAATTCTCCATAAACTCCAGTTGCGAGAGAATGACGTTTCTGGACGTCGAAATATCAAACGTTGATGGCAAATTAAATTCCTCCTTGCTTAAGAAAAGAACTGACAAAAACACTATCCTCCACTACAAGAGTTCCCATCCAAGGAACTTGAGGGCCAACCTACCATATGGGCAACTTCTTCGTATACGAAGAAACTGTTCTAAGGTAGGTCAGTATGATCAATATGGACAGAATTTCTGTGAGGAGATGATCTAAAGGGGTTATCCGAGGAAGTTACTCAAACATTCCTACAACAGGGCACGCTATACTCCAAGAGAGTGCCTCCTTGAAATCCATGAAAAACGTGAGCTTGAAAACATGGTATGTGTCACCACATTTTGTCCGGACACCCACAAAATAAGACAAATGGTCCTTAAAAACTGGCACCTTCTAGAAGAATTGGAAGTGCCATTCCCTCGTCCTATATTCGCATATAGGAAGAATCAAAACATTAGCCAGCATATTGTCCGAGCTGATATAAGGTTACCAAAACCTAAAAATGATCTTCTATCACAATGGGGAATGAAACCTATAGAAGGACACCACAGATGTGGTAACTGCGTGGCGTGCGATACCACCATCGAGGGCAAAACATTTCAACATGCCAATGTCACTTGGAAGCATGAGGGCTTCTCCAATTGTACGACCAAGAACGTGGTTTACGCCATTGTGTGTCCATGTCCCAAAATCTATGTTGGTAAGACGAATCAACAAGTTAACGCCCGAATGACCCAACACAGATCACGCCTCAAAAATAAGGTCCTAACTGCGCCTCTTGTACAGCATTTTTTAGAAAATAAACATGGAGATCACGACTTTAAGTGGACTGTTATGTTCAGTGTGAATCAGTCAAAACTGGTGACTAATACAGAGCAGGTCCTATTGAAAAAGGAGGCCTACTTAATTCTAAAATTGAACAGCTCACAGACGGGGCTGAGTTCGCTCTCTGAAGTATCTAGACTTTGATACAATTTCTGATGGTAATTCTGACATGACCAACTACAATGTCCAGAATGCATTTCGATGATTGTCTATATTGGAGGAACCAAACATGGCCGCCACGTCGAGAGAACGTTCGCATCTCCGTCCCAGAGCAGATACCGACAGGTGAGAGAGCTTTCTTGCTAAACACACACAAACGGTAGCACCGCGTTCCATTTTAGTAACAAGTTTGCGCTTTACTTAGGGAATCCTCGCGACCAAGTAACGCTGGTGACAGCAGCGCGGTGGAGAAAAAGTGCCAAACAACTATAAACCCCGCGACCATAACGAGCCAGTCAGGTACGTTGCTCGGCAGGTACGCAGACTTAATCCTAGACTTTACTGGAACCGGGCTCTAAGTACCATGTCTGATTACTGTTTTAGATTGCGAAGAGTGCGACACATGAAGAACCGAAGTCTTTGCATATACGTTTTGCCCAAAGAAATAAGGTACGATTTTGAGGCCCTTTAATCTGGTGCCTCCATGACTGTGCTGTCTTTATTCCAGACTAGTAAATACTCTCCTTTCATTTGCACATTAGGAGATCCGTCCCCATAAAAGTTTGAGGACTGTTTTGGTAATACTAGAAGAAGTGGACCCGCAGGATCGCCCATCCATGAATGAAGGTACTTACAGTGTTGATGTGACACCCAGTTACTTAAGGGACATGAGACAATTAGAGAACCCCAGTTATTTAATTTCCTTCTTCTACACTTTTTGTTTAGGCAGGCAGGCATAAAAGAAAGACAACAAGATTTCATTAATTGCTACTTTGATTCAGTTTTCAAAGTTTGATTTTGATCTTTCTTTTAGCAATTTCTTTGCTTATTCTTTTTGTGGTTATTCCATTTTGACATTTATCTTGTAAAGAGTAATTATTTGTGGATAAAAACTATTGCATTATAGAAGAAGATTGTCTATAAAATGTATATATGTATAATGTGAAGTAGTTGTGTATATATGTGTAAATGTGTATTTATTGTATAGTGTTTTTCTCACTCATGAAAATTTGAAAACCGAATTGATAAATTCATGAGGGTAAAAATAAATATACCCAACAAACAGAAGATTAGTCTTTGTTCGTTTTCTCTTAACTTTGGAGACAAAAAATAAAAGTGTGGGGGTCAGCAACTTCCCGTAGTTTATTGCATTTATTGGTCCAACTGCCCCCTCGTCCCAGGACCACACTACGTTGTGTTACAAAAAAATTTTTTAAAAAAAATTACTACTACCACGGCATCGGCGGCGGCGGCGGGTAGGTCTATTATATCTGTCATTGCTATTAAAAAATCGACAACGACGCCGTCGACGACCTCTAACACGTCGACGAAAGCAAAGTCATCGTCGTCGACGAGAGTCACATCAGCGTCGACAACATCCTCATCGACGGCATCTAAGGCACCGTCGACGACTCCTTCGTCGACAAAGCCATCTACGAAGCCATTGACGTCGACACCAGCGTCGACAAAGCAGATGTCGACGCGATCGTCGACAAAGCCATCGACGACAGGTCCAGCGTCGACACTGCCGTGGACGAAGAAACAACCGTCGACGTTGCTGTCGACAGCATCGTCGTCGATGAAGACAACAGAGACATCTGCTATGGCCGTAGAAGCTCCACCGTCGACGACCACCCCGTTGACGGGCTCGTCGACGACAGAGTCTCCTACGCTGAAGTACTCTTACACACACTACAGACTGACAACGAGTACTTTAACGCCTGAATTGACGTCGCCTAGCAGAGTCCAGCCACTGCCACCGGCCCATCTGCTGGACACTGAGGATTCTGATGACGGTTCAATGTTCCAAACTGCGACAAGTCCATCAGAACTCCACGTTAAGGTCCATGTAAGCTCTTACTGTGAAGACCTGGGTCAGGATGAAGGCCGATATCAGGAAGAATGTCAAATTACTACGCCTCCTTCACAACCTATGGTGTGCCTCCCAGCATCAATAGTGACGGACCTGCAATTTTTCATAGCGGACTACAAGCAACGGTTTCCGCCCACTCCGCCTCCTCCAGTAAAGCAACCTACACCTCTGATACCTCACCAACTTTCTCGCCCTATACCACCTCCACTGGTCATTCGTCAGGATCCTGTCACTTTACCACCTCTACCTTCTTCTGATGAAGAAGAGGAAGTAGTAGAAGAAGAGGAGGGACAACAAGAGGAAGGAGAAATACAGGACGATGAATGGAATAACTATGTCATTCAGGATCCGGCATCCCCTGGCCAGGCACAGGCGGACTTACCCCCAGAGGATATCGGGGGGTTTCATAATATTGTGGAAAGGGCTGCGGCAAGATTTAAAATCCAAATGACCACTCAAACCCAGGATTGCTTACTGTATGACTTTAAAGAGCCATTCAAGAAGGCTGTGCGATCCATCCCTATTATTGATTATATCTGGAATCAGGGGGTAAAGATAATGAATAACCCCTTATCTCTGCTTCCAGTTCGCCCAGGCTCGACAAGAAATATAAGGCCCCAGACACTGCTCCGGCATGCCTTATAGGCCAAACGAAACCGGACTCTGTTATTCGCAGGCTGCACAGCGTAAATCTAGCAATTCGTCGGCCGCGCTGACTGCGCCACCAGATAAGGAATACAAAAAGGGGGGAGCAACCCAATATACCCTTGCGGGCTCGGGCAAGGTTTGTAAAAGAGAATGGCCAGCAAGGGGTTTTGTTTATTCTAAGATTTTTACAGCACCGTTAGGACCTGTTTAGGATTAATCACAGTACCTAAGCATGAGTTTAATCAGTGGCTGTTAAATTCAATTCAGAGGAAACAAGGAACATAAGATGTTACCACACTAACATCAAACTTAAGCATGAATGCTCAATAAAACGAGAAACCAGGATTTATTGTCTGAAAGTTATTATTGAACTTCAAGGCAAAATATATAAATTTCTGTACAAAAACAATGAACAATCATGAAGAATAGGGTGCATACATGGATATAATAAGGATATTCAAGGCCTTGGTTGCTTGTCCTTGGACATATCCAAATTTAAGTCCAGACTGCTGCGTCACAGTAGTTGATTGGTTTTAACTCAAAGTCAGAAGAAAATCAAAAGATGACTTGAGACAAACTAGGCAGAATTGGACTGAACAGGTCGACGTTTCGGTCTTATTATGGTTATTCTTAAGACCATCATCAGGACTACAAAGTGGTATATACAATTGATGACCCTTTTTCAAAATAGAGACGGTGTCAGTTAAAAATTCTTGATGGCACCGGTACTTTTGAATAATGGCGTTGAGGTTGGGCACAGAAGTAAATCAATTGTGCATGAAGTACACTTGCAACGAGTTAAGCGAAGCAGTAGAGGGATTCTGATAGTACCCATAATACTGGATAAGAAATGCGTTACTTACCTGTAACTGCAGTTATCCAGTATTGGTATCTTTTATAGATTTACATGCAACCCATCCGCCTCCCCTGGAAGGGCTCACCTTGGTTCTCTCAGTAGGTACTACTTAGCACTGTGCTTACGAAAATCTGAGGGACTAGGGCTCCTTCCAGGAAGGTTCTAGAGGGTGGTAGTAGCTGATTGGCTCCTGGCCAAAGTTTGGTCCTTTTTACAAAAGGACTTAGATAGGTTACTAATGTGAGGCCTCTGGCCTATTAGTATGTATATGTCTATGTGACATTACTATTGTTTTGTAGCGTGAATCTTTCTGGATTCACTATGCTGTGCATATTCCGCGGTCTTGTGGTTGGGTCCAGATTCGTAGTCTTTTATTTTTTTTTTTTTTTTTGTAGCCCAGGTGGGCGTCGGCGTCACCCCTCCTCGGGTGCATTTCCGGTGACGTCGGCATGCTTCCCGCGGAAGCTCCCACTCTTGGGCGCCATCTTCAGATTCTTTTTTCCGCGGTCGGGTCTGGATCGTTCCCGTTGGGCTCCAGACATTTTTGGAGAAAGTACAAGGAAAAGACTGAAATTGGAGAAGGAATTCACCAGAAGACTACGGAAGACTTCGCCGATCACTGACCAGCGAAGAAGAAGGAGAAATCATCGAGAACTTCGGCGATCGTCGACGTTCACGCGGCCAGGGAGGCCCTGAACACTCGATGATGGACAACACGCCGTTCAAGTTCTGCCGTAACTGCCACCACAAGTACGCGCAGAAGGACCAACACACGGTATGCAACCTTTGCCTACCGGTAAACCACGGAAGCGAGGACTGCAATGCCTGCTCCGCCTTCGCCCTGAAGACCCTTCGTGTGAGAGCGAGCCAGAGGGTAGCGCACGCCACCCTGCAGGGAAAAGCCCCGATACCATCGCTGTACGAGCTGGGGATGTCTTCAGAGGAAGAGGACAACGCTGCCGCCGAAGACAACAGCTGCACGGTCATAGAGACGGATTACAAGAAGACTTCTGATAAGGTAGGAGACTCTTCGTTCCCCAAGAAGCCGAGAGACTCTGAGTCTCAAAAAAACGAGGGCAAGGCCCCGAGAGCGCCGACGCAGAAACACCTGGCATCCGCGACTACTCACAGGCCCAGCGGATCCTCTGAGAAGGAGTCCCCGGCGCCGAGAGCTGTTGAACAGCAGAAGTCGGCGAAAATCGCACCGGAAAGGGACCGATCGACGCCGAGGGAGAAAGACCCTAAGGCCCTGACGCCGTCCAAGGACCCGAAACCCAGTTCGACGTCCAAGTCTCCGGCACCGAAAATCTCGGCGCCGAGCCAAGCGCCGAAGAGAGCGGCCGAACCACCCGGCGCGGATCACGCGGCCGAGATGGAGAAGAAAAGAAGGCGCCTCGAAGCCGAAATGGAAAACATCTTGCAGCAGAAGAAAGATTTTGACTCCAAGATGAAAACCTTCACGATTCCTCACAAGACCAAGCCACCCGTGGTGGAGCTGGTCGAGGAGGAAGACGAAAACGTCGAGGAACATGACCCGGGCGTCGAAATGGTCGACGACCAGGAAGATGACGAGAACCCCTACGAGAGTTACAACTATGGGGAAGAAGAGGACAGCAGGATGGACGCCGAGTCGGCCACCTCTGACCCGCAGGAGGAGGATTACCTAGATGTCGACACCGAAAGCCCGGAGGAGGCGGTCGACACATATCCCTCGAGGCCATCGCCGCCGGACGACATCGGGGCCTACAACTCGATGATAAGGTCCGCGGCAGCAGCTTTTAGACTCAAGCTCGACGAAGAGAAGCAGAAAGAAGACTTTCTTCTTGAGACATTACTCCCCACGCAAACAAGGAGCCAGTATCTGCCATTGCTCGAAAGCGTCTTGGCTCAGGGGATGGAAGCGTTCAGGGAGCCCGCAACATGCAAGGCAGTCACTCCCAGAACGGAGAAGAAGTACAAGCATTCCTCAAAGGACCCAGCCTACATTCAGGGCACGGTCTCAGCGGACTCCATCATCACGGCCACAGCAAGGAAGAGGGCTAACGTGCCCACTACTTCTGGACCACCACCTGATAAGGAGAGCAAAAGGATGGACCTAGTGGGCAGAAGGATCGAACGGAATCCCGCGATCCAATGGCGCATGGCTAATTCCAATGCCCTCATAAACAGGCACATGTACCAGATCATGGAGGAGCTGGGACGGCTGGTGAAAGACCTGCCTCAGGAGGCCAGGCAGAAGGCCGAGAAACTGGTGGAAGACCGGAAGAATGCGGCAAATTCTTGCCTCAAGACGGCCCTGGATGGAGCAGACACCTCCAGCAGGCTCATGATGATGGGTGTCACTGAAAGAAGACACGCCTGGCTCAGGGTTTCGGGCTTCAAACCAGAGGTGCAACACAGCATCTTGAACACACCGTTCAACGGCGAGACGCTGTTCGGAACAACAGTTGATGAAAAACTCAGTCAACTAAAGAAGGACAATGAAACTGCAAGATCCATGGGAGCATTGCAGTTCAGAGGCAACAAAAGGGGCACCCAGTCACGGAGGCCCGGCGGAAGGGGTGGAAACCTGCCAGGTACATCACACCAGGCTTTCCAACAGACGCACCAGGCAGACTCGCAGGCGCAACCGAGTCAGCAGAAGCAGTCCTGGCAGTACCAGTCAAGAGGCCAGTCCTTTCGAGGGAGAGGAAATGGACGAGGACAGCATAAAAGAGGGGGCCAGCAGCCCACCTCTAAATGACTTCAAGAAGATCCGTGTGCCCGCCCACAGAAAAGATCCCAGGGGGCAGCACGTACAAAGGGGTCAAGACAAACTGGACACCTACCACCACATAACACCAGTGGGTGGAAGATTAAGATTCTACCTCCAGGAATGGAGAGAAATCACATCAGACAAGTGGATCCTCAACATCATCCAAGTCGGATACTGCATAGAGTTGGAAGGGAGGCCAACAAGCAGGAAACCAAAGAGAAAGCCACTAGCAAAGAAACAGCTAGAGCGGCTTCAGGAAGAAGCAAAAGAACTCCTACAAAAGCAGGCCATAGAACGGGTTCCCTTCAAGGAAAGAGACAAGGGAATATACTCAACGTACTTCCTGGTACCAAAGGTAGACGAGACAATGAGACCCATTCTGGACCTGAGGTTCCTGAACAAATTCATAAGAACACAAAAATTCAAAATGACCTCCCTGCAAGAGGTGCTACCGCAATTGCAGATCGGAGACTTCATGGTCACGATAGACCTCAAAGACGCCTACCTGCACATCCCAATGAACGTAAAGCACAAGCATATGCTCAGGTTCACGATCGGAGAAAGCCACTACCAGTTCACAACACTAGCCTTCGGGCTAAAATCAGCACCGAGGGTCTTCACAAAGTGCCTCGCGGCAGTCGCAGCGCACCTACGAAGGCAGGGAATACACATATACCCTTACCTGGACGACTGGCTGGTGAAAGCAAACTCGTACCAGAAATGCAAGCAACACGCACATACAGTGACGAGCACGCTCATAAACCTGGGGTTCTCCATCTATTGGAAGAAATCGTCAATGGAGCCGGAACAAGTGAAGATCTTCCTGGGGTACAGATCAACACCTTACAGGCAAGGTGTTCCCCAGCGAGAAGAGAGCAAGGGCACTGGTGAGGGAAACTCGCCTCTACCGGAGGGGACAAGCTCGGACAGTGAGGACTGCGAGCAAGATCTTGGGGATGATGGCATCATGCATCCACCTGGTACCGAATGTACGACTTCACATGAGACCCTTGCAAGAATGGCTCCAGGAACAATGGTCACAGGCTTCAGGCAGTTGGGAGGATCTAGTGGTTGTGACGCACGCAGTGCAGAAGGAGATGACATGGTGGACCATGGAGAACATAACAAGGGGAAAGCCTCTAACGCCCCCAACGCCAACAGTGACCATCACCACAGACTCATCCCTGAAGGGATGGGGCGCTCACATGGAGGAACTCAAAGTGAGGGGACTGTGGACACCAACAGATGCGACAAAGCACATCAATTACCTAGAATTGAAGACAATCTTCCTCGCACTGAAAGCCTTCCAAACAAGACTGTACAAGCACAAGGTGTTAGTACAGACAGACAACACCACAGCGATGTTCTACATCCACAAGCAGGGTGGAACACAGTCAACCACGCTTTCAACACTGGCGCAGGAGATATGGAGATGGGCCATCCCCCTCAGGATAGACCTGCTAGCCATACACCTACCGGGGAAGGAGAACATTCAAGCAGACTGGCTCAACAGACAGACATCGGCATCCCACGAGTGGGAGCTCAATGCTCAGGAGACAAGGTGGTTGTTCAACAGGTAGGGAACGCCATCAGTGGACCTGTTTGCAACACGCCAGAATGCAAAATGCCAAAACTTCGCATCCAGACAACCCGAAGAGGGGTCCCTGGGGAATGCCCTATGGATAGATTGGTCCGGTACATTTGCTTACGCTTTTCCCCCGATACCACTGATGCACAGAGTACTGAGCAAGTGCAGAGCGAGCAACATGACCCTGATACTGGTCGCGCCACAGTGGGCCAGGCAGACATGGTACTCGCAGATCATGGAGATGACACAGAGTGCACCCCACAGATTCGGCAGGAGAAAAGACCTGCTCTCCATGCACAACGGAGAGGTACTGCACCCAGAGCCAGAGAGCCTGAGCCTAGTGGCATGGCTCCTGAGGACATAGAGTTCGCACATTTGAGACTGCCAGAAAGCACCCTCAGGGTCCTTCGGGAGGCACGAAGGCCCAGCACACGGAAGTGCTATGTTGCAAAATGGAAAAGATTCACGATGTGGTGCAGGAAAGAAAGGCTTCACAATAAAATGAAGAAGGACTCCACAGTGCTAAAATACCTGACGCACTTACTGGAAAAGAACCTCAGCTCGTCCTCCTTGAGAGTTCACTTGGCAGCGATAGTCGCCTACACAAGGGGTGAGATGGGCAGGAGTTTCTTCACATCACAGGTTGTGAAGAGGTTCCTGGAAGGAGCGAAAAGGATCGCACCACCCAAGCGTGTGCCGCCACCGGCATGGAACTTGAACATAGTCCTAACGGAACTCATGAAGGAGCCCTTTGAACCACTTCACAAGGCCTCACTAAAAATGCTAACTATGAAAACTGCTTTCCTGGTTGCAATAACGTCCTTACGCAGAGTAAGCGAGCTTCAAGCACTAACGCTACAGGAACCCTACATACAAATACACAATGATAGGGTTGTGATGAGGACCGACCCACACTTCATGCCAAAGGTGGTGTCCAAATTCCACATGAACCAGTCCATACAGATACCAAGTTTTTTCCAAAAACCAACCACTAGCGCAGAGCGAGCTCTGCACACCCTAGACGCCAGAAGGGCGGTCATGCACTACATTGAGAGGACAAAGGTACACAGGAAAACAAAACAGTTCTTTGTGTCATTCGCCAACAGTTTCATGGGCAAGGCAGTAACCAAAAACACTATTGCACGATGGATCGCACAAACAATTCAACACTGCCACAAAAGGGCAGGGCAAGAACTAGCAGAGGGGGCACGTGCCCACTCCACTAGGAAAAAGGGTGCTACAATAGCCTTCCTGGCTAACACACCCATACAAGACATATGCCTGGCGGCAACATGGGCTTCGGTGCACACGTTCACGAAGCACTACTGCGTGGATATTCAGATGAACAAGGAAGCACAAGTCGGACAAAAGGTGCTCCAGCACATATTCAATAACCAACGCTCATCTTCCACCCAGCCGCCACAGAAATGAGAAACCGCGACAAAATCTATGCACAGCATAGTGAATCCAGAAAGATTCACGCTGCAAAACGAATAGTTTCTTACCTGTCGGTGTAGTTTTGCAGCTTGAAGATCTTTCTGGATTCACTAGCGAACCCACCCACCTCCGCCAGAAAGATGAGGCTGGAGAGGGAAGAGGTGGTCAAAAAAAAAAAAAGAAGTAGAAAGGACTTTAAGTACAAAGCGGTTAAAAATTTCACCTAAATAGAACATTGCCATCACTTCGGAAACGAAAGAAACACGGAAAAAAGAATCCGAAGATGGCGCCCAAGAGTGGGAGCTTCCGCAGGAAGCATGCCAACGTCACCGGAAATGCACCCGAGGAGGGGTGACGCCGACGCCCACCTGGGCTACAAAAAAAAAAAAAAGAAAGAAAAGACTACGAATCCGGACCCGACCGCGGAATATGCACAGCATAGTGAATCCAGAAAGATCTTCAAGCTGCAAAACTACACCAACAGGTAAGAAACTATTCGTTATGTACCGGGGACTCCACCCCGACGACGGGGAATGATTCAGGCATGTGAATCTATGAAAGCCATGGCCTGAATGAGGATATCCCCTGGCACTCACTTTAATATGAGCCACCAGCCACTCTTTACAATGGTTTTTCATTTTAGCATGTTAAATGAACCCACCCGGCAAACCTCTATGCAGTAGGCTTGGACTACAGAGTTACAGCGGTTCCAAGCATCTGGTAGTCTTATTATACTAACATTGTCTCTGCAAAATAGTATAGGCCCTTTTACTAGACTCTGGGCCTTAGACACCATGACCGACACACTTTTACCTTATCCACCATGAGATCCTCCTGAGGGGTGGTCACAGGATCCTTGTTTTGAAAAACGCCACCGAGCGGGCAACTTCACTGCTAAGCAACACAGCGATCATTGACTGACCTTTTAACTTTAGTGCCACAGGCACATTCACTTTAACAAACTCTGTTAGACAATCACCACGGGTCTAGTAAATAGACTGTACGACCTTTACATCATGGCCGCCTTAGTGATCTACATAATCACGTGACATTCACGTAGGGCGATAACGGTCACGATTTTACTTCTGTGGGGTGGCCACGGGAACAATCCACCTACACCACCCCCTCGAAGTATTGAACGCCAGCGAGCTGTTAGATTAGCAACACAGCGATCATTGATTAATTCACTTTGGTATCACGTTCTGTCCATCCGTTTGCAAACTCTGCCTGACAGCCACTACGAGCCTAGTCATCATATTACAAGACCACTACATCATGGCTGCTACTTGCACGAATCCCATCACGTGACCTTCGCGTAGGGCGGAAACGGTCATGACTTTACTTTTCCGTTTCCTATAATAACAAATGCCGCCGAACTCACCCTTCTACTCGAGCTCGGCGGAGATGGGTAGGTGCTTCCACGCAGTCACGGGCAGATTGAGGTAAGACAGACTACCTGTAATCCACATAGGAAGCATCACTATTTTATGGCCAATTCTTACCAGACAACGTTTGTAACCACCTCGTGGACAATTTTTACATTTTCCCTGTAGCCACACTTAAAGGTTTAACCCCGATGTACTGACCCGCCGACCACTCATGTGGCATGTAGTCCCTGACCATTAGGTGAGTCAGGAGATTGTTCAATTTCTACATCACAGTTTGACAAGCCACGTAGAGATATAGATGGTGTCACGTTTATAATCCTTGGTTGACAAGCCACATTTTGTGATGAATGGTGTTCTTTATAATACTGCTGTTTTTAAACCACCGTCTTTTAAAAAAAGCTTCATTTCTCTCACGTAGATGTGTGAGTGGGTGACGTTTTCACTGCACGCTACAAGTATTCAGGCATGTTCAGGTTTTGCTCGTTGGTCCACACTACCACCAGCACGCCACCCACTGCTCATGCCCTGGCGCTGACCTTCCATACGGTTTATAAGTAATATAAGCTACTAATGTGTAACCTTTTCTCCCTATATAGGCATAGGATTACCCACACAGGCATAGGATTACCCACACAGGTAATTTAGACCTACACCATACACATGACACCTGCATGTTGTTCATTTTACATTTTTCACTTTTATAAGGTCCTGATGAATCGCGGGTAAATATCCCCGACGCGAGAAACATGTCGACCAATCTGTTTTCTAGTCTCTTCTAGGGTCACTTCACCTTACCTGTTGATACCTAGCGAGCTAGCATCACGTTTTTAATTGCAGCAGGGGGACCCCCAGAATAAAGTGTTTCCGGCACCCCTTGCTACATTTTAATCACTTCACTAGGCAAAATTGCTATCCCGCCCACCCACCCGCACTTCACCATAAGGCTGTTGGATACAAAAGATCTCCGTCAAAGTGCCCCTCTTTGAGGTGCGCCCGTCGTGGATTGCACCGCCTCCCCGACGAGGAGCAAACGCCGATGATGAAGCATGACACCCTTCTGGGTGTGTGAGGCAATTACATCCAACCAAATGGATACCCAACGGTGTTATACATACACCTACGGTCACGCCAGCTATATTTAACATTTTGTTCCCTCTCCTTCCTGTAGGAACAGTTCAGCAACCCTCCTGTGGAATCTATGAAAGATACCAATACTGGATAACTGCAGTTACAGGTAAGTAACGCATTTCTTCTTGATGCTCCTCTCGGCAGGCAACCTCTTATCCTGGCAAAACACCGTGAGCTGGGTCACTGCAACTCCCCCGGATGGCCAGCTGAAACTGCATCTTTGCAGGTAAAATCACAGATCCAACAGGCAGGTTGAGAGAGGATACATTTGGAAAAATCAAACATGTCAATCGGGGAGAATTGACTCGAATTAGTCTTAGATATGGAATGGTAGTTTACACCCAACTACTGAATGGCACTGTACAAGCACAAGTCCTATCCCACCACTATGACCAATGTTAAAAATTAAGTTTCTAGTTTGGCAGAGGTATGCACCCTGTCCAAGCAGGAACCACAATCCTAGGCAGGGTAAGTCACAAACACACTCTAAATTAACCTGTGCTCACCCCCTGGTAGCTCAATATAGAGCCGTCAGGCTTAACTTAAGAGGCAATGTGTAAAGTATTTGTGCAACACTTAAAACAGTAAAACAGTGCACACACCACACAAAAAGATACCACACCTGGTTAGATGAATAGAGCTTAATTTAATGAATAAAACAAGACCAAAAATCAAATCAGTAGAACGCGAGTTATTCATTTTTAAAAATATTTTGCCCATGGTTATCTGGTCGTGCTAGACCAGGTCAAATCCAAAAGCTCAGGCCAACTGGGATGGAGTGCGGGTCAGATATAGGGACCAGCCTTGACTAGCTGCAAAATACCTTAGTTGCGTCATCAATAGAGCCTAGATGCAAGAAGCAAAGAGGCAATTCGTCGTCCTGTAAACGCAGGATGAAGGCGATGCGTCCTAGTCAAACCACAGGATGAAGGCAAAGTGTCTGCTCCGAGCCACGCATAGTCAAAGACATGTCCGGAATGCAGGTGATGCGCAGCGCAGTCGATGATGCGATGTACTTGATCCTCTCAGCGATGCGTCGTCAAGGGAGATGTGCCGGATCTGAGCAGCGCAACTGTGTTGATGCGTGGATTTCTGCTGGAGCAGCACTTTATACCCACTTCCAAGGGCCCTGGACTGGGTTGGCACCACTTGGCAGGGCAAGACTCGCAAATGGCATAGTCAAGATTCTGTAGCAGGGTGAGTTGGAAGTCATTGATATCCCTGAGACTTTGGAACAGAATGCAAGCCAGCAAGCCCTTGGAGTCACTTTAGTTCTGGGCTCAAGTGATATATGGGGCCAGTCCTTCTCATCCAGGCAAGGAGGGCAGCAGGTCAGCACAGTTTTTCCAGAGCAACTGTCCAGGAGAGTGGCAGTCCTTCCGGTCAGAAGTCCAGTTCCTAAATCCAGTGGTGCCTGTGAAGTAGGCAAGACTTCAAAGAAGGGTCTTCGAAGTGCATAGAGGTTCTCCCTTCCTGCCTGGCTCCAGACTCATACCAGGGGGTTAAGCAGTCCTTTCTGTAGGGACAGGACAAAGCCTATTTAGGTGTGTAGCTGTGTCCAGCTCCTCCCTCTCATCCTGCCCAGGATGGCCCATGAGGGTGTGGATGTCCCATCAAGTCACACCTAAGCTCCCTTTGTGTGTGGCTGTCTAGGGGGAATGCACAAAGCCCAGCCATCACCCACCCCTGACTCTTATTGGACACAGACTGCAGGCACACAGGCCTAAGAGCAGAAAAAATTCATTTTTCTAAAAGTAAAAATAACAGATGATGAACGGAATGCAAACAATCACTTATCTGGGTTTAATCCATTGTTTGTTTCCTACCACACCACCTCAGTTTGGACCCAACCATATACAAATCAGTTAAGACCCTGCTCCTCATGGGAACAGTCCAGCTCGAACTGCCAGGCGATGTCTTCCAGGCACCAGAATCAAGCATCCTGGGACCGGTTTTGGGGTATCACCCTTCATCACCTTGTTGCCCTAAGTGGGAAGAGTATGCCAGAGGTGGGTTCTGTTCTTACTGTGCCACTGGACAAAGCCCATCCGCAAGAAAGGGTCATGTGATGATCCTGCAAATGACTGTTTAATCCATTTGCTTGATGTACTGTCTAAGATCTATGTCCCCTATATTGACTTTAAGGCGGCATTCGACCTAGTGAAATGTGGGATATTGTGGGGAAAAATGAGCAAGATGGAGTATGTCCCAAGATCTGCTGGCTATATTAAGGAAACTTTATGGAAACAGTGGGTTCAGGTTGACCTAAATGGTCTTGAAAGGTTAACGTATCCAAAACCGGGGAACAAAGGCTTAAAACAAGGATGTGTTCTATCCCCCTAGCTTTTTAGTTTTTTTGTTGTTGATCGCCAAGAAGGGTCAAGAACTGGGGACTTGTCCCCCATCCCAAGATAGGCAGTGAACTTACTCATTACCTTATGTACATAGCTGACCTAGTCTCGATAAAACCAATAATATATGTATTTAAAAACATAATTACATACATTCCAAAACCATAAATACTTATAAGTACAAAGGGTAGCATTAACACATAGGAATACATTAGAAGAAAAAGGACACTTTTATAGCATATCCATGGCATTATGTTAGTCCAAACTACAGCCAATCAGGCGCAAGCACCCCTCTAGAACCTTCTCCTCAGAGGCTCAGGCCCTCAGATTTTCTACCGCACGTCGTGTGAAGGGAGTCTCCCTGAGCTCTGCTCATTTTTCAACTTCTTTCTGGATTTCTACAGTTTTCTGGGATGTCTTTTTGTAAGAAGTCTTTGTTTTAACCATGTGGTTCTTGTGCGAAATTGCGGCTCTTCTCATAGGACCCTCACAAGAAGTGTATTTACTGCCTCTATCCAGAGCATGAGGTAGGAAAATGTAAAATTTGCAGGACTTTCTCAACCAAAACCCTTAAGGACAGGGAAGGGTGTCTCCTTCTGTGGTTGTAGAGGTTGAAGGATAAGGATTCACCTTATTTCTGATGCAGAAAGCCTTGCGTCAGGTGTGTATAGAGCCACTTCTAAACGAAGCAGTGTGCAGGATTTGCCATCTCCTTTCCTAAAGAAGAGGAAACTTCAACCCCAGAAGACTCCTGCTGTGTCTCCACCTCCTCCTGCTACGCCTACGCCCCCGAGATCTGACTCTCAGGCGTCCACGGCTCCTTCTACGCATGATTCCACAAAAAAACATGCTAAATCGTCGATGGGAGCGTCGACGGTCATTCCGACGATGAAATCTCCCGTCGCCAGCTCTCTGTCGACGACAGTGAGGACGACTTGTGCCAGCGGGTCGTTGACGGCGGCTGAGTCGACGTCGTTAGTGTGGACAATGGTGTGTGTGAGCTTCAAATCTGTCTCGTCGACTATTCCAATCTCCTCATCGACGCCAAAAAAAGGAGTTTCGTCGACATCGAAATCTTCGTCGCCGCTTGCTGTGAAGAGAGACTCTTCATCGGCGGGTGCTTCGTCGGTGGCGGCTCCATCGACGGTGGCTCCGGCGGCGGCGGCGGCTCCGTCTACGGCCTGGTCTTGCCGTCGACGGCTTCGTTGACGGTGGTTGTCCCGTCGACGGTGTTACTGTCGTCGACGTCTACCTTCGCATCATTGCCTGGTGCCAATTTCTTCATCCAGGTCTGGGGCTCCTGCTGTTGACCCTCTGCACCAACGTCGACATGTGCCTTTAGATCAGGTTCCTACTCCACGTCGCTCTCAGCCTCCATCACCTGTTTTTGCCACGGGTTTGGAGCAGGACTCTGGTTCTGATGAGGAGGAAGATGATAGATTCCGGGCAGCTCGAAGCCCTTCGGAGCTGGTCACTAAATATCAGGACTATGAGGATGATCAGGAAGATCCTTACTTCCATGAGGAGGAACCTTCTGCTCAGGTTCCCACAGCACAAATACCGCTCTCCCTCATTTCTAATCTCCAATACATGTTAGAGGATTATAATAGACGATTTCCACCGTCTCACCAGGGGTCTCCTCAACCTAGGGTGCCTGCAACTACAGCAGCTCCTCCCTCTACTACACTGCCAGAGCCAGCTGCACCTTCTGCTCCATCTACAACCTCTATTCAGGTCCTTGCAACAGTTTATGAGGATGATGACGTTCGCCCAGATCGGGAAGACGACCAAGTTGATGATGAAGATGGGAACATGGCGGATTGGGACGATTATAAGATCCAGACACTGTCTCCACCACCTTTGGGTCCAGGGGATTTCCCTCCTGTGGATATTGCTGGTTTTCACCAACTTATGGAACGAGCAGCATTGCGCTTTTAAGCTTCCTATGGTTCTGAAGGATGAGGACTGTTTCCTTTATGATTTCAAGAATCCACCTTTTAAACAGGACCGGACAGTGCCCGTTATTGACTTCATTTGGAACGAGGGTGTCAAACTGATGCAGACGCCAAATTCTATTCCGGCGCTTCTTCCTCGTTTGGAGAAGAAATATAGGGCGCCCCATGGTTCTCCAGCTTGCCTGGTAGCGAAGCCAAAACCCGATTCCGTAATCACCCCTGCCGCTCAGCGCCGTTCCAGGAATCCGTCTTCTCCTATTACCGCTCCTCCTGACCGTGAGGGACGACGTCTTGATGCCATTGGACGAAAATTTGCCACTATGGCTTCTACCACCGTAAGGGCTGCGAATTCTCTGCCCATTCTGGGGCGCTACGACCACCAGATGTGGTCGGATATGTCTTCTTTTATCGACCTCATTCCAGAGCCCTTCAGAGCAGAGGCTCTCAAGATTCTTCAGGGGGGAGAGAGAGCGTCATCTGAGATTATCGACTGCTCTGTGGACATTGCCTGCACTGGTTTTCGACAGCTTGCGGGGGCAGCTGTTTTACGTCGTCAGAGCTGGCTTCGTTCCACCTCTTTTCGCCAGGATGTTCAGGCGAAAATCCTCGACATGCCCTATGACGGAGAATCGCTCTTTGGCCAGCATGTGGACGGCGCACTTCAAACCATCAAAAAGGACACCGAGACGGCTCGTACCCTAGGCACTTTGCAGTTTTGCAAGCAGCCATTTCGTGGTGCGCGCGGACGCGGCACCTCCTCTTCTTTTTGCGGCGGATCAAACCAGTACCGCTCCTATATTCCTCCCAGTCACAGCAGTCCTATCAGCAACAGTCTTACAGAGGAAAGTCTTCCTACAGAGGCTCCGCTTCTAAGAAGCAATGATTTGCCTTCCCCGCTCAAAGTTGGAGGTCCAATCTCCCTTTTTCTTTTACAATTGGTCTTCAATCACCTCGGACCGTTGGGTGCTGGACATTGTATCAAAAAGCCATGCTTTGGAGTTTGTCAAGTTCCCTCCAAACACTCCTCCATCTGGTCCACCTCCGGCTCACCTCAAGGAGCTCTTTTAACAAATTCGACTCATGATTCAGAAAGGTTCCATCAAAGTGGTTCCCAAGTCCCAGAAGGGGATGGGATTCTATTCCCGGTTTTTCCTCGTCCTCTAGAAGCCCCGCGAATGGCGTCCGATCCTCGACTTAAGTGCCCTGAACAAGTACTTGAAGTGCCAATCCTTCCGCATGCTCACGCTCGCAGTAATTCTCTGCCTTCTCTCAAAGGACGACTTCACGACCACCATTGATCTCCAAGACGCTTATTTCCACGTGCTGATACTTCCGAAACACCGGAAGTACTTGCGCTTCCGGGTAGGGAGCAGAGACTTTCAATTCAAGGTACTGCCTTTTGGCCTTTGGTCCGACCCTTGCGTCTTCACGAAAGTCCTGGCCCCGGTGATGGCATATCTACGTTTGAAGGGTGTTCAAACCTTTCCCTACCTGGACGACTGTCTCATCAAGTCTCAATCTCGCCATCAGGCGTGTCTGGACACTCGATTCTATCAGACTCTGTTCCACTCCCTCGGTCTCTCCATCAACACGAGAAGTCTCAGGTCGATCCATCTCCCTGCAGGACTTTTCTAGGCGCCACTCTGAATACTTCGCTGGCGAAGGCATTCGTGTCTCATGAGCAGCAGCTGCGGATTCTACGCCAAGTGGCTCTCATCCGGTCAAAAGGGTCCGTTTCAGTTTGTGTATTGAAGTCCTTTCTTGGGATGGCGTCCTCCTGCATCTCTCTGATCCCGAATTGCAGGCTCAAGAGTCGCTCAATTCAGGAGGAACTAGACAAACAGTGGCGTCAGGTCACCGGCTCTTTCCACGATTTGGTCCAGGTGACCGCTCGGATGAGGTCTGCTCTCCAATGGTGGGCTCAATCATCAAACATTGCTGCCGGTACTTCTTTCCTAACCATCGCTCCGGAGCTCGTCCTTACCACAAATGCCTCCCTGGAAGGCTGGGGCACACATTTCCAGAGGCTATCCATAAAGGGCAAGAGGACCCTGTCTCAACGTTCCTAGCACATCAACAGACTGGAGCTAATGGCCATTTTCCTGGTGCTCAAGTCTTTCCATCTTCTACTCCAGGGAGAATCGGTGCTCATTCAAACTGAAAATACCACCATTATGCACTATGCAAACAAACAGGGCGGCACCAAGTCTCAGCTGGCACAGAGCATCTGGGACTGGGCACTCCGTAGCCAAATTACCCTGACAGCGGTTCACCTACCAGGCATCTCCAACATCCTAGCTGATTCCCTCAGCAGGTCCGCGACCTCGACCCCAGAGTGGGAGTTGCGTCAGCCGACTCTGGACTTCATCTTTCGGCTGTGGGGTCAGCCGGACATGGATCTTTTTGTGAGCCCTGTGAACCGGAAATGCCAGTCTTATGCAAGCTGGCTTCCCCATCAAGGGTCATGCGAGAATGCCCTTTTGATGGACTGGTGCAATCTATTTGCCTGCGCTTTTCCGTCGATTCCGCTGGTTGTGGAAAATGCGGAGACAGCCGTGCCACATTCTCCTGATCGCTCCCAGATGGCCTCGACAAGCGTGGTTCTCGGAACTGCTGCTTCTCTCCTAGTGCGAACCCATCCTCCTTCGTCCTCGAGCGGATCGCCTCACAATGGACAAGGGTCACATCTGTCATCCGGACCCATCCTCTCTCAAATTATCGGCCTGGAACCTGAGCACCTTGAATTTGTCCACTTGAATCTTCTATGCGAGAACTCAGTCCACAGTAAAGACTTACAAGCTAAAGTGGAAAAGGTTCTGCCACTGGTGTGCATCTGCCAACATCCATCCCGTGCACTCTTCTCCTGCCCAGCTTCTGCCGTTCTTTCTGCAGTTAGCTCAGTCAGGACTTTCCCACTCCACTTAGAAAGTCTTCCTAGAGGCTATATCTTGTTTTCGGCAGGATGGTTCTTCCCCTCTCTACTCTTCCAGAGTCATTCAGCAGTTTTTCAAGGGGCTGTTCAGGATATTCCCGCCCATTCTGCGTCCTTTTCCTACCTGGCATCTCAATGTTGTTTTGGCGCAATTGATGAAGGCGCCTTTTGAGCCCATCCACAAAGCGGATTTGAAATTTTTGACCTGGAAGGTGGCCCTCCTTCTTGCTTTGACCTCCTCACATCGCGCGAGTGATATCCACGCCTTTACCATTCAACCTCCTTTCCTTCAATTCAAATCGGACTGTCTTATACTTCGCACCAACCCGGCATTCATGCCTAAGGGACCAGCTGATTTTCACCTCCATGAACCAGTGTTCTTAAAGACTTTCTTCGCTAACCCCAATCTCCGGCGGAGCAACGTTTGCATTTACTGGATGTTAAAAGATGCCTTAAATTCTACATCGACAGGACAGCGCCCTTTCGTAGGTCTGATCAACTGTTCGTTGCTTACGGACGCATGCGCAAAGGGCGTTCTGTTACCAAGCCAACTATTGCACGTTGGATTTCTTCAACAATTTAATTCTGTCATCAGAAGGTCTCTACAAATGTTACAGCGCGGGGATGCCTCCGGGTCACCAGGCGCTCTATAAATCGCTAAATAAATAAATAAATAAGGCCGGCAAGCCTCCTCAATCTACAGTGAGAGCTCATTCCACCAGGGCGATGTCATCCTCTACTGCCCTGTTTGGTAGTGTGCCGATTCACCAAATATGTCGAGCAGCCACATGGTCCAGCAGACACACTTTCACAAAGCACTACTGCCTTGAGACGATCAACGAAGCTAATACAGCAGTAGGCCAAGCGGTGCTTCACAATCTTTTTAAATAAGGTGAGCCTCTTTCCTTCCCTCCGCCTGTATATTTTCTACTATTATCTGTCTGGCAGCTTTATGTCATTTCATTGCATTTTCATGCTAATGCACTGCTATTTTTGTCTTGCGGCCAGCTATTATTGCTCACTATTCTATTCAAGCATGTGAATCTATGAAAGACACCCCATTACTGGAGAAGAACAATGTTACTTACCTGTAAACGGTGGTTCTCCATTATTGGTGTCTTTCATAGATTCACATGCGACCGACCCACCTCCCCTCAAAGGCTCGCTTCTCCTTCTAGACTGTTTTGTCATTCTTGTGCTACGAAAATCTGAGGGCCTGAGCGTCTGAGGAGAAGGTTCTAGAGGGGTGCTTGCACCTGATTGGCTGTAGTTTGGACTAACATAATGACATGGATATGCTATAAAAGTGTTCTTTTTCTTCTAATGTATTCCTATGTGTTCATGCTACCCTTGGTACTTATAAGTATTTCTGGTTTTGGAATGTATGTAATTATGTTTTTATATATTTTATAGTATTGGTGTTATTGCTATTTTATTTACCGTGGGACTTCCACTTCGACGACGGGGAATATTCAAGCATGTGAATCTATGAAAGACACCAATACTGGAGCACCACCGTTTACAGGTAAGTAACAATTGTTCATATCTAGATATTACCTTCTCTTAGAATTTGAAATGGGGTAGGCACATAATGAAGGTGAGGACTATGCTTTTAAGCACAGTAAATGCTTTGGAAAGGTTCAATCAGCGGTATGGGGGTCTATCCATTGAGCCACTGAGAAAGGCAGTGGCAGGGAACCTGCTTCCTCAAGCCCTTTATGGGGCCGAATTGCTAGCCTTGGACCATCGGGTTGATTGGGAATCCCAGGAGAGTCTATGTTTAAAGACGCTCCTTGTGCTCCCCACAAACTCAATGCTGCAGGCTCTGCAACTGGAGCGTAATCATGATTCATGTTCTATGCTAGCCGGATCATATGCTCTGAAATCTGTACATGCTCTCATGCACGATGATAATAAAGATACACTTTAATGTATAATCATGCAGGATATTATGTTGTCTGTAAATGGTTGTTCGCGGTCTGTTCTAATGGGTCTAGGAATTGGTAAACTGGACCTAGTTAACCCCATGACGGCAAGTGTAAGGAAGAAAACTCTTTGTGAGAGAGTAAACTAGTATTCATCAGCAGGCGATAAAAGGTACCTGTTGGAAGGTGGATTATTAAGGGGCGAATGTTTATCTGCAAAAAGAACAATTGATGGACAGAATGCAGAACAATGTCATACATTCACCCCAGTACAGAGATCTGGGCCTAAAACCATCATTGTTTTGCTCACCATGCCATTCCAGTTTGGACCCAGCAACATGCAAATCAGTCTTGACCCTGCGCCCAATGGGAACAGTCCAGCCCGAACTGGCAGGCCAGGTCCTCCCTGGACCAGAAACAAGCATCCTAGGACTAGTTTCAGGGCAGCACCCTTCATCAGGACCGGGTTCGGGCTTTCAGCCCTCAGCCATGATAGCTTGACTCCAGTGGTATGGAGAGCACAGGAACCACGTCTGAGCATATCCATCCCACTCCGGGTGGCCAATGCAAAAAGAAGAATTGATGGACAGAATGCAGAACAATTTCATACATTCACCCCAGTACAGAGGTCTGGGCCTAAATCAATCATTTTTTTTCTCACCCTGCCATTACAGTTTGGACCCAGCAATATGCAAATCAGTCTTGACCCTGTACCCAATGGGAACAGTCCAGCCCGAACTACCAGGCCCGGTCCTCCCTGGACTGGAATCAAGCATCCTAGGACCGGTTTCAGGCTTGAAGCCCTCTTCAGGATAGCTTGACTCCAGTGGCATGGAGAGCACGGGACAAGTATATTGCCCTAAGTGGGAAGGGTATGCCCAGACGTGGGTCCTGTACTCTCCTCACCACTGGATTCAAGCTAGCCTGGCTGATGATGGGTGATTCCCTGAAACTAGTCCTAGGATACTTGTTTCCGGTCCAGGGAGGACCTGGCTTGACAGTTCGGGCTGGACTGTACTCACAAGGAACAGGGTTAAGACTGATTTGCATATGGCTGGGTCCAAACTGGGGTGGTGTGTTGAGCAAAAGAATGATGGATTAAACCCAGATCCTTGTGACTGGGAGTGAATGTTTGCATTGTCCAGCATTTCGTCTATCAATTGTTTCTTTTGCATATGTCGCCCTAAGTGGGAAGGGTATGCCCAGACGTGGGTTCCATGCTCACTACACCGCTGGATTCAAGGTAGCCTGGGTGATGCCTGAAATCGGTCCCAAGATGCTTATTTCCAGTCCAGGCAGGACCTAGTTTGGCAGTTCGGGCTGGACTGTTCCCCCAAAGAACAGGGTCAAAACTGATTTGCATATGGCTGGGTCCAAACTGGGGTGGTGTGTTGAGCAAAAGAATGATGGATTAAACTCAGATCCTTGTGACTTGGGGTGAATGTTTGCATTGTCCAGCATTCAGTCCATCAATTGTTTCTTTTGCATGTGTCATTCTAAGTGGGAAGGGCATGCCCAGTTGTGGGTCCCATGCTCACTACACCACTGGATTCAAGCTAGCCTGGCTGATGAAGGGTGATGCCCTGAAACCGGTCCCAAGATGCTTGTTTCAAGTCCAGGCAGGACATAGTTTGGCAGTTCGGGCTGGACTGTTCCCACAAGGAACAGGGTCAAAACTGATTTGCTTATGGCTGGGTCCAAACTGGGGTGGTGAGCAAAAGAATGATGGATTAAACCCGGATCCTTGTGACTGGAGATGAATGTTTGTATTGTCCAGCATTCCGTCCATCAATTGTTTCTTTTGCATATGTCACCCTAAGTGGGTAGGGTATGCCCATATGTGGGTCCCATGCTCACTGCACCACTGGATTCAAGCTAGCCTGGCTGATGAAGGGTGATGCCCTGAAACCGGTCACAGGATGCTTGTTTCCGGTACAGGGAGGACCTGGCTTGGCAGTTCGGGCTGGACTGGTCCCCCAATGAACAGGGTCAAGACTGATTTGCATATGGCTGGGTCCAAACTGGGGTGGTGTGGTGAGCAAAAGAATGATGGATTAAACCAGATCCTTTTGACTGATGATGAATGTTTGCTTTGTCCAGCATTCCGTCGATCAAATGTTTCTTTTGCAAATGTATATCTGCCACTGGCAATAAGGTCACTAACACAGTCTAGGGCTCAGAATAGGTCTTAGAAAATTATTCCCATGCTCAACCCTTGGCAGCTTGGGGGTGAGCAGACAGGCGAACTTCAATGACCGGTATGAAAAGCATTTAAAAACACCAATTCAGTAAATAATTAAGGCACATCCCACCAAAAAATTCAACATCAATTCATATAAATAGGAAATATTTGTATCTTTAAAATGACACCAAAAAAAATCCAACATAGATATGAATTTTTAAAGATTTTGCACTTTATTACATATAGAAAGCTATAGTCACTATTGGGAAATCAGGTCATGCTAGATCAGGTCAAAGTCAACGTTTCAAGCCGACCGCGATGGAGCCCTGCACGACTATGCCTCGCGGTAGGTCTCAGTCAAAGTTTTTAGCTTCTGACTTTGAAACTTTTCTGGAGCTTTTCTTCCTGAGGTCCCTCAAAGCTCTCAGCCAGTCTGGATTCAGTGTGGGTTCGCTGGCTTGCGTTGCGACGAGCTCCCGGTCAACTTATGGAAATCAGACCTACGGAGCTTTTCAGCGGGACGAACCAGGGATCCAGGCTGGTTTGCGATTGAAGGTGGGCAGCTTGGCTCTCGTGGTTGACCCGGTCATCTTTTCTACGTTCGTACTTGAAAACTTTTCTTGCTGGGTCCCTCAATGCCCTTCCCTGGATTTGGTGAGGGTTCGCTGGCTTGGATTTCAGCCTACTACCTGTCAAACTCTGGAAGTCGGACCTCCTAAGCTTTTCAGTGGGACAAACTGGACGGCAGGCCCGCTCGCAGTTGAGGATCCCCGGCTTGGCTGACCAGGTCGAGTCGGTCCACTTATGGAACTACTTCCTGAAGTTCCCCTAAGGGTCCCAAACATATTCTAAGGGTCTGAAAGCTCCAAGATGGTCCTTGAAAATTTGGGACTTCAATTCACACAATCTACGTGGCCAAACTCCTATAAATCCACTGATAGTACTCCAGGCTGAGGATTCTTAGTGGTGATGTTCCAGGTGAGGTCTGTTAATCTGTAGCTTGCAGGGAGTCCACTCTTTAGTTCTTTTCAAGCAAGGTAGTCCACAGGGCTGTAGTTCTAGGAGGCGCAGTCTTCAGAGTGCAGGGTCTGGTAACGCACATCAAACTCCTCAGCGTTGACCCTTATTTCTCTCTTCGTTTTCAAGCAGAAGATCGGAGAGACTCTGCCCCTCTCAGATACTTATTCCAAGTTCTCTGGGTCAAGCAGGAAGACACTCCTGTCCACAAAGGACAGGGCAAAACCCCAGGGTATGACCACATTCTCCAAAGTGTGGCACTATTTCCTCCCAGAGAGCAGCATTTCTCTTAAATTCATCATGGCTGGTGTTGCTTTGTAGACCTCTGCACAGCATTTGATAAATTTGAAAGGAGT
The DNA here is from genome assembly GCF_964263255.1 of Lissotriton vulgaris. Lineage (NCBI taxonomy): Eukaryota > Metazoa > Chordata > Amphibia > Caudata > Salamandridae > Lissotriton > Lissotriton vulgaris. The sequence continues at coordinate 1,411,150,954 of NC_141696.1, forward strand.
CTTTTCTGGAACTGGCCTGCTATCACTTATCCAACTTGTTCATACCTCCAATTTGGTCCAGGTAGAATTAGATTTATCAGGCGCTTTTCTAGTACAATAGCACTTTGAAATGGATTATGGCATGGATATGTGCTTGCACCGACTGCCTTTGGTCTCTAAGTTTTAATCTGCCTTTGTTCCTGAAACGGCACATCCAAGATGTCTGATATGCACATACCGTTTTTCTTGCACGGTTAAGATCTAACTATGTATGATTAGACTGAAATCGACTGAGAAAGGAAGTTGATTCTTAGGTAAATATTGTAATAACAATTATCTTGAATATAAATATAGACAGTAATGGTGTTTGGTAAAAGGCACGTGGAGTACAAATGGCTTTTAATTTAGGAAAGAGTAGATGAAATTAAAACATATAAATATTTAGGGCTGCTGTTTTCTTACGAGTTTAAGCTGCAGTGACCATCTTAAACTCTAAAGGTTAGAACAGCTGTTTCCGCTGGGGCGTTATGAAAATTCATGAATATCTATGGTGGATACTCTTCTTACTCCTTACACTTATAATAACCCTCTGATAGTTCTTTAGGGTTTTGAAATTCGTGATCATGACCCAAATGTTACTTGGAGACTTTTAGAGAGTAATACTGTTAAAGAATTTTGCAGTTACCAAAAGCAGTCATGATCCATGCAATTCAGTGTGAATTAAAACTTCCTGCCATGGCTGTGTCTGCTGTTTGATGTATGTTATGGTATTATGATTAAGGCTCACGGTTTTATGGTAGTTCATTTTTTGACATTTCTGTCTGTATTTAGCCATATTTATTTGTGGCTTAGTAAGAAAAATAAAGCTGAAATTGTTTCATTTTCACATTAATTTAACCGATAAATATGCACTCATGCTTGAATGGCTGCCGGGTTTTAGTGATCTGAACTCTTGCGTAAGATAAATCAATGCACTTATATCAAAATAAGCCAATCTCACAGGGGTGGCTGGTGACATTTGAAAGTGGTGAGGCATAAAATTATTGACGTACTGCACTCCGGCCAGCGAGCGAGCCTAAACAACCCCGAGAACATTTTGAAAAAAGAGTGGACAAATGTGCCTTTTCAAGCAAATTTCAGGAAGCAGGAAGGTTAATAAAGCAATGCGATTGAACTATTTATCATTTAAGAAATTGTCAAGTTTTATGAGGTATTGAGAACAATCCTTGTGTATGCTGATGTTATCATTAGCCCATATTAACCTTTAAACACACTTATACACTTGTAATGTTTTTAACTATACAATAAATACATTCATTGACTGTGCGGTGCAGTACATCAAAATGATGACACTATTTCCTTAAATTAATTTTTCTGTTTTTATGCAAGAAACGCCATTTTAAAAAAAAGGAAGAAAATATGAATGCATTTCAAGTAGTACTCTGTGTAAAAAATGCCTGCTTGTAACAGCAAAGGCTTCACATGTTATCTTTTCCCAAAATTCTCAGTAGAAAAGGCATCCCAGGGTCCGAGGTAGGACTTATAAGCTTATTTTCACTCTCTGGTACCCTGAGGCTCCTTACGTTGGTGCCCTTAGAATCCCTCTCAATCTTAGGCCACATGATATCCCGGTTCTCCCTTATGCCATGTAGGTCTTGTGCACTATTACCTGGAGACTCTACGCTCGCCATAAGACTTGTGTCTGCAAGGAAACGGTGCAACGCTCAAGCTCACTCTGGTCCTCACTCAAATTTACTGAGTGCCACTATATTGAAGTGAGCTGGATTAAGAGTACATGCAAATGTGTGAGTGAGAATTAATAAGAATGTATGTTAGGGAGTTTAAGAGGGTGTGAGTGAGAATGAGTGAGTGAGTGAGTGAGTGTGAGCGACATTCTGACCATATGTTAACATACAACACATAATGAATGAAAATTGCACTGCTGGTTTACGTGCTGTACATGTGCTCTGTTTTAGGAATCAAGCTCTGCCGCTTTCTGTAGTGCACTTGGTCTCTGTCGGAGAGAGAAACACGCACATGTTGTACGTTTATTTTAGATTGGGTTTAACATATTTGAGGGAACCTTGCAATACTATTGTTATTTGAAAAGCTTGCACCACCCCTGCCCATGCTGTATCAGTTTTGTGTAAGTGCAGCTTGATAAACACCTTGTCAATATATATATATATAGATCTATATATATATATATATATATATATATATATATATATATATATATATATATATATATATATATATATATATATATATATATATATATATATATATATATATATATATATATATAGATATATAGATATATATTTCGGGTTAAGGTACATAGATGGCTATTTTGGAATCAATATCCTGTCCATATATTAGTATGCTTTGATATTCTGGCTCTGATATCCCAGGAGCACACCAATTATTCTGAGCTCCCATCCAGACTCCTTTTCCTGTGCCTTCAAGCTCTCTCCACCAGGAGCATTGCCATCCTCGGGATATGGATAAAGATTCTTGCTTAGTTTGGACTTTTGGGGCGTGTTGAACTGTCTTTGGAACGGTCTCCTCGTGCCTTATAATTGCTGAGTTCCAGTTCGTTCTGTTTAGGGCAAAGGCTGTTTTTAGTGTGTTTTGCCCATGGCACTGTACTAGCATTGTCCCGGGAACCTCATGTTCCCCCTCTGTCCACAAAACAACCAACATCACCGCCACCAACACCACTGTTAGAGGGACGATCTCAGGAGGGGACAGATTTCGCACCTGACCACCCTGGGACCCACCTCTCGTAGGAACACAGCCGAGTACTGACGGGATACCCTCAGGTCAGGGATCTCTAATCTAGAATCGTACGCGCTGCGCTAGCACCACTTCAACAGAGAGACACCACACTGGAGATTTTAGAGAATGTATTCTTTATCTCTTCAAATAAGAATGGATCTTTATGATCCGCAGAGTATTACGTACAGGCGAGCCGGGGCTCAAAGAGTCTTGGCAGGGATAGAGTAGCGGGACAGTCTCAAAGTTCGAGGTATCCGGCGCACAGCTCTCAATCCTCGAGCTGGGGAATACGGGATGATCTTGGGTCCAGCCAGACGAGGGTAGTCTCGCGAGCCGCGATCGAATCAGCAGGGCTCACGGTGATCTTCTGGGTTGCAAAAGGAGCCGCGAACGAATCAGCAGGGCTCGGTGGTCTTCTTGGTTGCAGGGAGCCGCGAACGAATCAGCAGGGCTCTGCGATCTTTTTGGTTGCAGGGAGCCACGAATGAATCAGCAGGGCTCAGAGTTCTTAGCGTGGCGAAGGAGCCGCGACAACGTCATCAGGCTCGGTGGTCTTCTCGGTTTCAAAGAGCCGCGAACGAATCAGCAGGGCTCAAGAGTTCTCCGGATAGTAGGGAAGCCGCGACCAGGTCAGCAGGGCTCTCGTAGTCCAGGATACAACTGGTCTGGTCGGCCCAGAGCCACGCCTGATATAGGACTCCCTTTCTTTGATGTCCGGAGTCCTCGCAGGCGGAGGTCTTAGCACCTTGGGGCTGGTTGTTGGGGGTTCCGCCTCGGCGGCTCCTTTCATCCTTTGAAGTTGGGTCTGGGGGATCCCAGACACTCAGCAGGCCTGGAGCCAGCCCTCAGGGAGGCCGGATGGGTGATCGAAACTCACCTTCGAGGGGAGGTGGAAGGTGTGACCAAGCTACTCCTCCCTATCTCGCTCACAGGGAGCGCTCTACCCCCTGGCTGGGGATGGCGCCGTCAGCCGAGGTCGGGCTGGGGCCGGGACGGCCATTTTAGGTGCAGGGACATGGGCCTCGGCCTCAGATGTCAGGAAAATGGGGGACGAGGACGGAAAGCCCAGGGTCGGGGAGGTGTACCATGGCGGGAAGGGTAGGTGGTTCAGGGTCTGGTGAAGCTATCTGGTTCAGGGGTGACCACGCCACGAGCCCGGGTCCAACACGCGTCCCCCCCCAGCTGAAAGTCGGGGAGAACTACCCATCCTCTTGGGGATTCTCCTCGCTGAGGCGGAAGAACCTGGAGAGGCGTCAGCGTTGACGTGGTCGGTACCAGGGCGGTGTTCTACTGTGAAGTCCATCCCCTGGAGGGAGATTGACCATCGCAGCAGCTTGGGGTTCTCTCCTCTCATCTGCATGAGCCACCGTAAGGGTCGATGATCTGTCTGTACTCGGAAGTGGGTTCCAAATAGGTAGGGCCAGAGTTTCTTGAGGGCCCAGACTACTGCGAACGCTTCTCGTTCGATGGTGCTCCATCTCTGTTCTCGGGGCCGTAGCCTTCTGCTGAGGAAGGCCACGGGCTGGTCTATACCTTCCTCATTGAGCTGGGACAGTACGGCCCGATGCCATGTTCGGAGGCGTCGGTCTGAACCACAAACTCTTTGGAGTGGTCCAGAGCCCGGAGTATGGGGGCAGTACACATTGCGGTCTTTAAGGCTTTGAACGCCTTTTGGCAGGCTGGGGTCCAGGGCACGCGCTTGGGCTGCCTCTTGGATGTCAATTCTGTGAGGGGACCCACTATGCTGCCGTAGTCTTTGATGAATCTCCGGTAATAGCCCGTGAGGCCCAAGAAGGCTCTGACCTCGGTTTGGGTTGTGGGGGGTTCCCAGGCCAAGATGGCGTTTATCTTCGGTTGGAGCGGGGCGACCTGCCCGCTTCTGACCTGGTGGCCTAGGTAGGTCACTGACCCTTGCCCAATCTGGCACTTGCTGGCTTTCACCGTCGAGCCCCGCTGGCACAGGGCTAGCAACACCCTCTCGAGGTGACGGAGGTGGTCACTCCATTGGTAACTGAACACCGCAATATCGGCCAGATATGCGGTGCTGAACTCTTCCAGCCCGGCCAGGACTCGGTTCACCAGTCTCTGAAAGGTGGCCGGGGCGTTTTTCATTCCGAACGGCATCACTTGAAAGCGATAGTGCCCGTCCGGGGTGGAGAAGGCGGACCGCTCCTTGGCTCCTTCTATGAGCGCAATTTGCCAGTAGCCGCAGGTCAGGTCAAAGGTACTCAGGTAGCGAGCAGACCCCAGGCGGTCAATGAGCTTCTCCGCACGGGGAATGGTGGTGGGCGTCTGCTCGGGTGGCTGCGTTGAGCCCCCTGTAGTCCACGCAGAACCGAAGTTCCAGGACATCCCCAGGGGCCGCGGCTTTTGGGACCAGCACCACGGGGCTGGCCCAGGGGCTGTCGGAGGGCTCGACCACTCCTACGGCAATCATTTTTGAGACTTCGGCCTGGATGCAGGTCCAGACTCGATCAGGCACTCGGTAGGCCCGGTGCCACACCGGCGAGCTGTCTCCAGTGTCCACGTCGTGGACACACCAGTCGGTGATTCTGGGGACTAGGGAGAACAAATCTGAGAACTGCCCCAAGAGCTGGCGGCAGTCCTCACGCTGCTGAGGAGTGAGGGAGGAAGAGAGGTTCACTCCATCTACAGAGCCATCTTTTTCTTTGGCACACAGGAGGTCAGGGAGAGGCTCCGTTTCCTGTTCTGCTCCGCCGTCGGTGGCCAAGAGCAAGCTCAACTCCGTCCGCACGAAGTGAGGCTTGAGGCGATTCACGTGGAGGACCCGAAGTGGGTTCCGAAGGGACTGGACGTCCACCAAGTAGGTCACTTGGCTCTTCCTCTCCACAACCTTAAAGGGGCCTGTCCATTTGTCTTGGAGGGTGCAGGGTTTCACCGGGGACATCACCCAGACCTGCTTGCCCGGTTGAAACTCGACCAGAGTGGCATTCTGGTCATACCAGCGCTTCATTTCCTCCTGACTTGCTTCGAGGTTGGCTTCAGCCAGCGCTCGGAATTTCCGTGTCTGGTTTCGGAGGGTGAGGATGTATCGGTACACATCAGGGGGAGGTTCCTGAGGGGCTGCTTTTCATCCCTCCTTGACTAGGCTCAGGGGTCCCCGAACGGGGTGCCCGTACAGCAGCTCAAAGGGGCTAAACCCCAGGGACTTCTGGGGGACCTCTCGGTACGCGAACAGGAGACAGGGAAGGAGGACATCCCATTTGCGCCGGAGGGGTTCTTCTAGGCCCACGATCATCCCCTTCAAGGTCTGGTTAAACCGTTCCACCAGGCCATTGCCCTGGGGATGATACGGGGTGGTGAATTTGTAGGACATTTCACATTGTTGCCACAGGGACATCATGTACTTGGAGATGAAGTTCGTGCGCGATCACTCACGACCTCGCGGGGGAAGCCTACTCGGGAGAAAATTCCCATCAGCGCCCAGCCCATCACGGGGGCTGTCACGGTGCGGAGGGGAATGGCTTCGGGGTATCTGGTGGCATGGTCTACCAGGACCAGGATAAATCGGTGACCTTGGGAGGTCCTGGGGTGCAGGGGTCCTACTATGTCGATCCCGATCTGCTCAAAGGGGGTGCTGACGACCGGAAAGGGCTGGAGGGGAGCCATGCGCGCGCCTCCACTCTTTCCACTAGCCTGGCACATGGGGCAGGACTTACAGTGGGTCACTACATTTGTTCGCATTTTGGGCCAGTAAAAGTGAGTGACTAGGCGATCGTAGGTCTTATCTTGGCCCAAGTGTCCCGCCAGGGGTACATCATGGGCCAGACCCAGGAGGAAGTCTCGGAAGCGTAGGGGTACCACGAGCACCCGGCCTGACCCTAGCTCCGCAGACCTCTGTCCGCTGTACAGGAGGCCATTCTCCCAGTACAGGGAGTGAGTCCCAGTTTGGTCGCCCCAGCTTGGGCCGTGGCTTGTCGTCGGAGTCCGTCCAGGGACGGGCAAGTGGCTTGCTCCTGACAGAACTCCTCTCGGGAGGGGCCCCCCTCATGACGCCACTGCGCCAACTCGGGCAGATCATCGATCTCAGGAGGCTGTGCGGCCTCGGGATACAAAGTCGCTGGGTCGGGAACGAGTTCGCCTTCCGGGGAGAGGCCTTGGGGCTCAGCCCGATCTTCCCTATCTTCTTCTACCGGAAGGTGGTTGGGAGGCTCGGCAACGACCGCCCCGATGGGGGGTAGTCGAGCGGACATGGATCGAGTGGTGGCGCACACCCACTCGGGTAAGCCCATCATGCCCAGGTGGGTCTTACGTTCTACCTGTCTCCATGGGGAACTTTTTAGGTTGTTGCCCAGGAAGACAGTCTATGGGTTGGGAGGCCCTGACAGCGACTCGTAACTCTCCTGTCACTCCCTCCCCCCCCCCCCCCACACCCATTTGAACGGTACTAGGGCCATGTTGCAAAGACTCTCCGTGTTGTCAGCGGAATATACTGGGCATAGGACATTCGAAATGATCTGGTCCTCCCTGACTAGGTGGCTGAGGATACCTGTGATACTTGCCCCGGTGTCACGAAGAGCTTCCACCCGGTGGCCGTTCACCTTCACTAATTGTCTGTACTTCTTGGTATTATCGGGCAAGGGGGCCCCAGGGATCATCTCTCGTTCTCCTAGGGAGACTAGGGCCATAGCGGCGGGTTCCCACTCTTCGGTGTCCTCCATCTCCTCCCCTAGAGCTACATTTGCTACCTGCCTGGCTGGGGGAGCTGTTGCAGAGGGCCGCGGGGTCATGGGACACAGGGGGTCACTGGCGTAATGCCCGGTTTGTTGGCATCTGTAACAGGAAATCGTGACCCGGTGCCCACGGTTGCCCGGGGGAGCGGAAGTGGCTGTGGCTGGGGCGGTGGCTGGTGTGGTCTGGGTTTGGCCTCTAGGGGGACTACGCTGGGGTCCTGACTGGGAATCCCTCTGTCTACCTTAGTTTCCCCCACCCCTCTGGCAGGGAGATCCCTGACTGTTCTTGGGGGGGTCTACTACGGGACCCCGGGGACCCGGGTATTCACCCAGCGATCAGCCTCCATGGCCAGCTTCCTCGGGTCGGCAAGCTTGCTGTCGAGCAGATGCTGGCGAAGTTCCACAAAACAGTTTACGGACAGATGTTCCCAGAGCATGAGGTCAGTGAGTTCCTCCATGGTGGTCACTTTGCTGCCCTTGACCCACCCGTCGAATGCTCTGCTGAAAAAGTTGACGTACTCCACCCATGTAGTCCCAGGAATCTTCTTGCAGTCCCGGAACCGCTGGCGGTACATTTCTGGAGAGAGGCCGTATCTTGACAAGAGGGCCTCCTTCATTTGGCTGTAGGAGTTCTGCATAGAGGAGGGTAGGTCGAGCAGAGTGACTCTCCCCTCACTCAGGAATCGGCTCCACAGCCCAGCTCTCCAATCTTTCTGCGGGACTTGGTGGGAGGTCATGGCAACCTCATAGGCTTTAAACCATTGCTGTATGTCATCGTTCTTATAATATTCTCTTACCACATCCTTGGGGATGTGGACCTTTGGTTCTGGTGGGGGAGCCGCTTCTCGGTTTCCCATAGTTCGGTTGTCTTCGCTCCGGGCCTTGAGCTCGATCTCCTTCAGGCCGCGCTCGTGCTCCAGCTGGAATCTCTTGTCTTCGTGTTCTCGTTGGAGCTTCTTTTCCTCCAACTCTCCTTGGACTCGTAGTTGTTCTACCACTAGTCTCTTTTCTGCTAGCTTCAGTTCACACTCAATTTTGAGTTTGGCCAATTCGAGTTCATGATTGCGGGTCCTTTCTCGGTCCGCTAGTTCACCGGAGGAGAGGCCCCCATCCGGGAAGCTGCTCGGTACCGGAGTGTTGCTGCCTCCTCTTGGGTTGGGTTCAGGTTCGGTCGGTCGTTCTGTTCCTCCTCCTGACGGGGGAAGGTGGTCTTCGGACTCAACCCAAGTTTGTAGAGCTTTTTGCAGATATTCCTTGGTGTTTAGGCCTGTGGTAGCGATTCCTCGTTCCTTGCAAAATTCCTTCAATTCTCTGTGCGTGTAATCTTCTAACCGTTCCGGAAGGAACGCAGGGCTTGCATCACTCTCAGTGGTACCCTTGTTACTCTTCTCTGCCATCTCTGTTTGGTTGTGCGTCAGCCGCTTACTGTACGATATCTAGATTTACGGACTCGGATCCCGTCGCTTGCCACCAATGTTAGAGTGCCGGTCTCAGGAGGGGACAGATTTTGCACCTGACCCCCCTGGGACCCACCTCTCGTAGGAACACAGCCGAGTACTGGCGGGAGACCCTCAGGTCGAGGATCTCGAATCTAGAATTGTACGCGCTGCGCTAGCACCACTTCAACAGAGAGACACCACACTGGAGATTTTAGAGAACGTATTCTTTATCTCTTCAAATAAGAATGGATCTTTATGATCCGCAGAGTATTACGTACAGGCGAGCCGGGGCTGAAAGAGTCTTGGCAGGAATAGGGTAGCGGGACAGTCTCAAAGTTCGAGGTATCCGGCGCACAGCTCTCAATCCTCGAGCTGGGGGATACGGGATGATCTTGGGTCCAGCCGGACCAGGGTAGTCTCTCGAGCCGCGATCGAATCAGCAGGGCTCACGGTGATCTTTTTGGTTGCAAAAGGAGCCGCGAACGAATCAGCAGGGCTCAGTGGTCTTCTTGGTTGCAGGGAGCCGCGAACGAATCAGCAGGGCTCGGCGATCTTTTTGGTTGCAGGGAGCCTCGAACGAATCAGCAGGGCTCAGAGTTCTTAGCGTGGCGAAGGAGCCACGACAACGTCAGCAGGCTCGGTGGTCTTCTCGGTTGCAAAGAGCCGCGAACGAATCAGCAGGGCTCAAGGGTTCTCCGGATAGTAGGGAAGCCGCGACCAGGTCAGCAGGGCTCTCGTAGTCCAGGATACAACTGGTCTGGTCGGCCCAGAGCCACGCCTGATAAAGGACTCCCTTTCTTTGATGTCCGGAGTCCTCGCAGGCGTAGGTCTTAGCACCTTGGGGCTGGTTGTTGGGGGTTCCGCCTCGGCGGCTCCTTTCATCCTTTGAAGTTGGGTCTGGGGGATCCCAGACACTCAGCAGGCCTGGAGCCAGCCCTCAGGGAGGCCGGATGGGTGATCGAAACTCACCTTCGAGGGGAGGTGGAAGGTGTGACCAAGCTACTCCTCCCTCTCTCGCTCACAGGGAGCGCTCTACCCCCTGGCTGGGAATGGCGCCGTCGGCCGAGGTCGGGCTGGGGCCAGGGCGGCCATTTTAGGTGCAGGGACATGGGCCTCGGCCTCGGATGTCAGGAAAATGGAGAACGAGGACGGAAAGCCCAGGGTCGGGGAGGTGTACCATGGCGGGAAGGGTAGGTGGTTCAGGGTCTGGTGAAGCTATCTGGTTCAGGGGTGACCACGCCACGAGGCCGGGTCCAACAACCACGACCAACAATTCCCTAAGGTAGATGAAAACATGGCAGCGAGAAAGAAATTCTGGGTTAAATAAAACCCTTCTCTTTCGTTGCCACCAGTATATAAACTTTAGTCGCATGATCAGAGTTTAGATCAGCTATGTTTCATACAAGACACAAAAGAAGCAGAAGGCATTAGAATGTGCTTGGAACTAAAATTACACCGATATAGAGTGCAGCCTCCCTCCAACCATCTGCCAGGCTAGTTAACTTTCCAGGGCCCACATATAGCCCTCTACCAGTCACGTGGCATGGTGAAGGCTTTTTGTCAATCCTAGCGAACAGCACCGGGAATCTTTGTGCTTGTAGGCAGCTGTTTACAATAATGAAAGTGGAAATGCATTCCCAGCAGGCTCATATATATGAGAATCATGCTTCGTGACTTGGTGCCAGTTTATAACAGATATATCAACAGAATACCAAAATCCAGAATGCACTCAGATACATTTAATCCTGGCACGTGACTGACTCTGCCCAGCCCCATCAACTTCTCAGATGGAATGGTGTGTCAGAAACTCTGGAGATCTCCCAATAGCTCGGTTGCCTTGGCCTTAACCTTCCAGAAACTCATTTCACATAGACAAAACTGGTATTTCTATAAAGCAAACGTGGCTATTCGAATAAATGATTAGTACTGGGCTGGACAACCTGTGCACCAGGGCCCGACGGAGGGCGCATGGGTAGCTTCTTCAGATTATCCATAGTTTCCTAATCAGAGCAGAACCATCTCTGGAACACGTGAATCATTCACGTGTTCCAGAGATAGTTCTGCTCTGATTAGGAAACTATGGATTATCTGAAGAAGTTACTCATGCCCCCTCCTTCGGGCCCTGACCCCACGGCCGACTCCCATTATCTGAAATTAGCACTGCACTGACCCGAGCAGGGATTAGCGTGTGCCCGCGACTGTCACGGCCAGCATGACGGGAGGGGAGAGGGGATTGCGAGGGGGGATTGGGGGGGGGGGGGGGGTTAATTTAATTTAAATTTTAAAAAAAATAAGGAAAACTTACCTTGCCGGACTCCTTTGTTGCGCCTCCCGCTCTCTGAAAACAGCAAGCAGTAACAGGCAGCCTTACTCCTTCCCCTAAGCCAATCACAACGCTGCAATGGCAGCGTTTTGATTGGATAGGCCGACGTCCGTACAGGCGTCTTTGGGGAGGCCGTATTTTTTCCTGCCGGACTGCGCTGCAGCCTACATGAAGAAAACGGAGAGTGCTATGACCGGTTTGGCCGGCCCTGGGGCCGACCAAACAGTCAGCGCCCATAACATTGGGCTAGCCACTCCTCCCTTAACCACCCCCACCCTCCCGCCCCCAACCAGGGAATCAGGCATACCCTTCTGCTGTCTCGCAGTCCGAGAAGCAGAAACGTAAAATGGTTACCACTTTACGTTTCTGCTTCTCTCACTGCGAGAAAGCAGTGGGGTAACGCCCGACACCCACGTTGACAATCTCAGTATCACCTTTGTGCATATCTGCTGCTGTTTAACCCGCTTTACTAAAATTCCCTTTTTTTTAAACTCCCTTACCTATCAATCCTCACACCTATTGTCCTAGCAGTCATGGTAGAGAATATTTGAAAGTACTCTAAAAGCAACCCAATTTTCATTTCTATCCACATTTAAAAATAAATACAGACAAGAAAATAAATGGTTTTCTGTCTGTATTTATCTGTAAAAATCAGTAAAAAGGGAAAACAGGGAGCCTTATTTATAATATAGCTGCAGTAGAAATAGATATAAATAAAATATTTTACATCTGTTGGAACAGGCAGTAAAAGAAACTCGCCATCGTCGTTTATGAAAATGATACGGGTGAGTAAAGATAAACATAAGGAGATGAGTAATATTATTATGCGGGAGACTTTGCCCCTAATTTAGTATTAAAAAATCAGCTTATTAACGTCCTAAAAAGCTGTGAAAGAGTATTTTTTATACAAACCTTCAATAATACTGACTATAGGAACATCAGGATATAACAATATATTTCAATATTTAGATAAATTGCCCAATCTGATATTGTGATTAAGCATATTAAATGTTCAGGCAAGGTTGATCCGTAACTTTTTGATACTCAAATTCTGTGATAAGATACTTACAAATAAGGAGTGTTGCCCCTGTTTACTGAATTACAAATGTACTTTAATTCGTGTATTAATCAACTTTGGATTGTGCTGTACAATGAAATTGTGCGGAACAAAATATTTATCTCAATCTAGGGATGACAGAAGTTTGCAAGTGTGTATTTCTTGAAAAAGCACCAACTTTGCTCCCTTGTCGTACAAATATTTTAGCAGTGCGTTCTTTTTAACAGTGATGCAACTTCCCTGTGCAGTTAAAGTCAGGAAAGAATCAGCAGTGGCTGCAATTGGGTGAATGTGCCACTGTGGTTGCTCCTTAGCAAGGGGGCCGGCAAGGCTCACGAGTGGGGTGGCGGGCGCACAGGGCAGGGCCTCAGCCGCTGGCTGCATTAAAAAAAATAATGATAAAAGTAAATAAACCTTGCTGCCGCCGGGTCCTCCGTCTTCTCTCCTGCTCGCCTGTGTCCGACTCCAGGTCAGAACAGGAAGCAGGCAGCCAGGCTCCCACCACTAAGCCAATCTCAACGCTATGGCCTGGAGAAGGGGAAAGTGCGCATGACTGGTTTGGGAGGCCCGAGAGAGCCGAATAAACAGTCACTGCGCACTCAGGTGTGGGCAAACCCCATCTCTCCTGCCCTGTAAGTAGAGCAGCCCTGTCGACCCACTTAAAGTTATCACCATTTTATGTTTTTGCATCTCGCACTGTGAGAAAGTAGTGAGGCGACTCTCCTCCGCCATGTGAGTGAGTGAGTGAGTGAGGGGAGACTTGTACCGCGCAACTTAGCCCAAGGGCATCAAGGCGCCAAACAAAGAATAAATATCAGAATAACGGGTCTCAGATCACTGGATCCAGGACTACGAGTAGGCCTCTCGAAAAAGCCAGGTTTTCAATTCTTTGCGGAAACGCTACTTAGAGGGTTGTCCTACCAGTTCGGGGGGGAGGGAATTCCAGAGCTTAGGTACTAAGGTGGAAAAAGCTTTACCTCCCCATCTTGCTTTTGCAAATCTAGGGATTTTTGGTAGAAGACCGGAGGGCTCTATTGGGGAGGTAGGGAAATAGGAGAGACCTAATGCCCTCTGATCCAGAGCCATAAATAGCCCCAATGGGCAAGGCAAAGAAGCTTAAAGGAGCTCCTGGACTGGACAGGCAGCCCGTGAAGGTTTTTCCTGGCCAAGGAAACCGAGGAAAGCCTAGGGAGATTGAGGACCATCCTGCCTGCGTCGTTCTGAACCATCTGTAGGCGGTAAACAAGGCTCTTGTTCATGCCCACATACAGTGTGTTGCAATAGTCCAGTCTAGAGGAGACGAGAGCCATTGTGGCCTGCTTCCTGGCATCAGGAGAAAGATAGCGGAGGAGCCGCCACTGCTCCTTAGTGTGATAGGATTGCTAATGTCTGGCTGAGAGCTTCCATTACCCACAAAAGTCAGGAGGCTCCAACCTCCGTGCCATCTGAAATTCCCTTAATCTCTCTACACAAATGTCGAGCCCAGAGATAACACAAATGTTACCTTGACTTATGTGTACACTGCAGAGGTATAAAAACAACAGAACAAAACTTGAAACAGAAGTGCATACTTGCAACTCCCCGTATCAAGTGTTGGGTTGATCTAGCCGGCTTCCCACCAGTGGCGGAATGAAGGCATGCCGTGTGGAGCTCAAATACTGTCAAATACAGCCAGGAGCAAGAGTCTACAAGCTGGGGCACATTGCTGCATGCACGCTACCGTATAATAAAGGTCAGAGGATTGTTGTCTGTCACCTTTAACTGAGTGCCCCGCCCACCGAATTTCAAATAAGGTAACTCGATCTACCACATAAGTCAATATGGGACAAGGCCCCAGCCTTCCTGCCCGCGCACTGGAGACAACACGGTACATGCAAACAAACTTGTCCGATGACGCCCACGCCCCATAGCTCCTAATACATTATCATTTGTACACAAATCATGTTTGCATGCCCTTCTAGTGTAAACGTTTGTATGTTTAAACTTCTGCTATTGAATATATGTAGATGAAGGAGAACTGGTGTTATGGATAGGTAACTTTTCTTTGAAACATTCTGGAATTACCTTTTTAAGTTTCGCCTGCACAACGCTTACGCTGTGTTTGTACAATCCCTTGTATTTAATATATCTTAAAAGAGGGCTGTTCTCAGTTCCCGTTACCAAATGACTGTGTCCATCTGCTGTTGTGTGGAACTTTTTTTTTGGTTTACTTTCACTTGCTTAACGCATTGAAACAACTGTGTTACTTTCCTTATCTTTTCATCGTGACGCTACCGAGAAGTATTTATTTTATCTCTGCATGTTGCGTGGGCTTAAGTTCTTGAATGATTTTATGACATTGTTTTCGGCACTTACATTAGTGTTCCTGTAAGAGCCGTGTAAAGATCTCACTTCACGCTCTCCCCATGTTTGAAGAACTGGACAACACTGCCATCTACTGGTTCATTTTATTAATGAATATAAAAATAACTTCTAACTGACACTTCCTTGCCTCTTGCCATTCCTCATCTTGCATTATCTGTATATTCTCTCCATCCTTTTTCTTTTTTTTTGTACTTTTTTTTTTAAACAATTTTAATTAAAGCTTGAAAAAATATACAGATAATACAAAGAAGTAGTAAGTCGTGGCATACCATACGCAAAAAAAAAGAAATTTAAGCAGAAAGAAAAGCGAAAAAACAAACATCCATAAAATCCAGATCATATACAATGAAGAAAGCAAGAGACCATAGACCAAGGGCATGAACAGGGAAACAAAAGAACAAAGGGCAGGGAGTTCAAAAAATGAATTGTATAACTCAAGGATAAAATTCTGCTTTTCATAGCCTGAGCCAATCCTCCACTGGAGCCCAGATCTTATGGCCCAACTCACACCTCCTTCTACCCCGCCTCAAATAAACTGAAGACTCCAGATTGTAAAGAGCGAGGATCCGGTATATCCAGTTAAAAAAAAGTGGGGGCTTCCGGGCTAAACCATTCTGACGTAATACACAACCATATTAAAAACATAGTCATATACAGAAAAGCAGAAACATGCCTCGGCCTATTGAGCAGGGCAGTGCTTTCACCTCCCATTATCACCATCTCTGGCGAAATGTTCACCGGAATATTGAGCGTGGAATTTATAAAACACTCCACATCAGATAAGAAGACCCCCAGCTTTGGACACGAGAAAAACATATGTATGTCGTTAGCGGCTAGGGACCCACATCTGGCACAGCAGTGACCATTACTACCCCCAGCCCCCACCCATTTTGAGATTTTTGCAGGCGTGTAATCAAGATCTAATAGTGCCATGTAGCTTTGGGTGCGTAAGCTTCCAGATGCTAATGCACAACTTGCCAGCTCCAGTGCCAGACTTATGTCCATCCCAGTCTTGCCCAGCTTGACCTGCCATTTGGCTTTCTGTAATGCAAGGTCGTCCGGAACATCGGATAACAGATGCTGCTAGACCTCCTTTATTTATTTATTTATAAAGTTTTATATAGTGCGAACAAGATGCCGAAGGATATCAGAGTGCTTTACAAATGGTCCGCTTGTGCAAAGCCTGACCCTTCTTGGCACAGTTCGAGTAACTTGATCTTATCAAAAAGGATAGGAGCTTTTTACTGCATTTTATCTATAAAGCCTCTGATCTGTAAGTATTTGAAAAAATCGTGAGTATTAAGGTGAAACTTATCCTTTAAAAAGGAGGAGGAGGCCATTTGTCCATCAGAGCCTAGGTCACCGATGGCTCCCAACCCGGATGACAGCCACCTGAAAGTAATCTGGTCTTGAAAAATGGCCGGCAGGAGTCGAGCTGCAGTAAGGGGGTATAAAAATTGATATTAGGAATTTACCATTTATGATGAATCTTGCGCCAGACTGAGAACATAGCCCCAATAACCTTGAACTTCATCTTCTTATAGTAACTCGGCTCCAAAATCCATATCAAGACCCTCTTGGCAGCCTCTCCCAACCCTAGTTCATAAATAGTGGGTCTACTGGAAATCGGGACCTCCGCCCTATCACCAAGCAATGGCAGACCCGGATGTTGGAGCATAGCCGACCAATAATATAATAAAAGATTCGGGACAGACCAACCGCCACGGTCTCTGGAGAGACACATCCTTCTAGCTGCCCTGCTGGACGGCCGTACCCCCAAAGAAATCAGTAACAAGTCCTTTCAGCTCTGGCCAAGCTCTGTTGTGAAAACTCAAGTGGGATGGTCCTAAATAAGTACACGAACTTTGGGAGGACCAGCATTTTAAGGACGTTACAACGGCCATATAAAGAAAGGTGTAAATTGTCCAGTCTTCCCAATTTAGAATTCACTGATTCAATAACTGGATGGAAATTTAGATCTGGAATATTAACGACTTGGGCAGTGATTTTAACCCCTAAATATGTTGCTACTTGGATAACTGGAGCTTGAGAGGGGCCCATAGTAGAAGTTTGAATAACCTGAGTTTTGGTGACATTGAGCTTGTAGCCAGACAACCGGCCAAATTGCTCTGCTAAGATCTTTAAAGCAGGAAAGGCAGAGGCAACATCCCCAGTTAAGACTACAATGTCGTCCGCATAGGCCAGCGTTGTGTACTCTGTACCATTGACTCTTACAGGCAGAATATCCAGAGTGCCTTCGATCTTACTAAAGAAGAGATCAATGTAGAGAGCAAAAAGCAGGGGCTAGCAGGGACACCCCTGCCTGGTACCCCTGCTGATGTTAAATGACGCTGACACGAGGCCAGAGACGCGCAAGGTTGCCGCTGGAGAAATATAAAGCGATTGAACAGCCTGAATAAACTTAGGACTAAAACCTTTCCAGCGGAGAACTATCCATAGAAACCTCCAGACGACCCTGTCGAACGCCTTCTCGGCGTCCAACAGGATTGCTCCGAGGGGTGAGTCAGTCATTTGGGCCCAGTCCAAAAGTGCGATGACCCGGTGGACATGAATCGACCGTGTCCCTGCCTGGAATAAAGCCATGCATTACCAGAGCCAGTCTAGTAGATTACATTTTGGAGTAAATTTTGTCTGTGTTTATGAGGTAAATGGGTCGAAAGGAAGAGGGGTCCAGCTCTGGCTTGTTTTTCTTCCAAAGAGAACAATCGTGGTTTGATGCCATGAGTCCGGTATATTACCCCCCTGTGCTGCCCTAAAGACTGAGAGGAGATCCTTCCGAATCTCAGAACAGGACGCCCTGTGAAGTTCCAGTGAAATGGCATCAGGGCCGGCGGCCTTGCCATTCGCTAGTGATTTAATTGCTAGCTCAACTTCCTCCCACTCTATTGGGGCAGACAGATCCTCATTTTGTTGGATTGTAACTTGGAGGGTGTCAATGTCCAGAAAGAAATCCCGGGCTTCGGGCTCAATTTCAAGACCAGAATTCTCCTCTGTATAGAGTGTGTTGTAAAACTCAAGGTAAACACCCAAGACCCCCTTCTGTGTATCATGAACATGGCCCTGGTGATCTTGGATCTTAATAATACGATTAGCCAGGCTTTTCTGCTGGAGTCGTTAGGCTAGGATTTTGCCAGATTGTTTTCCCAAATTCGTAAATCATTGTGCAGTACTGCAAAAACGTAGCCGCCAAATCCTGCCCAAAGAATTTTAAGAGTTTGGACTTGATTATAGCGACAGATTGCTGGCTTTGACCTATATCAAGACCCTCCTTAATTGTACGTGTTAGTTGCACCTCTGCGACCCTAAGCTCCTCAATGCGCCCTCTAGTTTGTTCTTGCATAGTTTTCCGTCGAAAGGCTGAGAAACTCTTTGTTTCCCACCGTACTGTGTCTCCCAAACTATACCACTAGAGGCAGTGCCCCTATTAAAATTTAGAAACTCGATTAGCCAGTTCCTCATGTGTTCCTGATAGGCCTGCTCCAACAGTAATTTTTTGTCGAATGTCCAGACCCTAGGGACACTAGGCCTACAAGAAAAGGGACATTCTACGATCAAAGGATTATGGTCAGACAACATTTTTTGGGGGGACAGAGATGGAAGTCGCCTCTGCGACCTGATCCGACATAAAAAAATAGTCCAGGCGGACCATTTTGTTATGGGGGCAAAGTAGTATGTGTAGCCATCTTGAACTTGATTATGCTGATACCAGAGGTCGGTCAGACAATGTGCTTGGATCAGTGCTTGGAGAGCCCTAAAGACCCTGGGTTTCTTACCCGAATATTTTTGTGCCCCAGCTAAATTAAAATCCCCTGACAAATTAATATTCATATCTCCATATAAACAAATGGGATGTAGCCATGACGCTAATTCTAAATTCAGAAAATGTAATACTTCCGGATCATCTAAATTTGAACCTTATATTGTGCAAATAGTTAGAGGTCTACCATTAACTACTAATTCAACTATTACCCATCTACCTGCACTATCCTGACTAGCTGTACTACAAGATCCAACCCCCGTCTCAAGAAAATAGCCACCCCTCTAATCATAGAAGTCTGGCGGAAACATCCAATTAAATCAAAAAACCTGGGATTCTCAAATAATCACGTTTGTCCTAAGGCACGTGCGTCTCTTGTAAGCAGAGTATTTATATTTGCATAGCATGGACAATTCTCGAGAACGAGGCCCTTTTTTTGTCATCATTAAGACCGCATATGTTCCAAGAACATAAACACAGTTTACCCTACCCCATTTAATTTCTGAGAAAAACCTAGTCCCCACAGTATAACCATAGCCATTTTAATCCAGCCTTCTGAGAATGTACAAAGCCTAGTGATGCAGATACCAAAATAGATGCCACGACTATACCTGAAATTCAAGCCTTTTTTAGCCCCCGAACCCTACCACCTTCCCTCTTCCCCCCCTTTACCACACTCCCCACCCCTAAACCCCTATACCCCCACGCCCCCCTTGTAAGGCAGCAGGACTGAGGTCCTTGTGATCGAAGAACTGGTTCAACCCGCTCTCTCCTGGTAGCCTCCACCAATCATTAGCCACAGCATGGGGGAAAAGGAAGCCATAATATTCCCATGCAGTTGGCCCACACCCCCACTTCAGGACCCTAGGACTCCCGGAAAAGAAAGAGCATTGAAAAACAGATATTAGAACCTAGATTGAATTCAAAAACTCCTTGGCCTGGATTTAAGAAACAAAGAATCTGGTCTGGCCCTGATGGATGATTTTCAGTTTGGAAGTAAAAAGTAAAAATGCTTGAGCTTCCTTTGACTGGAAAGGTGCTATTAGTTGGCAGAGCTGCCACCTCCGCTCAACAGTTGCTGGATAGAAATCAGGTCTAACAAAGAACTCGCAACCTTTCCCGCCCCTCTTCCTGTCTGGTCTGGATAAGTCGTAAATCTTCTCCTTAGCTAGATAGTTATTCAAACAGATTAATATTGCACGGGGCTTACCATCAGTCTGGGCAGATCTCTGCCTTTGCTTAAAAGGGAAGCGATGTGCACGCTGGACTTCGAGTCGCCAGTTCCACTGCTTGACTTCCGGAAACGCCTCGGTGAAAAGTTCCACAACAAACTGCCTAATGTATGAGCCTTCAATCCCTTCTGGGACTCCCAGAACCCTGAGATTGTTCATCCTGGCCCTGTTTTCAAGGTCTGTAAGTTTCCAAAGCATGTCCTCCTTTTGCGTTTTGATAAGATCTGTGAAACCCTTCTGAATGGCCAAGTCACCTTCCAAGGTAGAGATCCTCTCTTCAGCCTCAACGATTCTGGATGGAATGTCAGAGCATGTTTTGGCCACTCTAAAGATAGAATTTTGCATCCTCCGACACGCGCCCTGAGTTCGCACACTTTCTTGCCGGGTTTCTTCGCGATGGGCCGTAATGGTCTGATAAATAACCGAGAGTGTCATCTCTCCAGGGGGTGGCTGAGAGGGATTAGCCCCATTACCGCCCCCTGAGTCTATGGGGTTGCCCATCAAACCAGATTGCGTGGAGAAAGAGTAATCCCAGGCTAATGAGCCCATATTCTTTTTTTTTTTTTTAGAATATTATTTTTATTGCAGATACACAAGGGGCCAGTATACAGTCTGCCAACGAATCTCTGTGTACATCGGCTGTTATTTCCTCGCACCCTGAAGGATACACGGCCATTCAGCCCACACCCCGGAGGTCGGGCGGGGTGCGTTGTTGGTGTAGTAGTTTCACCCATGATTGCCAACCGTGATCAGTCTTAGGCTTCCCAAGTTTCTGCTTTTTCTTTTTTTGTTGTAAGTATTGAAACCTTCCCCCTCCCGCCCCCCTCCCTTGTCCCATGGTGGTCAAACATTGAAAAACTCAAGTTAGGATTCAGCAATATACAAGTAGATTACAAAAAAATATCATTTTCGCATACCTTCCCGTCCCTCTTCCCTCCCACCATCAGCCAGGTATATACATTTGTTCAGAGCCTGCTGTAACCAGTGACCCTCTATTCCTCGTGCGGTCGAAAGCATGTCCGTTCTAATGAGCCCATATTCAAGCTTGACAATGAAGCCCCCTGTTCTCAGACAGCCTTCCGGACTGTGCGGGGACCATGAGGCGAAGCTTCTGACCTTAATACTTCATTGGTTCGCCAGTCACCTAAATCACTGTCATCATCAGTCCAATCCTTATCTAGACCAAAGTCCTCCTCCTCAGATGAACCAGTATGCTCAGACAGAGAGTAAAATTTGTCTCCGCCTTCTGCATCCCTTGTATTTCCATTGAGGTTTGCAACAACAGTGTGATAGGCCTCTTGGCCCGCGGCACCTGAAATGATACTACTTTGAGGAGGCAATCCGTCAATCCTTTGATCAAAAGGAACTCCAGAATGGGTATTCGGCACATTTGGTACTACAACTGCCAGGATTCCATTGGATGCAATTGACTGAGCTACCATGTTGGGAGCAGGGTGAGCAGATTTGGTGTTATTCTCAGCACTGACAACCCCGCACCTCCTTGCTCTGAAACCCGATCGCAGTCTCGGGCCGGTGGGCCGCTCCTTCTGTGGGGATCTCACTGACACCAGGCAGAACTGGCCCCGCAAGAGACAAGGCAGGATCAGCTTTTCCCGCTATTAGAACGCCCGTAGATTTCAAGGACGCTTGTGCCGACTGACCATGTTTATTTTTAAGTAATTGTAGCGGAGTCTTTGCAGCGGAGTCTTTGCAGCGGAGTCTTTGCAGCGGAGTCTTTGCAGCGGAGTCTTTGCAGCGGAGTCTTTGCAGCGGAGTCTTTGCAGCAGAGTCTTTGCAGCGGAGTCGTTGCTTTGCGGGGAGGGTCTGCCTGGTTTTCGCTGAAGCCGATGCCACTGGTCCCGCTGGTCCCTCTGCGCCGGCTGACTTCACTGGACCGGCGCCGCGGACTGCAGGAGCGCGACTCACCGCTGCTACTGGGTTCTTCCCCTGTGCCTTAGGAGGCATGATGCTACACGGAAACCCAGGCGGGCGAAACAAGGAGTGGTGACCGGGGCACCGAGCAGAAGAGGAAAGCCACATACACAGAATCCTGCTGGTGAGTCGGTTCCGAAATAGCGATAGTCCCCACAGCATGGCCATCAGAAACTTTGGTTTAAGTCCAGTTAGGAGTCACACATAATTTTCTGCTCCAGGAGCCGTAATATTCAGAGATCAGGCGAATAGACCAGGAGAGAGCGTCCACCCAGCTCACTCGGCCGAGTGACCGGCCGCCATCTTGCCCCCTTCGTATACTCTCTCCATCAAGTGATTCAACAGACGATTTTCGAGCAGGGGATGTTCTGTCACATCTTCCTCTGTTATGGTGTAGTGCAATCAGAGCTATAGAAATAATTCTGCCGCAAGCATCTCCAATTATGTTGCTGGGTAAAAGGACTGCAAGGCATTTAGTCCTCATTTGTCTCTCATCTTGGCTATTTTTGGTTTGCTGACCTACTTCATGAATATTTCTATCCATAATTGAGTATTCTGGATTGCTTTCTTTTCCATCCTGTGCCAGTGGTGGTCCTGCCTATCTTAATACCACCTTCGTTGGAGAGAGCAGGGATATGAGTGTATTTCCCCAAAATCGATAGTGCCGGTATCCCTTCTGGCCTATTGCAAATCTAGCTATCTTAAGAGATGCTTCATTCTGATCCGTAAAAACCCAGTCATTGATTATTCCCAAATAATAATTCTGCACATTAGTCCGGGAGATTCCTCCATCATAGACCCCTTAAAGAGGATCTGCAATGAGATTTTTGGCGTCGCACCCTCCCATAGGAAATCCTGGAAATAGTGAAGTGCGTTTTTAAGAACAATTCTGGGAGCCACGCGGGCACTTTGCAAATCCATATGCACACTTTCCAAAATATAAAGAAATTGAGAACATTCTAACATGTTATATAACACTACCCTGCCCAGTATAGACCGAGGGGGGTCCACCGGCCTGCAGTCCCCGCCAGGAACGATCAAGCAGCAGTTCTTAACTTAGCACCAAAAAGCCTCTTTTCATTTCTTGTTGCAGATATCCTCAGATATGTGAAGCTTTCTGCATATGCTAAGTGGGGAAGTAGTGTTGGTTGTGGATAGAGGGAATCTCAGCAATGTTGATTCAGTCTTCTTACTGTGATATCGCCGGAAAGATTTCCACGTAATCTTAATATTGTTTTTCAAATTAATTTACCTAGACGTATTGTGTTTTCTGCAGGCTGCCTTGATGGTTTCGCTTATCTGGAAGTATTATTCGGAACCAGTGACTGTGTTACCAAGCAGATGGATAGCACCCTTGGAGCGCTTAGTGGCTTTTCCTACGGGAGTAGCAGGTACAAAGGAAGATTTGTTTCCAGTATTTGATAATATCAACACTTGACCATCACGTGCTTTTTGTATTTCTGTATGATTGTGAGGTTTTCTGATAGTGTTTAAGTGCCTTTTTTGGGTTAGTAACGCTATATAAATACAATAACTGTCAACTCGGATTTGCAGAGCGCGGTTAATCACCTGTGAGGGTTCCAGGCCCTACACAAATAATAACAATAACAGACATTGGCGGTCACGTTTAAATTCTGATAAAAGGTGCCCACCAACATGGGCAGTTTTAGATTTGACATAAGTAGTTACAGAAAGTTATGTTTAAATACCGAGTGCAGCTTGGCCTTCATGGCAGCATTGGGCAACGTATTCACAATTTGCTTAAGGGAGTAACAGATCAATAAATGTCTTAACTACAACTTATTCAAATAAATGATAGTGTCTCATTAGATAAATTAATATCAATTTGTTTTAATGGATTTATAGTAGGATTTAAAATTTGCAAGACTACATGAGTATGAAGGTTAAATGAGGCAGTAGCCTTCGGAGTCTCAGTTCTTATCTGGAAAAAGCCTCGCTGTCCCTAGATTGGGAGTTTCCTGGCTATGCTAAGAAATGATGGCTTTCCCTTTTTGCATCAGTTGCTCTTAAACCCTAAAGAAATCCCCTTCGAGCAGGGTGAAAAGGGTTATTCTTGCCTGTGCGCTTTTAGAGTATACAAGCAAAGCTCTGGTTGGCTACACAACTGAAGAAGTCTAAAGCTGATTGGCTGGACTTTCACTGAATCACTTACATTTTCGGAGCGCAATTATGTTGTTAGCTCTAGAAACAAAACTGCTGCTGGGTAGTGGGAGATAGTGTGCGCAACAGCCAGCCAGAAGTAGGCCCCAGTAAGTCACTTACTCTTGCCATGGGGATCAAAAGATGCTCGCTATTTTATTTTTTTAGGAAACTGAGGTTTTCCATGCTGGTGTATATGATACTTATTGTTGTATTCAAAGGTGGAGGCACTGGTGTTGACCCGGCAGCAAATCAACACAGGCAGCAGGCCGACTTCCACCTCTGCTATCACAACATACCAGTCACCACCCCAAGGGGTTGTTAAGGACGTAGATTTCAATAGTGCAGTAGGGTCAATGGCACTGGTGCTCCTGCGTGTAAAGGGCCCACGGACCCAAATACTGTTGGTCTTTCACTATCAACCAGTAGATGGCCACCAGTTTCCCTTGCTTTCACCGTGGCCGATGACATCCTTGCCAGGGGTTGGACTGGCCTATAGAGTGATCTATGTATTGCAACAAGAGAGCAGGAGGTCCATCTAATATAGCATGTCCTCCTTGATATAAAAAATACTATCACACGATGAATGCAATCATTTAATAGTTTATCGGGTCTTTTGTGAAGAAAAGGGCTAAGAAACACAATGCTCATTATATTGGATGAAGAAGCCTCGCCCACACTTTTATGGCATTCATTGGCTACCGCATCCCAAGTTGATAAGATAATACTATAAGGAAGGCATCAAGCTTAGTGGGAGGGAGTTCAAAATGAGAGTGACTGGATGAACCAGAAATCCAGATTATTACATAAAACTACCGCTGTTTAAACCCATAGGAATTCCTTTATTCAAGAGTACGTGGGGTAGGATTGAAAAGCGAGCACATTGGATGCACCTAGAGAGAGTTATGTCTCTGTTGTCCTGCAAAGTGCCAACATTTTTCAGCCCATGAACTAGCTCGTAAATGGTCTTGTGCTTTTTATCAGGGCATCCCTACTCTAAATACTTTGTGTACTCGTATAAAGGCTAGAATAGGTCTTACCTTGACAGGCAAACGTTTGAGTTACCCCTCTAAGTTAGAGTTGGTCAGCCACCTGATTTTGGTGGAAGAGGACACCCTTGTAGATAAACATACATCAAAAAGTGTATCCCACGTTGAGCATCTTGGAAATCCCATTTCTGTCACATACTAGGCAGCTCTGCACATTCTACTGAAGAAAATAGGACAACTCTGAAAATAGATTTCCTCGCAAAACATCAATATGAGGCTATGTTGAGACAAACTGACTAGCACTGAAAAATACTGGAAAGGGATTGCACTGAAAGCAAGCCAAATGCATCTGTTTGTTAACTGTCATATTATATTACCTACATAGAAAGAGTTCTTCGTTAAAATAACCTAGCTAGTACTCTTAATTTTGTGCCACTTGAAGATCTGACCCTTCAGTGAGACTTTTTGAATTTAAGTTTGTTTACAGTTTATACAAACATCCTAAACACACTTTTTTTATTATTATTAAATCTTTATTTCGACATGTATGTCATAAAAGCAACACGTTAAAAACAACATTAGAAATGATAGAACACTGATTACAGAATAGGGTCATTTAAGAAAGAGGGGCTAAAATTGCAGATCAATTAGTCCTTGGACGCTATGCAACTGAAACCAGATCATTATTCCACTTTTTTCCTTCTTAGATTCCACATTGCCGCCAGGAATTTAGTAACCCCAAACACAATCCATGGCGACAGGTCAGTTTTTAGTATTCGGAACGAATCGAGGTGCTGCCTGATGCCCAAATTTCTGCAAATAGGGACAATCCAATTCTTCCTGGGAATCTTGTATAGAGGACAGAAAAAGACCATATGTATCTCGGACTCTAGATCAGCATTGCACCCAGGGCAGTTTGCAGGCGCATCCTGCTTCCATCGTGCTGATAGGGCTCTGAGCGGTAAAGAGTTATATCTCCACTGGAGGTACAGCTTTCTGTGACTACTAGGATTGATAGCATCCAAGGCAGGCTCAGGTTTATAAATGTCCTTATGCTCCAAAAATGACAGTGTTAGCGACCCTATTTTGGGGTTAGATAGGTGTTCGGCCAGGTTTTTTTGGTAGTATGTTCTCACCAGTTCCTGCCGGGATATCCCACAGCATGCTTCTTCAGGGTTCCTCCATACTTGGGTCAGGCCCAGTCTGTCAAACTCCTGCCTGATGTATTTTAACCAAGGAATGTCCCAACTATTAGGTAGGTGTAAAAGTTCTGATAGTTCATTCCTATAGCTAGACAATTCCGGAGTAGCCCAGAGTCGTCTCCAAAAAGTAAGAGGTTTCAGACCTAATTCCTCCTTAATAGGTCTCAGGCCCAAGTCCAGTCTAATAGGAAAAAGGGGCGAACTCGGCGGTAAAGATAAGAGCTGTCTGATAAACATATTTTCCAAGGTACTGAAATTTGATTGACAACTATGCGCCCATAACTCACCCCCATAAAAGACTGCCCCCCGTGCCTGCAGCTTATAAATTTCAAGGGGAGGCGAGACAGGTTTGTCATCCTAAACACACTTTACAAATCAGCAGTTTTACCACAGATCTACAACTCAACATTAGCTAATTTATCAAGTGCCATAATATTGATGAAATCACAAACATTTATAAAAGCAATAATCTTACCCTCATCAAATAATTTATTGAAACACCTGAGAAATTTAGCAGTGATAAAGATGTCTATATTTTACAAATAGCATTGCTAACATGAAGGACATGCTTCAATGTATCTGGCTCTTGCTCACATTCTACACCATGTGGACCTCATCTAAGTGCCAAACCATTTCCTCCCAATCCCATAGAGTCTCAGGGGGCTATTCACAAGGGTAGTTTATGATTGTGAGCTATTTACACGTACAAGTTTACTTTTACACTTTGAAGTAACTGTACTACTTTAAGCAGTTCACAAAAGCCAAGTGTAAAGTTACTCAAAAGTGTAGATTTATATGTCTCTGTCACCTGAAAAGGGAGTGGAGCCACATTTTCAAGTGTAAAGTTATTACTGACAAAAAGAAGTAGTAGAATGCCCAACACCTCACATGGCTAACCACTGATACTGCAACACCCTCCCATATAAAATAACGGAGGCAGGTCCTTTAACTAGAACCCAGGTCCTTTCTTGCAGTAATAACTGTAGAAAAGCAGTTTGTGGATAGGAGTGTGCTTACTTTTTTGTAGGTGGGTGCATGTTCTTCCCTAACCCTCCCTTAACCACGTATTACTCCGCCCTAAATCTCTCCCCTTTAGTTGTAAAGGTTTCCTGGTTTTCAGGTACTTCCCCTATCCCTCCCGTATTTACCACTAAAATTTATACTTTGTCCCTCATTAGGATGTCGGTCAGAAAGCCTCCGACAGCAGGTCGGAGGCTTTCCGACTGACATCCTTGGTTTGATTCCGACCGCCATATTATGATTATGGCGATTGGAAGTCACACCAGATGGGCATTCCGGCTGGCTTCTGCTGTCGGAATTATGATGTCCGTTTCAGACAGGCTTTCCATATCAGGCTTTGGGGGCCCCTAGCAGGGCTCCCTTTCTACCACAGCCTCTGGTTGGGGGCAGAGGGGGCACCTATGTTGCCTTTCTGTAAATTCCTGCAGTGTGTGGCAGGCACCCTTAGGTGCTTTCCACAGGGTGTTTGGATTCACGCAGACTTCCATTTCTCTGTGGAAGATTGAGCTGCTGCCGGTTGTTGACCACCACACAAACTCCCTTAGGGAAACGGGAGTCTGCGACCACACCATGTGCGGTCGCATCGTAATTGCGGTTTTGGAACGCCGACCCAAGGTCGGTCGGTCTCAAAACTCCGACCGACATCCTAAAGAGGGCCTTAATGTTGCAGAGACTCCACAGTCAGGGTAGAGATCTCTGCACAAAAAAGATAGGACAGACGAAGTTGTAGACCTCTACTGGTAATTTATGAATAGCATTTTGTAGTACATTTGTAGTACTTTTGTAGTATTATAAAAAGTACTGAAAAGTGCACCTTGTGAATAGGCCCGTCAATGTGGCCATATCAGAAGATTTCTTAGGAACCGAAAATGTTAGTTTATATAAAATGAATGAATTGTTAAAGCTCTTGGAATAGCAAATAAACCTTTTTAATAAACTGGTAGAACAAGTATAGCCAATCTGGAATAAATAAAAAGTCAAAGCTGACCATTCTCTAAAATGTCAATTCTTAGCAGGGGCAAGATCTCTGAATTTAAGAGTATCAAGTGATATAATTAAGCTCATATAGTCAGTCGTATATTTGACGTACTGCTCATATTTGATCTTAGAAGTGACTACTTGTTTTTTCTCAAATCATTTTATTGTTTTTAATTGAGATAGCACACCAGAAATAATACAAATATTTAATACCAGATTCAGATGCTGGGGTTACAGTTGGTATTATCAAACTAAATATCCAAACAAAACAACACAATGTGGCCTAATGGCTAGAGCGGTCGACCTGGTTCGAGTCTCAGCAGGGACGCTCAACATCATGTGATTCTGGGAGATTAATTTAATCACCCCGGGCCTAACAAAATGAATGTATCAGTCTGTAACCCAACTGGTTTTTATGTAAAGAGATTTGATGATACCTTTGGGACGAGTTTGCGCCATATAAAATCCTCCCCCTCCTCCCTCACCCCCCGTCCCCACCCCTCAAAATGTGCTGTTAAAAGATACAGTCTTGATAGAAATCATGTTATTATGTTTAGCCAAACTATATTCATGCGTCCCTGGAAAAGGGCCTGATTTAGAGGTTAGCATTTGGGTTTCTCTGTCATGTACGTGAGGGATAAATTGTCCTCCTTATTACAAGTGCATAATATCCTATGGCACTTGTAAGAAGGCAGATTGGACTTCTGTCACATTTTTGACAGAGTAGCCTGTCCACCAAACATTAAATCAGGCCTAATTTTGTATATGCCGTACCGTTTTTATGTTCGGATTATATTTACTCTCCCTTACCCATGGTCTTGTTCTTCTTTTTCCTCTCTCTTGTTGGTTCTGTATTTGGTGGTTACCTCTCGAATTGTAACACAGATGTACTTATTTGTAAAGAAAATCAAACGTGTTTGTTTAAAAACTACGCTAGTTTTTATCTGAACTTTTATTGGCACCAGAAATCTTTAAAAACACAGATAATATAGCAGTACAAGTATAACAATAATTTGAAGAATCCACAGACAAAGTAAATTCATGACATATGCAGGAGGTGGGGACACACACTTTGTGTTCTAACATGCTGGTGAAAGTACACCCCTGTACAGTGATTGAGAAGTAAGCTTGTCGATTGCAAAGTCCTAGCTTGAGCTCCAGGGACTAGCAGCACATTGAGAATCTTATTGTATGTGGTGGGGTAAAAGCAGATCTAAGAAGTTAGCATGAATCTTGTTTGTCAATCTGCCACTGGATTGTTGTTCGACATTGAAAGCAGTCTGGATCAGGTCAAGTCCCTAGGTTCTAAGGATGCTGCTTGTGTTTGTGCAGATACTGAACTTTTGGTGCCTTGTGGATCCAAGCTGCACCTCTCACACGAGCCCAACAAGGTGGAAACACACCTGAGGTTGCTTTTGTGTCCATGCACGGGGAATATGGTAGTAGTTCAGCTTAGACTGTCCATTTTCATCAAGACTAATTTGTATATGGTCGGTCCTGGACTATATTAGCTCCAACAATCTATACAAATCGTGGATTGGAATGCTACCCAGTTGGTGTGACTCTAGTGAGTATTTCCATCCATACCTTGTTTGCAGTCTATTGATTTGTGGTGAGCCTCTCTTGTTCGTTAGTGAGTGAATAGTATCTGTAGCCTTTGGCCACAAAACCGACCACCTTTAAAATAAGCTTGCAATTTTAAGTGGATTAAGTCTCATATTAGTCGAACTGAAATGTAGTGCAGGAGCCATTATTTTGTACATTTGGTTACTTCCCTTCTTTAATTGCACAGATAATCTAAAAAGAAAAGATGGAAGAGGGTGTTACCAAGTGTCAAATGGCGGTGGTCAATTAATATGTTGATTTGTGTTCCAGTGACAGACAAAACAAGGCAGCTGTGGGCTCCTGCTCACAACATACTTTTTGATCAAGCAAAAGTAGGTGGAGGAACTGGAGCACCACGTAAGGTTTGATCCCGGGATCTGTGTGAAACAGTGGCCCTCTGCAAACAAATGAACGAGAGGATTTCCCCCTATTTTTTTTTTTTTTTTGTATTTATAGAGCGCAACACTCATCCCAGGGGATAGCAAGGCGCTTATACCAAAACTGAAACTCCTACGGACTGACATTGATGTGAGCATTAAAATTTAGGAAAAGGGTAAGTCTTTAATTTTTTTCGTTACAGGCGGTAGTTAGTGGTAAACCTTAGGTCAGGGGGAAGCTCATTCCATTTTTTCGCTGCCAGGTGGGAGAATGAGCGACCACCAGCCCTTACTCTATATATGCGTTTAGTTCTAGCGAGGGCAGGCTGGAGTGAACGTAAGTGCCTTGTAGGGACGTAGAATTCGATCTTCCCCTGGAGGATGGTAGGACCTGTCTTATGGAGGGCCCTATCGGCGTGGCCAAGCAGCTTGAAGACCGCTCTCTGGTGCATCGGCAGCCAGTGCAGTTTCCTCAGGTATTCCGAGGCAGATTCAAGCTTGCCTTTATTGCAGATGAGTTTAGCTGCCGAATTCTGCAGTACTTGTAGACGTGTGAACAGATGCTCGTTCATACCCACAAATAACGCATTACCGTAGTCCAGGCAACTAACCAGCAAGGCCTGTGTGACGGAATGTCTGCAATCCAAGGGGATCCAGGGGAATAATCTGGCGAGAAGTTTCAGGATGGCGAAGCCTTTACCGCAAAGGACTCGCACATGATCCTTCATGGACAGCGCGTCATTCATAATGACACCCAAGTTCCTTGCGTGTTGTTTCGGGATGGGGGCCATACCTAACGAGGGTGGCCACCACGTGGCATCCCACACACGTTTGGCACCGCCAAACAGAAGGATCTCGGATTTTCCGGCGTTCAGCTTCAGGCAGTGTGAGTGCATCCACTGGGCCATTTCCGAGAGACAATTGTGCAATTTGGATTTAATAATATCCGGTTTTTCGTCCAAGGCCACCATCAGTTGCGTGTCATCTGCGTAGGAGCAGATGCCAATGCCCCACTTCCTTACAATATCAGCAAGAGATGACATATAGACATTAAAAAGGGTGGGGCTTAATGAAGCTCCCTGGGGCACTCCGAAACTGATGGGGCTGGATTTAGAATGGAATTGTCCCATGTGTACTGCCTGGGTCCGGATGCTCAAAAAAGAGTGCCGCCAGCTTAGTGCAGTGGATTGGACTCCCTTGCTATGAAAGATGTCCAACAGACAGTTATGGGAGACTGTATCGGATGCCGCTGACAGGTCAAGCAGTATCAGTGTCACCGCCCCACCTTGGTCGGTGGAAGACCTGATACTGTCCGACACTGCCAGCAGCGTAGCCTCCATACTGTTATTAACTCTGAAGCCCGTCTGAGAAGGATCTAAGAGAAGATTTGTTTCCAGATATCTGGTCAGCTGTCCATTGACCAGCTTCTCCAAAACCTTGGAAAGGTAGGGGAGTTGGGGCGATAGTTTTCAGGGTTAAAAATGTCTGATCCAGCTTTTTTTAGAAGGGGGTTCACGGACGCGTGCTTCCAAGTATCCGGAAAGGTTGCGGTTCTTAGAGATTTGTTAAAAAGTTGTGTAATCAGGGGACAGAGTGTGGAGGCAAATTTTGAGAACACAAAGTGGGGACAGGGATCCGATGGGGAGCCAGATTTTACTGTGCTCATTACTCTTAGAACTTCATCCGTTGTGAATGGTTCAAAGCCTTCAAAGGTCGGTGTAGGTTCTGAAACTAGCGAATCTGTCGCAGTTTTGGATGCGGTCTCTATATCGAGGGGTTTTCCTGAGTTATTGGGGGGGTGTTGGGGAGTCAAGGTAGAATAGATTTTCCCTATTTCTTCGGTGAAAAGAGATTTTTTTTATTTGTTCACACGCCTCGACCGAGGGAGCAAGTGTTTGGGAGATGCTTGATGGTTTACTGAGCTCCTTCACTATTTTAAAGAGCTCTTTAGCTGAATTACAGTTGTTGTGGATGCGTTGGGAGAAATAGTTCTTTTTTGCATTTTTTAAGGTGAGATTATACAATTTCCGTTTGAGCACATAGCTTAGCTTGGATGCACGGTCTTTGGACTGCCTCCATAGGTGTTCTAGTTTTTGACACTCCCTCGTAAGGTCTTTTAATTGAGGGGTGTACCATTTTTCCATATGGGATCGTTTCCTGGATATCCGCATGGGGCTAGTTTATTTAGAATTTGAAATATTCCAGAGTCTAATGTAGTTACATCTGAAAATACAGAGGAGTCATCCAGGAACTCGATGGCGGGAACAGAGTGGTGACTCTATAGTAGTTGGAACCTCATGAATGACCAAGGTCGCAGAGAGGAATAGTAGTGAGGCAGTAGGACTGAGAGAGGTATCTGTGCATCCAATTGTAGGACCTGTCAGTAGGCGAGCCACATCAGAGTGACTTGCAGAGCTTCAAAGGCACCTTGTGGGGTAGGTGGAGGAAGAGAAGGCCAGCTTAGCACCAGGTGACATTGGCATTCCGTGCAGTGAGGGTTCAGAACCGAGTGGGCAGCCCAAGTCAGTGCACAAAGACCCGTGCTGGATCAACAGAGATGGCTTCTGATTGTCTTGAGACACAGCAGCAGATGGGCCACAGGCCGAGCTACAAAACCAGCAGAAGTGGACCCCAACAGGCTGTGGTATCCAGATTAGATGGCGGCTCCAGGAGCAAGCTGTCTACTGGACCAAGTAGGCAGCCAATCCCTGGGAAAGCAGAGAAGAAGCCTGGATGCTTTCTGAGCAGAGGGAAAGCCATTCATCGACCTTCACAACCACTCAACACAAAGCTCAAACAAACTAGGGGCAAGCCAAGGATGGAGAGCAAAATCCTGGAGTTATCACCTGCATTGGCCCAGGGTCTCAATAGTACCCTTTGATGGTGAAAGAAAATTGCCTCGAGTTATTTGACTCACCACATGATGGGGCACAGGTGTGTTGGAAGATCAGTGATGGGTGAAAGTGTCTTTAGGAAGTGAACCTTTCACTTAAATTTGCTTTACTGCCTGCGGAGGGAAGTGTGGAGAAGAAAGTGCAAAAAATGAAAGACAGATGCAGCCGCAAATCAATCAATCAATCAATCAAGCATTTATATAGCGCACTACTCACCCGGGGGGTCTCAAGGCGCTAGGGGGGGGGTCCGCTACTGTTCAAACAGCCAGGTCTTGAGCTGCTTCCTGAAGGCGAGGTGGTTCTGGGTCAGGCGGAGGTGGGTCGGGAGGGAGTTCCAAGTCTTGGCGGCGAGGTAGGGGTCAGGACCTTCCCCCTGTGGTGGCTCTTCGGATGCGGGGGACGGCGGCGAGGGCGAGGCTGGTTGATCGAAGCTGGCGTTTTGGAGCGTAGAAGTTGAGGGGGCTGTTGAGGTATCCTGGGCCTTGGTTGTGTAGGGCTTTGTGTGCGTGGGTGAGGAGACGGAAGGTGATTCTCTTGTTGACCGGGAGCCAGTGCAGGTCTCTCAGGTGTCCGGAGATGTGGTTGCGGCGGGGGATGTCCAGGATGAGTCGTGCTGAGGCGTTCTGGATCCGCTGGAGTCTCTTCTGGATTTTGGCGGTGGTTCCGGCGTAGAGGGAGTTGCCGTAGTCCAGACGGCTGGTGACGAGGGCCTGGGTGACCGTTTTCCTTGTCTCGGTGGGGATCCACCGGAAGATCTTCCGTAGCATGCGCAGGGTGTTGAAGCACGACGAGGAGACGGCGTTGACTTGTCTGGTCATGGAGAGGGAGGAGTCCAGGATGAAGCCCAGGTTGCGTGCGCGATCTGTCGGTTTGGGTGCGGTGCCCAGAGCGGGGGGCCACCAGGAGTCGTCCCAGGCGGAGGGCGAGGAGCCCAGGATGAGGACTTCCGTCTTGTCTGAGTTCAGTTTCAGGCGGCTGATCTTCATCCATTCGGCTACCTCTTTCATCCCCTCGTGTAGGTTGGCTCTGGCGGTGGCGGGGTCGTTGGTGAGGGAGAGGATCAGCTGGGTGTCGTCGGCGTAGGAGATGATGTTGAGGTTGTGCTGGCGTGCGATGGCTGCGAGGGGGCTCATGTAGACGTTGAAGAGGGTTGGGCTGAGCGAGGAGCCTTGAGGAACGCCGCAGATGACTTCGGTGGCTTCTGATCTGAAGGGGGGAGGCGGACTCTCTGTGTTCTTCCGGCGAGGAAGGAGATGATCCACTCCAGTGCCTTCTGGATTCCGACGTTGCTGAGGCTCTTCACTAGGGTGCGGTGGCAGACAGTGTCGAAGGCCGCGGAGAGGTCCAGGAGGATGAGAGCCGCTGTTTCTCCGTTGTCGAGCAGGGCTCGGATGTCATCGGTTGCTGCGATCAGGGCGGCCTTGGTACTGTGGTTGGCCCGGAAGCCAGACTGCGAGAGGTCGAGGGATCCGTTTGTCTCGAGGAAGGCGGCCAGCTGTTTGTTAACGGTCTTCTCGATGACTTTTGCAGGAAACGGGAGCAGCGAGATGGGGCGGTAGTTCTTGAGGTCGGTGGGGTCGGCTGATGGCTTCTTTAGTAGCGCGCTGAGTTCGGCGTGCTTCCAGCTCTCCGGGAAGGTGGCGGTGTCGAAGGAGGTGTTGATGATGTCCCGTAGGTGGGGTGCGATGACGGCGTCGGCCTTGTTGAAGACGTGGTGAGGGCAGGGGTCGGTCGGGGATCCGGAGTGGATGGAGTTCATCGTGCGGACGGTGTCTTCGGTGCTGATCGGGGTCCATCCGTGGAGGGTGGTGGTGGGGGGCTGTGGTTTGGTCGTGGCATGCGTCGGTTGAGTGCTGAAGCTGTTGTGTATGTCCGCGATCTTGTTGTGTATGTCCGCGATCTTGTTGTGGAAGTAGGCGGCGAGGGCGTTGCAGAGGTCTTGTGAGGGGGTGATGTTGTTGTTTCCGACGTTGGGGTTGGAGAGCTCTTTGACGATGTTGAAGAGTTCCTTGCTGTTGTGTGCGTTGTTGTCCAATCGGTCCTTGAATGCAGTTTTCTTGGTGGTGTGGATCAGTTGGTGGTGTTTCCGGGTGGCGAGCTTGCGGGCGGTCATGTTGTCTGGTGTAGGGTCTCTGCGCCAGGCTTTCTCGAGGGCTCTGCAGTTCTTCTTGGAGCTCTTGAGTTTGTCGGTAAACCATGGGGCTTTCTTGCTGCCGGGTCTGCTGGGCGGGGTCTTCAGTGGGGCGAGGTCGTCTGCGCAGTCGCTGATCCACTTTATGAGGTTGGTGGCCGCTTGGCTGGAGTTCTTTGCGCTGGTGGGTGGGTTCTTGCTCAGGGAAGTCGCGAGCTGGTCGGCTGTGATCTTGTTCCAGCTTCTGCGTGCAGCCTGTTGCTGGTGGTGGTGGATCGTGGTCCTACTGAAGCTGAAGTGGACGCAGCTGTGGTCCGTCCAGTGGAGTCCGGTGGCGTGGCTGAAGGCGATGTCCTTGCTGGATGAGAAGACGGGGTCGAGTGTGTGTCCGCAAAGGCAACACCAGCTGGTGTCCAAGGAGGCTATTTTCTTATCTTACATTGAAGTCCATGGCACGCTAGCAATGCCCCTGGTCAGGGCCGGTTCTAGGATTTTCGGGGCCCTGGGCAAAAACGCAGTGTGCGAGTGCGAGGCCCCTCAAAATTTGCATACAGCCTTACACACTCCGAGAGATCTGTTTGCATCTCTGTAGATTACCCTGTCCTCGAGCGCTTTTTGTACAGACCGCTCCTGGGTTGCAGCCCCTCCCTCTCAGCCAGCACCTACAAGCACCTCTCAGCAGCTCATAATGGGCTGAATGCGCGAGAGTCGCTTTTCAACAGGAAGGTTTAAAACTGCTGCAGGACAATGGGCGTCCTATGGTGCCTCTGAATGGGCAGCAGGACACGAGGCCGGATTGCAGGACAACCCTGCAAAAGGTGTAGCCTCACTCTACCACAGTTGTGAAGCCTAGGGGAGGGACCCCTCCCGGGGGCACAATTGCAAGGAGCTACCTGTCTCTCAAATTAGATAAGCAGGGTGTGAGAAGTTGGCCTGATATTCAGTGTTCACTATTCTAGTGATCACTATGTATCAGTCCAAACAACCCTTATGGTGATTGGTTGTAAGTCAACCGATAGACCAGCTATCCTAGTAGCATGGACAAGAGCAGTCTTCGGGCTAAACTCTAGAGGGCGTGTTAAGCCAGCTGTTATACCATCACATATACCCCTTGAACACCAAGTGAAAGGACACCACACAAGTGTTATGAAAATAAACAGTGTATTTATTTAGATCACAACAGCCCAGTACTCTTTATGAGGACGGGGTACTAAGCACACAACAAAACTCTTACGAAAATACTTTAAGTTGCACAATTTACACAAATGCCCGAGGGGCACGAAAAACCATATACTATGGAAGTGGAATGCGAAATTACTAGCAGGTAAGTACTGGACTAATAGGCTTTGGAATCGCTAGGACTATGTTACTGAACCTTCAGATTACTAGTAGGAGGCCTAGGGGACTCGGGTGCAGAGTGTGCACTCTCACGCGGGATGCGGGACAAAGTCTATGGGAGCTAGTAAAAGCAACGTTAGTGTTCTCGGGCGAACCCGATAAGGTAGGTCGAAAACGACAGTGGATCTGGACCCTTGGATAGTGAGGCTATGCTGGGGCACCGAAATGCCGAAGTTACCTAGCCCAGGGGCTGCGGCTGCATAGGTCTGAAAAGACGTCGGGAATCCTCGTTGACGAACCAGGAGCCTGAAGAAAGAGTTGCTGGCAGGCGACCAGTGAAGATTGTTCGAAGTGATCCAAGCCTGGATCGAAGATGGATGACACCTGAAAGCAGAGGGGACCAAGTTCTTAATCACTAGCCAGTGATCAGATGGGCACCAGGATGGCACCGGATGGTAGTCACCTCGACCAGGTGAGTGGGCGACGCTGGGCTCTGCAGTCTCGCGGACCAGGAGGCGTTGTCGGCGACCAGGATGGAGGTGCGAGCAGTCCCACGATGGTTGATGCTGTCGACGTCGCTGGACCCAGGATTGGGGCAACAAGTCTTGGCAAATTCAAGCCCACGCGGTGGACTCAAAATGGCGTCTGGAGTGGACCAGGAGGGTCCGGGGTGCTCCTCTTTTGGAAGGGAGCAAGGGCCAGTCTGGAGCAACCAGACCAGCAGTGGTAATGTCGTCGGGCGTCGTCGGGAAGGCCACAAGCCAGCGGGCTAGTAGCCAGACAACGCGGTGAGCAGCAAAAAAGCAGAAGGGCCCCACGCAGATCTCGTGGATGCTGGGGGACTGGACTTCGGTGCTGGAGCTGCTCAGGGTCGGGGCTTCTTCTCGGACCCCAAAGCATTCACCAGAGGATCCCTCGGCGGTCGTGCTGGATAGAAGTCGTGCAGTTCTGATGATGGCCGGTCCCTCGAGGTTTCGTCGCACCTACGGTTCTCAGCTTAGCTGTAGAGGTAGGTAGAGGTCAGAGGTGCCAGGGAAGCCGGGTCTCGTCGAGCTGGTCAGTCGGATTCCTGAGGAAGGACGTGCAGCAAACCGCTGAGTTCTTAGATGGTGCCTGCGGGTGCAGGGTGACTACTCCTTAGCCACAGGGGAGAAATCTTAAGAAGAAGTCGAGAGTTCCTTTCGTAGAAAGTAGTTTCTTGATTCAAAGATGATCTAATTTGGAAGGGTCCCCGCTCCTGCCTTTATCCTAAAGAAAGGGGTGGGTACGCGACTAGGTCCTGCCCTAGGGGTGGGACCAGGAAGGGGGGTGGTTACACCCCTCTCCCATGCCGGACTTTCCCCAGGCCAGGGGCTGGTGTGCCCCTGGAACTGGTTCTAGCCAGCGGATGCGTAGTGAGCACCGGGGTGCCACTTGCAGTCACCTTCCTGTAAAGCCCTGCCTACCCAGGATACACAAAACCCTGTCTGGGATGGTGCTAGCACCGCCCATGACAGGAAACCCTTTGTCCAAGCTCCCCTCGCTGGAAGGACTCCCAGCTGCAGGGGGTCAGACTCGTGTCAGTGGTGGCAGCATCCATTTTGTGATGCTGAGGCTTGAGTTAACTTTAACCGGGGTTCAGAGTTACCTACATGTCGTGTCCCTCTAGAAGGGTGGAATGCTAACCCCGTCGCCAGAATTGGCGAGGGGTTAGTATTCCAATTCGTATGACACCTTACTCGACATGTTTTGATAAAGCGATACCAAAGATAGCATTTAACCGCGAGGATTATAATGCACTTAAGAGTATATGGTATGCGTTATCATGGAACAGCTATTAGGACTTGGTTCCGCAAGCTGCAAACGGGGTCAGCTCATGCCAGAGCACCATCTCACACGATTTCAAGCACTCTGCCTTCAGGATTGTCAAGGCCTGCCATAGGAGTGACTGATAGGAATCTGTGTGTCCATTTTTAGGGTTAGATATAGGTATACTATATCTAAAGCAAAGGGTGATTACACCACCTTGCCCCAGCTGTCGTGCAGCCAGTTGTGTCAGATTTAGATGGCCATCCAGGGGTGGCATAATACATGCTTCAGCCCCTGGTAGGCCCTGGGTACACCTATGCCCTGAGTTACAGGGTCTGATAAGGTGGCCCAGTACCAATTGGATAATGCACCTAAGGTACACGTGTCAATTTAGTGAGAGAACAGCTAGGCTGTGGGTCTGATTAGCAGGCCCACAGCCAGAGAAAGTCGTAAACCAGTGAAACAAAAGCAAAAAATCTGGGTGATCATAGGATTGCAGACCCTACTCTCCTACATGACCCCCCCCCCCAAACTTTGGGACAATAAACTTACCTTGACCAGGTGAGTCTTCTTGCTCTAAGTGGAAATACCTGGAGAGCCCATCTGCATTGCCATGATCAGTGCCAGGTCTATGCTCCACTGTAAAATCCATCCCCTGTAGGGAAATGGACCACCTAAGCAGTTTGGGGTTTTCACCCTTCATCTGATTTAGCCACAAGAGGGGCTTATGGTCGGTCTGAATCTTGAAATGAGTGCCAAACAAGTATGGCCTCAGTTTCTTCAGGGCCCAAACCACAGCAAAGGCCTCCCTCTCAATAGCTGACCAATTTTTCTCTCTGGGGGTCAGCCTTCTGCTTATAAAAGCAATGGGCTGGTCATTACCATCAAAATTCAGTTGAGATAGAACAGCTCCCACACCCAACTCAGAAGCATCTGTTTGGACAATGAATGGTTTGGAGTAGTCTGGACTCTTGAGGATAGGTGCTGTGCACATGGCCTGCTTTCGGTCATCGAATGCTTTTTGACAGCCTGCTGTCCACTGAACCTTCTTTGGCATTTTCTTACTTGTGAGTTCATTAAGTGGAGTCACAAATGATCCATAATTTCTGACAAACTTTCTATAGTAACCAGTCAGGCCCAAGAAAGCTCGAACCTGAGTCTGGGTGGTTGGAGGAGCCCAGTCCCTGATTGACTGTATCTTGCTCTCCAATGGCTGAACTTGGCCTCCACCTACAAGGTGGCCCAAGTATACAACCTGTGTCTGCCCTATCTGGCACTTTGTGGCCTTGATAGTGAGGCCTGCTGCTTGCAGTGCCTCTAACACTTTCCTCAGGTGGACCAGGTGATCCTCCCAGGTGGAGCTAAAGACAGCTATATCATCAAGATATGCTGCACAGAAGTCATCCAGCCCAGTGAGAACATGATTCACCAGCCTTTGGAAGGTGGCAGGTGCATTCTTCAAACCAAAGGGCATTACCACAAATTGATAATGCCCACCAGGGGTAGAAAATGCTGTCTTGGGCTTGGCATCCTCAGCTAACCTGATTTGCCAATACCCAGCTGTCAGGTCAAATGTACTTAAGTAGTTGGCAGAAGCCAATCTATCTATAAGTTCATCTGCCCTTGGTATTGGGTGCGCATCAGTCTTAGTGACTGCATTGAGACCTCTGTAGTCTACGCAAAACCTCATCTCTTTCTTACCACCCTGGGTGTGAGGCTTTGGCACTAGAACTACTGGACTAGCCCAAGGGCTATCTGAGGGTTCAATGACTCCCAACTCCAACATTTTCTGCACTTCTGTTTTGATGCAGTCTCTAACATGATCAGGCTGCCTGTAGATTTTACTCTTAACTGGCAAGCTGTTACCAGTGTCAACCTCATGGGTACACCAATTGGTTTGACTGGGTGTTAGAGAGAACATATGCCTGAAGGATTGAAGAACTTGTTTGCAATCCTTCTGTTGATGTTCAGAGAGGCTGCCACAAAAGACCACACCATCTACTGATCCATCATCAGGATTCTGAGTGAGCAGGTCTGGTAGAGGGTCACTCTCTTCCTCCTGTCCCTCATCTATGGCCATGAGCAAGCTCATGTCTTTCCTGTCGACATATGCTTTGAGCCTGTTCACATGAAGCACCCTGTGGGGGCTTCTGGGAGTTCCAAGGTCCACCAGGTAGGTGACCTCTCCCTTTTGCTCAAGGATTGTGTGGGGCCCAGACCATTTGTCTTTGAGTGCTGCTGGGGCCACTGGCTCCAACACCCACACCTTCTGTCCAGGCTGGTATACAGTCAGGACAGCCTTTTGGTCATGCCAGGCGTTTTGAAGTTCCTGGCTAGCCTCAAGGTTTTTGGATGCCTTTTCCATGTACTCAGCCATCCTGGAGCGGAGACCAAGTACATAGTCCACTATGTTGGTTGCAGGCTTTTTGAGAGGTCTCTCCCATCCTTCCTTCACCAAACACAGAGGTCATCTTACAGGATGTCCATACAAAAGTTCAAAAGGGCTGTAGCCAACCCCCTTCTGTGGGACTTCTCTATAAGCAAATAAAAGGCAGGGTATCAGGACATCCCATCTACGCCTGAGCTTTTCAGGTAGTCCATGAATCATCCCTTTTAGGGTCCTGTTGAACCTTTCAACAAGCCCATTGCATTGTGGATGATATGGTGTAGTGAATTTGTAGTTGACACCACATTCCTTCCACATTGCAGTCAAATAGCTCGACATGAAGTTTGCACCTCTGTCAGAGACAACCTCCTTAGGGAAGCCCACTCTGGAGAACACTCCAACTAGGGCTCTTGCCACAACAGGTGCTGTAGTGGTCCTAAAGGGAATAGCTTCAGGATACCTGGTGGCATGGTCCACCACCACCAGTATAAACTTGTGCCCTGATGCTGTCTGGGGTTCCATTGGACCAACAATGCCAATCCCCACTCTTTCAAAGGGCACCCCCACCACAGGCATTGGTATAAGGGGGGCCTTTGTTGTGCCACCTGACTTACCACTGGCTTGGCAAGTGACACAGGAGCGACAAAACTCCTTGGTATCCTCATTCATGTGAGGCCAGTGAAAGTGTGAGACAATTCTGTCCCAAGTCTTGTTCTGGCCTAAGTGACCTGCAAGGGGAATCTCATGGGCCAAGGTGAGAAGGAAACCTCTCAGAGACAAGGGGATGACCAGCCTACTGGTTGTACCAGGCTTGGGGTCTCTTGACTCAGAGTATAGGAGTCCATCTTCCCAGTATACCTTGTGGGCACCTGTGGCGTTCCCTGCAGCCTCAGCAGCAGCCTGCTGTCTGAGGGGTTCAAGAGAAGGGCAGGCTAACTGTTCCTTCCCCAGGTCTGCTCTGGAGGGTCCCCCTGAGCCCAGAAATTCAACTTGATCAAGTTCAAATTCTTTAGGCTCAGTTTCCCTCAGTTCCTGTAGGTCAGCCTCCTCTGAGACTTGATCCTCAACCTGGGGCAAGGGGGAAGGCAATGCCTTAACCCTCCTGCTCTTCTTCTTGGAAGGTGTCTGGTCCATTGTTCCAGGATCCAGCACCTGTTCAGTGGGGCATCTTCTGGCCTGTGACCAATTCACAGCAAGCACATGTGCTGGCAAGCCTAACATCTCCATGTGAGTCCTCTGCTCCACTTCTGACCATTGTGATGACTCCAAATCATTGCCCAACAAACAATCCACTGGGAGGTCTGAACTAACTACAACCTTCTTTTGGCCATTTACCCCTCCCCAGGAGAAAGCAACAATCGCCATACTATGACTGGTAGTGACGTTGCTGGCATTGGTCACCAGGAAATCTGTACCTGGCATGATCTGTCCAGGGTCCACAAAGTTAGGTGTCACCATGGTGACACTGGCACAAGTGTCCCTATAGGCCTGAGCCATTTTGCCATTTATCAAAGGTGTCTGCCTGTATTTGCCCAAAGTATTGGGACTGACATCAGGGGATATGGATATATCCCCTGATGTCAAGGACAGCCTGAGTGAGTGTGCCAACTAAGTTGTCATACCCCTCAGAACCCAAGGTTAACCCACCTAATCCCTTGGGAGGTGCACTACCACTGCTGACTGTACTAGGGGGTGCAGTTGCCTTAGGGGCTGCAGTGGCAGGAGTTTGCCCTCCTTTCTTGGTGCACTCACTAAACCACTGAGTTTTACTTTTACAATATTGGCACCACCTTTTTGACTGGCCTTCTTGAGTCTTCTTCTTCTGGGAAGCCTGCCCCCCACCCTCTTTGTTCTGTTGGGGACCTGTTGAAGACTTCTGGTCATTTTGTTCACCTTTAGTATCTTTACCCTTCTGGTCTGCTTTCTTCTGACCACCCTGGTTCTGGCCCTGGTTCTGCTTAACCCTTGTTCTGACCCATCTGTCTGCCTTCTTTCCCAATTCTTGGGGAGAGGTCAGATCTGAGTCAACAAGGTGCTGATGCAACAACTGGTTCTGACAATTGTTTAAAATCTGTTCCCTCATGATCAGATTGTACAATCCTGTATAATCAATAACCTTACTGCCCAGCAACCAGCCCTCCAAAGCCTTAGTGGCACAATCTACCAAGTCAGACCAATCCTGAGACTGAGTTTTCTGGGTATCCCTGAACAGCAACCTGTACTGCTCAGTGGTTAGGCCAAACCCATCTATCAGTGTATTCTTCAGGACTTGGTAATTGTTAGCATCCTCAGCTCTAGTAGTGAGGAGCTTATCTCTACCTTTACCTTCAAAGGAGAGCCACAAGACAGCTGCCCACTGACTCTGGGGGACGCACTGGACAGTGCAGGCCCTCTCCAAAGCAGTTATCCATTTGTGGATATCATCCCCTTGTTTAAAGGGGGGCACTATCTTACTCAGGTGTCTAGTGTCTAAACTCCTGTCTTTTTCTCTTGGGAGAATGCTGCCACCAGTGAGATCTAACCCACTTAACTTTTGCTCTCTAGCAAAGGCAAGCCTCTCTTTGGCCAGGGCAAGTTCTTCCCTTTTAATCCTCAGATTGGCTTCCCTCATTTTAGCTTCATGCTCCCTTTTCTTAGGGGATGACATCCCTCTATGAGAAGAGGTCTGAGAGCCATTGGTTCGAATGGATCTGTTAGAGCCTCTTGATAGAGACCTAACTCGTCCATTCCCAATGTTAAGTCTGCCTGAGAGTGGCCCTGGGGGTCCCCCAAATCCATTCTCATGCCTACTTAAGTTGGTCCTTGTGAGTCTGCTGACTTCTACCTGACCTGTTTCTGCCTCATCCCCAGATAACTCATCTTCCTCCCCCTCCTCAGCACTGTCTGCTGCCTGGAGGTGTCGGTCAGGGTCACCCTGGGTTCCCTCTAGGGGAGGCATGTTCCCATCTGGATGAGAAGGATCTGTGTTGGCAGACCTCCTGGCATCATAAGTCTCTAAGAGACCAATCCGAAAGGGAATGGTAGGGTTTGAACCCTGTTTTAGCTTCCTGGATGTACAGATTTGTCTCATCTCCTGGAAGCTAAGAGCAGCATATCTGTGGGTGACCTGTGGAGGGTCCACAACCACAAGAGGGGTCTCTGAAGACTCTCCGTGGTTAGACATGCTTCTAGTGTGTTGTAAGTGATGCACCTACCTACACTATTTGTTTGCCTACTGATCCCTTGCTAAGAGTTGTAGTCAAGGTGTGCTAAGCCTTGTTAAACTACAACAGCTGGTTCAGTAGAACTCAGAGTATTCTAAGCTAAGTTATATGTACCTTAACTTATGTGATCTTTCACAAAGATATTCTTAGGATACGTGTGGTAAAACAACAGCAAGCTCAAATCCCAACCGCTGCTCACCAATGTGAGAAGTTGGCCTGATATTCAGTGTTCACTATTCTAGTGATCACTATGTATCAGTCCAAACAACCCTTATGGTGATTGGTTGTAAGTCAACCGATAGACCAGCTATCCTAGTAGCATGGACAAGAGCAGTCTTCGTGCTAAACTCTAGAGGGCGTGTTAAGCCAGCTGTTATACCATCACATATACCCCTTGAACACCAAGTGAAAGGACACCACACAAGTGTTATGAAAATAAACAGTGTATTTATTTAGATCACAACAGCCCAGTACTCTTTATGAGGACAGGGTACTAAGCACACAACAAAACTCTTACGAAAATACTTTAAGTTGCACAATTTACACAAATGCCAGAGGGGCACGAAAAACCATATACTATGGAAGTGGAATGCGAAATTACTAGCAGGTAAGTACTGGACTAATAGGCTTTGGAATCGCTAGGACTACGTTACTGAACCTTCAGATTACTAGTAGGAGGCCTAGGGAACTCGGGTGCAGAGTGTGCACTCTCACGCGGGATGCGGGACAAAGTCTATGGGAGCTAGTAAAAGCAACGTTAGTGTTCTCGGGCGAACCCGATAAGGTAGGTCGAAAACGACAGTGGATCTGGACCCTTGGATAGTGAGGCTATGCTGGGGCACCGAAATGCCGAAGTTACCTAGCCCAGGGGCTGCGGCTGCATAGGTCTGAAAAGACGTTGGGAATCCTCGTTGACGAACCAGGAGCCTGAAGAAAGAGTTGCTGGCAGGCGACCAGTGAAGATTGTTCGAAGTGATCCAAGCCTGGATCGAAGATGGATGACACCTGAAAGCAGAGGGGACCAAGTTCTTAATCACTAGCCAGTGATCAGATGGGCACCAGGATGGCACCGGATGGTAGTCACCTCGACCAGGTGAGTGGGCGACGCTGGGCTCTGCAGTCTCACGGACCAGGAGGCGTTGTCGGCGACCAGGATGGAGGTGCGAGCTGTCCCACGATGGTTGATGCTGTCGACGTCGCTGGACCCAGGATTGGGGCAACAAGTCTTGGCAAATTCAAGCCCACGCGGTGGACTCAAAATGGCGCCTGGAGTGGACCAGGAGGGTCCGGGGTGCTCCTCTTTTGGAAGGGAGC
Organism: Lissotriton vulgaris; assembly: GCF_964263255.1. Lineage (NCBI taxonomy): Eukaryota > Metazoa > Chordata > Amphibia > Caudata > Salamandridae > Lissotriton > Lissotriton vulgaris. The sequence continues at coordinate 1,411,195,918 of NC_141696.1, forward strand.
AAGGGCCAGTCTGGAGCAACCAGACCAGCAGTGGTGATGTCGTCGGGCGTCGTCGGGAAGGCCACAAGCCAGCGGGCTAGTAGCCAGACAACGCGGTGAGCAGCAAAAAGCAGAAGGGCCCCACGCAGATCTCGTGGATGCTGGGGGGCTGGACTTCGGTGCTGGAGCTGCTCAGGGTCGGGGCTTCTCGGACCCCAAAGCACTCACCAGAGGATCCCTCGGCGGTCGTGCTGGATAGAAGTCGTGCAGTTCTGATGATGGCCGGTCCCTCGAGGTCTCGTCGCACCTACGGTTCTCAGCTTAGCTGTAGAGGTAGGTAGAGGTCAGAGGTGCCAGGGAAGCGTGGAGAAGTGTGGCTCCGGGGTTAGAGGCGGCAGACCCGGAAGCTGAGATCGGCCCTGGACCAGGGTTCAATTCCCCGCCTCGACGGGGGTTGGGCTCAATAATTCCACGGACTCGATAATTCTCGCTCCGGTGCCTACTCGACTCACGGGTTCACACTCTGCGACTCTGGGCAATAGCTTGCTTAATCTCCACAACGGCCCCTCGCGGCGGGATGCCTGGCTTTCACCTTGTGGATACCCTGCCGGGGCTATCTCACAGGGGAATACCAGGACGGGTTCCCTAAGCAAGCGCATAGATGCCTGCGATGTGGGCGATTTGCGCTATATAAATACATGTACATTTACATTTACAAGCCGGGTCTCGTCGAGCTGGTCAGTCGGATTCCGGAGGAAGGACGTGCAGCAAACCGCAGAGTTCTTAGATGTGCCTGCGGGTGCAGGGTGACTACTCCTTAGCCACAAGGGAGAAATCTTAAGAAGAAGTCGAGAGTTCCTTTCGTAGAAAGTAGTTTCTTGATTCAAAGATGATCTAATTTGGAAGGGTCCCCGCTCCTGCCTTTATCCTAAAGAAAGGGGTGGGTACGCGACTAGGTCCTGCCCTAGGGGTGGGACCAGGAAGGGGGGTGGTTACACCCCTCTCCCATGCCGGACTTTCCCCAGGCCAGGGGCTGGTGTGCCCCTGGAACTGGTTCTAGCCGGCAGATGCGTAGTGAGCACCGGGGTGCCACTTGCAGTCACCTTCCTGTAAAGCCCTGCCTACCCAGGATACACAAAACCCTGTCTGGGATGGTGCTAGCACCGCCCCTGACAGGAAACCCTTTGTCCAAGCTCCCCTCGCTGGAAGGACTCCCAGCTGCAGGGGGTCAGACTCGTGTCTGTGGTGGCAGCATCCATTTTGTGATGCTGAGGCTTGAGTTAACTTTAACCGGGGTTCACAGTTACCTACATGTTGTGTCCCTCTAGAAGGGTGGAATGCTAACCCCGTCGCCAGAATTGGCGAGGGGTTAGTATTCCAATTCGTATGACACCTTACTCGACATGTTTTGATAAAGCGATACCAAAGATAGCATTTAACCGCGAGGATTATAATGCTCTTAAGAGTATATGGTATGCGTTATCATGGAACAGCTATTAGGACTTGGTTCCGCAAGCTGCAAACGGGCTCAGCTCATGCCAGAGCACCATCTCACACGATTCCAAGCACTCTGCCTTCAGGATTGTCAAGGCCTGCCATAGGAGTGACTGATAGGAATCTGTGTGTCCATTTTTAGGGTTAGATATAGGTATACTATATCTAAAGCAAAGGGTGATTACACCACCTTGCCCCAGCTGTCGTGCAGCCAGTTGTGTCAGATTTAGATGGCCATCCAGGGGTGGCATAATACATGCTTCAGCCCCTGGTAGGCCCTGGGTACACCTATGCCCTGAGTTACAGGGTCTGATAAGGTGGCCCAGTACCAATTGGATAATGCACCTAAGGTACACGTGTCAATTTAGTGAGAGAACAGCTAGGCTGTGGGTCTGATTAGCAGGCCCACAGCCAGAGAAAGTCGTAAACCAGTGAAACAAAAGCAAAAAATCTGGGTGATCATAGGATTGCAGACCCTACTCTCCTACACAGGGGTCAGGAGAGGACCAGTGTGCCGTGGCCTTGCTGTGACACACTGGTGTGGGGCCCTGTGTTTGTGAGCTGAGGGCGGGCCCTGGGCAGCTGCCCACACTGCCCATGGCTAGCGCCGGGCCTGCCCCTGGTCAACCCAGGAATATCTGCAAGTGGCACAGAGACTCCTCCAATTAGTAGCAATCAACATCTTCTCTCCCCAAAAAGGATGCAGGGATAGACCTCCCACTACATTATTGTAAAGAAAAGGAGAGGAAACCCTCTGGCGCGTAGGCCTTTGTGATGTAAACCAGTTCTTCCCCTGTTGAAGTTCAAAATGTTACTTGTAGGCTGGGTGTTGGCAGCTGCATAGAACAATAATAGGATGTGCTCAATGGACTTTATGGAAGCTTACTTTCATGTACCCTTCCGAAATCAGCACAGGAAATTTGGAAAACCAAGATTATCATTGCAGGACATTACTATTGGTTCTGAGTGCTTCCACTATGGGCTTTACACACATTCTGGCCCTAGTTGTGACTTTCGTGAATCTGCAAAAATCCTCTCTTACCCATCTAGCCTACGATCTCATTTGCACAGCATCCAGAAACTGGCCAGAGTCTTCCTGAACCTGTATATCCTATACAACTTTGGATTCTTTGCAAAAATACCTACAAATCGTTTTGGGGTCTTTGGAGAATTGTTCCTGTCAGTGGTTCAATTCTGTATTCCACTTTGAGAAAAGCCTTCATTCCTCCTGAGAGGTAAATGGCTAAAAGTCACACAATGCTTCATTTTGGCAAGACCTTTGAAAACCTGTTTGTTTCTGAGGTTTCTGCCTTCCAAGTGTCTTTCAAAAGAATTGTCCGGTTACACACGTGCTCCCAACAACTCCACTGGGCAGAGCAGGGCAGAAAGGCCTGGGGGGTGGGGGTGTGGGTGGGGGGTGCTAAACACCGGAATATGGATAATATGAGGTATGAGGTAAGTAAAAAATTTCATAAATAAAACCGATTTCGTAGCATGCCCTGCATCGCATTTTAAGATGCAGGGCGTGGTACGAAATTTGTTTTATTTATTAAATTGTTTACTTACCTCACATCCATATTCCGGTGTTTAGCACCCCCCACCCTGCCTCTCCCCCACCCTGCCTTTCTGCCCCACTGAACTCCCTCCATGGGCCGTGGCTGCCTCTGCCCCTATTTTTGGGTAGTGAAAGAGTCATAATTAGGATGCAGTATATTTCTCACATCTGTGCGCATCCGTGTTTCTGCAGCTGCAGCACTAGTAAATTCTCCATGTCTGTATGTGTTCCTCATGATTTCCAAGCTCACCATTCCAGTATCCCAATTGTGCTTTCAGAGTTTCGTCTCAATCGAGAGATCATTCTTGTGACTTTCTTCACCTGCCGCATATACCCCCAGCTCAGGAGATCTTGAACATGTTTGATGTGAAGTGGCCTTGCACTTTTATATGCACTGACTGAGGAATCTGTGTCCACCTATTTGTCACCTTTGATGTATAATCCTGATAACCCCTGTGAACATAGCATTACAGTTTTGTGCAGTGCTTCTAGCCAATTTCCACAGATTTATGGTGAACGTCGCTGACTGGTTGAAGGACAACTTTCTCAAGTTAAAGATGGAAGTCCTCATCTCTGGGAACAACACCTCACCAGAGAACTGTGCTCGGTGGCCTGCTGAACTCGCCCTTCCCCTGCCCCGACCGACCACGCCCGCAACCTCAGCACCATCATGAACAGCAAGATATCTATGCAGAAACAGGTAAACAGAGTCTCGTCTGCCTGCTTCCACACCATATGCATGCTCTGTAAGATTTTCAGGTGATTCCCAATCAACACTAGATGGACCCTCACTCAGGCCCTTGTCACCAGCAGGCTGGACTACGGGAACACTGCACGCCTCCTGAGGAGACTACAGACAATACAATACTCAGCGGCAAGACTCATCCTCGACCTCCCGAGACGGACTCACATCACTCCTCAAGAAACAACACTGGCTCTCGATTGAGAAGTGATGCCAGCTAAAGATGTTGACATACGCATACAAAGCCCTGCACAACGAAAGACCAGCATACATAAACAACCAAATGATCTTCCACCAAGCTACCAGACACCTGTGATCCGCCTCCCTCTTCCTTGCAGACACTTCTTTGACCCGTCGAGCCAACAGGGGGGGACTCTCCTTCTCTTATCTGGCAGCCAAAGCCTGGAATGACTTTCCCCTGCACCTGAACCTCATTGCTCCGGGAATTCCAGAAAAGACTCAAGACCTGGCTGTTCGAATGAACAGAGCACCGCAAAACAGCTAACAATGCCAGCGCCTTGAGACCCTCACGGGTGATTTGCCACGCTTTATAAAGCCTGATAGATTAAAAAGCACCATTTGTCTCAAATTTGCCCTTATCTCAAAAGTACACTGAAATAGCACTCACTTAAGTAATTTAATGTTTCATACATAGTACACAGAAAGCACTTGGTTTTAAAAAGTCTTGCCTTTTTACAGCAGTAGGCATTTTAAATATTTTAGTAAGGACTGACTGTCCTTCCCCATTGTTGTTCCACTCTGTCCTACTTTTTGAATGTCGATTTATATTCATTTTCCTTTCTTTTCTTCCCTGTGTTAATGATAGCTTTTTTCTCCATCAGTCTGTTATGAGGTCGAGCCTGGAGTCAGTGCGCATAAGCTGCTCTGAGGGACTTGTTGTAGAGGAATAGGTAATAGAAGCCCCGCCCACTCCCTGCCCATTTTTGCCATTGGCTTGTGTCATTGTCCTTCATAAATGCTGGCCTCTGATCCGTAAATAGGCTTGTTTGTCCCTCCTTAGTAGCCTCCTCTTCATTTGTCACCTCCCATGGCGACTGGCCCTTTTACTTAGGTTGTTACACAGTACCTATTATTTAGTCTTTAAGCACTATTTTCTTTATCATGTTTCTCTTTCTGCAGGCACGACGTGCCTTGCTTACATTCCGTCCTTGGTCCTTGGTGCCTTCTGTACCACCCCCATCCCCCGCCCTCCGTGCCATCTTTGCCCTGCAAACCCTTCCTCCCTCCTGTTGTCCGCGCCTTCTTAAACACCCCCGCCCTCACTCCCATTGTCCAGGGGCAGATTGGCAAGGCGGGCATTCGGGAATGGGCCGAAGGGCCGGTGCCTCAGTGCCCTCTGTGGGCCGTTTTTTTCTCCCCTGTCCCAGTCCACAGAGAGTGGACTAGGGAAGGGGAGAAAAAAAAACGGCCCACAGAGTGCACAGAGACAGACAGAGAAAATTAAAGCAGCCTCGCTGTGCGGCCGGACAGCGATTGTCAGCTTTGGCCACTCCTTCACCCCCTGCCCTGCCAAGCAATCAAGCTGAGGCTGGGCTGGGGAGGGGTGATTATTTGCAAGAATCGGCCTCCCTGGGGGCCAGGTGTTTCTCAGGCCTTTGAGCCATTTTCACCTCGGCCCCCCTGGGGCCCATGCAGCCCAGAAACGGTGTTAGTCTTAGCACCTCGCCCACAGCCCTTCACATTCAGGGCATAGTGGACGAGGAAGAATAGGTCTTGCTGTGGGGGCCAGGTGATGTTTGGAATTTTTTATTGTATTTATTTATTTATGCGATTTTATATAGCGCGGACTTTACCCGAAGGTGTCCGAGCGCTTCACACAAGGAACAGCAATAATACATGAGGAGAAAAATTACAAGTGGACAAATTACAAAAGCAAACGTTAAGTTACATGAATCAAAAGTGACAATAGTGAGCAACCAAAATACATGAGGTAGCAATCGGTACATTACAGGAGGAAAAAGTGATATGTGTGCAGGTTACAAAAGCGTACAAAGTACAAGTAGAGGTATAATACTGCAATAAATGGCAGACACTCCAGCACAAGAACAAACGTTACGTAGGCAATGGTGGCACTTGTGTAAGTATCTAAAGCAAACAAAAATGAGAGGTAGCATACAGTGTGATACCAGAGAAAAGTGACGTGTGCAAGTTACAAAAGGGTACCATACACAGGTACAAGGGTAATACTACAGTAAATGGTAAACACTCAAACTGCCAGAACACACTGGGAAGGCACTTCCCATGCACCAGCTTCACCTCAGCCTCCCCCCTGGCTACCTGGCTACCTTGGATGACCCAGAAAGCTGTGTTTTGTGCTCCCCTGCCAGGACATTTTCGCGAGGCCTGGAGGGCTGATTAATTTACTAATTGCAGGGGCCTTACCTGTTCATGTGCTCCTGAGCTGAAGGTCTGGGGAGGGCTAAGTAGGTTAGTAATAGCAGGGGCTTTGCTGCTTTTCAGGTGCTCCTGTGCTGGAGGGCTGGAATAATTTTGTGACAGAAAGGGGCCTTGCTATTTTTTTTAGTTGCTCAGCATGTAGGCCATTGGCACCTTTGCCCTGTGTCCTGTGCAAGAACAGTATCCTCCCACTTTCATTCCTTGTCTGTGCAAATAGTGTTTCATGAAAGGGCACGCCCCTAAATATGGGCCACGCCTCATGAATGTGGGCCACTTTTTTCGTCAGTGCCCGGGCCGAATTGTGATCCCAATCCGACCCTGCCATTGTCCATGCCTCCTAAAACCTCTTCCCTTCCGTTGTCCATGCCTTCTAAAAACATCCCCCTCTGTGCCGTTGTCCGTGATGCCTACCGTTTGCTTTGCAGTAGGTCTTGCATTTACACGAGTGTAAGATATTGGCATTGTAATTGACAATGCCTTTTATCTATGTTTTTAAAAATAAATAAAACTCAGTCATTTACAGTGCCAATAGCTTTAACTCACATAACTGCGAGACCTATTGCATTGCAAATGCTTGTTCGTTGTACTTCTTCCTTCGTGATTTTTTTCTGTTCATTTCACTATCACTCTGTTATTATGTTTGTTGATTAGTTCCAGTCAGACCGTTGTTGACACTTCTGTTCTAAAACCGCTATAAATAACACAGAGAGCCCTAGTTAAGGACCCCTCTCGCTCAACAGTTGATCTAAAAAAGGTGCTTGCTTTCTCCTTTGGGCCAATTCAAAACATTGCCCATTTGTGACATAACATACGTCATGATATGTGGGAATTGTGCAGATATAGTAGCACAGGGCTCTGCTGCACAGCCCACCTGCCCCAGTGACTCACCACAGCGCTTTTCAGGGGCCACCATGGAAGTGTCGACGCATGTGCAAATGTCATTCGGAAACAAAAACCTGTTACCTAATTCCAAGAACACCTCGTCTTGTAGCCAACAACATCTGAATCAAGATACGAAGCCTCAGGCGTCCAACAATGTCAGTCAGACTTCCCATCCAATATCAGCGCCCTGAAAGAACAACGTGACCTGCTACTGCATGGATGCTGACGGACATGTTATTATGATTGACTTTAAAAAGACGGTCAGCACCGAAAACCGTATAATGCACCATCTTCCATCAAAGAAACCAGAATAAATCACTGGGGAAGAATACATTACAAAATAATGATTTCACAAGTGAAATTAACTGCAAAAAATATGAAGCGCCATTTTTAATAACTTATTCGTTGCTCGCGAAAAACCGACGATTGTTCACCATGTCAGTGACAACAGCACGTTCTATAGAAACTCTACTGGAAGCGCAACCGTTGACTCCAATTTCATTCCTGTACTAATATTTAACCCCTTCGCCGCGGCGCGAATTCCATTGCGGTGCAAGGGGGGGCGGGGTTGGGCGTGGCGCTGCGGTACTCATGACGGCTCCTGACCGTCACAAATCACGGTGGGCGTGTGCTCATGACGGACGGAGCCGTCAGAACTCCGCCCACTGATTAATTCTCCTGCACAGGCGGGAAATTAACAGCGCATGGGCGGAGCGGCAACGGTCTGACGGCTCCCGGCCGTCATGAGCACATGCCTACCGCCTACCGTGACTCATGAGGACTGGGAGCCGTCATGAGCATCAAACGAGTTAAAAGCAAACACAAACCTTCTGAAAAAGCAAACGTTGAATAGTCTGATTGAGGCATAATGTGGTCTCTGCTGCCCCCTACCCGTGACTCTCTTCCATTTCTTCATTGCAAATGTAAAGAAATGGCATCTACAGTGAACCGCTTTCAGTACATTACGCAAAGTAGTGGATTGAGGTGCCTCATTATAATCTAAAGCTGTGTGTAATCTGAAAAAAATATTGATTTGTCTGTTAGAGTTCTTGTTGAACAAGAGTGTCGTTCATCCATTTCATGGGAATGGTATTTTTCACATGCATTATCTGGCTACTATTCATCCTGGCTTGGCGCTATGGCTGAAAAAATACATATGGGGATACTGTAGTGAGTCATTCCGCATGCCTGCGGATCACAACGTCGAAACTTTGTGCCTGTCTATATTTTTGTGTGAGAAAGGCTATGTGTTCATCCCCTAAACACTTTGGAGCAGGAGGGGGACTTCTGGACCCAGAAAGGTAGAGAGGTCCTTTCATAAACGAAAGGTAAGGGGATACGAACTCCCTATTCAGTATCAAATATCCTGTGTGTTATCCTCCTTTAAAGGTGGCAGTGTGCTAGTAGGTTATACTACACCTTTACTCCACTGCACTCAATGGTGGGTAAAAGGAAAACCTTTTTTATACAACACACACCCACTCTAGTAGTGTGGCATGCTTCATCATAGAGTTCACCCTGACTCCTAAAGGTCACGGTGGGCTTGGCCATATTCCAGGGAGCTCTTTTGTTTTTTCTTGGGGGTTATTTATTATTAAATAAAATTCCTCATCCAACCCAAGGTATCCTTTTATTCTTGTCTTTTTTAAGATGTATGAATGCGCTAGTATCAGGCATACCAAAAGCGCCGCCTTGGATCAAAGTGCTCTTTATTGATTTCTGTTCTTGTTGAACTACCTAAAAGCGCATACCGTAGTTGGCTGAATGAGTGATGCTGCGCAGCCTGTAATTCTCAATAACAGACAAACAACCTGCCACGTGTTTACAGCGCATAAGTTGCAAATACTTAATTAAAGTACACACGGCCAAAGATTTTCTCAAGAGTTCACAAACTGCTAAAAGCCGGGGTTGCCAGATACCATGGTTGCCTCATCTTGATTCCAATTCATGCCTCTTTCTTCACCCGCCCTATGTTTCCTGACTCTTTATCTCCCTCTTGCAAGCTCTTTTCCATCCCTGGTTTCACTTGTCACTGTTTTTCCTATCTACCTTGTCCTCCTTTATCTCTTTTGCTCTTGGTCAAAGTCTGATGCAAAAAAATACTTCCTGGTCCCCAAAAACGAAATGCCAGTGCTCACAAACTGAAACCTCCGAGACAAATTAAGCACTGCATGTGTAAAAACCTGTTCACGTATACTTTTTGCATTCGGTGCACTGCCTCTGGATGCATACATCAATTTCTGCTGTTGCCTTATTTTCACTTTCCAACCCACATCAGTATTCTTTAAAGGGGGTCATCCTTTGAAGAGAAAAGAACAGTTCTATTTACCCAGTCGTGCATCGCTAAAAATCATCAGCAATATGCCTTCTATAATGTTCCTTTGTTCAGTTATGTCAGCGTGTTTTGCGATGCGTTAAAATAAGCTCACTAGAGGTCACCTAGTTTGATATGGTACAACAATTGTATAACAGCACTGTTATTAACCTTCTTTAGTCTGACTACATTGCCCTCACTGCATCTCCTTTACCTATCTTCACGTATGATACACCCCTCTTTTACCCCTTCACCACAATTTGTGGGGTGTGCATTCCAAAGTTGAAGCATGCAGTCAAAAGACATTATCATGCAAATCTTGAGTTGTGGCGATCTAGAGTGGTAAGTACCCCTTTCAGAGGGCCACAGGCACACACGGGTTAGTGGGCTCAACCGTGGTGGTTGAGTCCTTTTACTCCTGATGTCCCGGGTCCAACCTACTATGGATCCCACTCAAATGGGCCAAGTACCCCTTCTGCACTTGACTCTCAGTGGTAGCTGTGTTCGAGCAGTCAAGTCTCTTTCAGGGGGATGTAGAAACAGGTGAGTGAACATGACTCATAACTCAAAATGCAAACAGTGCGAACAATAAATCTGTGTCCAGTCAAATACTTGCTTTTTTAAGAAACAATTTGTATTTCATTTCTAACTCTACACATGCACAGAGATGTGACTTTCAAATGCAACACAAGCCAGGTTGGGGCATAAGTAGTTATCCAATGAATCCCTATCCCACCCTCCTTCATGGAATGTGTTCAGGGTTATTCCCCATTCACTAGTGGCCACATCAGGGAAAGCAGACTATTTGACCATACGCTGGTGTTCCATTTTGACACTCTAGGATTCCAGTCAAAAGTGTCAATGGTGTAGCAGCACCTTTAGCAGTGAATCTCCAAGGCCCCCAAAGGCCCTAGTTCAAGTCTTACCCAGTTCTGCTGCATGGAAGCATTCACTGTTAGAGTGGGTGCCCTCAGCCCAGAAACTCATGAGATCCCGATCCTGCTTGCACACGTCAGGCTGCTCATGGTACACTCAGGAGTGTCAGGCAGGTGCAAGCTCACTTTCCGGAGTGGCACATCCGCTCTCCTCAGCGATCGGAGCAGCTTCCAGCTCCCAGGGCTGCAGTCAGTCAAGTTCTCCCTGGTGGGGGAATTCAGTCCTTAGACGTCTGACTGGAGTTCCACAAGGGCACCATGTCCTCCTGGTTCACGTGGGTCCTCTAGGCCAGATCCGTCTGTGCGGCTAGTCCCACCAGTCACAACCTCACTTCAGTCCTTGGCAACAGCCTGAAGTCTGTGATGATTTGATCCCAGCAGCCCCCTCAGCATATTCAGTTGCCCCGGTATCTTCTGGACACAACGTAGACTCCTTGTGCCATCGCCCGCACCAGGGCAGCCCCTCCTTGCATATGGTGTCACCGCTCAGGGGAATCACGAGTCCTGGCACGTTGGTCACACAGCTTCACTGGTGCCCCTTCTGGTATACGGGGTCCCCACAACGAGGCTGTGTTGGGCATGGTGCCCTCCACACAGCGCTTGATAATCATACAGTCTACCGCAGCCCTCTCCTAGCATACTGGGTTAGCTGAAAACAAACTTGCACACAGGCTATTCCCCGATCGGTGCATAGCTGAGTCCTTGCACTGAGAGTCCTCATGTTAGAGTGCTCTACTCCACCTCGCTTCCTTCAACATTCTCTTCTTCACAAGGCACACTGGTCTTAGCAAGCAGGCAGGAGCTGGTTCTCCAGGGCAGGTGATCTTGGTTACCCTGGGTGATGTCTCCTCACCCAGCAAGGAGACTAGCAGGCCTTGGCCCCCACTCATGGTCACAGGCAGAATTCTTGCACAGCTTTCCCTTTTCACACCGTCCATCTAGCTGCTTTGCAGATGACACATTTTTGGAGACTTACCCTCCCGTTTTATAGTCCTTTTCCAGACACCAAATGTGATTTAGGATTTGGGTCTTTGAAGTTTTATGTTGAGGTTCTGCTTCTTTTGAAGTGGGCACTTCTCCTTTTCATCTTCCTTTATGAAAGAGTTCTGCCACAGCAGACATGACTCTGAAGCTGATTGTCCACAGTGCAATTCACGGGAGTGACTAGAGTTCACACCTGGATGTCAGCAAGAGTGATATGTGCATCAAAAGGTTAACCCGAAACCCCCCAGCCCTACTTTTAATGATTCTCTTGTCAGTTCAATCTCCCTTTCTGAAATGTGTCCAGGCCCCTTCCTTGAGATCTATAACTGAATCAAACAGCAGTCTTTGGAAATGGTCATTCCTTTTCCCTCCAGTGTTTCCCCACTTAGCTCACAGTAAAGGATCAATACACAGATCTGTCTGGGGGATTCCTCTCCTCACCATGCCTCTACCAGACAGGCCTGTGCTTACAAAAATGGAACCCAGGATCATCCATACAGTTTGCCATTGCAGGCACACTCACTCAGTGTACAATCATAGCATACTCTCTGTCCAGCGCTAATGCCTCTGTGCATTGTACCCTCACATGTACACATGCATTCAGCACACACACTCAGTCTGCACACACTGTTCAGCACTTACGCTTTTTTGAGAAGGTGAGTGAGCCCGTAGGCCTCGCTCCAGTGAGGCTGCTAAAAAGGTCCTTTTCATTGCTATTGGTTTCTATATGGTATGTTGCCACCACCGCACTCATGCTGCTTAACTCCTGGTGAAGAAGGTAGCCTTCGACTATTGTGAGGCTCTTTGGGTGCCCGTCCCAGTCCAACAAGACTGTAGTGTGTGAGACAGGCCTATGTCATAGTGCACACACATGATCCGTGTTCACCTGTGATAAAAGTAACAATACAGTTGTGCACTCTAGGCAGGGTTACGTCTCTTACCAGGCAGAGGACTTTTCCGTCCTAACAAGTGTCTTTGAAAGTAAAACATTCAGATTTGCCTGATACATAGGTTACATTTCCTTTATTCCCACGCCTGTAATGAAATGCTCACGAGCTGCACTCAGAACATCACAAATGATATCACGTGTGGCATACTGGGTGTAAGCACTTCCTGAGTGCTGTATGACAGTTTCAGTGGAGGTGCACACACTTTCAGAGACAAAAAAAGTTTGCAACAACTTACAATAGGAAACCATTGATATTTGATTATAAAAAGTGCAGATGTTAACTTACGTTAGCCTTTTTTTTCAGTGTTATGATTGCACTCATTGCTCCTACATAAATTACACCACATACATAGAGCAGCATGTATAGAGCACACGACTGAGCAACTGTGCATTACGCATACTTCATGGGCGGTCATGACTGCTTTTGTGGTTTTCATTGGAAATCCAACACAATAATAATCTTGATCTAAAAAAGTCAATTACTGATATTGCTATGAAGTAAGTATATTTCAAGCTAATAAAGTTAATTTTGGGGTTACTGTTTCTTCTTGCTAGGTATCACAATGTGCAATGTACAGTATACCACTAACATAATTCTTTAAAATGACATTTTTGACTCCACTGATTCAACTTTGGAATCTGCTTCCATTTTCTCTTCGGAGTACTGTTAATCTGCTCCAGTTTAGGAGGGGCCTGAAGACCTGGCTTTTTAACTCCTAGTTTGTTTTTTATTGACCATTGTTTCTGGTCCGTTCTGTTGTTTGTTTCTAGCTGTGTTGTGTTATTTCAATATGAGTTGAGGGTGGAAAGCGTCGGGACACTCCCTGTGAGTAGCTGTACGCTATACAAAAGCTCAATAACATAACATAACATAACATTTGTTGTCACACCATCAAGAGTTTGTGGAGGGACTTGTGCTCCATATCCAAATATTCAGTGTCAGGCACTTTTATTTGCTATCACCAGTCACATTGAGAATCGAACTTTTGTGCAGTTACTCACTCACCTAATCCCTGGTACAATTAAATGAGTCGCTCAGACATTTAGTCTCTCCCATAGTTGATCACAGAAAATCTTATCCATAAAAACTTGGCTCTCTGAATTTTCAGCCAGTCAGTGATACCTAGGCTGCCAAAAAAACACATATCAACGACAAAAGTGCTAAACCAGAGTACAAACCAAGATAATACATCTGCCAGAGCTCATGAACAGCGCCAGGTTTGCCTCAACATGAGCATACTGCATGTAAGGATCACATGCAGCTCACCTAGCTATTTCCACTTTAGAATAAAGCATATATGTCCAACCCTACATAATCTGGTCAAATAAAGTGCAACAATGCCACATTAGATGGATGCAGTTGTCTACTATACAAGATAAAATAACACACTCGCTCAATCAGTTATTCACATATTCAGTAGCTTTTTCCTATACAATTCACTAACACACTCATTATGTCACTGACACCCCTTTACCAGCCTGTTTTTTTAAAGCTATGTTATTGATATTAAGTGTAACGTTGCCAAAGTGCAATGTTCTGAATACAAAGTACACATTTGGAGAAATGGCTAATAACAAATCAGTATGAACTTGGTTACTAACATCAAGATTTACAGTATGTGAACAGCAATGACATCTATGAATTCAAATATACAGTAAGGCACCTTGTATATATAAGAAATAGTATACAAACACTTGAAAAAAGAAAAGTGGTAAAAGATAAAGTGAAGTAAGTGCAGATATTCATAAATGTGTGAGGAGCATATTGTCGCTGCTAGGCAGAAAATTGAAGGAGGGAAAGGAATTGAGGGTAGCATAAATTCAAAAAGAGTATAGGAATATAGAGCATTCACATGGTGATGCAGAAGGGTAGGAGGGGATTTAGGGAGGAAGTAGGACAGTAGAAATTAAATTGACATTAAGAAAAGGAAAAGCAGGTAGAAGATAAAAAAACAGAATAGAAATATGTTGTCACCAGGATAAAGAGACAAAAAGAGCAGAGAGCACAATAGGATACGAATCCTTCTCTGACCAGAGCATTCTGACATTCAGAATGGCAGTTATGTCAGAACATGGAGTCAAGTACTAGTGCAAAAGTGCTGCTTGATATCACATACATATGTTCCATCATAAAACAATACCACAGAGACTTAAAACATAGAGGCCTGGAAGGACACTTCCTCGAACGGATCTTCTCCAGTATTGGGGTGTCCTTCCTAGATTCACATGCTTGAATATTCCCCGTCGCCGAAGTGGGAGCCCCATGGTAAATAAAATAGCAATAAAACCAATCATATATGTATATAAAAACATAATTAAATACATTTTAAAACCATAAATACTTATAAGTATCAAGGTTAGCATTAACACATAGGAATACATTAAAGAAAAAATCACTTTCATAGCATATCCAGGTTATTATGCTAGTCCGAACTACAGCCAATCAGGCGCAAGCACCCCTCTAGAACCTTCTCCTCAGAGGCTCAGGCCCTCAGATTTTCTACCGCACGTCGTGTGAAGGGAGTCTCTCTGAGCTCTGCTCAGTGTTTTCCATTTCTTTGTGGATTTTGTTGGACAGGCCACCTAAAGGGCCGCTCTCCCCCCGGCCCGACCCGGCCCGAGCCCGGTCACGCAGGTACCACACACCACCATTGCACGTCCTCCGTCCCCTCAGGGACCCCTGTCCTCGAACATGTCGACCTCGTGGGCCCGAACCACTGCTGGCCCGCACGCCCCTCCTGGGCGCCATCTTGGACACTCCACCACGAGGCCGCCTGGCCCCCGATCGACCTCAACCCTGGGCCTGGCCAGGCCTCAGACATCCCGGCACCACCATCCACCTAGGAGGTGAGCGGGCTACTTGGCAAGTCAATGGGAGAAAGAGGTGTCGATGGCTCTCCCTCGCCGAGTGCCGCTCGCCCATCACCTCCCCGGGCGCTGGCTCCACCCCCCTGCTGGGTGTCTGGACTCCCTCATCCCGGACCTCCCGATCCCCAAGTGCGAGGGTCCGGACATCAAAGATCACCAGCCCTATAACTGGGGCCGCTCCAGAGCAGGAAGGCAGTTGTATCTTGGAGTCGAGAGACGCAAAGAAGAACTCATCCTTGACGGACTACTGGCGCTGCCGTAGCTCTGCCTTGTGCACCATCGTCGTACCTGCTGGCGCTGCCGCAACCTTCGCAACCTTCATATCCTTCCTCGTCGTCGGGACCTGCTGGCGTGGCCGCGGACCGTTTGTAACCATCATCTTCATCGGGACCTGCTGGCTCGCCGCGGACCGTCGTTTCCTTCATCCATCTCGGGACCTGCTGGCTCCGCCGCGGCCCGATCATCTAGAACGCCGAGCTCGAGGATTGAGAGCTATTTCCATCTTGTGGTAACCAAGAACTGTCCCGCTACCCTTTCCCCAAACCAGAGACCAGAATCGAGGGGACCCCTGAGTCCAGACCTCCTTGTACCATTTTATCGTACTCACAGAATTGCCTATAAAGTCTCGTTGAACCTTACCCTTGTGTGGTGTCCGTCTGTGGGGGGGAAGTTACTTGTCTGTACGATCGCTGGAGCCGGCTCTCCCTGGAGACCGCTCCCCTTATCCTCGGCCGACCCTCCCGGTCCGTCTAACAGATTTCTACAGTTTTTAGGATGTATTTACTGCCTCTATCCACAGCATGAGGTAGGCAAATGTAAAATTTGCAGGACTTTCTCAACCAAGACCCTTATGGACAGGGAAGGGCGTCTACTCCTGTGGTTGCAGAGGTTGAAGGATAAGGATTCACCTCATCCTGATGCAGAAAGCCTTGCGTCAGGTGTGTCTAGAGCCCCTTCTAAGCGTAGCAGTTTGCAGGACTTGCCATCTCTACTCCTAAAGAAGAGGAAGCTTCTACTCCAGAAGGCTCCTGCTGTGTCTCCACCTATTCCTGCTAAGCCTACGCCCTCGAGATCTGACTCTCAGGCGTCCACGGCTCCTTCTACGCATGTTTCCACAAAAAAAGTGCTAAATCGTCGACGCTCTGTCCGATGACGAGATCTGCCGTCTCTAGCTCTCTGACGATGACTGTGATGACGACTTGTGCCAGCGGTCGTCGACAGCGGCTGCGTCAACGTCGTCCGTGTCGACGATGGTGTGTGTCAGCTTCAAATCTGTTTCGTCGAGGATTCCGATCTCGTCGACGTAAAAAAAGGGAGTCTCGTTGATACTTTCGGTGAAGAGAGCCTCTTCGTCGGCGGGTGCTCCGTCGACGACTGTTTCGACGGCGGCGGCTCCTTCAACGGTGGCTCCGTCAACGGCGGCTTCGTCGACGACGGTGGTATCCTCACCGACGGCTTCGTCGGCGGTGGTTGTCCCGTTGATGGAGTTACTGTCGTCGACGTCTACCTTCGCATCATTGCCTCTGTTGCCAATTTCATCATCCGGTTCTGGAACTCCTGCTGTTGACCATCTGCTCCAACGTCGGCATGTGTCTTTGGATCAACTTCCGATTCCACGTCACTCTCAGCCTCCATCTCCTCTTTTTGCCACAGGTTCGGAGCCTGACTCTGGTTCGGATGATGAGGAAGATGATAGATTTCAGGCAGCTCAAAGCCCTTCGGAGCTGGTCATAAAATGTCAGGACTATGAGGACGATCAGGAAGATCATTACTTCCATGAGGAGGAACCTTCTATTCAGGTTACCACAGCACAAATATCGCTCTCCCTCATTTCTAATCTCCAATACATGTTGGAGGACTATAATAGACTATTTCCACGGTCTCACCATGGATCTCCTCAGGCTACGGTGCCTGCAACTACAGCGGCTCCTTCCTCTACTGCACTGCCAGAGCCATCTGCGCCATCAGCACCATCTGCACCATCTATTCGGATTCAGGCAACTGTTTATGAGGATGATGACGTTTGCCCAGATCATGAAGGCGGTGAAGTTGATGATGGTGTAGGAAGGTGGATATCTGACTATGGTTGCCCCCAACTTTTTGCCTAGTGTTTTGCTGGTTTTCGACTTAGTTGGCCTGGGATCCTGCTATTCCTGCTCTCTCTGTTAAAATGGACTCCATGTACCTTAGGTACATATCTAATTGGATACTGGGTCACCTTATCAGTCTCTGTACAGTGTACCTTAGGTACCCAGGGCATAGGTGCACTCAGGGCCTACTAGGGGCTGCAGCATGTATTATGCCACCCCTTGCTGGCCATCCAAATCTGACACAACTGGCTGATCAATCAGCTGGGGCAAGGTGGTGTAATCACCCTTTGCTTTAGATATGGTATACCTATATCTAAACCTAAAATGGACACATATACTCCTATAAGTCACTCCTATGGCAGGCCTTAACAATCCTGGAGGCAGAGTGCTTGGAATTATGTGAGATTGTGCTCTGGCATGAGCTGAGCCTGTCTACAGCTTTCGGAACCAAGTCCTTTAGCTGTGTCCATGATAACGCTATACCATATACTCTTAAGTGCATTATAACCTTGCGGTTATTGCTAACTTTGGCATAGCATTATCAAAACATGTTGAGTAAGGTGTCATACGAATTGGAATACTACCCCCTCGCCAATTCTGGCGACGGGGGTAGCATTCCACCCTTTTAGAGGGACACAACATGTACCTAACTGTGAACCCCTGTTAAAGTTAACTCGAGCCTCAGCATCACAAAATGGATGCTGCCACCACAGACACAAGTCTGACCTCCTGCTGCTGGGAGTCCTTCCAGCAAGGGAGGCTTGGACAAAGGGTTTCCTGCCTTGGGAGGTGCTAGCACCACCCCAGACAGGATTTTGTGTATTAGGTAGGACCGGGCTGAAAGGAATGAGACATGCCTGGGGCACACAAGGTGCTCTGTGCATACACCGGTTCAAACCAGTTGCTGGGGCACTCCAGCCCCAGCTCTGGCGCGAGACCGGACAAAGGATGGGGGGTGTAACCACCCCCATTCCTGGTCCCACCCATGGGAGGGACCTAGTGATAGTGCAGCCCCCTTTAGCAGGATAAAGGTAGGAGCTGGTCCCATTCCAAATCAGATTAATCCTGAACTGAAATTCTACAAGAAGAAACTCTGGACTTCGACTTTCTACACAGAAGACTGAAGAAATCTCCCTTGTGGGCAAGGAGTGTCCACCCTGCACAAGCAGGCACCATCAAGCGTCCAGCGGCTTCACTTTGTCATCTTCCCTCGAGGATCCAGACTTCAGAGCCCGACGAGACCTGGATTCCCAGACCTCTCCGACCTCAACTCCCATCTGCAGCACAGCTGAGATCCGTGGGTGCGACGAGACACGTGGGATCGGCCATCTTGGAGAAACTGCACTTCGCTTCCAGCACGACTTCTGAGGTAACCTCGACGAAGTGCTTTGGGGATTGAGAAGCCCCAGCCCTGAGCAGCTCCTGCACCGAAGACCAGCCCTCCAGCATCCACGAGATCTGCGTGGGGCCCTTCTGCCTGTTTGCTGCTCGACGCGTTGTCTGGTCACTTGCCGGCTGGCTAGTGGCCTCCTAGACGACGATCCACGACATCAACACCGCTGGTCTGGTTGCTCCAGACTGGCCCTTGCTTCCCTGCAAAGGAGAAGCACCCCGGACCCTCCTGGTCCGCACCAGACGCCTTTACCATTCACCGCGTGGGTTGCCTTTGCCAAGGCCTGTTGAAGCCGAATCCGGAACCAACACCGCCGACAGCAAGAGCCTGCGTGGGACAGCTCGTGCCTCCATCCTGGTCGTCGAAGACACCACCTGGTCCACGTGGCTGCAGAGTCAAGCGTCCACTCTTCACCTGATTGCGACAACAGCATCTGGTTCCTTCCTGGTTCCACTCCAGTCACTGGCTAGTGACTTTGAACATTGTCCCCTCTGCTTTCAGGTCTTCAGCATCTCTGATCCACCCTTGGATCACACCAGACATCTTCCTCCTGGTCGCCTGCAGCATCTTTTCTTTCAGGCTCCATAGACTTCAACGCAGAAACCCGACACGACTTCGCACCTATGCACCCCAGCCCGTGGGTGAGGTAACAAGAGTATTTCGGTGCTCAAGGGTAGATTGACTCTCCTAGTGTCCAGTTTCACAGTCGTTTTAGTCCTAACTAGTCAGGATTGTCCGTACTCACCTTTTTCTTGAACTGTAAAAATTGTAAAATTGATACTTGTATAGCGCACTACTCACCCGCAAGGGTCTCAAGGCGCTTGTACAAATACCGCTGTGGAACCCATCCTGGCTTTCCCTGTGAGGCGTCCACTCCTGGGCACCCCCAAGGTGGAGGCCAGGCATCCTTAGCGTTGTGGGGGCCGTTGTGGAGATTAAGCAAGCTATTGCCCAGAGTTGCAGAGTGGGACTCCATGATTAGAATAGGCACCGAGGTGAGAATTATCAGGTCCGTGGAATTTTGAGCCCAAGACCCGCCGAGGCAGGGAATTGAACCCTGGTCCCGGGCTAGACCTCTGCATCAGGGTCTGCCGCTCTAACCATTGAGCCACACTTCTCCACTCCACTGTACTGTCCATAGACGTTGTTACGCATCTCGCGTGTGAGTTCACACTCTGCACACACGTTCCGTGGGCCTCCTATTACTTACCTAAAGTTAGGGTAGTGTAGTCCCAGCGATCCTACAGCCTCTGGACAGCTCCATTCCTTCTATCGACTTCCTTATACCATTTACTTAGTATATGGTTTGTTGCGCCCTTAGGGCAACATTGTAACTCGTGCAACTTAACGTATTTTTCTTAAGAGTCTTGTCATGTGTTTAGCCCTCTGATCTCATAAAGAGCTCAGAGGTGTTTGTTAGTTAATAAATATCTTGTTTATTTTCATAACTACCTGTGTGGTGTCCTTTCATTTGGTATTCAAGGGGTTATGTGGTAAAACAGCTGGCTTCACATGCCAAAAGAGTTTAGCCTAAGAATGCTTTGTCCATGCTACCATTAGGATAGCTGGTCTATAAGGTTGACTTACAACCAATCACCATAAGGGTTGTTTGGACTGATACAAGGTGATCACTAGAACTAGTGAGCATCATATATCACGCCAACTTCTCACAGATGGGACCATGGCGGATTGGGACGATTATCAGATCCAGACACCATCGCCGCTCCCTTCGGGTCCAAGGGATTCCCCCCCTGTTGATATAGCTGGTATTCACCAACTTATGGAACAAGCGGCGCTACGCTTTATAGAGTGCAGAGTAGTGAGTGCTGAGTAGTGAGTGCAGAGTAGTGAGTGCAGAGTAGTGAGTGCAGAGTGCAGAGTAGTGAGTGCAGAGTGCAGAGTAGTGAGTGCTGAGTAGTGAGTGCAGAGTAGTGAGTAGTGAGTGCAGAGTAGTGAGTGCAGAGTAGTGAGTGCAGAGTGCAGAGTAGTGAGTGCAGAGTAGTGAGTAGTGAGTGCAGAGTAGTGAGTAGTGAGTGCAGAGTAGTGAGTGCAGAGTGCAGAGTAGTGAGTGCAGGGTAGTGAGTGCAGAGTAGTGAGTGCAGAGTAGTGAGTGCAGAGTGCAGAGTAGTGAGTGCAGAGTAGTGAGTAGTGAGTGCAGAGTAGTGAATAGTGAGTGCAGAGTAGTGAGTGCAGAGTGCAGAGTAGTGAGTGCAGAGTAGTGAGTGCAGAGTAGTGAGTGCAGAGTAGTGAGTGCAGAGTGCAGAGTAGTGAGTGCAGAGTAGTGAGTAGTGAGTGCAGAGTGCAGAGTAGTGAGTGCAGAGTAGTGAGTAGTGAGTGCAGAGTAGGGAGTAGTGAGTGCAGAGTAGTGAGTGCAGAGTAGTGAGTGCAGAGTAGTGAGTGCAGAGTGCAGAGTAGTGAGTGCAGAGTAGTGAGTAGTGAGTGCAGAGTAGTGAGTAGTGAGTGCAGAGTAGTGAGTAGTGAGTGCAGAGTAGTGAGTGCAGAGTAGTGAGTGCAGAGTGCAGAGTAGTGAGTGCAGAGTAGTGAGTGCAGAGTAGTGAGTGCAGAGTAGTGAGTGCAGAGTAGTGAGTGCAGAGTGCAGAGTAGTGAGTGCAGAGTGTGCAAAGTGCAGAATAGTGAGTGCAGAGTAGTGAGTGCAGAGTGCAGAGTAGTGAGTGCAGAGTAGTGAGTGCAGAGTGAGTGTGCAGAATGCAGAGTAGTGAGTGCAGAGTAGTGAGTGCAGAGTAGTGAGTGCAGAGTAGTGAGTGCAGAGTAGTGAGTGCAGAGTAGTGAGTGCAGAGTAGTGAGCGCAGAGTAGTGAGTGCAGAGTGAGTGTGCAGAATGCAGAGTAGTGAGTGCAGAGTAGTGAGTGCAGAGTAGTGAGTGCAGAGTAGTGAGTGCAGAGTAGTGAGTGCAGAGTAGTGAGTGCAGAGTAGTGAGTGCAGAGTAGTGAGTGCAGAGTGCAGAGTAGTGAGTGCAGAGTAGTGAGTAGTGAGTGCAGAGTAGGGAGTGCAGAGTGCAGAGTAGTGAGTGCAGAGTAGTGAGTAGTGAGTGCAGAGTAGTGAGTGCAGAGTAGTGAGTGCAGAGTAGTGAGTGCAGAGTAGTGAGTGCAGAGTAGTGAGTAGTGAGTGCAGAGTAGTGAGTGCAGAGTGCAGAGTAGTGAGTGCAGAGTAGTGAGTAGTGAGTGCAGAGTAGTGAGTGCAGAGTAGTGAGTGCAGAGTAGTGAGTGCAGAGTGCAGAGTAGTGAGTGCAGAGTAGTGAGTGCAGAGTGCAGAGTAGTGAGTGCAGAGTAGTGAGTAGTGAGTGCAGAGTAGTGAGTAGTGAGTGCTGAGTAGTGAGTGCAGAGTAGTGAGTAGTGAGTGCAGAGTAGTGAGTGCAGAGTAGTGAGTACAGAGTAGTGAGTGCAGAGTAGTGAGTGCAGAGTAGTGAGTAGTGAGTGCAGAGTAGTGAGTAGTGAGTGCAGAGTAGTGAGTAGTGAGTGCAGAGTAGTGAGTGCAGAGTAGTGAGTGCAGAGTAGTGAGTGCAGAGTAGTGAGTGCAGAGTGCAGAGTAGTGAGTAGTGAGTGCAGAGTAGTGAGTGCAGAGTAGTGAGTGCAGAGTAGTGAGTGCAGAGTAGTGAGTGCAGAGTAGTGAGTAGTGAGTGCTGAGTAGTGAGTGCAGAGTAGTGAGTAGTGAGTGCAGAGTAGTGAGTGCAGAGTAGTGAGTGCAGAGTAGTGAGTGCAGAGTAGTGAGTTGTGAGTGCAGAGTAGTGAGTGCAGAGTAGTGAGTGCAGAGTGCAGAGTAGTGAGTGCAGAGTAGTGAGTGCAGAGTGCAGAGTAGTGAGTAGTGAGTGCAGAGTAGTGAGTGCAGAGTAGTGAGTGCAGAGTAGTGAGTGCAGAGTAGTGAGTGCAGAGTAGTGAGTGCAGAGTAGTGAGTGCAGAGTAGTGAGTGCAGAATAGTGAGTGCAAAGTGCAGAATAGTGAGTGCAGAGTAGTGAGTGCAGAGTGCAGAGTAGTGAGTGCAGAGTGCAGAGTAGTGAGTGCAGAGTGCAGAGTAGTGAGTGCAGAGTGCAGAGTAGTGAGTGCAGAGTGAGTGTGCAGAATGCAGAATAGTGAGTGCAGAGTAGTGAGTGCAGAGTAGTGAGTGCAGAGTGAGTGTGCAGAATGCAGAGTAGTGAGTGCAGAGTGCTGTGTATTGGCAATGTAAATGACAATGCCATTTATTTATGATTTAAAGAAAAAAAAGAAATGTCATGAGCAATGCCAATTGCTCTACCTTTAATGATGCCGAGACCATTGCATTGCAAATGCTTGTTGTTCTTCCTATAGACGAACATTGGTTTGGGGATGCAATTTTCTGCACCATCATTTAAGATTTTCCAATTGCGATATATGATATTCTTTACTTTGTTGGCACATTGGAGAACTGGCTAACCATAACTATTTTCTCCATGGATGTCTCTCTTTTTTTATTTTGTAGTAGACTGTCTCTATCGTAATATCTTGCCCTTTTTAATGAATGATTTATGAGTTTTTTCGGGAATTCTCTCTCCCTGAATTTTCTTTTGGTTACTTCTGCATGTTTGTGGAAGTCTTCTATTGAGGTACAATTTCTTCTCAAATGAAGAAATTCCCCGAAGGGAATACTATCTTTTTGACTCTTGGATGTAGTGTAACAGTGTGTTACGGTCAGTTTCTTTCTTATACAGTTACACCTGCAAGTGTTCCCCTTCATGCTTGATCTTAATATCCCAAAAATTCACTGCATTGTTACTGTATTGCGCTGTGAATTTAAGGTTTGCATCTCCCAAATTTATCCAGTCCACGAATTCTAGTAATTCCTCTTCTGGACCTCTCCATATAAAGAAAATATCATCTATGAAGCGTGCCCAGTTGCGTACGCTTGCATAGAATGGACATATTTCGTTACATATGTGTTTTTCTTCGAAGATACTGACGTATATGCAGGCCAGACGTGGCGCACATGTTGCGCCCATGCTGGTACCTTTCTTTTGGAGATTGAGGTCTTGTTTAAAGAGGAATATGTTGTTTAATAAAACCATGGAGACACACTTTATTATAAAATCTTTGCTGGCCCCCTCAATTGTAGTTGTTTCCAGGAGGGTTCTAATTACTTCTATTGTATCTCTCTGAGGTATATTTGTATATAATGACTCCACATCTAGAGTCACCATATACTCCCTGTCTTTATTGAAAGCCATTCCTTCCGTTTTGGCTATCATATCAGAGGTATCTTTGATGTAAGATTTCTGTTTTTGTACCAGGGGTTTTAGAAATCTGTCTGCATACTGGCTCAGGGGTTCTAATAGAGAGTCTATTGATGCAACTATCGGTCTCAGCGGGGGATCTTCTAAGTTCTTGTGTATTTTCGGTAAACACTCTGGAGAGCCACCCCGGGGCTTGGGAGTGATTGCTGTGGAAGGGCCCGACCGGAGCTGAGAAGCCTGTCTGAGCACACGACTGACGGTGCGGAGGAGCGGCTGCGGCGCTGGAGGGTGCCGCGGACCCGGGGCCACCTGGTCCTGCGCTAGTGAGTGGGGTGTAGCGTGCGCTGGGGGCGCGGCAGCGGAGGTGGATACGGGCCCGGGGGCGCTGCGGCCAACGAGCTGGGGCAGGGGGGAGGGAGATTGTAGGTGGCCGGAGCCCGCAGGATTGACCATACGCCAGTCCAGCGACGGGGCACTCTTCTTGGTGGCGCCCCTGGCTAAGCTGTGCACCGCTCTGACCTGGGGGGCGCTGACTGGGGGCCCCGATTGCTGTAGCCCGCTTGGGGCTTGTGTGTCTGCTGCAGCGGGAACGGCGGCCCCATTAGCAACATGGAGAATGGTGGGCCTTGAGGAACCGGGCGGATTGCCGGGGGACATTTATTTAACTCCCTGGACCTTGGGATTGAACCTTGAGACACTCCTGGGCGCGTCAAGAGCCCCGCAGGTGCCCCGACGACGGCGGCAATGGGCAAGCCCCGGGCGAGGAGAGAGGATGATCCGCCGCCCCCTGATGCCGAGTCCCCGCCTCAGGAGGAAGGG
Source organism: Lissotriton vulgaris (assembly GCF_964263255.1). Classification (NCBI taxonomy): domain Eukaryota; kingdom Metazoa; phylum Chordata; class Amphibia; order Caudata; family Salamandridae; genus Lissotriton; species Lissotriton vulgaris. Next base: position 1,411,220,542 of record NC_141696.1, read on the forward strand.
GGTATGCAGGAATTGCTGCACGCTCCGTGGCTTCAACTCCAGCTGGATATAATCCTGGCCGCCATTGCGGACTCTCGCACTGCCCTTCAACAGGACATTGCGCAGGTGGCAAGTGGGCTGGGCCTGCTGCGAGCGGATCACTCGAAATTGTCTGATCGGGTGAAACAAGTGGAAACCAAGATCCAGGAGATTGACCCTGCGCAGACTGCGCTGACCGCGACAATGGCGAATGCCCTGGACAGACTAACGGTATTGGAATGGCGGGCGGAAGGCAGGAATAGCGGAACAACGTCCGAGTGGTGGGTTTGTTAAAAGATCGAAGGGTCGGACATGGTGAGTTACCTAGAGACTTGGCTTAAAACGGTGGTGGCTCCGGAGGGATTGTCGGCCTTCTATACTCTGGAACTGGCACATCGCGTCCCTGCTAGACCCCCACCGCAGGGACGCCCTCCACAGCCGGTGGTGGTGCGGTAGTTACATTTTAGGGACCGGGGCTTGCTCCTTCAGAAGCAAAAACCACAGTTAGTTGACAGAATGCAGAACAATGTCATACATTCACCCCAGTACAGAGATCTGGGCCCAAATCCATCGTTTTTTTGCACTCCACACCACCCCAGTTCAGACATGGCCATATGCAAATCAGTCTGACCCTGTGCCTCATGGGAACAGTCCAGCCCGAACTGCCAAGCCATTCCTTCCCTGGACTGGAAACAAGCTTCCGAGGACCGGTTTCTGGCATTCCAGCCGTCTTCAGCCCGGCTTGCTTGAATCCAGTGGTGTGGAGAGCATGGGACTCAGGTCTGAGCATACCCATCCCACTCGGGGTGACAAATGCAAAAACCACAGTTGAAATGAAATGAAATGAAATTGAATTTATAAAGCGCATGGCTGCCCGTAAGCGTCCCAGCGCTACCATGCGAAATTAAGAGACTCTGAGGAGGGGCAGGGGAATTTTAAGAGGCTTTGGGAAAAAGAAAGAATTTAAGACATTTGCGGAATTTGCTAAGGGATGGTTCAGTGCGAATGTGTCTAGGGAGGGCGTTCCAGGTCTTTGCTGCATTTACCGAGAAGCGACGGCCTCCCGAGCGAGCTTTTCTGACTCTGGGGACTATGACCAGGTTTTCAAGGTCCGATCTCAAGGCTCGTGAGGGTCTGTATGGGCGTATCAGGCTGCTTAGGGCTTGGGGACCTTTACCTTGAAGAGCTTTGTGGACGATACATGATGATTTGAAAGAGATGCGTTCACGCACTGGGAGCCAGTGCAAGGTTTTCAGCAATGGTTTTGCTGATGCTCTTCTTGGGGCACCCAGGAGCATCCTGGCAGCAGCGTTTTGTACTCGTTGTAGCGTGTTGATAGTGGCTTCCGGGGCTGCCAGGAGCAAAGCATTACTATAATCCAGTCTGGACAAGATCAGTCCCTGAATTAATAGTTTTCTGGATTGGAAGGGTAGTAGTGGCAGGACTTTCCGCACAGTTCGGAGCAAGCCGAAACATGTGCCTGCCACTTTCTGGGCATGTGCCCTGAAGGTTAGTTCGAACCATACCCCCAGGCTCTTGATTTTGTCTTTTGGTGAGGGCACCTCTCCCATGCACGGGGGCCAAGATGTGGTGGGTAGAGAGGAGAGTTGGTGACCCAGCATTAAAATCTCGGTTTTTGCTCCGTTTAATTTGAGCTTGGAGTTGGTCATCCAGGAGAAGATTTCCGAGAGGCAGGCTGAAAGGTTGTCTGAGCATCCCGAATTTTGCGTCAGCGAAACGACTGGGTGTCATCAGCGTAGGTGACGCATTTAATCCCGAACGGGGCTACTACCTCCTCCAGTGGGGCCATATAAACATTGAATAGGGTAGGGCTCAAGGATGAGCCCTGGGGGACTCCACACTGGAGGGGAGTAGATTTGGACATAATGCCATTTTCCCAGATCTTAAATGCTCGTTCATCCAAAAAGGATTCCAACCATTTCAGGGGCAATCCAGTGATCCCGAGTCTTGCAAGGCGGTGGACTAGTATTTTATGGTCCACCGTATCAAATGCAGCGCTTAGATCCAGGAGGATCAGAACTCCAGACCCCCCTGAATCCAAGATGCATCTTGCCTCCTCAGTTACCACTATGAGGGCTGTGTCAGTGCCCTGGCCCGGGCGAAAGCCCGGTTGCGAGCCGCTCAACAGGTCATTGGTTTCTAAAAACCCAGAGAGCTGTTTATTTACAATTCTTTCAGCAATTTTTCCTAGACCAGGCAGCAGCGAGATAGGGCGGTAGTTGGCCAAATCGGCCATGTCTAGGCCTGGTTTTTTCAAAAGGGTCTTAATTCTTGCTTGCTTCCAGCTGGGTGGAACCACCCCTTTAGCGAAGGAAGCATTCAGTAAGTCTGTTGCAAGGGGGTGATGGTGTCAGCTACTTTTTTGAGAATATACATGGGAGTAGGGTCAGAAGGAGACCCGCTCTTCACTGCGGTGAGCGTATTGCGGAAGTCATCCATGGTGATGGTTCCAAGACTGTCCAGCCGGGGTGAATGGGTCGGGGCAGAGGGGACCGAATGCAGAACAATGTCATACAGTCACCCCAGTACAGAGATCTGGGCCCAAATCCAGTTCGGGCTGGACTGTTCCCATGAGGCACAGGGTCAAGGCTGATTTGCATATGGCCATGTCTGAACTGGGGTGGTGTGGAGTGCAAAAAAACGATGGATTTAGGCCCAGATCTCTGTACTGGGGTGAATGTATGACATTGTTCTGCATTCTGTCCATCAATTGTTGTTTTTGCAATTGTCACCCAGAGTGGTTTGGGTATGCTCAGACGTGAGTCCCATGCTCTCAACACCACTGGAGTCAAGCTATCCTGGCTGAAGACGGCTGATAGCCAGAAACTGGTCCTAGGATGCTTGATTCTGGTCCAGGAAAGACATGGCTTGGCAGTTCGGGCTGGACTGTTCCCATGAGGCACAGGGTCAAGGCTGATTTGCATATGGCCATGTCTGAACTGGGGTGGTGTGGAGTGCAAAAAAACGATGGATTTAGGCCCAGATCTCTGTACTGGGGTGAATGTATGACATTGTTCTGCATTCTGTCCATCAATTGTTGTTTTTGCAATTGCTCCTTCAGAAGGCCCGTCAGAACGGCCCTTTCCAGGTTGAAAATAGTAATGTCACTCTATTCCTCACTCGACAGCGGCGCCGCATGTCCTTCCAGGCTGTTAAGAAAGACTTGCGTGCAGAGGATATCTAGTATTCTTTGTTCTTTACGGCCAAGCTGCGCATCGTGTTGGATGGGAAGACTTATTTTCATGACACGTCGGAGGATGCATGGGCTTGGCTGGAGTCTTACAGGGCTGGCATAAACGGTCAGGAAGTGGAAGCGCGGGAGCTGGCTAGAGACTCCCAACCTCGCAGATCACAACGAATACGACACCGGCGGCGGGGTCTACAAAAGCCATCGACCTTGCAGACGGCAGTGGAGCACAGGGGAGTACTGGACGCAGTGACGGCGATCTCTGGAGAATTGCTGAGGACCTCTGCGACGGGCTCGGACCAGGGGAGCGATAAGGGTCAATCGGAAGCGGAGTCCTCTGCATTGGACAGCACACATTTGCCGCTAGTTACGCCTGGAACGGCGGACGAACTGCTGGATGAGTAGACGTTGCACTATACTTGGGATTGGAGGTCCTATTGTGGCTAGATGCCCTGCTATGGTTGCCTCCGTTGGGGGGATCCTGTGGCGCATTGGTGCGGAAGAAATGGAACTTCAAACTGATTTCGAATAAAGTGGGGTAGGCAACAATTCAGGCCGGGGGGATTCTACGGGGGGGATTACATTTCTAGGGGGACCTCTGGCGGACAACGAGCGCGAATCTGGCTATTTGTAGTTTACTTGCTAGGCTCTCTCCAACCCCCACCGGATAGTATCAGTTAGCTTGCCTTAGCTTTTTCTGGGGCGCGAAGTTGAGATAGTTTGGATGGGACTTACTATGTTGGTGCCTGTTCTTGGGGGGGAGGGCATTGCAGATGGTGGGGCGGGAGTGTTGGGGGATGGGATTTTTTGCTTTGGGGACATTGCCTGCCGGCGAGACTACTTGAGAATGTGGAACTCTTGAGCATTGTGTATTTGTATTGCGGGCCCACTACCTGGCAATCAGGGGGGAAGGGCCGCTTTGTGCGTTTCTTGCATCACCATTATGGGTCCGTTACCTGATGTGAAATGTGTGACCTGGAATGTTCGGGGATTGCACTCCATGCAGCGTAGACACAAAGTTCACTCCTATTTGGCGCGTAGGGGCACGCAGATAACCTTTCTACAGGAGACTCATCTGAACGGGGCAGAGGGGCTGGTGCTGCAGCATAGATGGCGAGGGCAGCTTTACTACACCACTTACTCGGCCTTTGCACGGGGTGCTGATTTGGGTAGGGTGGCAGTCCCCTTTCAGATGATCGATCAACTGGTGGATTCCGAGGGCCGCTATGTTGTGGTTAGAGGACGCCTTTATGGGCGGGAGGTGACCCTCTGCAGTATTTATGCCCCTAATGTTGAACAGGCGCCCTTTCTGGAGGCCTTATCTGCCGCCCTCGCGGATTATTTTACGAATCCAGTATTGCTGGGGGGAGTGGACTTTAACTCAGTTGCAGATGTGACCATGGATAGGTCCCATCCTCCACTGCTCACAGCTCCAGCTCATAAATTAGCCAAGGCCAGGGCCCAATGGCAGGATCACTGGGGATTTATTGATGTCTGGCGAGCGCAGCACCCGGACGGTAGAGACTATTCGTACTTCTCGGCGGTACATGACTTACATGTGCGGTTAGACGCGATTTTGTGTAGTCCTGGCCTGGTGCCCTTGGCGGTCGGAAGCGAATACTTATTGCGCACTTTATCAGATCACAATCCGCTGTTGGTGAGTTAATGTTGGGTTGCGGAGCGTCCCATAGTACCTACCTGGAAGTTGCATCCGGAGATACTGGAGGATCAGGCCTTTCGTGCGGAACTGGGGGATGGGGTGGACCGATACTTTGCGGAGAACTGCGGGAGCGTCCAACTTGTGTCGTCACGTGGGGCGCCACCGTCCTCACACGTTCTCCACCTCATGGGAAATGTAGTTCCATGGGCGGATATCGACCCGCGTAGTTGGAGAACGTGTGAGGACGGTGGCGCCCCACGTGACGACGCCGATGACGCGGTCACGTGGGACGCTCCAGTGGGACGCTCCAAACCTGTATTGACATCCTTTAAAGTACGGAGAGACACCGCGCGTATCTCTCTGCGCGGTGTCACGGTCTGCAGGTGATTAAACAGGGACTCGCCTACAGAACGGTAAGGAGAGGGCTTGAGGGGGTAAGCGCATAGAGCGCATTTGGTGGCATAGACCCAATGGAGGCGCAACAACACTAGACATTGTTTTAGCGTGTGTAAACAGAGTTGCACATCGGGAGATGGAGGCATCTAAGGTAACATCGTCTCCCTTATGCATTCCATTCCTTTTCATTCCAGATTGTGTTCTTTGGCGTCCCTCCCAACGGACACCAGTTCGAGTTTGTTAATACTATAAACTCGGTAAGTGCACGATTACACGTACACTCTTTTGGAGTGGGAACACTGAGACAGGAAGAGCAGTAGGTTGTAGTATGATGACGGCCCCATGAACATCGAAGGGGCTAGGTTTGAGATACGAATGACCACGCAAAATATGAGGCAATGGACGTTTTAAAGGGCTTGCATCCTGTATTCATCAGGTTAAATATGTGCAAGCGATTACACTTATTTTGAGCAGGACCCATGGTATAATTTGTTACCGGGATTTTAGCTCACCATTAGATAAGGGGTCCCAATGGGTTTTTACTTTAAAGAGACATAATGAAAAGAGAATGATAGTAAGTACATGTGACCACTAAGAGTGTCTGTACTATCTTCTCTTCTATTACGACAGTGAAATGTTCTCCCGCATTTGAGGGAACTGTCTCCACACACATCACGGTAGGGGTACGGATCTAGTGGACCTACCTCATCCCAGGGGTAACATCATCCGAAGTACGGAGAAACCCAGAGTGGCACTGAATGCGACGGTCCTGAAGAAGACCGGAGTGACCCGATGGGCACATACAGAGCGGTCGAAACATGTTCACTCTGGCAATGGTAGGAGGGAACTCTTGAGATTCCTAATTATCTCGTTGAGGCTTTTCCCCATCCTTTTCCTTCTTTTTAATCCTGATAGGGGTGTCAAGAAAAGCTTAATAAAGGTTGTGTTCTAGTTGCCACCCTTAATCAGTTTTAATCACTTCTCCTAACTGCACCTTTCGTCGCACTTTTCAGTGGTGGTCACTTGGTGCTTGCATGGCTCTCACCAAGATTTGTGTTATATGTCGTCCATGTCTCCTTGTCTTGACTATATATTTTGTTGAGAGAAGTTTATTATTTTTTCCCCCCTCCCTTATGCTCCGCCCTGTGTGTGGCTACACCAGAGCGTATTGTAAGCAGGCCCGATGATGAAGCATGTCACATACTTCGGTATGTGAGTGAGGGCAGTGTTTTCAAATAGAGCGATTTGCCCTACTGGGGCTGTCTCTGTTTTTTTATTTGATTTGTTTTTGTTATCCACTCTATAGACCCCCCTTGTGTGTACATTAGTGTTTCTTGGGGGTCTGGGGTGGTAGAGTATAAATTGACTTGACCCTCGACCCTCTTTGGTGTTTAATAATATGCTAAGCACTGCTGCCTGAACAGCCAAGTCTGGAGAGATGGCTTTTTTGGCCGTTCCGTTCTCCAGGACTTCCTGGTGTGATTTTGGTTTGCAGACCCACCACCGGGGTTGGTATTGCTGGGGCATCTATTCTAAGGTAAGGTATCTAACACTAACGTGTTTCTTTCAGATGCACAAGTTATTTACCTTCGGAATCGATATATCTGTAAGAAACATTAGTTAGTGTTAGATTCATTACCGCCCCGCCCATCCTCCCCGTTCTGCGAACCGATATCTAGGGTTAAGGTATCTCCCTTTGAGGGCCTAGTTTCATGGCACCAGTGTCTGTTTCTTGCATGGCTCTGCGTTCCTGGCGCGGAAAGCTATGTACAGAACTGACGTCAGCGCGCAAGGGTGGCGTCAAAGTACTCCGACTACATCATCCCGGCGATCATGACGCTGCCGACTGATGCGGAGCTGGAGAGGAAGCCTACCGACGCGCAGGGGTACTGCTGACGAAAACTTTCTGGATCCAGCCTGATGCCTGGGGATATTCTAAGGTAAGGGATCTAACACTAACTAATGTTTCTTACAGATATATCGTTACCGAGGGTAAGTAACTTGTGCTTATGGTAGACCGGAAGTTACCCCTTTGGTCTGGCCTCATGTGTTTTTGATAGTTCAGAACTGGGGAAGCTCACAGAGTAAAGAGTGATGGCCCAGCATGTCATTCATACAAGGAGAACGTTGGTGGTGTCTCTAATACTGTGCAAGCAAGGCCGAAATCATCCTGTAAACCTCTAATTTCATGAAGCCATGATTAAGTAGATTCTGTAAAGTGTCAATACACACTCAGACCACTATGTCCTCTGGAAGGTTAAACCTACGAAAAGAACCCTAGCAATGTGCTATACAGTTGCAATGAGATAAAGGCAGCCGCAGTTCCAAATTAGTAGATCATCAGATTGAAAGATTCTTGTGGAACTGGGTTATTGGTACAGAGCATTCCCATATTTCCATAGCATTCAACGATGTTCTGTTCTATCGCCAACCACACAGGCAGTATTCTTTGCAAAGGTAATTAAAATACAAGAGTTGCTGGGCCATATAATAAGACTTCTTGTACGTGAGTCACCAGTCTTTTGACTCTTACGACTTTAACACACTGCAAGCACAAGGTTACACCCATCTTTACTCTGACACATAGCCTATTCTTCACTCAAATAAAGTCACTTACTAACCTTTCAGGCTATGTACATGGCAACTCAGCCACATAATTGACAACACACATACTGACTTCCACACCAAAAGCATCTCTGCTTCATATTTTTCTTTAATAACCTATTAGGTATTAACTATGGATTTTTTCTGGTAATATAGGGTGCTGCAGTTGAGCAGCTTATGTTTAATAGTACATGGTGTGGTAAGAGTTAAAGCTGTTGTCAGTAAACATGAAAGAGTGTCGGTGTCAAGAAATTCTCAGTTTTATTATATCTTCTATGCTGGCGAGTTTAGATGCCGAGACCAATTCACGTTCAGTGCATAGTGGCTGCCACAACCATGAAAAAATGTGCAAACCCCCGACGACCACTGCAACATATTGAATAGAGGGGTAGCAAGGACTGAGGTACAGGAAGGTCTTTCTTGGTCCTTGTATTGCATTTATCCCAGAGCAGTACCAAAGAAAGGAGACCCAGTGTGAAGAGACACCAGAGACAATACATATGGCTTGAGTGATCTAATCCTGAGAAGGAATCATGTCAGAAGGGAAACATACCACAAAGAAAGGCTCACAAATTAAAAAAAATTCCAAAGAAAATGTGTTCCGGATACAGACTCCACAATATAATTTTTAATACAGAAAAGTTTGGGTTGCCACAGCAAGTGTTTTGAGATCTTCACAATAGAGTAGAAAAAAGAATTGATCGACGCATCCATGCTGAAATGGTGGTGCCTCTTGGCTGCTTTAACGTGACAGTCCGTTTTTCCTCAACATGTTGTAATACGTTATTTTCTCAGAATGTATATAGCTTCATTCTTTATCATGGCACAATAGTATTTTTACATTTGAATGCCATTTCGTATGTTTCTGGGGTTTCCATCCTTCGATTGTGCATGGTACTTTGGTTGCATTTGTGTTTATGTGAAGTAAACAGAAATGTGTTAGTAGTCTACTTTAGTAATGCTTCGTGTTGGTTGAAATAAAAATAACATGACTTTGATCCTGTTAAAGGTCTCTGTAATCTGATATGTGCATGGATGGGTAAGCCAAGGCCTATGCCATATTTTGAGTTGTATGGTTGGTTGCTGTTGCCCGGTCTGTGCAGAATGTTTTCTGGGCAGCTGTGCTATTCAAGTGTGACTACCTGTGCCTCTTGTAGTGTGAATACTTTTGCTATCCATGCAGTGTGTTAAAGCTAACATTATCTGAATGGTCCTAAGGTGTTGTGAGGTGCACAGGTGCTTCTTTTAGAGTTGGCAAGCTGTGCCAGCTATATGACCTTGGTGCTGTGTTGTGCACATGATGGTGTGAAGAAGTCTGTCCAGCATGTCCTTGTTTTGAAAAAGGGAAATTGTAGCTAACAATAGCAAAACAGAAGAATGTGTGGTGGTCTATGTGTGGCGATGTATATCTGTTGTGTATGTATTAGGGGGTTCTGTAGCGTGTCTTGGATATGGGTGAGGATTATAGGAGAGTAATTACCGAGACCAATGCAAATTAAAAATTAAAGGTGGTCAGTTAAGGGTTTACTAGAGGGAGGAGAGCAGGAGGTTAACACTTGTTTCCTGCTGTGTCGGTATTCAGATGACAGAAAGCTGCCTTTTCTTGATTGATACGTTTACCTGCAATTCTGAAGACTGAGATGGCAGTATTTTTTGCTGGGGCTGAAAACTACACTACATGTACCTATCTGTGCTCTGACATGCGTGAGGAAATAACGTCTGGGTTTGAGAAGTATTCTTCTAGCGATTGAAGATGATGCCATGGCTTAGGCTAGGCTACCAGAGAGTGGGACTTCACCCTAGGTTGTCTAGTTGGCTGCTGTAGTAGAGCCCCTATATTCTCACTCCTACAAGGGTATTGCTCCAGCAAGGGCATTGGATAATGTTTTGTAAGCATGTCACATGAAGCAGGTAACCAGCGTTTCTTTCGTGCCAAGATTTTACGGTCTTCATCTGCTGGGAATGAGGAAGTGTATTGTTTCTATGGGTGAGGAAACTATGACAGAGATGCCTGTAGGTAGGTGCACAGGAGTATTTAAAAGAAAGAACATAAAAAGAAACGAACAGAGGAAGTTAAAAATAGACGGCAAGTGAAAGGAGAGAACGCAAGCTGCAGTGGATGGAAAGAAATTAAATGAAAGAAAAAAAGAGATGGAAATGAAAGAAATAGAAAAAGAGATGGAAGAGAATGAAAGCAGAGAATCAAACAGAATGAATAAGAAAGATAAGAAAAGAAAGAGGGACTCGAGAAATGAAAGATGAAAGAAAGAGTAAGAATTAAAGAAAAGGAAAACGCAGCTAGAAGGAGATAGGAGAAAAAGTGGAAGAAAGTCAGCAATAAGAAAAAGAAAAAAGGAAAGAAATACAGAGAAAAAGGATAACAGATAAAAAGGTAGGAGAGAGAAAGGTGATGCATGTTATCCATCTTGTGGGATGGGTATGCTCAGACATGAGTCCCATGCTCTCCACACCACTGGATTCAAGCAAGCTGGGCTGAAGACGGCTGGAATGCCAGAAACCGTTTCTCGGAAGCTTGTTTCCGGTCCAGGGAAGGCATGGCTTGGCAGTTCGGGCTGGACTGTTCCCATGAGGCACAGGGTCAGACTGATTTGCATATAGCCATGTCTGAACTGGGGTGGCAGAGTGGGCTAAAGAACGGTGATGGATTAAACCCAGATCTTTTGACTGGGTGTGAGTGTTTGATTGATTCAGATGACCCGTCCATCACCACCCCCTTTTGTACCGCTTTTGGCCGCCATAAGTGTGGCAGGGTATGCTCAGATGTGAGTCCCTTGCTCACTTTGCCACTGGATTCAAGCAAGCCGGGCTGAAGATGGCTGGAATGCCAGAAACCGGTCCTCGGAAGCTTGTTTCCGGTCCAGGGTAGACATGGCTTGGCTGTTCGGGCTGGACTGTTCCCATGAGGCACAGGGTCAGACTGATTTGCATATAGCCATGTCTGAACTGGGGTGGCAGAGTGGGCTAAAGAACGGTGATGGATTAAACCCAGATCTTTTGACTGGGTGTGAGTGTTTGATTGATTCAGATGCCCCGTCCATCACCACCCCCTTTTGTACCGCTTTTGGCCACCATAAGTGTAGCAGGGTATGCTCAGACGTGAGTCCCTTGCTCACTTTGCCACTGGATTCAAGCAAGCCGGGCTGAAGACGGCTGGAATGCCAGAAACCGGTCCTCGGAAGCTTGTTTCCGGTCCAGGGAAGACATGGCTTGGCAGTTCGGGCTGGACTGTTTCCATGAGGCACAGGGTCAGACTGATTTGCATATAGCCATGTCTGAACTGGGGTGGCAGAGTGGGCTAAGGAACGGTGATGGATTAAACCCAGATCTTTTGACTGGGTGTGAGTGTTTGATTGATTCAGATGCCCCGTCCATCACTACCCCCTTTTGTACCGTGTTATCCATCGGGCATTGGTGGCATTACCAGACGCTCAACAGGTGTCATTGCCTCCAAAAGTCACTAATTGTTGGTGAGCAGCAAGCAGCGATCTGGTTCTATGAAGATATACATTCAAGGCTCGCCTATTTCAGTAGACTTCACTGGTGTTCCATTAGTATCCCCGATCACAGCGAAGTGACAGGAAAAAGACTGAACATCATTCATTGAGCAGTCGAATGCCTTTGTTTATGTGTAGTCTCAGCCTTTTGCTCTTGCAGTATGTCCTCATTGAAGAGTTTCTGGCAGCTGGGATGACCTAGTTCTTCAGGAATCAGGTGCTCAAGTTAGAGGTGCGATGCCATTCTCTTGTCCCTTTCCATTGACCTTCTAAAGCAGATGGAAAAAGCCCGAAACAAGGATTGTTGAGACCTAATCTGGGATGCTAGGAACAATTGGCATCCATTGCTCTGTATGATCATCTGAAGGACGCTTAGGAACAGAGGAGTTGAAGGAAAGACACTCAAGAATGCCCCAGTCAAGGCTAATATTCGGCCATCTCCTAGGAGCAGAGCCCCACTTGTTGTATCAGGTGTTTAAGTGTGTAGCAAAGGTGTCAATAATTAGACGATTCTGGCTTTAAAGATATTGTTTAGGACTAGCTGGAGAATTGCCCATCTGGGGCTGTTATGTATCGGCACACCTCTAAACAGGTGCGCCAGGTGTAAACGTGAACAGTGTGCCCGATTACTATGAACGAACTCGGGCAGCGCATTCAATGAAATATGGAACAACTTTAATCGGCCGATCTGTGCTCACTGTGCAGGCGGCACCTTTATGCACTGTATAGAGGGGACAGTGATCCCCCTGCAGGCGGGTGCAGTGAGTGATTGCACCTGCCTGCAGGCTGATGTCTTGGGGTGGGAGTGGGGGGTGGCGGGGCGATTTAGTCTGCTCCAGAGAGCTGCTATCAGGGGGCGCGATGACGGCACGCTACCTATTTGTGGTGCATTCTCAGTGCTCCTCCTAACGGCTTCTTTGCGCCCACATCCATAATATGGCACAGTGTGAGAAGCTGGGTTTCTGTTGCAGTAGCCCCACCCCCACACACTTTTTGCCAGACTACTGATGCACTTTGGTGCAAAACAAAGTGAAGATTCGAAATGGCACACAACCCTCTGTGCCATGCCTACAACCCACTGCCCTAGCATGGATCAGTCACCCCTCTGGGTGATTGCACTATACCAGTGGTGAGGGTACAGGTGCATGAGCCCCGTACCCTTACAGTGTCTAAGTCAATTCTTTGACATTGTAAGTGCAGTGCTGCCATTAAGAGTATATGGGGCTGGGAGTTTGTAATTACGAATTCCACATTACCATAATGGCTGCACTGAAAACTGAGAAGTTTGGTATTAAACTTCTCAGCACATTAAACCCACACGGATGCCAGTGTTGGATTTAATGAAAAATGCACACAGATGGCACAGAACCATCCTCTGGTGGGTTCTCTAACGGGTACACACCAGCCTGCCACCACGAGACATGTTTCTGGACCCCTTGGGTGGGAGCCCTTGCGCTTGAGCCCACAAACAAAGCCTTTCTTGGGAGTAGGTGATCACACCTCCCCCAGGCCAGGAAGAGCCATCTATGGCAGGGGAGCTTCAAAGGCCTTGCAGCCTTTGTAATGCGACCCCCAGCCTCTCCTGCTATCAGGAGCATGCCCCCTTCCTGTCTCCCCTCCTTATCCAGTATTGGGGTATCTTTCATAGATTCACATGCCTGAATCATTCCCCGTCGTCGAGGCGGGAGTCCCACTGTAAATAAAAAAGCAGTGCCAAAAGCACTTTGTAGTAGTAGGCCCTAGAAAAGGCCTGAGGCCTATATTATAGTAGCCTATCTACATCATTATGCTAAAAAGACCAAAGTCTTTGCTCCAACCAATCAGCTTACAGCACCCTCTAGAACCTTCCCTGCAGAGCCAGCTCTCCTCAGATTTTCACCGCACGTCGTGGGTGAAGGGAGTCTCCCTGAGCTCTGCTCAGTTTTTTCTTCAGTTTTACTTCTTTTGGAGTTCAAGATCATACTTCATTTCTCTGACCCTGTTAAGGCAGTAATATGGCAGAATGGCAGTAAACAAGGTAATAGACTATATATTTTATGTCTAACCTTTTCCTCAATAGCTCTCACGTTCTGAGAGATGAGGCTATTATGGGTCAGAGACTTCAACCTGCCACTTCTGATGAGGATGATGAGAGGTCAAAGGGAGAAGTTGCGCCAGGAGCCTACTGAGGGCGCGCATAAAAGCCATAAGATTCGCCTTGAGTCTTTATAGGCACTTCTCGCAGAGGATTCAACTCCCTTTTCTTCCCTGACACTGCATCAGGGAAGTCCACTTGACCTGACATTAGGAGTATATAACGTAACTCCATGTCTACTATTACTGCCTTACCTTTATAATCCTCATCTATTATGATCGTCGACGACTGCCTTATCTTCGATGGTCTTCTACGATGACCTCTTCTACGAGATGGCCTCATCTACGATGGTCGTCGACGACCGCCTCATCAACGGTGGTTGTCGACGACAGCTTCGTCTACGACGGTCGTCGACGACGGCCTCGTCTACGATGGTCGTCGACGACGGGCCTCGTCTATGACGGTCGTCGACGACGGGCCTCGTCGACGACGGGCCTCGTCTACGACGGGCCTCGTCTACGACGGGCCTCGTCTACGACGGTCGTCGACGACGGGCCTCGTCTGCGACGGTCGTCGACGACGGACCTCGTCTGCGACGGTCGTCGACGACGGACCTCGTCTACGACGGCCGTCGACGACAGCCTCGTCTACGATGGTCGTCGCGACGGGCCTCGTCGACGACGGGCCTCGTCTACGAGGGTCGTCGACGACGGGCCTCGTCTACGACGGTCGTCGACGATGACAAAATTCGTCTACGACGGACGGTCGTTGACGAGGGCCTCATCTAAGGTGATCGTCTATGTCTGATCTTTGATAGTGTCATCTACAATGGCAATGCCTAGCTACGATGGTCGTCTATGACTGCCTTATCAAGGTAGCTTCATATATATATGACCTCATTTGTGAATGGCCTATACTACACATGGCACCATCTATGAATAGTATCACCTATGGCTGGCCATCATTCTATTGCCTCATCTATGAGTGCCTCATCTACGGATGTTATCACTTATGTTAACCTCATCTATGATGGTATTGCTATGACTGTCTTTAATGACAGCATCATTCTCTAGCAATGGCCTACTCTATCGATGGCCTACTCTAGCAATGGCCTAGTCTACCAATGGCCTAGTCTACCAATGGCCTAGTCTACCACTGGCCTAGTCTACCAATGGCCTAGTCTACCAATGGCCTAGTCTACCAATGGCCTAGTCTACCAATGGCCTAGTCTACCAATGGCCTCATTTACCAATGGCCTCGTTGACCAATGGCCTCGTTTACCGATGGCTTAGTCTATCAATGGCCTAGTCTACCAATGGCTTCGTCTATCAATGGCCTACTCTAACCATGGCATTGTATATCAATGGCCTTGTCTTTCAATGGCCTCGTCTACCAATGGCCTCATCCGCCGATGGCCTGATCTACCAATGGCCTCATCCACCGATGGCCTGATCTACCAATGGCCTCATCTACCGATGGCCTGTTCTACCAATGGTCTCACATTTGTGTTACCCTCATCTACGGATGCCCTCACTTATGATTGCCTCATCCTCGATGGCATTGTATATGGCTGTCGTTTATGACAGCCTCGTCTAGGATGGTTGCTCATGATGGTTATCTTTGACGTCGTTCTAGTCTGCATTAACCTGGCCTACATAACCATGTCTACGACAAAGTCTATGATGCGATTGGCTGCGATGGCTTCAGCGGTAACAGCATTATATGTATATTTTTTAATGTAGTGGGCAGCAGCTAGATTTTGACTGCCAGCTACAGGCGAGCAAACAGAATATCTCCTTCATGGTTTTGAGAAGGTATGCAGGAAGTTTACGAGAGTAGTACCTATAATAGACTAAGTCTATTCCAGTGTTTCTGCGCATAGAACAGAAATGATGTGTACCTACTAGCAGCCCATCCGGTCTGATAGGCAACTGTTCGACCAAATTCAGTAATTTCACAGCCCGCTCAACAGCAATCTAAAATCCTGCAATGCCTATTACCACACCGCCTGACAAAGAAGGGTGTCGTCTGGACCTTATGGGGAAAAATTCTCTACTTTGGCAGCAGCCTCTAGTAGAGCTGGCAATCCTTTATCCATGATCGGTTGTTATGACCGTCGAATATGGTTGGACATAACGAGTTTCGATGACCTCATTACTGAGGACCGAAGGCGGGATGCAGGAAAGATTCTGTTGGAAGGTGAACATGCCGCATCAAAACTTTAGATTGCGCCTTGAACATCGACAACAACAACCTCCGTCATTTAGCAGGGGAGGCAGGGCTTGGTCGTCAGGGATGGCTTAAAGCCGCTACCTTAAGCCCCGAGCAAAGATTCTTGGCATGGCCTATGATGAAGAGTTTTTGGTTGGGTAAACATTTTAAAGAAGCCCTTTTAGTTATAAAACCTGGCTCTGATACTGCACGATCATTAAGCACCCTTCAATATGGGCGCGGATCTTTCTGAGGAGCGAGATGAAGAGGTTTCATCAAGAGGAGGAGCAGTATCAATCTCGGTACAGCCTTGCAGCCAGGCATCTTGCTGTAGATAGTCTGTCTAGTTTCTCCCGTCAGGGTGGTCGAAAGAGATTTAAGTATCAAGGCTGAGACGCTAACAGGAAGCCATGATCCCCACAGGGCTCCAATCATTTTACCCTTTTCTCGCGTGGGCCCGAAGATTTCAGGTTTTTGTTTACAAGTGACAAGGAACTATGTCAGACCAATGGGTTCTATACCTAGTAACCAATGGCCACTCCCTGGAATTTATCAAACAACCATATACTACTCCGCCCAGGGGTCCCCATCGTTTTCACAACAAATAAGTTATTTAAACGAATATTTTATGGCCTCTCTGGATGGAGAGGATGCAAATTTCTACATACCTGTCCACCCCAAACAGCACAAATATTTTCGCTTTCACGTGGCTGGCGCCCATTATAGGTGCGGAGTGCTCCCGTTTGGGCTGAAATCGTCACCAAGAGCCTTTCACGAAGTACTTGGTACCAGTGGCAGCAGCATTGAGATCTTGAGGAATGCAAGTATTCCCCTATCTAGAAGAATGACTGCTCAGAGGTCCTTCAGAACACAAAACCAAGATTGCCACAGTAGATGTACCCATCTCGTCTTGTCTATGGGGCGGATCCTCAACGACAGCATCAAATGTTTGCTTCGTTCCTGAAGATGTGCTCTTCAACGATACATCTCATACCCTTAGCGTGGCTCAAAATGGGACCTTTTCAGGAAGACAATGGGTTCGTTCGACACCATCAAGGTTACGCTGTGCATGATAAATTAGGTATATTGCTGGTCGCAGACAGAGAATATAACCCAGGGTCGCACGTTCCTGCAAACCATTCCAGGGTTAGTTTTAACGACTGATGCCTCCATGAAAGGATGGGGAGGTCATCGGCAGGATTTGCAGAATTCAAGGAAAATGGTCTCAAAGACAAAGACAACAGCAGATCAACAGGCTTGATCTCCACAACGCTGTTCTGTTCCCCCAAGCATTCCTCCTGAGGATTGAGAGTTCCTCTGTGCTAGTCCAAACCGACAATATCATCAGCATGTATTATATCAATAAACAAGGAGGAACTGAATCGGCTACACTCTCGCAAAAGGTTCAGGAATTGTGAGAAGGTGTCGCATTTCACAAGATTTCGAGAGCTGAACACGTCAGGGCTCTCCACAATGCTCTGAGCATATCTCAGTCGGACTGTCACGAGTGGAAGCTGGGAAAGGGACAGGTGAACCCAGTATTCCAAGTTTGGGTTAAGCCGGCACGGGATCTATTTGCGTTCAAAGAGAACAAGGAAGGCCGATATGATGCCAGCAGGTTCCCTTAACAGGGATCAAGAAGGAATGCCCTGTCCATGCAATGGTCAGAAGTTTGTGCATACGCTTTTTCCCCAATGCCATTGGTTCCGAAGGTGTTTTGCAAGATGAAGCTGAAAGGTTACCATCTGATTCCGATTGCGCCCCGTTGGCCTAAATTGGTTCTCGGAACTTCTGCTATTGTTTACAGGCAAGCCCATTCGGCTACGGCCTGAGCCTACGATGTTGTCAGGGGACGGAGGCCAAGTGGTTCGTCCGGACCCACAGTCACTACACTTGCACGCACAGCTTATCATTTGTTAGAGTTCAAGGGCATCAACGTTTCAAGGAACTATTGTGAAACTTTGGCCAAATCTCGTACCCAAGGCACAATCAGGGCTTATCGCCTCAAATGGAAGCGATTTTGCGGTTGGTGTGAGGTGAATGCCATTCCCTCAATTAGTTACTGCAGAACAAGTTCTCCATTATCTGCTCTTCTAGCCAAGTGTGGGCTTAGTTTTTTCATCGAACAAAATGCGTCTTCCAGATTTAGGAAATGTTTAAAGTTTTCTTTTTTCTGCTCTTCGGCACTTGTCAAACAGTTTATGAAAGGGCTTTTCCAAGCCTTCTCTCCAGGCGAGCACCCTCCCAGAGTGGGAACTCGGCATTGCTAGCGCAGTTAATGCAGTGTACATTGGAGCTTAACCATTAACCAGATCTCAAATTCCTCACCTGGAAAATTACCCTTTTACTGGCTCTTACCTCTGGAAAAAAGGGTTCGTGAGATCCAAGCTTTCACTATAAAGGAACACCTCAATTTTACATTTTCCTCGGAACTATGTAACCCTTTGGACAAATCCCAGGTCCATTCCTAGGGTACCAACACAATTTCACTCTAACGAACCGGTAAGATTAAAGACATTCTTTCCGGATCCGTCTCCTCCAGCTGAAAGAGTAATACACTCGCTGGAGGTTTAACGCTGTTTAAGATTCTAACTACAGAAAACTAAGGATATCAGATGATCCAGCCAGCTGTTCGGGGCTTATGGTCAAGCTACTCTTAGAACGGCTGTAACAAAGGCAAGAATAGCCAGATGATTAGCATCTTTTCTGCCATGACAAGACTAACAAACCTTTGCAGAGGAAGGTCAAAGCTCTTTCCGACTAGAACAGTATCAACATTCACAGCTGTGTAGGCTGGAGTAATTCCAGAAGATATGTGGATCTGTGACATGGAAAAATGTCCACACGTTCACGAGACATTACTGCCTTTAGTCTACATGTCAAGAGAGTTCGGCACTTGGACAGGTGGTCCTACGCTACCTTTTTTCGTTAATACCAGTTTCTGTTACCCTTTGGCTTTTTAAATATTATCTATGCTTGCCTTTATTCATGATATGCATGAGGTTTTGCGATTTTAACATGTTATATTTATATGTACTTTAGTAGATATATTGGATGTGTATGAGATTTACATATCCATGTTTGGACTTTATTATGCATGTCTCTTTAGTTCTTATAAATCATGTTTTAACTTTGAAGGTTTGCATTATCAAGCCTCTGGTAACAAATAATGGATGCATCTGGGAGTTTATCAGCACACGTCTCCCACCATCCGCAACCGACTGTATACTTGGTATACTGCTTGCTATTCTGATTCAGGCATGTGAATCTATGAAAGATACCCCAATACTGGATAAGAAAACAAGTTACTTACCTGTAACTTCAGTTATCCAGTATTGGTATCTTTCATAGATTCACATGCACCCACCCTCCTCCCCGGAGAGTCAGTTCTCTAAGTTCGGGATACTTGTTCCCACTTGTGCTACGAAAATCTGAGGAGAGCTGGCTCTGCAGGGAAGGTTCTAGAGGGTGCTGTAAGCTGATTGGTTGGAGCAAAGACTTTGGTCTTTTTAGCATAATGATGTAGATAGGCTACTATAATATAGGCCTCAGGCCTTTTCTAGGGCCTACTACTACAAAGTGCTTTTGGCACTGCTTTTTTATTTACCGTGGGACTCCCGCCTCGACGACGGGGAATGATTCAGGCATGTGAATCTATGAAAGATACCAATACTGGATAACTGAAGTTACAGGTAAGTAACTTGTTTTCTTTTCGGCGGAAAGACAAGCGGGAAAAATTAGCCAGCCCAGAAGGTGTGTGCCAACCTCTGCCAACCCCACCCGCAGGCGTGGAGGCGAGGTGAAGCCCACTCTTCAGTGCCCGCCATCTTGCAGATGGTAGGCACTCCCCAATCAGGATTAGGGATTGTGCTCACTACCCCATGTGTGGTGAACACACCAAGGGTGTAGTCACTCTAAGGTCAGTGCCCCTAAAACACCCCCTAAATACAGTATTTAGGGGGGCAGTCCTGAACCAAGAACTCAGACAAGAAACCAGCAGAAGAAAAGAACAAGAATTGAAAATGCAATAGGCCTCATCATTAGTTAAGTTTAAGCAATTCTGTTTGTAATGAGTTGGCTTTTTAGCTTTGCTTTTATTAGTGTTTTTTAAACTTTCATGTACATAACATGCATATGTATGCATATATGTATATGCATGCATGCATTAATATTGGTATTCATATAGATATGTAGAAGTTTATGTATGTTTATATATATATATATATATACACACACACACACATACATATATATATATATATATATATATATATATATATATATATATATATATATATATATACATATATATATATACGGCGTTCAGTCTTTTCTTTCCGATTCAAAAGAAATGCACAGCACTCAAGGAGGTCGTGGTAACCACAAATGATTTATTTGCGGGGGACTTGCACAGACGCGTTTCAGCGTGCTGCCTTCGTCAGTGTGTGTAACACTTCAACATTCGACATGTTAATAAAGTTTTTCATGAACATTGGCATCAACAGAGGACTCAACCCTCCTAGAGTCACGGTGGGCTCCATCTTGGAATGTATATACAAGACCATTAGGCACGTGCAAAGCACTTGTTCTGCCCATCAATGGGCTGTTGTCCATGGACAGGGGGGTATTAATTATATAAATTTTTTTAAATATTCAGCAATTTATAAAGCCGTGGATCGGCTAGTGTCCTCTGTTAATCCATCCGGTCATGATTACTCCACTATAACAAGATACACATGTATCGCACCGAGTCAATAAAAAGTTCATCAAATTCCATCATTCAAAGAATTAATGTATATGGCAGTTCAAATCCATACCTATAATAAATCAATTGAGTCAAATTCAAGATTAAAAATTCATCAATCGAATGTTATAGAAAAAATAGAAACATCTTAACTTCAGTGGCAAATTCACATACATGATCATGGCAAACTAATAAGTGTTCTAATCAAAAATTACAAATCACAGATCAGAAATCACAATTTACAGCAGACATCTCGGAGATGGGCTTAAATTCATTGATGGTAAGTTCCGTATTGGTGCATCTGGCTTTCCATACGTTGCAACCAATACGTTGGCATTCCTATTTGTTCTCAAATTACAGCTTTACTTTCCCAAATGGAACGCCATTTTCTCCCCACTGTTCAGACCCCTTGGATACTTGGTAGAGAGGTCTATAATATACCTCGACTCCAATCTACGGAGTCGTCTTAAGCAGTCGCCGCCCCTGGCATTTGGTGGGACAATGTCCAAACCAAAATATTGCAGTTTATTTCGTTCCCGACCGTGTACCTCAGCAAAGTGGCGGGCCACCGGATAGGCGGGATCCGCCTTGTCGATGGCCCTGAGATGTTCTAATATCCTCAATTTCAGTTCCTTGATTGTGCTACCAATGTAGCGAAGGCCACAGGGGCGGCAAAGCAAGCAATAGACTGCATAATGAGTGCTGCAGGTGATAACCTTTTTAATGTATATTTTCTTCCCTGTCTCGGGTATCATATACGATAGGACCCTTTTACTGCCCGCACAGGCCTTGCAGCGACCACAGGGATAAAACCCTTTCTGTTCTTTAAGGGTGTTGGTCTTCAATATAGGTCTCTCCAGGTGACCAGTGACAAGCATGTCTCCTAGTGACCTTTCTTTGCTGAAGGTTAGTAGTGGATAAGCAGGTAGATCTTCCTTCAGCACATTATCCGTTTGCAGGATATGCCAGTTTTTTTAAGCATCGCTCTGAGGTCATTGGCCCCTGATGAGTAGGGAGTGATCAGCCTGAATTTCCCTTTGCTTGTGGCTTCATCCTTTTCACGCCCCCCCCTTGTGGTTTTGGCAGTGAATAAAGTCCCTCTTGGAATCTTTCTCACCTTCCTCAATGTCCTTTGCAGTAGTTCCCCAACATACCCCATAATTGCGAAGCGTGATAGGCACTCCGGGGCAGCCGCCTCGAAGTCAGAATCCCTGGAGCAATTTCTTCGGAACCTCAATAGGAATGCTCCTAATTAGCTGGGGGGATGGCTGCTGCTGGCAAAGAGTGTTGAATTGCCCGCAGTCTCCTTTCTATACAATGCAGTGTGTAGTTGTTCCCCTCCTGAAGGATACCGCCGTAGCAAATGCTTTAACACACATCTATTTTAGCACAAATTAAACATGTAACTTGCAACTTCAGCTCCTATTTGGGCGACAGCAAGGTCACTAATGTTGGTGACTTAATAGGGAAGAAACATCTGAGACCTACAACTAACACACAGTTGTCCAAAATGTACACTGAACAATTCATGAGCTACGTTTCTATGAGGGAAACAGCTCACAGGGTAAAAAAAAAATCTCTCCTGCAGACCGGTATTAACCTCGACCTATACTACTAGGACCGGGTCCAATGGATCTGAAATTGGTGCATCTATCTTTTAGACATTTCACAAGAATGTGACTCTACTAAATGTTACAGAGAGGTATGTCAGATACTTTGTATTGTAATTATGTAGTGCATACTACCCTTGACGTAGTGTGAAAGCGCTTTTTGGTGAGTAGCATGCTTTTTGGGAAACCAAAGAGGATTAGTGGTAAATTATTATAGGGAGACAACATTAAATTAATTTGAGCAGTGAACGCGAGTTTGTTGTATGGGTTGAAAAGAATAGTGGAGGGATAGAAGAGGGAAAGGTCTAGAAAGGGTTTTTTTGGGGGGCGTCCAATGCAGGAGGAGGTGGTATGGGACGAGTAAATTGAGAGGTGCCAGAAGGCTATTTAAGCAGAAGTGAGCAGTACTAACATATTTCTGTGCTTCCCAGGGTGAGCAGTACACATTAACGAACTTACATTTTTGTTCTCACTGACGAACAGGATGAAATCCCCTTGTCAGGTGGTACTGTCCCTCACTAGGAAGGTGCCTAGCCGATGCCCTTGCAACATAGCTACCGCTTCTTGTCTGCTCAGCTGCCCGAAGTACCAGTCATATTGATCCCCGAAACTGGAAGCCTTTACGGCGGCGCGGCAGTGGCACTCCACTCGAATGCGTCGTCCTTGAGAGCAAAAATTGGGCGTCAACTGAGTAACAGGATTAAATGACAGTCTGTGAACAAAGTGCACAAGGTTAAAAGAGAAATAAGGAAGCTAAAGAAAACTCTAAGCCACGGCGACCACATTGCCTTTCAAGTTTAACTACGCTGCGGTCTACAATTGTGGGTGGTAATGTTGGTAAACTCGCAAACTTTCTTGCTAGTGACACCCAATACCACTATAGTGTTACTTTAGACCACAGGAATACTACGTATTTCCCACCCGCACTGTCCCGTGCCAAAATAATGTCTACACTGTTTAGTGCTCTCTCACTCAAAACGGCAAGCACACAATGGTAAGATAAATTGGGTTATAAATACCTGGGATACTGTTTTCTTGATAACCGGCAGGTGAGATGCTTTGGCTTTTTAAGCTCTTGGCACTTACAGAAGCATGTTTCTGATGAGGAAAAGGAAACCGCACACACCTACATCCGTGGGTGTAAGCATCTTTTCGCGATTGCGGGCTCTCTGGATCCTTTCAGGCTTTTGACTACTACCTCAGCCTACTAACCCTTGAGGTAGCACCACGGAGTTCTGTTTACACCCGAGTGGCACTAATAATATACAGAGCAAGTATTTAAGTGTACGTTAAATATAAAAGACATATTGGTTATCTAATGCTGCCAATAGGCCACCGTAAGCATCTTCCAGTACTGACAGCACCATGCGGTGTCGCCTGGGATTTTTTGGTACCATTTGGGTGCCTCCGTAAAACTTCTACTCAACTGGGTCCTTAACTTTACACGTCTGAGTATGCCTTGCTTCACAAACTGCACAACGGGATTGTCTCAGCTTGTTTCAGCAAAAACTCCTCAGCAGTGTTTAGTGTACAGTAAGTACCTTTGTCTGTCTTTAGGTGCCTGTCGTACCTATAGAAGATCTTCGCGCCCTTATCTCCACCCCTTGCCAACGGGGACGCCACCTACTACGGTGTCGCTCCCCTCTGTGCCTCCTCAGCTGGTGCCTCTCAAGCCCTCTTTGCTTCCCGCTACCTCCCGTAGCGCAAACTTTTCCAGCAATTCCTGCTGCAACAGGGACAAGATGGCGGAGCGGAAGTGACGCGCATTTGGGCGGGCAGCAGACTTGAAACGCACAGGAAGTGAGATTTCAGCGGACAGTGGTCGACATGCAGCCATCTCTGTGAGGACAAACCCTTTCAAGATTAGCAGAGAAAGTATATGCTGCACAAAATATAATACAAACAGTATGGACCCCACTACACAACCAAGAGGCATACTGAAATATAACAGAAAAACAAGTATGAATAGCACAACACCCAAGGGAAAATACAGGTATAACACTACCTCAGATAATCCGACACCACAATGTAGGGGAATGAATTAAACAAAGCAGAAAAACAAATACAAAGGATGACCCTAAAACCCGTCCCTAACAACTCGGCCTGACTTACGTGTGTGGTAAAAGGTTTATTATCTTCTTTTACCACACACGTAAGTCAAAGAAGCCAGTCCAAGTAGGATGCTCTAAAAGAGAAAAGAGTACGTTACTGTGACCTTTTTTCCAATGACTGACCACCGTTTTGCATGAACAGTGACGCCAGCCAATGGAAAAGAGGGGCGGGGCTTAACCCTCTCTAGTGAAAGTACTCTAAAACGTTAAATCTCGCCAGCAAGACTGCTCATGTGTGCAACCTACGCTAGCCAAGACCTAAAAAGGACCAACAGCCGTGCCGAAGCTAACAAGAGGAAGATGCCCACTGACTTGGCCCCAGCCCTACTGGCCTGTCCCCACCCCAAACCTGCTCCAGGGAAATCCCGGTGTGTCCTGCAGCGAGCAACCTCGAGTAACCTGGAGGACTTGCGGGCCTTCCATTCCAATGACTTTGTCTCCCGTGAGCACCAGATTTGTTCACCCACAGACTCCAGCTCCGCAAGGATCAGCGACTTTGCACCACTCTGCACCCGACGCCCACGGCCCAAGTTCGAGTGGCCCAACACCACAAGGAGGTTTCCCCGGCGATCCAGACCAAAGATCCAGTGATCCCTGACCTGCCTGAAGCCTTCAGCCAATGCCTGCAGCCTCAAACCAGAAGGTCCCTGCCAACAGCGACCAGGAGCTGGTGAGAAGATCCGACCCTAAAAGTCACCCCTGCACCCGACGCCTCACCGCCTTGGGTGGACCAACCGATGGTGCCTAACCAACCCCCAGCATCCCAACTTACCTCTCCAATTGTTGGACGCACCCAGAACACCTTCGTCCCTGAGCCTGCAGTGCTTTTGCAAACCGAAGAAACCCCATTGAAAGCTACAGGGCACCCGACTCCAAAACAGCACTCTGCACCTAGCCACCCCAGTGCCGATGAGGGTGCACCTTTTGTGCTGGCCTAAACCACCATTTGCCCTGAGCTTAAGTCCAGGAGCTTTGCTCCCACAACCCAGTGGCCTGCTCGTCAGCAGCCACCAACTGAAGGCTCCCTATCCCCCATTGGATAACATTGGTCCTCAGCACTCTGCACCCGGCCATCCTAGTGCTGCTGAGGGTGTAACGAGTGCATCCTTGACCCTGGGGGACTCAAGTCTAACCCCAGAATACCAACTCCCATAAAAAAGTACTTAACTGTTAACCAATAACACTATTTTCCTCCATAGGATACCATTGACTGTTTTTCTACGAAAACCTTTTACAACTGTACTAAATTACAAAAACGCTTTTACTTACCTGTTTACAGGACATGCCCCAGTGTAGTATCCAGGTATAATACACTGTGTAAGAAGAGTAATCCGAAAGAAATGTACTGGTCATTTTACTAAAAAGCCCATTCAAAGTATATGTACTGTATTTCCAAAGCATTGCATTTCTCAGTAAAAGTACTGTAAATCAAAACAAAGTGCATATTCAATTGTAATCCAAACTGTTACAACTGCATTGCTACTGTAAAGTATTTATTGCTTACCTGTGCCAGGCTTTCTTGGTTCTAGAAAATAAAATTACTAAAAGAATATTTTTGTATAAAAACAATTGGTCTGAAGTTCAGTCTTTGAATGTGTGAATTCATTTGCTGACTGAGTGTGTAAGACAAATGCTTAACACTGTCCTCTGATACGGCCTTACTGCTCGGCCACACTACCACAAATAGAGTGTAAGGTGCTATCTCTCTTACCTCTGCCTACATTTGGGGTTCCACTGGACTCACTATACCTCACTTTGGTATAGTATATACAGAGCCAGCTTCCTACACACAGTTGCAGAGGCGAAGAGTTTCCCTAAGTTGCATGTGGTCAGTCCTCCAACCAAATGAGTGAATGCCCTCTCAAGATAGCACTGGCACAACAGGTGCACCAGTGCTATTGGTATTACAGGTGGGGCTACCCAAGCATCAGCATCCCGTTCTGTAATACCGAAGTGTCCACATGAAACGGGTGCCTGATGCCACCCCCTCTTCCCCCAAGCACCCCCTCCCCTTCACCCGGGTACATTTTCTAATATGGCCCCCTGTATGGCAATGGTAGGCTCCTTTCCAGACTATCAACACCGGTGGTGTTAATTCCTTCACCGAGGGAGTCCGCATCATAATGATATGCTTTAAGGCTCATTATATCAAATACAGTTGGGGTAGTGGGTAGAAATATAAGCACATCACACCATAAATAGATATTGCATCTGTTTTTATATATTCTTATTTCAGACGTATTGTCACATTACAATCTGTCCAAGAACAGAATAATTTCTCAATACACATATATATTCGATAACATG
Source organism: Lissotriton vulgaris (assembly GCF_964263255.1). Lineage (NCBI taxonomy): Eukaryota > Metazoa > Chordata > Amphibia > Caudata > Salamandridae > Lissotriton > Lissotriton vulgaris. The sequence continues at coordinate 1,411,247,000 of NC_141696.1, forward strand.
GATTAATATGATTCAAAGACCTATAGTTGCCAAAGCTCTTTAGTGGCCAAACTATAATTGTCAATGCTCTGTAGTTGCCAATACATGTTTCGTGGACTGCTTGCACCGCTTCTTAACCCCTCCCGTGCCGTGACGGAGCGGTTCCGTCACGAGCACGGGACCGCCACGCGGCCCCCCCACCCCCTTAGCACTGCGGCGGAATAGCCGACGCAGTGAAGGGGTTAATGGCTAAAAAGGAGGAAGGAAAGGATAACAAAAACAAATGAACAGAGAATAAAAATATATCTAAGACGTGCACTAATTAAAAGAAGCATTGGATAATTAAATATGGTCTCAAATTCTTTTTGCGTATTCTCTACTCAAGTGTTAAGGATAAGGACAATAAGCCCCAGTTGCCCGCTGTACCACTTTCTTTGACATGCATGGAAGGAGGAAGGGAAAAAGAAAGAAGAAGGGAACAGAAAGGCCATCCATTATGATCTAACTCGCACGCCAGTAGACCCCAGTAGCCGGCCATACCGGTTTCGTTGATAAGCATAGAGAGGGGAGAGAGAAAAAGGAAGGAAACAGAAAGGTCACTCATTAAGATCTAACTTGGAATCTCACCAAGCAACAAACGTGGAGTGGTCTCATCAAAATCAAAGCGCATATCTAATTAAACATCATAATGCAATAAATATGATGGAGCAAAATTTACCTTAGTTGCATCAGACCAATTTCTGTGTGATTTTAATCCCAAGGCTGAGAAGAGAAAATAATTAGTAGTACAATATCAACACTGGTATACACGAATATGTCATGTCCACATGAATATCCCCACAATAATCTTACCTAAATACACATTGTGTTAAGTAGTACTAGATACATCGTAGAATAGATGAAATTGAAATAAAATAAAATGACAAAGAGACAAACACGAATATAGTCGATAATAGAGCGCTAATTGAAAAGGCCTTTAGCTAACAATTGTCTAAATCTAATGCACCGTTTACATCTTGTAGACATCCCACAAAATAAAACAAAAAACCCAGATCTGCAACCCACCCATGCAGCCAAAAGTATTTGTGGCTATGACTTCATCGTTTTACAGAAGTAAATGTTTACCAAAGCATACTGCCATACCGGTGACCACCACTAATCCAATTTTAATTGTTAGCTGATCATACCTAATGTAAAAACACACAAAAAATGGGCACATGCATTCATTAGAATATAAAAAATACTATAGCAAAACAAAGATGTGGACCAGACCTAGAAACTAGATACTTAGTGCAATACCATGATCAGAAACTGACATGATCAGCTAACACCCATATATTGTTACTTACATATAAATAGCGCATTTCTGTCTGTCTTCAAAAAGAAAAGTATGCTGGAGTATTGTTCCATCTTACGCTTAGATGCACTCATAAAAGCTTTCTGAATAATGCCACAGCTAAAAGAAAAGCAAAAAAACAAAGAAGAAACAAAACTACTTAGTCTCGTACATAATGTTAGCTTGAAAATTACCCAATAACTAGCATTGGATAAAGTGTTCCCATGCACTGCTTACTTACAGTTAAACCGCACGTTCCTTCCTGATCCTCATCCATGTAAAGATTCAAAAGCTCAAGAGGAGATGGAGATTCTTTTATAGTCCGTTAGAGTAATATCATTGTTAACAGCTGCTGCAAAAGCACAGTATTCAGGTGCATGGATTTAAAAGTGACCAACCCCAATCCAAGAGCAACAGTAAAACCTGGACCGGAATAAGAAGGTAGAAGGGGCTAATCTAACCTGCTTCAACTTCTCCAAGTCTATGGGGACTAAGTATATATGGTATGTGGTAACAACCGAAAGCAGGGTTCACATGACTGCTAAATAAACGTCCTGAACAATTCAACTTAAGAAGCAATACAATATCAGAAATTTAGACCTCAAAAAAATCTTCCCTTGAAGGTCAAAATTTAAACCATAGTGCCAGACTGACAAGCCCTTGCCGTCGCAATGATGTCTCTTGGTGTAACGGAATAAGAATTCTGAAAAAATCTATAACAAATCAAATATACTAGAACAAGATTCATCGTGTATTTTGTGACTGCTAGAACTGACTGATAATGATACTATTGAGAGGCGAGATTCCTTTTGGGCACATTACAGATCACTGCCTCATTGATTGTGTGGAAAAGGTCGCTTTATTGAACCATGTGCCTAAGTCCTTACAGAACTAAAACTTCACTGTGCATTCAATAACCTACCCTTCCCCTAAACCTGCCCCCGTTTACATACCCTTCAAACTTTGACATAATTACCTATTGGACGTCTATGATTGTTGTACTTTAAACTTCCCCTTCAGTTTAGCAGTGACCATTAACTTGATAGTCCTATGACGTAACCGGTTGATTTCAGGACTTCTGGTGTGGGCTTGTTGAGACTCTCCCTTTCTGTCTGATTAGCCTATATTAACCAAAATACCCTTAAGTTAAGGCCTGCAAACTTGTGCAGCATCTGCCCCTATCTAGCACCTGTCTCAAAGCGACAACCAAAACAATTCCTTCCCCCTAACGCACTTGCTGCAATTAGCCTGCCTTGGGCAAAACCAACCTATCATTTTCCCAGAAACCGGTAACCAAAGAAGAGGGTGGGGGAGAGGGGCAGGAGATTGTCCTACACTAAAGAGCTGTCACTTTGTATACCTACTGATAAGGTGGTGGGTGGCAGCCCAAAATGGCGCACTGTATACCCTTGGGCTACATCCTTTACTGGATGTAGCCCAAGAAGCCCAGTCATCTAGACTGCGCCTCTATTCCCCCTATGCATTCGGTGGACAGGCCTCCCTTTGGTTCCTAGACCACCCTCTCCTGCCTTTGTCGGTGCCCGGATCCTAAAGGAATAAGTACTAAAATCCATAGACCCCAACCTCCTCACAGTTTTCCTCAAGACTGCCAATAATTGGAAGTAAGTAACCTGATCCCCTTGTTGGTGGGTGAAAACCAACCCTTTATGTCCCCCTGCCTGCGTTCTGAATTGTCTACCCCATGCCACTGGGCATACCCCCCCACTTGCTGCTAAATAGAAAGCAAGAACTACCCTGCCAGGGTTAGTTGGATGGTCCCATCGAAGGATCCAAATGGTAAGAGGGGAGGTGACACAATTCCACGCATCAGAGCCAGCGATACATCATACAAATTCAAAACATCTTGTTATGAAAATAGAAATAATTTATTGATTAAATAGCAATTCATAAATGGAATCCATAGAAAACCTTTAAAGCATATATACAAACATAGAAGAAATATAGGGCTTAATATGTGTCATGATTAAAATTCAGGCAGAAAAAAGTGTTTATTCGCGTCCCACACACTCCCACAGTCATTCGCTAAACATACATACACTTCTCAGTCTCACTCACTATAGGAATAATACAGTCATACACATGCAGTCATAAAGGGACATAGGAGCCTGCAAAAGACAAATTCAATAGTTGCTAGGACTAGAGGAACAACATGGAGGCAGGAAAAAATGGGGTGCTGTAAATTATCGTGAACTACACTTGAGGCCATCCATGTGGGTCACGCCAACGCGCGTTTCAATGCAATGCCGGTTTGGGCTGCATCTTCATCAGGGCAGGGAAGACCAGGGGAGGGGACATACACACTGTGAATGAAAAAAGTGTTTGTTATGTGCGAATCATATAGATGGATACATATTTAATACATACATTAAAAATTGAGTTAGACACATTTTAACAAGCGGGATATGATTTCATAATACACATGCATATTTCAGAAGAATTAATATGATAGGCTGGCTTAAGGTGTGTGTCACGGCTCTGAAAGCGTAGTCACTCGAGGCGTAAGAATTCTTACTGTTTCTCCTCGATGGGAGGAACACTCAGGGCAGCTAGGGATAGGCCCATGAACAGCAGTAACAAACCAAGCAGGCAATCAGTGGAATACCAAAACATACATTCAATAGGACATCTGAGTATCTACAATTAGAGGGTACGGGGCAATTTTTTTCGGGGTTATTCCACAGGTAGTACTTGGAATCTGCAGGTGGGGTCTTTATACCATATAGGGACCTCATTGTGCTCATAGTAAGGGATAAGATCTAGATAGGAACCTGTCAACGATGAAATACAGAGAAAGGATAATCTTACCACTTTTCTCACTATAGAGCCATAGCATCATATATACTTCATCCGAATCGAGCAGGATTCCTGCAGGTCGGCAGTTCTCTGCGCTCTAAATAGTTATGAGCTGGCGTGGCTGTCGGGGTTAAAAGGGTCCTATGGGTGACAGAAAAAGTTAGAGAATCAGGGGAGGTTTGATGAGGCTGACTGCGGATTTAGTCCAGGCTGTTTAGGTCTAGGCATTTTTAGCGTCATGTGCCTCAATTCCAGGGGGTTCTGATAGAGCTCTAAATCTAAAGAGACGAGAGCGAACCCTGATCACCTAATAGGCAGATGATGAAAGATTACCTTATGGGGCGCAGGACAATAAGAGCATATCTTTCTTTTTTTGAAAACGGCGCGTCCAAGCGGAAGGAATTCTGCAAGTAAGGTGATAAAAAATCACATTAAACAAATCGGAAAGGAGGGGATGTCAGGTTCTGATTAGAAGCTAGAGACTAGGGGATCGATACATGGCTCAGGGTGGAGGAGGGAAGAGGCTACCTGATGGAGGAGAAGCATAGGCTGGTAGTTTCGAAGAGGCCGATCGATTATTCCTCTCAGGGCACAAGAACAGCATTCAGAAGGTGATATTTAAGATCTAGATGTATTCCCCGTCCAAGTGGGGCAAAGTGTTGAATATCGGATGGGCAGGAGACCCCTGTCGGGCTTGTTGAGACCCTCCCTTTCTGTCTGATTAGCCTATATTAACCAAAATACCCTTAAGTTCAGGCCTGCAAACTTGTGCAGCATCTGCCCCTATCAAGCACCTGTCTCAAAGCGACAACCAAAACAATTCCTTCCCCCTAACGCACCTGCTGCAATTAGCCTGCCTTGGGCAAAACCAACCTATCATTTTCCCAGAAACCAGTAACCAAAGAAGAGGGTGGGGGAGAGGGGCAGGAGATTGTCCTACGCTAAAGAGCTGTCACTGTGTATACCTACTGATAAGGTGGTGGGTGGCAGCCCAAAATGGCGCACTGTATACCCTTGGGCTACATCCTTTACTGGATGTAGCCCAAGAAGCCCAGTCATCTAGACTGCGCCTCTATTCCCCCAATGCATTCGGTGGACAGACCTCCCTTTGGTTCCTAGACCACCCTCTCCTGCCTTTGTCGGTGCCCTGATCCTAAAGGAATAAGTACCAAAATCCGTAGACCCCAACCTTCTCACAGTTTTCCTCAAGACTGCCAATAATTGGAAGTAAGTAACCTGATGCCCTTGTTGGTGGGTGAAAACCAACCCTTTATGTCCCCCTGCCTGCGTTCTTAATTGTCTACCCCATGCCACTGGGCATACCCCCCCCACTTGAACTTATAATAGCGCTGTCGTTCCTCTCAACCGCTGGTCAGTTTTAGACATGAGCAAGCGGATTTCCAGACCATCCTGTCTAAATAACATAGTTTAATTTCAAACCTCTCTACAAAAAACCTGCCAAGAAAGAGGTTTCCTCTTATGTCCAGCCCTACCTTGTTCTCTAGCCCAACAATCTAACATCCTCTTACCCACCTTTCCTGCTGTTGGTAAATATCCCTGCAGCAGTTCCCCCATGAAGGCAATGCATGCCATCTTTCCTGTGATCGTGACTCTGGATAAACCTTTTTTTCAGCCATATATATATAAACTGCATCACATCCTCTATTCTCCCATTCACCCGATCAGCAACGTGCTCCTGAGCTCAAAAATTCTCCCCAGGCCTGGTAATATACATTGCGCGTAGACGCTGCCAGGGACCCTACAACCAGCTGACACATTCTCTGTCTCCCACTGTCTATAACTCCTGTTGCATCCGAGTTCTGTCCCTGTCTGCCTCCATGGCCAGTCCATGGAACGTCTCCCACTGTGAACGAGACAAAGCACCCACAATGTCATTGTCCACAATTAGTACATGCCTGGCTCCAAGCAGAATATCCTGTTGCAAACATTCAAGCATGCACACCCTCAGCAACTAAAGGACCTGAGTGTCTCTTGTTGACTGCCTATTAACCACCTGAACCACAGCCATATTGTCTATTCTAAAGAGTACCTTCATGTGCTGTAACAATGCAATAATTTGTTCTTCATTTTTCCAGCAGTCTGGACATTCCTCTGTACACCAGCATCCCTACCAATTAAATAATAAACCAACGCCTATGCTACCTGATGCATCCAGAAAAATATGCACATCCCAGTCAAAATCCTGCTCTGTCTGAATTGGAATGGCATTGAATGAGTCCAGAAAGCTCTTTCACATCTGCAGATCTGCCTTAATTCCCGCAGATAACCTAACACGATGGTGTGGAAGGGAAAGCCCCTGGAGCGCTAAACCTAATTTCCTGCTGAATGTCCTACGTGCCTTCACCTCCCTGCATGCAAAGGTCAGGTGCTCCAAGAGCATTTGCAACTTCCTGACCATGACTTTTATTTTTGCCAGCATAGTGTCCAACAGCACTTCAATTCCCAACTTCTTTTTGTGTGGGAGGTGTGCAATCATTGCCACAGAATCCAACTCAGTTCCTTAAAATGAAATGGTGGTCACCGGTCTCACCACTTTCTCCGGGCCAAGGGGACCTCCACGTCCTCCATGAGCTCCTGAGAACTTACCGGTACAAAAGGGGGTGGTTATGGACGGAGCATCTGAACCAATTAAACACTCACACCCAGTCAACAGATCTGGGTTTAATCCATCACCGTTCTTTAGCCCACTCTGCCACCCCAGTTCAGACATGGCCGTATGCAAATGAGTCTGACCCTGTGCCTCATGGGAACAGTCCAGCCCGAACTGCCAAGCCATGCCTTCCCTGGTCCAGAAAAAAGCTTCCGAGGACCGGTGTCTGGCATTTCAGCCGTCTTCAGCCCGGCTTGCTTGAATCCAGTGGCAAAGTGAGCAAGGGACTCACATCTGAGCATACCCTGCCAAATTATGTCGAACAAAGCGGTGCAAAAGGGGGTGGTGATGGACGGAGCATCTGAACCAATCAAACACTCACACGTGAGTCCCTTGCTCACTTTGCCACTGGATTCAAGCAAGCCGGGCTGAAGACTGCTGAAATGCCAGAAACCGGCCCTCGGATGCTTGTTTCCGGTACAGGGAAGGCATGGCTTGGCAGTTTAGGCTGGACTGTTCCCATGAGGCACAGGGTCAGACTGATTTGCATATGGCCATGTCTGAACTGGGGTGGCAGAGTGGGCTAAAGAACGGTGATTGATTGAACCCAGATCTATTGACTGGGTGTGAGTGTTTGATTGGTTCAGATGCTCCGTCCATCACACCCCCTTTTGTACCACTTTGTTCGCCATAAGTTGGCAGGGTATGTTCAGACGTGAGTCCCTTGCTCACTTTGCCACTGGATTCAAGCAAGCCGGGCTGAAGACAGCTGAAATGCCAGAAACCGGTCCTCGGAAGCTTGTTTCAGGTCCAGGGAAGGCATGGCTTGGCAGTTCAAGCTGGACTGTTCCCATGAGGCACAGGGTCAGACTGATTTGCATATGGCCATGTCTGAACTGGGGTGGCAGAGTGGGCTAAAGAACGGTGATGGATTAAACCCAGATCTGTTGACTGGGTGTGAGTGTTTGATTGGTTCAGATGCTCCGTCCATCACACCCCCGTTTGTACCCCTGAGAACTTACCAGCAGATCCTGGCAATCCACAGAACCGGTGTCCATGATCATGAAAAAGTCATTGAGATAATATGTCACCTTCTCGTGACCTGTCCCTCACTAAAACTCTCAAGTAAAGCACGCAAAATTGAGCATCCCATTGGGAGGGCTTTATCCTCATAGCAGGACCCCTCAAATTAGATACCTAGCAATTGAATATCACACGGGTGTGCGGGTAGTACATGGAATGCTCATTTACACGGAATGCTGATTTTATGTCACATTTGACCATCTAAGCTCCCATCCCTGCCATTGACTAATTGGCCTTCTGGCCATGACAGGTGTTGAATGAGCCTAACATGCCCAGTCTCCTTCTTTGACACTACCCGTATCAGGGAAACATTCAAGTTTGCCATTGGCCACGCGTCAAAAGGCCCGGCCGTCCTCCCTTCCTGCACTTCCTTCCGTATCTTGACCCGCACCACTTGTGGATATGTCTTAATTGATCTCACATTTTCTGCCCAACGCCGCTCTCAGGCCAGTGCATTCCAACCTGAAACCCCATGTCAAACCTTCCTGCAAAGTACAGGCATTTTCCCTGTTTCGGTAAGATCCCAACCAAAATGTGAGTCTGTCTAACCTTACCGGCGTATGAGCTTTTCTCTTGGGGTCTCTGCGCTCCTCTCCTTCCTGTAACTCCATGCGTTGGACACTCCTGCTCCCCCTGAATACTGTTGGCACTGTGAATTGTGATCACCCTGCTGGGTCCCCTACGTAACTCTGGTATTCCTGTAGCAATTGACAAGAGGGTGCCTCTTCGAACACTTGTAGCATTCGTGCTAGAATCTACAATGATCCCTGTTAGATTTGGGGGTCTCTGGTTGGCACAGGTAGGTACTTGTGACAACCAGGGACCTTCTCCTCTAGACAGGGAAAGGGGATTACACACCTAAAATAACCCCTGCTCACCCTCTAGGTTACGTGGCGCGAGCAGTCAAGGCTTATTTCAGAGGCGTTGTAAATTAAGCAGTTGTGACCACATACAGTAACCCAGTGACAACACTACAAATGGACACCACACAGGTTTTATATCAAAAATAAGTAGACTTTATATAGAGTTACCACAAGACCATTAATGACAATAATACACACTATGATAACTTTAAGATGGTAGATTAAGCTTAGTTCAGTTCAGTTCTTAGATGCGACACTCTGCTACAATGTACCTCAGGTAGCGTTGCGCTTCCACGACAAGCAATGTCGCAGCGGTGGGAAATGCGGCAAAGTTCAGATACAAAGAAATAAAGACGTGAATATCTTCCAGATGCGGCACCCTTCTCGGGGATGCGAGAGGCTCTCGGTTCGATGCGTGGACTGCAGCGGCGACACCCTTCCGATGTGACCGCAACAGCTCCAGCGGCGACGCTCTTCTCCACGATGCGTGAAGCTTCCGCTCGATGCGACAACTACAGTGGCGACATCCAGGATGCGACGGCAGCAGCTCCGACAACGGCGCACTTCTCGGGGATGCGAGGTGCTCTTGATTGATGCGGTGCAGTGTGACAGTTCCAGCGGCTACACCCTCCATCTCCGGAGTTACGATGACAGGCACAGCAAGGCGCTCCGACCTCGTTGCAAGATTCTTCTCCTGATGGGGTGCAGTGCGATAGCTCCAGCGGCGACACCCGCCTTCTTCGGAGTTGCGACGGCATCAGCAGCGACACGCTTCCTCTTGGTTGCGGCACGCTTCTTTCCGATGCGGTGCAGTGCGACAGTTCCAGCGGGGACACCCTCCTTTCTCCGGAGTTGCGGCGCATGGCACAGCGACGGATACACACTTCTTCTCGTTGAGTCGTGCTTCCAGCTCCTTGCGACACGCAGTTCCTCAGAAGGCCCAAAAGAGCAGCAGGCACTTCCAAAAGAACTCTGGGGAGCTGGGAGGTGAAGTCTGTTGTCCCTGAGACTTCAGCAGGAGGCAAGCTCTTTTCCAAGCCCTTGGACATCCTTCACAAGTTGAAAGCAAAGTACACAAAGTTCCTTTCTCCTTCCTTTGGCAGTAAGGCAACCCCTGCAGGCCAATCCCCCAGGCAGCACTTCTGCTTGGGAATAGTCTCTCCTCAGTTCCTTCAGGTTCCTCTCCTCAGTAAAGGTCTCTTCTTGTAGTTCAGAGTGATCTAATTTCATGGGAGCATGGTCCCAATATTTATACCCCAAAATCCTTTGTTCTCTGAGGGGAGAGGGGCCTGTGCCTAGTCCAAAGCAGTCCCTGAGCACTTTGTTTACAAGACTTCTCATTTCCTTTTACAGTGCAGGGCAGAAACATCAGATGCCCCACAGGAGGTGGAGCCAGCATTGTGGAAGGCAAGTACAGTCCTGCAGCCAGCATTGTGGAAGGCAAGTACAGTCCTGGAGCACTTTGTTGACAGGACTCCTTCTCTTCTTTCAGTGTGCAGGGCAGAGACATCGGCCCTATTCAAGGTTCAGGTGCACTCGTCCCTCCCATCTAGATGCAGATCTCTCTATTCACCACTGGGTGACTCAGCCTGTCTCCTGGAATTCCCCAGCCCTGTCACTCACAGAAACCAGACACAGGAATACACAACCTAGCAGAGGCAGGTTTGAATGGTTAGGCAAGTAAATACCTACTTCCTAAAAGTGGTATTTGCAAACACAGAATATTGAAATAAACTTCACTAAAATATGTATTTTATTATTTTGAGTTCAGGCATACTAAACTCGAATTTCTACCATGTTCTCTGAGCCTGTTGGGATTATAAAGTGTAACAATTCTAACAGCCCATTCTTGCCTATGGAGAACAGGTAGCCTTGCAATAGTGAAAAACAAAAATGGCTGTAATTCACTATTAGGTCATGCCACACACATAAGGGCTTGTCCTACCTTATACTTACAATGCGCCTTGCCCTTGGGCCTACCATAGGGGTGACTGTTATGAAGAAAAGGGAAGGTTTAGGGACTGACAAGTGGATGCACTTGCCCAGTCAGCATGACAGTACCAGACTGCATGCAAGCTCTGCAATGGCAGACCTTAGACACATTTTACAAGGCTGCTTCTGTGGGTGGCACAACCAGTGCTGCAGGACCACCACCAGCATTTGGATTACACGCCCTGGCACACTCAGTGCACTAGACTAGGGTCTGACAAGTAAACCAAATAGCCAGACATGGAACCACTGATCCATACATCAATTTACAGTAGGGAGCACTTGCACTGTGGTACTGAATAGCAGTGGCACAGTGCCAAAAGCATCTAACACCAGCAAAAACACCAGGCAACAGCAAAAATGGAAGGGAGACCCACGCCAATGGTGACAGGTCTAACAATCCCTCGTGCGCAGGCCCTTGTTGGAATCCCAACATGCCCCTTGTGTACCTCCCTGGCTCTTGCAGGAAGTTTTCACCCCTCCCTGGGCAAGACGGGCCAGAAAGGGCCGATATACAATTGGCAAACCACACATATGGTCTTTCCCAATTTGACTGGGCCTTTTTTTTTTGCTGCCATTGATCTGTATCCAACTTCCCCCATCTTGCTTGAGGGTCCCATGCAATGAGCCCCCGGAACTCCTCCTCTTACTGAGCCCAGGCATTTCCGCCAAAGGAGATTTGCGCCCTTCGTATGACATCCATATGTTTGAATAAAGATACACTCCTCTCTGGGTATCTCTTACAGTAAACACTGGCTTATATAAGGAATGCTGCTGTCCTATTTTTAATGGTCTTTGGTACACCTGAGCGCTGTGCCAGCTCATTCTCTTCTGAGCCTTCTTTTGTCCTGAGTTCTCTATGCAGCAGTTTAAACATCTGTACATACTCATATGTCCACATTCTTTCTTTGGTGGACAACATCAGATGTGCCCCCAGTGGCTTTGTGACCCCCATGTATGGGAGTTTACAGATTTTGAGCTCCATACTCTCCTTCCCTTCTACGTCCTTAGCCTTCCTCTTATCCCCCTGTTTGTCTTCTTCCCCTTTGCTTGTTGGCACGTCCTTAGTCTTCGCTAAACCTGGGTGAGTCCCCTTATCTTTATGTCCTTCTCCACGTCGATCCCTAACTTCTGGAGTGTCTCTGCCCCCCTCCCGCTTCTTTTCCTCTGTTCCTACCCCAGTGTCCCTGACGTACCTTCCCTTCAGAAATCATGCCTCCTGTTCCCTGTCTCACCCCGCATCCACTCTCGTTGACACCATGACCGGATCTGGTACCGTAATCGCATTTGCTCTATTACCTGGCCTTAAGGTTGGTGCCCGATTTAAAGCCTGTTGCCTTGCCAATGTAAATGTATTCCATGCCCCTTGTGTGTCCGTTGACCATCCCTCAATGGAACCTGAAAAATAGCACTATAGGTGGTATTAGATAACTACCCCTCCCATATGGTGCCCATATGCCACCACTGAAAGGCCCTGCCCCTCTACGTCCACAATCTCTCCTTCTCCAAGACTGTTGTCCCCATAATCCAATACCTTTTCATGCCATGTGAGCCTCTCAGGACCACTTGCCAAAGCCGCCACACCTTATGGCTCCTGCTGCCCTATAATACGGCCACCTTCTGCTATCCCCCAGGGGGCCGTACCAAACCCCCTGTGGCGGTCTTCCGGTGCAGGCTGCCTTGACCTGTGCTACTCCCAGGCCAAAGATGCTCATCTCCGCTCCTGCTATTGCCATGGTGAGGCCTCCCTGGACCTTCTTGTGCCATATGTCGCTGGGTCCCACAACGCAGTTCAACTGACCCTTCTCGGCCACGCCTTCTCTTCTCCCTGGGGTATGCCAGCCACACACTGTGCTCTCCCTGGTCCGGGACCTGCAGTGCGCTTGATACCTGCAATGAAAAAAGTAGGCTCGGTGTGGCCTTCCCTGAGAAAACTGCTGTCTGATCCTGGTCCCTTCCCTCCCCCAACAACTGTACTGCCCTTTCGCTCCACTCCTCCTTCTGACCCACCCCATCCCTACTCTGCTCAGCATATACCCTGTGGGTTTGCGAGAAGTGGTCCCCTAATCAATCTCCATCTCTTCACTGTCACTCCACTTGAGCATGGCAGCAGCAATCGCAGATGCCCTGTCGCATTGTGTGGTGCCATTCACTTACAAAGTCCAATGGCGGTCACTATGCCTGCCTGTCCAAAGGTCCTCACTTTCTGCAGGTGCCACTGTATGCCATCTCCCAGGCTCCTCTTCTAGGGCCTGTTTCCCCCAATCCCACCCCTCCCCCGTTCCTAGCCAGGGTAGTCTAACCTACTATCTTCCTCCTTATCCTTGTTCTCTAAAGGGCCAGTCCAGCACCACCCCCCTCCCAACAGCCTTCTCTCCTGTGTCCAATGCAATCTCCATCTTGTGCCCAAAGTGTGGCTGCGTACCTAAGGGCGCCAACAGAGCATCCTCAGCCTCATAGTCATGCTCCTCCACTAAATATATGTCCCGACCTGGCATTCAGCTCTCCCTCCCACTGATGGGCCTGCCTGCTCAATCACTGTGTTTTGTAGGTGCTCCTCTACTTCCCCACCCGACTGCACAATACTGGCTGTCCTTGTATTGCTGCCTATGCTCGAGGCACCTTTAAGGGCCCCCTACTGGCAACTCTTGTGCCGCCTCCCCCGCCCATGTACTTCATTCCTTATGCCTCTCATGTCCCGCGGCCCCTCCCTCCCCGTGCTGCAGAGCCTGCTCCGCGTGGTCACGTGCGGCCCCTCAAACTCACCTGGGCCGACGCCTGACCCACGGCAGAGAGCATTCCAGGTTGGCTGCCACTTCTCTACGGGATGCCTCACTCACCATGCCGACTGCGCAGCTGAACCCCCTTCAGCAAACAGCCCCAAACACCCAGCTTCAGTCAGCAGTAGGAGCACCTCATGAACCAGCTCATCTTTTACGGTGTAATACGAAGATAAGAGGCATAGCCTGAGGGACTCTGCAACTATAATTTAAAGGTGAATGCTACTCCTACTCTCAACCTCACCGCCACAACAGAATTCCTTCCAGAAAAATTCTCCTATGAAAAATGGCCTACTATATACCCTTGGGGTACATCCTTTACCGGATGCAGCCGAAAAAGCCCAGCCATCTAAACTGCAATCTAGTCCACCAATTCCTCCGGGGGACCATCCCTCCCGGTTAGTCGGCTGTCGCCCAAAGCCCTATTGGCACAAAGGTTCAGCATTTGATATGATGATGGTAGCCTCCCAGGGGTTCGGGCCTAGACTTGGCTTTTAATTCAACTGTGTTTCTTCAGAAACCTTTTATTTATTCCTTTTACTATTTGGTGTCTTTCACCTTGCATCATTAGATTTTCTTTTTTAGGCTTAACCAGACGTGATCCAGAGGAAAAGCTTGCGTGGCATACTGCTTCAGCACTTAACATTTAAAGAAAGATTCCATCGGAGTTTGATCCTCGACTCTGCTTGTTCTAGTTTTATAGATTTTTTATGAATTCTTATTCCATTACGCTAAGAGAAATTATTGCGACTGCAAGGGCGTACTCAGTGTAGAACTATGATTTAACTTTTGACCTTCAAGGGAAGATTATTCTGGGGTCCCGTTTTCTGATATTGTATGGCGTCTTTCGTTGAATTGTTCAAGACATTTATTTAGCAGCCATATGTACGAAGTATGGGCGAAATTTGCGTGAAATCGAATTCGCAATCCGCGACTGTTCGCAGGGTTTTTTGCGTGTTCGCGGGCCGCTTGCATGGCGAAGTTACCCATGCGGTCGTGTATGGGCACAGCACCCTCTGGTTCATCACTGCCACCCTCTGGTTCATCACTGCCACCCTTTGGTTCACCACTGCCACCCTCTGGTTCACCTCTGCCACCCTCTGGTTCACCCCTGCCACCCTCTGGTTCACCACTGCCACCCTCTGGTTCAGCACTGCCACTCTCTGGTTCACCCCTGCCACCTTCTGGTTCAGGACTGTCACCCTCTGGTTCACCACTGCCACCCTCTGGTTCATCACAGCACCTCTGGTCCACCACTGCCACCCTCTGGTTCACCCCTGCCACCCTCTGGTTCACCACTGCCACCCTCTGGTTCACCACTGCCACCCTCTGGTTCATCACAGCACCCTCTGGTTCACCCCTGCCTCCCTCTGGTACACCACTGTCACCCTCTGGTTCACCACTGCCACCCTCTGGTTCACGACTGCCACCCTCTAGTTCATCACAGCACCTCTGGTTCACCCCTGCCACCCTTTGGTACAGCACTGTCACCCTCTGGTTCACCATTGCCACCCTCTGGTTCACGACTGCCACCCTCTGGTTCATCACAGCACCTCTGGTTCACCACTGCTACCCTCTGGTTAACCACTGTCACCCTCTGGTTCAGCACTGCCACCCTCTGGTTCACCACTGCCACCCTCTGGTTCAGCCCTGCCACCCTCTGGTTCAGCCCTGCCACCCTCTGGTTCACCACTGCCACTCTCTGGTTCACCACTGCCACTCTCTGGTTCACCACTGCCACCCTCTGGTTCACCACTGCCACCCTCTGGTTCACCACTGCCACCCTCTGGTTCACCACAGCACACTCTGGGTCACCCCTGCCACCCTCTGGTACAGCACTGTCACCCTCTGGTTCACCACTGCCACCCTCTGGTTTACGACTGCCACCCTCTGGTTCATCACAGCCCCTCTGGTTTACCACTGTCACCCTCTGGTTAACCACTGCCACCCTCTGGTTCAGCACTGCGACTCTCTGGTTCACCACTGCGACTCTCTGGTTCACCACTGCCACCCTCTGGTTCACCCATGCCACCCTCTGGTTCACACCTGCCTCCCTCTGGTTCACCCCTGCCACCATCTGGTTCATCACTGCCACCCTCTGGTTCATCACTGCCACCCTCTGGTTCAGCACTGCCACCCTCTGGTTTAGCACTGCCACCCTCTGGTTCACCCCTGCCACCCTCTGGTTCATCACTGCCACCCTCTGGTTCATCACTGCCACCCTCTGGTTCATCACTGCCACCGTCTGGTTCACCACTCCCACCCTCTACCGAGACCTTTTGTGACGCAGCGGCAGCACAAAAGATGTGCCATGGTGCTGGGTATTAACAACGTGACGATGCGTTGTAAAGCCCTGGGCCATCAGGAGGCGTTCCGGCGCAGGGGAGGGCGTTCCTGCGCAGGAACGCCTCCTAAAAGTGGCTGAGTGAAATCTACAAGAATTCACTCAGTCACTTTTAGGCCAATGCTGCGTCAAAACCCTGCGCCTGCTTGAAGCAGGCGCAAGGCTTGATGCAGCATTGGGGAGGTAGGGCCCCCCCAGAGCATTGCTGGAGCTGCCTTGCAAGCGCGACGCAGCTCCAGCAATGCGCTGCTTTCACGGCACAGATGCGTGACGCATCTGTGCCGTTTTTGCCAGATGGTGCGCCGCATTGTAAATGCGCGCACCATGGGTGGCGGAGCTGCGGCGCACAATAACTGGCGCATCCCTGGGGATGCGCCAGTTATTGTAAATCTGCCCCTATACATTTAGCCAACGAGGGAGCACTTACTGATTAGACTGTAGAAAGTACTCCAGTTGAGTAGAGGTATTGCACAAAAAGGTGGCATCTTCGTGGACAAACACGCAGCGCGGGATTCATTCTGCCCCCTGTTAGACTTTTTTTTCCCTTGTTTTTCTGCCCTTCTGCCCTCTGTTAGACACGTTTTTCCCTTGTTTTTTTGCCCTTCTGCCCCCTGTTAGACTCATTTTTTGTGCCCTTCTGCCCTCTGTTAAACTCATTTTTCCCTTGTTTTTCTGCCCTTCTGCCCTCTGTTAGACTCGTTTTTGTGCCCTTCTGCCCTCTGTTATTCCCTTGTTTTTGTTCCCTTCTGCTCTCTGTTAGACTCGTTTTTTGTGCCCTTCTGCCCTCTGTTAGGCTCGTTTTTGTGCCTTTCTGCCCCGTTAAACTAGTTTTTTGTGCCCTTCTGCCCTCTGTTAGACTCGTTTTCCCTTGTTTTTCTGCCCTTCTGTCCTCTGTTAGACTGTTTTTTGTGCCCTTCTGCCCTCTGTTAGACTCGTTTTTCCCTTGTTTTTCTGCCCTTCTGCCCTTTGTTAGACTGCTTTTTGTGCCTTTCTGCCCTCTGCATCACCACATCATCACTCAGCGCTACCCCAGCATCACTCAGCACCACCACATTATCACTCAGCACCACCACATTATCACTCAGCACCACTCCGCGCCACTACAGCACCGCTCAGCGCCACCACAGCATCACTCAGTGCCACCACATTATCACTCAGCACCACCACAGCACCACCACAGCACCACTCAGCACCCCCAGCATCACTCAGCACCATCCCAGTATCACTCAGCACCATCCCAGTATCACTCAGCATCACCACAGCACCACTCAGCACCACCACAGCACCACTCAGCACCACCACAGCACCACTCAGCGCCACCCCAGCATCAATCTGCGCAACCATTCAACAACTGGTTCAAATATGTTCTCTTAATGTTTCATACTTTATTACAAATGTCACAAAAAGATTTTAATATTTAACTTCTGTTCTTGGATTTTCGTCACAATAAAATACACTGAACATAATCTTCGCAAAAGTTATTTACAAAAGTTTATGCTATTGCCATTATAAATTAAAATCACTTTTATTTAAGTATTAATTATTTAAAAAAATTAAAAGCCATTGTAATTTGTAATATCAATACAGCTATGTTATGTAAATACAAAACATGTTGCATTACAAATGCTATAGGTGTCACATTTGCGAAAGTTATAACTATTGGCATTGTAAATGACAAAGCTATTAATTTAGCTATTTTCAAAACCAACACATAAATAAAAAAAATTGTCATTTACAAGACCAATTGCTCAAGCTTTCCTAATGCGAGACCTATTGCATTGCAAATGCTTGTTTTTATATCTGTCAGTGCTTCCTGTTGAGGTTTAATTTTCGTGACAGGCGCCTCATTGCCTACTTGTAACTATTCTCTGACCCTGCTTCAAGGTTCAGAGCAGGGTCAGAGAATAGTTGCAAAGTAGGCAATGAGGCGCCAGGAAGCACTTACAGGCTTACAGCAGCAGGTGCCCAAGTTGAAGTTAATTTCTTTGTAACCCTTTTGTAAAAGGTTACGAAAAATTAGCTTTAACTTTTGCACCTGTTGCTGTAACCCTGTAAGTGCTTGGCTGAAAATTCGTCCCAGCTGATTCGCTGATTTTATCGCGATTTCGCGAGATTCGCGGATCTTGAAATCGCGGAAAATCCGCAAATTCCACGAGCGGAACGAATTTTCAGCCCATGCTTAATATGCACCTGGGAACCCTGCTTTCGGGTGTTACCATGTACGTAGTCATCATATCCTTGGAGAAGTTGGAGCAGGTTAGATTAGCCCCTTCTATCTTCTTATTCCGGTCTGGGTTTTATTGTTGATCTTGGATAGGGATTAGTCACTTAAATCTATGCGCCTTTTGCAACAGCTGTTAACAATGATTTTACCCTAACGGACTATAAAAGAATCTCCTTCTCCTCTGGAGCTTTTGATGCTTTGCGTAAATGAGGCCCAGGCAGGAACGCGCTGTTTACCTGTAAGTAAGCAGTGCATGGGAACACTTTATCCAATGCTGTTTTATTGATAATTTTCTTGCTAACATTATGTGCGAAACTAAGTAGTTTTGTTTCTTCGTTTGTTTTTTGTGCTTTTCCTTTAGCTGTGCCGTTATTTAGAAAGCTTATATGCGGGCATCTAAGTGTAACTGGGAACAAAAATCCAGGATATTTTTATATGTAAATAACAATATATGAGGGTTAGTTGATCATATCAGTTTCTGATCATGGTATCACACTAAATATCTAGTTTCTATGTCTGGTTCTCATCTTTGTTTTACTATAGTATTTGCCCATTTGCAAGTGTATTTGCATATTAGATATGATCAGCTAACGATTAAGTTTGGATTAGTGGTGGTCACCTGTATGCCAGTATGCTTTGGTAAACCTTTACTTATGTAAAAAATGGAAGTCATATGCACAATTTCTTTTGGGTACCTGGGTGGGTTTTTGTTAGCTAATGCCTTTCGTAATTCGCACTTGGTGCTTTGTGGCGCTTTATACTGTTATCAACTATATTTCTGTTTTGTCTCTTTTTCAGTTTATTTTTGTACTTCGATTTAATCTTTTCTCTGATGTATCGAGTAACTACTTAAGACATGTGTATTTAGGTAAGATTATCATGGTGCTATTCATGATGACATGACCTATCCGTGTACACCAGTGTTGATATTTTACTACTAATTATATTCTCTTCTCAGCCTTGGGATTAAAATCATACCGAAGTTGGTCTGATGCAACCACAGTAAATGTTGCTCCATCATATGGATTGCATTGTGATGTTTTATTAGATATGCGCTTTGATCTTGATGAGTCCACTCCACGTTTATTTACTTGGTGAGATTCAAGTTAGATCTTAATGGGTGGCCTTTCTGCTTCATAACGTATTCGTGTATGGTAGGGTCAACTCATTATATTCTCTTTTCAGCCTTGGGCTTAAAGTCATACCATAATTGGTTTGATGCATATTGCGCCAACATATGGATTGTGTTATGATGTTCTGTTAGATATGCACTTTGATTTTGGCGTCCACCCTTCCCCCTTTTCTCTTTGACCCCATGTTTATTGCTTGGTGAGATTCAGAGTTAGATCTTAAGAGTGGCCTTTCAGTTTCCTTCCTTTTTCTCTCTCCCCTCGACTCTATGACCCTTGACCCGGTCACTCTACTCGCACGGCCCCCGTGTGCCCGGATTCTGCTGCTGCTGCCTGCTTGGCCCTCTTGCTGCCACCTCTCCTTAGGGCCCCTGCTCTCCAGGCTTGCCCTCGCTCCCCAGGCTTGCCCTCATTCTCCAGGCTTGCCCAGGCTTGCCCTCGCTCTCCCCCGCTCCGCTTTCCCGCTCTTTCCAACCCCCCCTCTTCTCCCTGCCGCTGCTCTCCTGCAGCCCCACCCCCTTCTCCTGTCTCCTGCTCCCCATTCACCGCCCGCTCCCGCCTGCTCCTCCCTCCCACTTCGGCATTAATGGCGGGGACCGCGCGTACGCGCAGCGGCCACGCGAAGCGGGCGTGCCGATTGCGCGCCAAAGGCAAGCCCATCTACGCCCGTCCGCGCCTGGACCGCGCCCAGCGCCTGAACCCCTGGACCCCGACAGAGCCAGCCAACCCGACTGAGCTACGACGCCACCACCCTCCACGCACTCAACACCGGCCGACATCCAGCCTGCTACCAAGCCACCCCGAAACGCACCCACAAAGCCTTCACCTGCCACGCCTGCTACTTCACCTGCACTCGGTCCTGCACCGCGCCAGCCAAAACAGCCGCCAACAATAACCACCTCAAGTGCATCCTGCTCAACACCCGCTCCATCCACAGGCACGCCGTCGAACTATGGGACCTTCTGGACAAAACGGCACCAGACGTCGCCTTCTTCAATGAAACCTGGATGAACGCCTCCTCAGCCCCCGACATCGCCATTGCCATCCTGGACGGCTACAAGATCATCCGGAGGGACTGCGTCAACCAGACCGGAGGAGGCATTGCCGTTGCCCACAGAAACATCGGATCACGACCAACACCGACGACACCCTCGCCAGCGCAGAGCACCTGCACTTCCAGATTCACACCGACCCCAAGACCACCCTCAGAGGAACCCTCATCTACAGACCCCCGGGACCACGCTCACACTTCAGTGAGGCCATCGCAGACGTCATCAGCCCACTCGCCCTCGCCTCCCCCGACTACATCCTCCTAGGAGACCTCAATTTCCACCTAGAGAACGACCAGGACAACAACAACACCACCGCCTACCTAGACAACCTCGCCAACCTCAGATTCAAGCAACTGGTCAACACCCCCACCCATTACGCCGGCCACACGCTCGACCCTGTCTTCTCCTCCAGCAACCACATCTCCTTCAGCCACACCACGAGCCCACTGGACCGACCACAGCTGCGTACACTTCAATTTCAGGAAAACAACGACCCACCACCGCCCTCAACAAA
The DNA here is from genome assembly GCF_964263255.1 of Lissotriton vulgaris. Classification (NCBI taxonomy): domain Eukaryota; kingdom Metazoa; phylum Chordata; class Amphibia; order Caudata; family Salamandridae; genus Lissotriton; species Lissotriton vulgaris. The sequence continues at coordinate 1,411,267,719 of NC_141696.1, forward strand.
CCCCCCGAAGATGCTGGAGCAAGATCACCACCGACCAATTCACCTCCTCCTTGCGCCTAAACCCTCCCACCAACACCACGGACCCCAACCTCACACAGTGGGTCACCGACTGCGCCAACACCCTTGCTCCACTGAAAAACCCTCCCAGCAAACTCAACAGCAAGAAAGCAGTGTGGTTCACCAACGATGTCAAAGACTCCAAGAAATCCTGCCGTGACCTCGAGAAAGCCTGGCGCCACAACCAGTAAACGGACAACATGACAGCCCTCAAGAACGCCACCCGCAAACACCACTAACTGATCCGCACCACCAAAAGGTCATCCTTCAGAGAAAGACTGGACAACAACACCCACAACATCAAGGAACTCTTCAACGTCTTGAAAGAGCTCTCCAACCCTAACGCCAGCAACAACGACATCACGCCTTCTCAAGACCTCTGCAACTATCTGGCCACCTTTTTTCACCGTAAGATCGTCGACATACACAACAGCTTTGGCGCTCAGAACACGTACCCCACCACCGAACCTACACCCCCCACCACCACCATGTGCGCCTGGACTCAGGTCAGCACGGAAGATACCACCCACACAATGAACACCATCCATTCAGGCTCCCCAGCCGATCCCTGCCCACACCACATCTTCAACAAAGCCGACTCCATCATCGCACCCAAACTTCGGGACATCATCAACAACTCCTTCATATCCGCCACCTTCCCGGAGCGCTGGAGGCACGCAGAGATCAGCGCCCGCACCTGAAGAAACCCACAGCAGACCCCTCAAGAACTTCCACCCCATCTCACTCCTCCCCTTCCCTGCAAAAGTCATAGAGAAAACCGTCAACAAACAGCTGACAGCCTTCCTGGAGACGAACGGCTCCTTCGACCCATCGCAGTCCGGATTCCGAGCGAACCACAGCACCGAGACCGCCCTCATCGCGGCATCCGGGCCCTGCTGGACAACGGAGAAACTGCCGCCCTCATCCTGCTCGACCTTTCGGCTGCGTTCGGCACGGTCTGCCACCGCACCCTGACAACCCGCCTCCGCCACGCCGGGATCCAAGGAAAGGCCCTGGAATGGATCACCTACTTCCTCTCCGACAGAACCCAAAAAGTCCGCAGAAGCCACCAAGATCATCTGCGGCGTACCTCAAGGCTCCTCGCTCAGCCCCACCCTCTTCAATGTCTACATGAGCCCCCTCGCAGCCATCACATGCAAGCACAACCTCAACATCATCTCCTACGCCGACGATACCCAACTGATCCTCTCCCTCACCAACGACCCCACCTCCGCCAGAGCCAGCTTCCAGGACGGAATGAAAGACATCGCAGACTGGATGAAGCTCAGCCGCCTGAAACTGAACTCAGACAAGACGAAAGTCCTCATCCTCGGCCCATCCATCTCTGCCTGGGACGACTCCTGGTGGCCCCCTGCTCTGGGGCCCCCACCCAAGCCCACGGACCATGCACGCAACCTGGGCTTCATCGTTGACTCCTGCCTCACGATGGCCAAGCAAGTTAACGCCGCTACCTCCTCCTGCTTCAACACTCTCCGCATGCTCCGTAAGATCTTCCGCTGGATCCTCACTGGAACCAAGAAAACGATCACCCAGGCCCTCGTCACCAGCCGTCTGCACTACGGGAACGCCCTCTGTGCTGAGACCACCGCCAAACTACAGAAATGACTCCAGCGCATCCAGAACGCCTCAGCATGACTCGTCTTGAACATCCCCCGACACAGCCACATCTCCGCCCACCTGAGGGACCTGCACTGGCTCCCCGTCAGCAAAAGGATCACTTTCAGACTCCTCACCCACGCACACAAGGCTCTCCACGACTTGGGCCCCGAATACCTCAACAACCGCCTCACGTTCTACACGCCAGCAAAACTCTGTTCCGCCAGCCTCGCCCTCGCCACCGTCTCACGGATCGGCAGAACCACCACCGGAGGAAGATCCTTCCCCTACCTGGCGGCCAAGACCTGGAACACCCTCCCCACCCACCTACGACTCGCCCAGGACCATCTCTCCTTCAGGAAGCAACTCAAGACCTGGATTTTCGAGCAGTAGCAGCCCCCCCCCACCCCCACAGCGTCTTGAGACCCTAGCGGGTGAGTAGCGCGCTTTACAAATACTCTTGATTGATGCTTGTCAACTAAATTGGTATGATCGGCTACTGGGGCCTATTGGCTTGCGAGTCAGGTCATAATGGATGGCCTTTCTGTTTCCTTCCTCTACTTCTTCCCTTCCTCCTTTCATGCAGGTCGAAGAAAGTGGCGCAGCCTTATCTCTAACACTTGTGTAGAGCATACTCTAAAAGAATTTGAAACCATGTTTAATTATTCAATGCTTCTTGTAGTTAGTGCAAGTCTTCGATATATTTTTATTCTCTGTTCATTTGTTTATCTTGTCCTTTCCTTCCTCTTTCTAGCCCTGAAGAAGCAGAGCAAACATTCAGCGAAACACGTGTTGGCAACTACATAGCTTTGACAATTATAGTTTGGCAACTACAGAGCTTTGGCAACCATAGGTCTTTGATTCATATTAATCCATGTTATCAAATGTATATGTGCATTGGGCTATTATTCTGTTCGTGGACTGATTGTAATGTGACAAGATCTTCGAAATAAGAATAGATGAAAATAGATGCAATATCTATTTATGACGTGAAGTACATATATTTCTCTCCCCACTACCCCAACTGTATTTGATGTAATTTGTTGTCAGTTGGATAAAACTGACGTAAGTGAGTGCGTGTGCAGGGTCCCAGTTTATCCAATTTGCTTTAAGGCTCATTATGTTATGGCCGTAGTCAGCCAGCAGGGATATGGCTTTATTAGCGCTATAGTATTGTCTGTCGAGACCAGCACAACTCTTTTTTTTTTTTAATATAACTTTTCTAATCGGTTTTTAGACAAAACAGAACAAAAGCCAAGCCTGGCACAAAACATGCAAATAATGCTAACATGTCGTCGACCACCACTACTCTTGAAAGGAAAGGTTTCAGTGGCAGTGACAATATCTTTAGCTCCAACAGTTTTATGTGAAGGGATGCATCTGATGCATCCCAAAATGCACTGACGAGGAGTTCCTGATAGGGCACCACATATATGCACTGAAGATTCGGTGGTGACAGTTATGTTATGAACTCTTATATAGCGCGTGACTTACCCGGGGGCATCTCAGCGCTTGTCTAAGAGATAACTGAAAGCAAGTCCAGATGGAATTACTCCACAGGAAAAACAGAGTTAGAACAAGAAGGCATTAAGTTGTTTTCTATAAACCAGATAGGATGTAGATTTACGCAGGGCATCTGGTAACGAGTTCCAGTACTTGGGAGCGATGTATGAAAAAGCTCTGTCACCCGTACACGCTAGACGGATACGGGGGGCCTTCCGAAGGGCCAGTGAATTGGACCTTAGATTGCGTCCGGACATCTGTTTACAGTGCTTTTTTTGCAGATAGCGGGGGCCCAATCCCTTGATTGCTTTAAAAGAGAGACAACAGATCTTAAAAAAAGATCTTTTTTTTCACTGGAAGCCAGTGAAGCTCTCCGAGCAGGGGAAGAGATGGGGATCCCGGGGGGGCGATTTAAGACCATCCTCGCTGCAGTGTTTTGGATCACTTGAAGTTTAGCTATTGTAGTCTCACCCCTGCAGAGCTGCAGAGGGGTCAGGTAGGAGGGACATCTTACCATGAGGTTGGGAACATGTGGTCATGATTGCCAAGTCGCAGCCAGGCATGGCTGGACTGGTATGGGCTTCAACTAGTTCTGCAGTAATTGGTACCAGTTTACTGCCGGTTGTATCAGCAGGGAATGCCTGCGGAGCATGGTGTAGAAAACCAACCCTATGCAGGATGCCTGTAAGTCCTTGGAATTAGTATGCTTACGCTAGTCATGGAGGAGTAGGGAAGGTAGGGAAACTCTTCCCAAGCTGGAGTCTAGCATTCTCCCTTTACCCTGGAGCATCTTGGATGGGAAAACACACACAGAGAATTAGAGATGAAAATGTAAGATGTATGTATTTTCAGAACTCATAAGCTGTTTGGACTACATTTCCAAAATATATTTAAAGCTGAAATTTGAGTGATAAATCACGTGGCATACAGGAGATGTATTACTAATGTCATTACCTTGGTGCCTGGAGCCTTTGAACTATGGCTGTCATGCATTATCCATGCAGAGGCATTCCAAAGTGGCAAAGATTTCTTTACATTACTGCTGATAACCCTGAGATGTACTGAGGTGACGGCTGATAATCTTGCATAGAGTGGCCACTAATGTAATATTGCCTGATGTGGTCACAATTACAACACTAATAGTAGTGGCTCTGGATGGTTTTTATTGAATATAAGTAGGGCTCCCAGTTTTATGGTATTTATTTTGTTGACATTTCCGTCTGTATTTATCCATATTTGCTTTTTGGTTGTATTTATCCACATTTTGGGTTATGTGAAAAAATGAAGCTAAATTAGTGTATTTCCACATTTATTTAACCAATAAATATGCACTCATGCTTGAATGCCTGTCAAGTTTCAATGCTGCAAACACTTGCAGAAGATAAATCAATGCACTTGTATGAAAATATGCACATTTCAGTATCAACCTTATGTATAGCTCCTGCTGGTAAAGCCTCATTACTCAAATTCTTTTCTTTTTTAACCCTCTTACCTATCAATCCATACAGCTATTGGTCTGGCAGGCAGTATTTAGAATTACTGAAAAAGTAACCTATTTTCCGTTTTTATCCACATTTAAAAATAAATACAGACAAGAATTTTCTGTCTGTATATGTGACAAGCATTTACAATGCAATGGTCTCGGCATTATTAAAGGTAGAGCTATTGGCATTGCTCATGACTTTTTTTTTTTTAATCATAAATAAATGGCATTGTCATTTACATTGCCAATAGCTTAATCGTTAAATAAATGGCATTATCATTTATATTGCCAATATCTTAATCGTTAAATAAATGGCATTGTCATTTACAATGCCAATAGCTTAATAGCTCGCAAATGAATGACCTATTGCATTTACACCCACACAGAGCCACACACACAAAGACACACACACACACATACAGAGCCACCCACACAGAGCCACACACACAGAGCCACACACACAGCCCCACACACACAGAGCCACACACGCACAGAGCCACACACACACACACACAGAGCTCCCCACACACAGCCCCACACACACACACAGAGCCCCACACACACAGAGCCCCACACACACACAGAGCCCCCCCCACACACACATAGCCCCCCACACACACACCCAGAGCCCCACACACTCACCCAGAGCCCCACACACACTCACCCAGAGCCCCACACACAAACACCCAGAGCCCCCCCCCACACACACACACACACCCAGAGCCCCCCCACACACACACAAAGCCCCACACACATACCCAGAGCCCCCCCACACACACAGACCCAGACACACACACACACAGAGCCACACACGCACAGAGCCACACAAGTACAGAGCCCCACACACACACAGAGCCCCACACACACATGGAGCACCCACACACACACAGAGCCCCACACACACACAGAGCCCCACACACACACAGAGCCCCACACACACACAGAGCCCCCCACACACACAGAGCTCCCCCCACACACACACCCAGACCCCCACACACACCCAAAGCCCCCCCATACCCACACACCCAGAGCCCCCCCACAAATACACACACCCAGAGCCCCCCACACACACCCAGAGCCCCCCCACACACGCACACCAGAGCCCCCACATACACACACACCAGAGCCCCCCCACACACACCCAGAGTCCCCCCCCCCACACACACACCCAGAGCCCCCCCCCCCACACACACACACAGAGCCCTCCACACACACACAGAGCCCCACACACACACACCCAGAGCCACACACACACACACAGAGCCCCCCACACACACACACACAGAGCCCCACACACACACATCCACCCAGAGCCCCACACACACACACACCCAGAGCCCCCCACACACACACCCAGAGCCCCACACACACACACTCAGAGCCCCACATACACACACACCCAGAGCCCCCGCAACACACTGAGCCCCCCCACAACACACAGAGCCCCCCCACACACACAGAGCCGCACACACACCCAGAGCCCCCCCACACACACACCCAGAGCCCCACACACACACACACACAGAGCCCCCAACACACACAACCAGAGCCCCACATACACACACCCAGAGCCCCCCACACACACACAGAGCCCCCCACACACACACACCCAGAGCCCCCTACACACACAGAGCCTCACACACACACAGACACACACACACACACACACACAGAGCCACACAGGAGAGCAAGCACAGCGAGGGGGCAGGGAAGCAAGCACAGCGAAGGGGCAGGGAAGGAAGCACAGCGAGGGGGCAGGGAAGCAAGCACAGCGAGGGGAGCAAGCACAGCAAGGGTGCAGGGAAGCAAGCACAGCCAGGGGGCAGGGAAGCAAGCACAGCCAGGGGACAGGGAAGCAAGCACAGCCAGGAGGCAGGGGAGCAAGCACAGCCAGGGGGCAGGAGAGCAAGCACAGCCAGGGGGCAGGAGAGCAAGCACAGCGAGGGGGCAGGGAAGCAAGCACGGGCAGGAGAGCAAGCACAGCCAAGGGCCAGGGTGGCAACCACAGCCAGGGGGCAGGAGAGCAATCACAGCCAGGGGGCAGGAGAGCAAGCACAGCCAGGAGGCAGGATAGCAAGCACAGCCAGGGGGCAGGATAGCAAGCACAGCCAGGGGGTAGGAGAGCAAGCACAGCCAGGGGGCAGGAGAGCAAGCACAGCCAGGGGGCAGGAGAGCAAGCACAGTATCTTGCATGCCCTCTGTTAGGCGGGGTGAGACTGGTACAGAAAAAGGCACGTGCACCTGGAGCACCCAAAAGCTAAATAGGGTCCCACTCTTGCAAATAGGACAATTGAACTCGTACATTTGTTGGTGTTTTGCAGCGTGTCGGAGATACACGCAACCGGACAGGAAAAGTAAACACACTGGCCTGTCAGACAACCCATCGGGCCCTGCCTGATTGCCCTATAGGTCAATCTGACCAAATGTTAGGATGCTGAATGGGAAATTCCTCCTTACTCCACACCCATACAAAATCGCCCCGCTGTCTCCTTGTTTCTGCCCCTCCGTCCAGCACGTGTTCTCTAGCACTGTTGTTTACAAGTTGTGAGGGAATATCCCCGTGTCGAGATCACGGCGAAGGTGGAGAGATATATGTTGGGGGGGGGGGGGGGTGTCTCACGGATTATTACTCTCTGAACCCAATACATCGAGAGTCTTACTCAGCGAAGAGGTGGATATTACCCTGCGAAGGGCAGGGTAATATCCATCCAAAGGACAGGAAGGCGGCCTCGGCGCTCTACCTTCTCATCAGCTGTCTAGGCACCAGGGATGTCAATATAAAAATTGGTGCCACTTTTTAGGTGAACATCCCCCTCAAACAGGAGGTGCAGCGCCTTTACCACGACCACCTGCCCTCTCCTCCCTGAGGGGGCAACAGCACCAACGTGTGCACAGAAAGATACCAGGCCTTCGCGCTCCGACGCTGCCCATCTCATCCAGCAGGCATCGGGAGAACCCCAGCGCGCCGTGACCACTCCCTCATTGCAGCGCAGCAGTGATGGCATTAGACCTGTACGTGCCCCTTCCCTGTAACCCCTAAGACTGGTGAAAAGAGCTCAGCACAGCTCTAATGCCCCCTTCTCTCACCACAGCTCAGCATAGCCTGTGTATGTAACACTACTGTCAGCAATCCTGGACAGCAATCCTGGACAGCGGCAGTGCCAAGGACGTCCAACCGTCTTCGGTGCACCCTTTCTGTGCCCTCCTAAATCAACACTTCCTGTTCATGGAGCATTCAATAGGTGTGTCTGCCCCTCCCTCACATGCTCGTCACACACTGCCTCACCACAACAATCCTGTTACAGGAGGATAGGTGCCCGGACTCCTCACACACGGATCATGTAAAACCCGCAGGCAGACGGGCCTGATGTCATCGCACTCACCACGCCCCCCGTCATCAGGCCTCGTTTACCAGGCGATGAGGGTTACGTGGGGAAGGGGACGCGGCGGCACCCCCTGCCCTCACTCCCGGCAAGAGAAGAGGCGGCATCGTTCGTGTATAAACATACCTGCTTCGTCGGTTGTGGCGCCCAGGCAACGGAGGGCAGATGTGGAGAGCAGCAGGGCCGGCAGCGGTGACCCCGGGAGGCGCATGGTAGCGGTGTGTGTCTGTCTGGGCAGGAAGGTCGGACAGTGAAAGTTGCAGTGACTCGGCTTCCCTGGCTTCCTGTCTGAGTCACTGAGACTCCGAGAGAACTGTGCAAATAGCACGCGGCGATGGGGGGAAAGCGGGACGGGGGCTCGAGAACGACTCGCGGCGGCAATCCGGGTAGGCTCCCGGTGAATAAAATAAATAAAACCGGCAGACATAGCACACTGCAGTCTTCTGGCAGGCGGCGGCGGGGATGCAAGGGCGAGACGCGGTCGGGCAACAATGGCGGTCGCAAACATCCGAAGATTTCGGATTACCATCTGCGGGCAGCAGAAGAGGAGGCTCCCGTCTGCTTCCGGTTTTGTACAGAAGCACTTCCGGGTCGTCCCAGACAGCGCAGCGACCCGGGGGGGGGTGGGGGTGAAGGACTGGGCTCTTTTGGTCCCAGCGGTGCCAGGGCACAACACCTGAAACCTTCGTGGGTAACCTGCTCCGGCGTACAAGTCACAGAGACACGGGACACTTCCTTCGGCGTCAAAGAGTCAAGGTTTATTTACTGCAGGGAACACAGAAGTCACAGGAAGTACATCGAGTGTAGTTCGGGGAGACTGCTTCAAATTGGTTTTGTGGATCGCTCCTTTTATACAGTTTTTACCCATAAGATAACATGAGACACAATAGTTTACAACCCGGTTCCCACATTTAGCTCTCAGAGGGGTCGCTTTGGTCACTTTGAAACACATAAGGTCCGGAACATAAGTGCGGAAACATTTGGCGGTTCCCAACTGTAAAAACCCATCTTCCCATCATTAGCAAATTCCAATCAGCAGTAAAGTAGATCGAAATAGGAACGAAGACAGGTGCAGAGGAAGACGGAGACAGTGGGGAGATCGGAAAGGGTGTAAAAGGGGAGGTAACGAGAAGCACGAGATACAGGCATCAAAGGGACGTGCCTAATGAGATGCACGGCTGAGACAATAAGTCCGTGCGGCAAGATGAGCCTCGAGCGGCGCCATCTGCCTTACAGCAGCAACCCCCTCGTCATAAAGACACTTTCAAAGGACATGTGTCTTCCGCAAATATCTTGGGAGTCCCAGGGTCGCGAAGCGGACAGCGTCCGTTCGCTGACTACTTGAGGGCAAGAGACAAAATGGATGCCGTATCTAAAATGGAACCCGTGGGTACAGATGAAAAGCCCACCTAACAAACGAACGGTTTAAGTTAGCACAGCGAAACTGCGCACACTTACTAAACTCGTCATTTGCGGTTCATAGATACTAGACTCGACCATATTCGTGCGAGTCGGAAACACCACTTACAATTGTCACGGAACCTCAGACGCTCCTTTTGCCCTCATGTAGGCAAGCACTAGTCGGAATCATATTCGATATTCATCAGACCATCAAGATGTCGTTGTAGCATAGCTCTGTCCAACCGAGTCCCCTTGGTAACAGATGGTTGTCTCATACACGTTGTAGCACAGAGGCCACATAAGGCAGGACCACACTGCACACAAAGGCAACACGTGAACAGGAACGCTACCACAACCCCGATGATCATCAGAATCTTCCAACCCCAAGTCGATACCAGGCCCCAAAACCATCCAAGTAACGTCCAATCCCCTACATCCACGTGTATGGATTCGGAGATCTTATGCAACTTCGAGATGGCTTGATAGACAGTAGGAGCATTATCTGGAATGAAAATGCAACAGCTCGAATGGATCACTTTACATACCCCACCGCGATCTGCCAAGACGACATCTAAAACCATACGGTTTTGTAACGTCATAAGTCTCTCCGCCTGAAGTTCTGAGGTGATATTACCAAGGGCACTGGCAGTAATGTTAGCTGTCGATTCTACCACTCGAGTCAAATGTCTCAGGTTCCTACTATTAACCATAGGTCCCCAAAACGGGAGGAAACCCTTGAAAAAGTCTCCTGCCTCTTGACCGGCAGTATCCTCTTCGCTAATTACGCCTCGTACAACTCTAGTCTTATGATAATCGGCATCTACAGTGAACGTCGGAGGCAACAGATTTGCAACGAAACATGAGCCCATGAAGTCTGTGGGCAACCATGTGTATGCACGATCATGACAGATAAAGTATGTACCCTTGGCAGCCAGAAACACAGGGGTCGGGGACATTGGCAGAACGTAACTTTCAGTGCAAGCACTTGCTCCAAGTGAGGCTTGCGAACCACGACCCACAAGACAAAGATTACCAGTGTGGGGTACGACCCATATTGGAGGCGAGCTTTTAAGCTGCTTTTCATTAGTGAACATACTATATTCCCCTCTACTTAGGACCCTATAGGCTTGTACCTCTTCTTTAGGGATGAGAAAAGCATCATGGATCTCATCTTCCATATCCCCTATTGCCATCGATAGCACCCACTGATACGAGGTAGGACCAGAGTTGGGGGAACGTTGTTCTGGAGTGGGGTGGAAACCCAGTGCGCTTCGAAGCATTGTTTGGAATGCTCGAGCTGACCCTTGGGAACTATACGGTAACACCAGATATGGAATTCCCTTACCCGTAGTATGTGGCATCAACCCACACACCCAACAATTAGTAGTGTTAACCACTAACTGATGCTGATGGAGGAGCTGAATAAAGGAATTGTTGCGGAATTCTACACGTCTAGCCTGTTCGTGTTCCGGTAACATGTGAAAGGAATGAGGAGAAGCAGTAGAAGTAATAGAAGTAAGATTAGGGTAAGGAGTAGGAGTAGGGGTAGGAAGTAGAAAGTAAGACATAGTGTAATACACCCCACCCGCCAAAAATGCAGAAGCAGTCAGAAACAATACAAACAACTGGAATACAAAACATTTAGTACGACTAAGTTTCTGCAGCTGGACTCTATACGCCTGAGCTCCCTCCAAATCATTCAGCTTCGAAAATGCCATTTCCCTACGACCGTCCGCAACGTTTCTTGACGCACTTCGTTCTGTGCAGCAATAGTCAATCCCCAGGAGTTCCTAGGAACCGACGGCCTTTAACCTAACGTCAAGACCTACTGTCCAGAAGGAAGTACGCGCGCGGCCCTACGGCCCTCAATACACAATATGTATATATGTAGCACAATATTTCTCAGCTGTGGAAGGAAAAAGATACAAGAAAGAAGCTTGATATATGTACAAAACAACTTTCAATGATACGAATGTTCAAAAGTTGATCAGGGGAAACGAGGATATTGCAGTTATCAATTTCAGCAAAGCAAGAAAAAATTTTATTTGTCCTTAGTGTGAGAACGCAAAGAATATCGATGTTTCCCGGGACGTGTCTGCTCGTCGAACAAAGGATCCGGTGAAGAGACAGCGTCCTGTTGATCAGTTTGTTGATTTGATCTTGAGTCTTTTGCTGACAAGTGTTCAACAGTGGCTTTCTGCTGCGCTGAGGGTTCTCCAACAAGCTGTGCGTCGCTAAAAGGTACAACCGCCGGCAATGTCTCTGCTTCTGTTGACGCAATGCCTTTCCTCACCCACGGGTCTGCCGGCAAAGGAAGAGGGACTCGCTTACAATGGGTAGCATGTACCCAATTCTTCCGCCCCTCAAGACGAACGGCAGTCCTCGTGGCCAGGAGCACCTGGTATGGTCCGGTGAAACGGGGGTCCAGATTCTTCTTGCGTGAAAAATTACGGGTAACCACCCAATCCCCGGGCTGGAGCTGGTGGCCTGGACCCTCCGTCTGCGTCGGCAAGGCGTCGTAAACCTGTTGATGAATTAACCTCAGTTTAGCAGTCAAGTCATGTAAGTAATCAATCAACATCGGATACTCAAGATCAACGAATATACCTGGCCTAGGAACCCCCCACACATTCGCAGGACGGCCGAACACTATTTCATAGGGACTAAGCCCTATTCGGGAGTGTACAGTCGCCCTAGTTGACAGTAATGCTAGAGGCAAAGCGTCAGGCCACGAAAGTCCAGTCGTAGCCTGAATCTTCGCTAGCTTTAGTTTAAGGGTGCCATTGTACCCTTCAACCAATCCAGCTGACTGGGGATGATTGGCGCTATGGAATTTCTGATTAATTCCAAGGCCCTTACACACACTCTTCATCACACTTCCAACAAACTCACTTCCGTTATCAGACCACACGACTCTAGGCATTCCATACCGAGGAAAGTATTCCTTCAGTAGGATTTTCGCAGTAGACAAAGCAGTATTATCTTTGAGGGGATAGGCCTCGATCCATCGGGAGAATGCGCAAACCACAACCAAAACGTATTTCAGGTTATTGCATCGCTCCATATGGATGAAGTCCAATTGGATCACCTCAAAGGGATACGAAGGAGGAGCAAAACTGCCAGGGGGAGTTGGAGTTCCTTTGCCAGGATTGTACATTATACACACCATACAATTCTTCACCAAACGTTCAGCACATTTCGTAATTCCATCATTCTTCCACACATCAGCCAACAACTTGCAAATACCTTTCGCGCTAATATGTGCTAACCCGTGTGCCATTGTCACAACGGCCAGTACATACGCATCAGGCAACATCCATCTTTTCTGATCCGACAAATCAATCCAGCAACCATTCACATCCAACCTTCCCGTACTTTCTTTCCACTTCATCTTTTCAGTATCGGTGGCCTCATTCTGAATCGCTTTCACACTCTCTATAGTATCCTCACACATACTCGATTCTGTAGGCCACCTAACCGAACTCGTCACATACATTCGAGTGCTAAGGTTCCGGGCAGTCTCCTTAGCAATCTCATCTGCAAACGCATTACCACGACCAACATCATCCGTCACTTTACGATGCGCACTACACTTAACAATTGCAACTTGAGCAGGCAAAGTCAATGCATCCAAAAGATCGTTCACGAGCTGGCCATGCTGTATTTTCGTGCCATGTGACGTGAAGAAACCACGCTCTCGCCACAACCGTCCAAAGCTATGCGCTACACCGAAAGCGTACTGGCTATCGGTGTACACATTCACACGTTTCCCTTTTGCTAATACACATGCTCTAGTAAGAGCAATCAGCTCTGCAGCTTGGGCAGAATTCTGATTCAATCTCGCAGTCTCAACAACAGTATTCAACGTCACAACAGCATAAGCAGTAGTCACATCACCATTCGGCAATTTAAAACATGACCCATCCACATACAGAGTGCCCTCCGGGTCTTCCAATGGGGTGTTTTTAAGGTCCACTCGACCTTTTGTTTCCTCCTCTGTCCGCAAGTAACAGTCATGTTCTGTTACTGCATCTGACTCTGCACTACTTGGTAACAAAGTTGCCGGATTTAGGACATTACAACGTTTTATCTGAATGTGGCTTGCCAAAAGCGTCAATTCGTACCCAGATAACCTCGCACTCGTCAAGTGCTGAGTTTTCGTTCAATTCAAAAGAGTATCGACTGCATGCGGAACCATCACCGTAAGCATATTATCCATGACCAATCCTGCTGATTGTCGGATAGAGACCGCAGCTGCCGCAGTTGCTCTCAAACAACTCGGCAATGCTCTAGCTACTGGGTCTAAGGTCGAGGAAAAATATGCACATGGACGTTGCTTACCACCAAAAGGTTGCGTTAAGACACTCAAAGCACAACCTTCCCTCTCGTGAACATATAACGTGAACGGCTTACTGTAATCAGGGGTACCTAACACAGGAGCCGAACACAATGAATCACGTAATTCAGAAAAACTTTTCTGACATTCTTCCGTCCATGGTAAAGGAGTTGAAACATCCTTACACGTAAGAGCCACCAATGGTTTCGCTAGCAATGAAAAATTAGGAATCCACTGCCTGCAGTACGACGTGATACCTAGAAAGGCACGCACATCTCTTTGGGTTTGTGGCACAGCCATTCGCGCAATCGCTGCAATTCTCTCTGGGGTCAATCTCCTTCCCTCCTTTGACAATAAGTGACCTAGATAGGTTACTTCTTGACAACAATATTGGAGTTTAGAAGGTGACACCTTGTGATTCAACTCACAGAGATGTTGCAGCAACGATACCGTAGCAATTTTGCAAATGTCCTGAGTATCAGCAGCCACCAATAAGTCATCGACGTATTGGATTAAAGCCGCACCAACCGGCAACCTAAACGCATCTAGTTGACCCTTCAAAGCTTGACTGTAAATCGATGGACTTTCACAGTAGCCCTGAGGAGCGCGTTTGAACCGGAAGCTACGTCCACCAAGAGAGAAACCGAAAAGGTCCCTGCTCTCTTCGGCAATCGGGATGCTGAAAAACGCATTTTTCAAATCAATCACCGAGAACCACGAAGCAGTAGCTGGAATCAGAGTCAGTAGCGCCGTGATGTCAGGCACAACAGGGAATTGAGGAACCACAATTTTATTTACCTCCCGTAAATCGATAACAAAACGATAAACAGGCGGTTTGGTAGGATCAGTACGTTTAAGAATGGGCAGTACAGGGCTGTTGCACACGTTTCCCCGAGTCTCCTCAATAACATCTTTCTCGATCAAATCATAGATGATCGCTAACAAAGCTCGTTCACCATCAAGGGAGATACGATATTGGGGAATACGTGGCAATCGCACATTCGATTTCAACTGAACAACATAAGGGGAGATATCAAGTAGGCCCACATCATTTGGACCCGTCGCCCACAAAGACGCAGGAAGAGAATCCAATTCCGGTGGAAGCTTATCGAGGGACAAATACATGGGAGAGACTACTCTCTCTCCGAACGTAAGCTTTACACCTGCAGGAGAACAATACAAAGTTGCATACAAACGTTTAAGCAAATCCAGACCCAAAAGATTTTCACCACAACCAGTGGTTAAAATCAACGGAGCTTCGAGCTCACGAGGCCCAATTTTAAGGGGCAAAGGGCGTGAAACCGGATTGCTAACGGGGGCGCCAGAGAATCCAACGGAAACATTTGTTAAGCCAGACAAAGGTGCGCCAGGGAGTTTCGAATGCATGATAGAACTTTTCGCCGCACCAGTGTCCAACAGAAAAGGCTCAACGACGCCCGATGTAGCAACTGCGACGTAAGGCCCTCTCTGATCAACCGGAACTGATACCACTCCCTCTCCTTGTCTTTGGCTGTCCTAGTAATTACTGTCGTCAATTCCCTGATCGACGTAATAATCGTCTACATTGTACTGCGCAGATCGTCCTTGTGATGATCCACGTTGATCGAAACAGTTATTAGAATTTGATGAATTGTCAGAACGGTCGTTCTGAACACCACGACCTCTACCACGTGACGCATTCTGTGAACCACCACGGCCTCCTCTAGACGAATTACCACTATTACGATCATTTAAAGCAGGACAATCAAATTTAATGTGTCCCTCCTGTCTACAATAAGCACATTGATTGTACCCTAACGAAGATCGTTGAAAAGAGGAATCATTACGCGGCTGCGATCGATTCGATTGCGACTGTGATCTATTCTGCTGAGACGCATTCTGATTAGAACGCGGCGGATACGCTTGTTGCAACAACACTTTAGTTTTTAGCTCTTTCGTCTTTTTATCAGCACGGTCAGTTTCCTCTTTCTCTCTATTTTCGTAATATTGCGCCGTAGCCAATATCTGAGCTGAGGTAGAAACGGCCCACGCACTTTCTGAATTCTTTAATTTATTGCTCAAGTCGGGCAATAAGTTCGATACGAATTTATCCACAAACAACCGTTGTCCACCCTCAGTACCCATATCCTGTCCACTATGATCAACGAATGTTTCCTCGAACCTCGTGAAGAAGTCTGAAACACTCTCATCTTTCTTCTGCTTACAGGCTGACAACTTGTCCCAATTTACCCTCATAGCTGGCATAAGCGTTTTCATTAATGTAATGATTCGCTGGGGGAGAAGTTCAATCATCTGCTCAGGCTTAGCGCCACCAACTTGCAACCCATCTGCCGCTACAATGGCCGCCCAAGTACCACCTAGTTCGTTTGCGTGATTTTCCTGACGAATCTTCGCCCATACCGGTTGCGGTACGACATTACCGAACAACATGTCGATATCGGCAAGATTCATTACCGTAGCATCCACGAGCTGCGATAATTCTTTGTAATACCCCGCAGGATTTTTGCGAGGATCGGGCAAAGTTTGTTTCACCTGAAGCACTTCCGATCGTTTCCATGGGAGGTGTATCCACACTCTCTGGAAGAATGGCGGAACCGGGGGATTCGCCCCAGGATTACCTGGCATCCAAACTGGCGGAACTTCACGCATAGGGTATTGGCCAGACCCATCTTGTTTCTCAATGTCCTCAACGAACAATGCATGAGGAATAGGAGCGGGACGAAGAGATAGCAACCGCTCAATAGCGCGTCGGACATTAGTGTCGACTATCAGTCCAGTTGCGAACTGAAGCCGAAGTTCAGACAGGGCGGACAGCACCTCGTCAGGCGCAAAGGCCACTATCTGATCATGTAAGAACTTGCACATTTCATCAAACACATATCTCTGAGTTGGTATGTTGAATTGATCAAACGTTTCGAGGACAACACGAGGTGGATTTCTAACAGGGTTTACTATCCAACCCATCGCCATATTGCATAGCGCAACACGTTCTCTATTAGCAGGAAGCTGGCTACGTCTCTGAGGACCATCAGAACCAGCAGACCCAAAAACAGGTCCAAGCGACTGAAAGAAGTTAGTCACACTGGGAGAATTACGATTACGAGTAGAGGGACAAGAGTAAGATACAGGACTAACAAGAGAAGGAGTAGAAACATTAGCAACAACGGGGGTTAACAACACAGGAGCAGTAGCGTGAGCAGGAGTATGTGGAAGCGGAGGAGCAGTAGGAATAGAAACAGGCAAAGGAGCAGGAACAGTCGGAAGAGCGGGTGCAGGTTGAGGAACTGGTGGAGGAATAACAGGTGGAAGAACAGGTACGGCAGGGACCACAGGAGCTGCGATACCCTGTACGTACGGAGGTGGCGACTTCATAAGATAGGACATTAAAGAATCCTCAACTGCCTCTTCCTTCTTATCCGACTCCGTAGGTAAAGCAGGATAGCATTTATCTATGGACATACGCTGTAGTCTTTCAAACACTTCCTTATCCTTATCCTCCTTATCACGCTGAAACTGCTCAGCTTTCTTCACTATGGTAGCAACATTATCTCGCTCACTACGTTTATTTTGTCTGATCTCTTTCTGTCGGGCTTCTTTGCGCCAGAACCGAAAGGCATCAAACATGGCCGGCCTAGATTTACGTTCGAACAACTTTATTTCCAAATTATCTAAGATCGACGCTTCGAAGCTACCGTGAGGTGGCCAACGAAGATCGCCGTCTTTCTTTGTATATTTTATCCAATAATCGTTAAAAGCAATCGGGCCTAGCCCATGTTTGCTATATAAGTCATAAGTAGGAGTTCCAACCGGAGGTATCGGACACGAGTCCTCCAGCAGGGAATCCGCACCACAAGGTCTACAACAACTGAACAAAGTACTGCGACCAGGCATCTCGCACACTAGCCGAGTTTCACAAACTTCAAGGGTTACGGGATTTACCAAGTCCCAGCAAAGAACAAAACCCTCGGTCTTTGGCGGCTGCAGTCGTCAAACAAATACAACAACAAAGTACGCTAGCAAAGTGTCACCGACAAAAACACTCACACAGCGTGTACAACAAAAACACTCGCTAAAGTGTTTACAACAAAGACACCCGCTAAAGTGTCTACAACAAAGGACTCTGGGAGCGACCCACAAATACTTAACTCAAAGATCAATGGCGTCCTCAGGAAGGCCCGTCAATCGTCTCGCTATACCAAGGTCTACGCCAGGCGCCAAAACAGGTCTACAGTCAGGGCAGCAGTCCGTCGCAGCCGTTAGGAGGCGGGAATCTTCGCGGGAAAAGTCTTCGGGCCACTTATTTCGACAACAGGATCGATGAAGCGGGGTGCACCTTCCCTCGGAGATTTCACACGAAGTTCCTCACGATCGTCGGGCTTGGACCGGTACCACTGATGCAGCCCCACGTTGGGCGCCAACTGAAGGACTGGGCTCTTTTGGTCCCAGCGGTGCCAGGGCACAACACCTGAAACCTTCGTGGGTAACCTGCTCCGGCGTACAAGTCACAGAGACACGGGACACTTCCTTCGGCGTCAAAGAGTCAAGGTTTATTTACTGCAGGGAACACAGAAGTCACAGGAAGTACATCGAGTGTAGTTCGGGGAGACTGCTTCAAATTGGTTTTGTGGATCGCTCCTTTTATACAGTTTTTACCCATAAGATAACATGAGACACAATAGTTTACAACCCGGTTCCCACATTTAGCTCTCAGAGGGGTCGCTTTGGTCACTTTGAAACACATAAGGTCCGGAACATAAGTGCGGAAACATTTGGCGGTTCCCAACTGTAAAAACCCATCTTCCCATCATTAGCAAATTCCAATCAGCAGTAAAGTAGATCGAAATAGGAACGAAGACAGGTGCAGAGGAAGACGGAGACAGTGGGGAGATCGGAAAGGGTGTAAAAGGGGAGGTAACGAGAAGCACGAGATACAGGCATCAAAGGGACGTGCCTAATGAGATGCACGGCTGAGACAATAAGTCCGTGCGGCAAGATGAGCCTCGAGCGGCGCCATCTGCCTTACAGCAGCAACCCCCTCGTCATAAAGACACTTTCAAAGGACATGTGTCTTCCGCAAATATCTTGGGAGTCCCAGGGTCGCGAAGCGGACAGCGTCCGTTCGCTGACTACTTGAGGGCAAGAGACAAAATGGATGCCGTATCTAAAATGGAACCCGTGGGTACAGATGAAAAGCCCACCTAACAAACGAACGGTTTAAGTTAGCACAGCGAAACTGCGCACACTTACTAAACTCGTCATTTGCGGTTCATAGATACTAGACTCGACCATATTCGTGCGAGTCGGAAACACCACTTACAATTGTCACGGAACCTCAGAGGTGTGCTCGAGAACGACTCGCGGCGGCAATCCGTGGTAGGCTCCTGGTGAATTAAATAAAGAAATAGAATCGGCAGACAGAGCACGCTGCAGTCTTCTGGCAGGCGGCGGTGGGGATGCAAGGGCCAGACGCGGTCGGGCAACAATGGCGGCCGCAAGCATCCGAAAATTTCGGATTCGGGTGCGTGTTTTTGGCGTTTTGAGTGACGGATGACGTCACAGGCGAAAGAATGCAAAAAAACACGCCCCCGAATCCGAAAGAGACGGGGCTTTATTGGAGTGACTCTCTTCTCCAATGGCTGGCCTCCGTTTAGGAAGCCAGCCAATGGAGGAGAGACGAAAAGAGAGGTGGGATAAAGCAGCCACTCTAAGAAACAATAATTCTCCGGACTTCCGGCTTGGCCTACGGTCCCTCGACCTAAAAATCAGTAAAAACGGAAAACAGGGAGCCCTAAATGTAAGTAGCTCTTGTTTGAGAAAACGTTCTGTAAGTAGTATGTGGTCCGGGAATATTGGTGGTTTTTGTTCCTCATCTTCTTAGGTTGAGCATGAACTTGTATGGCATTCAGGGAGCCTAGACAGGATTACTTGTAAGTTACGCCAAGATCAGGTACTGCACAACACACACGTCGCACAGCAATCAATGAGTGGACAACTCGACTGTTTTTCATGGTGCAATTTAGCACGCATTTTGTTACCTTCTAACACTAACTTGACCTTGATCAATCATAGGCATACAAACAAGTAGTCAACCACCTACGCAGTGGCTGTAATTTTCTTTCTCAATTTTATTTCAGGCTTTTGACTCGTGCATTGTTTCTACTGAAGAGAAAAGCAAAAGCCCAGGCCAGTCTTTGACAGATCGATGGCCTCCATTATTTGTGTGAAGGTGTATGTTTCTTGTATTAAGCTGAGGATTTTGGTGAAGCCTGTTTTTTTATTTTGAAAACTGACCAATTGTGTCTGTTATTTCCTTTCAGGTGGTGTTGGAATTACATGTTGGCTTGTGGTTTGCAACAAAGTGGTGGCCATTTTGCTTCACCCTGTCAGCTGAGAAGGAAGAAATCACAGAGCCCTAGTGAACATACCAGTTGGCAGTCTTACTGAATACATCAAGGCAGTTAACCACCATCAAATAACACATTTTAGGCATTATTCTGTTTTCTTTAAATACATGCATTGATGCAGGAACCACGTATTCAAATCGTACTACTAGGACCCAGCACAATATAATTGTGCCCCCCACTCTATGTTTTAGATATATGGATGTTTGGAAACCTTGTTTTCTATTTATATGTCAACCAAACAAAGTAATAGATCTGTGAATTTTCTTTTTGATAATGTTTCTTAAATGCACATAGTATGACTTGAAAAAAGCAAGTTAAAAGTCAGTCATTTCCAGAAGCGGTGGTGTGTTCAGCAACAAAACAAAACAGTCCTTATTCCTTTCCAGAGTCGACTCTTTTATTTGTGCAGTGTATATTCGGGGGCCCTGTAAGAAAATAATCAAAACAACAAGGTTACCTTGTTGTTGATGGTCTGTGCATAAAACACTAATGGCAGTAACTTGTGGGTCGCTACTTTTTGGGGACCAGGAACTGAAGCGAAGGATATGGACTCTGTTATTGTTTTGCTGTCATCTTATCTGCAGCTCATAAGCTATGTAAAGACTCTTTTACCCCCGCATGTGTTATAAAGCATGTTCTTGTCGTCTTTGTACAAACGAGTTGTGTTGCTACTCCTCCTGGATATTTCTGGAATGGTGAGATTCTTAAAATCTAGCTCCTTTGCACTTCAAAACTTCGAGTTTTGTGAAGAAGGAAGATCGAAAAATCGGGACAATTACAGTTTAGAATGTCGTTTACCTGTGTTCTCTTCTTTTGTCCTCTCTACTGTTGTGTTTATGTACATTTTCTCTGGTTTCAAATATAAACGAGTAAAGACAGTTTCTCCTGGTGACAGTTTTATAATATTTATATATAATACGGTATGTATTGCCAAGTGTTTGCTTAAGAGTTCTGATTGGTTTCTTCCTTGCTTAATACATTAAGTAGACAAGATCCTAGTAATGCTGTCACCAAGTACATTAAGGTATATCCGTTGCAAATGAGACATTTTCATAGAAGAACATGTACTCCATCTTCCTTAATGTTGAACGAAAGGACATCACTACCACCTTCTTTCCTGTCTGATGCTGGTGCACACTTTGAAGTTGGAGCACCATTTTCAAGACACTGTGTCATCCATAGCTGAAGCTCACTAAATGCAGAGCAGGTGTTCAGCACTTGCATTTGTTCTTAACATTAATAGAATCGACGCTTGCTGACTACTGGTTGCTGGTTGATTGATTTATTAAACCGTTCGATTAATTAAAATCATTACAGTAAAAGAATAAAATTAGAACCCCACCCTTTCCACCCCGCTCCCAGTGCCTCCTGTGAGAAAAAAAAACAATCCAAGAGTCAATCTTGTGTTTCAGCTTTCTATCCTGGTACTTAATTTTGATGCAGCTAGGTTCCAGGCAGAGCACTTGAAGTGGCAAGTAGGCTCTTCTTTGCCCCTTGGTGTTTGTGGGAAGCCATTAGTTGGCGTGTTTATCAGCTCTGATTTTGAGAGCTTGAGTACAGACCTTTTTTTGTTCTATAGCATCTAGAGCTTGTCAAATCTGAAAAAGAAATTTTGCAACTCTTGCAAGATGGTGTGTTTTTGTTTCCGAGAAGCACCAATCTGATGCCTCCTTGCAAGTTCTGATGCCTTGGGCTCTTAGGATGGGACGAAGAAGCCTCTGTCGTTTGTTGATGAGTTTCGGGCAATAACACAGTAAAAGGAGCCAAGATTCCCGTTGGTAGTTACATAGGCGACATGAAACTGCTTCATTTGATCATGCACATGCTGGATTGAAGTCCCAAATTCTCAGGACCATTATCCTCATGAACAGAATTTTCTTGCGGGCCTGGGCCCCTAGTGCTTCCGTTAGGTTGGGTTGGACTTTCCCCAGGATGTAAGATTCGTCCAATGCCTTCGGGTGATTGTTATTTTGGAGTGCGGTTAGATCCTTTTCATCAGAAACGGAGCGGACCTGCCGTCTCATGGTGTTCATCCAGGCCATATGCTGGATTTCTGTTAGGGGAAGACTATTTCGATCTATGTTTAGTGTCTCTATTGCTTTGTCCTGGTGACAGTTTTATAATATTTATATATAATACGGTATGTATTACTACATGTTTGCTTAAGAGTTCTGATTGGCGTCTTCCTTGCTTAATACATTAAGTAGGAAAGATCCTAGTAATGCAGTCACCAAGTACATTAAGGTATATACGTTGCAGATGAGACATTTTAATGAAACAACATGTACTCCATCTTCCTTACTGTTGAACGAAAGGACATCACTACCACCCTCTTTCCTAACTGTCTGGTGCTGGTGCACACTTTAAAGTTGGAGTACCATCCTCAAGACACTGTGTCACTCATAGCTGAAGCTCACTCAATGCAGAGCAGGTGTTCAGCACCTGCATTTGTTCTTAGCATTAACGGATCCAATGTTTGCTGACTACCTAAGAAACTGCAGCAACGCAACAGAGGTGAATAAAAAGGTGAATAAAAATGCTAGTTGTATTTCATTTAAATGTTTTTAGTTTGTGGCCGTTGCATGCAGGACAAACAATATGAACATCAGCCTTGGCCCGCATCAAAAGGGATGGTCAAAAGACTCAAAAGAGTTGGTGTGAAAGGCTCAGCCCTATCCTGGCTTTCATCCTTTTTAGCCCAACGGACCTACCAGATCTGGGAGAAGAACGCCTGCTCCTTCCGAAATGCCCCTCCAATGTGGTGTGCCTCAGGGCTCCTCCCTGAGCCCCACATTATTCAACATCTATATGTCCACATTGGAGGAGGTCATCACCCCATTCGGAGTGAGCGTCGTCAGCTATGCTGACGACACACAACTAGTGGTGTCTCTGTCCCACCCCAGACAACAAACAGCTGACCTATTCAACTGCCTTACGCAGGTCCACTGTTGGATGAATAGGTCAGCCCTAAAACTTAATGGGACGAAAACGGAAGTCCTTCTTCTTGGCCCGAAAGGAATCTCACTCTCCCCGAACATCTGGCCAGCCTGTCTGGGTCCCCCCCCCGACCCAAAAACAGAGGTAAAAAGTCTGGGTGTGTGGCTCGACACCGACCTCTCATTCACTGTACAGGCAACAAAGGTAGCCGGGACCTGCTTTGGGCTCCTGAAATCTCTGAGGAAAGTCCTGCCCCTCTTACCCTTCAATTCCCAAAAATTGTTAATACAAGGCCTAATAATATCAAGGCTTGATTACAGTAATATAATCTATCTAGGCGCTCCTGAAGCAACCCTCAACAAGCTTCAGAGAATCCAGAATACCGCTGCCCGGATCATCACAAATACCCCTGCCAGAACCTCCGCTAAACCTGCTCTCAAACTCCTCCATTGGCTCCCCATAAGGGAGCGAGTCAAATTCAAGGCCTTATGCCTAGTCCACAAATCACTGCAAAATCAAGGTCCCCCAGTCCTCAGTAAATTCATCACTCCCTATAAAGCTACAAGATCCCTCCGTTCAGACACAGAAAACTTCATTACCACCCCCAGATTCAGGAAAGCCCGATCAAGAGGAAGACGTTTCTCGGTCCAAGCTGCTCGCCTATGGAACTCGCTCCCCCGCGACTTGCGACTTGAATCACAATACCTGCGCTTCAGGAAACTGCTAAAGACTCATCTTTTTCCCTAATGTTTTATGCCTTCCCCTTATTCTTAGTCTCTGTCCCCGCCCCCCCCCCCCTACTTATGCCCCTGGCCCGCTGTACTGTAGAGTTAGGGTTCCTAGTGCTGGGATACCTCAGGGTGACTATGCGCTCTACAAAAATAAATAATAATAATAATAATAATAATAATAATTGTCGTCCTTATCTTTGAAGTGGACATTGAGGTCCTTATTTATGAAGAGCTTGAGCCGCTGTTGCACCACTTTTTTGTGACGCTGCTGCAGCGTAATCAATGCACCACACTGCGCTCTATTTACAAACTGATGCATCTAGGCAGATGTGTCAATTAGTAAAGGCCTGCAATACATTATACCTGCATCAAGTATAATGTATGCAGTGGGGGCGTTCCCCCGTAAAAACGCCTTGTAGAAGTAGCGCAGTGAAATTTATGAGATTTCACTACACCACTCCTATGACTTGACTGCCTCATAATCCTTATGCCTGCTTCAAGAAGGCTTCAGGATTGACCCAGGTCTTTTCACATGGAACTTGCCCAGGGGTCACAACACATTGCTGGAGTTGCGTCAGTTTTCCGACACTCCAGATTGGAGTAATTTTTGCACCACCAGATATGTCAGAATTCCTGACATATCTATAAATCCTTGCGCCATGGAGTGCCTTATTGTAAATACGATGCATCCATTGTGTCGTAAGGATGGTGATATGAAAAGTGACGCCTCGCTGTTTTTGACCAGCGATGCATCACTTCATAAATGAGGCCCTGAATCTCTCAGACACTGTGAGAATTACAAAGCTCCGGTCCCCACTCCTTTGAGGAAGAGTTGCTTACATCATGACCGCTCCTCCTGGTGATCTGGTTGCACTCTGATTGGAATGAGAAAGCTACTGCAGAAGGTTGATCTACTTTACAAAGGATAAAGACTTCTGTGATTGATGGACAAACCCACATCAGCCCCTTTTTTAGTTGCTGTTCTCCTCCTTAGAAAAGACTGGAATAATCAAATGCCACTCACCTTTTACCCTCTGCCAGCCGATGTCTAAAGTGCCAGCATCAGCCTCATTGATCATCCTTTCAATACTTCCCGCTCTGCCAAGGAAAGATGACACATATGTGCACTGCCGGTTCCAGGATATTTGGGGCCACAGGCAGAAAGGGAAAGTGCAAGGCTATTCTAAATTACATCCAACATCACCTGAAAAGCAATTAATTGACTATGACTTGTTATAATGTGCTTAAGGCAGTCGCAGCTGTGCTCGTGCTGCCATGATAAGTTTATCATTCCACCATGACATACAGAATGTTCTATTGTGGGGCGGTTGGGAGTTGACATCTTTGCCTGGCCGTGCCGGTTGGGTGACTGCTCTGCTTCCGATGAATAAAGCTTCTACTTACTTCGATGAAAATCCTATATCAAGTTTGTTTACTACATTTTGTTAATAAGCTGGCCAGGCACTGACAGGAGGCAGCACAGCAGATCACCCTGATGAACCTGCGCAAATCGGCGATAAAGTTGTGGTACCCCCACTCCAGGACTGCACTACAACGTGGACACAAGTGTTGATCAAGACACTACCATGTAAGGTATACTTCTCGGTGAGTACATTACTTTTTAAAACTTGATGTTGTATGCACTATGTCATCGACCACAACGATCATTATGATGGCATACGGACGAAGTTTAACTTTATCGTGCAGCTTGTGCGCATTCAGAAGGGGCCTAGCGCTTATTGGAGGTTGCTGTAGTAACTCTCTTGTCCCGCGCTGTTTGTCTAAGGGGCCGCCGTTGGTGTGAGCTCCCACCGGCTCCAATCCGCCTCCTGGGTGAGGAAAAATCAGGTAGAGATCGTCAGCGCGACATTCCAACGGTGATGCGTACACTCATCTGATCTCACTTAAAGGGGCAGTGAAGTCTCTCGTCTCGTCGTGTGCCTGCTATTATAAGTGGTGGCATGCACACCTGGCTCTAGCACATAGTCTGCTTGCGTGCAACCACGGTGACGCGCACACCTTCAAGCTTGTCTTAACGGAGCAAAACATTGTTTTTGGCCTTTCTGCTTTGCGTGTGACTGCAGATATTAGCAGTGACAAGCACACCCGACTCCAGCAGTAGAGCCTGTTTGCGTGCAGCCAGGTTGACACACGCACCTTCCTAGTTCGCCCTATTGCAGCATTTTACCATTTTTGCCTCTTTGTGTGTCCTACAATCCTAACAGTGATACACACCTTATTGGTGCAAAGCTGCGTGCAGCCTTACAGCGCAGTCTCAAGGTACATTAATCTGCACGTTATTACAGTTGTGACGTTTTAAAGGCAACATGCTCATGTGAGTTAATTTTGAGTACCTCAGCTAAGTCAATGCAGTGAATTTTGGGAGCTGGTGAATAGCCATAATTTAACCATAATTTATTATTAAAGCAAATGTACATCACTCCTTAAGTTGTCAAACTAAGTTGTGTTTTCTAGGATACGTGGTTAGCCGGTGGTGGTAATTTGTTGTTCTCACTATGAATATTGCCAACACCATCACAGCTCCACCACCCTTCTTTATGTCAGCTGGGGAAACGGCCATAGAATGGGAGGACTGGAGCGATTGCTTAAAAAGTTATCTGGTGGCGTTAGATGGTACAAGGTTTCCAGCAGTGAGAAAAAAAGCTTTGTTGTTAGGTGCATTAGGAAAAGAGGGACAACATTTTTTAAAATATCTTCTAGCTACAGGGAAGTAAGTGGACGATGTTTACAAGGATGCTCAGGTTACACAGTAGATTTGCAAAGCAAGAGAATATTATGTGCTGATACAAATTTTATACACAACCAGAAAGGGTGAATGAATCAGTTGATGGATTTGTGTACAGGCTAAGGGAGTTCCTTATCAACGAAATGTCAATTTGGTCCGATGAAAGAGGGAATGATAAGGGATCAACTTATATTCCAATGCTACAGTAAGAAGGTACAAGAAAGGTTATGGGCTGCCAGCAATCCCAATTTAAAAGAAGCTATTATTATTGCAAAAGTAGTAGAGGAATCAGAAAAGTGCATGAGGGCGATTAAGTCCATTCAACAGGAAAAAGGGTTGGATGTAGCGACTTTACAAAGTGATCCTGAGGGGGTGAATGTGGTGTACAGCACAACTAATAGGGGGAGCATTAACAGTAGTAAACCAGAGATAGGTAAGGGCATGGCGTCTCCTTTACAGAGAGGGTCCGCCCATTTTTGTCATAGGTGTGGAAGTACTTTTCACTTTGCGGACTCCAAAAATTGTTTTGCACAAAGGAAGGCATGTCATAAGTGTGGAAAGAAGGGGCACTATGCTTGCATGTGCAAGGCTGCTGCAAAAAGGGTAGCTCTGGTGGAGGAGGAAGACACTGACGTCGGGTTTTGGTGGTCAAAGAGGAAGAATGACCTTCTGACATGGGCAAGAACAGGATACATCCCAAAGCTGACTTTGACATTAATGGGAAAGTTGTATCTTTAAAGGTGGACATTGGATCGCTGTACATTATTGTCCCTAAATGTTTGTGTTATTCAGTGTGGAAGGATGTACCATTAATTCCATGTGATGAAATATTGAAGGGCTACCAGGGAGCGAACGTTGATGTTCTGGGGTACATAGAAGCAGAGATTAAGTTAGCTGAAAGACAAACTAACGGAAAGGTTTATGTTGCTCCAGAAGGTCCTGCCATTTTAGGATGGGTTCACCAATACGATCTCAACATTAGGGTGGACCCAAGGTCTGAGCAACAAGTGATGATTGTAGATGAGAGTGGAGTACAAAACATAATGCCATGACATGCTAAAGTTTTTGACACTAGATTGGGAGAGCCACTGGGTTAGTGCATGAAATCAAACTTAGATAGAACTCAGTACCTGTCGGACATGTTGCTAGAAGAATTCCAATGGCAGCCAGAGCACAGGTAAAAGACATAATCAAACAAATGCTGGAGGAGGTTATTGAAACCGTGGAGGCGGCAGAGTGGTTATCTCTTGTTTTTATCAGCAAGAAGCAGGATGGCTCGTTACGTTTTTGTGTGGACTTAAGAAGTTTAAACAAGAGAGTCACCATGGACAGCTTTCCGCTTCCCAACATCAACAAGATTGTTAATGTTATGTGGGGTGGGGGAGGGATGTTTTCAAAGCTGGATGTACGCAGTGCATATCATCAAATTAGGCTGCATCATGATTTGAAAAAATACACGTCTTTTATCACAACGGAAGGCACATTCCTATTCAATAGACTTCCTTTCGGGCTATGCTCGGCAGCCAGTGCATTTCAATGAATTATTACTGAGATCCTACAGGGTATTGATCGAGTGGTGTTTTTTCAGGACGATACTTTGATATATGGGCAAAATGAGAGAGGTCATAATACAATTTTAGAACAAGTATTATCTCGCTTGTGTTGGGTGGGGTTAACTTTGTGAAAAGACAAGTGTGTTTTTGCTGTTTAGGAGGTTAATTATTTAGGATACCAGGTTACTAGAGAATGGATCCAACCCAAACACGATCTAGTTAGTGCCATTGTCAATGTGCCTGATGACGGGGACAAATTAAGATCTTTTATGGCAACGGTCGAGTACTATGCCAAATTTGTTTAAGGTTTTACACACAAGGTGGAACCCTTAAGAGAGTTATTGTGGAAAGGCAGGAAATTTACATAGGGTAAAGAGAAACATAAGGGTTTTAGTCTTATAAAGAGGAATATCGCACAGGTTGACATTTTAACATCGTTTATTCCTGGATTACACACGCTTTTGCTGGTTGATGCCAATGCAGGGCATGAGAGAACTGTGGGCTTTGCTTTGCGGTCATTGACTGATGCTGAGAGGAATTACTCCGTCATTGAACATGAAGCACTGGCACCTGAATGGGCCACTAGACATTTTAGAGTCTTCTTACGGGGTGCTCTTTTCATGTTATGAACAGATCATAAGCCTCTTATCAAGGTTTTGGGTCCCGATGGTACAAAGAATTGTTCAGGCAGACTAGCATGTCAGGCTGTGAGGATGCAAGACTTCATATGTTTTCTAGAACATGTACCAGGATGTAGAAACAGTGTAGCGGATTGACTAGCAAGGCTACCTGACATTAAGGCGACATTTCAAGAGTTGGTAACTGACGAAGTTGTTGCCAGTCTTGACATTACTGAGGGTTTAGGCAAGGCCATCACCATAGAGGAAGGTATACACAATGACGATACCCTTACAGGTGTTATGAAAATGGTGAGGGAAGTACTGCTTCAGCAGGTCTCAGACCATTTGTCAAGTTGCAAGATGAACTATCCACCCAGGGCTACTGGGTATAGTTATGGGGTGAGAGGTTTGTACCACCAGAATCCATTGAGAATACAGTGATGGGTTTGGCCCATGAGGCGCACCTGAGACAGACCTTAACTGGCAAGAGAGTGAAAGAAAGGTTTTGGTGGCCAGGTATGGACATGCAAGTGAAGGACTGGGCTGAAGAATTGCAGTAGGTGTAAAGGGTCAGAAAAAAGGATTGAGTTTAGGATTGGTTTAGAACGGTTCCTTCCCCCCCGATGTCTTCTGTTCTGTGTAAGAGCCTCTACTTCAAGAGTGATACTTAGCGCCAGGACACCTACGGGTAACAGAGCGCTGTACAAATGTAAAACATTTTTTTAAAAAAGAGCGCCAATCTAGGGTCCGACGGGATATCCCACACCAGAACACGCCCCAAGCAAGACAACACGCCAGACCAGAAGAGCTGCAGTGCTCTGCAACTCCACACCGTATGTAGGAACAACCCCTCATCTGCAATACAGCGGTATATCTTTACTACAATTTTAACACTGTTCCTTGATTATTAAATTATATCAGGAAATATGTGGTATTTGTATAGCACAAATGTAGTTGGTAGGCAGTGGAGAGCTTTACAGGATCAAAGGCAAACACACAGTGAACATGTCATAAGAGTGGTAGCTGCATCATGATTCTTTAAAGGGTGAGTAGTCAGCTGTGTCCTTTTTTACCGCTTTGTTCGCCATAAATTGGCAGGGTATGCTCAGACATGAGTCCCTTGCTCACTTTGCCACTGGATTCAAGCAAGCCGGGCTGAAGATGGCTAAAATGCCAGAAACCGGTCCTCGGAAGCTTGTTTCCGGTCCAGGGAAGGTATGGTTTGGCAGTTCGGGCTGGACTGTTCCCATGAGGCACAGGGTCAGACTGATTTGCATATGGCCATGTCTGAACTGGGATGGCAGAGTGGGCTAAAGAACGGTGATGGATTAAACCCAGATCTGTTGACTGGGTGTGAGTGTTTGATTAGTTCAGATGCTCCGTCCATCACCACCTTCTTTTGTACCGCTTTGTTCACCATAAGTTGGCAGGGTATGCTCAGACGTGAGTCCCTTGCTCACTTTGCCACTGGATTCAAGCAAGCCGGGCTGAAGACGGCAGAAATGCCAGAAACCGGTCCTCGGAAGCTTGTTTCCGGTCCAGGGAAGGCATGGCTTGGCAGTTCGGGCTGGACTGTTCCCATGAGGCACAGGGTCAGACTGATTTGCATATGGCCATGTCTGAACTGGGGTGGCAGAGTGGGCTAAAGAACGGTGATGGATTAAACCCAGATCTGTTGACTGGGTGTGAGTGTTTGATTGGTTCAGATGCTCCGTCCATCACCACCCCCTTTTGTACCACTGTGTCCTAAATTAGAGCTGGTGTGAGACTGTCTGGATGGATTCAGGGACAGCCTTCCAGATCTGTAGTGCATAGATAAAGAAGGCCTTTGTTTTATTCATTTTTGGACTTCTTTGTCTTCTGGCTGCAGGTGTGCAGAGTGCTTGTCGTCCAAGTACACAAGGATGCCAGTCATGATGGCTTTGTAGATTATGCAGCTATTTTTAAAGTGGTACAGGCTGACAAAGAGAGTCTGGAGTTCCATCAGGTTAGGGTGATAGGGTTATGTTTCTTTTGACCCTAATGAGGTGTGCTGCAGTATGTAGGATGCCCTTAAGAGGAGGCAGTGTGGTTTAGAGTTCCAGCACCCGTTCCCAGATACCCTGTGCAAGGTAATGTGCGTGGTACAGAATATTTTTAAACAAGAAAAATATGAAAGCAAACAAAACTGTTGAAAATATGTTTATGAAATTTGTAAAGCACATGGCTGCCCAGGGGCTTCCCAGCACTGCTGAGGGGAAGAAAGTGTGGTGAAGAGAATTTAAGGGAACGCCACGTCTTAAGTTTTTCCCTGAAGCCACTTTCATCTCTGTTCAGCCTCAGTTCCTTGGTCATTAAGTTCCAGAGCTTTGTGGCAAGGTGTGAGAAGGATCGCCCTCCCCATCTCTATTTATTTATCCTTGTAGTGTTCATAAGATAGTCAGAAGAGGACCTGAGAGATCTATTGGGAACGTAAGGGGTGACCATGGTTTTTAACAGGGCTGGACCCCTATCGTGCATGGCTCTTTGAGCTAGGCAAAGGGCTTTGAACTTCACCCTGGACAAGATGAGGAGCCAGTGCAGTTTTTTTTGTAAGGATCTAACTGACTCCTGTCAATGGATTTTCAGGAGCATCCTGGCTGCGGTGTTCTGGACAACTTGGAGCCTGTCGACCACGTATTTAGGGAAGCCAAAATACAAGGAGTTGCAATAGTCTAATCTTGAGATCACTAGGCCCTGGACCACCATTCTACGCGCCTGTTCAGGGATGAGGTCCATGATTTTACAGATCATGTGCAATATGCCGAAACAAACTGCTAAAAGTTTTATAGCTTGAGTTTCCATGGAAAGGTTGTGGTCTAGCCACATCCCCAGGTTTTTTTATGGATGGGTTTGGAGTAGGAGGGGCACTCCAGTCCCCTGGCCAGCTGATCCTAGCCCAGGGCAGGTGCCCATTACCACCAGGTGTGTTTTACCGCCATTCAGTGTTAGGTTGGAGTTGGTCATCCATTTGGCTATCTTTTCCAAGCATGGTATCAGCTGAATATAATTAGAGTTCAATTCTTCTGACCCTGAGACTACCAATTGTGTATCATCAGCGTAGGACACAACAGTTAGACCTAACGCCTATACAACTTGTGCTAGAGGGGTCAGATAAACGTTGAACAAGGTCAGACTGTGTTTTGGAATATCCAAGGAAGTTGTCGCGCAATGCAAAGTTAAAATGTATTCAACCTATGATTGTGCATCGTGCGTACTTGACCCCCCGCAGGCTACGCGCAATGTATCCAAACTCATCAGATGTATGCCCACTGAGCCGGTGCCCTAGTGCTGGCCTGTTGCATATGCTATGGACGTGTCCGAGCTTACAACACTACTGGGCGGAAGTACACGAGGTCCTAAGGGACGTGGCCCCGGGGAGGCGAGGTGTACTAGCGGAACATTTCTTTCTGGGGTTGGGTGTGAAGTCCAAAAGTGGCAACCCCACAATCAGATTTATTAACTTAGAGCTAATCCTGGCTAGGCACTCGATCACTAAAAGCTGGAAAGCCACTAAGGCACCGTTGGTGACGGAGTGGTATAGCGAGTGGTGAGATGGGGCAAAGCAGAGAGCGCTGAGCTTCAGAGGGAGGAAGACTGGGGTCTGCGCAAAAAGCCTATCTCCCAAGAGTGGAACGAGATATTGGAAGACTTTATGGTGAAAGAATTGTAAAGGAGATGTAGCAGGGGTCTGGAGATTATAGGGTCCTGCAGTTATCAATGTTCGGCTGTGTAGGAGGTGTCCAAGACATGTCAAAAGACTATGTAATGTAACATTTTATATGCAGGGGTGTTGCTGCTAGACCAAACTTGGCCGGAGTGTGTTGAATTTTTATACTGGCCACTTATAATTGCATGAGGGTTCATCTGGTGGGAGGGGGGGGTAATCTTTAGTAGCTCTATTAAAAGTGTCATGGACCATGTTTCAAATTGTAAACTGTTGGCGAAATGTGCAATGATCATTACAACTGCTCTGTAATTGTGGAAGTACTCATGCACTGTACAGTATATGTGTATCATGACACTTGAAAATTAATAAATATATATATTAAAAAAAAAGAACAAGGTCGGACTGAGCGCGACCCCTGAAGAACTTTATGGTGGGCCAGAAATATATCAAGATAGATTGGCTGATTCCATGCATTGGAATTATCTATCACTTAGGAAAGAGGTAAGCCATTTATTGGCTTTGTTCTGTATCAATCAATCAATCAATCAGTGACACTTATAAAGCGCGCTACATACCCGTAGGGTCTCAAGGCGCTGGGGGGGGGGGGGAGGGGGGGGGGGGGGGGGAGGGGGGGGGGGTGCCGCTACTGCTCGAACAGCCAGGTCTTCAGCTTCTTTCTGAAGGAGAGGTGGTCTTGGGTCAGGCGCAGGTCGGACGGGAGGGAGTTCCAGGTCTTGGCGGCCAGGTAGGAGAAGGACCTTCCTCCTGTAGTCGCTCTTCGGATGCGGGGGACGGCGGCGAGGGCGTGGTTGGCTGATCGGAGGTGGCGTCTGGGAGCGTAGAAGTTGACTCGGCTGTTGAGGTAGCTCGGGCCTTGGTCGTGCAGGGCTTTGTGTGCGTGGGTGAGGAGGCGGAAGGTGATTCTCTTGTTGACGGGGAGCCAGTGAAGGTCTCTCAGATGTCCGGAGATGTGGCTGGATCGTGGGATGTCGAGGATGAGTCTGGCTGAGGCGTTTTGGATCCGCTGGAGTCTCTTCTGGAGCTTGGCGGTGGTACCGGCGTAGAGGGCGTTGCCGTAGTCCAGTCGGCTGGTGACGAGGGCCTGGGTGACGGTCTTCCTGGTCTCTGTGGGGATCCACCAGAAGATCTTCCGTAGCATGCGTAGGATGTTGAAGCACGCCGAGGAGACGGTGTTGACTTGCCTGGTCATGGAGAGGGAGGAGTCCAGGATGAAGCCCAGGTTTCGTGCATGGTCTGTCGGTTTGGGTGCGGTGCCCAGGGCGGGGGGCCACCAGGAGTCGTCCCAGGCGGAGGGTGAGGAGCCCAGGATGAGGACCTCCGTCTTGTCCGAGTTCAGTTTCAGGCGGCTGGTCGTCATCCACTCGGCTACCTCTTTCATCCCTTCGTGCAGGTTGGCTCTGGCGGTGGTGGGGTCGTTGGTCAGGGAGAGGATCAGCTGGGTGTCGTCGGCGTAGGAGATTATGCTGAGGTGGTGTTTGCGTACGATGGCCGCGAGGGGGCTCATGTAGACGTTGAAGAGGGTGGGGCTCAGGGATGATCCTTGGGGGACGCCGCAGATGACTTCGGAGGCCTCTGACTTGTATGGTGGTAGGCGGACTCTCTGTGTTCTTCCGTCGAGGAAGGAGATGATCCATTCCAGCGCCTTGTCCTGGATTCCGATATTGCTGAGGCGCCGTACTAGGGTGCGGTGGCAGACCGTGTCGAAAGCCGCGGAGAGGTCTAGGAGGATGAGGGCCGCTGTTTCTCCATTGTCCATCAGGGCTCGGATGTCATCGGTGGCGGCGATGAGGGCGGTCTCGGTGCTGTGTTTGGCTCGGAAGCCGGACTGTGAGGGGTCGAGGGATCCGTTCGTCTCGAGGAAGGCGGCCATCTGCTTGTTGACGGTCTTCTCGATGACTTTGGCTGGAAACGGGAGAAGCGAGATGGGGCGGTAATTCTTGAGGTCGGTGGGGTCCGCTGTTGGTTTCTTGAGTAGAGCGCTGAGTTCGGCGTGTTTCCAGCTCTCAGGGAAGATGGCGGTGTCGAAGGAGGTGTTGATGATGTCTTGCAGGTGGGGTGCGATGACAGCGTCGGCCCTGTTGAAGACGTGGTGAGGGCAGGGGTCGTCGGTGATCCGGAGTGGATGGAGTTCATCGTGCGGATGGTGTCTTCGGTGCTGATCGGGGTCCAGGCGTGGAGGGTGGTGGTGGGGGGGGGGTGGTTGGTCGGTCATGGTGTGCGTTGGTTGGTTGTTGAAACTGCTGTGTATGTCCGTGATCTTGTTGTGGAAGTATGAGGCGAGGGAGTTGCAGAGGTCTTGCGATGGGGTGATGTCGTTGTTTCCTGCGCTGGGGTTGGAAAGCTCTTTCACGATGTTGAAGAGTTCCTTGCAGTTGTGTGCGTTGTTGTCCAGCCGGTCCTTGAATGCTGTTTTCTTGGCGGCGCGGATCAGCTGGTGGTGTTTCCGGGTGGCAAGTTTGTAGGAGGTCCTGTTGTCCGGTGTCGGTTCCCTTTTCCAGACTTTCTCGAGGGCTCGGCAGTTCTTCTTGGAGCTCTTGAGTTCGTCGGTGAACCATGGGGCCTTCTTGCTGCCGGGTCTGCTAGGCGGGGTCCTCAGCGGGGCGAGTTCGTCCGCGCAGTTGCTGATCCACTTTGTGAGGTTGTCGGCGGCCTGGCTGGGGTTCGCTGAGCTGGCAGGAGGGTGCTGGCTCAGGGAGGTGGCGAGCTGGTCTGCTGTGATCTTGTTCCAGTTTCTGCGGGCGGTCTGTTGCTGGTGATGGTGGGACGTCGTTCTCTTGAAGGTGAAGTGGACGCAGCTGTGGTCCGTCCATTGAAGCTCTGTGGCGTGGCTCAAGTCGATGTCTGTGCTGGATGAGAAGACGGCGTCGAGTGTGTGTCCGGCGAGGTGGGTGGGGGTGGACACCAGTTGCTTGAGTCCCAGGTTGGCGAGGTTGTCGAGCAGGGTGCTGGTGTTGTGGTCGTTGTTGTTCTCCAGATGGAAGTTGAGGTCTCCCAGGAGGATGTAGTCGGCGGAGGGGAGGGCATGCGGGCTGATGAAGTCGGCGATGTCCTCGCTGAATTGCGTGCGTGGTCCAGGGGGTCGGTAGATCAGGGTGCCTCTGAGGGTGGTGTTCGGGTTGGTGTGGATCTGGAAATGTAGGTGTTCGGCGCTGGTCAGGGTGTTGTCGGTGCTGGTCGTGAGACGGATGGTGCTTCTGTGGACGATGGCGATGCCTCCTCCCATCTGGTTGGCGTTTCGGTCCCTCCGGACGATCTTGTAGCCCTCTGGGATAGCGATGGCGATGTCGGGAGCTGAAGAGGCGTTCATCCAGGTCTCTGTGAGGAAGGCAACGTCTGGAGCTGTGGCGTCGAGGAGGTTCCAGAGTTCGATGGCATGTCTGTGGACGGAGCGGGTGTTGATCAGGATGCACTTGAGGTGGGTGCTGCTGGTGTTCGGCTTGGTGGGTGCTGGTGCGAGGCAGGTCCGGATGCAGGTGAACTTGCAGGCGTGGCAGCTGAAGGGTCCGTGGGTGCGTCTTGGAGTGGCTTGGTGGCATTCTGGGAGTCGGCCGGTGTTGAGAGCGAAGAGGGTGGCGGCTGAGTACGTCAGGCGGGTAGGTCGAGGTCTTCGAGGTCGAGGTCCAGGGGTCCTGGCGCTGGGCGCGGTCCGGTCGCGGACGGGCGCAGACGGGCTTACCTTTGGCGCGCCTTCGGCGCACAAACGGCGCGCCCGCTGCGCGTTACCGCTGCGCGTTCGCACGGTCGCCATTTAAGGCGAAGTGCGCGGGTGGGCGGGGCAGCTGGGAGGCGGGAGCGGGGAGGGTTACAGAAGACAAAAGGGGCGGGGACAAGCGGCGGTGGCGGGAAGGGAGGGTGGGGGGCGACGAGGTAGGCGGACAACAAGGAAGGAGAGCAGACACGGAGAATACAATAAAACAGGCACAATTTAACGTGAAAACAGGGGAAAAAAGAAGGTTAGACTAAGCAAGCACAATATACCGTAAAAACAAAGGCAAAAAACACTCGCAGCGGCGGCAGCCGGCAAACGAGGCGGCAGCGAGGCAGAGGGCAGGCAGGGGGCACACGCAGCAGCTGGTGGCCGTGCGGCGCGGGGGTGTCCCACAAGTATGTATCCAATGTTGTTTAGCCTCTGTATAAGGATATTATGATCCACTGTATCAAAAGCTGCACTTGGATCTAAAAGAAGGCGCCGGATCCCCCTTGATGCAGTATAATTTTTAGTTTATCGGTTATTGTTAGGAGGGCCGACTGTGCTATGTCCTTGGTTGAACTCCATTTCCGTGTGGTGCAAGATGTTATTTTCCTCCAGGACCTGTGAAATGATACAATTGATAGGGTTTTCTACTACTTTACCCAAAATGAGGAGTAGTGAAATGGGGCAGAGATTCCCAAATACCGAGGGATCAAGTTGCGGTTTCATGAGACAAGGGTTCACTATGGCGTGTTTCCACATCTAGGGACTATCTCAGTACTCAGTATCTGATAGAGACTACTAGCCGTAGATTCCTTAACGTAGAATTATCCCCAGGCGTGAGACTGGATCTGGAACATTTTCTGTGCCACAGCATCTCTGCACACAGGGGCAGCACCACATGATTCCGTCCTGACTTAGTCCGCGGGCGTGACATCAGTGAGGTCACATAAGCCCCACCCCATTGCGCCGACATCAGTTTTTTCCTTTTCCGCATGCAACGAGGATCCGGTTCGTGCTCCGGTCCTGTTTAGGCCTTTCCCTTCGCTATTGCATGTGTTTGTGGGAACAGTGTGCGGATGCCTTCAGGCTTTAAGACGTGTTCTTCTTGTGGACACCTGATGTCGGCGACGAACCTTCACCTCATTTGCATGTGGTGCTTGGGGGAAGATAACGGCTCCACTGATAGCGAGGCATACCAACGGTTGAAGCCGAAGTCACGGTGGGAGCACCGGATGAAACTTCTTTCGGCTCGCATGTCCAGATCGGCTTCATCACCTCGATCAGCTTCTGCGGAATGTTTTCGAAACAATCGTCGTCGTCCCCTCCTGTGCCGCAAGAGCGTCGCTCCCCTGTCGGTAAGTGTCGCAGTTTGTCCCCGAGGGTTGGTTTCCGGCCTGTTGGGGGTGTGGGCTCTCCAAGGGTGATGTGGCCCACATATCGTACCCCTATCCACCGTTTCCTGGTGAGGGGGCATCGAGAGCCCAGAGGGAGACATATGCGGCGGCTTTGCAGGCCTCGCTGGCTTCTCCTCCTTCCCCTCCTGGGACGTCGGTGGATCCCTTGCGCTGTGCGGGACCCTCTGCGGCGCCAACTGATTCGGATCCAGGCTCAGAGGATTTGGTGCCGTTGGGGTGCGGCCCTTCGGGGGTCCTTCCTTCGGACGGCGGTGCCCCGGCTTCGCCGCAAACTCCTGCGGGAATCCCTGTGGTGTCGCAGAAGGTCGCCGGGGCTCGGGTCGCATCCCCGAGCCCCTCACAGCCCTTTGAACATGCTGCGATTCTGTCTCGGGCCGAGGTGATGCCGCTACGGCGCGGGAAGCTGCTGTTCCTGGCGGCTCCACAGGGGTCGGCGGACCCACCTCGTCCCATCATGGGTCGGGGCCGGCGTGGGACCCCTCGTCCTTCCCCAGGCCCTTCTCGTCTCTCCACGCAGGTGGCTGCCTCGTCAGAGGTCGAATCGGCCTTGGCAGATCCACAGGGGTCGGCGGACCCCTCTCGTCCCCTCATGGGTCGAGGCTGACTCCTTGTCACTCCCCGGGTCACTCTCGTCCCTCATTGGTCGAGGCTGACTCCTTGTCACTCCCCGGGTCACTCTCGTCCCTCAAGGCAGGTGGCTGCCTCGTCGGAGGTCGAGTCGGCCTTGGCAGATCCACAAGGGTCGGCGGGCCCCTATCGTCCTCTGAGGTTCCGTGACGGTTCTGTGACGACTTGAACCCGTGTTTTCAAGTTTGTCGGAAATACCTAATATTGGTATCAGTGAACCGCAAATGATCCATTTAGTATATCCTAGTGTTTTCGCTACGCTACGAGCAAGAGCACTCCTTCCATTGACATATTTCTGATATACCCACGGCATCCATCTTAGATCATGGCCGCCATTTTGTGTTTCCTTGCCCTCACATATGCAATAGCCTCTGATCACTTCATTCACTCCACTTTGATTAAGGACACGTAGCCGTAGCCGGAGATTCACCTCTTACATGACACGTGCACCTTAAACCAGATCACGCTGTAGCTGCATGACTCGACAAAGGCTGCCTCCTCTGCCCGAGGCCAGTCCTGCCAAACTGGTCTTCGTGTCCATTGTACCTGATCATGATTAGGCGGCCGAAGCCGGTAGCCTTGCCCATTTACAACCCACAAACATCCCTTATCCCACTTTTCTATCTTCCACACCTGGCTCTGTTTCTTTCTTTCTGAATCTTTATTAGGGGGAGGTAACGAACTTTACGATGAGGCGGTCCGGGTCCTGAATGCAATATTGACAGGGAATTGTGACAAACTAGTGGGAACCCCTCTCTTCGCAATGTTTGGCCTCAGATATTATCGACGGTTCCTGTGTAACACCAAATATTTATTGTTTTAGACACAAAGGTTTTGGGAATGTATTACATGTAAAGAATTTGCCCCTGGCATAAAAAACCGTATATAAGGAGCAACCCACTTTGTACAAATCGAACAGGCTCCTAGTCTCTGCCCGTGTGTAGATTCTGTGACTTCTGTGTCCCTGCAGTAATAAACCTTTGGTCTTTGACGCCACCATCGAGAAGCCCGTGTTTCTGTTCATTTGTGCACCAAGGCAGGTGGAACTCCGGGGTCTTTGGGTGTTGTACCCTGACACCTCTGGACGGAACCAAAAAGTCCAGAACTCCAATTGGCGCCCAACGTGGGGCGACGTCATTCGGTACCGGTCCAAAAGCCTGAAGAGTTCGAGAAGCTTCGTGTGAAGATTCCTGAGGGAGGCGCCCCACTTCATCGATCCCGGCATATCGCAAAAGTGGCCCGAAGTTCTCTTCCACGAGGGTTTCCCGTTCAGGACGGCTGCAGTGGGCCGTTGCCTTGACCGTCGCCCTGTCTTGGACCCGAAGTGGTGCAGTCCTTAGTACGGCGAAACGTGACGGGTTTCTCCTTGGTGACGTCTTCAGTGACTCAGTTAAGTATTTAGTGATAGCTAGCTGGTTACTTTTTGTGGGGATTGTTAAAAAATCCTTGATCGGTTCTTGGTTTGGTTTGGTTTTGTTAGATTATCACTGGTTGTTCTAGTTACGATAATCTATTTGGTTTAGTTTTGGGTATCGATACATCAGTTCGTTTTTGTAGGCCTAAATTCTTGGTTCGAGTGCACATATTTGTTCCGTGTTTTGTTTGTTTTTGTGTTCCGGACTGAAAATGGTAAGTCGGAAAATGTTGTCTTGTTTTAGTTGCAACAGTGACTCACGATTGGAGGACTCTTGTCTGGTTCCTCCGATTGGGACTCCCCTATATGATTTATATTGTAAGTATGGCGTGGGTCCTATAACTTATAATGAGATATGGGTTCGCTATTGTAAGAAGGATGGTGTCCTTAGTTGGCCACTGCATGGTAGTTTTGAGCAAGAGATTCTCGACAACTTAGAAGCGAAATTGTTCAAGAAGAAAGCCCGGCCGGCAATGTTTGATTCCTTCCGTTATTGGCGGAAAGAATCCAAACAGAGAGAAATGAGAAGGTTGAAGAAAGAGCAGAAAGAACAAGAAGAGTTAACTCTAGAGCAAGCGACTAAACAGTTGCAAGCTAACGAGTGTGAGAAGGTCATAGATGTAGCCATTAGAGAGCATAACTTAGCGATTGACAAGTGCTATCCTGCCTTGCCATCGAAAATGGCTAAGATACTGGAGGACTCCGAAAACGATCCTCTGCTGTCTTATCTGTTACGGTCACCTCCACCGTATGCACAAGGTGCTACGACTCCACTCGTCCCGAATGTTCAATTGCCGGTTGCTGGACAACCTGGTGCTCCTGCTCCTATCCCTCAGAATCAAGTTCCTGTACTTCCTGTGATGAATGTAAATGTTCCTACAGCTCCTCCTCTTCCTACACTGCCAGCCACTATACCTGCCTCTGTACCTACTGCTCCAGAAACTATTTTCCTCGATACTCCTACTGCTTCCTCATCCATTCCTACCTCCACTGCATTCTCTATGTCTGCGAGTGTACTAACTCCACTTTCTGTTCGTCGGAGAATCACTGATTCAGTTACTAATATGCTGTCTCCTATATATAAAACTTTGATTAAGACTCCTACTCCTGACTCTGTACAGAGACGGAGTCAGCTTCCGAGTACTGAGGAACGGGGAGTTTTAGACTCCACGGCTCTCAGATGGATTTCGAAGGGTAGAAGATATAGTACGAGAGATGTGCTAGACACATTTATGCAGTGGGGAGAACCAACGCAGCGATACGTCTTTGATGAGATGTGCTCGTTGTTACGTGAAGAGATAGAAGAAGACGATGTCGAATCAGATTTGGAAGATTTAATTAGGGTTCAAAAGGAGTTTGCTGCTGGAATGATAGTAGGTGAGAAAATAAAACAAGCGATGGAACTCATTTTAAGTTTTAGGAATGATCCATCTCTTCGTTCACCAAGAGATTTAGAGAAAGGTAAAATGAAGCTAAGTCGCCAATATCCTATGAGGGAAGTTCCTCCAATCTGGCGCGAAGCAGTGGCACGTGATGATAATGCTGGTATTGCAGGTGCTCCAGCGCAGTTCCAACGAGTGTGGATACACATTCCATGGAAGCGAGCAGAAGTGTTAGCAGTGAAACAGGCCTTGCCAGATCCGCGTAAGAATCCAGCCGGATATTACAAGGAATTAACACAGACAGTTGAGGCTTGTATAATGAACTTAGCCGACATTGATATGTTGTTTGGTAATGTAGTTCCGCAACCAGTGTGGGCTAAAATTCGTAGAGAAGATCATCAAGTTGCTTTAGGTGGTGATTGGGCAGCTATCACTGCAGCAGATGGTCAACAAATAGGTGGTGCGAAACCTGAACCTTTGATCGCTAATCTGCCAGGTAGAATAATTGATCTAATGAAGACTCTGATGCCAGCATTGCGTGTTAATTGGGACAAGTTGTCAGCATGTAGGCAAAAGAAAGACGAAAGTGTCTCGGACTTCTTCACGAGGTTCGAAGAGACTTTTGTGGATCATAGTGGTCAGGACATGAGTACAGAAGGAGGGCAAAGATTGTTTGTCGATAAATTTGTGCATAATTTGTTACCTGAATTATGCAATAAATTAAAAGACTCAGAAAGTGCGTGGGCTGTATCTACGACAGCGCAAATACTTGCGACTGCGCAGCACTACGAAAATAGAGATAAAGAGGAGAAGGAAAAATCAGAAAAGAAAACGAAAGATTTAAAAACTAAAGTTCTTTTGCAGCAGGCGTATCCGCCTCGCACGAACCAGACTAATACGCAGCAAAACTCATACCAAAGGGCAGATTATAGTACATCAAGACCTCAATATCAATGGAATCAATGCGCGTACTGCAAGAAAGAGGGTCACTATAAAAATGAATGTCCGATCTTAGCGCAAAATAATGCAGCAGCAGCTCAAAGAGGTCGTGGTGGTTTTGTGCAGAATTCTAGAGGACGAGGACGAGGTGCTATGCCTCCACAAACGAATGATCGACCCTCCAATCACTTTGATCAACGAAATGGACAATCTGTTCAGCAAAATAGATCTCAGCAATATCTTGTTGAAGATTATTGTGAAGTAGATGAGGGTTTTCAACAAAATGGGTACTAGGACAGCCATGGACAGAGAGAGGGAGTAGTATCAGTTCCAGTGGATCAGAGTGGGCCTTATGTCGCAGTAGCAACATCAGGTGTAGTCGAACCGTTTCTGTTGGATACTGGTGCCGCAAAAAGTTCTATCATGCATGCGAAACTCCCTGGCGCACCTTTGTCTGGCTCAACAAATGTTTCCGTAGGTTTTTCAGGCGCCCCTGTGTACAACCCGATATCTGGTCCTTTGTCTATTTCTGTTGGACCGTGCCAATTGAAAGCACCCCTGATTTTGACGACAGGTTGTAATGAAAATCTGCTTGGTTTAGATTTGTTAAAACGACTATATGCGACATTGTACTGTTCTCCGGAAGGGGTACAGCTTACACTGGGTAAAAATATCACCTCTCCGATGTACTTGTCAATGGACGCACTCCCGCCGGAGCTACGTTCACTCCCTGATTCTCTTTGGGCGACTGGTCCTAATGATGTAGGTCTCCTAGAAATTCCACCGTATGTAGTAACTTTGAAAGCAAATGTGAAATTTCCAAGAATTCCCCAGTATAAAATATCGAGCGAAGGTGAGCGTGCACTTTTATTGATTGTGCAAGACTTGATTAAGAAAGATGTAGTTGAAGAAACTAGAGGAAATGTCTGTAACAGTCCTGTATTACCGATTCTGAAGCGAACTGACCCTACAAAACCTCCAGTTTATAGGTTTGTCATAGACCTTAGAGAAGTTAATAAGATTGTAATTCCGCAGTTTCCTGTAGTGCCAGATATTACTGCCTTGTTAACATTGATACCTGCTACAGCTACATGGTTCTCAGTTATAGACCTAAAGAATGCTTTCTTTAGCATTCCGATAGCCGAAGAAAGTAGGGATATTTTCGGCTTCTGTCTAGGAGGTCGCAGTTTCAGATTTAAACGCGCTCCACAAGGCTATTGTGAAAGTCCATCCATTTATAGTCAAGCTTTAAAAAGTCAGCTAGATTCTTTTGTCCTTCCTCCAGGTTCGGCTCTAGTGCAGTATGTAGACGATCTTCTAGTGGCTGCCGATGACAAGGAAACTTGCAAAGCAGCTACGATTTCGTTATTGCATCATTTGTCCAATTTGAATCATAAGGTATCACCTTCGAAAATGCAATACTGCTGCCAAGAAGTGACCTACCTAGGTCATCTCTTGTCAAAGGAGGGAAGGAAGTTGACCCCAGAAAGAATAAAAGCCATTACGCAGATGAGTGTTCCACGCACACAGAGAGAAGTACGTGCCTTCCTAGGTATTACCTCTTACTGTAGGCAGTGGATCCCAAATTTTTCTCTTTTAGCAAAACCGTTGGTAGCCTTGACTGGGAAAAATGTTCCGAGTCCGGTGCCATGGTCTGATGAATGTCAAGAGAGTTTTACTGAATTGCGAAAAGCATTGTGTTCAGCTCCTGTATTGGGTACACCTGATTACAGCAAGCCATTCACGCTCTACGTTCACGAAAGAGAAGGTTGCGCGTTGAGTGTTCTGACACAGAAATTTGGTGACAAACAACGCCCTTGTGCGTATTTTTCATCAACATTAGATCCGGTAGCCAGAGCGTTACCTAGTTGTTTGAGGGCTACAGCGGCAGCTGCAGCTTCCATTCGACAATCTGCTGGTTTGGTGATGAACAATATGCTAGTGGTCATGGTTCCTCATGCAGTGGATACACTCATGAACCGAACGAAGACACAACACCTTACTAGTGCGAGATTATCTGGTTACGAGCTGACATTATTAGCGAGTCATATTCAGATCAAAAGATGCAATG
Source organism: Lissotriton vulgaris (assembly GCF_964263255.1). Lineage (NCBI taxonomy): Eukaryota > Metazoa > Chordata > Amphibia > Caudata > Salamandridae > Lissotriton > Lissotriton vulgaris. The sequence continues at coordinate 1,411,311,741 of NC_141696.1, forward strand.
TATTGAATCCAGCAACATTGTTGCCGACTGATCAAGAGTCGAGTGATTCTGAGCCACATGACTGTTATTTCAAAACGGAGGAAGAGACAAAAGGACGTATCGATTTAAAAGATACTCCTCTATCCAACCCAGATGGTACGCTGTATGTGGACGGGTCATGTTTTAAATTGGAGAATGGTGATGTGACTGCTGCTTATGCGGTAACGACTTTGAAGACGATTGTGGAGACTGCAAGAGTGAGTCAGAATTCTGCCCAAGCTGCAGAATTAATAGCTCTAACGAGAGCGTGTGTTTTAGCTAAGGGAAAGAGAGTGAATGTGTTTACAGATAGTCAGTACGCATTTGGCGTGGCCCATAGTTTTGGCCGGTTGTGGAGAGAAAGAGGTTTCATTACGTCCCATGGGACTAAGATCCAACATGGTCAGCTAGTTAACGACTTGTTGGAATCTCTAACCTTGCCGACTGAAGTTGCGATTGTGAAGTGCAGTGCTCATAAAGCAATCACGGATGATGTTGGTCGTGGGAATGCCTTTGCTGATGAAACTGCTAAGCAGACAGCTAGAGACACGATGAGTAGAATGTACGTTGCTACGTCTGCAAGATGGATTGCTGAGTCTGGAATGTGTGAGGACACTATGGAAAGTGTGAAAGAGATTCAGAAAGAAGCGACTGAGGAAGAGAAACGTGTATGGAGAGAAAGTACGGGCAAATTGGACTCGAATGGATGTTGGATTGATTTGACAGAACAGCAGCGTTGGATGTTGCCTGATGCATATGTGCTTGCAGTAGTGACGATGGCACATGGAGTTGCGCATATAAGTTCTAAAGGGATATGTAAGATGTTAGCTCCGGTCTGGAAGAATGAGGGAATCAGTAAGTGTGCAGAGAGAGTGGTGAAAAATTGCATGGTGTGCTTGATGCATAATCCTGGCAAGGGAACTCCAACTCCAGCTGGTCATTTCGCTCCTCCTTCCTGCCCCTTCGAAGTGATTCAGTTAGACTTCATTCACATGGAACGCTGCAACAATTTAAAGTACGTCTTGGTGGTAGTTTGTGCTTTTTCCAGGTGGATAGAAGCATACCCACTAAAAGACAACACTGCCCTATCAACTGCCAAAATTCTTCTCAAGGAATTTTTCCCTAGGTTTGGAATGCCACGGATTGTATGGTCAGATAACGGAAGTGAGTTTATAGGGAAAGTTATGCAGAGTGTGTGTGCTGGTCTAGGAGTGAAACAAAAATTCCACAGTGCAAACCATCCCCAGTCTGCTGGTTTAGTCGAGGGTTATAATGGCACTCTGAAGCTTAAGATAGCCAAAATACAAGCATCCACAGGTTTAGCCTGGCCAGACGCACTTCCTTTGGCCTTGTTATCAACGAGAGCAACAGTGCATTCTAGAATAGGGCTTTCTCCATATGAGATTGTGTTTGGCCGCCCGGCAAATATCTGGGGTGTGCCAAGGCCTAAACAATTGTGCTCCATTGAATATCCTATGTTGATAGACTACCTTTACGACTTGACTGCTAAATTGAGTCTTATTCATCAACAGGTCTTCGATGCTTTGCCAAAACCTCCGGAGAGTCCAGGGCATCAGCTGAAACCCGGCGACCACGTGGTGGTCAGAAATTTTGCGAGGACAAAGAATCTTCAACCTCGCTACATCGGCCCCTTCCAGGTCCTACTGGCAACGAGGACAGCCGTACGTGTCGCTGGCCGTAAGCATTGGATTCACGCCTCTCACGTAAAGCGTGTTCCTTTGCCGCTGCCCTACGACGACTGGGTGAAGAAGGGAATTGGTGCCTCCGAATCTGAAATAACTCCGAAATTTATCCCTTTCAGCGATGCCGATTTGATTACTGACACTTTGAAACCTGACTCTCCTCCTGAAAAGACTCCTTTGAACACTGAACATTTGACTCCAACATCAGAAGAAACTTTGCTATCTGCGAACTTAAACTCTGCAACAGCTGCTAGTAATACACTATTTTCCGATCAGACAGTACCAGCGAAGAAGAGATACAACCTTAGAAGCCATAAAAAGGACAAATAAAGCAGGCAACTGCATATTGTGATTTTTGATATATTGAACCTTTGCCTTCAGCCAGGAAGTTTGCTATTGTTTATTGTTTTTTAAAATTGCCTTGCCGTCTGGGTAGCCGTAGGGTCGTGGCTGTGTGCCTAGTTTGAATTTGCAGGGGTCTGACACAAGGTCGATCTTTCTGTTGGTTCTGGGAACTCCCAGGGCTGATAGAGGCATTTTCATCTACGTACACATCATCAGTGGTCGCGAGCGGATTGTAGAAGATGGAGCTTCCTGCGCTGCAACGAAAGAATGTGATTTACGTTCGCAGAAACAGACTTAATAGAATTCTTCACAGCAAATGTTTCTTGATGCAATGTGCCGTTACATTTTTGATTGTTTTAGCAACATTGGTGGGTGGAATCGTCTTTAGCATAAATTTGATTTTTGTTCCAGTTTCTACAGTACCTCCCCTTGATCCTGCTATTTCTACTGTTTCCTCTATACACTCTTTTCACCCGTTTCCGGAACATGAGCAAGCCAGACGCTCAGAATTCACCAACAACACTTTTGTACAGCTCTTGCACCAACACCAACTGGTAGTTAACACTACAGACTGCTGGGTGTGTGGCTTAATACCTCACACTATGGATAAAGGTATTCCATATCTGGTTTTGCCTTACAGCTATAATGGATCATTTCAGGCCTTCCAAACCATCTTTGCTTATGCCCTTGAAACCTATCCTCCACGTCCACCACGTTCCACTAAATATAACTCTGCTAACAAAGCTTTAGTCCAGGGAATTATTGACATGGTCAAGGACGTCAATAATACTCCATCATACCCTAGAGACGAATTGCGAGTATATTTAAGTTGGAATACTTCAGAGTATCGCCTTAGTTTAGGAGAAAGCAAGCGTAAAAGCTCAACTCCAATCTGGGTCGTACCTCACCGAGGTCAGGTCTGTTTGCAAGGTAATGGGAGAAATCCGAGAGCTCAGCTAGGGAGGAGTGAGTGCGTAGAGACTTATGTGTTTCCGGCTAACTCTTCCCCTGCCTTTCTTACTGCTAGGGGTACCTATTTCATTTGTCGAGACAGAGCTTATACATGGTTGCCTGCCGACTTCTCAGGATCATGTTATATTGCTCGATTATTGCCTCCGACATACACTGCTTCACCCGATTACCACAGAACAAGAGTAGCGAGAGGTGTCTTCAGCAAGGAAGATACCGCTGGTCAGGAAGCCGGAGACTTCTTCAAAGGCTTCCTTCCGTTCTGGGGACCTATGGCCAATAGTAGAAACATACGTCAGCTAACACGGGTAGTTGAATCTACTATTACTGAAACTGCTGGTGCCCTTAGCAATCTGACAGCTGAGCTTCAGGCGGATAGGCTCATGACGTTGCAGAACCGTATGGTTCTAGACGTTATACTTGCAGATCGAGGTGGGGTATGCAGAATGATCCAATCGAGCTGCTGTGTCTTTATTCCTAATAATGCTCCAACAGTCTATGAGGCGATCTCTAAGTTGCACAAGATTTCAGACTCCATACATGTAGACAAGGGAAACTGGTCCTTCATGGAGTGGTTTTGGACTCTGATCTCAGCGTGGGGATGGAAGGTTCTAATGGTCATTGGTGTCATCCTAGTATTCCTATTCTCATGTTGTCTGATTATCCAGTGTGGTCCTGCTCTGTGTAGTCTTTGTGCTGCGACTTGTCTCAGAAAACCACCTGCGTTTGGAGAAAAGACACGAGAAAGGATGATGATACAACAACATGTCACTGATCTGATGAGCATAGAACTAGATTCTGACATAGACTGAGTAATTGCCTATGTAAGGGCAAAAGGAGGGTCTGAGGTTCCGTGACGGTTCTGTGACGACTTGAACCCGTGTTTTCAAGTTTGTCGGAAATACCTAATATTGGTATCAGTGAACCGCAAATGATCCATTTAGTATATCCTAGTGTTTTCGCTACGCTACGAGCAAGAGCACTCCTTCCATTGACATATTTCTGATATACCCACGGCATCCATCTTAGATCATGGCCGCCATTTTGTGTTTCCTTGCCCTCACATATGCAATAGCCTCTGATCACTTCATTCACTCCACTTTGATTAAGGACACGTAGCCGTAGCCGGAGATTCACCTCTTACATGACACGTGCACCTTAAACCAGATCACGCTGTAGCTGCATGACTCGACAAAGGCTGCCTCCTCTGCCCGAGGCCAGTCCTGCCAAACTGGTCTTCGTGTCCATTGTACCTGATCATGATTAGGCGGCCGAAGCCGGTAGCCTTGCCCATTTACAACCCACAAACATCCCTTATCCCACTTTTCTATCTTCCACACCTGGCTCTGTTTCTTTCTTTCTGAATCTTTATTAGGGGGAGGTAACGAACTTTACGATGAGGCGGTCCGGGTCCTGAATGCAATATTGACAGGGAATTGTGACAAACTAGTGGGAACCCCTCTCTTCGCAATGTTTGGCCTCAGATATTATCGACGGTTCCTGTGTAACACCAAATATTTATTGTTTTAGACACAAAGGTTTTGGGAATGTATTACATGTAAAGAATTTGCCCCTGGCATAAAAAACCGTATATAAGGAGCAACCCACTTTGTACAAATCGAACAGGCTCCTAGTCTCTGCCCGTGTGTAGATTCTGTGACTTCTGTGTCCCTGCAGTAATAAACCTTTGGTCTTTGACGCCACCATCGAGAAGCCCGTGTTTCTGTTCATTTGTGCACCAAGGCAGGTGGAACTCCGGGGTCTTTGGGTGTTGTACCCTGACACCTCTGGACGGAACCAAAAAGTCCAGAACTCCACCTCTCATGGGTCGAGGCTGGCGGGGGACTCCTTGTCACTCCCCGGGTGCCTCTCGTCCCTCCACGCAGGCGGCTGCCCCGTCAGAGGTCAAGTCGGCGCCTTAGCCGCCTAGTCTCCGGCCCAGCCCCAGTCTCCTGCGCCGTGTGATGTGGTGGAGGCCTCTCCGGCATCTCCTTTGGCGCTGGACAAAGACGACGCCCTGCTCCAGGTTGCAGACTCTACAGCACCGGACAGGCGTCAGATCATGGACTCGTCTCCGGACGCCCCCGACGTCATCAAAGGACGGCACCTTGCCGCGGCTACGGTTTTCGCCGGAGGAGCCACAGGTCCCCCACTCTTCGGCGCCTCTTTCTCCTTTCCGGACCTGGCCCTTCCCCACTCCGATTGGCTTAGGGGATGGCTGCCCTAGCTTGCAGCCACTGCCCACAGAAGAGCTGCTTTCCCCACTGTGGGGCCCTACGGAGGCGGGTGCGCCCTTTGCTCGCGCTGTTTCCACGGCTGTGGGAATTTTGCGCGTGGGTGATCCAGCTGCCCATTTCCCTGCGGATCATCTTCTGGAGGATCCTCACCAGGGCTCTGGTGGGAGGGAGCTGCTGCTTCCCTTTGAGGGTTCGCTCCGTTCTTCTCTGATGGGGACTTGGGGGCGCCCCACCACGGGGGATCCGGTGCTCCAACACCTGCACCGGCACCTTCCAGCGCTGCGTGACCCGGTGTGTCTTTCCCTCCACCCCTCTGCCAGTGTCCCCCTTTTGCGGACTGCCTTTCCCTCCCTGCCGTCGCTGTTGTCTCCACCATCACGGAAGGCCCGCTGGCTGGACTCTTGGGGCCGCAATATATTCGATTCGACCCCTTAACACTTTGTGTGTTGGCTATGGCCACCTCTTGCTTGTGGAACTCGGTGGAGTCCCTTGGATCTGCAGCTTCCCAGGAGGGTGCTGGTGTTGACTTGCGGCACCATTCGTTAGATGGCCGGAAGCTGGCGGCGTTTATTCTCCGCTCTGCTCTGGACATTTCGGAGGTGCTTGGCGTGCCATGGCTTCTTCGGTTGCCCTTAGCCACCAAGCTTGGCTTTGGGACAGTGTGTTCCCAGGAAAATGTTTGGGAATGGCTGGGGGATCATCCCTTCGATGGCACTCTTTTGTTCCACGTCCTGGCAGACTCAGCCATCCGGAGGTTCTTGGCAGGGCTTCTGCCTCCTCCTCCTCCTTCTTCTCCCCCTCAGTGACCTGTGAGTTGATCTGATTTTTGGGAGCTGTTCTTTCGTTGGGGCGGGTAGTCCCAGTTGTTTGATCTGTGTGATTGGTGTGCCTCCGAGTCCTCTTTTGTTGGGACTGTGGCTCTGTTGGCCGCTGGTGTTTTTGCTTTGGGTTATTTACACCAGGTTAGCCCTGAGATTAGGCCTTCCGCTTTTTACCCTTTGGCTGCTTGACAAGCCTTCTGTGGGGGGTTTTCCTGCGGATCTTTCTGTTGTCGTCTGCTGTGGAAGTTTCTTCCTAAGAGGGTTCCCATGTCTTGGGACATAACATACCCTATGTGGGGTAGTGATAGCTGTTATATAGCTTGTTCTGTTCTTGGGAGTTGTGGTCGCTTTCGGGCCTCCGCTCACCCCGGCATTTAAGTATGTTGCAAGTGTAAATCCCTTCTGCTTGGTTTTGAATGCCTTTGACGGCGCCCCGGGGGATCGTTCTCTGGGGTTAGCCTGGGGTTAGCCTGGTCGAACCTGCGGCCTGACGTCAAGGCTCTGGTTCCACGTCTTTTTGTGTTGTGTGTGCGACCCCTCTCTTTTGTGTGTCCGGGCCCTTCTTCACCTTCCTGCTCTCTGTCTTGGGGGCTGAGATGGGTTTCTGTTCCTCCCTCTTTCAGGCGAACCCTGCCTGGTCTTCCTGGGTGCCCCAGGCTACTCTTTCTGCTTCCGCCTGCTTTATTGCAGGATATATCTTTCCTTGGAGGAATGAAGCGTGTGAGCACCTTGTTTTATCATGGTGAGTCAATTCACGATTTAAAAAAGTTATTTGGGGGGAGTTGGAGGCTATATTTATCCTCTCCTCGTTACATTTTGCCTGCGCTAGTTTGATGTCATCATGATATTGTCTGAGGGCTGTATACCAGCTTGAGGCCTGGGGCAAAAGTTTTCCTCCAGCTCCTTTCGAGTTTCTAGCTGGTTATTGAACCAAGATGCTCTTTTCGGGTTGCGTTGTCCTGTTTTTCTAGATCTCTGAAAACATTTGTCTACAGAATGGTTGATCCAGTCTCCCCATTGTTTATGTGCCTCATTAAGATCTTTTGTTCGAGAGGGGTTAGTGGACTCACGACATTTGGTCCAGTTTGCTGGTGCAGCCCTGGGCCAATTCCTGCCTGGATTCAGATTATCTGCAGACAGCGTTTGTGTGACCGGTATTATAAACAGAAGAGGGATGTAAAAATGGTCCGACCATGGAACCTGGACAGGAGTGAGGACTTACAGTTTTTAAAAAATAGCCACCCCTCCTCCTAACTTTGCCACCCGGTCCTGTCTGCTTGGGGAGGGTCATAGTGATATCTGGTGCCGAACTCTCTTTAAGCCAGGTTTCTGTAATAAACAACACGTCAAGAGCCTCTTCCTCTAGAAGTAGCCCAATTTCTATTTTGTGTCCTGGTTGGGATCTGCAGTTTATCAACCCCATTTTCAAAAGGGCATTATTTTCTTGGGTACCTTGTATGCTGTTATGTTAGGTGGGTTACTGTCTGTGGTGAAATTGCAATGTTGGCACCAGATTCCACTTCCTGAGTGGTTGACTAGCTCTAGAGAGTGTGCCCAGAGTGGAGTCACAGAAGGCCTGAGCTGCCGCAGTTCGTCAGCAGAGAATATATGGTTCATATTTGTAAAGGCTTCACTCAATTCACTGTAAAATTAAGCTATGGGATTTAATGAGAAATATTCATACATTTACCTTTTTATCTGAACGATTTTTAAAGCACAGGTAAAAACTAGGAAAAGGGCAGCAGAGTGCTGTAAATTGATGCTTGTATAGCGCACTACTCACCCGCAAGGGTCTCAAGGCGCTTGTACGAATACCGCTGTGGAACCCATCCTCGCTTTCCCTGTGAGGCGTCCACTCCTGGGCACCCCCAAGGTGGAGGCCAGGTATCCTTAGCATTGTGGGGGCCGTTGTGGAGATTAAGCAAGCTATTGCCCAGAGTTGCAGAGTGGGACTCCATGATTGGAATAGGCACCGAGGCGAGAATTATCAGGTCCGTGGAATTTTGAGCCCAAGACCCGCCGCTGTGCAACCAAGTCATTATTATTTGTAGTTTTGTCTGTCATTGATTAGCATTCTGGAATTTTTCAGCCCAAACATGCATTGTTAATTGTGAAACTACCAGAATGCAATGATATGTGAGCTACAGGACCTCTTGCAAACCCGCCCTGCACCCTTTCAAAGTTCGAATCGAATTCTAATTATTAGTATACACTGAGGCAGGTTCAAGTGAATATCCTTTTGTAAATTACCATGATGCAGATTCAGTTAAGTCTTTAGAAATTTCTCCTAGGCTAATTCTATCAAGAAACAAGAAAACTTGATATTTCACCGTTGAGTATAGACCATCAATTCAACCTAGGTCACATGTTTGGTAAAGTAAGTTGTATATTGCAAAATTACAATCAGTAATTTCTAGTAAATGTATGTGGATTGATTTTTTCGCATAGCACAAATGATTGCCGCTGCATTATTAATTGCTACACCCCTTAGAAGTGCTTCATGACCTGGGCCTTGCAGGGTATAGCACTACAAGACCCAGGGGAGGGAGCCCCACTACCCTGTGCCTCGCAGATATGAACTATTTCTGTGAAGCCCAGGGGAGGGTTCGCCCTTCACTGTACCTTGCAGGTATGTCCCAGTGTTGTTGGGCGCAGGGTAGAGGGTTGTTGTGGTGGGGTTGGGGGTGGTCCTCAGCCATGGTCTAGAGCTGCAAGGCCAAGGGGAGGCTGGCCTATCCCACTGGGCCTCACAGCCATGGTCTAGTTTGGCAAGAACCAGTGGAGGCAGCCCCTCCCCTGGCCTCCAGCTACGACCAGGCTTTGTGAAGCCCAGAGAAGGGTGCCCTGCATGTATATGCATCATAAATGGAATGGAGCTTACATGGTCAGTTCTCTTCTGCCTAACATGTACTCACTACCCACTTCCAAAAAGAAGAAAGGAAAAAACAACAAAGTAAGGTGTTTATGATGACAATCTTCCTGGAGCCCATTTTTCAGGCCACTCATTTTCAGGGCCTCAGGAAGTGTGCAGCAGCGGAGGGCCAAATTATGTGGCATGGTTGAATAATTAAGACGACAAAATAAGGGAAATTATGCCGTTTATTTGGCACATTGTGTGGTAGTTTTACCTCATTATTTTGTCATTGTTAATCATGTTGGCACAGTCTGGGCAAAGGTTTCACCTCATTATTACCAGTTTAATACCACAGTAAGCAAAAGAAAGGTGACCAGTCAACTTTTGCAAAGGGACTCCCACTGCACTGCAACACATGTCACTGAGTCTTTAGTAGCTTTAGATCGGTTTGAGCTAGAAATTATTTTTGTGGGTAGAATTCTGCCAATTATGCAGCAGATGATGGATTATGGGGCAAATAAGACAATTTCATAACTATGCAAAATTCCAGTAGTCCTGCGCATTGTCCTCAGCAGTGAAGGGAGTTACAATGGTGTGTTTGAGCGAAGTGCACCGTTTGTAGCAACAGACAAATTAAAATCCGTATTTTTGCTTACGTTGCTGCAAGTGTGTATGAAAATAGTTCATGCGCTCCCCCTGACATGAATTCATTGCAGTCAGGGGGGAGAATTTACTAGATTAGCCGATCTCCCATAAACTGCCAGGACGCATATTCGAATCCAGGTGCCAACTTAACAAATCATGTTGATAAAGAGTATTATTATTTAAGCACTATTATGTAACCACTATTATTTAAAGGCATAGAAGCAGTTTTTATTTATTTATTTATTTATGGTGTGCGTTTTATGACAGTAAATGCTATCAACAAAAATATTATTGTTACTAAATCCACTTTGTGGAAAACACGATTCAAAACACAAAAAAGTAAATCTCAAAAAAGGGTCACTTTTTGTGGAAGTGGCAAAGCAGTATTTCTGAAAATAATAATTTGCCACATCTAATAAGACCACCATTATACATGTACAGTCTGAAGGAACAGAAAATCTTGTTCACAAAAATGAATGGCATCAGAAATTCCGGTCTCTATGCCTACAGACACATGCCCTGCAAGACCATCTAAGATCAAGGGAGAACCAAAACAGCACAATCCCATTTTAAACACCCGCTCCTCCAAACCTTACTTGAGAAACTAAAGGTCCTTCTGTCAGAGATACAACATAAAACAGTACCTCACATTAGAAAGAACCAAGTACGAAGTCGCAAGGGATGCAAACAATCTGCGCTTTTAATGTAACCGATCAGTGGATAACCTGTTTAATACTATCACCAGCCAAACTGAGCAACAAAAGATGGGACAACATAGAGCACCTGACAACAACGTCAGCCCTTCTTACTGTTGTTTATACAACCTCAGACCACATATTATTTCCAAAAGCCTCCTGTCACTATATTCCTAATCCCTGCATGATAATTGACTTTGAATTAAATCATTTTGATTGCTCTCTTTCTTTCCTCTCTATCAAATGGCCCTTTCCTTGCTCTCTATTCTCAGCATGTCTTATTGTCTGAGTGCAGTCTACCTTGTAGCATGCCTGTCTGCCTTCTATATACTATATTCTGCAAACTGGCCATACGTCTCCTCATGAATCCTAAACTCTTCTTTGTAATCATTCCTTGCAATCAAACAATATCTCCCCCCTCTAGCTAATCTACACATCATACCTGCCATTAATCGCGATATAAATGTGATTGCAATACAATATAAGATGGTGCAAACGTGCTGTCTTCCAGAAAAGGTATGAAACTACAGCTTTTGACAGTCATCCACCAGTGGTTGGATGTGTGATGAACCATCATGTGTGTTTCAGACGTGGAGCAATTTTAGTAAAAATAGGAATCCATGCAGAAAAGGCATGTTTAAGGAGTACTGGATCATCTCCAGGACCGGGCCAATCGTGCTTGGCTCTTGGGAAATCGGTCCACAAATGAAACATAAATAGACATTTATAAATGCAACAGAACCATGCCCATGCCTGGTCCTCTGTCCAAACCCCAGGCATCAGCAAAGATTGTAACGCATTTTCTTATTGAGGCTGAAGGCGAGAGTGGCTGGAGAATAAACAGTATACTATGGTGCACTCAGCCATCTATTAAACGCTGGGGCAATGGGTTTCAAAAGATGATTACGTAAGCATGCATACTACTGACACATACTTGATGGGAAAGTCACTGCAAACTGTACAAGAATGTGCTGTTTCTTGAAACAATTATTATTCATTATTGTAAAGTAATAGTTTCTGGAGTTTGAGGACGTACCAACTGGGAAATTAGACACTGTTTCCCATGGATTCATTCAGGGGAAGATACCTTGGAGAACTCCCGGCGATGGGTATAAAGTTTGAACTTGACAGTTTCTCATACCTTGGCCTTAGGGTTTTTCGTGATGAGACTGGGCAATACTAATTGAACATGGTAAGGTAATGACAGCAGGTCTGCATAGCTCTGAGGTAATATGAATTTTTATGCTCAATTATGTCCCCTACTACGTACCCCAACGGCTCCATGTACGTGCTTAAAGTGCATGTAAGTTCCCTCCACAATCAGTTATGAAGACGCAAATACATTTGCGTCCAACGTTAACATGTCCTCTTTCAGATCCGCCATGAATGAATCAATAATTCAGTTCCTAAGTATGCCGTGCCACCGTCTTTACATGGTGCACTTTCATGTTTTTATGGCTCTGGCGAAGGCCCTGATTTCTGCCATCGAGCCTTTTCCTGACTTCTGCCTCTGAAAGCTGCAGCTTTCAGAGCATCTACATCCCTGAACTTTGACTTACTCCCAGCGCGACAAGTGATGCCCGGCTCTGCCTGACTGCCTGCCAAAACTGTATTCAGCCTTCAAGTTATCTGCTCCGCTCCTCGAAAATACATTCTTGTCCAGTAGTTTAGGTAAACATTCCCCCAGCTGCAGAGTAAAGGGCCCGGCCTTTCTGTCTCCATGTAAGTAATTCATAGCTCCTGTTACCATGGTAGGCCCATGGCCCCTCGCATTACACGTAGACACATATGCACGCATTAGCAGTCAGTATAGAATAGCCTCTGCCCGAGAGACCTTTCCTTCTAGATAATACAGTTCTCCAAACACAAAATACCAGATATGATTTAGGAACAAGTCGATCTGACCCACCAGACTTCTGTCTCTAATCCTAGCGCTAAATGTCAAGTCCCCTTCACTCTCCAGTCCCACGTCAGTCACACGTCATGCTGCTGCGCGCGCATCTCTGCCATATATTTCTGCTGACACTGCAGGATTCTTCTAGGGATCCACCCACTTGCGTCACTTCTGTGATTGAAATGCTGAAATGTTTTTTCTTCTATGTGACGTTTCTGACACCCACCTCCGTGTACACCCTTGTGCACGCCTTCTGATTACATATTGTTACGCACATGTTTCTTATCTTGTTTCTTTCAGCTGTTACGCCTTCTGAACCCATCACCACTGTAATGATACTATATATACTGTGTACTGTTAATAAATCATTGTACATGTCCATGATTCCCTTCCTGAACCCTCGTGGTGATGGATCATGCTACCTGGTCCGGACCAATTCCATTTTATGGAATAAAACCCCTTAAAACCCCAGATGCCACGGACTCTGTGTCTCTTATTTTGATTGAGCTATTTTATTGAACTTTACTGCATAGAAATTAAGTACCAGGTAATTTTATTTACCACATAAATTGGCACCCCAGATGGGACCCTCCCCCACCTTACGCGCCGGCGGTGCGTTGCAGGCCTAGTCCCCTGCCACAGCCGGACGGACACTCATGCGCATCCGCAGGATTTCCTGTATCTCCCTCAGGCCAACGGAGGTGACCGAGACTGCGATCGACACCCAGACGAGGCGGTGAGGAGTGCGGAGGATCCCAACCCGAGTCCAGCCGAGAGTGCAAGGTCCGAGGTGTCTTGAGGCCCACCAGTTCCGAAGTTCCGAAGTACCTACGTCACGAGTCGAGTCGAGTCCGGTCTAGGGTCCAGTCCAGTGCCGAGTTTTCCGAGGCCTTCTGTTCCGTGCTTCCCGGTGAGTACCGTTGCTGGGGACGCATCTAGACGGGTGCATTAGTTTGCCCCGGTCGAGACGGGTTTGGGTACACAGACCCGGTCTGCACTGTTTAGCAGTGTATCTGTGCTGTTTAGCAGTACATCAAGTAAATGTTACTAGTTAATATGTGGTTTTCTGTTCGAAATGTTTAAATGTGTTTTAATGTCGTGGTATGATTGATTGTTTGATCTGCATTACTGTGTATATTGTATTTATGGTGTTCGAGTTCGAGTAAGTATCAAGTATCAAGGTTCAGAAATGCCGCTGTTCAGTAAGTTACGACAGATAGGAACTAGAAAGGGGATTCTAGAAGAAGCAGTGCCTGTTCCACCTAGGGACACTCCAGGGCACTTTATGTACCACAAGCATGGCTTAGATGCCATACTGTACTTAGACTTGTGGGTCGATTATACCAAACACTTAGAAGAGAAATATAGATGGCCTGTTTCAGGAACATGGGATGCCGAGTGCATCATGAGAGTAGAGGAAGCATTATTGAAAAAGAAAGCCCGACAGTCACAGAAAGACGCCATAGAATTATGGCGTAAAGAATCACATAGACGTACAGAAAAAGAATTCAGAAAAGCAGAGAAACATAGAGAAGATTCAGACAAGGCCCGAGAAAATGTATTAGTTGAGGAAGGCATACGAGTAAAAGCAGAACAAGTAGACAGACAGCGAAATACTCTTGCGAATGGTATGTATCCTCTCTTGGCCGCAGGTTTACCTAAGGCCACCCCGGAAGTACCAAAAGATCTGCCACCTCCATTGCTCCCGACTAAAGTACGCCACAAAACCGCAGAAGACATTTTCCTTTCTTCCTATTTAGACGACGTAGCTCCTGCATATACAAATCCACGTGCCCGTACACCACCCGTGGACGGCACTCCACCCCGAAATAATGTACACGCACTTCCGCAACAACAGACTCCTCCTCCCGTTCCACATCCTGCACCTATTCTTCCTGCCCTTCCTGCACCTATTCTTCCCGGCTATAACCCACTAAATCCTTTCTTACCTGGCACCTCAGGAGGTGCGACAGGAGGTTTTCAAACGCCACCACCAGCACATCGATTGACTTATAGGGATTTAGCACAACAACGTACACCTCAATCAGCGAATTATGACATACTTAAAGAGCCTCTCACAGACTGTAGATATGATTCAGTACCCGGTAAAGACGACAGAATGATGCTATCATCAGTACGTCTACGACGAGTTGCAAACTATTTAATGTTACTACCAGGAATGACTGAACATCTAGACAGAATATATCGTTTTGTTCAAACAGGGGAAGGCCCTGAAAGTATCGGCGAGGCCATGGCATACCAGAAAGTTGACACTCAAAGGATGATATTACGTTTTTTTATAAACTGCTTGATAAGAGACCGGGATAGGCCTGGTGTAGACCAGGAAGAAATGAAAGCACTTAACAAATGGGGTCAGAATATAGCAGACGGAAAACATGATAAACAGAATAGTATAGACAACATGTACCGAAGGATCCGAAAAGCAGTAGAACAAATACATGAAAGAAGACAGTCCGAAAGAGAAGTAGATTCAGACAAGATTGAATCCTCAGAGGAGGGGGAACACCCAGAAACGACAGCAGAAGCATTACAATTACCAGTGAGAGAAACGATAGCCTATGTAGGTAAGGGTAGATCCTTTGATAAAACGTTACGCCCAGAAAGCAAGCGACTTTTTCACTCTGCTATGTCAAATCCGAAAACGCCTGAACATCTATTTCAGGCTACCGATAAAGTACTTCAACATCGGATGGGGTACCATGTACTCAATTCTATGGATGAACAAGAATTAGCCAGGTCAGCAGTACAGTGGGCCGATAATTCTAGTATGTATAATGATGATACAGTAGCGCGAACCTTTTTGAATCTGTCCCCAGACGAACAGCGACTGGCTGGTATGTACATGATACAACACCTTCTTTTGTTGTATAATTGCCAACGTTCCGATCCAGGTCCCTTATCTGATGTACTAATAGAACTACTCATGAATAAATGGAGAGGTCTAGGTATCGACTTAATTAAAGTAATTCTAGAACAGCGACACAGATATAGTGCTTTCTTGAATCCACAGTTTGTTTCAGCCCCACCCCCAGAAAGGAAAATGTTTTACTTCGACAGACAGAATCCCTTACGAGAAGTACATCCAGTCCAGAATGCCGATGACACCCTTAGACGTGTATTCGTATACACACCGTTATCTAAAATGGAATTATTGGAAATGAAGAAAATAGTACCTAGTCATGATAAAGATCCAGCAGGTTTTCACAGCGAAATAAAAGACATGTTACTTATGGGAGACTATACCTATCCCGACATTATGAAAATATTGAAAGTATTACTGCCTGCCGGTATTTACGAGAAACTCAAAGAAAAAGACTGGGAGGTGGGAGAGCAAAAGATAGATTGGGCTGCATTAGAGAATGAAGAAACGACTCGAACCCCAGGTCTAGGGCTTGGGGACAAAACTAAAGCATTACCAGGATTGTTAGTACAGGTTTTGCCAAGATTATTGTCAACTAAAAAGGAAGACTGGGATGCAATCTCAGCCTGCAAACAGAAACCCGATGAAGACACTAGTGATTTTTATTCTAGATTTGAGAAATGTTTTATTATTAACAGTGGCCTGAAACCAAGTAGCGAGTCATACCCACATCTTTTTGTAACGAAACTAGTTGAGAATTCCTTGCCTCAAGTTAAGAATCGTGTATTAAAGGTCGAGAGCACATGGCAAGCAAACACGCCTTCCCAGATGTTACAAATGTTACAGTACCACCAGAACAGAATTAGGGAAGAACATGATCACGAACAAAGACGTATGAAAGACACGAAAATGAAAATGTTAGTTGCTCAGTCAGTTCCAGCTGACAGTCAGAAAAAGGGCATGACACAGTCCAATAATTCAGCAGTTCCCGTTAAAGGGACATGCAACTACTGCAAACAGCCAGGCCATTATATAAATGAATGCACAGTTTTAAAATACAATATAGCAACAGGCAAAACTAAGGAGAGACCGCGTCCTCCTAGACAGGATCAGGTCCAGCAACACGTACCACAGAATGTACAGCCTATGCATGCTCCACAACAGACAGTACAGACCGTAGCGGTACCTCAGCCACAGCCAATTGCCTCAACACAACATGCAACTCAGCAGATGTACCAGTATGCACAAACTGACTATCCCGAGTATCAGCGATACGCATGAAACAGCCTAGAGAGGGAAGTTGGCTTGCCTCTCATTGAGATTCCTGTAGATCAAGAGGGTCCTTATGTACATAGTCAGGTATTAGGGAAAGATAGAAAGTTTTTGATTGATACAGGGGCAAGCAGAACAACGATAAGTCACGACGAGGTTCCAGGGGCACCCCTCTCAGGCTCACAGAATGTTTCCCTTGGTTTTTCAGGAAAACCTATTGTTAATGAAGTATCGAAACCAGTTCCTCTAGCAGTTGGTCCGTTATCACGAACTACAGACTTATTGCTTACGAAATCATGTCCAGAAAACTTGTTAGGTATCAAGACACTGAAGGCTCTAGGAGCAGTCATATGTTGTTCTCCGGAAGGAGTTAGATTATTTTTACGTGACTTTAAAGGTCACTATGTGTTGAGAGATATTGATCCCAGGTTACAGAATGTTCCTGCACAGTTATGGGCACAAGGCCCCACAGATGTAGGTTGTATGCACATTACACCATATCGTGTTACACTCAAGCAAGGTGTTGTTTTACCACGAATCCGACAATACAAGTTACCGCCTGATGCTGTAATGGCTTTACTGAAAATCATTGACGAGCTCATTGTACAAGGAGTGGTTGTAGAAACCGACTCCAATACCTGTAATTCCCCTATCATTCCGATTCTTAAACGCACTGATCCGAGTGCACCTCCAGTTTATCGATTAGTTATCGATTTACGCGAATTGAATAAATGTATTGTACCACAGTATCCTGTGGTCCCAGACATATCGTCTTTATTGACTGCAATTGATTCTGAAGCCACGTTCTTTACTGTAATTGATCTGAAGAACGCCTTCTTTAGTGTCCCCATTGATCCAGATAGCCAATACCTTTTCGGATTCTGTTTAAATGGTCGAAGCTTCAAATTTGCACGCGCACCTCAAGGATTCACAGAAAGCCCCAGCATCTATAGCCAAGCATTGAAAAGACAACTTGACAGTATCCACATGCCTGACAACACTGACCTACTCCAGTACGTCGATGATCTGTTGATCACCGCTCGAAGTGAACACGAATGTGAACATGCATCACTGACAGTCTTACATTTCCTGGCTGATAAGGGACACAAGGTGTCCCCTTCGAAGCTACAATTCTGTGTTCAGCAAGTGGTATACCTTGGGCACTTGCTGTCCAAATGGGGGAGACAGCTAACACCCGACCGTATCCAGTTAATTGTAAATATGTCACAGCCCAGAACACAAAAGGAGGTACGGGCCTTCATAGGCCTCACTTCTTACTGCAGACAATGGATCCCTCAGTATGCATTTCTAGCCAAGCCACTTATACAGTTGACAACGCAGGAGGCAGCGTCATCAACTGTCCTCCCTTGGACTCAGGAACATACACAAGCTTTTGACGACTTGAAGAAAGCCTTATGTCAAGCACCTGTTTTAGCGACACCATGTTACAGCAAACCTTTTACACTTTTTGTCACAGAACGTGAAGGTACTGCATTGTCGGTCCTCACTCAAGACCAAGCAGGTTCACACAAACCGTGTGCCTATTTTTCTAGTACATTAGATCCAGTAGCCCAGGCTTTGCCTGCGTGCTTGAAATCAGTAGCAGCAACAGCTCTAGCAATCAGACAAAGTGATTCTATAGTGTTAGGACACCAATTGACAGTACAAGTTCCACATTCCGTGGAAGTTCTTTTAAACCGAACACAAACTCAACATTTGACTATAGCACGACTGACAGGATATGAATTGACATTGTTTCAGCCACACATAGAAATCAGACGCTGTAACACATTGAATCCAGCTACACTTTTGCCATTAAATATGACAGACCCTTTGGCACATGATTGTGTTGAAGTTGTTACCATTACGACGAAACCCAGACAAGACTTGACAGACACCGCATTACCAGATCCAGACCTGACACTTTATGTGGATGGTTCATGTATGAGAACAAGTACAGGAGAGTTAGTGGCTGCATATGCAGTAACAACAGAAACTGACGTCATAGAAACACATCGTATTGACACCCTGTCAGCCCAAGCAGCAGAGCTCATTGCTCTGACCCAAGCCTGTATTTTAGCCAAGAACAAGAAAGTTAACATATACACAGATTCCCGTTATGCATTCGGAGTTGTACACGACTTCGGAGTCCTCTGGCAAGAACGAGGTTTTTTAACTTCGCACAGTGCCAAGATCCAGCACGGTCCCCTCATTCAAGCTCTGTTAGAAGCAATACATTCGCCTACAGCAATAGCCATTATGAAGTGTAAAGCACATATTAAAGTCACTGACAACATTTCCCAGGGCAACGACCTGGCAGACCGAACAGCCAAGCTTACAGCACAGACTCACACACCTGACTTGACAAAGACAATAGTCCCGACGCCAACTCATTGCATGACAGTTAAGGATCCCGCCCTAGATGTAATTGACATACAGACACATGCTACACCAGACGAAATCAAGAAATGGACTGAACTAGGAGGGATCCAGACAGAACAGGGATGGATGACGAAGGGAAAAGCCACATGGTTTCTCCCCGACTCTATGGTTCAAGTTATTATTACCACAGCACATAGTCCTACACATTTAGGAGAAAAAGCCATGTTAGACAGTATTCAAAACCTTTGGTTCAATAAACATTTACGAGCAGCAGCAAAACAGAAAGTGCGTACTTGCATGATCTGTTGTCAGTTCAACCCAGGTAAAGGCATTCCTGTAGAGCAAGGTGGATTTCATGTTCCCGATCACCCTTTTGAAGTCCTCCAGATGGATTATATCCAGATGGAACGTTGTCGAGGATTCAAATATGTCCTCGTAGTTGTATGTGCACTTTCCCGTTGGACAGAAGCATATCCAGTCCCAGATTACACTGCTCCGACCACTGCCAAGCAGCTGGTACGTGATTTTTTTCCACGGTACGGTTTGCCCCGTGTCGTGTACTCAGATAACGGTCAGCCATTCTCGTCCGAGTTAATGAAACAGGTATCACTCCTGCTCGGCTATCAATGGAAGTTTCACTGTGTCCGACATCCCGAGGCAGCAGGTCTCGTGGAACGTCACAATCAGACTCTGAAAATTCGCCTCGCCAAGATTTGTAAAGAAAAGGGCGTAGACTGGATAGTAGCATTACCAGTTGCACTCTTCTATATGAGGATGGTGGCGCACTCAAGAACAGGGCTATCCCCGTATGAGGTGGTCTTTGGCAGGCCACCGAATATGTGGGGGACGCCTCTGCCGAGAAAGATCACAGATATTGACTGTAATATGCTGACAGATTACCTTGCCTCCTTGATGTCTGCACTACAATCATGTCGTTCACAGGTTGCTGCAGCCTTTCCCGACCACTCCGAGGTGAAGCCACATCAGATCGTTCCTGGCGACTTCGTATACGTGAGGAATTTCGACAGGAGGAGTCCGCTGGAGCCTCGTTGGCAGGAGCCGAAAATTGTTTTACTTACTACAAGGACAGCCGTGAAAGTGGAGGGCCGCAAGGGCTGGCTCCACTCGAGTCATATCAAAAAATGTTATGGACTGCCTCCAGATTTAGACTCCCAGCCCGGCCCTCCTCCAGACATTGACTCTAAACTTCCTCTGGTCGAGAAAACTCCGTCCGAGGAGTATAAATCAAAGTTGAGGTCTAGCAAGTCAGACAGTTTAATTGTTTAAGTCCTCCCCTAGGTGAATCGGTTAGACCTGATTCTGACATGTTCCCGTTAGACCCCAATACAGAGAGAGATAGACAGAAACAACTCAAGAAACGTGAATATTGTGAATCTCTCCGCAGTCACTGTATAGTGACATTATTGATTATGTTTTTTCTGAGTCTTATGATTATTGCTGCAAGTATACTGCTACACTTGTACTATCCTATATTCAAGCGTACACATTCTTCTTCAAATGTCACTGTCGAGCACACTTTCAGTGAATTGCCCCCGCATGAATTGTCATACAGACTTGCGCTGCGCAACAATACATTCATTAGTATGTTACACCATTCCCATCAGACCAGCAATGCTACCAATTGTTGGATATGTGGCCGACTCCCCCCCTATCAGAAATACAAGGGAGTTCTGCCCCTCTTTCCGTACCCATTCACACACAATGGTTCCTGTGGTGCATGGTTTAGTCTAATTAATTCCTTAGATTCTGATTCCGTAGTTTACCAAGGCAATTGGGTATGGGGAAATCTGAACACTGTTCTGCACAAAGTATGTTTCCCTGACAAGGAGGGTCTTCCCAAAAGGACAGGGACAGATCTAGAAAACGAAGTATATGGATTAGGTAACTTTACACTTAACCTCATGATTCTGAATGTTCAGTCCGAAGCCGAATCAGTCCTGCCCTCTATGTCAGTATTACCAGTTAAGGGTGAACTATGTGTCAGAAAGAATGGTTCAGTACACCTAGGTCATAGCGAATGTACCACTGTAGTTGAATTTAGTGATAAGGGCAAGTCTACATTCAAAGCTTCCCGTCATTCTTATTTTGTTTGTGGCCATACAGCATACATACGTTTACCCCTAGATTGGGATGGTACTTGTTACATTGCATTCCTTCTACCACCTGTTTTCCTAGCTCCTCCTGACTATCATAGTAACTCCCACCTAGTACATACTAGACACAAGAGCGAACTCCCGATTGTCGACTATACTGAAACGGCATGGGAGCAATACACAGACTTCAATAAAGGTTTCTTCCCCTATCTAGGCACTGTATCGAATAGTAAACTGATACGACACTTAACCAGAACCCTTGAAGCAGTAATAGATGAAACTACTTCCGCCCTAGGCAACTTAACAGAGGAACAGTCTGCTATGAGACTTGTTGTTCTTCAATTCAAGTTCAAATTCCCGTCAGAAAAAGGAAGAGCAAATGATGTTATATGAACAAATAGATGGATTAATGAAGATTGATATATCATGAAGGGTCCGTAGGGGACAAGGAGGGAATGAGGTAATATGAATTTTTATGCTCAATTATGTCCCCTACTACGTACCCCAACGGCTCCATGTACGTGCTTAAAGTGCATGTAAGTTCCCTCCACAATCAGTTATGAAGACGCAAATACATTTGCGTCCAACGTTAACATGTCCTCTTTCAGATCCGCCATGAATGAATCAATAATTCAGTTCCTAAGTATGCCGTGCCACCGTCTTTACATGGTGCACTTTCATGTTTTTATGGCTCTGGCGAAGGCCCTGATTTCTGCCATCGAGCCTTTTCCTGACTTCTGCCTCTGAAAGCTGCAGCTTTCAGAGCATCTACATCCCTGAACTTTGACTTACTCCCAGCGCGACAAGTGATGCCCGGCTCTGCCTGACTGCCTGCCAAAACTGTATTCAGCCTTCAAGTTATCTGCTCCGCTCCTCGAAAATACATTCTTGTCCAGTAGTTTAGGTAAACATTCCCCCAGCTGCAGAGTAAAGGGCCCGGCCTTTCTGTCTCCATGTAAGTAATTCATAGCTCCTGTTACCATGGTAGGCCCATGGCCCCTCGCATTACACGTAGACATATATGCACGCATTAGCAGTCAGTATAGAATAGCCTCTGCCCGAGAGACCTTTCCTTCTAGATAATACAGTTCTCCAAACACAAAATACCAGATATGATTTAGGAACAAGTCGATCTGACCCACCAGACTTCTGTCTCTAATCCTAGCGCTAAATGTCAAGTCCCCTTCACTCTCCAGTCCCACGTCAGTCACACGTCATGCTGCTGCGCGCGCATCTCTGCCATATATTTCTGCTGACACTGCAGGATTCTTCTAGGGATCCACCCACTTGCGTCACTTCTGTGATTGAAATGCTGAAATGTTTTTTCTTCTATGTGACGTTTCTGACACCCACCTCCGTGTACACCCTTGTGCACGCCTTCTGATTACATATTGTTACGCACATGTTTCTTATCTTGTTTCTTTCAGCTGTTACGCCTTCTGAACCCATCACCACTGTAATGATACTATATATACTGTGTACTGTTAATAAATCATTGTACATGTCCATGATTCCCTTCCTGAACCCTCGTGGTGATGGATCATGCTACCTGGTCCGGACCAATTCCATTTTATGGAATAAAACCCCTTAAAACCCCAGATGCCACGGACTCTGTGTCTCTTATTTTGATTGAGCTATTTTATTGAACTTTACTGCATAGAAATTAAGTACCAGGTAATTTTATTTACCACATGGTGGACCTCTGGAAAGCTCCCCCATTATCGGCTATGGAAAGGATATCCTTATCCAAAATGTTGTTGCTTCCATGTCTTTGTGTACTCAAAAACGCCGTGCCCCAGGACAATGAAATTATTCAAAGGACTGGATTCCCTCAAGAGCCTTTTGGTTTGGCCTGGCAAACCCAGAAGTGTGAAATGAAACATATTGAAACTTCCCTGGGAATGTGGAGGATTGGATTGCCAGGTTTATACCCAAATTATGTGGCAACTCAGCTGCAGCACACAGTAACTTGAGTTGATAACCAACCGAGTCTCTTGCAGTGTCAGGGCACACTGCAAGAGACTTTTAAATGGGGATCAGCACCCCCAAATAATACCCCTACTTGATTAGACAGGCTAGAGGGAGAGAGTAGTTAAAAAGTACTGAAGTCTCCCCCTATGGGTGATTAGACCATTTAAAAATATGAGACAAGAAGTTGTGGCAGGGTGGTTGCACAGTGGTGGGTGACTTATACCTTAATAATAGGAGACAACAGTTCCTACAACATGCCAGGCTGGCTCGTGCTGTGAGTGAAATATGGACAGTGTTCCTAGACGATTCCCTGGCAACAACCACAGTCGTCATGATATTGAGCCTTGTCTCAAGGGATGGAGAATGCTCACAAACTTGATATTCCAGCTTAAGAGAGGATAGACATGGAGGAGCGACGAATGCCATAAAATGCTGGGCAGCAGATTGCCCAGAACCTATACCATATGGGAAGTGCAAAAAGACTGTGTGAGGATGATCTCCACCAGTGCCAGGTTTAAAATGATCCAGTTTCATTATTTACATAAAATGTACCTCACTTCCCAAATGCTAGATAGAATATACCGAATGAGGTGAGACAATTGCCTCACATGGTTTGGAAAAGTCCCCATGTACAGGATTTCTGGGATGTAGTAGTAAACTATTGACTGGAGACATTGCCCGTTGAAGGTTCTCCCCGAAATTAAACAACACAACATGAAACACAAATTCCCAGCTTGGGAAGTTTATTGGGAAATGAAGGATTGTTATCCATTGGGTCCGAGAAAAGGCACCAACATATTAAATAAGGAGGAAAGACATGTTTGAGCAGGCACTGGCAGAGGAACACCACTCGAAAAGATGAGGTGTGACGGAAGACACAGCTGAATGGACTGACATGTTAAAGCAACTACCAGACCCCATGCATACTAGACCACCGTAAACAGGGTATATACTCCAGTTGATTAAAAATTAGAATAGTAATGGTAAAAAAAATTGGGTTATTGGCTGAGGGAGTTATAAATCCATCTCAAGCAACAAACACTGGGGCAGATTTACAAGAATGTACCTATCACTGCATTTTAGCACAGATGCGTCAGTTAAATTGTGTCACACAAAAAAAACCTTGCGCCACCATGGAGGTGTCGCATTTACAATGCAGCGCACCGTGGTGCAAGGATTGACAGATGCGTCACACATCTGTTGGTGTAAAGTTAATGCATTGCTGGAGTCGTGTCGCAAGCACAACTCTACTCCAGCAATGCTCAGGAATGCTTATTCCTATTGTGCTGCGTCATTCCTTACGGCAAAAGGTTTTGACGTAGTGGCGTCATAGAAGTGATGCAGTGAAATCTTGTAGATTCCACTGCATCACTTTTACGAGGCTTTCTTGCTTCAGAGCACCCACCCTGCATACATTATACCTCACCAGGTATAATGTTACGCAGGGCTTTGCAACGTGACGCATATCCCTAGATGCGTCACGTTGTAAATGTGTTGCAACGTGGTGCATTGTTTACGACGCCGCTGCGTCACAAAAGTGACGCAACAGAGGTGTAAAAGTGTTGCAAGGGGCTTGTAAATCTGCCCCACAGTGCTTGTCAGGGTGAGCTACAAACGTCACTAAATGAACCTGTGTTTTCCAACTATGGGAGCTTGGCACTAAAGCAGTCCCGGTTAACTTAGAGGCATTGTGTAAAGTATTTCTGCAGCACACAAACAATAACAAAGTGAAAATGTAACAAGGAAAATCCCAAACAAATTGAGAAAAAGAGACTACATTTTAATAAAGAAAATGACCCAAAACGGAACATATTCAATCAGTTGAATTGTAAATATGCAATTTTAAAGTTTTAGGTAGGCATAGCACTTAAAAGCACAAAGTGCTACTCCGTTATCCGGGAGTGTTTGACTGGCGGAAAGTCACAAATTTAGGCCGATCACGATGGAGCGCAGGACAGATACAGAGATCAGGTTAGCCCTGCTGAAAAAAGTTACCATCTCAAATCCAGCGCAAAGAGTCTAAAACTTCATAATTTCTACTTGTTTTGTAGAGGAGTGCACTCTGATGCCGGCCAAGGGTCCAGGATCTGGGGAGGTGACTCCTGGGGATCAGGGACTCACTAGCAGAGGCCACCAGGGCTCAAGGTCTCTGGAGCTTGTTATGCCCCTATAGAACAGACAGGAGACAAGCCAACTAGGTTTTGGAGCCGCCATCCTCATCTTTATTTAATTTTGCAATAAAATCATACAAAGAAAACACAATAGAATGTTACATAAAACATTTCAGCAATCAACACCTCTAAGAGTATCTCTTACGGTGCTGCTTTGTAACCCCCCCCCCCAAAAAGGAACATTTTTTAAAAAGTATGATGAAGTTGTGCATACCTAGGACATAGCATCACTATGAGCAAGGTATCACATTTAAAAGGCAAGGTACAATACGGGGGATCAGTATACTTGTGCCAAATTCCCTCCAGATACGACTGATGGGAAAAACCCACCATAAAAAAGTTAAAGGAGGACGCTGGTGGATTGTCATATCGAGAAGTAAGTATGACTCTATCCCTGGTACCCATAAGACCATAGTACATTTTCGAATGAATGGTTTAGCTAAAGATAAATCTTCTCTCTCTGCTGTCATTCTTACATAAATGGTCTCCTTTAAACAAACCACATCTTGTTTGGTAATGCTGGATGGATTCAAAATTAACTCTGATCTTCCTAATTTTGTAAAATGTTCTCTAATAGAAACCAGCCAGTGTATGTTATGAACATTATCTTGAGGTGCCGGGTTTTTAGGAACCCGGTGGTGCCAGGGGTAACACCCGGGGACCTCTGAGTTCTCCCTGTTCCGGACCACAGAAACACAGAGTCTTCTAGTTGAAGTCAGAGATCGAGTTTTATTGGCTGCAACCAAGTAACATGTGTCCTAGAAGTACGGCAGCACGGGCCGTAAGTTCTCAGGAGACTGTTCGTTTTTACAGAACCAGCCTTCTCCTTATATACATAAATAACAGCTGCGGGCAAGAATTCTTGGGTTTATGATATGGTTATACACATATTTTACAACAATACAAAGAGCGAAGTCATGCTGGTCAGCACATATTTTGGATGTCCAGTTTGTGATGGATTACCCCGTCAGATCCAGAATTCCCATCAGATATCGATGAAACACCAATAAGGTCGGGCACCCTCCCATCATAAAACGGGTCATAAACAAGAAGCATGGACAGGTGTATGTGTATGGAAAACATGGTCTGTATGTAGTGAATGGTTTATGACATTTTGTGCCTATTTGTGATATTTTTGATATTTATGGATATTTATAGAGCGCAGACATTCGCTCCAAGGGAGCATCTTGGCGCTTGGCTGACGTGCAGGGGGTGGTTGCGTAGAAGATGAAACGTGATGAAGAAACTGAGACTAGATGGCTGCCAATACAGAGGTGTCTGGTTGTTGGTACACCCATGTCTTTAGGAGTTTTCTAAAAAGGCTCTCCTTATCAGTTAGTCTAAGATTGATTGGAAGGTTGTTCCATGCCCTTGCTGCCAGTACAGTGAAGGTTTTCCCACCCCGGGTTTTGTACTTAAATCTTGGAATAATGATAAGATTTGTACCGGAGGATCTCAGGCATCGCGAGGGGTTGTAACGTGTAAAACGCTTTGCAAAATAATGGGGTCCTGTGTTTTTCAGGGTTTTAAAGACAGTGAGGAGAAGTTTAAAAAGAATCCTTTTGTGTAGAGGTAGCCAGTGGAGGGTATTCAGTGCCGCTGAAGCTGATGACCTTCTAGGAAGTCCCAGCACCAGTCTGGCAGCTGCATGTTGTACGCTTTGCAGTTTTTTTAGGGTGGACTTTTTCACTCCTGCCATTAATCCGTTGCAGTAGTCAAGGCTGGAGAGTATTACAGCTACCGTGACTGATTTTCGAGCTGCAATGGGGAGGAGAGCAAAGAATTTTTTTAGGGATTTTATAAGTGCGAAACAACGTCCAGCAGTGATCCTGACGTGGTCATCGAAAGAAGGAGATGAATCGAATTGCACGCCCAGGTTCCGTGCTGAAGGTACCGCGCTGGGGGGGGCCTCAGATCCTACGGGCCACCACTCTTTCGGGCAGAAAGATAGATCTCTGCTCAGCGGAATGATTTCGGTCTTAGCACTGTTACATTTTAAGTGGTTTTTGTTAAGCCACTGGAAAACATCCGAGAGACAATTTTGGAAACGCAACTCTGCGCCCGCACGCTTTTTGTCAATCGTGACGACAAGTTGTGTGTCGTCGGCGTATGACGTGACAAGGATCCCATGAGATTCTATCACAGCGAGAAGGGGAGCCATATAGATGTTGAAGAAGAGAGGACTTAATATGGACCCCTGGGGAACACCTGATGTAATAGGTTTCTCGCTGGATAGAAAGGGACCCAAGGACACAGTTTGGGACCTGTTAGATAGGAAGGATTTAACCCATGCCAAAGCTGTGTCTGTCACGCCGATCTCTCGCAGTCTATTGATCAAGATGGCATGTGAGATAGTGTCGAATGCTGCTGTTAGGTCAAGCAGGATGAGGACGGCCTGATTGCCCTCATCATGCAGGAACTTGATGGAGTCAGCTAGTTCGACCAAAGCTGTTTCGGTCGAGTGACCGGAACAAAATCCCGACTGTTGGGGATGTAGAATGTTACGTGCCTCTACAAAAGTTTTTAACTCTCCGTGTACTAACTGTTCCGGGATCTTACCCAGATGATATCTTGCTCGGCCACTGGGCGAGGAGCTGCCCAAACAGGCTTGGCTGGAGGCGATGGAGTCAGTTCGGCCAGGTCATGGGGAAGTCAGCTACGGTGGACATGTCCTTTTACATCAAACTCGGTCTTAATCAATTGACTATATATGAGGGCAAGTATGCCGTTTACAAAATGGAGTCTGAGGGTTCGGGGCAGAAACCATGATTTAAGGGTGCTAGCATCACTCAATCATGACGCAAATGCATAGGGGTAATGTCCTAATCATTACCGGTCCGTAGATACCAAATTCGTCATGGTACGACGATATTTTGTGACACGAGTGCTGGACCCCGGGACCGGTGGAACAGCAGGGTCCGGAATTGCGGTAACACAATCTAATTTCATACAATCAAATATAATGATTCTGTTGAAGCTTAAAACAACTTTTAACCAGACACTACACCAAAGCAGGAGAGTACGCAACAGAATATAATCTATGATATGACTAATTTCTAAGTCTTCATGTAGAATTTCTGTGGGAATGTTTTGCCTCAGACCCAGAAGCACTCAGAGATATTTATTCTCAGCAATCACAAGAGAAGCTATGTTCATATATCCCATATTTCCCTACCAAAAGTGGAAATTGATCAGCATTTGGCTTTATAGACATCCAGAATGATTTTTAATGGTTTATGAACCAAACAAGAAAAATCATTGGCTCCTGCACATGCTTTCATAAGGGAACTAATGCTCTTTTTGATTAGTCGTTGTCAACTGACTTTAGAATGAAATAAAATACATAAATATGTAAAATTATCCACCTAACTTAAATATGCCCTGAACTGAAAAAGCTGCACTTTTCGTATTCTTTGGTCCTACGATGATAACTGTGACTTACAAAAATTGGTACGCAAATCCAAACTACTAGTATAATCAACAAAAAGATCTCAAAGCTTCTGTAAACGTCTGGCCCTTTGAGCAATTAAAACAGCGTCATCCGCATATTAAAAATCAGTGAGCAGTCTGCCCCCCACTCTGGGGACATTTGCACCCTGTACAGTAAATGCCTTCTCAAAACAGTTAAAGTACATGAGAAATGGAAAATAGGGCAGGATGCAGCCCTGCCTTACCCCCTTGCTAAGTGCAAAGTGCCTGGTACATTCG
Organism: Lissotriton vulgaris; assembly: GCF_964263255.1. NCBI lineage: Eukaryota > Metazoa > Chordata > Amphibia > Caudata > Salamandridae > Lissotriton > Lissotriton vulgaris. The sequence continues at coordinate 1,411,340,421 of NC_141696.1, forward strand.
CAATTGCTACCATAACGAACGGAGACTGTCAGCCCTCGGTGAAGATTCCTGAGGAAGCTAACCAAATCTAATCTGCCCCCATGGACCCCGGCTCTGATCAACGTTTTTCCCTATTGACCAAGTCAAACGCGGAACTGAGGTCCATGGAGGATAGATGAAGGGAGCCCTTCTTTGCCCAAATAGATCTATTGATTATAAGGTGAAGATTAAGATTCTGCTCAACTGTGCCCCTTCCCGCACGAAACCCATACTGAATATATGACACAATATTCTGTTCCTCAGACCACAATTTTGACCTCTATATCTATTAGACTAATGGGTCTATAACAGGAAGGGTCACTCCTAAACCCTTCTTATTCACTGGTACAATGACCGAATGTCACCAAGACTGGATTGCACTGCCAATAGCAGCATTAACATAAAGTGTAACAATGGGAGCCCAGAGGTACACACATTCCTTAAACAGGTCACCTGGAATCCCATTCACCCCAGAGGCCTTTCCCCCAGTAGGGATACTGTTGCATCTCTCCCCTCTTCCCAATATGGCAATACTTTTGCAGCCTGATCATGGGGAAGAGATTAATCAACCCTTCTTTCCTCCTGGTATAAATCAGAAAAATGATGGTCCCATGACTGAGCCAGGACCAGGGTCGTTAAGTCTGTCCCTCTTCCCTCTTAAAAAAAAAAAGGATGATTAATCACTTTCCAAAAAAGAGTACTGTCTTTGCATGTGGCCCGATAGCGGGGGCACGATTTGACCGATTTGGGAGTTATCCTGGGCTGCGGTGACGTGCCCTCCGAACACTGGGGGTAACCTGCTGGGGCCCCACTAGAATTTGAGGCGGATGTTGAGTGGAATGGTGGCAGCACTTGAGTCGGCTCAGAGACGGGTGTTGGAGGAGCTTTGCTGAGCCGCAACCTTGCAGACGTCTGGTAGATACTACGCCCAGGTGGGTGCAATGCTTCCCAGCCTGCTCAAGGAGGGGATACTCATTAGGGGGAGGGGGAGTTTCGACTGCTGCGGAGGCAGCCGGGTGAGCGCTCAGTGCGGCTTGCGGGTAGGATATCTCCTCCTGTGTCCTATCTCTTCAGGAGCCGCCATACTGAACTCGGTCCACACTGAGTGAACTTGGGGGGGGGCGAGGTTATTGTGCACCCAGGATTGAGCCGATCTGTTTTGCTTAGGAGTTTCGAGTGGCCAAACTAGCTGGTGAACTCATTGTATTGGAGCCTTACTGCCAACATGACAAAGGACAAGCACACGGGGTTCAGCGAAACCAAGCACCTAAGACCGCTATACTGGGCCTGGGGCCTCAGCAGTTGACCAAGGAGGTGCACAGGGTGGGGTCCCCGACAATGCTGTGCTCTTGACTGCAATGCCGCAGTCTACAATGGGTCTGGAAACCAAAATAGGGGAGGTGGGCTCCGAAGTCCTACCCCTCCGACAAGACCTGCGGAATGCAACGGAGCGCATTACAGTGGCTAAGACCAGGGCCTCAGAGGTGGAGGACTCTGTTACTACATTGAAAAAGTAGGTGGCGATGCTGCAAACCATCACTCGAGGCCTGGCTTCTCGTGTTTAAGATGCAGAAGGAAGGGCACGGAGGAGCAATCTGCGCTTTGTGGGGATCCCGGAGGGCTGTGAGGGGGGGATATGGAACAGTTCCTGACAAAGTGGCTCGTCAGTTGGCTTCCCCCACAATCTATGTGTTGTAATCTCACTGTTTTCTCTTGGTACGCTCCACCCACCCCTTCCCTTCTCCTTACCTTGGAATGTTCCGCTGGAGCTTGGTTTAGAATGTTGACAGTTGTCACTGGTTGAGGAGAGTTGGATGCTCCGCTACAGCATACTTGGAACTTTGTCCGTTTCCTGTGCTTTTACTTTTAACACTATGTCTAGCTGCTTTGTCATTGAACGGGCACATAGAGCTCTCATGTAAGCCGCCCCCGGGAGCTAGGCCAAGACCAGTCATAGCGAAAATTTATATTTTCTTGATCGGAAGCTATTCTGAAACAGGCCCGACTTAAGTAACCCCATCATTTTGACAACGCTTATATCCTTGTGTTTCTGGATTATACTCGACTGGTTCAGCAGCAGCAACAGTCTTTTATGGCGTCGAAGGCTCACCTCCGAGACTTGAAGTTGGCGCACGCTCTTCTGTATCCTAGTAGGTTGCAGGTAGTTTACCAGTCACGCACATTATTCTTTGACTTGCCCGAAGACGTCTTCAATTGGACAGATGAAACAGTAAGGGTGCGATCACACACACCGTCAAGACTAGAGTCTGACTCCTCGACGAGTGAATCTGTCCACAAACCGCCTAAGCTCAAATCCAAGGCAATCAGACGATCAAGATCCAGACGCCGCTCACAGTCCCATAGCAACGCCAGCATTTCAGCCTCGGTACCCCGCTTGGGGAAGCCGGCTCCGTAACCTAATAGGAACTCTCTCAGATGGTGAACTTTCGTACATATCCGATCTGACCGATGAAGCAACTGTCGGGTCTTCCATCCCCGTTTGGCCCTTCGGGTCTGGGGGCATTCCGTACACTATGGGTGGGTTCCAGGAGATCCATTGGTGGAGGAGGGCAGGGAGCTCCCGTTGGGGTCCCCGTGCCGCTTTCACCGCAACAGATACTTCAGTAGTTTTGAGGTATTGTGGTGGAGGGTGGGGGTTTGTTTCTGTTTTTTGTTTGCACTGGATCCTTATTCAGTAGGGTTTTTGCCTGCTCTCTCGATGTTGTATGCTTCAAGTGCCACGTTCTGAGGGGTTGTTATTATTTTACCACACTGTCTTACCGCAGCTATATACCGCTGTTTCTTTACAGGTTGCCACATGTCCTGCTCATTGATGCTGACGATTCAATAGATGCCTGCCCCTGTAATTAGTCTGCATCTCCTTGCTGGGGCCCTTCGGATTGCGAGTTAGAATGTCAGGGGGGCGCTGGACAAAGTGACGAGGGGGGCCATCCTTCATCAGCCCAAATGTTATCGGGCTGATCCCCATATGTTGCAAGAGACGCATCTGTTGGGGACTAAGGACCTCTACTTTCTTAGGTATGGCTATTCGCAGGTATTCCACTCTGGTCTCACGAGGGGATCCCGGGGGGTTGCAATTCTTATTCATCGTAGAGTCCCATATACCCATTCCAGGACGTGAGTAGATACGCACGGGAGGTATGTCTTTATTCTGGGGTCTATTTATTTATTTGTAAAGCGCAACATTCATCCTGACGGATATCACAGAGCTGTTTTGCAGAACACATGGTCGGTTATATTGGGTGCATTCAACTGCTCACACTTACGTCATGGGAAAAAGCTGGGTTTTTAATTTTTTCCTAAAAGTTACATAATCTTCAGTAAGACGGAAGTCTAAGGGTAATTCGTTCCAGTGCTTGGCCGCCAGGTATGAGAATGATCGGCCTCCTGCTCTTACTTTCTGTATGCGTCCGGGCCTGGCTAGTGCTTGGTGTTGGGATCTTAAGCACCTTGAGGGGACGTAGAATTCGATTTTATTCTGGAGGATTCTGGGTCCAAGGTTATGCAGTGCCTTGTGCTCAAGACTCAGCAGCTTGAATCTTGATCTTTGGCGCGTAGGTAGTCAGTGGACCTGTTTTATGCATGCAGATGCTGAACCTAATCTATTTTTGTTACACACAAGCTTGGCATCCACATTTTACAGCACTTGTAGGCGAGAAAAAAGGTAATCTGCCATGCCCACATACAGTGGATTTCCATAATCTAATCTGCCAATGAGTAATGCCTGTGTGACTGTCCTTCTACATTCTAGTGGGATCCACGGAAAAAGCCTTCTTAGGAGCTTTAAAATTGCAAAACCTCTTCCACACAGAACCTGCACATGATCCTGCATGGACAGTGTGTTGACGATGTTTATACCCAAGTTTTTTGTGCATTGTTTAGGCGCTGGAGCATCACCCAGGGATTGTGGCCACCAAGTGGCGTCCAAGATTAAGTTAGCTCCTCAGAAAAGCAGTATTTCCGATTCTGATAGATACATCTGCCAGTGGATTCCTCACCTTGTGAATATCCCCTTGCGTCAGCAACATTCGGAAATTCTTTGTGTAGCTTCGCGCCGACGTGGACGGCGTCACAGAGGCACGGCATTGCGCGCGACTCCGATGACGTCACCGACACAATAATAGGCCCACGCTGGCGTGATGACGTCAGTTCCCTTTTTTCCGCGTCGTCGACGCTAACGGTTTCGGGGAATCTCTGTAGCTGTTGGTAACTTTGTTACTGTTTTCTCTGTTTTCTTGTTTCTTTGTCTCGCTGAAGATGTCGACTAAGAAGACCGGGTTCAAGCCATGTGGAGAGTGCGGCAAAATAATGTCGATCACGGACCCGCAAGACCATGATGTCGAAGGCTGTTCTTTGTGTAAGAAGATGAACCCGAAGGCACTTCGTGAGGGGGAAACTAAACTTCTGGTGGCGAAGTTGAGAGGAAGAAAAGAAAAGAAGACTTCGAGATCGCATTCGAGAAAGGCGAGGTCGAGGTCAAGATCCCGTACGGCGTCGCCTTCAAGGTCGTCATCCGATCATGCTTTGAAATCGAAAAAGAAGCATAAGAAGCGAAGGCATGGATTGGGACTCGAGACCGAAGTCGCCTAAGAGGAGACATGGAAAGGATGTAGTGTCTCCATCACCAGAGGTCTTGGATCCAGAAGGTGAGGCCTCGCCTTTGAAGTCGCAGGTTCAATCTGCAGCTCCGGTTTCGAATCCATCTCAGGCACCGTCTCCGGCTCGAGAGGATGAAGAAGTCCCTTTGAATGAGGGCTCGGTGTCTATGACACATCCACCTGTGGAAGAGGAGGCGAATCCGGAACATCTGAAGGGTCAGTCTGTGGGTTCTTACCCACCTTTCCCAGCTCCAGGTCAAGACCCTACTGTGTTTTTAAATGCTATGTATGGAGTCTATTCCAGAGCATTGTACCCCTCTGGTGCACCTTCGGGTCGCATGGGTCCTCTGGCGTATAATTTAGGAGTTCCCCACTCCTATGCTCCAGCTCCCTTTATGCCTTTTATGCCAGCTCAGACGCTTCCTTGGCATTACTCTGCGCCGCCGAGGTCGTCGACACCGATACCGACGTCGCCTGCTCCGAGTCGACCTCGAGAACGGCACCCTGGGCCTTCGGATTCGATCTCGACGTCGATACCGGCTCCTTCGGAGTAGGTCACGGATCCAACGGCGCGACTGTTGAAGGAGAGATCCAGAAGGGATGCTCAGCGCCTTATAGAGGAGCAAAGATATAGAGAAGCTGAGGCTGAGATGGAAGAAGGTGAGCTTCAGGAGGACTGTTTTGAAGATCTAGGAGAAACCCGTGGTTTGAAGTTTTCTCCTGATCGGGAGCTGTCATCTGTGCCTGATGCCCCTTCAAAGGACGTTACGCCATATCACATGGTCATGAGGAAGGCTGCAGAACTTTTACATTTAACTTTGCCTACAGTGAAATATAAATCCATTCTCTTGACTGAGGTCCTCCATTCCCCAAGTTCTGTTATTGAACCGTTGCTTCCCTTCAATGAAGCATTAACTGAATCTATTTTGGAGGTTTGGAGCAAGCTTCTTACAGCTCCTGCAGTGGGTAAAAGTGTTGCAAGGAGATATAGAGTTGCACCTAGGGATCCTGAATTTTTATCCTCGCATCCTTTGCCTGAAAGTCTGGTTATTCAGGCAGCCTTTTCAAAAAATACTGTGGGTGCATTCCCTCAAGTGCCTGGGGATAAGGAATCCAAGAAGCAGGATCAGACTGCGAAGAAGTCTTTCTCTTCAGCAAGTATGGCTTTAAAATCGACTAATGCCACTTGCCTATTGGGTAGATATATACATGCCCTGATGGACTCAACGGCTGTTAGCTCCTAAAATTCCTGAGGACTGCAGGAAGGATTTTAATGAGGTATTGGCCGATGCACAGGCGGCTGCTCGCCAAGTGATTCAGAGTGGGCTAGACACTGCTGATTCAGTTGCTCGCATCATGGGAACTGCTGTTGCCTCTAGAAGGGCTGCCTGGCTGAAGTCATCTGACTTTTCTGCTTATGTTCAGGCTGCCTTGTTGGATTTGCCTTTTGATGGTGTTGGACTTTTTGGTAAAAAAACTGATGCAGCTTTGGAAAGATTTAAGGACAGTAGGGCTACTGCCAAATCTTTGGGGCTGAAGACCAGAGGTTCATCAACTAAAAGGTACAGAGGTTTTGGACGTTCTTCTTTTCGTCCCTACCGTCAAGTTCAACAGCAGCAGCAGCAATAGCAAAATCCGCTGTATAAGTCATACAGGGGTAAGCAAAGAGCTCGTCCTCGGGGACGTCAAGCCTCCTGGTCCTCCACCTCTTGGAGGACGAGGAGGAGGAGAAGTGTGGCTCAATGGTTAGAGCGGCAGACCCTGATGCAGAGGTCTAGCCCGGGACCAGCGTTCAATTCCCCGCCTCGGCGGGTCTTGGGCTCAAAATTCCACGGGCCTGATAATTCTTGCCTCGGTGCCTATTCCAATCATGGAGTCCCACTCTGCAACTCTGGGCAATAGCTTGCTTAATCTCCACAACGGCCCCCACAACGCTAAGGATGCCTGGCCTTCACCCTGGGGGTGCCCAGGAGTGGACGCCTCACAGGGAAAGCCAGGATGGGTTCCACAGCGGTATTCGTACAAGCGCCTTGAGACCCTTGCGGGTGAGTAGTGCGCTATACAAGTATCAATTTACATTTACATTTACCTCTTCCAACCCCCCAGCCACAGAAAAGTATCCCTAGATCCGCCATTCTAGATCAGGCGGGTCCTGTAGGGGGTCGGCTTACCTATTTTCTACGGGATTGGGAATCTGTTACATCAGATATTTGGGTTCTCAATCTCATAGAAAATGGGTATGCTTTTCCCTTTTGGGAATTCCCTCCGAATTACTCTCCTTGCCAAGGTTTTTGCACGGAGGAACACCTGTTACTCCTGCAGGAGGAAGTCCAGACACTGTTAAGAAAGTGTGCGATGGGGATGGTTCCAGAGCAGGAAAGGGGTCAGGGATGCTACTCCCGATATTTCCTGATACCCAAGAAGGATGGCAGACTTCGTCCAATCCTGGATCTCAGAATCTAGACCCTTTACCTAAAACAGGAGAAGTTCAAGATGCTCACCCTTGCACAGGTTCTTCAGGCGCTTATGGAAGAAGACTGGATGGTGTCAATAGACTTGCAGGATGCATATTTTCACATCCCTATCCTGGAGTCACACAGGAAGTATCTCCGTTTTATGGTAGGATCGCAACATTACCAGTTTATGGTTCTACCGTTTGGTCTTACTGCTGCGCCTCAAGTCTTCACCAAGGTGATGGCTGTGGTGGCGGCACACCTCAGAAGATCGGGGATATCGGTATTCCCGTATCTGGACGATTGGCTGATCAAAGCAGAATCTCCAGGGAAGGTGCTCCATCATCTGCAAGTGACAACTCAGTTGTTGCACAGGTTGGGGTTTTCGATAAATGTGCCCAAATCTCACCTTGTGCCCTCCCAGCGCAACCTGTTCATAGGTGCGTTACTGGATACAACTGTGTGTCGTGCATTCCCTCCTCCTCAAAGGATTCGCGAGATACAGGAGTTGATTCCTTTATTTTTCAATGGAGCGGTCGTTCCAGTCCTGAAGGTCCTTCACCTGCTCGGTCTGATGGCTTCCTACATTCTGTTGGTCAACAATGCACGCTGGCACATGAGGGCACTCCAGTGGTGCCTCCGCAGGCAGTGGTATCAACACAACGGAGATCTCAGGGAGTCTGTGAGGATCTCCAGAGAAACTGCAGCGGATCTGACTTGGTGGGGAGTGGAAGGCAACCTGTCTCAAGGGAAGCCCTTTCAACTGCCTCCAGCTGTGGCCACGGTGATAACGGATGCATCCACTCTAGGGTGGGGTGCTCATCTGGGGGATCTGGAGGTCAAGAGTCTTTGGTCTCCAGAGGAAAGGTTGCTTCACATCAACCTTCTGGAATTGCAGGCGATACTTTTGGCACTCAAGGCCTTCCTCCTTTCCCTTCGTGGTCGGTCGGTTCAACTCCTGACGGACAACACCACGCGATGTGGTATGTCAACAAACAGGGAGGAGTAGGGTCGCAGTGTCTCTGCAGAGAGGCTCTGCGTCTCTGGTCCTGGGTTCAGGACCATCAGATTTGTCTGATGGCAAATCATCTGACCGGAGTTCTGAACGTTTGTGCAGACAGTCTCAGTCTGCAGTTCTCAGCCGACCACGAGTGGAGGCTCCATCCAGAGGTAGTTCGTCACGTCTTTAGGACGTGGGGAACTCCTCAGGTGGACCTGTTCGCCACTCGCGAGAATGCTCACTGTCCGTTATTCTGCAGTCTCCAGTATCCGATGCAGGGAGCTTTGGGGAACGCGTTTCAGTTGAGTTGGGACTCAAGACTCCTTTACACGTTTCCTCCCATACCCTTGATTCCTCGGGTTCTGAGGAAGATTCGCCAAGACCGGGCCCAAGTCATATTGGTCGCCACGGATTGGCTAATAAGGGTGTGGTACACGGATCTTCTCCCCTCTCCTCGTGCCCGCCGCTCCGTCTCCCTTTCAGGGCAGATCTCCTCTCCCAGATGGAGGGGCAGGTTCTACAACCCCACCTCCAAACCTTACACCTTCATGCCTGGAGATTGAACGGGGCAACCTGAATTCCTTTTCTCTCCAACCTGATGTGGTGGATGTCATTCTATCAGCCAGGCGTGACTCCACCAAATCTATCTATTCATACAGATGGTCTAAATTTGTCGCTTGATGTGTAGAGAAATCTGTTGACCCATTGAAGGCTCGTTTATTTGAAATACTACAATTTGCTCTTTCTTTGGCGCAGCAAGGGTTTGCTGTTGCCACTGTCAAGGGCTATCTTTCGGCTTTGTCTGCTTTTCTTTGTTTGCCGGATCAGCCGTCATTGTTCAAATCTCCTGTGGTTTTAAGATTTTTGAAGGGCCTTACGAATAAATTTGCTCCTACTCCCTTTATTGTGCCTCAATGGGACTTAAATCTGGTGCTTACTTTCCTGATGGGTTCTCCTTTCGAACCTTTGCACAAATGTCCCTTGAGGTTTTTGTCTTTTAAGATGGTTTTCCTGGTTGCTATTACCTCGGCAAGGAGGGTAAGTGAGCTTCAAACTCTTAGTTCAAAGCCCCCATTCTTGACCATTCACGCTGAACGAATGGTTCTTAGGACCAGGGCTGCTTTTCTGCCTAAGGTGGTGACTCCCTTTCATCTAGGAAAGTCTATTACCCTTCCTACCTTCTATCCTCCCCCTCACCCTTCCAAGGAGAAGGAGAGACTTCATCGCCTGGATCCTGAGAGGGCGGTGAGCTTCTACCTCGACAGAACCAGAGAGTTCAGGGTGGATGACCAGCTCTTTTTTGGATTTGCTGGTTGCAAGAAAGGAAAAGCTGTGCACAAGCGCACACTTTCAAGATGGATCATACTATGCATCAAGATCTGCTACTCCCTGGTATGTAAGGAACCTCCAGAGGGTATAAGGGCTCATTCTACTAGAACAAAGTCTTCAACATCTGCTTTGTCTAGGGGTGTGCCTGTAGAGGATATTTGTAGAGCAGCAACTAGGGCCTCCCTCCACACTTTCGCGAAGCATTACTGCTTGGATTCCGAGGTGAGGAGGGACGGCCACTTTGCGCGTTCGGTCCTCCAGGATTTTCTGGTATAGGAGAGTGGGCACCCTCCTTCGGGAGTGGGGACTGCTGTGGTACTCTATTCACAAGGTGAGGAATCCACTGGCAGATGTATCTATCAGAAGAACAAGTTACTTACCTTTGGTAACGCTTTTTCTGGTAGATTCAGTATCTGCCTGTGGATTCCTCACATGCCCACCTGCCTCCCCATTGTCCACTCTTCTATACCTTAGATAATGGCAATGTTTTAATGTATGTATGTTATTCTCAAATGTAGTGTTTTATTCTACTTGAATTACTGCATTGTCTTGACACTGTGTGTTATCTTGACTTTTGTATACTGTGTATATATCTACTGTTGTCGGTCCATCCGTGTGCCTCGAAGGCACGGAAAAAAGAGCGGAACTTACGCCATCGCCGGCGTGGGCCTATTATGGTGTCGGTGACGTCATCGGAGTCGCGCGCGATGCCGTGCCTCTGTGACGTCGTCCACGTCCGCGCGAAGCAACAAAAATAATTTCCGAATGTTGCTGACGCAAGGGGATATTCACAAGGTGAGGAATCCACAGGCAGATACTGTATCTACCAGAAAAAGCGTTAGCGAAGGTAAGTAACTTGTTCTTTACCTGCGTTTAGCTTAAGGCAGTGTTTGGACATCCAGGTTGCCATCTCTGAGAGGTAGTTATTTAACTTAACCCTGGTGTCCTCATGCCTTTCTTCAATGGTTATCATCAGCTGTGTGTCATCCGTACAGGAGCAGATGCTGAAGCCCCATTTCCTGCTTATCAATGCCAGAGATTACACATAGGCATTAAAAAGGGTTGGGCTTGGGCAGGCTCCTTGGGGAACACCACAGCTGATGCTTTTTGTTTTTTTAGGAGAACTGGCCCATTTGTACCATCTGACTTCTGTTCTTCAAAAAGGAGTTAAGCCACTGAGGAGCTTTGGCATGGATGCCCATTTCATAGAGAATTTCCAACAGCAGATTGCGTGCGACCGTGTCGAATGTCGCCAGCAGGTCCAACAAGATCAGGGCAACAGCCTTTCCTTGATCAGTCAGTGATCTTATGTTGTCTAGGATGCCTAGGAGAGTGGCCTCTGTACTGTAAGTGGCTCTAAAGCCAGTCTCAGACAGTCCAGTAGTTCGTAACCTCCAGGTAGTTGGACAGTTGTCTGTTCAACAGCTTTTCTAAGACCTTAGAGAGGTATGGAAGCTGAGAAATGTGCCTGTCGTTCTCTCGGTTATGAACATTTGTTCCAGCTTTCTTCAGCTGAGGAGTCACTATAGCCTGTTTCTATATTTATGGAAATACTGCTGTGTCCAAGGATCTATGAAGTAGGTGAGTGACATAGGGACATATTATTGAAGTAATCTGGGAGAATATAAAGTGGGGGCATGGGTCAAGAGTGGGATCCTGATTTTACTTCCAGCATGGCTCTCGCAACCTCTGGTTCTGTGAGAGGTGAGAAGTTGCCAATCTGTATTGCGACCTCTGGATGTGGGGGTAGGTGTTCCCAGTTAGTTGTGGCTAAGGAAGAGTTAGTATCAAATGAGGAATAGATTTTGCAGATTTTATCAGCGAAAAATGTGCTGATCTTTTCACAGTTTTCCTTTGAAGGAGACAAAGTTTGAGACAGGCTATCTGGTTTACAGAGCTCCTTCACTACTCTAAATAGTTCTTTTGCCGAGTTGCACTTCTTTTTTATCCGTTGTGCAAAGTAAGTCTTCTTTGCTTTTTTGATGGCATTATTATAGATCCTTAATTCAGCCCTATATCTTTATCTGTCTGTTTCCTGTTTAGACAGCCTCCAAGAATGTTGTAATGATTTATACTTCCTTTTCAGTATCCTGAGATCCTGCGAGTACCACTTCTCGGATGTAGGTTTATTTATTAGTTTAGGTTTAAGTTTGGGAGCAAAGGTATCTAAAGTACTAGTGATCTCTGCTTCGAGTTTTATTGCTATTGCATTAGCTGGCAGAGTATCTTGAAAAATTAGCTTATCTGGGGAGAAGTGGGCCTGGAACATGTCCTGAGTGATCAGTTTCCAGGCTCTGTTTATCACTCGTACATTCTTGAGGGGTTTGGTTACATTCGCTGGCAGATTGAGTGTAAAAGATATGAGTGAGTGGTCTGTCCAAGATACAGGAGTAATCTCCTGGATATTTGTTGGCTCTATGTTGGAGAATAATAGGTCTAGAATATGCACAGCGCTATGTGTGGGGCCTTTGACCCATTGCTTGAGCTGGAGGATCTGCATGTCTTTTTCGAAGTGCCTTGCTGTGGTACTGAGTGCTTCCTCGAAGTGTACATTAAAGTCTCCTATAACTAGGTAATGTTTATATTTCAGGCATAACAGGAAAAGTTGAGTAAAAACTTTAGCACTCAGTTCGGTTTGATGGCCCGGGGGATTATAGATTACTGCTCCCCCGAGCAAAGTGTGACCTTCACTGGATACAGATAGTGCTGGGTAGTGTCTATGCCCCCCCCCCCCACCTCTATCTTGGACATTGGTTGAACGCATTATGACTTTGTGGATGGATATTCCGTATGTGTTGGCAGTTATCGGGGGCGACTGGAATGATGTGATGGGCATGAATAGGGACAGATGGCGAGGGGGGAGGAAGCCAGCAACCGGCAAAACCACTAAATTATTTTCCTTGGTGTCGTTACTGGGCTGGGTGGACTCCTGGCGTTGGTTGCATAGGGAGGAACACGGTTATACATATCTTTCTACCGTACACGAATCGTTCTCACGGATGGACTATATATTCAGGCCATCTGCTGTTGCTGGCAGAGTGAGATGCAGAAATTCTCCCAAGGGGTCTTTCAGACCATTCCCCGGTGGCGCTTATGTTACAGTTTGGTCCCGCGAAGTCACCCTTTCGTTGTTGTCTCTCCCATTGGCATGTGCAGTATGAACAGTATAGCCTGACCACATAGGTCAGGCCATCGATCACTATCTGGAACTTAATGTCGGCTCGGTGGCAGCAGCCGAACCCCTATGGGAAGCCATGAAGTTGACCATACGAGGTGCGGATATCTCCTATTGCTCTACAGCACGCTGGGTTAAGGAGTCATTGTTGAGGTCGTAGGCTCATATAATGAAACTGGGACAAGCTGGCAGGGGGGTGCCCTGGGGTGCGCCAATAGTTGATGGTGGCAAGACAAACACATGCAGGTTTGTTGATGGACGAGGCTCGACTGGCATGGCTGGCGTCTCGTAGTAGGATTACCAGTAGGGGGATAAATCTAGTAAACTACTCCATCGTCTGTGTCAGGGAGTCATTCGCCCCCTGGTTCTTCCTCGGCTTTTGCAGCCCAATGGGAGGACTCTGGGGGATCCCCCTGCAATAGTGGAGAGCTTCGCACAATACTATGCAGAACTTTATACCCAAGGGAATCCCTATCGAAGGATATGCTCCGCCGCTTTATAGGGGACATCCCTCCCCTGGACACTCTCCGATGAGCCTCGGGCGGAGTTGGATCTCCTGCTCATGGCAGAAGAGCTGGGCTCAGCTCTAGGGGATCTTAATTCTGGGAAGGCCCTGGGTCCTAACGGGTACCCATGTGAGTTCTTTAAGAGATACTCCACGAAACTGGGACCTCATTTCCTTCGCTTGGTGGAGGAGGCGTGGGAACGAGGGTGCCTCCAGCAAGACTGGAGACATGCCGAGGTGGTCATGTTTCATAAGCCGGGCCGACCCCCGACTAGCATGCATCGTATCACCCCATTTCTCTACTGAACACTGAGGCTAAGATCTTGGCCAAGGCCTTGTCCAACCACCTCTATTCCCATATTGCCTTCTTGGTCCACACGGACCAGGCGGGTTTTATGCCTCAGAGGGCAACGTGACGTAATATCTGACGGGCACACATTGGCATAGATACTATTCGGGGGCTGGAGGTGCTAACAGCACTCCAGTTAGCGAACATGGACAGGGTGTTTGATTCCCCTAGCTGGACATACTTTTTTGCCCTTTTGGATCACTTGAATATGGGTCCACGCTTCTTGTCCTATTTAAAATTACTATATATGAATATCACAGCGTCGTTCCGCGTCCCGAGGTCTGTCTCCTTCACTTTCCCTGTTGGACGGGGTACCTGTCAGGGGTGCCCGCTATCTCCATTTCTTTTCGCCTTAGTGCTGGAGCCTTTGGCAGCATGGGTGCGGATTGATGCACAGGTAACTGGCTTTGAGTGGGATCAGGGACTATCGGATTGCATCGCGGTATATGTGGACAATGTCCTGTTTTTCTTGATGGACATCAATAGAACGGGACCAAGGTTACTGCGTATCATGGAAATCTTTGGGGAAACGTCTGGTTTGTTCATGAACCCGAGTAAATCCATTCTGTGGACACTTGAGCAACAGGTGGCATTGGGTACTTGGGCCTCTGTGGTGCAGGTCACCGCAGTAGGCATAAAGTATCTGGGGGTTTTCTTGTCTGTATCGTCAAGGGTGTCCTGGGAACGTAACATTGTACCGGTTTGGGTGCATGTGCGCGACTAGTTGAGAGCCTGGTACCATATGCCCCTTTCTCTCCTTGGTTGTTCAGCCATCTTCAAGATGGTCTCGCTGCCATGTCTGCTCTACCAACTAAAGAACTATCCCTTCCCCATCCCCTCCTTGTGGTTTCACTGGGTTAACTCAGCTCTAGGGCAGTTTCTATGGGCGGGGAGGGCACCCAGGGTGGTTCTGCAGACTTTTTTCAGTCCACCTATTGCAGTCGGTTGGCCACTTCAGATATCCACTTCTACTATATGGCCTCGCAACTCCTGATATTGAATGACAGGTGGTATGGGGATAGGTCTGACGCTACTTATGAAGTGGAACGCAGGCACATGGGGTCCCACACTATACACACTATTTTATACTCCCATAGGCAGGGCACTGCCATCCGCCACAAGAGTGGTATTTCAGGTGTGGAGGCAGGCCCTGCGAAGGATTGGATGGTGGAGCAGGCTGACGAAGGAGACTTTCCTTTGGTCTAATGGTAGGTTGCTGTAACTGACCAGTTTGGCCGGTTTTCGAGACTGGGATAACATTGGGATCTCCACCTTAGGAGACGTTATGCGAAACACGGTTCTGAAGTCTTTCCAGGCTCTCCAGCATGAATTTCAGATGCCAAAATCACAATTTTACAAATATTTGCAGTTTAGGCATACTGTCCTTCCCATTGTTGCAGATTTGGAGTCCCTCCTTGATTTCAGTCCCATCTAAGCTAAGCTGTTTATGGGTGACCTACAGGACCATAACATTTCCAAGATTTATCAGTCCCTAGTGATGAACTGCCCCACTACACTAGATAAACTTAGGGAGACATGGGAGGAAGACCTTGTTCCTCTGGATGGCGAAGACTAGATGGAAGCACTCGCTTCCCCTCGGGGGAAGCAATAGCAATGTGCCTCTGGCTGATCCAATTAAATTACCTACACTGGATTTATTATACTTGTGTTAGGCTGTGGAGGGCGGGTTTGATAGCGTCCCCGCATTGTTTGCATCGTGGTCAGGAGGATGGCACCCTGTTTCACACGACTTGGCAGTGTACGGTGCTTGTGAGGTTCTGATGGGGGTACTGGCCTGTCATGCTGAAGTTTTGGGGTGGGAGCTCCCCTATTCTCCCAAACTGGTGCTGCTTCATATAATGGAAGGATTAAGGGGAAATATTTATAAGCGCCACCTGATGCTATTGGGATTTACGCTTGCCAAACGAGACATTGCACGGAAGTGGAAGGCAGGGACCCTGCCATCATTGTCAGTTTGAAAAAAAGGTCTTGATATTAATATGGGTCTTTAGGCTCCTATTTTTATAGCTCGAGGGTGTCCGCACAAGCACTTTAAGATCTGGAGGAAGTGGGCGAATCATAGAGGTCTATACCTGGAGCCCCCCTCCGCAGGGGATGTTGCGGTTGTGGGTTACTTGGGCAGGAATGTGGTACAGGATCTAAAAGGTCCAGCGGGATTTGTCATCTCTGGGCGGGCGAAAACCTGCTGCTTTTTGTGTGGTGCAAACTGGGGGGGGGGGTTCCTTTTTTATTTCATTTTTGTAAAATGCATATATTAAAAGTCAACGCAATATTCAACATACTATGTAGCAGTCAGCCTGCATTGTATTTGACAATTGACGCAATAAACATTGCTTACAAAAAGCCAATAGTAGGTCCTCCCACAACTCTTTCTGTAGTTCCTTTTACATTTTGTTAATTGCTGCTTCATATGTGGCCCTACAGAATTTGTCTTTGCCCCTGTCTCATGGAACTGTTTTTAACTGGGCTAAAAGTGCCTTACGTGCCCTAGTGCATAGGTTATCAAATCAACGACATTGCGGGTATTAATATAACTACCTATTTCGTTATGTGCTAATAAAATACTATGATAATGAAGCCTCTACATCCCAGAAAGTCTGGGAACCCACAAGAATAATTAAATGCAAAGGGGCTCAAACTCCCATAATTCTTAGTGTGTTCCAGCAGAATGGCTCTGTTAAACTTAAATTATAACTGTAAGAAAAACATATGTTTAAACTCCCAGCAGAAGGGCCAGTGTCTAAGAGCAATACTCCTGCCAAAAAATGTATTAACACTTTAGAGGCAAGGGATCATATCTCGTGCCCCTTTGGATATGGGATAGCGATGGCATAAACCAGTGTTAACCGAGAAACTGCATCAAGCCAACACTTATACCCCCCTCAGCAAGCGATCTGATTTGACACAAGAGCAGTGGGAAACTACATTTCCCAGTGGTAGCGCTCCATACTTCCATTTGTAACCAAAAGGGAAGTGGTTGCGCAATGAGTGATTTACAGATGGTTGAAGGTGCGGCTCCGAGGAACGAAGGTATGCACTACCTGCCGCTGGAGCTGGACTTCTCAAAATTAACCTACTACGACTGTTGAGATAATTTATACACATACTGTTAGACCTGACATCATTGGCATGAGTCTCTCCTCCATTTTTTCTGTCTGCCTCCTATGTTTACGATGTTTTTGCTGGTATATCGCTCTGGGCGCTGTGCCACTGCTGATCAGGGCCGCGGCGCAAATGCTCCCTGTGTTAAATTACTGTATTGATTGAATTCCATGTTTGGCTTATTTGGTTTACTGTCAGTCCCTAGTCTAGTGCACGCAGAGTGCCGGGGCTTGTAAATACAAATGCCGCTAGTGGGCTTGCAGCACGTGTTGTGCCACCCACACGAGCGGCCTAGTAAAAGTATGTCCACAGGTCTGTCATTGCAAGACCTACGTGCAGTCTTGTACTGTCACGCGGGCTGCGCAAGTACGCCTACTTGCCAGTCCTCCAAACCTTCCCTTAACTTCATATTAGTCACCCCTACGGTAGGCCCGAGGGCAGGGTGCATTGTAAGTATAAGGTAGGACAAGCCTGGCGAAGTTGGCATGTCCTAATAGTGAACTACCGCCATCTTCGAACTTCCCTATCGTAAGGTTGCCTGCTCTCCATTAGTTAGAATGGGCTGCCGGGATAATTAATGGTATGATCCTAGCTGGCTCGGGGAGCATGGTGCAATGTCGAGTTTGGTATCCCTGAACTCTTTTGATAACGCATCCGTTTGGGTGGATGGTTTTTGGACTCTGGGTTTGAAAATAGCACTTTTATAAAGTGACTATTTTCTTGTCTAACTATTTCTAGTTTCTGCTGGTTTGGTATGTGTGTGACAGGGGCTGGGTGGCTCCAGGGTTCTGAATGAGTCAGCGTGGTGTGAGTGGTACATTTGCCTTGAGAGTAGGGGAAGAGTAGCTCTTGATAGCTGGCCCTGCCCGATACAATGCTGGCTCCACCTCCTGCCGAGCGACGGATAGCTCTGCTCCTGCCAGTGACCATACTGGCTCCACCTCCTGCTGGGCGTCTGAGGACCCAGCCTTGCACCATGAATCGGCCAGGTGTCACCACCTGGCTACACCCACCACAGACCCGGAATGAGGGGGAGTTCCCCTGCATGGACAAAGGGATCAAAGCCGAAAAAGGGTATAAGAGAAGGACCCCTGAACCAAGACTTTAGATCAATTCTGACAAGGAACCCTGAACCAAGGACAAGAAGCCTGCTGATCCAAGGACTTGCCTACCCCTTCTGCCAGAGTGCTGTTTGCTGGGGGGAATCCTGCAGCTGCTTCTTTATTTTTGCCAAGGAACCAGGAGAGAGGAACTGAGTGTGTACTCTCGAACTTTGCCAAGGAAATCTCCAAGGGCTGGAAGAGTGCCAGCCTCCTGTTGAAGTCACAGGGCCAAAGGACTTCACCGTTGTTGAAAGTGCTTGTCGCTGGAATCTGAGAATCCAGCACCTCTGAAAGAATCCAGCAACCTCGACGCCGACGGACGCCGCCGAATCCAGCTCGACATCGTGAGTAACGGCTCCAGTGTCCCGCTTCCTCGACGCCGGCCGCCGGGCCCGATCGACGCCAGTAGCGACGCCAGTGAGTAGTGAGTTCGGCTCCAGCTCCTAGTGACCTCGTGTCTGCACCGCCGCTGATCGCATCGACTTCGAGCCCTCTCGACGCCGTGAGCGCTGCTCACTCTTGCAAAATCATCATCGACATCGACGACTACTGAGGCCTGATCGACACCGAAGACGCGACGCCGGATTGCTCGATGCCGCTGATCATCGTGTGCTTCACTTTCCTAAGGTACTGTGTTGTTGGGGGTCCGTGTGACTCCGAGGCTCGACGTAGCGCTCCTCGCGGTTGACGCCGAACCTGTGGATTAACTTTGCCTCGACATCGTGTGACTCCCGTGTGGGTTACATTGTTGCCAAGAACTGTGATCTAAAGAAGAGTTGCTTTTGTTACTAAAGACTTTTTGCTAAGAAGAAACTACGTTTGAACTATTATTTTTCCTCCCAAGAGTATTTATTAAGATTGTGGTATATTTTTGTCGTTATCTGGTCTTGTGCTAAGCCTTATATAAACATTCGTATTTTTATAATACTACTGTTGTGTCCATTTGTAGTGTCTTCACTTTATTACTGTATGTGGTCGTAAATGCTTAACGCACTGCCTCTGAGATAAGCCTATCTGCTTTGCCAAGCTACCGAGGGGGTGAGCAGGGGTTATCTAAATGTGTGATCCCCTTGCCCTGACTAGGGGAGGTGAGTCCCTATTTGTCAGAAGTGTATACCTCTGCCAACTAGAGACCGCCGAGTCTAACATTGGTGGGTCAGCGGTGAGGATGTGAACTTTGCTTTTACGACTCATGTGCAGTGATTGGTGTACGCTACATAGTGAAAGCAGACCATAGCGCAGCCACAATCTATTTTGGATAGGATATTCTATTTTTGTTCTCCGCTTTTCTGAAGCTTGCTTGAACACTGCTAGTTTTGACCATTAGTGATGCCGGAGTCACTACCCCTGTTGTTGTTGTGGAGGAATTTGATAGAGCAAAAATCAACGAGTACACGTCAAATCAGCTGAAAGCCTTTTGCAAGCAGCTGAAAGTTCCTACCACAGGCCTCAAAAATAAGCAAGGATATTTCAAGGCATTGCAAGCCTGGTTGGAGGCCAGAGATCCCACTGATCCGGTGGTGGTACTGCCAGTGGACGGGGAGGAGGAGGTACCTGTGAATGGGCCCGTGTCTCCTACCGGCAGCAGTGTTTCCTCCAAAGAACTTTCTCCCGAAGAAAGAGAAGAAAGGGCGAAGGAATGAGCCTACAACATGGAAATGGCGAAACTTAAGATAAATGGGTAGTTGGAGCTAGAGAATGCAAGAGGTAGGAGAGAAGCTGATCTGGAGATCAAAAGGTTGGAGTTTGAAAGAGAAATGTTAGCTTTGGAGCATGACACAAGGTTGTGGGAGATAGAGCTCCAAGCTAAGAGTTTAGAAGCGAATCCCTCTGGTAGCAGCATCCCATCTGTGCCTGCAGAAAGTAGGTTTTATTTTCCCAAAGATGTGATCAAAGATTATCATAAGAATGAAGATATTGGCCAATGGTTTAAAGTGTATGATTTAGCATTGTTGGCCCACCGGGTCCCTGAGAAGGATTGGGGAGCGGGGTTGTGGGGTCGCTTTGTGAATGAGGGGAGAGATACCCTGTTAGATATTCCTATGGAGGATAGGATGTCGTATACTCATATGAAGGATGCTTTAATGTTGACCCCGGAGAAGTACAGACAAGCTTTTAGAGAATGTAAGAAGTTGCCTGGTACGACGTGGGTTGAGTATGTGTCATATTTTTGCAAAGCCATTGATGGTTGGGTAAAGGGCAGCAAAGTGGAAAGTTACGAAGCTCTTTATGATTTGTTTGCTTGGGAGCACTTGTCGAATAACTGTTTTCCAGAGCTGCGCCATCACCTTATTGATAGCAAGATATCTAATCCTAGAAAACTTGCTGAGGAGGCAGACCGCTGGGTCAATACCAGGGTCCAGTGGGAGACTCAGCCAAAGGTGGGCAGGGTCCCCAGCAGAAGAGTGAGGGGGACAAGGGCAAACAGAAGGAGTCCCAGAAAGGGCCCCAAAGTAATCCTCAAGGGAACCAAGGGAAGGGTTCCCAGCCTCCCCCTGTGAAGAAGCCAGGGGCCCCGACAGGTAAACCTGTTCATAGGGGCCCAATGACCTGCTATGTTTGTAAGCAGGTAGGACATAGTTTTTACGATCCCCAGTGTCCCATGAGGGACTTGAATGCACCACCACGTGCACCCCCGGTCAGTTGGCGAGTGTAGCCCTGGGAGGGGAGGAGATGGTTGCCCATGGTGGGAGGGGTCCCGCAGAGATGTCCCGCAGAGATGTCCCTGGTCTCGCTAGGAGATATGGAAATGGTCCCGCTGCCTAATAACACTAACAAATATAGGCAGTGGGTGACCATTAATGGCCATAGAGTGGAGGCTCTCAGAGACACCGGAGCGAGTGTGACAGCTGTCAAGTGTCACTTGGTGTCCAGAGAGCAGGTGGTTCCCCACGCATTCTACCCCGTGATAGCTGCCGACAACTCCCAGAAAGAGTGTGAGGTGGCTCAAGTTTCCTTTGAATGGGGGGAAGTTTCAGGTACTCTTCAGGTTGCTGTGAGGCCCGCCATGCCTGTTGATTGTCTCCTGGGCAATGATTTGGAAGACTCCCCTTGCGCTAAGGTGGAGCGAGCATCGCACTTGAAAATGTTGGGTGTGCCAGAATGGGTGTGTGCGACCACTCGATCGATGACAGCGAGTAAGGGTGTTGATGGGGTCCCGGAGCCTGAAACTACGGCCCAGGACCCAGCTGTGAAGAGAATAGGCAGGAGGTGCGAGAAACCGTCCCCCACCGTTCCTGTGGTCCAGGAGGAGGTAGACCCCGAGGGGATGCCCTGGAGCCCACAGGGGAACAAGTTGCTGAACTGGGAGACCTGCCCGAGCTGGCCCATTGGCAGCAGGATGGTGGTCCCTCCAGGGAGGAATTTTGTGCAGAACAGAAAGTGTGCCCTTCTCTTGTGGGTATGAGGCAGCAGGCCTCAGCCCAGACCGCAGGCGATCAGTCAGGATCGCATTTTGTCTACTGGGAGAACGACCTCCTGTATAGCGAGCCTAAGGCTGCTGAGCCTGGGTCAGCTCGGGTGCTGGTGGTACCCCAGCACTTCAGAGCCTTCCTACTGGGTTTGGCTCATGACGTTCCGTTAGCTGGACATCTGGGGCAGGACAAGACCTATGACAGGCTTGTCACCCATTTTTATTGGCCTCAGATGAGAAGGGATGTAGACATCCATTGTAAAACCTGTCACACTTGCCAGGCAAGTGGGAAAAGCGGAAGGAAGCAGAAGGCTCCCCTCCAACCTTTTCCAGTTGTCAGCACCCCCTTTGACCGGGTGAGGATTGACATTGTTGGGCCCCTGGACCCCAAGACAGCTCTGGGCAACAGGTTCATCCTGGTCTTGGTGGACAATGCCACACGGTACACGGAAACCATCCCTCTCCGAACAGTGACGGCCCCCGTGGTGGGACGGGCGCTTATGGGTGTTTTCTCCCGAATGGGGTTCCCCAGAGAGGTGGTGTCAGACCGGGGCACCAACTTCATTTCCAATTATATGAAGTCTTTGTGGAAGGAGTGTGGGGTAACCTACAAGTTCACCACTCCTTACCACCCTCAAGGTAATGGGCTGGTTGAGAGATTCAACCGGACCCTTAAAGGCATGATCATGGGTTTTGAAGAACCAATGAGGCGTAAATGGGACGTCCTCTTACCATGCCTGCTGGTTGCTTACTGAGAGGTGCCGCAGAAGTCTCTAGGGTTCAGCCCCTTTGAGCTTTTGTACGGGCACCCGGTAAGAGGACCTTTGAGTCTGGTTAAAGAAGGCTGGGAGCAATCTCCCAGGAAACCTCCCCAGGATGTATACAGTTACATGCTGGCCTTTAGGAACCAGACTCGGCGCTTCAGAGATCTTGCTCAGGCAAATCTGGAGGCCAGCCAGGAAGAGATGAAGCGGTGGTACGACCGGAATGCCACTCTGGTTGAACTTCAGCCTGGTCAAGAGGTTTGGGTCATGTCCCCTGTGGAACCTTGTGCGCTCAAGGACAGGTGGACTGGACCGTTTAAGGTTGTGGAGAAGAAGAGCAATATCACCTACTTGGTGGACTTGAAATCTCCCAGGAACCCCTTGAGGGTCCTGCATGTCAACCGGTTAAAGCCCCACTTAGAAAGGTCCGAAGTGGGCATGCTCCTCGCTACAGATGCTGGAATGGAAGAGGAGAGCGAGCCTCTTCCTGACCTCCTGTACGCAAAAGAGCAAGACGGGTCAGTGGATGATGTTGTCCTCTCTGACACACTGACCCTTGAACAGCAGCAAGATTGTCGCCAATTGTTGGGACAATTCCCTGATCTGTTCTCCTTGATTCCTGGTGTCACTCACTGGTGTGTCCATGACGTCGACACCGGGGACAGCCCTCCTGTGAAGCACAAGGTTTACAGGGTGACTGACAAGGTCCGAGCTTACATTAAGGAGGAGGTCTCCAAAATGTTTGCCTTAGGGGTGGTTGAGTCCTCTAGCAGTCCTTGGGCCAGCCCAGTGGTCTTGGTCCCGAAGGCTGCAGCGCCTGGTGCTTCACCCGAACTACGGTTCTGCGTGGATTACCGAGGACTCAATTCAGTCTCAAAGACTGACGCGCACCCCATCCCCAGAGCTGATGAGCTCATAGATCGGTTGGGGGCTGCCCAGTACCTTAGTACGTTTGATCTGACGTCTTGGTACTGGCAGATCGCCTTGACTGATGGGGCAAAGGAGAGGTCTGCATTCTCCACACCAGATGGGCTTTACCAGTTCCGGGTTATGCCCTTTGGGATGAAGAATGCCCCTGCCACCTTCCACAGGTTGGTCAACCAGGTCTTGGCTGGACTGGAGGATTTCAGTGCCGCCTACCTGGACGACATCGCAGTGTTCAGCGCCAGTTGGGAGGAACACTTGAGCCACCTCCAGGAAGTGTTGTTGGCCCTGCGCAAAGCAGGCCTCACAATCAAAGCCAGTAAGTGCCAGATTGGGCAGGGTTCCGTGGGGTACCTGGGGCACCAAGTAGGGAGCGGCAATGGTGGCCCCCCTGCAACCCAAGATTGATACCATCCTGGCATGGGCACCGCTCAAAACCCAAACGCAGGTGAAAGCCTTCTTAGGACTCACAGGTTACTACAGGAGGTTCATCAAGGATTACGGTAACATTGTGCACCCCTTGACGTCGCTGACTTCCAGGAAGCAGCCGCGAAATGTGATTTGGACTGACGGCTGCCAAATGGCCTTCGACACCCTGAAAACTGCAATGTGTACGGCACCCATACTCCAGGCACCCGACTTTTCTAAAGAATTTGTTGTCCAGACGGACGCTTCAGAGCATGGCGTGGGGGCTGTTCTAGCTCAGGTAAATGAAGAGGGCCGAGACTTACCTGTAGCCTTCATCAGTAGGAGGTTACTTCCCAGGGAAAAAAGGTAGAGTGCGATAGAGCGAGAAGCATTTGCTGTGGTCTGGGCGCTGAAGAAGCTAAGACCCTACCTGTTTGGGACTCACTTCCGGGTTCAGACAGACCACAGGCCCCTCAGATGGTTGATGCAGATGAGGGGTGAGAATCCGAAACTGTTGAGGTGGTCCATTTCCCTACAGGGGATGGACTTTACGGTGGAACACCGTCCTGGTACAGATCACGCCAATGCTGATGGTCTGTCCAGATTTTTCCGCCTCAGTGATAAGGACTCCCTAGGTTAAGGGTAGTTCTCCCCACATTTCAGCTGGAGGGGACACGTGTTAGACCTGACATCATTGGCATGAGTCTCTCCTCCATTTTTTCTGTCTGCCCCCTATGTTTACGATGTTTTTGCTGGTATATCGCTCTGGGCGCTGTGCCACTGCTGATCAGGGCCGCGGCGCAAATGCTCCCTATGTTAAATTACTGTATTGATTGAATTCCATGTTTGGCTTATTTGGTTTACTGTCAGTCCCTAGTCTAGTGCACGCAGAGTGCCGGGGCTTGTAAATACAAATGCCGCTAGTGGGCTTGCAGCACATGTTGTGCCACCCACACGAGCGGCCTAGTAAAAGTATGTCCACAGGTCTGTCATTGCGAGACCTACGTGCAGTCTTGTACTGTCATGCGGGCTGCGCAAGTACGCCTACTTGCCAGTCCTCCAAACCTTCCCTTAACTTCATATTAGTCACCCCTATGGTAGGCCCGAGGGCAGGGTGCATTGTAAGTATAAGGTAGGACAAGCCTGACGAAGTTGGCATGTCCTAATAGTGAACTACCGCCATCTTCGTACTTCACTATCGTAAGGTCGCCTGCTCTCCATTAGTTAGAATGGGCTGCCGGGATTATTAATGGTATGATCCTAGCTGGCTCGGGGAGCATGGTGCAATGTCGAGTTTGGTATCCTGAACTCGGAGTTTGATAACGCATCCGTTTGGGTGGATGGTTTTTGGACTCTGGGTTTGAAAATAGCACTTTTATAAAGTGACTATTTTCTTGTCTAACTATTTCTGGTTTCTGCTGGTTTGGTGTGTGTGTGACAGGGGCTGGGTGGCTCCAGGGTTCTGAATGAGTCAGCGTGGGGTGAGTGGTACATTTGCCTTGAGAGTAGGGGAAGAGTAGCTCTTGATAGCTGGCCCTGCCCGATACAATGCTGGCTCCACCTCCTGCCGAGCGACGATAGCTCTGCTCCTGCCAGTGACCATACTGGCTCCACCTCCTGCTGGGCGTCTGAGGACCCAGCCTTGCACCGTGAATCGGCCAGGTGTCACCACCTGGCTACACCCACCACAGACCCGGAATGAGGGGGAGTTCCCCTGCATGGACAAAGGGATCAAAGCCGAAAAGGGGTATAAGAGAAGGACCCCTGAACCAAGACTTTAGATCAATTCTGACAAGGAACCCTGAACCAAGGACAAGAAGCCTGCTGATCCAAGGACTTGCCTACCCCTTCTGCCAGAGTGCTGTTTGCTGGGGGGAATCCTGCAGTTGCTTCTTTATTTTTGCCAAGGAACCAGGAGAGAGGAACTGAGTGTGTACTCTCGAACTTTGCCAAAGAAATCTCCAAGGGCTGGAAGAGTGCCAGCCTCCTGTTGAAGTCACAGGGCCAAAGGACTTCACCGTTGTTGAAAGTGCTTGTCGCTGGAATCTGAGAATCCAGCACCTCTGAAAGAATCCAGTAACCTCGACGCCGACGAATCCAGCTCGACATCGTGAGTAACGGCTCCAGTGTCCCGCTTCCTCGACGCCAGCCGCCGGGCCCGATCGACGCCAGTAGCGACGCCAGTGAGTAGTGAGTTCGGCTCCAGCTCCAAGTGACCTCGTGTCTGCACCGCCGCTGATCGCATCGACTTCGAGCCCTCTCGACGCCCTGAGCGCTGCTCACTCTTGCAACATCATCATCGACATCGACGACTACTGAGGCCTGATCGACACCGAAGACGCAACGCCGGATTGCTCGACGCCGCTGATCATCATGTGCTTCACTTTCCTAAGGTACTGTGTTGTTGGGGGTCCGTGTGACTCCGAGGCTCGACGTAGCGCTCCTCGCGGTCGACGCCGAACCTGTGGATTAACTTTGCCTCGACGTCGTGTTACTCCCGTGTGGGTTACATTGTTGCCAAGAACTGTGTTCTAAAGAAGAAGAGTTGCTTTTGTTACTAAAGACTTTGTGCTAAGAAGAAACTACGTTTGAACTATTATTTTTCCTCCCATGAGTATTTATTAAGATTGTGTTACATTTTTGTCTTTATCTGGTCTTGAGCTAAGCCTTATATAAACATTCGTATTTTTATAATACTACTGTGTCGTGTCCATTTGTAGTGTCTTCACTTTATTAATGTATGTGGTCGTAAATGCTTAACGCACTGCCTCTGAGATAAGCCTATCTGCTTTGTCAAGCTACCGAGGGGGTGAGCAGGGGTTATCTAAGTGTGTGATCCCCTTGCCCTGACTAGAGGAGGCGAGTCCCTATTTGTCAGAAGTGTATACCTCTACCAACTAGAGACCGCCGAGTCTAGTACATACCCTCTCAGTCATAGGACCTGAAGCCACAGCTAGGTGAGAATCATTGCCCACAGACGCCACGGCACAAACGGTACATTCAAACAAGGTATGCCTGTAGCTCAAAAATTGGTAAAATTGGTGTTGCGGTCTCTACATTTTAAATGCCGATGGCATCTATGATATCTATGGCACCTATAGCATCAGGAACCCCTACAGAGCGAGATGTTTTAAATCTTAGATGCACCCCCAACGGTGCATTACAGAAATAAGGTGTGATATAGAACCATATAAGGACCCCCCCACAGATACCTTGTGTCCTTCCCAATGCCATAGTTTTTACATGTGCCTTTTTGTGCATACATTATATGAACCATCATTACCTATGACACTAAGGAGACTGAGTGTAACCTACACCTCCCCCACAATCAACACACCGTTAAAATAGAAGGTGGAGAATGACAAGAATGGTATGTGAAACCTAAGGCCATTCTGGGCTAGAAGAAGTACGTTAAAAATAATAATTTTAGAACTGGCTACAAAAAAACTCTCTTTCCCTTCTTTTATATAGTGCCCCAAGAGTACACTCAGGGCCCGATTCACAAAACTAACTTAAGACAAAGTCCTAAACTTACTACCATTTTGGTATTCACAGAAGGCACTTACTCAGTTTGGAAGCCTGGTACCATTCACTGCCTGCCTTCCTTGCCGTGGACAACTCACCTGCATTGCTGCCATTGTCCTGCCCGCCTGCCTCAACTACATTGACCGGCAGCACCCGTGGCGCACACGCCGCCACCGCGACCACCAGCGCCAGGAGGCGCTTAAAAGGGATACCAGGCTCCGGTGGAGCGGGAGCCCGGTACTACTCACTGCCTGCATGCCTTGCCTTGGACAACTCACCTTCATTGCTGCCATTGTCCCGGCCGCCTGCCGCAACTACATTGACCGGCAGCACCCGCGGCGCACACGCCACCACTTCGACCACCAGCGCTTAAAAGGGATACCAGCTCCAGTGGAGCGGGAGCCCGGTACTATTCACTGCCTACCTGCCTTGCCGTTGACAAATCACCTGCATTGCCGCCATTGTCCCGCCCGCCTACCGCAACTACATTGACAGGCATCACCCGCGGCGCACACACCGCCACCGCGACCATCAGCGCCAGGAGGCGCTTAAAAGGGATACCGGGATCCGGTGGAGCGGGAGCCCGGTACTATTCACTGCCTGCCTGCCTTGCCGTGGACAACTCACCTGCATTGCCGCCATTGTCCCGCCCGCTGCCGTAATTACATTGACCGGCAGCACCTGCGGCGCACATACTGCCACCGCGACCACCAGCGCCGGGAGGCGCTTAAAAGGGATACCGGGTCCCGCGTCGACGGACGCGTGCGGGCGGAACCGGGCCAAAGGTGGGCCCTTTTGAGCCCCTTTGAGTACAGCAGAGGACGGGCCGGGCCCCCCCTCTGAACTTTCCATCTCAAGGTTAGTGTTCATAAGATTGTTTGCACACCTGTGTTATTATATTTTTTCTGGCGTTTATGAAACCTGGATTAGTCGTAGGGTGGGTTATAAAATCGCGATGTCTACCAGAGGATAAAATGGGAGGTATACAACTACTGGTGGGTCAGTGGTGGGGACATTGGACCCGTTTTTAATTAGAGCGACATCGGTACCGGAGCACGAAATTCAACTAACTGAACGGCGTTTATCGCTGGACCCTATGCTATCTAAACGCTCTTCTTTGGGCGGGATCACGCTCGCAAGGTCACCCGAGCCACTTTTAGTCATGGCTACTGATCCCCCTGCCTCTGTAAGAGGCGCTAACCAGCTATCGCAGGATCTAGTGAATCCAGTAAACATTTCTGTTTCTTTGGAACTTATGACAACAATCCCGCATATCAATCCTGCAAATAAAGAGCCTGCTGGTAGTGCATTTCCCCGAGCCTTAACGAGGTCTGCTTCTAGTTCCTCATCACAAGAGGCGGCCCAATCGCAAGAACCGGCAACAAAGAGAAAGCCGGGTGGAGGTCCCCAGGGGCATAAAAATGCTAAACTTCGAAAATCCATAAGGACTGGAACAATGGAAACTAGAAGTGTTAACAATACCTGAAACTTGCTCACTGTCTCCTTTGGAGGGTATGACTGTTCCCAATATGGGTGATGCTCACCTGTCCCAAATTGGAGTGGACTTTTGGACTAGAATGGAAGTTCTACTTACTAAATCATTCCCACCTCTCCTGGAAGACTTTCTTCATTAGAGGAAAGACTTTTGAATTTTGAATCTTTGTCTGCACCTAACCACGCTAATAACATTTACCCAATGGGGGGGGGGGGGGATATTGGATCTTCTGAAACAACATCTGTAAAAACAGAGAGGGACCGAGAAACCCAAAGGAGTAGGGTACCAAAAGACAAGTCTGTCAGAAATAATCCCCTTTGGGTAAGTATGAGAGTAAACCACAAATTTCTATCAAACACACAAATATACATGCAACAAGGAGCAATAAATGATTAACATGAATCAGACATACAAAAGACCTTGTACATTTTATTCATAAACAAAAATGAAAAAACAGCACATTGTCAGAATAAAAAATTCATAATAAAATGTGGGACAGAACAAAGGGAAAATGGTTCCAATTAAAAAGCAGAGAGAGCCACCAGTGTTATGGTAACATGAGATTAAGTAACTCCAGATCTATAAATTCCACAATTTCGTAGGAGTTTCTTATCTCTTGTGGCCTAGTGCTCCTCCACCAGAGCATCGACGCGTTTCGGTTTATGGCACATACACTTCCAAAGCCAAAAAACCTTCTTCAGGAATTAACAATAAAATATCCCACAGAAACACAATGTCTGTAAAAAAATAAATACATACAATAAGATATACAAACTCTTGACTGTCTAATTATAGATGCAACAACATGTAATACAGTACTGCTCCTTAAACAAACACAATGTCACAAACCATGCAAACATCTGTGGAAATACATCGCATATATTACACAAATAAATATACAATTTTTGATATGCCTGTTACATGTATACTAGTGCATATGCGTCATACCCATCACTACGACTCGGTGTATATATCGGGCATTAATTTGTAAAAGATATCTCTACACCTAACACGGCCAGTGTTTTAAAGTCCAATGAGAGATGCGAAAGAGAATAGATATTGATTGTATATCCTCATTAACATTTTGAAAGAAATATTAGTCATTTACCTTCGTGGAAATTCAATAAAAAGTGTTGTCTCAGTTATGGCCACTTCTATTACTTCGCCACCTTCTCAGTGTGTCTATAAAGAGATATTCATCGTGACTGTAGACAACCTTCAAATATCTATGTAAAGAAATTCGTCTACTATCATTTGGACGGAATGCATTATAGATGTGCATACAAGGAAAGCACCTTATGCAATTAAATAAGCTGGTAGCTTGGAAATACGAGATGTATAAGCATCTTGTTGCTCATTAAGTCCCCAAGTTATTTATGCAACCAAGCATTATAGAGCCGATGTTCCTAGTATATTCCAATCAAGACTCCATTAACCAAAGCGATGCTAATCTAAGGAAACATGTTAACACATTGAAGGCTCGATGGTTATCTATGGGCCGGTCGAAGAGCATTGTATAATGTTGGAGTCAAAACAGGGTTTGAACGTAAGGTAACTGCGCTAAACATAAATACTACTGCGTAAATCTGGGTGATAGTGATAGTTTAAATGTGATAGTTTAAATGTACCTCAGGATAGTAGTCCGATGCGCATACAACTATGCTGCATCAAAATGCTGAAAGACGGCAAAAAGTCCTGTCTTCAAAGTCAGTCTTCCTCCCGGTCAGACCGCCCGCAGTCTACAAACGATATAAATAATACGAAAGAAAATCCCGGTTAGCACACTACCGGAATCGTAAAACTTAACCAAAAGGGGTCCCTATCGTATTCTCACCCAGAAAGCACGTACCTGCAGGTCGGATAGACGGAATAGTAAAGTGGGGTACTGCGTGGTAAGACCTCCGCTATTACTAGTTGTTTGATGTAAGGCGGTTTATATCCGAAAAAGACGCGCGTTTGGGTTAAAGCACATCCGGGTTAGAGATAACTTCCGGATCGGCAGAAAAATTAAACAAAGGACTACTTAAAGTCAACGTTCTTCGTATTAACCGTGCTTGAGAATGATAGGAAGCAAGCATCCGGTAATGTCGGCTTTATCGAAAACAGAGAGCGGACTACTATCTATGAGTTCTCATGTCCGCATTCAAAAAATAGAATTCAGATCGGAAACAAAAAGACCGACTATTATCAGTCAGTTTTCATGTCCACATTAATGGACAGTGTTTAAAGTCGTCTATAGATTTACACTCGACACAGCCATTATATACACCATGTTATCTTACCATTTTGCCTGCTAATATCGGTCACATCTTACTAATTAGAACAATTACTAGGCACATATGATAATAGTCATAATGATATGATTCTCAAGCACCGTTAATACGAAGAACGTTGACTTTAAGTAGTCCTTTGTTTATTTTTTCTGCCGATCCGGAAGTTATCTCTAACCCGGATGTGCTTTACCCCAAACACGCGTCTTTTTCGGATATAAACCGCCTTACATCAAACAACTAGTAATAGCGGAGGTCTTACCACGCAGTATCCCACGTTACTATTCCGTCTATCCGACCTACAGGTACGTGCTTTCTGGGTGAGAATACGATAGGGACCCCTTTTGGTTACCGATTCCGGTAGTGTGCTAACCGGGATTTTCTTTCGTATTATTTATATCGTTTGTAGACTGCGGGCGGTCTGACCGGGAGGAAGACTGACTTTGAAGACAGGACTTTTTGCCGTCTTTCAGCATTTTGATGCAGCATAGTTGTATGCGCATAGGACTACTATCCTGAGGTACATTTAAACTATCACATTTAAACTATCACTATGACCCAGATTTACGCAGTAGTATTTATGTTTAGCGCAGTTACCTTACGTTCAAACCCTGTTTTGACTTCAACATTATACAATGCTCTTCAACCGGCCCATAGATAACCATCGAGCCTTCAATGTGTTAACATGCTTCCTTAGATTAGCATCACTTTGGTTAATGGAGTCTTGATTGGATTATACTAGGAACATCTGCTCTATAATGCTTGCTTGCATAAATAACT
Organism: Lissotriton vulgaris; assembly: GCF_964263255.1. NCBI lineage: Eukaryota > Metazoa > Chordata > Amphibia > Caudata > Salamandridae > Lissotriton > Lissotriton vulgaris. The sequence goes on from NC_141696.1 coordinate 1,411,371,673, forward strand.
TGGGGACTTAATGAGCAACAAGATGCTTATACATCCCGTATTTCCAAGCTACCAGCTTATTTAATTGCATAAGGTGCTTTCCTTGTATGCACATCTATAATGCATTCCGTCCAAATGATAGTAGACGAATTTCTTTACATAGATATTTGAAGGTTGTCTACAGTGACGATGAATATCTCTTTATGGACACACTGAGAAGGTGGCGAAGTAATAGAAGTGGACAACACTTTTTATTGAATTTCCACGAAGGTAAATGACTAATATTTCTTTCAAAATGTTAATGAGGATATACAATCAATATCTATTCTCTTTCGCATCTCTCATTGGACTTTAAAACACTGGCCGTGTTAGGTGTAGAGATATCTTTTACAAATTAATGCCCGATATATACACCGAGTCGTAGTGATGGGTATGACGCATATGCACTAGTATACATGTAACAGGCATATCAAAAATTGTATATTTATTTGTGTAATATATGCGATGTATTTCCACAGATGTTTGCATGGTTTGTGACATTGTGTTTGTTTAAGGAGCAGTACTGTATTACATGTTGTTGCATCTATAATTAGACAGTCAAGAGTTTGTATATCTTATTGTATGTATTTAGTTTTTTTACAGACATTGTGTTTCTGTGGGATATTTTATTGTTAATTCCTGAAGAAGGTTTTTTGGCTTTGGAAGTATATGTGCCATAAACCGAAACGCGTCGATGCTCTGGTGGAGGAGCACTAGGCCACAAGAGATAAGAAACTCCTACGAAATTGTGGAATTTATAGATCTGGAGTTACTTAATCTCATGTTACCATAACACTGGTGGCTCTCTCTGCTTTTTAATTGGAACCATTTTCCCTTTGTTCTGTCCCACATTTTATTATGAATTTTTTATTCTGACAATGTACTGTTTTTTAATTTTTGTTTATGAATAAAATGTACAAGGACTTTTGTATGTCTGATTCATGTTAATCATTTATTGCTCCTTGTTGCATGTATATTTGTGTGTTTGATAGAAATTTGTGGTTTACTCTCATACTTACCCAAAGGGGATTATTTCTGACAGACTTGTCTTCTGAAACAACAGCAAATGTATTGTGTATTGCTTCTGTCCCCCCTAGTTCATCTTTTCCACTTTCATCTAATTTACCCTTATCTTCTTGTAGTGGGAATGTTGAGGCTTCTATTATTGCGAACTTTGGTAGTGCGTCACATGGAGGGGGTAGAAATTACTGAGAATAGGAATTTAGTGATACCGATTTGGGGGGGGGGGGTGGTATGGTGCCCGAACCCCTGAGAAAAGACAAAACTCATGGCCCCCACAGGAGTACTCTGAGGCATGGTGCAATAAAGCCAAGCCTGCCGAACATAGATCTACCACCTGCATCAATTCCGTATGTTGCTGTACTAGCTGGGGTTCCCGCGTTGGGTTATGGTAAAGAGGAGTCGTATTCTGACCTCAAAAATAAATGTACCCATTGGTTAAATACTAAGAGGCCACTCCCACCCCAAGTATACAGTGAAATCTTATTTGCCCGTAGAGTCAACTGGGTGGGGCAAAGAAAGAAACACATAGAGGGTGATTGCATCTTGATCAACGTTAGGGACAGGCGGGCGATAGAACACATATGTCATTGGCACCTGACACGGTCATCAACCCAGATACAGTCCCTCCCTTTAACCTACTTTTATCCTGCCATTCCCTTTCAGCTATCTTTAGAGAGTAGGGGCAAGACATGGGAAAACTGGGAAAGATGGGATTCAAGAGTGCAGGCAGGGAGTACATTCAACGGGCGTTGTACATACAACACCACTCGACCAGTTGCTTTCCCTATATGTAACAGATTTAGTGTCATAGATCAGGTAGATTGACTAAACACCAGTAGCCATCATTTAATTTCTATGGTCCAATGGCTAGGCTCGCCTTTTGTTGGGGAAGTAGTTGTGGCCCATGATCAGACAATGATGTCAAGCAGGGAATTGTTGAGTGAAGAACACTCTAAGGGACTGACCGATAAAGTCTGTATATTGCCCGGCCAATTGAGGAATAAGTCTAATATGATCCAATGTGGAGAATCTTCTTCCTTATCCCAAACCACAGAAGCTCAAAGGCAACAGGAAAATGTGGTCCCAGATTATTCTGTGAAGTTGGGTAGTGATTTGGTACCAATAGAGAGCCTTAATGGGATAGTTGCTATTCACCTCAAGCGCATTGTTGAAACCATTGTCGGCCATGATGAGGTAGTTTTGTCTGTGTCTTATGGGGGAGGGGACTCTATTTCAGATCCTCAGAGTACCAAGGAACTTATAGTACAAGGGTTAAGGATGTTGTCCTGGAATATTGCTGGCCTGAGTGCCAAAATGGATCTCCTCGATTGGGGTGAATTCATGGACACCCATGAGATCTGCCTATTCCAGGAGACTCGGGCCCTGAAACCACTTCATAGAGTGGGGTTTGTAACATACTCCAAAGCAGTGGCACAGGGGCATAGGGTAAAATTTTCGGGGGGCTGGGTATTTTGATTGGCGTCCATTTAGATTGTATAGCTAGGACGATTGAAACCCATTGCCCTGATATCTTATGTATTATCCTCTCCATTAATAACTTCCCAACGGTGGCCATTATTAACGTCTATTCTCATCCAATTGGGTTGGACAGACGTCGCAGACGCTAGACTATTCATCCGCCCTTCTTTTGAGGCTGCCTGATGAAGTTTTTCCTATTATTGGTGGGGATTTCAATTGCCACTTTGAACCTTTGAATGTTTTACCCCATCCTGTTACGAGTGATGAGGATTCAACGTGGGGAATCCCAATGTGTAATCATTACCCAGTGAAGGGCTGGACCCCCCTAGTCTTGCAGTTGACCACACTCACTCTCAGCTATTCCTTGAGAGCTTGTAATGGTCGCCTATCTGCCGATAATCCAGGGAAATACACTTTTGAAAGGAGTGGTCAAGCATCCACAATAGATTATATCATGGTTAATGTGGATTCTTGGCATAGGGTTGTGAACTTTCTGGTGCAGCCCCGTGCCGAAAGTGGTCACAACCCGTTGGTTGTTACTCTAGAGTGGTGCCAATCGGCAATGGGACAGGTTGCGTCTACCCCCACCCCCTCCCCCCATCCGATTTATTAGCTGTTAATGGAGACAGAAGAATTCGATGGGGAACTTTCCTTCAACCCCCAGAGGCAAAGGCTTTGCTGTATAAATCTATTATACCCTATTTAGTTAAGGCAAGTTCAATTGTAGATAGTAACGGTGCCAGTGATTCCTTAGAAGTGCTGGGGAAAACCATGCGGCTATGGTCCGTACCCTAGTCCCTTTTCTTTTTAGTGAATCAACCCATAAAAAGAATAATCCAAGAAGTAATAACCTTTGGTACAATAGGGCATGTAGAGAGGCTAAGAATGCCCTGTTGACCCAACTACGACAGGGTGATACCGTATGTATAAGGGAGGCTAGAGCATCTTTAAAAAAAATTATTTTAGAAGCTAAATCGGAATGGGAAATCGACAGATGGCAGGCCATTAAGAAAGCCCTAGACGATAGAGATCCTGGAGGGTTTTGGAATCTGGTGAAGAATGGAACACCAGAGGGCAGGAATGCCATTGAGCCAAACCTTGGGTAGGAGGTTTGACGTTCCCACTTTGAACAGTTGTATTCCAAACCCCAAATTGGAGCCATTGAGACAGGGCTGCCTACTATTGATTTTATCCATGTCCTCCAGGAAGACATACCTCCCTGTTCCTTGGCAGAGGTTATAGAGGCCCTGTCCAAAGTTTTATGTTTATGTTTATGTATTTATTTTTATATAGCGCATATATCACCGTTCGGTCTCAGAGAGCTTGCGGAGAGCTGGACTAAAGGTGGAGAGACAGGGGGATTTTATCGGATTTAAAAGAGCCAAGTCATCCCAAATAAGGCACCTAGATTAGATAGGATCCCGAGACCTGTTCAAATCTGAAATGGTAGTCTGGGGCCCGTATCTGCAGTGCCTATTTAATGCGATCCTCCGGGGATGCAGGTGTGGAGATGATTCCTATCTATAAAAAAGGCTCTTCCTTAGAACTGGCAAATTATAGGCCCATCAGCCTAATTGATGTGACACAAAAGATTTTTGCCCGGTTCCTCCTGGGAAGATTGCAGAGTTGGATGGATGACCATAATATACTTACCACCCTACAAGCAGGTTTTAGATCCAAAACCTCTACTATAGACCAGTTGTTTAGATTACAACTGATCTATTGGAAAACTATACTGATGGAAGGAGGCTCTCTCTACCTAACATTCGTCGACCTCAAATCGGCATTTGATATGGTAGATCAAGACCAATTGTGGGGTTTACTGTTTGAAATGGGGGTCCCAGTCTACCTTTGTCAACAGCTCAAACGTTTACATGAAGGTACCTTTTCCAAAATAAGATTCGGGAATAGTGGGAAACTTTCTGCCCCATTCCCTGTAGAGAAGGGTGTGAGACAAGGTTGTGTGCTCGCAGCAACTCTTTTCTCCCTCTTCCTGAATGGGATTATAAAGGACCTTCTAGCTGTTAAGGACATAGACTCGCCAAAACTTGCCAACCGCAGAATTCCAGCCTTAATGTTCGCAGATGACACGCTGCTCCTATCGAAAACACCTATGGGATGCAGCATGTCTTAGATGAATTTAGCTCGTTTTGTAAAAAAAAGGAACCTAGAGGTTAACATACTGAAAACAAAGTATATGGGGGCAGATTTATGTTAACTGGCGCATCCCGAGGGATGCGCCAGTTAACATGCGCCACAGTGCGCCACAGCTACGCCACCCATGGTGCGCCGCATTTATGATGCGGCGCACCATGGGGCAAAAACGGCACAGATGCGTCACGCATCTGTGCCGTAAAAGTGACGCATTGCAGGAGTTGCGTCGCAAGCGCGACGCAGCTCCAGCAATGCTCTGGGGGGGCCTATTCTTTCAATGCTGCCTCAAGCCTTACGCCTGCTTCAAGCAGGCGCAGGGTTTTGACGCAGCATTGCCCTGAAAGTGACTGAGTGAAATCTCATAGATTTCACTCAGCCACTTTCAGGAGGCGTTCCTGCGCAGGAACGCCCCCCTCTGCGCAGGAACGCCTCCTCATGGCGCAGTGCTGTACAACGTGACGCATCTCCTAGATGCGTCACGTTGTAAATAGGGCGCAGGGATGCGCCACGTTTCCGCGCCGTTGCGTCACGCAACGGCGGCGTAAACGTGGCGCAAGCCCTTCATAAATCTGCCCCATGGTCTTCAATGCTGACTCCACCAATTGTCCACACCCTAAAATGGACTCTAGACCACTAGAAAGGGTCCCAGTTTTCGATTATTTGGGTCTCACTTTGAATGAGAGAATGGAATGGGGGCCACGTATTACTAAGGCGAATCTAAAACTAATCCAAGCAAGTGGGGGAATTTTAAAAATGCATAGAAGTTGTGCCGTAAAAGTCATTGGCCCCCCTGCAGAAATATATAATGTTCAAACCAGGGCAGCCTGTTTATACAATGCTGAACTTGGGGCCATTGCCCAACTAACACTCTTATAGTGACGGAAAACAACTTTTTAGGGCAACTCCTGGGCCTACCACAGAGCACTCCCTTAATTCCATTAAGGATGGATTTGGGAATCGCTCCCATTGCTGACCTGATTACCACTCGCCCACTCCGCTACTGGCGACGGCTTTGGTGGACGCCAGAGTTGGAAGATTATAGAGAGGAACTTAAATCGGTTATGACAATCTTGGGAGCAGGGAAGATCCCTTCGCTCTCCTTTATTCGGGACACTTTTCGTAAAATAGGGAGAAATGACCTGTGGTCGGTACCAGAGGAGTCATGTCCTACTGTTTCCAAACAGTCATTAACCTCTGCTTTAAAAGAGTTGAGATTGATAAGAATTATCCAATCGACTGAGTCATCTAGTCTAACCTCCAGGTTTTTGGATGAAAAAACGCATTATATCCATGAGCCGGCTCTATATCTGATACAACCTCTTGTAGCCAAGAAATTGTTTCTTCAATTCAGGCGCGGGACACTCCCCCTCTTTGCAATCACTAAAAGGTGGGTGGGTCCCATTAAATCACTATGTCCCGGGTGTAATGAGTTAGAAGAGACGGAGATCCATGTGATCTTTTTCTGTCCAGCTTACCATACGGCCAGATCTCAATGGATTCTCCAACTATGTAAGAATTTAGGAATAAGAAACTACAGAGATGTTTTTAGATTACTAAAGCATGATACGCACCCGGTTGTTGTTGTTTCTATAGCAAAATATTTATTTGCAATGTGATTCAAACGCAGACGTTTAGTGAGCTGCTTGGACTGAGTTTTAGATGGTTTTGCTTCTGATCAATTTCCTGATTTTAAATGGTATTAACTGATGTTGAATTTTTGTAACCTCCCCTGTTAGCTTATTTATATTTTTACATTTTTTAGCATTGTATGATGTTATTTTTTAAAACTTTTCTAAGATTGATCTTACCAGGGATGCTCGATAATGCCAAATTGTTACCAAGGGTTAACCCCTAGAGGGGCAGTCTCTATTTGCAGAATGTTTTGCTCTTGAAATTCAGTGTTCAAACATTAGAAAGTAATTATTTAATTGTTTTTACATTTTACCATACTATCTCATGCTGTGGCATTTTGTATGTATTGTATCACTGTGCTCTTATGGCAGCATTGCCGAAATAAAGTTTGAACTGGTAACTGGTGTTTACAGAAGGCACTTACTCATTTCGGTATTCACAGAAGTTAGGAGTCCTAACTATAGGACTCTTAAATGCCTTCTGTGAATACCGAAAGTCTTAAAGTTAGGATTTTTCTCAGTTTAGGAGTAGTAAAGTCTAACTTTACTACTCCTAAACTGAGAAAAATCCTAACTTTAAGTATTTTTCTCAGTTTAAGAGTAGTAAAGTTAGACTAACTTCTGTGAATACCGAAATGAGTAAGTGCCTTCTGTGAATACCAAAATGAGTAAGTGCCTTCTGTGAATACCAAAATGGTAGTAAGTTTAGGATTTTGTCTTAAGTTAGTTCTGTGAATCGGGCCCTTACAGCCCCGAGGAAAATCTTCATTAAAATCTCAGGCCCACCAAGAAGGTCAAAACACGTCCGCGTACTTAAATAAAATGTGATCAGGATACATACAACCCAATAAAAGAGGGATACGGAAAGCTCAACAAGTACATTTATACCTCTGAGACCAATAAAAGTATTAGATATTTATGAACTCAGACCACAGAGGGCCACATGGAACCTGGAGACCAAACCCCAAAGGGAGAATAATATATCTCCAGTAAATGTGTGATTATACTTGTTGGACACTTATGTATGTTTTTGCAGACAACAAGTCAATCCATGTATCATTAAGTAATGTCAAATTTTTGGTGTCGTTTTTCTAGAAGCATCATTACTGCGTTTTGTTTGTCTTAGACTGTATAAACAATACACTGCGTGGTCTGATGTAAAGATCCACGAAAAAAATCTTATTTTTGTAGAACTCTTATTGTTTATGATTATCTGTTCTTACATGTATGCCAGTATGCACCATGAAAGATATAAATACATTGAGCCTGATTTACAAAAGTAAACTTAGACCAAAAGTCTAACTTTACTACTACTAAAGTTAGACTTTTGGCCCAAACTTAGACCAAAAGTCTAACTTTACTAGTAGTAAAGTTAAACTTTAGGTCTAAACTTAGACGTTTGGTCTAAGTTTACTTTTGTGAATCAGGCACATTGATGATATTAGTATCAAAGATATTGGAAAGTTAGGACTCCTAACTTTAAGACTCCTAAAATGAAAAAAATCCTAACTTTAAGACTTTCAGTATTCACAGAAGGCATTTAGGAGTCCTGAAGTTAGAAGTCCTAACTTTACTACTCCTAAACTGAGAAAAATCCGAACTTTAAGACTTTCGGTATTCACAGAAGGCATTTAGGAGTCCTAAAGTTAGGATACGTAACTTCTGTGAATACCCAAATGAGTAAGTGCCTTCTGGGAATACCAAAATGGTAGTAAGTGTAGGATTTTGTCTTAAGTTAGTTCTGTGAATTGGGCCCCCTATTTCTACCTGTTCCCAATCAAAAGTTAGCACTTATTAAGTGTAATAAGGTAAAAAATGCTATCCAATCCGAGAGGTAAGCCTCACAGTAATGAAAAACAGATTTGGGAGTTTTTTATTACCAGGACATGTAAAACCTAAAAAGGCATGCCCTACCTTCTAAATACATTGCACCCTTCCCTAGGGGCTGTATAGGACCTGCCTCGGGGATGACCTGTATGTATTAAAAAGGGAGGTTTAGCTCTGGTGTTGATTCAATTTACAGGCCCTAGCCCTGGGTACATGTAATACCACTTTACTTGGGATTTATAAGTTAATTAAATGTGCCAACAGAGTGCAAGCCAACTCTACCATGTTTTAAAAATGAGCGCAAGCACTTTAGCAAAGGTCAGCAGTTGCAGAATGCACAGAGTCCTAAAACCAACAAAACACATTTCAGCAGACAGGAGGGGAGAAGGCAAAGTGGTTTGGGGGAAGACCACACCTAAGGCTATCAGGTCTATCAGTAATGTGTGTGAAACAATGTCAGGGAAGGAATATATGTCTTGGGGTGAGGCTCAGGGTGTAAGCCAATCCAACCTTGACAAAAGTCCATATTGATGAAAATATAACTGATGGGCTGAGATTTACAAACAAAAGTGGCACAAACCTACACAAAATGTTTTTGGGATTTACTTTCCAGTGCAAAACTTGGCGCCTCAAAGTGCTGCTTTGTGGTACTCATCATAAAGGAGGCGTTCCACGGGTGGCACACAGGTGTTCTAATGCAATGTCCCATGGTTTTTGCCACAAATCTCCTATCTATTAACAATAGTAGGTTATGCACCACAAAATAACGCCACTTTGAAGCAGCCATAAAAGTTAGAGATGCTTTAATTTTTCCTTACTTTTTCCCACTTTGCATGTGTGCTGCACTATACAGTGCACATCCGAAGTAGTAACCATTTTAAAGTTAGTCTAAGCATAGTACAAAACCAATGCTAGACATGACTCAGACAAGCTATAGGGCAAAAGCGTGTGCATGGTGCTAGGCAGTTCAATTGTGCCCCAGCGCTAGGGAGATATTTATGATGCTATATCTTAGTAAGTAAGGTGCTTTCCCTCTCATGCAATGCTGAGCAGGAACTTTGGTTGTGCGACACCTTTGTAAATCTGATACTTGGACTGGATGTGTTGACGCTACCATAATGGATCCTGGAAATGTATTGTGTTTATGTTTTAATTCTGGATATGTAATCAATGCTAAAACTTAAACATTAATATAAAAAAGAAACAATAGTGTCTAACCTGCAAAGAAAAAGGTTGGCTAGAACATCCATGGTACAACTTCAGAAGGAAATGAGTCATCTTTGCAAAAAATGGGACATAAAGCAGATGCCCATACAGGGGCTCTCCAAAGACTTTACTCATCCATTGGTCGAAGACAATTCTCCCCCTTGCTCCAGGTTTATAATGCGAAAATTCCTGCAGTTTTATCATTTGCAATAGAACATATCCCAAAAAAAGAATGGTCTCAAATAGATGTCAAAGAAGGGAAAATCCTGCGGAAGGTATTCAGGATGCCGCAAGCAGTCCCGGTTCAAGCTCTCAGGTTAGAACTATCGTTAGTTAGTTCCTATGCCAGAGGGATCATAAACATAATTAGATGGGCATATAATCTGGCTCACGCAGATCCAGGAACACTTAGAGCACTTTTAAAAATAGAGACACTGGACCAAGACTATCGAAAGTATATATTTGGAAAAAACTTAAGTGATGTTTTTAAATTATCATCAGTCTCTCTAGAAATGTTAATATCTTGGACACCAGCCCAGCTGAAACTCTGCTTGAAGCACTTAACACCAAGGCTCAGCATGGAATTGGATATTCAACACTGCTCCAGGCTTTCAATGTACAAACAGTTAGCGGACACAATACTTTTTAAAAAAACGCAACCATATATCTTTTTTAATCTAAATCATGGAGTAAGGCGAGCTATACTTCAAATACGGCTAGGAATATTACCGCTGAAATCATACACCTTTAAGTGGTCATCAAATCAAGGAGAGACGAATCTCTGTGACTTATGCAAGGGTGGGGTGCAAGACCTAGAACATGTTCTGTTTGTATGTCCAAACGAGATCGTGTTAGCTGCTAGGAACAGATACATTACCCCGATCAAAACAAAATGTAATATAAACTCGGTCCAGATGTTGATTTCCCTCTCCAATGCTCCAATGCTCCACCCAATGAATTTGTGTGTATTAACCTGTACAACTTTTTAAAGTCTTTTTTAAAATTGTATTAATGTGATAATCTCTTTTAGCAAAAATTGAATTTGTATCGTGTATAAATTTGTTGTTCTCGTAAGAGAACTAAATCAAATCAAATAAAAAAAATTTAAAAAAAGAAATAAAAATAAAATAAAAAATGAGTCAACTTGTCAATTGTTTTCTATTGCATTCTTTCACTTGTAGTTTTGCCATTGTCACTATAACTGCAGAACTTTGTGCACCAAAATGTAAAGGAAATACATAACTGGGATCTCGGCAGTCTTCTCATTAAACCACTTGAGAGTTACACATGAGGAATCTACATCGTACACTGCAAAAGAAGACATTTTACACATAAGCATACACAAAACGTGTTAGCTATGCATTAGAAAAACCTGTATGATTCATAGGTGAGTCGATAGTGGCCTGTCCTTGCCGCACACCATTTTCCATAAACATTTCAAACTGAACGTTCCTATGTATTCCTCCAGTCTAATGCACTTGCCATGGAAAGTTCAGTCTAGAACAGCATTTGAAAATCAGCGTTCCAGAGTGACTCTTTGACAAGTTATAGCAAGCAGTTGAAAAAGAAACTGGTTTAATACTGAATAGTCTAGTTTCATTCTTTGAACTGGGGGTACCTGAGCCCCTGCATTTATACATTGAATAATAAAACGAATAGCACCAACGTTAAGAGGAAAAAAAAAGTTGTCTTTTGTTACATCCCATCATAATTTCCTCATTTGTCATTAAGGTCAGAGCTCTTACGTTTTCAAAATTCTTAGCAGTAATAATTTGCATAGTTGGTGCTATTAAAGGAATTGAGATGACATGACATTTGACTCCAGTGCCATCACTGGAATTGATATGAGTAAATAAAATTGAATTTCTAAAGGGAAGCCTATCTCCTCAAATCAATGTTTAGCTCGTCCAACCAGCTTCATGAAATTCATCAATACATCCATGTGGACTGGGGAAACAACCTCACATACATTTTGTGCACATGAATAGGCCGGGGGCTTCCAAAATGACAATCCCTGGCCTCTATTTCTCTGGTTTACCCATATACATGATGTATTGTATTGTATTGCAATTGATTTTATATAGAGCTTACTACCCCTGACGAGGCGCCGAAGCGCTTTTTGGGCGGGTAGCACGCTACTCCGGGACCCATAGAGGATTAGTGTTGAATTAGTATAGTGAAACATGCAAGTACATTTTAAGTGGTGGATAGGTTAGTCAGTTATTTGGATTTGGAATGATAGCAGAAGGAAAGAGGAGGACAAAGGTTTGTATTTATTTACCACTTGTTGACTTATTCAGGAAGCCTATAAAGGATTAGTGATGAATTAATATGGTGAAATATGAGGTAATTTCAGTTTTGGATATTAGTCTGCTACTTGGAGTGAGAAGGATAGTGGAGGGATAAAAGGGGAAGAAAGATTTGCATTCATACAGCACTTGTTACCCCTGATGGGTGTTGAAGCGCTTTTCTGGCGAGTAGCACGCCACTCCGGAACCCATAAAGGATTAGTAATGAAAATGAGTATAGAATAAATATGAAGTAATTTGAGTAGTAGATATGTTATTCAGTTATTTGGCCAGTATATCAGTATAGTTGAATGTGGAATTTGAGAAGTGAACAAGTTAGTCTGTTTGGGCCCGATTCACAGAACAAACTTAAGACAAAATCCTAAACTTACTACTTTTGGTATTCACAGAAGTTAGGATTTTGTCTTAAGACAGACTTAAGTTAGGATTCTGTCTTAAGTCTGTCTTAAGTCTGTCTTAAGACAAAATCCTAACTTCTGTGAATACCAAAAGTAGTAAGTTTAGGATTTTGTCTTAAGTTACTTCTGTGAATCGGGCCCTCAATATTGATTGAAAAGGATAGTGGAGGGGTTTTTTTTTTTTTTAGGTCTTAGCAGTAGGAAGAGGCTTTTGGATGAGTAAAAAGGCGTTTAGGAGGGAGGAGTCAGAGGGTAGAGTTTAGAAAGGTTTGTTTTAGGGGATCAGTGTAGTAAAAGCTGTCAGATGATGCAAGGAGGGGTAGAGCAGGAGAGTGTCTAGAAAGGGTTATTTTGGCGATCATAGTAGTGGTATGGGGTTTGGGATAAATGAGAGAGTGGATGTAGAGGATATATTGATAGATGTATAGGATGAGAGATAGGGTGGTGCATTGGAAGGAGTAGTAGAAAGAAGTTTGAGATGAGTCGAAGGTTGGGCTAGAAGATATATTGAGCGAAGTATAGGCTGAGAAATAGGCTAGTGCTTTGGAAATGCTAAATTAGAAGAAAGTGATAAATATATAGATCCATAAGTACATTGAAAGTATATAGATACATAAAGGAAGTAAGTATATTTAGATTAAATATATTGATAGAGGCACAGGAGGAGAAATAGGGTTTGTGAACACACAAATGGTGGCTGGGAGTGCACTGTTTTAACACACAGGTCTTAGCACAGAGCAAAGGAGAAATTAGGAGGGAAAACAGATTTGTCACCAAGGAATGAGAGGGACAAACTACAGAGGTTGGACTGCAAATCCCACAATCCAACACGTTAAATGCAAGCAATCATGGGCAGGGAAAACCACAAGTTTAAAACACAAAACAGGTCATAACATATGCAATCACAGGCAGGTCAAAACTGCAATTTTAAACTGTAACAACCACATGCAAAGACAGTAATCACAGACAGGGATATTCGTTTTTTAAACAACTTTTGTTTTGGGAAGAGGCATCACTAGTCTGTCTCCTTACCACTTCCTGGACTCTGCTCACTGCAATCTGGGGCACAGGTAGACTGCAATTCACAAGATGGAGGAGAATGATTTGGGGTGCATCCAGCAAGGCCTTAAGGGGTCTGGGCAGGTGTGAGAGGAGGGCTCAGACTTGCCTGGTAGCTGAATAGCCAATGGTCTGCTGGCCTGGGGGTGGGGGCTGGGCAGCTGCTTCTCCTATTCAGAATCTCCTAGGAGACAGACAAGCTCAATCCACACTTTGGACTTCTGCAGGTTAAGGCTTCACTAACTCGAAATCTAACAATACTGTTTGAATATAACTTTACTCCCTCTGCTGGCCAAAAAACGAAGTGCACAGGATCCAGTAAATACAGTTTAAACAACTCACAGAAGCACCCTCTGATGTAGAATATCCCTGTTGCGGGGGGGGGGGGGGCTGGCCTCACTGGCTTGTAAACACAAAATGGTGGCTGGGGGTGCACTGTTTTAACACATAGGTCTTAGCACAGAGCAAAGGAGAAATTTGGAGGGACAACAGATTTGTCACTAAGGAATGAGAGGGACGAACTACAGAGGTTGGACTTCAAATCCCACAATTCAACATCTTAAATGCAAGCAATCACAGGCATGGAAAACCACAAGTTTAAAACACAAAACAAGGTATAACATATGCAATCACAGGCAGGTCAAAACTGCAATTTTAAACTGTAACAACCACATGCAAAGACAGTAATCACAGAAAGGGAAAATCGTTTTTTAAACAACTTTTGTTGTGGGTAAGAACCATGCAGGACACACAGAGAAATACTTGCAAACATTCGCAGGAATTTGGACTAGTCTGTAGCAGCAGAACTTGCACGAGTGAGCCAGTAGGCCTCCACTCCAGTAACCCAAATAAAAAGGTCTGGTCACAACTACAAATTCACAAAACACGTGGTACCCTATCACCACCTCGCTACACTAAACCGATGACAGGGACAAAATCGACTTTCTAACCAATGAGAGCTTGCTTTTTGCACCCCTCCAAGACTATTCTTTTGCTAGACACTGAATTAGCATAAGTCAGGTCCCAAAATCAAAAACCAGGATACCAGATACTTGCAGCTAGGCACTCAGTGTAGTAGGAGCATGACTGTACATGATGCAGGAGACATACCCATCCTAAGAGAAACTCCTTCTAGATCAGACTACCCGGAACCTTACTCAACTGTTGGAGAAATGTGGTCAGAGGATTGGCAAAACTGGTGGGAAAGTCCATATACATTCAGGCTTTATGCTCTACTGTGAAATCTACATTTGGCAGCAAGATAGACCATAATAGCAACTTGCCGACAGCAATTTTCATCCTTTTTTGCCATCAACCACTTGAGTGGATTGTGATATGTGAGTACACAAACTTAGGGGCAGATTTACAAGCCCCTTGCGTCACTTTTGCGTCACTTTTCCCATGTTAAAAGTGATGCAAAAGTGGCGCAAAGGCCTTGTAAATAAGCCCTTTAGTACCAAAGAGAAACTGTCAGAACCTTTTTAAAGCCCACACTGTCGCAAAACATGCTTTCTCAATGGGCATCCAGTTCTGCTCTCTGGATAGTAACTTGCTGCTAATAAAGGCCAGTGGATGCTCTCTCACTTTTGTCATTAAGTTGAGCCAGTACCACTCTAACGTATTTGTCTGGGGCCATTTTGGGTCTTTTTCGTTCTAGCCTTTCTGTTCACCATTCAGGAAGTTAGGCAATCCTTAGAGGTGCGGCCATCTTGGCAGTCAGCAGTCCAGCGCTCACACATGCCCTGATTGCACGAGCAACCGGATACAAAAAACAGGTTTTTGCAATCATTCTCCGTTCATCGGAGCAACGGGCAGGCCATGTTTCCTTGGGAGAGGGAGCGATTTGACGAAGTAAGTACGGCATAGCCGACATGATAGGCAGTAGATCCTGATGTATAACGATATTGGTCACATCTCATGTTTTTTACCCTGTCTCTATTCGACCAACAGTGTTTGACTACAAGCCCACCTCCCCTGCCGTGAAGCTCATGGGGCCTTATTAGGTGACCTAAATTGTATGCTAACCCTCTATTTTTGGCTTGAGAAATTACTACATCATTTTTTCTCTATCCCATTTATATACATTTGATACCTAGCGCCTACAGATTGAAGTACACAACACTGATCTCTGCCATATAAATACTCACCTAGTGTGTGATTTATGTTACGTTTTGTATTGTCTTGTATATTGCAACCAGAACAATAATAAGGGCAGCACAACACAAATGTGAGAATGACAGATATATTGTCGTGCATGAAGATAAATATATCACAAATGGACCTTTCACAAGTATGGAGAAGGGTGATTTTCCAGTATATTAGATTCAAATGTATACTATGTGCATTAACTATGTTCCTCTATATTCCAGATCATTTATAAGGATCATACCGAGTATGTATTTTTTTAACGTATGCATGTCGAATCAGATGCATAAACAGCCTTTGAGATTGATCAGGCTCAATACACTACTCATTTTTTATAATAGATTTAGAGTGCCGCAAGGGATCATCTTAGATGGTCCTGAAGAGAAGCTAAGGGATATAGCTTTTAAACATGCAGACCAGTGAGGAAATTGTCCATTATAGCATTTTTTCTCCACTATCCCCTTTTTTAATAATACCAGCTAGAGGAAGTATTAAAGTTTAGTTTTTACCCCATAGCCAGGTATTTTTTTAATTCACTTATTTCCGGACCCGTCCCCTCTCACATCATACACATACCATTCACTTCACTGGTAAGTGCTCCCGTGGTATTTTTGTAGGTTGTAGCACGCCCCGTCCTGCAGCGAGGCGGTAAGAACCCAATGATGAACCATGCCACCAAGGGACCTTTTGGTGGGGGGGGTTATTTTAAAAACACAAGCTGTTTTCCCATGCAAGAAACCAACATTCTCTCATGGGTTTAGTAATTTTCTAGCAAGGATAGTATGGTTCCTCTTTTTTGCATAAGAAGCGGACTCTGTGTTTTTTCTTTACTTACGGAGGAGGCTGAGTCCACGGCTGTTGATACCTCTTCACTCCCGCCATTATTTTTTTACACAATCATAAAGTCCACCACATAATTTTGAGGTGACTCAGAGGTTTCTTACCAACCTTCTCAAACATGGTGAATGGGTCACTGGACACTCAAAATATGTGGAATTCTCTGTAGGTTGATAAGAGGCATAGCAGGAGAAGATCACACTTCTCCCAATAAGTTCTTTAGCAGGGTCTTGTTAAACCTTTCCACCAACCCAATGGTTAGCAGTTAACATGCCATAGGCAAGTTGTAGGTCATACCAGCATGCTCTTATCTTCTCATGTAAGAGGCGATAAGGTTTACGCCCTAGTCAAAAAACACTGTGTTAGGAAACCTGTTTCAGTCAAGCCCCTCAGAGGTACCAAACCTCAGAATACATGGTAGGGGTCAAACAGACCAATAATGTCAATAGCTAAAATGGAACACAAACTGCTGGCAGAAGCACTAACAGTGCACTGGTTTGTTTTCCTGACTTACTACTCAATTGGGAAGCAGATTCTACAGAATCTCCCTGTCTCTTTGCATCTGTGGCCTGTAAAACAAATAATACAAACAATCTTAAGTTTTACTTATGCCTAAGTGGCAGTTCATGGGCCACTGAGAAGAAGAAATTACTGTGCACTAGAGGAACCACTAGTTCTTATTAAGTCGCGACTCAGGATTCCCTAGTTCACTCTAAAGCAGTCGATCCTCTAAGCCAACAAAATGCCATACAATTGCTCCCTTGCTGATCTGTTACAGGGATTCCTTCCACAGTCCCACTAGTGTAGGGCACTCTGTTTGTGTCAGGTGTAATTCATCCCGGGCAGGTCCCCCAGCACAAACAAACCCTACAGGCCTGGCAGTGACCCAGCCTGGACCCACTTCAGGTGTCTAATCCTCCTCTTCCTCTGGAGCAAGGGCAAAAGACATTACATTCTGTTTCTTCTCAAATTCTGCCCTGATCCGCTCACTACTTTCCTCTGGGCCTTGCAAATCTGGGATGGTTCCTGAGATTGACATGCAATCTGTGCTCTGATCAGCACACCTGATATGATATGGTTTAAGTCATGTGGACTCTGATCCTGGTCCTAAACCAGGACCAATTAAAGTATTACCCCAGAGAAACCCAGCACCTTGCTTCTCTCTCAGACCTCCATCTATGATGGTCTACTTGTCATTGATTTCTATCTCAGATTAGGTAATCGGGTTCTCCATGTCATCCCCATTGGCTACCAAGTCTGTGTCATTAGCATCAGAGAAAACATCCTCGGGTTTGAGATACTTACTTTCGACAATTTGGGGATACTGTCATGGGGTCATAATAGGCCTGGTAAGAAACGCCATCATTTACCTGTCCACATTTCTTAAGTTGCCTTCTCTTTCACACACAATGACATTTGACATACATTTGCACTTGGCAATACAGCATAACATTCTCTGAATTTTGGGTATATTATCACAACACCTTGAACATTTAGTACCCTGCGCAAATGATATATATACCATTGCCCGTAAGGCAACAATGCTATCCAACTAGGATAAACAACTGCGGTCTGACAGGGGTTGTGATATGGCAACCCGGGTGTTGTTATTATAAATAAACAACCACTTCCTTGTTTAGGCAGAGGAGCACTCAGCTGACACTGCGGGGTCACTACATGCCAGAATTTCAGCTCATCTGATTCCTGCGTACCAGCACAAGAGATGTCCAGCTCGATAATGAATGAAATGAAATGAAAAGGGGTTTTGTTGAGCGCGACTGCTGCCCTAAGGCGTCCAGGCGCTAAGAAGAAGGATAGTGCCTCATGCGGCCACGGCTTGGAGGAAAGTTCAGTTGGTGAAGAGGAAGGTTTTGAGCTGTTTGCGGAAGGATAACAGGTTGGAATTTGATCTTAGGTGTATAGGGAGGGAGTTCCACAACTTAGAAGCGTTGAACATAAAAGGTCTTCCTCCTGCTCTTGACCTTTTGATCCGGGGGACTACCGCCAAAAAAGCTTGAGTAGAGCGGAGCTGCCTGCTGGGGCCGTAAGGGGAAAGAAGGGAGTGGTTGATCTTGGGACCGGTTCTCCAAAAGGCTTGATGGGACATGCACAGGGCTTTACATTTTATTCTCTCCCTAACTGGGAGCCAGTGTAGGGTTCGCAGTCCGGATTCTATTGAAGCTCTACGTGGGATCTGAAGCAGCGTGCGTGCAGCACAGTTCTGGACTCGCTGGAGTTTTTGCAACACATATTCTGGTGCCCCCACGTACAAGGCATTGCTGAAGTCGAGTCGGGATTGTATTAGACCCTGTATCACGATCTGTTTTGCTTCAAAAGGAAGGACTGGGAGGATTTTTTTAAGCATCCTGATAAGGCTAAAGCAGGTTGCAGATGTTTTGGTTGCCTGGGTGTTGAGAGTTAGGGATTTGTTCAGCCAAACCCCTAGACCAAAACGGGCAGCCTGATGACACTTAGACACACGTAATGGGGAGTTAGTCCACCCTGGCAGGGATTGGCAGATCACCCACCCTAGGCAAAACTAGGTTAGGGAGCGCTAAGTAGGACTACACCTGTAGCCAGTACTTATATGCCTGCAAATAATCACTGTCTTAGTAGAATGGTGGGAATTTACATTCTTTTCACTGTTCTTGTGATGCTAATTAGCAAATCTATTTCATTCTACTAAAAATCGCAGCACATGTATTTTATGAAAGAATCACAGTGCTTTAATAAATACTGAAGAGCCTTGCTGAGAATTTCTTGTGTACATCTTTGGGTATGCATGAGAGTCCAAATGAAAAGGTTCTAGATCTTCCCATGGGGATTAGGGTTGTCATGTTCTAGGGATGCACACACATTTGTTGCCCTGTAAGGTTTGGGGTACAGATGATACACTGTGCTAGCACAAACACAGGCCAACATATCCTGAGGGTGTGCACGGAATCAGTTTGGTACAATTCTGACGTTTATGTTGTCCGACACAGTTTTACAGAGGGAGGTAGATAGATGTGCAACTCATTGCAATAGCTGTCACCCCACATATTGGCTCGAGCAAATTCTCAAATCATCACACCAGATTAGTCAGCGCACGTGCATTCCCTCTACTCGCTTGTGGGCTGAGACGAGCTTTTCCTGCTGGATGGTGTTGCAGATCGCATGGTGAAGCAGGCATAGTTTGCATGCCCGCACATTGCATCAACAGCTTGTCACTGTGGTGTCCTCAGTGGTGGCAACCCTTCAGAACAGAAATACCTGAACAAAAGCGGTATGGCTGGTCTTCTGCAGTGAAACGTTTTCAGCAGCTGATGCCCTTCCTGATGAGTGCAGATGTGAACCCTTGCAAGACTGCTTCAGCCTCTGGACCAATTTGTAAGCTGTAATTTGCCTTCGGCTGTTGCAGCCACCTAGGTAGATCAGGCTCCACTTCAGCTGCTCTTCTTCTCCGGCATCAGCTCACCAACTTGTGGGCCCACAGCAGTTGCCAGCTGAAACGATGGACTGTTAAGGTCTTTGTACATTACACCCCAGGGACCACACAGAGAGACCAGGAGACCTCATGACATGGGTGACTCCTGGCTGTTTTCTCTAGGTAGCCTGCTTACTATTGTTGTTTCTTGCACCGGGAACAGGCTGGGCTACGCCTTCTGTACAGTCTCTCCTTGTGCAGACCCAGGTAGCCTTCTAGGTACTAGACAGACCCACAGCTTCTACAGCTGAACATGTAGGCTTGAGGTAAAGTGCCCTCACATCCCTGAGACTGGCTGCCCTGGTCACACACCAATCTTTTGAGCAGTTTGTGGATCACTCCCTTATTTGATCATAAATATCATGGAACTGGAACAAAATGGGATGGATTAGATATCACTTTTATGGTTGTCACCAGCCACCTTGCTGTAGTTGCCAAAGACAGATAAAAGTGAAGGCCCGTCCTAGAAATGTCCTCGTTGAACAATAGAAATGGCATCCAGCTCTCACCCCTACCATCCACCAAAGGGCAGTCTTAAGGCGGAACTAATCAGAATCTCTTTGCCAACAAAGCCCTCATGGAATATCTAAATGCAGGGTCATCTCCATCCTCCTCAATTCACTTTTTGGGTCTTCAACCTTCAACCACAGGAATCAGGAGCTCCCAAACTGGATCCCACTGGCGAATTCTCAGACTCACACAACACATAGTCCTACACACACACACACATCCATGCAGAATGTCAACTCAAGGTTCTGGGTCTCACATATCAGCAGATCTTTACATGAGAGGGGTCTATAGACAGTGCTTCCACTGACAGACAGAAACAATTTTGGCCACACTATAAATTCAGAATGATCAGTAAGCTGCCACCACCTCTTTATGTTTTGTACAAGGGCAAGGATAGTAGTCCACTGCCTAACATGAGGTTATGCTTCATGCACCCCTACAGGTCACAGAACAAGTCCTGGGCCTCACATTGTCAGGGATAGGCCTACCTCTGCACGCACACACAGCCACACACACAACCACACACACAACCACACACACAACCACAACCACACACACAACCACACACACACAACCACACACACATGCACAGCCACACACACAACCACACCCACACCCACAACCACACATGCAACCACACGCACACACAACCACACACACACACAACCACACAAGCACAACCACACCCAACCATACACCCAACCACACACACACACACACAACCACAACCACACTCACACAAACACACACAACCACACACACAAAACCACACACACAAACACACACAACCACACACACAAAACCACACACACAAACCACACACACACACAACCACAAAACCACACACACACACAACCACACACACACAACCACAAAACCACACACACACACAACCACACACACACACAACCCCACACACACACACACACACACACAACCACCCATACAACCACACACACCAACACACATAACCACAACCAACCACACACACAACCACACATACAACGACACACACACACAACCACACCCACACAACCACACATAACCACACCCACAACCATACAACCACACTTACAACACAACCACATATACAACCCCACACACATCCTCCCACACACACAACCACACACACACAATCACACACACAACCCCAAGCACACACACAACCCCACACACACACAACTGCACACATACACCCAACCGCACACACACACACTACCACACACACACACAACCACACACAACCACACACAGAACCACATACACAACCACACATACAACACCACACACACACACACATACAACCACACACACACACACACACACACACACAACCACACACACACACACACAACCACACACACACACACACACACACAACCACAATCAATCAATCATATCATTTGTAAAGTGCACTAGTCACCTGTGAGGCTCTCAAGGTGCTGGGGTGGGGAATGCTGCTACTGCTCGAAAAGCCAGGTCTTGAAGTTTTCTGAAGGTCAGCAGGTCTTGGGTCTGCCGTAGGAGGATGGGGAGGGTGTTCCAGGTGTTGGTGGCGAGGTGAGAGAACAATCTGCCGCCGGAGGTCGCTCTTCGGAAGCGGGTGACTGTGGCGAGGGCGAGATCAGCGGAGCAGAGCTGGCGGGTTGGGGTGTAGAAGCTAAGTCTTCTGTTGAGGTACGTTGGTACGGTGTTGTGGAGTGCCTTGTGTGTGTGGGTGAGGAGCTTGAAGATTATCCTCTTGTTGACCGGGAGCCAGTGCAGGTCTCTCAGGCGGGGTGTGATGTGGCTGCGGCGAGGGATGTGGACGATCAGGCATGCAGAGGCGTCCTGGATGCGTTGGAGCCGTCTAAGGAGTTTGGCCAAGACTCCTACGTAGAGGGCGTTTCCGTAGTCCAACCTGCTGCTGACGAGGGCCTGGGTGACCATTCTTCTCGTTTCAGTGGGGATCCACTTGTAGATCCTGCCGAGCATGCGGAGGGTGTTGAAGCAGGAAGAGGAGACGACGTTGACCTGTTTAGTCATGGAAAGGGTGGGGTTGAGTATGACCCCTACGTTGCGTACATGGTCGGTGGGTGTTGGAGAGGTTCCCAGTGCGGTCGGCCACCAGGAGTCATCCCAGGCTGAAGGGGTGGATCCGAGGATGAGGTCATCCGTCTTGTCCGAGGTCAGCTTTAGTCGGCTGTTCCTCATTCATTCAGCGACGGCCTTCATTCCTTCGTGAAGGTTGGTATTGGCGGTGTGGGGGTCCTTGGTGAGGGAGAGGATCAGCTGGGTGTCATCGGGTAGGAAATGATGTTGAGGGCATGCCAACGGGCGACGTGGGCGAGCGATGCCATGTAGATGTTAAACAGAGTTAGGCTGAGAGATGAGCCCTGGGGTACGCCGCAGATGATCTCGGTGGCTTCGCAGCAGAAGGGGGGAAGGCGGACGCTCTGTGTTCTGATGGAGAGGAAGGAGGAGGTCCAGTCCAGTGCCTTCTTTTGGATCCCGGCGTTGTGGAGGCGTGTACATAGTGTGTGGTGGCAGACCGTGTCGAAGTCGGCTGACAGGTCCAGGAGGATGAGGGCCGCCGTTTCTCTGTTGCCCAGCCGGGACTTGATGTCATCGGTGGCGGCGATGTGGGCAGTCTTGGCGCTGTTGTTGCTGCGGAACCCGGACTGGGAAGGGTCCAGGATGTTGTTCTCCTCGAGGTACCGGGTCAGTTGACGGTCTTCTCGATGACCTTTGCCGGGAACGGGAGCAGGGAGATGGGCCGGAAGTTCTTGAGGTTCGCCTTGGGTGTCTTGAGTAAGACGAGGATCTCGGTATGCTTCCAGCTCTCCGGGAAGGTTGCTGTCTCGAAGGAGGTGTTGATGACTTTCCGGGGATAGGGTGCGATGGATGTGCTGGCTTTGTTGAAGATGTGGTGTGGGCCTGGGTCTGACGGAGATCCGGGGTGGATGGTGTTTATGATCTTGATGGTGTCGTTGTCGTTGATGTTGGTCCAGAAGAGCAGGCAGTTGGTGCGGATTGTGGTCGTGGGCCGGAGGTCTCAGTGGTTGTCTGGGCGGTCGTGGCGTTAAAGCTGTCGTGGATGTCTGCGATCTTGAGGTGGAAGAAGGTGGCCAGTAAGTCGCACAGGTTTTGCGAGGGTGGGACGTCGTTGGTGTTGGAGCTGGGGTTGGAGAGTTCCATCACGATGTTGAAGAGCTCTTTGCTGTTGTTCGCGTTGTTGTCTAAGGGGTCTTTGAAGGAGGCCCTTTTGGGGTATCTGATGAGGTGATGGTGTCTGCGGGTGGCGTACTTGTAGGCTGCGTGGCTGTCCGGTGTTTGTTCACAGAGCCAGATCTTCTTCAGCTTAAAAGGTTTGGCCTGGAGGCCCGGAGGTCTTCAGTGAACCAGCTGGCTTTCTTGTTGGTGTGACTGTTGGAAGGTTTTTTGATCGGGCGAGGGTGTTGGCTCAGTCGTTGATCCACTGTCTGACGTTGCGGGCGGCGGTGTCGGGGCCGGTGGGGTCGGCGGGTGGGCTCTGGGTGAGGGTGGTGGTTAGCTGGTCTTCGGTGACTTTGCTCCAGCAGCGGCGAGGCATCTGTTGGGTGCGGTGGTGCATGGTGGGTTTCTTGAAGGTGAAGTGGATGCAGCGATGGTCAGTCCAGTGGAGTTGGGTGGTGTGGTTGAAGGAGACGTGGAGGCTAGCGGAGAAGATGGGGTCAAGCATGTGACCGGCAGAGTGTGTGGGTCCGAGGTTGGCTAGGTTGTCGATCAGGGTGGTGGAGTTGGTGTTGTTGTTCTCGAGGTGGAAATTCAGGTCCCCAAGGAGGATGTAGTCCGTGGAGGCAAGGGCATGTGTGCTGACAAAGTCGGCGATGGAGTCGTTAAACTGTGGTCGGGGTCCGGGGGGTCTGTAGAGGAGGGTTCCTCTGAGGGTGGTGTTGGTGTCGGTGTGGATCTGGAAGTGCAGGTGTTCGGCGGTGCTGAGGGTGTCGTCAGTGTTTGTCGAGACTCTGAGAGTGTTCCTGTGGACGATGGCGATTCCTCCTCCTGCTCCGTTGGTGCAGTCCCTGCAGGTGATCTTGTAGCCTTCCCGGACAGCTATGGCTATGTTGGGTGCCGAGGCGGAGTTCAGCCAGGTCTCCGTCAGGAAGGCGATGTCTGGGGCGGTTGAGTCGAGTAGGTCCCAGAGTACAACGGATTGTTTGAAGGCGGAGCGGGTGTTGAGAAGGATGCATCTGAGGTGGTTGGGTTCTTTCCTGGTCGGCAGCATGGTGGGGTGGAAGCTTGTGAAGCTGCAGTTCCTACAGGTGAAAGCTCCGTGGGTGCACTTAGGGGCGGCCAGGAAGCAGGTGTGTGATCATCCGGTGTAGAGTGCGTGGAGGGTTCTGGCATCGTAGCGGTGTCGGGTGTTGTGGCGTTCGTGGGGTCCAGGGGTCCTGGCGCTGGGCGCCGTCCAGACGCCGACGGGCTTGCCTTAGGCGCACCTTCGGCGTGGCTGCTGCGCGGCCTCCATATGAGGGGATGTGGAAGGGAGGAGCAGCTGGGAGGCGGGAGCGGGGAGGTGTATGGGATTGCAGGGGGGCAGGGGGGCAGGGACACAGTGGCGGGAAGAACGGGCGGGCCGCGGAAGAACTGGGCACGGGAAGGAAAAACAAGTTTAGGCAACAAAACAAGTACAGGCACAGAGTCATAAAAACAAGTCTGAGCAGGAAAGCAAGTACAGGCACAGGGGAATAAAACAAGTCTGGGCAAGAAAGCAAGTACAGGCACAGGGGAATAAAAATAAGTCTGGGCAAGCAAGCAAGATAGGCACAGGGGAATAAAAACAAGTCTGGGCAAGAAAGCAATCACATACACAAACACACCCACAACCACACACATAACCACCCACACACACAACCCCACACACACAACCACAACCACACACACAACCACACACACACAACACAACCACGCACACAACCATACACACACAACCACACACACACCACAATCACACACACAACCACACACAACCACACACAACCACGACAACCACACACCCAACCCCACACACAACCACACACCCAACCCCACACACAACCACACTCACACACAACCACACACACACAACCACACTCACACACACACAACCACAACCACACACAGGGCCTGATTCACAGAACTAACTTAAGACAAAATCCTAAACTTACTACTTTTGGTATTCACACACACAACCCGACACACAACCACACTCTCAAACAACCACACACACACAACCACAACCACACATACAACCACACACACACAAATACAACCACATACACAACCACACACAACCACACACACACAACCAAAACCACTCACAACCACAACCCCACACACAACCACACTCAAATACAACCACACACAACCACACACAACCACATACAACCACACACACAAACACACCAACACACACAACCACACACACAACTACACAAACAACCACACATATAACACCACACACACAACCACACACACAACCCCACACACACAACCACACACACACACACCACATACACAACCACAAATACAACCACACACATGCACAGCCACACACACAACCACCCAACCACAACCACACACACAACACACACACAACCATAACCACACACACAACCACACATACAACCACACACACACATAACCACACACCCAACCACCCTCACAACCACAAACCACACACACACAACCATAACCACACACACACACTCACACAACCACAACCATACCCAACCACACCACACACAACCACATCACACACACAACCATACCCAACCACACCACATACAACCACAACACACACACAACAACCACAACCATACACACACACAACCACACACACAACCACCCAACCACAACCACACACAAACACAACACACACACAACCATAACCACACACACAACCACACATACAACCACACACACACACATCCACACCCACAACCACACCCACACAACCACAACCACACACAACCACAAACACAACGCACACACCACAACCACTCACAACCACACACACATAACCACACACACACATAACCACACAGACACACGCAAACACACATAACCACAAACACCACAAACACACAACCACACACACAATCACAACCACACACACACAACCACATATGCACAACCACACACACAACCAAACCCAATCACACATAACCATACACACGAACACAACATACACACAACCAAAACCACACACACCACTGCACACACAACCACACACACACATGCACAACACACACACACAACCACACACAAAACCAGAACCTCACACAACCACTCACACAACCTCACACAACCACTCACACAACCACACACACACAGCCACACACACAACTACACTCACACACCCACACACACAACCCACCCCCAACCACACACACCACCACACACACACAACCACACACACAACTGCACACAACCAACCACACACAAAACTACACATACACACAACCACCCATACAACCACACAAACAAATAACCACACACAACCACACACACACAACCACAACCACACATACAACCATACACAAAAACACAACCACACACACAACCACACACACACAACCAAAACCACACACAACCACAACCCCAAACACAACCCCACACACAACCACACACACACAACCGCACACACCACCACACATACAAACACACCAATACACACAACCACACCCACATCCACACACACAACCACACATATAACCCCACACACACAACCACACACACACACACAACCACAACCACACACACAACCCCACACACACCACATACACAACCACAAATACAACCACACACATGCACAACCACACACACAACCACCCAACCACAACCACACACACAACATACAACCACAACCACACATACAACCACACACACACACATAACCACACACACACCCAACCACACTTACAACCACACACACAACCACAAACCACACACACACAACCATAACCACACTCACACAACCACACACACAACCATACCCAACCACACCACACACAACCACAGCACACACAACCATACCCAACCACACCACACACAACCACAACACACACACAACAACCACAACCACACACAACCACACACACAACCACCCAACCACAACCACAACCATAACCACACACACACATAATTACACACACAACCACACACACAACCACACACGACCACAACCACACACAACCACACAAAACCACAACCACACACAAACACAACACACACATGACAACCACAACCACACAACCACACACAGCCACACACACACACACACATAACCACACACACACACACATAACCACACAGACAAGCAAACACACATAACCACAATCACCACACACACACAACCACACACACAACCACACACACACAACCACACACACACAACTACACTCACAGACCCACACACACAACCAACCCCCACCCCCAACCACACACACACACACAACCACACACACAACTGCACACAACCAGCCACACACAAAACTACACACACACACAACCACCCATACAACCACACAAACAAATAACCACACACAACCACATACACACAACCACACACACAACCACGTACACACAACCACTTACACAACCACAACCACACATAAATGTAAATGTAAATGTAGACGTATTTGTAAAGCGCACTGATACCCCGGCAAGCAGTGTGTCCTGGCGCTGTACTCATACCGCTAGGGAACCCGTCCTGGCTTTTCCCCGTGAAATGTCCACTCCTGGGCATCCCCGGGGTGCAACCAGGCATCCCCAGCGCTGTAGGGGGCCGTTGTGGAGGCTAAGCAAGCTATTGCCCAGAGTTGCAGCGTGGGACCCATGATTAGAATAGGCACTGAGGCGAGAATATCCAGTCAGCGGAATTTATGAGCCAGAGACCCGCCGAGGCGGGAATCGAACCCTGGTCCCTGGCCAGAACTCTGCATCAGGTCTGCCGCTCTAACCATTGAGCCACACTCCTCCACATACAACCACTCACACACAACCACACACAACCACACACACAACCACACCCACACACAACCACACACACAACCACTTACACAACTACACACAACCACAACCACACATACACATAACCACAACCACACACACAACCAAACACAACCACACACACACATAACCACACACACACCACCACACACACAACCACAGCCACCCATACAACCACACAAACACATAACCACACACAATCACATACACACAACCACACACACAACCACTTACACAACTACACACAACCACACATGCACACAACCACACACACAAACAACCACTCACACACAACCACACACACACACCACAACCACACACACAACTACAACCACACACAACCACAACCACACACAACCACACACACAAACACAACCACACACACAACCACACACGCACACACAACCAACCACCCAACCACACACACAGCCACACACACAACCACACCCACACACACCCACAATCACACACACACAAACACACACACAACCACACACAAGCACAACCACACACACAACCACAGAGACACACAACCACAACCACACACACAACCACCACACAACCACAACCACACACACACAACCACACATACAGTTGAGGGCTTTAAATATACTGACTTTGTGCAATAGAAGTTACCAACAATGTAATATATTAGAGAGAAGCAGTAGCTTCTCTCTATGTTCTGTCTCTCTCTTTCTGTCTGCCTCTATGCTCGATTGCCTTTCTTCTCTCTGCTCCTTGCATCTCTCCCATTCTTTTTCTCACTCTGTACCTTTCCTTTGCCTCCCTTCTTCTGGGGTCCCTCTTTGTACATCGTTCTGTATCGCTTTCTACCCTTCTTTCAATTATATCGCTCCCTGTTGACCTGTTTATTCAGCCTTCCCGGTGCCTGTCTATAGTGTCTACCCAGGTTCACCCATTAATGCCCCCCTCCCGAACCTGTGAATCTCACCCTCTGCTACTTCTCTTACTCACACAGCTGTTCCTCCTCCCTACCTAGATGTTTGACTTATTTTTTCATTTTCCCTACTCGAAGGTGATCTTATCCCTGCTGTTTCTCTTACTCATCCCAATGTGTCATTTACTTTCTTATTTCCTATGCTCTTTAAACGGGATCTTTCACCCATCGGTTTCTCGTGCTCTCTCGTTCGCCCCATGTTTCTCTTAGCTCTTCTGCAGCCAGATGGTTTGCTTATTCTCTCATTTTCTTTACTCAAATGTGATTGTAGTCCTACCCCTGTTGTTTTTGTTATTATCCTTTAATACTTTGCCCCCTCTCGCTGCCCCCTCTACCAGCATCTTTCTAGTGCCTATTTCTGCCTTTTTGTTATTTTCGTCTCTGTCTCAGTTGGCATTGCTAATAATAATGCAACACTGGCACCTGACTGCCTCAAACTAACTACACAACATAAAACAGACCACAGTTCTTCAAATCAGCCACAATACCTGAAACTGATCACAGTACGTGAAACAAACTGCAGTACGATATCTGAATTTGACCACAACCCTTGAAACAAGCATATGTGGTACTGAGTGGTATTATGTTGAGTGTAGTTATGTCGTATTGAGTAGAGTGTAAATATCTGTTGTAAATATTTGTTGTGTAATTATGTGGTATTAAGCGTTATGTTGTGGAGAGTATTTATGTTGCATTGATTAGTGTGTAAATATGTGGATTGTAATTGTATGGTACTTAGTGGTATGAGGGGTGTATATATGTTGCATTGAGTAGAGTACATAACTACACTCAACATAATACCACTCAATACTACATAATTACACATCACATAACTACACTGTATTCAATGCAACATAAATACACTCCACATACCACTCAGTACTACATAATTGCACGTCACATAATTACTCTCTACTCAATGCAACATAAATACACTCCACACAATACCGCTTTGTGCCACATAATAACACAGCACATAATTACACTGTACTCAATGCAACATAAATACACACCTTTCACTCAAGTTCGTGATATATAAAATAAAACAATTGCAATGCAATAGGTCTCACATTACTGAATCTTTGAGCTGCTAGTCTTGCATTATTATTAGCAATGCCAACAGCTTAAACTTTTATAATGCGAGATCTATTGCATTGCAAAGGCTTGGTAATGTTAGTTGTAAACTTTTTAACAAATTTTGACAACAATGTTAAAAATAAGGATCTGATAGAGTTTACATGCTTATGTGTTTTTTTACTCACACAAATGGGGAGGTAATGGGCTTTCCAAAGCATGGTTTATTTTGAAGTTTGCTTCACAGGTTTGTTGGTATTTCCAAACTCCGTTCCGACGTATTCCTAGCTGAAAATTGCCCTAAGACAGACTCTATCCAAGGGCTGAAGTAATTCCCACACTGAACATCTTTTTACCATTATTTCCTATTGCCTGGCAGAGGAGTAAACCTCTGCCCATAACTTAACGTATATTTTCATGAACCGAGCCCAATGCATTTATGTGCAGACACTAGTTTAAACCTTTCAAGCAGGCACATCACTGCTATCTTAGGTATTAAGAGACACGCTTCTGTAGTAACTCCCAGCTACTTTTAATTATTATCAAGTTTACTGAGAAATAGTTAAACATTTTAGCTTGGTAGTAATGAGGTGACGTTCAAGCCTTTCTTAAAGTGCTCAAATTCTATGAGTGCGAATTTGTGAATAGCTACGTTCTGCATCTTCAATGGCCCCACCAGTGTTCTTGCTGTGTACCTCACCCTGTGGAACATTAAAGAAGATGCAAGAGTTGGTTAAGGGAAACAGTTAAGTGTATTCTCCTCAACAATATAGAACAAAAACAAATATGCAACATTGTACTTCACACACAGGCTGGTCAATTCAAGCTTCTACATATAATGAAGGAAGTCGGGTCACAAGGGAGGCACTATTATGTGACGAAGAGCAGTACTAGCACAATGTACAATAAATAACGCCTAATAACTAACCACCAGGATGTGTCCTTAAAGTGTTTTACCACTTGTTTTGTTCCAATATGACAGGTTTCTCATTGTCCTATAAATTTACGATCTCCAAAAGGTACATTTTCGCTCAGTTGCACTGGATTGCTTGCATGCTCGCCAACAGTTTCCGGCGAGCGCTTCTCTTCACTCAACGCTCGTGGTTGTGAATTTGAAAAACTGTTTTTCAGACTGTAGCCTGGGCCAAAGAGCTCTTCCATGAGACTCTTCTTTCGGTCCCTCAATGTTGTCTCTACCCCTCTACCATCTTTTCCTTCTGGGCCCTTCTGCATTTGAGTTAGAGATTTCAGTGTTCTACCGAAGGATGGCTCGTATCTCACAGAGGAGTTCTCCAGCTCCAAATTCAAGTCTTCGCCTTGGTTCTTTGTTGGATTTTTGTTGGTAGTACTGCTTATTGGGCCAGTTGCTGGGAATCCCTGGTGCAGGTTTTCAGTGGCTTCAGTGAATTTATACTGCCTTCTTAAGCGAGCGGGAATAGTCTTTCGTTGCGATCGTGTGTCTGCTTCCTCCCCCTCAGTCTGCCTGTTCATATTAGCAGGATCCATGGGCTCCCGACTATTCGCTTCTTGCACTGCTTCCTCGTTTTCTGCTTCATTAACCAATCTTGCAAGTTCTCTCCTCAACCTTTCAGCCTCTCGCTCTTGCTCTTCTTTTCTTTTTCTTTCCATAAACTCCAATTGTTCCTGCATCAATCGTGCCTCTTCTTTTAAACGATCTACAAAAAAAGTGTACTTATTAGCCATACACAAAAGGTATGTCATTTATATTCTAGTGTTTACATGTACTGCATCATCTTTCCCAGGTTCATATTACAGTTCTAAAATGTACTTCAGTGGTGTGAAGCACAGAAAACACCAGGGAGCACTCTCAAGGGAGTAGCCAGAAACTTAAAATGTCCTCCACTTTGAACCAAGGCACTCATGGCATAATGCAAACGAAGCAAATGGTACTGATTCCCCTTGACTTTCTATCCAAGCATCTGACCTGCTGATATCCACCGTTTAACTTTTCTACTCTGTCATCCATTCATTCTTTCACCCATTCATTCAATCGTTCACCATTCCAGAATACATGGGATGATACATCTGGCCACCTATTCACACATCCATCATCTATGTATGCATCCATCTAAACATCAGTCTACATCTATCCTTTGACTTAGCCATCCATCAAGAAATCCTTCTAACCATCAATTGATCATTTTGCCCATCCACCTTTTCACGCTCACATTTCCATTTACTGTGCCACATATAAAAAATGTAAGTGTCCATTCACCCATCTATCGATCCGTTCACCTTCCACTCATTCATTTAACTTTGCCTTTGATTACTATTCCTATCTTAGGTTGAACCCTTCCATCCAAACTTTCTTTCTTAGCTTTTCTATCTTCTTTGCTTTCCACTTGCTCTCCTTTTTAGGTCTCGCGACCTATCGATGTGCGCAAGCGCATCGAGCGGAGCGAGAATTCATGTGGCGAAAACAGCTTCAAACCAAAGGGCTTTCAGCCCCGCGGTTTTCATGCAGTGCCCGTGAACCACGTGATAACATGCACGCGCATTCAGGGCCAGCCAGCCCAGCACATCAAAGGGCTTCTCCTCCCCTAATTATTCATGGCCGGCCGTACTTTCAGTTTCCCCGGAACGGCTAATTAGGGGAGGAGAAGCCCTTTGATGTGCTTCACACCAATGCGCCTCAGTCATTCCTCTTCTTTGTATTTGCTTCCAGACTCCGATCTGCTCATGTGCACAAGACGCTTTACACATTACACTCATCTGCCTGAAGTGGGAGTTTTAAACAAGCAAAGCTGGTCCTTCTGTACTTGCAGTTTCACTTCTAATGTGTGTTGTTATTTATCATGATTTTTAGCTGAGGTGTATCACGCTTGTTCATGAGTTTGATCTTTTCATACTGTGAAATGTTTTCTAAGTTGTTTGATTGTCTTACCACTGGAGGTCTCCCTGAGCTACATTTAGCCTCTGACACATGCAACGCCACTCAACCACGCAACGCCACTCAACCACGCAACGCCACTCAACCACGCAATGCCACTCAACCACGCAACGCCACTCAACCACGCAACGCCACTCAACCACGCAACGCCACGCAACTACGCAACGCCACTCAACTACGCAACGCCACGCAACTACGCAACGCCACTCAACTACGCAACGCCACTCAACTACGCAACGCCACTCAACTACGCAACGCCGCGCAACTACGCAATGCCGCGCAACTACGCAATGCCGCGCAACTACGCAACGCCACGCAACTACGCAACGCTACGCAACTACGCAACGCCACGCAACTACGCAACGCCACGCAACTACGCAACGCCACGCAACTACGCAACGCCACGCAACTACGCAACGCCACTCAACTACGCAACGCCACTCAACTACGCAACGCCACTCAACTACGCAACGCCACTCAACTACGCAACGCCGCGCAACTACACAACGCCGCAATGCCACGCAACAACGCAATGCCACTCAACTACGCAACGCCACTCAACTACGCAACGCCACTCAACTACGCAACGCCACTCAACTACGCAACGCCACTCAACTACGCAACGCCACGCAACTACGCAACGCCACGCAACTACGCAACGCCACGCAACTACGCCACGCAACTACGCAACGCCACGCAACTACGCAACGCCACGCAACTACACGCAACGCCGCTCAACTACGCAACGCCGCGCAACTACGCAACGCCATGCAACTACGCAACGCCACGCAACAACGCAACGCCACGCAACCCACTCAACTACGCAACGCCACTCAACTACGCATCGCCAATCAACTACGCAACGCCACTCAACTACGCAACGCCGCAACGCCACGCAACTACGCAACGCCACGCAACTACGCAACGCCACGCAACTACGCAACGCCACTCAACTACGCAACGCCACTCAACTACGCAACGCCACTCAACTACGCAACGCCGCGCAACTACACAACGCCGCAGTGCCACGCAACAACGCAACGCCACTCAACTACGCAACGCCACTCAACTACGCAACGCCACTCAACTACGCAACGCCACTCAACTACGCAACGCCACGCAACTACGCAACGCCACGCAACTACGCAACGCCACGCAACTACGCAACGCCACGCAACTACGCCACGCAACTACGCAACACCACGCAACTACGCAACGCCACGCAACTACACGCAACGCCGCTCAACTACGCAACGCCGCGCAACTACGCAACGCCATGCAACAACGCAACGCCACGCAACCCACTCAACTACGCAACGCCACTCAACTACGCAACGCCACTCAACTACGCAACGCCACTCAACTACGCAACGCCACTCAACTACGCAACGCCGCGCAACTACGCAACGCCGCGCAACTACGCAACGCCACGCAACTACGCAACGCCACTCACACCTGCAACGCCACGCAACTACGCAACGCCACGCAACAACGCAACGCCACGCAACAACGCAACGCCACGCAACTACGCAACGCCACTCAACTACGCAACGCCACTCAACTACGCAACGCCACTCAACTACGCAACGCCACTCAACTACGCAACGCCACTCTACGCAACGCCACTCAACTACGCAACGCCACTCAACTACGCAACGCCACTCAACTACGCAACGCCACTCAACTACGCAACGCCACTCCACTACGCAACGCCACTCACACATGCATCGCCACTCCACTACGCAACGCCACTCACACATGCAACGCCACTCACACATGCAACGCCACTCACACATGCAACGCCACTCACACATGCAACGCCACTCACACATGCAACGCCACTCACACATGCAACGCCACTCACACATGCAACGCCACTCAACCACGCAACGCCACTCAACCACGCAACGCCACTCACACATGCAACGCCACTCAACTACGCAACGCCACTCAACTACGCACACATGCAACGCCACTCACACATGCAACGCCACTCACACATGCAACGCCACTCACACATGCAACGCCACTCACACATGCAACGCCACTCACACATGCAACGCCACTCACACATGCAACGCCACTCACACACGCAACGCCACTCACACACGCAACGCCACTCACACACGCAACGCCACTCACACACGCAACGCCACTCACACACGCAACGCCACTCACACACGCAACGCCACTCACACACACAACGCCACTCACACACACAACGCCACTCACACACGAAAAACCACTCACGTTGCCAATAGGTCTCGCAGTACGACAGTTGGAGCCATTACAATTGCAAATAACAATGCCTTTCACTTTGGTTATCATTTTAAATACATAAAGGGCTTTGTCATTTACAAAACCAATAGCTCCAACTTTCCTACTGCGAGACCTATTGGCAACGCCAGTGCTTGTTTATCTTCTGTCCTTTTCCCCTATTTTCTTAAATGTATCTTTTTTATCCCCTTCACAGATGCTGCTCATGCCTTACAGAGTGAGGGGGCATATTTACGAGTCCCGTTGTGTCCCTCCGCACCACGTAATGTGGTGCAAGAGTGACGCAACTTAAAAATGAGATTTATTAGGCCAAGCAAGGCCACCTTGTGTGGCCCTGAGCGGCTTAATAAATCTTGAGTAAAGTAACTCAGCGCAAAATGCTGCAATGCCATACTCTGTGTCAGGGAGGAGTTCCATTGGAGTTGTGTGGATCTTGCCACGCAACATCCATGGATTTTGATGCATTCCCAGATTTACCAGAGGTGGAAACCTGGGAAAGCGCCAAAAACCTATGCCTCCTCAGGGAAATCTTTATTTCTCCTCATTACTTCCTCTTGCTTTGTGTGCTGCATAGAAAGAGGAAAATGCCTCAGGGGACTTATTTGTACAGGAAGGTGCCCCTTCCTGCATGTAAACAATCCACCTTACAACGCAGGCACCCTTGTACCATGGTGCAAGGGTGCATGCGTTGGTGATAAACAGCCAAAACTGCACCAGGGCAGAGGTAAAGACAGGACAAGGACAAGACAGCCCTCTCCCTGGCATACAGTGCAGCGCTTCAAGGTGACTTGCTGTGCTGCACTGCCTGACAATCTCATGAATCTGGCACTTAATGTTGAGCTTTTGTCTGCAGGGTTGAAGACAAAAGAGGCCCATAAACAAACTCACCCCGCTTCAGCTGCTAAATCAAGGGTTTCACAGTGTATCTGAGCACTTTGCTAAGAGCTGGGAGCGATATACAAGTAAAATGCATCAAATTTGAAATTGTCCTCTGCACAAGAGTAAGTGGATGGTAAATGTGGGATCTGCAAGCTCTACTATACGCAGGTGCTGTTTCAAGGAATCAAATGCAGTATCTAAGGCCCTCTATAATATATGGCCTCCTGTGATATAAACTATATATTGGAACCTGGAGCTGATTGAGAAGACTAGAGCCTATGGTTGTTCATGTCTAAAATGCAGAGTTGGTGCAGGCCATTGTTGGGCAAGGAAACTCATGCAGTAGAATCGTCTTCTGAGACCCGGCACTCTAATTTGTCCTACGTTATGGCCTTTACACGTTCTCATCTGTCCCCTGCACTTTAACCCGTTCATCTATACCTTTACTTCTTTCCTTTCCCCTTTAACTCTTAATACATCGCCTCGTGAACTTGTTCCCTTTTCTTTTTCCACATCACTCCTTCACTTCTACACTCGCTTCTGAAACTTGCCCCAACACTTCTTTACTTTGGCTATAAATTAGTCTATACAGTGCTTTTAACCCATAACTCTTTCAATACATCTTCTCTGCAAAACTCTTCTGCACATTTCCGTTCTGTTATGCACCTTTCACGTCTGTTTGCACCACTCGCGTCTTCTCCCAGCGCTCCAATCTTTCTAGCACGTCTCCTATCCACCTCATTGTTTTCAGTCTCTCCATGTCTCTTCCCTGCATCTTTCCACTTGCTGTGTCCCTCTATTCTACCCGCACTACTTCCCTTTCCACTGCACCTCTAGTGTATTTCTCGCCTCTATCCCATGCACACGTCATCTGATATATTGTGTATCCCACCTCTCTCATAGGAGCCTAGACATGAAAAGTAGACATAATTATTAAAAGACATCAAAGAACTGCCAACTGACTGTCCCACAGTCCTGAAAAGTTTCACTCATTCATGTGTTATTGTTACCACATTACTGCACTGAAGTAATTAGTCATGGTTTTAAGAGCTCCATCAACTGATCTCTCAAATCACGTACCTCGCATGGTCAGTGCAGAATTGGGGTCAGGGGGAGGTCAGGTGGTTTTTAGGGTAACACAGTCTTCACCTCCTGTTCTCTGTCGATTGGACTGCAGTCATGATTGATGTACTTGCTGTGAGTGAGTGAAGTCTCACCCACACTTACTTATAGTAGGGTGACTAGACAGTCCCTATTTCCCCGGACAGTGTTGGTTTTTCAGTCACTCGGGGGGTCCCGACGCTTTTATGTAATATAAATACGTGTCCTGGATTTAAAAGATGGTCAGCGAAGCACGTACAAGATAATGAGGTCCGCATGTTTTTACCCGCCTTCTTTTTACCAGGGACATAAGTTCTAGGATAGAAAGAGTCACCTGCTGTGCTGCCTCATTCACGCAGCACAGCAGGTCTTAAAGGGTGATGATGTATCAACATAAACTGCAGCCTGCCCCTGGGGCTCCTCCATAGACGTAATTTAGGGTCGCTGTTGCGAGCCCTGTCTTGCTCTTTGCTACCACTAGCACTGCCTTTGCGACAGCTGGCCTCAGAGTTTGCAAATTCAGTGCCAGAAACGTAGGGGCAGCTGGGGCTCCACTCTCCATTTTCTGTCAATGTTTTATGACCCTAATAGTGAATAAATAAAATATATTATTCACTAATAGTGTAATAAAAATGGAGTACAATAAGCTGGAATATGCCCTTCCTTGGCAGTAGAGGTAAGTAAAAAAATATTATAAATATATGATGTGTGCAAGCTTGCAGTTGAGTGTGTGAGAGAGTGTATATGTGTGAATTTGTGCGTATGTCTAAGTATGTGTGAGTGAGTGAAAGTGCAGGTCAAAGGGCATTTGATGTCACTTCCTCTACCCCTGCCATTTCGGTGAACTGATGTCCATCCACTCATCACAGAATTGTAAAGTTGTAAATGGCAGTACACAAACTGAAGCTTATCCAGTTCCGTTTTTATGAATTTCCTTTCTGGTACTTGTAGGCTTGTTCTACTATTAAAAATACAGGATTAGAAGCCCCAAAATATACAGAAAATCTGACTAAATTTTAGATATTCTTATGTTTTTGACACAGAACGTGTTACACAACCTTTCAATTAATTATTTTGCTTCAATATATGTAGCCTTTTTGATTTATTTGTAGAGTATGCCCGTGTAGTCTTATATCTCATATGTTGTCATTGTGATACTTTGTCCACGGCAGGTGCCAAAATGTAGTAAAGTCAAAATACTTTATTTCCAAGAAATACATTCTTTCTAAAAATAATACGCATGTTTCCCAATTCATAAAAGTAGACAATTTTAAATAGCCTAAAACAACAATGCATGATTGAGCCTTCATTGGCTCCTGGTGGTCCAGCGCAGCCTTTTTAAAGTGGGCTGTTTGATTCACCAGGCCCTCTCTCATCAAGGCCCAGCTTTTATTGCCTCCCCCCTCCACCGATATACCCCCTCCCGTGTTCTCCGATCCTGAGGTTCTAACCTGTTGTCTACTAGCTCCTTCAAGCGTAAGAAATTTAGGGGATTGAGATTCGTCTCGCAAGCCCCACGTTTCTGGAATGCTCTCCCCCTTGATCTCCGTCTCACCCGCTCCTATCCTTCATTTAGGAGGGCTCTGAAGACATGGCTATTCTCTCAAGCATACAATTAACTATTCTTCCTCGCTGCCCTGTCTTTGCTCGTCCTTGAAAGCGCCAGGAAACCGCCGGTGTACGTGCGCTGTATACATTTCTTTATCATATCATATCATGATTGCATCATTCAACCACACATACTTAGAAATTATCCAATTACAAGTGTATAAACATTAACATTTTAATTGAGAGTTTAAAAAAGGGATAACTGAGCTCTTAAATTTAGGATACTGCAAATCCTCCCTCCAACTAATTTCTAAAGCACTTGACCCAAGTATGCTCTTTATCTGGCTAATTCGAACTACTATCTCTGAGACCTCCATACGCTTAGCATCATTGCCACGGGGTTCCTTTTACCAGAGTAAGTTGACATTATCTCTGATAGGATTTGCACCAACAGTTTACCACCAGAGACCCCACCTTTAAGAGAAAATAGAAATGCAGGGCTCTGGCATCTGCCAGCACACTCCAGGCGATGGTTCTCAGCTCCCTCCTTACAGCTTGAATCATAGCATTTTTAGGGAGATCAAGAAGCAATTTTAGGTAATTACCTTCTAAACCTTCCCATGAAACCCACCTATCCCAAGCCATCACTTAGCTTACCCTGTACAACTTTACTTAGTGGCTCAAGAGTATGGCTCCCAAACTTCCACTCAAACCTTTTCACCCCATTCACCACTGTAGCTAGAACAAGTCTCTGGGAAGCCATTTGTTTGTCCCACCTCAGATGATCTGAAAAGGTTAAACCCAAATGCTTATACTCTCTAACCTGCTCTAATCGTAGGTTACCTAGGAACCACGCACATTTCCTTTTCATTCAAGCAAAAAACATTGTTTTTGTTTTGTCAACATTTATTTATTTGTTTTCAAGACAATAAGCATTTAGGGCATTTAGTTTCCATTGCAGCCCTATAGGCGTAGGATCCATTACCATCAGATCGTCTGCATACATGAGACAACTAATGTGCCTAACTCCAACCTTTGGAGAATAACAATGTGTATCGCTTAATGTCTAGGGGAGGTCTGCACTGAACAGACTAGACAACAGGGGTGCTAAAATGCACACCTGCCGCAAGCCTTACTCAACCGGCATTTTCCTTGTAAGGCTTCCGAGCCCATCAAGGTCAATCTGGACCCACTTACCAATAGCGAGCTCCATCACTAGGCCCAACATGGCTCCAGTTATCTTCAACTGCAGTAGTGTAGGCCAAAGAATCTCTATGTCCACCCTGTCGAAAGCCACATGGAAGTCAACGAAGCAGCAGCAATGGCCCCCTACCGACTACATTGACATCCTTGCAACTCTCCGCAGCGTGAAGAACAAGTCACTTACCTTCGGTAACGCATTATCTGGTAGAGTCTATTTAACAGGTATCTAGAGAGAGGGTACCCCACTATCTCCAGGGAACAGGGTACAGAGACAATAAGTCAAACGGAAATCCCTGGGGAGCACTCGTTATACTTTTGTACCACTGTGGATACACATCCAGACTTAAACAGGGAAAACTAGTATGCTATACTACAGGGAATACATATTAATTTCCACAACCAAATTGAATCGTTCACAGTCTAATTTTATTTAAAACCATATACATAAGAACATAAGCGCTTGGACATCACAATTAAAATTTCAAAGAAATATTCTTTGAAAAGAAAAAGTAAAACAGTTAATCACAATATTTCATCACAATTGACAACTCAAAATTTAGGATTAGAAGCAAAGGAAAACACATATATGACATCTCAACAAATCATGCGCGAAAGCAATAAACAAGGACCTATTAGTAAACAAACCCCTAGTTTAACTGTGGCTTCTTGATCTCTTTGCCACTATTTATCTCTGGATCCAAAGGCCTGTAGTTTTTTTGTCAATATAAACAACAGTAACAGTAGTACATGTACATCAGTTGTTTACTGGGCCCTGGTTCGGATTCTCTGTATGTACAAAAGTGCGTCGACGCGTTTCGGTGCAGAACAAGTGATACTGTGGCACCTTCTTCAGGACTTCTTTGATTGGGGTTTCTCACTTCAATGAGTGGTGACTTGCACCCTCTCCCTTCTGTGTGAGGGAGAAAATCCAAGCTAGTGCATCTGTGGTGTTCAGTACATTTCTTCAGTGTTACACATCATAGTCCTCTCTTTTTCAAGAAGAGCTCCTTGTATTGGGTTGTCTTTTCCTGTTATTCCAATCTTTTAAGTTGCTTGGCTGAATATCTTAAAATTTTATAAAACTCTCCTCGAACGGGTATAGGATTGGGGATCTCCTTCAAGGAACTGGATATGTTCTCGTATTTGCCGGAGCCGCGTCTTTGCCTCGTTCCAACACAGTGTTGGAACGAGGCAAAGACGCGGCTCCGGCAAATACGAGAACATATCCAGTTCCTTGAAGGAGATCCCCAATCCTATGCCCGTTCGAGGAGAGTTTTATAAAATTTTAAGATATTCAGCCAAGCAACTTAAAAGATTGGAATAACAGGAAAAGACAACCCAATACAAGGAGCTCTTCTTGAAAAAGAGAGGACTATGATGTGTAACACTGAAGAAATGTACTGAACACCACAGATGCACTAGCTTGGATTTTCTCCCTCACACAGAAGGGAGAGGGTGCAAGTCACCACTCATTGAAGTGAGAAACCCCAATCAAAGAAGTCCTGAAGAAGGTGCCACAGTATCACTTGTTCTGCACCGAAACGCGTCGACGCACTTTTGTACATACAGAGAATCCGAACCAGGGCCCAGTAAACAACTGATGTACATGTACTACTGTTACTGTTGTTTATATTGACAAAAAAACTACAGGCCTTTGGATCCAGAGATAAATAGTGGCAAAGAGATCAAGAAGCCACAGTTAAACTAGGGGTTTGTTTACTAATAGGTCCTTGTTTATTGCTTTCGCGCATGATTTGTTGAGATGTCATATATGTGTTTTCCTTTGCTTCTAATCCTAAATTTTGAGTTGTCAATTGTGATGAAATATTGTGATTAACTGTTTTTACTTTTTCTTTTCAAAGAATATTTCTTTGAAATTTTAATTGTGATGTCCAAGCGCTTATGTTCTTATGTATATGGTTTTAAATAAAATTAGACTGTGAACGATTCAATTTGGTTGTGGAAATTAATATGTATTCCCTGTAGTATAGCATACTAGTTTTCCCTGTTTAAGTCTGGATGTGTATCCACAGTGGTACGAAAGTATAACGAGTGCTCCCCAGGGATTTCTTTTGACTTAGAGTCTATTTAACTGCAGATTCCTTACCTTTGAATTTCCCAGGCATCAGACTGGATCCAGAAACGTTTGCTGAGCAATACTCCTTGCGTGCGACGTCGGGTGGCTCCATTCGGCTCAGCGTGGCACGGATGACGTCGGTAGCATCGGTTATGAGGTTGCAGTGCCTATATAAGTGCCACCCAGGCTCACGGACGTCAGTACTTTTCGTTTTTCTTAGCCAGAAGCCAGAGCCAAGAAGTGACTGACATAAACATGTGCAAAACTAGGGCCCTGAAAGGGGAGTAACCCTACTACTACATCAGTCCGCAAAGCGGGGGAGGCATGGGTGGGGCTGTAAGGAATCTGCAGCTAGATAGAGTCTCTACCAGATAATGCGCTACCGAAGGTAAGTAACTTGTTCATCTGATGTAGTAGTAGGGTAATCGCCACTAAGAAGGCTGTTTTAATGGTCAACAGCCAGTGGGGACAGCTGGGTAAAGGCTCAAATAGAGCGCACACCAAATATGTGAGGACCAAATTAAGGTCCCATTGTGGCATAATAAAGGGCGTGGATGGAAACAAGTGAACCAACCCTTTTAGAATTCTATTTACAATAGGAGATATAAAGAGAGAAGGTTGGTCCGGCAGCCGCAAAAAAGCAGACAGGGCAGAAAGGTAACCCCTACATGTACCCAAGGCAGAGCCCTGCTGGGTAGGGGTCAGAATGAATAAAAGAACAGTAGAAAGAGGAGCAGAAAGAGGGTCAATAGACCTTTCTGTACAGTATAATACAATTTTCTGCCAACGGCAGGCGTATACTGACTTAGTGGAGGGCCGCCAGAATAACATTACAGACTTCGGGAGTAAGGTCAAACGCCATCAACTTCTGACGCTCAATCGCCACGCATGGAGGCGCAGAATTTGACAGGTTCGGGTGGAGAATCCTCCCCTGCTGCTGCGACAGAAGATTCTCCCGAAGGGGCAACCTGATCTGAGGAGCGACACTCATGCTCAGAAGCTCTGGATACCAGACTTACCCAATCCGGCACCACAAGAATGACTTCTGCCCGGTCGCTCCTGATCTTCTTCAGAACCCTGGGCAGAAGTGGTATGGGTGGAAAGGCGTACAACAGCCCTGAGCTCACTCGCGACAAAACGCGTCGCTTAGCGATAGTCGCCTTGGAAACTCGAGCGCGCAGTACTACTGACATTGCATGTTCACTTCGGAGGCGAACAAATCTAACCAAGGTTCTCCCAACTGCTGAAAGAGACCATGCGCCACCTCCGACTGGAGACGCCATTCGTGATCCGCTAGGCATCGACGGCTGAGATTGTCTGCCCTGATGTTCTGAAAACCTACCAGGTGTTGAACCACCAGTGTTATGCCCTGATGTTCCAGCCAAGTTCAGAGACGCAGGGCCTCTCAACAAAGGGTTCATGACCCCACCCACTTGTTTATTGCAGTACCACATGGCCATAGTGTTGTCCGTAAACAACTGCACCAACTTCCCCTTAACAGAGGGAAGAAATGCTTTTAATGCCAAGTGAATCACTCGGAGCTCCAACAAGTTCATGTGGAGCCCCATCTCTGCCGGAGACCAGTTACCCCTGATCTCCAACATTCCCAAGTGGCCGTCCTATCCCAAAAGTGACGCATCCGTCACAATTGCGAAATCCGGTTGGGGAAGGGAGAGAGGTCTGCCTTTGAACCAATCTCGGTTCGTTAACCACCACTGCTGATCCTTCGCAGTTCCTTTCAAGATCTGAACCACGTTGGTGAGATTTCCCTGTTGCTGTGCCCATTGGAACTTCAAGTCCCACTGCAGAGCCTGCAAACGCCATCTTGCATGTCTTACCAACAGGATGCAGGAAGCCATGAGGCCCAACAGCCTCAGAGTCAACCTCACCGAAATCCAGGATAGAGGCTGAAATATCGGAATCATAACCTGAATATCCTGGACTTGCTACTCTGGAGGATAAGCCCGAAACTGCACTGTGTCCAGACAGCTCCGATGAAAGGGAGCGTCTGAGAAGGAGTCAGG
Organism: Lissotriton vulgaris; assembly: GCF_964263255.1. Lineage (NCBI taxonomy): Eukaryota > Metazoa > Chordata > Amphibia > Caudata > Salamandridae > Lissotriton > Lissotriton vulgaris. The sequence continues at coordinate 1,411,415,800 of NC_141696.1, forward strand.
TGTGACTTCGGCACGTTTATAGAAAACCCCAGCGAATGCAGGCTGTCCGCCGTAGTCTCAAGGTGGGAGACGACTGCCTGGGGCGAGGACGCCTTCAACAGCCAGTCGTCAAGGTAGGGGAAGACTGAAATCCCTAACCTGCGCAGATGAACTGCAACCACCGCTTCACCTTGGTGAACACCCAAGGGGCACTGGTAAGGTAGAAGGGGAGCATGGTAAACAGCCCTACCTTGAACCGTAGGTAACGCCTGAGGCCCGGCAGGATAGGAATGGGAAAATAGGCGTCCAGCAGGTCCAGCGCTACCCTCCAGTCTCCTTGGTCTAAGGCAGACAAGACTTGAGCCAATGCAAGCATTTTGAATTTCTCCTTTTTGAGGAAGAGATTGACGGTCCGAAGATCCAAAATGGGCCAAAGACCCTTGTTCTTCTTCGGAATAACAGCCACTGCATACTTCTGAAACTGGAACCCTTTCTATAGCTCCTTTGGCCAAAAGAGACGTAACTTCCTCTTGGAGCAGTTTTAAGTGATCCTCTTCCAGCCGTTCTTGACTTGGCAGAATAGTAGGAGGAAAAGAAAGGAAAGGAAGAGAATAGCCCTCCTGGACGATCTGCAAGACCCACTTGTCTGTTGTTATAGATCTCCAGAGTGGGAGATGAAGACGAATTCTCCCACCCACTGGAGTAGTGTGGTCCTGCAGAATCAGCCTAGGAGTGTTTGGAGGCTGCAGCTTCTTTGGGCAGTGTGGTGGACGACTTTTGACCTCCATTCTGAGGATAGAATGTACAGCGTCCACGCGTGGCTTGGGAAGCCTGTGTGGGACGGGGGATAGAATAGGGCTGACGCGGCTGGAAACCCCTTATGTTGCTGCAAAAGGAAGTTTTGCCACGAAGAGTGGAAGAGAGGCCCAAGGATCTGACCGTAGCTCGAGAGTCCTTGAACCTGACTAGGGCGAGTCAGCCTTTTCCCCAAAAAGGCGGGTTCCATCAAAGGGCATGTCCATCAAATTGGCTTGGACATCCCCCGAGAAGCCAGTTGTATGAAGCCAGGCGTGGCGCCTTAAGCCACTGTCAATGAAATATACCTGCCCAGCGAATCGGTCGTCAAACCACACCGAATGATGAATTTTGTTGCATTTCTCCCGTCCTTGACAGCCTGGGAGAGCACAGTCTGGGCCTGCTCCGGGTTTGTGGCAGCACTTGCGCAACCGCTCCCAAAGAGAGTGGGAGAAACGGCCCAATAAGCATGCGGTATTCACCGACAGCAATGCCAGACTTCTTTCCCAAAGAGTCCAGTCTCTTAGATTCCCTATCCGGAGGGGTGGAAGGTAATGCACGGTGGGAAGTAGATGCCTACACCACCAAACGTTCTGGATTGGGGTGTTGGCTGAAGAACTTTGGGTCGCCCGGTGCTGGATGATGGCGGCGTGCAATCGTCCTGTTCACAGGAGCTCCTGTGCTAGGTTTGGACCAAGTTCCTAGTAGGACGTCTGTAAGTGCCTCATTACAGGGCAAAAGGGGTTCAGAGGTGGAAGCCCCAGGTTGAAGCACTTCGGTCAGGAGATTAGTCCTGACCTGCACTGAGGGCAACTCCAGTCCAAGGACCTCAGCTGCCTTCTTCGCCACATAGCATAGGACGCCCCCTCCTCCGTAGCCACTGTAGGTGGAGAGAGCATGCCAGTGTCTGGGGAAGTATCCAGACCACTGGCTTCCCCAGGTTCCCCATATCAGTACAAAGTCTCCTCTGGGACATCCTTGTTCTCTAAAGGGTCTCCAGACTCCTTCCAGTCCTCTCCTGAGCCTCGCACGTCCACAAAGCGTTCAGGTGACAACATAGAACCCCTGGGTTCTGTCCATGTCGGATTCGGCATCGAACGACGCAGTTCCTGCTACGTGTCGTTGGGGATGAGGATGGGGCTTGCGCCACTGACAGCCTCCGGCAACGCCGTTGGCACCCGACTTCGGGTTCGGTGTCGGGGAAGGTCACGGTGATACGACTGGCGTCAAACCGGATCCGAGATTGGACCCCTGAGGGCCCACCGACACCGTGGCCACAGCCGATGGCGTCGAACCCGATGGGGCCCATCCGACCCCGCGGGGCCCAAGTGCTCAGCAACAGGATCGTTCCACTCAAATATGCGGCCTCATAGAAATCCTTAATTTGAGCGGGTGTCAGAACCAGCTTCACTTCTTTTCACTGGCCAGAGACACAGGAGCAGAACAACGCAGGCTCCCAACTCCCCTTCAGGACTCCCCGGCACACACAATATAAAATGCGTAGCCTGAAGAGCCCCGCCGGGGAAAGGGGAATGGACAGAGAAGAGAATGCACACAATGTTGTCTTCTTTCTTCTTCTTGTGTGATATTTAGCTTCTGCTCTACTGGTCTGGTTTTCTGCTGCAAAACAAATCACATTTATTTACTTTATCCTTCTAAACTTTATTCCTACTCTCTCTCTCTCTCTAGCTCTCTTTACCTACCCAGTAGCTGTGTGCCATTGCTTCTCTTCTATTACTGCTGCTCTTCTGTACTCAGTTAGTGTCCCTGTAATTAAAGAAACTATTTTACTTTTACTCTTCCTTCTTTTACTCCAACTCTGCTTAATTCCTTTCTTCTAAGTGCTCACCTAAAGTACAAAGACAGCTGCCTTGAAATATAATTCTTAACTTCACCTTGTGAACTCTTCAGTGCTTCTAGAAGTTCTACAGTTACTTCACTGCAATATCTCTTGCACCAATTAGTCACTGTATTACTTCATGTTCTTTCTCTTCCAGTATCATGGAGGGAAAAACTAACTGCTGGATATGAGCTTCTTTTCAGTCTCTGCTCTCTTAGTAACTTTCTTGTCAAGGAAATTCGTATCGAACCTTTTATTCCAAATATAAGTCTACGACTTGTGCTGACTCTGGCTGCTACACAAGCCCTTGGATATATTCTGCGCACTCGTATAAGGAAGCGAAGCTTCTACGAGCATGCGCAGTTCTCTTTATCTCAGTTATTTCAAACTATTCAAAATTGTGGAAAATGGAACAGTCTTACTTGGAAACTTCTCCTTTCTAGACTCAAGGATTCATATGCTCTGGAAACGCGACGCGTAGTTTCAGTCCCTAACTAACGCGACGTGGCAAACACCTCCTACTGCTCCGAGTGCTCCGGTGAAGTGCGTAGTTCGCAGCGCGCTTCACCTGGAACTCTCCGATCTCGTTGATGAACTAGAGAGCTAACCTGACTCCAATTGTGGGATGGACAGCCGCCATGTTGAAGTCGGCCTCGCATCCAATGCTGCTTAACTAACCTCGACAATGCCGCCACCATTATTCCAGTCTTTTTGTTTTGTGCATTTTGCGAGGTAGTCGAAGTTTTTGTTGGGGACCTGACAGCGGGAGTGGCTCCGGCTCCCGTAAATGGAGGGAGGCGCGAAGTCGACTCTGGCTCCTGCTCCTCAGAACCGTGCCTAGAGCGTCGGTTTTCCTTACCTCTCTCGATGACGGACGCCAGTTGAGGTGAAGTCGAAGTCCGCTAGGACTTCTTCTTCTTGTGCCTCTTCCCCAAGTGTCCAGATGACCTTGAATGGGAGGAATAGGACTTAGAGCTCCGAGAGCGATCCCGCGACCTCCTCTTCTTCCAAAGGGATCGTGACCTCCTCAGAGTCTCGCTCAAAGGAATCGACTGCCGGACCACGAGCAACTTCAATGCCCGCTCCCTCAAGGTCTTCGGAGCCATCGCCCGGCAGTCTGAACACAACTTCGAATTGTGGTCGTGTTCAAGACTCCACAGACCTACGCGGTGGGGTTCGATAACAGACATTGTGCAGGTACAGATCCGGCACAGTTTAAAACCTGTCTTCCTACCTGACATCCTCGCACACGAAGTCTTTAAAAATTTAGACAAAGAACAAAACCTGCCAAAAGGCAGCAGAGGGGTAGCTCTTCCTGGATTGGCGCTTAACTGGCTCGGAAAGAAAAGAACTGACGTCCGTGCGCCTGGGTGGCGCCTATGTAGGCCCCGCAACGTCATAACCTACGCTACCGACGTCATGGACAACACGCGGAGCCGAAGGAAGCCACCAGACATCGCACGCAAAGGGTATTGCTCAGCAAAAGTTTCCGGATCCAGCCTGACACCTGGGAAATTCAAAGGTAAGGAATCTTCAGCTAGAAGTCTTTATCAGATACAGTGGTTCATCGTAGAATGTTTCAGCCTAAAGCCTCCTTCTCCACTGGGGTAAATCCGGTAGTAGGCCCAGGCCAGTAGGGGGCCGATACACAGAACTAACTTAAGACAAAATCCTAAACTTACTACTTTTGGTATTCACAGAAGTTAGGATTTTGTCTTAAGTTTGTCTTAAGACAAACTTAAGACAGACTTAAGACAAAATCCTTTAAAAAAAAAAAATAATAATAATTTTGTCTTCATCTCACCTTTATGCATAGTGCAGAATATTGCGGCCGTTTTTGTGTACCTAGGCTCCCTCCTGCCGACTGTGGATGCTTAGGTCCCCTGACCAACTCCTCGTACTGGAGTCTTAAGGTGTAATCATAGGACTGGTGGGCCATTAGTTTTTCGTTATCTACACAGTCTCAATTCTTTGCCTATGTTGATAAAAGGGTACCAGAGGCTACTTGAAACGTTACCGACACTGGCCACATCCAGGCGAGCCATCGCAAATGCAGAGTTCAGACAATCCTCTGTTCTTGGGGGGTCGGGGTCTTTTCATTTCAGGCAGATTTCCCTACGCGCCAATAGAATCAGAGACAGTAACAGACCTCTGTTCCTTACTGCAAGGACTTTTGTTGATATACAGTCATCCGCAAAGAAGACTAGTCTCACTAACTACGATGTTAATAGCAAAAGTCCTGCGGAGATATCCTCCCACCCGCTCCCAAATTGCTACCAGTTTTGTACAGTCAAAAAAAACATGGATATCATTTGCTTTCGGAGCCATGCATCTATAACATTTCGGTTCCGGGATTGGGGTAAATTTAGCTATTTTAGCTGGGGTATAGTAGATGCGGTTGGATACAAAGAAATGTTTTTTCTTTCAGCTAGCAGATTTGGTAAATTTATATAATAGATTTAAAGAGGGCTCTAATAGCTTCTCAATTACTGCTTCAAAAGGAGTTTGTCTCCACACCAAGGCCTGAGATGGAGTAAATTTGTCGTCCTCTTCAACTAATTTTTTGTACCAAATTGATACCTCTCTCTTGATACGATTTTCTGACATAAAGAGGATCTCAGTTTCCCAGTCTCCCACAATGCCCCCGCTCTCTGCCTCGAACCAGGATTTCAGTTGTAAAAACTTAAATTTGGAGAACCCAGGACCTATCTAAGCTTCCAATACTTCCCACAAATGTATCCCGTTGATGTCCCCCAGGTCCGACCAGATGGAAACTCCTGCCTCCCTAATAGGGGCAGCCAACCCGTCTTCAAGACAAAGCGGAGTCCCTGGGGAATCCCAAATAGGGGCGTGATCGGAATAGTACCCTATATTGCACCTTGTCCTTACTCTGCACCAACTTTCTAGTGGATTCTTCAAGATCTTCAGGCGCACCTTTTTGAAGAATTTTTGTGCCCCAAATTTATAAAGAAACCCTTCTGTTCTACCCCCTTCAATATCACTCGTCTGTTCCCTAAGGAGAACCCCCAGGCAGAAGTTGTGGTTTTCGTTAGAAGCATCCTGATGACTTTAAATTGAAACGCCACCAAGTACCAACTGATATCTGGAAGAGCTAACCCGCCTTTAAGCAGCTTCCGCCTCAATTTCTTCCGGGACAATCTCACTACCTTATCACCCCAAATGAAACTCCCGATCTTACCCTGTATTTTAGAGATTTCATGTTTAGGGAACTTCAGAGGGACAGCGTTAAAAATGTAAGTTAATTTGGGAAGAGCAATCATTTTGACCAGATTCACCTTACCAAAAATAGTCAAAGGAAGATTTTTCCACCTAGAAAACAGACGATCCAGTTCATTAATTACTCTTGTCAGATTCACAGGGGCAATTCTGTCCAGATCACTTACTATTGTAATGCCTAGGTATTTAAACTCTTTGCTGGTCTGCCCCTTCCAGTGAGTTATATTCCAGCACATTATCTCTGTCTTGGAGGAGTTGGCCAGGTAACCAGAAATTAACCCAAACTCCCCCAAGAGAGCTTCAACCCTTGGCATTGTTACCTCTGGATCACTCGTATAAAGAATAATATTGTCCGCATAGTGCAATTTCAGATACATATTGCTGAGATCTAAGAGGCAGAATCTGATTATCTAGCTTTATAGCCTGAGCCAAAGTGGCTCGATATATAAATCGAACAAGAGGGGAGAGATGGGACAACCCTGCCTAGTTCCCCTTTGGATTTCAAAGCTAGAGGTAAGCGTCCCGTTCACCAATATTTTTGCCGACGCTCCCTGATAACATTGTCTAAGCGTATTAACAAATATGGGCCAAAGCCCATGACCTCCAATACTTCCCATAGGTAAGACCAACAGACCCTATTGAACGCCTTGGCGGCATCCAGAGCAACTTCCGCCAAGGGTTCAGATCTTGCTACCGCCAAATCGATATTACCAATAAGGAGTTGTGTCTGTTCCTCAATAAAACGCCCACTGATGAACACCTTTTGATCGGATCTAACCAGCCCCAGGGCCAGTTTGGCCAATCTCCCTGCTAGAATACCCATGAAGATTTTGTAATCGGAATTTAGCAGGGAGATTGGCCGATAAGAATCAGCCCTCAAAGGGTCCTTGCCTGGCTTAAGCAACAATACAATTGTTGCCTCTCGCCAAGTGCTTGGTATAACTCCAAAAGGACTATAAATTGATTGAAACAGAGAGCCCAAGGTTGGAGCTATCTCATCCTCAAGAAGTTTATATATTTCATTCCGGAGAGCATCCAGACCCGATGCTTTCTTATTTTTGGATGACTTTATTTGCACTTTAATTTCCTCCAACGAGATAGGGGCGTCCAAAAGGTCTCTACCCTCCTGTGTCAGAGCCAATAATGATTTAGAGCTCAGCCAGGACCGAATTTGATTTCTTGAGGGTTTCAAGTCCTCTTTGTACAGATCTGTGAAGAGAGAGAGAAGACAGTTCTTTATGGCCTCCATGTTTTTGTTTAACTATTGGGCCCTACATTTCTCATCAAGCTTGCCTCTGTAATCTGATCTGGCATTGGCGAGGTCCTCCTGTATCTTACCAACTCTGTCCAGTGGGCCGCTCCCTGACAAGAGACGATCTGCTTTTAACGTCTTAATTTTATCTTCCCTCAATTTTAACTCATGGTATTCAATTTAGTTTTTTGAGGATATAAGACCGTGTAACCTACCTCTGAGACTAGCCTTAAAGGGGTCCCATACAACTCCTATTGATGTTGAGCCGATATTAAACTCAAAGAACTCCAAAGAGGAGACCTTGATGGCCGAGATAATTTCAGGGTCTGATATCATTCTCCTATTGAGGGTCCATCTTGACTCAGCTACCTTCATTGATCTTTTATATGAAACTAAAATAGGAGCGTGGTCTGAGAGATGACTAGGAAGAATAGAAATAACCGTGTTTTTAGACAAAAAATCTCTGCTCATGAGTATGTAGTCGATCCTCAAGAAGTGGTGGTGTCTTTTGCTATAAAACGTGAAACCTGCAACCTCTCTCTTCAGCTCTCTCCAGACATCTACCAACCCTATATCGTGGATCAGATTTTTCAATACTCGCCGTATATGGGGTGTGCCTATATAATGGCTCTGATTTGACCTATCTTTGTTTGGGTCAAGGAGGACATTAAAATCCCCCCCTATAATTATAGGGAGATTTTCCAAGATTAGCTTGGAGTAAAGTTTCGAGATATATGTTGTGTCATCAACGTTAGGTCCGTAGAAAGATACACAGACCAACTCCATATTATCCAACACTAAATGTGCAATAACCCACCTCCCGGATGGGTCAGTCTGGAAAGATTTTATAGAGCACACTGACCCCCGTTTTATTAGAATTGCTACTCCTTGGGATTTTTCAAGTTTGACCCGAAACACAAAAGCTCTCGACCCAAAAGAAGCCTGAAAACAATTTTCCAGCTTCCTCAGAGGTCAAGTGAGTCTCTTGTAGAATACATATCCGTGCTTCAGAGAGTTCTAAATACTTCATTACCAATCGCTGTCTTCTGGGACACCTCATTCCATTAACATTCCAGGAAACAAAACATCTTTTCCTACCGTGGGTCTCTACTCCCGCCATATCATCGGAATTCTTTGCCCGAAAACCAACGGTCCTAAAGCCCAAATCCTAAAGTGAGATGAGTATTTTCCTATTTTTTCCCCATGCTCCCCACCCACGTGACCCCCCCCGTCCACCCATGCCCCCTGACTCCCATGAGGAACCCTACCTTCCAAATAGGCGAAGCCTATTTAGTCTCACCCACCTCAACCTCAAAAGAGGAAATTAAACATACTTAAGAAAAAATGGATAAGCGACATTGAATCATTGAATATTGCTATAAAAAGCATTTCCTGTCTTTCCTGATATCTTGTAACTGCATTCTAACACACTGCCTCTATCAGTTCCCGCACTTCCCACATCTACTTTCTTTTATTTCTGTTATAAAATTATCAACCTCTTCAGTGGTACGAAACTGGTGCATTTTGTTATTAAACATAGCACGTATTTGAGCTGGGAACTTCAATTGGGCCTTAACCCCTAGTCCCTTTAATTCTTCGAGTCTGCTCCCTAGCTCCCACTGCCTGGTAGCTGTGTTGTGAGATATGTCAGATCTTATGTGGAAAATAATCGGTTCTTGCCCAGTAAGAGAGAATGATATGGAGCCTGCCTTAAGACCTGCAGATAGTATTTGTTCTTTAACTGTGTATGAGAGAAAGTTAACCAGAATCTTCGCGGTTTAAGTTGACCTTGCTTCCTCCTGAATGGGTCCCGATGGACCCTTTGAATCTCGTGCGAAAGATTTATTTCTGGGGAGCCTTTTAGTACAGTACCCTGTAACAGTGAAATTATAAACCCCTACAGGTCAGTCCCTTCAATGGTCTCCGGGACATTAAAAAACCTCAAATTGTTCTTCCTAGAATGGTTTTCCAATCTTTCCACCTCCTCCTGCAGTGTCTTATTCTGGGCTGCCAATGTTGCCATTCCTGAGGCAACAGAACTTAATGCTTTCTTAATGACAGGAGTCTCCGCCTCAATTTTATCTGTCCTTGTTGCAACCTCCTCCAATCTCTGGGCCAACACCTCGCAGGAAGATTTAATCACTGTTTGGTTAGCTTCCGAGACTGAGAATCTACTCGCAAGTTCAGCTTGGTTTGTCTCTGAGATCTTGAAACCCGATATCATTTCTCTCTTAATTGTCAATAGAAAATCCGATAAGGAATGCAAAGCCCTTACGGTATCCCCTGTAGCTCCAAAGTTTTCCAAATCTACTTCTGTTTCCCCAAGCTCAGGGTCTGGTACAGGCTCAAGCTCAGGATCCGGCTCAGGATCAGTGGTGGCGTTCATATCTGTTATATCCTGATTTAAAACCTCACCCAGATTTCCTTGAACATCCTGAAATTCGACAGGAGGTAAGAAAACAAGTTACTTACCTGTAACTACAGTTATCCAGTATTGGTATCTTTCATAGATTCACATGCCTGAATCATTCCCCGTCGTCGAGGCGGGAGTCCCACGGTAAATTATATATATATAGCAGTGCCTAAAAACCATTAGTAGTAGGCTAGAAAAGGATATAGGCCCAACTAGGCCCAAAACTTAGCAGCCTATCTACCTCATTATGTAAAAAGAACTGAAAATGTAGCCTCAGCCAATCAGCTAACCTCACCCTCTAGAACCTTCCCAGCCCAGGCAGTTCTCCTCAGATTTTCCCAGCACAAGTGAGAAGTAGTATCCATAATAAGAACTGCCTTGCCGGGGAGGAGGGTGGGTGCATGTGAATCTATGAAAGATACCAATACTGGATAACTGTAGTTACAGGTAAGTAACTTGTTTTCTTATCCAGTATTGGGGTATCTTTCATAGATTCACATGCCTGAATCAGAGTAGCAAGCAGTAATAACCATAACTGTCGGTAGAGGAAGGTGGGAGACAATCCAAACCATATATCCCCACACAACCTGGAAGGTACTAGAGCAATAACATATTTCAATACATATGCAAAATCATGACAATACCTTCATATAAAATATATCTATATATAGAGCATTAAAACAGTATATTAGCACACATGTAGCAATAGAAACAAGAAAAACCATAACAGGCTGACCTCAGTGAAGAAGATGCTGCAACACTGCTTCTCCCACTGACGTATCTTCATGTAGCACCGGCTGCAGGCAATAGTGCTTGGTAAAAGTATGCACACTTTTCCATGTAGCAGCACGGCAGATGTTTTCCAGGGTCACCCCTGCAAATAGGGCTGTAGACGCTGACATCATCCTGGTGGAATGCGCCTTAACCGTTCTTGTCAGGGGCTTGTTCGCTTTCTCATGACAGAAGACAATGACAGAGGAAAGCCATCTGGCTATAGTTGCCTTCGTCACTGCCTGACCACGTGTAGCTTGTCCATAGGCTACAAACAGTTGGGTAGATTTGCGTAAATCTTTTGTCTTTTGTAAATAGAATTTGAGGCATCTTTGGACATCCAAGGAATGCAGCATCCTTTCAGCTGGAGTCTTGGGGTCTGGAAAGAAAGTTTTTAGTTTCACCGGTTGATTGATGTGAAACTGGGTCGGAACTTTGGGAATAAACTTAGGATGAGTTCTAAGTGTCACACAATCTTTTGAAAAATGTAGGAAAGGTTCTGATATAGTGAACGCTTGTATCTCACTTACTCTCCGGGCTGAAGTGAGGGCTAACAGAATAGCCACTTTCCAAGTCAAGAATTTAAGTTCTGATTTATGAATTGGTTCAAAAGGCCTTTTCAGCAATTGAGATAACACAATATTGAGATCCCACTCAGGAGGAGGAGGCCGCACTGGAGGGAAAACTCGAAATAATCCTTTAAGGAACTGTTTAATTAAAGAGGAAGAGCACAAAGATGGTTTGTTGTAACTCTTTCTGAATCTGGATATGGCAGCAAGGTGAACTTTGATAGAAGAAAAAGCGAGACCTGATCTGGCTAGAGACAGCAGATAAGGCAGAATCTTCTCTGGAGGAGCCTGTAGTGGATGGACGTCATGCTCCCCGCACCATAAACAGAATCTCTTCCATTTGAAGCGATAGGTTCTGATGGTAGACTGTGCTCGAGCCTGAGATAGAACAGCTCTACAATCTGGAGAAATCTCCAGGTCCTTAAACTCTAAGAAATCAGGAGCCAGGCGTGCAAGTGCAGCGACTGAGGATCTGGATGAAGTATTTGTCCTTCCTCCCTTGTCAGCATTGTAAGTGTCGGCTTGAGGCGCAGTGGAGGTTGATGGGAGAGTATCAGAAGCTCCTGGAACCAATACTGTCTCGGCCAGCGAGGAGCAATTAGGATTAGAGAGCAACGCTCTCTCTTCATTTTCTGTAGAACCTTTGGGATGAGAGGAATCGGTGGGAAGGCATATGCAAAGATTCCGGTCCACCTCATCAACAGGGCATTTCCTCTCGATCCTTGCTGGTGGAACCTGCTGGCAAAGTATATGCATTTGCTGTTCTGTTGCGTGGCAAACAGGTCCAGTGTTGGTGTGCCCCAGAGCTGAAAAATTGTTTCCACTTGGCGTTGTTCGAGTTCCCACTCGTGACATCCTGTGAACGATCTGCTGAGATCGTCGGCCAGAGAATTCTGAATTCCCTGAACATGCTCCGCTCTGAGGGAAATTTTGTGATGGAGTAACCATTCCCACATTTCCTGCGCTTGAAGAGACAGGGCTAGAGATTTTGTGCCCCCTTGCTTGTTTACGTAAAACATGCTGGTGGTGTTGTCCGTGCGCACCAGCACTGCACAGCCTGCAATTCTTGGCAGGAAGACTCGCAAGGACAGGAAAAAGGCTCTCAACTCGAGGCAGTTGATGTGTTTGTGCTTGTACTGATGGGACCACCGTCCCTGCACTTGAAGGTCTTGGAGATGACCTCCCCAACCCTCCATGGAGGCATCTGTCGTTAGAGTAAATTCCGGTAGGGTCTGAAGAAAAGTGAGCCCCGGAGACAAATTGTTCTTTGCCGCCCACCATAGAAGAGCTTGTTTCATCTTGGGCGTGACCTTGATACGGTCCTCGAAAGATCCGTCTATCTGCCGCCACTGTCGGTGCAATTCCTCTTGGAGAGGCCTCATTCTGAGTCGAGCCAGTGGAACTAGATGGAGTGCGGAGGAACACATCCCTAGCAGGGAAACAAACTGTCGGACCGAAAGAGACTTTTTTGACCGTATTTGACTTGCCAGCTTTGTGATCTTGTCCTGACGAATTTGGGTCAAGAAGGCCTTGCACTGAGAAGTGTCTAGTACTGCTCCTAGGAACGTCAGAATTTGTTTGGGTTGAAGTTGAGATTTTTTGACGTTGAGTGTCAGGCCCAGATTCGAGAACATTGATAGAGCACTTTTGACCGATTGCCTTGTTGAAGTCTTTGTTGGACTCTTTATTAACCAATCGTCGAGGTACGGGAATACTTGGATTCCCTGTGACCTCAACGCAGCTGCAACTGGGACTAGAGTCTTGGTAAAGATTCTTGGTGCAGACTTCAGGCCGAAAGGGAGCACCTTGAATTGAAAATGGACACCAGCCACTGTGAATCTCAGATACTTGCGGTGGTTTGGATGAATTGGAATGTGGAAGTAAGCGTCTTCCATATCCAGGGAAGCCATGAAATCGCCTTCCATGAGGCAATTGAGGACATCCGTGAGCGTCACCATACGGAAACTCTGCTTTTTCAGATATTTGTTTAAGTTTCGTAGATCCAAAATTGGACGCCACTCTCCTGAAACCTTTTCCACAAGGAAGAAGCGAGAGTAAAACCCCTGATTTATCTGGGATGTTGGGACTTTCTCTATCGCATTTTTGTGTAGCATTTTCATGGCTTCCATGTATAACAAATGAAGACGAGGAGGGGAGGGACCCCTGGGCGGTGATGTTGGAGGTTTCTGCAAGAACTCCAGAGTGTGTCCGTGTTTGACTATGTCCAGAACCCACTGATCTGAAGTTATCTTCCGCCACTGTTGATAAAAGGCGGAGATCTTGGCGCCCACGGGGAGGGAAGGAAGGGAGGATGGTGTCCGGCAAAACTCACTGGCGTTTATTTGAATCGCGTCCCTGGTAGTTAGAACGTCGTTTCCCTCCTTGACGAGAGAAACCCGCTGACGATGACTGCCGATAGGACTGTTGGTAGTACGGCTTATTCTGAGGTTGATACTGGTGGTTTTGCTGATTTTGATAATGTCCTCTGGAAGAAAAACCACGGCCCCTTGCTCCTCTGAAAAAACCTCGCTTATACTGTAGTGTACCAAGCAATTTGGCCGTATCAGTATCCGTTTTGATCGCAAGCAATGCTTCATCTATGTGCTTGCCAAACAATAACTCGCCATTATAGGCCATGTCAAGTATTTTGGTCTGGACTTCAGGTCTGAAAGAAGTCGCCTTGAGCCATCCCTGCCGTCTGAGAACTGCCGCTCCGGCCAATTGTCTAAAGGCTGTATTAGATACATCGAGGGCGCAATCGATAATCTCAGAAGCTGCCCGCTCGCCTTCCATGACAACCTTCCTGACCTCTTCAACACGGTCATCGGGAACCAAGTTGATGAACTCCGACAGATCTGACCACATTTGTCTGTCATAACGTGCTAAAATTGCCAAAGAATTAGCAATCTTGACAGTAGCAGCAGCATTAGCTGAGAATTTCTTCCCAATCGCATCCAATCTCCTACCCTCTTTATCTGGAGGCGTTGAAATTGGTGCAACCGGATTCTTGGATCGTTGTTGAGCCGCTTGTGAAATCACTGAGTCAGGACGCGGATGACCAATCAAACATGAAGGAGTATCCGGTGGTGCTCGGTACTTCTTGTCGACTCTTGGAAGAACCGCCGGGATGGAAGCTGGCGTCTTCATAATATCAATCCCTTCTTTCCAAATATAGTCAATGATAGGGATAGATCTGGACACCCTTCTATACCCTTCTTTGAAATCATGAAGAAAACAGTCAGCCTGCTCAACCGAAACTGTAATTGCAAATCGAGCAGCTGCCCGGTGCATGATGTTATGAAAACCTCCTATGTCTTCTGGCGGAGAATCTGAAGGTTGTGGCAAATTAGGAGAGGGCATAGGAATGATGTAATCATTCCATGGTTCCGTAGGCGTGGAATCCGGAAGTTCCCCATCCTCTCTTTCATCCTCATCTGGAGAGGAGACGTCAACATCCTGACCTCCAGTCCCGGGGTCAACATCCTGCCTTGGAGAGTGCGAAGGATGTGGCGGGGGATTTACTGGCATGTCTACTGGCACAGGATTTGAAGTAGGCAGAGTTGTTGGAAACCTCTGACGATAATCAGCCAGCATGGCCTGCAAATCCTGAATTAGAAAAGACGGAAGATGAGTCGTGTCTTCTGTGTGTTGTTGCTCCTGATGATAAGGAGTAGATAAATTTTCCTGATAGTAATGAACCTCATCATCATCCTCATCCTCTTGATATTTTATGTGTAACTGGGAAGGGTGATGGGCCACTCCAAAAGGATCTTCATCATCCCCTTCGTTATCAGAATCTGCCTCCACGTAGTTTTCCAAAATATGCGAAGGCAAGAGGGGAGACAAATGAGAGTAACTCTGTCTCTGAAATGATTTCATCTGAAAATGGGTATACTGTACCCTTACCGGAGATGTGGGCAACAAATGCGTAGACGGCACATTCAAAGATGCCAGCGCTGCTGTCGATGGTAGAAGTGAGACAGATGTGTGAGTTGCCGGGACTGTCGTCGACGGTATCGTCATTGGTGTTGTAATCGTGGACGAGGACTTGTTTGAAGGCGTCCTAGTAGACGGATCCGTCGACGGACTCTTCGTCGTCGAGCTTGTCGTCGACGGTGCTGAAACCTTCGTCGACGGGTTTGTAGTCGACGGGCCTGTCGTCGACAGGGTCTTCGTCGACGGGCTCTTCGTCAACGGGGTCTTCGTCGACGGGGTCTTTGTCGACGGGGTCTTCGTCGACGGGATCTTCGTCGACGGGGTCTTCGTCGACGGGGTCTTCGTCGACGGGGTCTTCGTCGACTGGATAGTGGAAGCCTTCATCGACGGGGGAGCCGTCGACGAGAGCGTCGACGGAAGCGATGACGAACGCTTCGTAGATGGTGATTTGGTCGTCGACGGAAGACTCGTCGACGACGAGCTCTTCTTCGATGATTTTACCTCAGAAGAAGAAACCATGACGGACATCACAGGAGAAGTAATTGCCGAGGTGGTAACAGTACTTGAAGAAGTAGAGGACGTAGAATAGGTGGTGACAGTGAGAGAGGACACCAAAGAGACAGCTTTAGTGCGGACTGTACTCACAGTAGAAGACTCTGTTGACGCAGCACTCCTTGTGGACTCAGAGGGTTTATGAGAGAATTTAGGTTTTTTCAATCTCTCAGGGGAACACCTCTCTTTGGAACTGGCTCTCTTACTTGAGGTAGAGGCTCTGTCCTCGTCATCTGTGGCAGACGACTTTAGCCACAAAAGAACTCTTGCCTCTCTATCCCTGGTGGTCTTAGGAGGGAAGGTTCGACATATCCTGCAATCCTTCACCACATGTGAAGGATGCAAACAATAAATACAGTCCGAGTGCTGGTCGTCCACATGGACCCTCTTCTTGAAGCATGAAGCACAAGCTTTGAATAAAGCCTTCTTTTCCGACATCTTGAGAGAATAGAAGAAATTTTGAAGAAAACTGAGTAGGCACTCAGGGAGACTCCCTTACACACGAAGTGCGGTGAAAATCTGAGGAGAACTGCCTGGGCTGGGAAGGTTCTAGAGGGTGAGGTTAGCTGATTGGCTGAGGCTACATTTTCAGTTCTTTTTACATAATGAGGTAGATAGGCTGCTAAGTTTTGGGCCTAGTTGGGCCTATATCCTTTTCTAGCCTACTACTAATGGTTTTTAGGCACTGCTATATATATATAATTTACCGTGGGACTCCCGCCTCGACGACGGGGAATGATTCAGGCATGTGAATCTATGAAAGATACCCCAATACTGGATAAACTCTGATCCTGAACTTCCAGCGCCTTAAACCTGTTAGACAAGCGCACCTCTGGATGTGGCTGTGGGCCAGAAAAGGCTGGTATGGAATCTATCTGACTCGTTCCAATCATAACTATAGGTTGCTTAATCCCCCTCTGTTTACATTTCTGAAACGGAGTCAGCAGGGGTGTTGAGTCTTTGTCAGCATCTGAATTTTTGGTTTTAACAGCCCCTTTTTCCTGCTCTTGTAAACTATTTGTTTCGGCTGTTTTACTTGGACTTATTGTGGAGGACATTATTTTTTGATAGGTTTTCAGCGAGGGTGTTGTTCTGGTTTTTACTGCTCCCACCTTTCTCCCCTTACTCTTCCCTCTGTTTTTTGTGATTTCCCTTGACCTTTTTTCACCTTCTTTTGTGATGTTCTGACTCTTCCGCTGACCCCTTGTATTGATTTCTACAATAGAGGGGGATTTCAGTGGGGTCACTATGGGTAAAGTTATATCTAGATTAGGGGCTAAGAGTGCTGCCTGTGTCCTGAGCGTATACCGCCCTGTTTTTAAAGGGAATGTACCTCCTCTGCCCTTTTCCACCGATATTATTTCCTCGTTACTCCCTCTTTTCTTCTCCATATAGTGCGGGGAACTACTACAGAGGAAACTCAGCTCGTAATGCTCATGCGGCGAAACAACCGTCCCCTCAAACTCCTCTCCACAAAGATAGCCAATATGTACCTCTGACTGGCCAACCCACTCCACATCCAGTGCCTTGTTTGATCTTGGACTCGTTCTTCGAGTCAAAAGAAAAAACTCACCAACCTCCAGTCCCGGTGGCAACACTAAGGACGAACTAACTATAAAGATAACAATGGGTCAAAGAATGAACTGTCTAACCCAATCTGTGCAGTCCAATGAATGCTACCACAGAATCTACAGAGGATAATTTGTGGTGAAAATAATATTTCCCATCAGATACCCATCCTGTGCCGCCCTACATCATTTGGGATCCTTCACCCCGAAGGAAAGTGGTATTTATCCACTGTAGATTAGGTAAGTTGTGGCCTAATCTGACGGAAAGGATCTGCAGTGTAGTTGCAAGATTAAATGGCATCAGGTGGTAAACTTACTAGCAGTGCAAGAAATTGTGAAAAAGTAACTGTGCTGGTGCAAAGAACGAATAGTTAAGATTGGGTTGTGGAAGTGGAAAAAAACAATTTTAATATGGTCCTATCCACACCCAAAGATAAAAACAGTGCATAGTAGTGTTAAGCAAATAACTACTAAGAATGGTTGTAGGTCGACATGTTTCTGCAGTGGATATAGGGTCATAAGATCTCCTCCTGCTTCATCAGGACCTTAATATAATGCTACTGCTAAAATGTGTGTAAAAAGGTGAAAAAAGAAACTATATCACCTGGAGTTCGCCTGTGGAGATGATCCAATGTTCGTCCAGCACCAGTGAACAAAAAGACATAAAGGGCACACAGATATAAGAGACAGTTTACACAACATACACATTATGTATTTACATATATATGCCAATTATTTTTATGGTCAATAGGTTCTCTTAAGTAACCACTTCAGCGGTCATAGTGATTTTTCAACTAGGAACAAAGGATATAATTCTATCCACTCACCCAGTTTCTGGGGAATACACACCCCACCTCACCTGGCTACAGCTCAGGTAAAATCGGAGCACCGCTCTATGGGAGGAAGACAGGAAAATAAAATAAAGGAAGGACTATTTCGCTGCATCGTAATCATGTAACGAAGTACAATGCTACTCAGTCAGATCATCTAGTTAGAATACACAATTTATGATGGTGCACGATTTGGTAACATTTAGTGTGCATTGCGTTGTTGCTGGGCAGTAACGGAGTGTAACCTGCCGCATGTGCTGAGATGTGTTTCTATGCATTCGTTCATCTAGGAGCGACGAACAAGAGGAATGTTGTGATTCACATCCATTCCTTCGGAATATTAGTAATATGGGCTCCGTCACCAATATAACCACTGTTTTTAACCAGATCGTGTTAGTCAAAAAGAAACTAAAGGCGCCCAATACTAGGGCGTCATTTAACCCTCGTGTCTGCAATGACGTTTATTGGACCGGATAAGGGACCTCGCTCTGAAAACTCTGGTGGGCGAGATAGTTACCCGGGTTGCAGTCACCGAGACAGGCTGCCGTGCCTTCGTGGTACTTAAAATAGATGCCTCTAACAGCGCGTTGAGACATGAAGGTGCCGTAGGCTCGCTTACCTGTCCGTCGGTACTCCGGACATCCGTCTAGGCTGTCATGGAGGGAGGTACCGACACGGACAGGAAGCGGCCATTAAGAGCCGGCAATGCGTGAACGTAGTTTGTCACGTGATGTTACGTGAAAGCGTGACGTTACGTGAAAGCCTGATGGGATTTGTAGTTCATTAGTATAAACAAAGCGGCGCTCGACTACAGATAGAATGATATCATTTTTAATGCAACTGATGTTTAAGTGATATCATTGCTATTGTGTGACCCAATCTAGTGTATTATTCTCCACAAGTGAGGAGATATTACGGCCGTTAGATGCCTGCATTGTATATGCGCTGAGCGTCAAGTGGTAACGATTTCTTGGGACTATGGTCCGATAATGAGAGCCGAATAACGCTCGACTGATAATCAAGTTGTCAGAACACAGTTGTATCCAGCCAGTCCGTGTATGATATTACAAGAGTGATGAAGCGACAATATCACAAGTTGGTATGTGGAGAAGACTTACTGTTGGGCTTCATGATGTCGAACATATTTGCGCAATAGTATGTGGCAATTCATAAAGAGTCATTCTGAACAGAGATGTTCGGTGGAGCATCACTATCTCCACACATGCCCGAATTATTAATGTACTGCACCGTCAGTAGTGTTGCACCACATGAGCTGATGTGCAACTAATATTAAGCTGGATACTGTATTTGTGAACCCAGCCATTAATAAGCCTACATAGTCAAATAAAGCTTATGAAGCTGGTTACAATTCCCATAGATAGGATTACCAAAAAGTTGTCAAAGGATACTGAGGGTGTTACTAGGCCTCAGATCGATTCAGTGATACAATACACTACCGTGGAATGTGTGGTGAAATTACAGTGACATCCACGGGATGTCTTCATTAAGTCCCGTCTTGGCAGTCTGCAATTTATACACCCATCTTTGTTCCCGTTTAAACAGGAATGTGCTCTTATCCAAGATATGGGGAGAAATCAAAGGTTGTTCCAACACAGTCCACCGTATGTCAGTGGGTAGGTGGTGAGCTTGTATGAAATGGTTGGTAAGTCTGGTCGCTTGTTTGCTACACCGTATCGAGCTCTTATGCTCTGATATCCTTAATTTCACCTTTTTTTTCAACAAATGATCCAGCACACAAATCTCAGTCCCTCAGATTTTCGTACGCACTAAGCTAAGTAGGCGTGACACAGAGAGTTAGGTGAGTCCTTCCAGGGAAGGCGGGAGGGTTGCATGTGAATCTATGAAAGACACCAATACTGGATAACTGCAGTTACAGGTAAGTAACGCATTTCTTATCCAGTATTATGGGTGTCTTTCATAGATTCACATGCCTGAATCAGAGTAGCAAGCAATGCAGAGTGCACATTTCTGATGGAACAGCATATACAAGTCCTTAGATAAGACACACCATGCGAGCATGAACCATCATTAGACATCCACAGCAAGTATTACTAAAGAAATGTGCATACCAGAGTAGGATGGAGGGACGGAGGAAGGCTCACCTTACTGAAATAGATGGCGTAACACTGTTTGTCCCACTGCTGCATCATTCATCAGCTCCGTATCCAGGCAGTAGTGCCTAGTGAAGATATGCGGCGACTTCCATGTTGCCGCCCTGCAAATGTCAATGACTGGCACCCCTGCAAAGAGAGCCATAGAAGTGGACATAGCTCTCGTGGAGTGCGCTCTCACTTTGGAATGCAATGGCTGTCCAGCTTGGTCATGACAGAAAGCAATGGCTGTAGAAATCCATCTGGAGATGCTCTGCTTGGCAAGCGGTAGACCTTTCCTAGGTCTGCTGTAAGCTACGAATAGCTGGTTAAGTTTCCTGAATGTTTTCGTTTTGTCAATGTAAAACTTCAAGCATCGCTTGAGATCCAAAGAAAACAGCGATCTTTCAGCTGCCGTGCTTGGGTTTGGAAAGAAGGAATGCAGAACCACAGGTTCATTTAGGTGGAAGTCCGACGGGACTTTTGAGATAAACCTAGGATTGGTTCTCAGGATTACTCTGTCGTTTTTAAACTGTAGAAAAGGATCCTGGATTGAAAACGCCTGTAGCTCACTGACCCTCCTTGCAGATGTGAGCGCCAGGAGGAGTGCTGTTTTCCACAAGACATACTTTAGGTCAGCTCTGTGTACTGGTTCGAACGGATGTTTCATGAGCTGGATAAGAACCACATTGAGATGCCAGGTAGGTGGCAACATCCTTACTGGCGGGAAAGATCTGTATAATCGTTTTAGAAATTGCTTAATCAACCCGCTTGACCAGAGCGATGGACTCGTTGAAGTTCTTTTATAACGAGATATTGCTGCTAAGTGTACTTTAATGGAGGAGTGGGCTAGGCCCGACTGTGCCAGATGTAATAGATAAGGTAAAAGTTGCTCCAGTGATGTGGAGAAAGGCCGAATTCCGTGATCTGCACACAAAACACAAAAGCGCTCCCATTTCAGGGAATAAGTTTTGGTCGTGCTATCCGCCCTTGCTCTGGCAAGAATGTCTACAGTCTTGTGGAATATTCAGATTGTGGAACTCTGAACTCAGGAGCCAGGCGGCTAACCTGAGAGACTTCAGATCCGGATGTTGAACTTGATTGTTGTTCATTGTAAGCAGAGATAGATAATGCCGCAGGTGGACCGGCGGCTCCAGGGATAGACGGTGGAGCTCTGTGAACCAATGTTGCCTCGGCCAAGTTGGGGCTATTAAAATTAGAGTACAAGGCTCCACCTAAATTTTCCTGAGAACTCTGGGAAGCATCGGGAATGGCGGAAAGGCGTACGCAAAGACGTTGCGCCATGCGATGGAAGATGCATTCCCTAGAGACCGTGACTAGGGATGCCAACTTGCAAAGTGTGGGCATTTGGCGTTCATTCTCGTCGCAAATAGATCGATTTGCGGGGTGCCCCATCTGGAGAAGATCTGGTCGATAATTTGTTGATCTAGCTCCCTCTCGTGTGACGATGTTTTCTGCCTGCTTAACGCGTCGGTGAGCACATTGTCCGTGCCTGGGACATATTCCGCCTTAGGGTTATATTGTGGAGTATGAGCCAATTCCAGATTTTTTTTGCAACTCGCGAGAATGTGTCAGCGAGTGTGGCCTTCCCTCTTTGTTGAGGTAGTGCTTAGTCGTGGTGTTGTCTGTCCGGATGAGCACCAGGGAATGTTTTATTCTTGGCAGGAAAGCTTGAAGGGCCAGGAAGACCGCCCGCAGTTCGAGCAGATTGATATGTAGTTTCTTCTCCATAGGAGACTACTTTCCGCTTATCTGTAGCTCTTGCAGAATAACTCAACAGCCTTTCAAGGAGGCGCCTGTTGTGACATGAGGGGCAGCCAGAAGCAGGAATGGCAAGCCTTGAGACAGGTTTCGAGATGACGACCCCCATTGCAGGGCTCAGACCATCTGAGGATTCACTTTTATGTGGTCGTCGAATGACCCTGTGCATTGGACCCACTGCTTCGAGAGCGCCTCCTGTAGAGGTCTCATTCGTAGTCGACAGTGAGGAATCAGGAGGATACACGATGACATCATCCCCAGGAGGGATTTGAAGACTTTCTTCGAGGCTACTATAGCAGCTAGTGCAAGGAGCTTGTTCATCCTCTCTCTGGATGGGAAAGCTTTTGCTGACCGTGTGTCCAGGGTTGCACCTAGGAAACTGATGCACTGACAAGGTTGTAGGACCGATTTTTCCTGATTGAGGGTGAGACCCAAGCAATCGCAAAGCTTTAAACAGGCATTGGGAAACCTGGACGAGTCTTCTAAGGATGGAGCCTTGACCAGTCAGCCATTCAGATACGGAAAGACTTGGTGATGGCACTGTCTGAAATATGCCGCCACCAGGGAACGACATTTCGTGAATATGCGCGGTGCAGACTTGAGCCCGAAAGGCAGAACGCGAAACTGCAAGTGTCTGCCCACTACTGCAAATCGCAAGTACTTTTTATGATTCCTGTGAAATGGGATATGGAAGTAAGCGTCCTGTAGGACTAGGGACGCTATAAAAAACCCTGCTCTTCCAGTAGTTGCAAGACCTCCTGGATTACCATGCAAAACGACTGCTTCTTTAGGAATTTGTTGAGGGCCCTGAAGTCCAAGATTGGTCTCCACTTCTTGTCTTTTTTCTGGATCAAAAAGAAGCGTGAATAAAACCCTTTTCCCTTCTGAGGTGGAGGTACTCTATCTATTGCTCCTTTCTACAGCATAATCGAGATCTCTCGTAGAAGCAGCACTATATTTTCGCTGCCCTTTACCTTGAAAGGACGACTTCCCAAAAGAGGATTGTCAGGCTCCACGCTGCAGGATCCGGTTGTAGCTCCACCTCCCGACCTCACCAACACACTGCAGCCAAAAACACAGTGTGTTCGAGGGATAGGGCGAGGGAAAATATAAATAGAACAAGGAGGGGACGGAAGGGGACGGCAGGGAAGGGACAGCTGAAAGACAAGAAAAGGAACACACAGGTTATAGTTATTCACAACTCAACCTACTCTCATTTCATTCTCGCTAAACAATAATAATAATAATAATAATAAGCATTTATTAAGCGCCTGGCTGCACAATACTGTGTGTCCCCGCGCTGACTGCAAATGCCAAAACTACCTAGAGGAAGAGAACAGGAGAACGGGGATTAATTTTTTGGAAATAGGTGAGTTTTGAGTCTGGCTCTGAACCTTGTTTCAGATGGCTCCATACGTAGTTGAATTGGCAGGGCATTCCAGAGCTTAGTGGCCAAGAAGCGGAAGGATTTTCCTCCCATCTTCGCTTTGGTGATGCGGGGGATTTTAAACAGCATCGTGCCCGCTGATCTAAGATTTTTGATTGGCCTGTGGATGGTCAGGAGGCCTCTTAGATAGCTGGGGCCTTTGTTCTGGGCAATGCGATGTGTATAGCAGAGAGTTTTGAATATTATTCTTTCTTTAACAGGGAGCCAGTGAAGCTTGGCAAGTGCATTTTTTGCCGATGCTCTACGGGGGAGACCAAGCACCAGTCGTGCTGCAGAATTTTGTATGCATTGCAGCTGGTGCAAACTCTTTTGATTAAGACCCAGTAAAAGAACATTACCATAGTCTAGATGGGGAGATATTAGAGCATGGACTATAGTTTTTCTTGCTTCAATTGGGAGTAGGTCAAGTACTTTGCGCAGTACTTTAAGGGTGCTGTAGCATTTACTTGTTACTTTATTTACCTGGGCTCTACCTGAGAGATTAGGGTCAAGCATGACACCGAGGTTCTTCACCTTCTCTGCAGGCACAGGAAGTTCTCCCAATTCGCTAGGCCACCAGGCGTGTGACCAGATGGAAGGGTTCTTCCCTACAATCAGTACCTCCGTTTTATCTCCGTTCAGACGGAGACAGTTGGCGTTCATCCATGTCGCTATCTCTAGCATACAGTTTGAGAAGTTGGAGGCTAGGTCTCTACTGTCTGGTGTTATTTTGAACACCAACTGGGTGTCGTCAGCATAGCTGACAATGCCCACCCCAAATTCCTCTACAATGTGAGCCAGGGGTTCCATGTAGATGTTAAATAAAGTAGGGCTCAGACTTGAGCCCTGTGGAACCCCATGGCTAACACTGCGAGGAGATGACTTGAAGGGGGGGCAGTGAAGTTGGAAAGTTCTGTCAGAGAGGTATGACTGGAACCATTTGAGAGCAGAGTCTTTAACTCCCATGTCTGAGAGTCGAGACAGCAGCGTGGTGTGCAGCACGGTGTCAAATGCTGCACTTAGGTCCAATAGGACCAACGCTGCTGTCTCTCCCTCATCCACCAGTTTCCGGATCTGCTCGGTGGAGAATAGAACGGCAGATTCCGTTGAATGACCTGCTCTAAACCCTGATTGGGAGGGGTGGAGGAGAGATTCTTTCTCCAAAAACTCCATGAGTTGGAGATTGGCTACCTTTTCTATGATCTTAGCACAGAAAGGGAGAAGAGAGATTGGTCGCAGATTTTGAAGCTGGGTAATTGGGATGTTCGGTTTCTTTTTTAGTGGTATAACCTGGGCAGATTTCCAGTTACTCGGGACAATGCTCTCACGGAATGAGGTTGTGATCATGTTGCTTATATGATCCAATAGTACGGTTTCCATGACCATTTTGTACTGTTCCGGAGGGCAGGCATCCATAGGGGAGCCAGAGCTAATGGTGTTTATGATATTCATCAGTTCCTGTTTGTTGGGGGTCCTGAAATTAGTAAACTGGGGTTTTTGAGGGCGGTCGTCTAGAGTCTCTGCCTTATTGTTATCTGACCTGGTGCTGCTGGTGAATGTGGCGTGGATATTTTCTACCTTTTTCACAAAGAAATCGGCTATTTGATCACATATCTCCGTGGAGTAGATGTCTTTAGTATCCAAGCGAGATAGTATGGTGATTTCTTTATAAATACCGAATAGTTCTTTGGTAGGGTTTTTAGCTTCCATGATTCTGCATTTGTAAAAGAGACTCTTCTCTACTCGTACCAATTTTTGGTATTTTTTCAGCTCAGTTCTATACTTTTCTTTGAGTTCTGGGGCGTAGTCTTTCCTCCACTTTCGTTCGATGAATTTGCATTGTGCTTTAGCCTTTTTCAATTTTTCGGAGAACCAGGGGGCACTTTTAGTTTGACGAGCTGGGGGCTTAGTCGTCCAGGGAGCAGTTTTGTCTAACGCTTTTGTTAGCCATGATTCAAAGTTGTCCCATACCTCCTGTATGGATGTGGCTGCAGTCGGGGGGTGATCCGAAAGTTCCTGCAGCAGTATTTCAGGGGTGCATTTTTTAAAGTTACGGCGTCTGTAAGGGGGTTTTTTCGCATGTGACTTGGTGATAACGTTTTTAGCTATTCTGAATGGCACCATACTATGGTCAGACCATATCAGTGGAACAGGTGGGGAAATTTCAATACTCATGCAGTTCGTAAATATGGGATCTAATAAATGCCCTTGTTGATGCGTAGGTAGGATAGATAGGAGCTTCAGATCGATAGTATTAAGAGCATTCAGAAGGAGTTGCGCTTCCTTAGAGTGGCTATCTTCTAGGTGGATGTTAAGGTCGCCCAATATGATGATGTTTTTATGTCTTACGGCTAGTTGGGTGGCCAGTTCAATAAGTTGGTTACAAAAGGACGTTGCCGCTCCAGGAGGTCTATATATTAGTAATCCTGTAATGGTATTGGTGGTGTCTAATTTGATAGTAAATCTTCCGCATTCCGTATCCGTGATTTTTTGTTCAATTAGAGTGCACTCAAGATTATTTTTAAAAATCATTGCCAGTCCTCCCCCCCGTTGTTTCTGGCGGTCAATTCTTAGAAGACTATAATTACCTGGTATAGCCTCTAATATCTCTGGGGAGGAGGCTTCCTCTAACCATGTTTCAGTTAGAAACATGATGTCGAGGTTTCCATTAATCAGCAGGTCGTGAATTTCATTTTTATGCTTAGGCATAGATCTACAGTTCAGTAGTATCATATTTAGGTACTGAGTTTTATTTAAGGTGGAGGTAGTGTTGGGAAGAGGTTGATGGCATATGCTGCATTGTGTGGGTAAGGATAGCGGATCTATAGCATGCATACAATGAGGTGATGAAGGCTTACCGAGATTCAGTAGGTGTGCTTTAGTGTACTGATATCGTAGACTTTGCTTGTTCTGAGGTAGCATAGGAGGTTGAGGGGTGGATCTATAGTGTCCTGCCCCGCGCCCCGTCCTGTCGCGGACGGGCGCAGACGGGCAGGACTCTGGCTTGACTCCGGCGCGCGGCCGACGCGCCCGCAATGCGCGTCCGCTGCGCGGAGCCATGCACGTATGTTTTTATAGCGTCGTCAGCGCGACGCTTCTGAGCGAGCCCTCACAAATATGGCCGCTTTGGTTTACACCTAATTCCTGCAGATGACGGCTCTATTAATGGCCACACCCACCGGTGAAGTCCGAGCAAGTAGGCTGCTCGGGCTAGGGAAACGGGCGCTTTACTAAGTTATGAGCCTCTTTCCTCCCAAAAGTAAATATGGGCGTAGCTATGTGGTAGTAGCTGGAATTTTAGAGTATCACAGGCAAAATCGCGTCTGGCACTCAGCGCGAGGGGGGGGAAAGGACACACAGGGAAAATTCACAGGTCACAATTATTTTAAAAATAAAGCGAGTTTAAAATGAGGTAACCTCCCGGCTCAAGCCTCGGGAGTGAAAGCAGCAGTCTACCTGCTTGTAGTCTGGCCTGTTTTTATAGCGTCGTCAGCGCGACGCTTCTGAGCGAGCCCTCACAAATATGGCCGCTTTGGTTTACACCTAATTCCTGCAGATGACGGCTCTATTAATGGCCACACCCACCGGTGAAGTCCGAGCAAGTAGGCTGCTCGGGCTAGGGAAACGGGCGCTTTACTAAGTTATGAGCCTCTTTCCTCCCAAAAGTAAATATGGGCGTAGCTATGTGGTAGTAGCTGGAATTTTAGAGTATCACAGGCAAAATCGCGTCTGGCACTCAGCGCGAGGGGGGGGAAAGGACACACAGGGAAAATTCACAGGTCACAATTATTTTAAAAATAAAGCGAGTTTAAAATGAGGTAACCTCCCGGCTCAAGCCTCGGGAGTGAAAGCAGCAGTCTACCTGCTTGTAGTCTGGCCTGTTTTTATAGCGTCGTCAGCGCGACGCTTCTGAGCGAGCCCTCACAAATATGGCCGCTTTGGTTTACACCTAATTCCTGCAGATGACGGCTCTATTAATGGCCACACCCACCGGTGAAGTCCGAGCAAGTAGGCTGCTCGGGCTAGGGAAACGGGCGCTTTACTAAGTTATGAGCCTCTTTCCTCCCAAAAGTAAATATGGGCGTAGCTATGTGGTAGTAGCTGGAATTTTAGAGTATCACAGGCAAAATCGCGTCTGGCACTCAGCGCGAGGGGGGGGAAAGGACACACAGGGAAAATTCACAGGTCACAATTATTTTAAAAATAAAGCGAGTTTAAAATGAGGTAACCTCCCGGCTCAAGCCTCGGGAGTGAAAGCAGCAGTCTACCTGCTTGTAGTCTGGCCTGTTTTTATAGCGTCGTCAGCGCGACGCTTCTGAGCGAGCCCTCACAAATATGGCCGCTTTGGTTTACACCTAATTCCTGCAGATGACGGCTCTATTAATGGCCACACCCACCGGTGAAGTCCGAGCAAGCAGGCTGCTCGGGCTAGGGAAACGGGCGCTTTACTAAGTTATGAGCCTCTTTCCTCCCAAAAGTAAATATGGGCGTAGCTATGTGGTAGTAGCTGGAATTTTAGAGTATCACAGGCAAAATCGCGTCTGGCACTCAGCGCGAGGGGGGGGAAAGGACACACAGGGAAAATTCACAGGTCACAATTATTTTAAAAATAAAGCGAGTTTAAAATGAGGTAACCTCCCGGCTCAAGCCTCGGGAGTGAAAGCAGCAGTCTACCTGCTTGTAGTCTGGCCTGTTTTTATAGCGTCGTCAGCGCGACGCTTCTGAGCGAGCCCTCACAAATATGGCCGCTTTGGTTTACACCTAATTCCTGCAGATGACGGCTCTATTAATGGCCACACCCACCGGTGAAGTCCGAGCAAGTAGGCTGCTCGGGCTAGGGAAACGGGCGCTTTACTAAGTTATGAGCCTCTTTCCTCCCAAAAGTAAATATGGGCGTAGCTATGTGGTAGTAGCTGGAATTTTAGAGTATCACAGGCAAAATCGCGTCTGGCACTCAGCGCGAGGGGGGGGAAAGGACACACAGGGAAAATTCACAGGTCACAATTATTTTAAAAATAAAGCGAGTTTAAAATGAGGTAACCTCCCGGCTCAAGCCTCGGGAGTGAAAGCAGCAGTCTACCTGCTTGTAGTCTGGCCTGTTTTTATAGCGTCGTCAGCGCGACGCTTCTGAGCGAGCCCTCACAAATATGGCCGCTTTGGTTTACACCTAATTCCTGCAGATGACGGCTCTATTAATGGCCACACCCACCGGTGAAGTCCGAGCAAGTAGGCTGCTCGGGCTAGGGAAACGGGCGCTTTACTAAGTTATGAGCCTCTTTCCTCCCAAAAGTAAATATGGGCGTAGCTATGTGGTAGTAGCTGGAATTTTAGAGTATCACAGGCAAAATCGCGTCTGGCACTCAGCGCGAGGGGGGGGAAAGGACACACAGGGAAAATTCACAGGTCACAATTATTTTAAAAATAAAGCGAGTTTAAAATGAGGTAACCTCCCGGCTCAAGCCTCGGGAGTGAAAGCAGCAGTCTACCTGCTTGTAGCAGTTCAGTAATGATCACCTTTGTGAATAAAAGTGCGCTCAGCCTTTTCCCTGTTATGACATATCACGGATATCAGTACCTCTGGACCCTGAGGGATACAAAAGGCAGGTTAGACTCTTATAAAGTAAAGAACCCCTCCTTGTATTCTTTAGTACATTCAAGAACGTACCCCTCCTTGTAATTGTTGATATCCTTATGTAGCATCCATAACACACCACAATCCCCAGTGTAATCCAAATTAAAAGTAGAGCAAGAAGTGTCTCTAAAGAACAAACAAGTGTAGCTCCGATATAGACACGGCAAGATGCAGCATCCAACTGCAATCCTCCGCTCTAGTTGATATAATCCACAGGAATTCAAAAAGGTTTAACGCTCCAAATACGGCAAGGTGTAGGACCCCACTGCCTTCCGCTTTGGCACTTTGATAACAGGACACTAGTGACCTTCTTCGGAACGGTAGCGTGTAGAGAGAACACCCCACTACGCTCCGCTCTATAATCCGACCAAAGACAAATAAAACCCACACAGCCGTGTAAGTTTATAAAACATGGATCCTTTTCATCTGTTCCAACACAGGAAAAAAGTACTAAGGCAACGCGTTAAGACCACGCGCTCACTTTACTTAACAGTGTAATGAACAAAGTCCCAATTCCGTTTACTCACGGACTCCGCTTCCAGCTGGTGCCTTTTGCCGCCCAGGAACACTGTTTGTTGCTCTCGCCACAGAAACGTCCATGGATCCGCTCGCTTACCGGGAGCTCCCAGACCGCCAGCAGCTGTCTGATCGGCGGGACGTTTATCAAACCAAAGGCGCGTCTTTTTCACTCGCCTTCAACACCAGAATGAGCAGCTATCGGATATTCAAGAAACAAACGGGAAACGCTCTCAAACAACTATGGACTCTGATCCAGATCACGTCTGTCAGTACAAATCACGAACAGTGAGGGACGGTCCAATTCACTGTTATATAGTGACACGCCCACCTCAGGACTTCTGGGAAATGTAGTCCGTTACTTTATTAGGTAGGCGCCTTGCCAGTTACTGACAGTATGTCCCCGTCCCTAGCGCCTCCTAGGACCAGGCTTAGCAGGAAACCTTCTGTGAAATGACCGCACCGCCCCAGGAGCATGTACAGCAGAACAAACCTCCCAAGAATCGTTCTCAGCAGTGTACCCTTTCCATGACACCAGGTACATAAGCACACCCCTGCGCCCCTTGTGAACCCTCCTCAGCAACAAAATCTTTTCATTAACAGAAGGCTGATTGTGGAGATCTGCAGAAATGTCAACAGGCAAGGTGTTTGCATCAAATCCGAAATTAGCTTTGAAGGGAGACATCCCAGTGGAACTATGCCACGCATTATTGTAGGCCAGTTCAGTCACCCACAACGTAACATCCTTGATCAGAGTATCCACCAAAAGTGTCTTTGGATACAATTGATGGTCTTACGGACACCCGGATGTCCTACTAGAACCCCCTCATGACACCAGCTGAACGCCTTTTTCTGCAAAGGGACAGAGGGCAAGTATAACCTGGATTGAAAGAACGGCAGCCCGTCCCTCACCTTCCTGTCGGTAATACCATGCGCCCAGGTTCTCCATCCTCCAGGATATTGATGACTCTTTACGTCCTCCAAGAAAGTCTCGGCCCTTACCACACAAAGAACCTTCCCTATAGGAATAATAGCCTGTTGATCTTCCACCCCAGTTGCATTAGGCATTGTCTGTCGGGATAAGGCATCAGCCTTTACCACAAAGGGATGTTCCAAATTAGGGTGTGACAGGACCGGGGCAGTAGTGAATGAATTCTTAAGAGTTTGGAAGACCTCATATTGTTTAGGAAGAGCCACCTCTTTCTCTGCTGCTGTAGCCACCATAAACTGACATGCTAACACCGCTACAGGTGTGGATGCATGAGGCACCAAATGTTCCTGACAATACCCAGACAGAAAACGCACTGTTCTAGTTTTCCAGTCAATAGAAGGGTTGTGGTACGTAAACCACGGCATCCCCAATATGATTTCATATTGAGGAGCATCTATAATGTTCAACTCTATCGTTTCCACATGTCTCCCTTCCGACACTTCTATTGATAACACTACCTCCGCTGTTTTCTCTACTACTAGACCAGATTTTATGGGCTGTCCATCCACTGCCAAAACCTCCTCTGGATTGTCCCTGGGTACTCTAGGTATCGCTAAACAAGACACCAACCCATTATCAATAAAGCTACCTGTAGCTCCTGAATCCAACATAACCATTACTTGATGGATTTTCTGCTCACATTCTAAGGACATGGTAAGAACCAAGCGTGACTCTGTCTCTCCTATCCCAGGTGAAGATAGGGAAGTTAGTTTCCAATCAGGTGCCTCTATCTCTCTGGGTAAGGGCACCAGCGAGCTGTCTGCCTCCCTAGCAGTAGTGGAAACAGCTACCCTCTTATTCTTGTTCCAACTAGTGGTATTCTTGGGCTTGGAAGGGCACTCACGTACGTAGTGCCCTTTTTTGCCACAGTACATACAAAGGCCTTGTACTCGTCTGCTTTCCCTTTCATCTTTAGACAGAGGGGGTCTAAGAGCTCCTATTTCCATAGGTTCCGAATCGGCCTCCGCCGTACCCATATCTCTAGGAGGAAAACTCACTGTATGGTTATAGCTCCTGTCCCATTTTCTCCTGTCTCCACTCCGCTCAGTCAGTCTACCATCCAGCCTCAACACCAGATTCACCATGTCTACATACGTAGTGGGTTGGGGGTCAATCTGCGCCACAACATCTTTTAATTCATCCCTTAATCCCTGATAAAACAAAGACATCCTCTTTCCTTCTGGCCATTCAGTTTCAGCCACCAAACGATTAAATGTTGTTAGATACGTTATCAAGTCACTTCTGCCCTGACGCAAGGTTAACAACTCTTTATCTGCGCTAAAGTTGGTGGCCCTCCTGTCAAATACTTTCTCAAATTCATCTCTGAACGCTGTCCAATTAGATAATATGGCATCATCTCTCTTTATTAGAGGTACCGCCCAATTCGCGGCGTCCCCCACTAAATAAGAGATAGCAAAAGCAATCCTTGAGTGGTTGGTGGGGAAAGAAGCCGGTTTACATGAAAAGTGAAGCATCACCTGAGTCAAGAACACCTGTGTTTTACGCGGATCACCCGCATACCTTTCTGGGGTAGCCAAAGGAATAGGGGGAGGAACAGTGCCTTGAATTTGAGAGGGACTAGCAGAAAAAGGATTCTTAGACAACTGTTCTACCCTATCCTTGAGAGCAGCAGTCTCCGCCTTGGATGACGCCAGCTCCTGTTGAACCAAAACCAAGGCATGCAACACATCCTCCAAGGTGGCCATATGTACAACAACCGGACCAGGCAGAATGCAATTCGTGGGTTCGTGATTCTGTCAGGCTCCACGCTGCAGGATCTGGTTGTAGCACATAGAACTCCACCTCCCGACCTCACCAACACACTGCAGCCAAAAACACAGTGTGTTCGAGGGATAGGGAAAGGGAAAATATAAATAGAACAAGGAGGGGACGGAAGGGGACGGCAGGGAAGGGACAGCTGAAAGACAAGAAAAGGAACACACAGGTTATAGTTATTCACAACTCAACCTACTCTCATTTCATTCTCGCTAAACAGTTCAGTAAAGATCACCTTTGTGAATAAAAGTGCTCTCAGCCTTTTCCCTGTTATGACATATCACGGATATCAGTACCTCTGGACCCTGAGGGATACAAAAGGCAGGTTAGACTCTTATAAAGTAAAGAACCCCTCCTTGTATTCTGTAGTACATTCAAGAACGTACCCCTCCTTGTAATTGTTGATATCCTTATGTAGCATCCATAACACACCACAATCCCCAGTGTAATCCAAATTAAAAGTAAAGCAAGAAGTGTCTGTAAAGAACAAACAAGTGTAGCTCCGATATAGACACAGCAAGATGCAGCATCCAACTGCAATCCTCCGCTCTAGTTGATATAATCCACAGGAATTCAAAAAGGTTTAACGCTCCAAATACGGCAAGGTGTAGGACCCCACTGCCTTCCGCTTTGGCACTTTGATAACAGGACACTAGTGACCTTCTTCGGAACGGTAGCGTGTAGAGAGAACACCCCACTACGCTCCGCTCTATAATCCGACCAAAGACAAATAAAACCCACACAGCCGTGTAAGTTTATAAAACATGGATCCTTTTCATCTGTTCCAACACAGGAAAAAAGTACTAAGGCAACGCGTTAAGATCACGCGCTCACTTTACTTAACAGTGTAATGAACAAAGTCCCAATTCTGTTTACTCACGGACTCCGCTTCCAGCTGGTGCCTTTTGCCGCCCCGGAACACTGTTTGTTGCTCTCGCCACAGAAACGTCCATGGATCCGCTCGCTTACCGGGAGCTCCCAGACCGCCAGCAGCTGTCTGATCGGCGGGACGTTTATCAAACCAAAGGCGCGTCTTTTTCACTCGCCTTCAACACCAGAATGAGCAGCTATCGGATATTCAAGAAACAAACGGGAAACGCTCTCAAACAACTATGGACTCTGATCCAGATCACGTCTGTCAGTACAAATCACGAACAGTGAGGGACGGTCCAATTCACTGTTATATAGTGGCACGCCCACCTCAGGACTTCTGGGAAATGTAGTCCGTTACTTTATTAGGTAGGCGCCTTGCCAGTTCCTGACAGTATGTCCCCGTCCCTAGCGCCTCCTAGGACCAGGCTTAGCAGGAAACCTTCTGTGAAATGACCGCACCGCCCCAGGAGCATGTACAGCAGAACAAACCTCCCAAGAATCGTTCTCAGCAGTGGCTGTAGCTGGTGCCCTATACCCCTTCTGACTATAGGTAATCGATAATCGGTATTGACCTTAATGCCTTCTTGAGAGGTTCTTTGAAGTCATACAAGAAGCAGCCTTCTCTACCACCTTATAAGAGATTACAGAATCGTCGTAATTTCCCTCGTCGACGAGCCCGTCGACGAGATCGCAGTCATAGACTTTGCCGTCATAGACGAGCAGTCATAGACGAGGCCGTCGTAGACGACGCCATAGACGATCCATCGTAGACGAGGCCGTCGACGCCGTCGTAGACGAGCCATCGTAGAGGAGCCATCGTAGATGAGGCCGTCGTAGACGAGGCCATCATAGACGAGGCCATCATAGACGAGGCCATCATAGACGAGGCCATTCTAGACTAGGGCATAGTCAACGCCGTAGACAGGCCGTCGTAGACGAGCAGTCATAGATGAGGCCGTCGATGGCGATGCCGTCGTAGACGAGCCATCGAAGACGAGCCCTCGTAGATGAGGCCATCTTAGACAAGGCCATCGTAGATGAGGCCATCGTCGACGCCGTAGACAGGCCGTCATAGACGAGCTATCGTAGACAAGCCATCGAAGATGAGGCCATCGCAGACAAGCCATCGTAGATGAGGCCATCGTAGACAAGCCATCGTAGATGAGGCCATCGTAGACAAGCCATCATAGATGAGGCCATCGTAGACGAGCAGTCATAGATGAGGCCGTCGTAGACGAGCAGTCCTAGATGAGGCAGTCGTCGACGCTCTCGCCGACGCTCTCGTCGCCGACGCTCTCGTCGTCGACGCTCTCGTCGACGAGCCTTTGTAGACGAGCCTTTGTAGACGAGCCTTTGTAGACGAGCCATCGTAGACGAGGCCATCATAGATGAGGCCATCATAGATGAGGCCATCATAGATGAGGCCATCGTCGACGCCCTAGACAGGGCGTCGTAGACGAGTAGTCATAGACGAGGCTGTCGTAGCCGTCGTAGACGAGCCATCGTAGACGAGCCGCCATAGACGAGCCATCGTAGACGAGTAGTCATAGACGAGGCCGTCGTAGATGAGCCATCGTAGACGAGCCGTCGTAGACGAACCATCGTAGACGAGCCATCGTAGACGAGCCGTCGTAGACGAGACCATCGTAGACGAGGCCATCGTAGACGAGGCCATCGTAGACTAGGCCATCATAGACGAGGCCATCGTAGATGAAGAGGCTGTAATAGGCAATGATGATGGTTTTTTCATCGACGATCCTGTTGACGAGGTTGGCTTCTTAGTCTTTACCTCAGACGGTATAGAAGACGCCTTTCTGAAGGGTCCTATGACCAGAGGAGTTGATTTTGACGGCTCAGAAGTCGTCTTTTTTACATGATTTTTCTCCAAAAGCAAGTCCTTTACTCTCCTTTTCCACAGAGTGAGGAGATTTTGAAGGACTGTGCCCAGATGACCCATGAGTGGTCTTTTTGAGGGCCTTCTCAGGACGTTACCCTGAGGAATGAGTCTGAGGAGATTCTCTTCTCTTTTGAGGTCTCCTAGACGTTGAGGACAACGCCTCATCACGGTCACTGGAGAAAATAAAAAACCTCCTTTCTGGTCTTAGTGTCTCAAAAACTTACTTGAGAAAGTGCGACAGACTTTGCAGTCTTTGGCCTGCGGTATAGACAGTAAATGCAGTCGGTGTGAGGATCAGAGCAGAGCAACCTCTTCCTTACCAGACCTTCTTTAAAGAATGTATTTGAAGATAATCCATAGTAGAAAAGAATCCTTGACAACAAAGTCATTTAATGAAGTGAAAAAACACAGAATCTGAGCAGAGCTCAGAGGAGACTCCCTTAGTACAACGTGCGGTAGAAAATCTGAGGGACTGAGGCTTCTGCCAGGAAGGTTCTAGAGGGAGGTGATAGCTGATTGGCTCTTCTCTAGAGTTTGGTCCTTTTTACAAAAGGACATGGATATGTTACTAAGGTGAGGCCTTTAGGCCTATTATTCTCTATGTATGTCTATAGGACATTACTTTTCTATGTACCGTAGACTCCTGTCTCAACGACGGGGAATGATTCAGGCATGTGAATCTATGAAAGACACCCATAATACTGGATAATCCTAACTTCTGTGAATACCAAAAGTAGTACGTTTTAGGATTTTGTCTTAAGTTAATTCTGTAAATCGGGCCCTAGATGTTTAACAATGTTTGGGCATAAAGTTTGGACAGGATGTCTAAAAGAGGGATCAGGCTACATATTAGTAATCACTTCAGTATCTAATTCAGAGCTGGCCTGCACCACTAACATATTCTAAGGGCTTCCACCCCTATATGGAGAAGAGATAAAAGCAAACCAATCTTCCTCATTTATTTGGGCCTCAAGAGAAGATAGCGAAGAGAGGGTTACATCCACCAAAACAGTTTGCTATCCCTGCCGACCAAGGTAGCGAACATTGCCTCCCAGTTTAACCTACATAATTATCTCTTTTTATGAGCACATAAATTCTGATAAGCAGTTTGAGGCCATCATTGCTGTTCTTAAACTGGTATCACTTGCATGTAGCCTTTAGTAGTGGCGATTCCTATTTACCACCATTCTACCCTCCCGGCAATATTTGTCGAACCAGGTATTTCCCTTGTCTCTTAGTTAAGTGTGGACCCACTTTTGCTAGCCTAAACTGGGGTAGTAAATGCTTTGTTAACCTATGATACGGTTCAAATTTGACTAAAGAAAGGGCTTGCAATACTTCTTCTGTAATATGCACTCTAATTCTCTTGTGGTAAACAACCTCCAAGGGAGTGGTGGCATTTTGAATTGGTGAAAAAGTCTCTTTAAACTCCGAGATACGGGCAACATTATCACTGGGCCCCATATCTAGGACTCTAAAATTTTCCACCTGATGGAACTGGTGAACCGGGGCCATCACAATCGATAGACAATGTACTATTACCTTATTTAAATGTTTTCCCAGCTGGAATATCATCATGGCACTTACCATTTACGTTGATCAAATTCAATTCATGTAAAGAATGCATAACCTTTGTATCTGCTTCCCTAGGGCTTTCAGAGAAAATACATTCTGTAATGTTTAGGGCTAAGCACAATTTTTTTTCATTCCCTCATCAAACTCTTTAAAAACATATTTTTGTTTAAAATCCCCCCCCCACCACCAACAAAGCATCTGGGAAGTCACAAAACTTACGTTGTTAATCAGATTCAGCAGCTCACACTCAAGCAGAGGGCGACTTTCCGGCATAGACACATTTACATATATCACTTGCTTAGACCCCTCCGTATTGGTGTACAAGTAAATTAGGCAAGCAAGGACCCATATTCAAGTGGTTTAGAGCTTTGTTATCTTCCTCCCACAGAAGACTGAGACCAATATAGCAATCCACCCACTGCCCTTCCTCTTAGCGAGGCCTTAGCATTTTAAACTATGGCAACAACCCTCTCCACTATGGGGCACTCCAGCAGCCAGGATCTCTTTATGAGTTTCCATTTCCATAAATGTTTTGAATCCATGAATGTTCCACACCAGTACCCAAACCGACTGAGGATGCCCTGTATCCTACCAATCAATCTCATCTGCCACTCCAGGGTGGAAGGTAGCGAGCGACCTTGGATGTTTTTTGATGGAGTAACTTTCTGTTCTCAGAGGAGCATGCCCCTGAGTACTGTAGGCACTTCCCCTCTTTAACTCGTCCAACTGCCAGCAGTGGGACATGTTTTGATTCCTTAAACCCAGGGCTTTATCACTGGAGAAAGTTATAGTAACTATTCTTTCTTGCAAACCATCATGTCCCCACCAACTCCTCCCAACATCTGATCTATTTTTTACACCTAAAGGTCCGGAAAAATAGACCTGGTCTTGTTTTAACCCACCATGTTCACATATAAATGGGGCTAATTGCATTCCCTCTTTTTCTTCACAGAGACTTATGCAATTTGATGTCAGGGCTAGACCAGCAGCTTCCACTAAGTTCTTCGTCTCCTTCGCGTAAACTCTGGTTACCTATTTTCTCGCAACCTCCCTAAAGTCAAAGAGTGCCAAGTCCTTTGTAGAGATATTCCTAAATCTTTTAATTTTGGCAAATACATTTAACAGTTTAACCCTGTTTATTGTTAGGATCATCTCTGACCTGAACTAAGGTATCACTATTAGGGCCTGCTAATGATTTTCTTTTATCAGGCTCAGTACGCCGACCAACCGTGTTCTTCCCCTAGAACCTTTGGTGCTTTTAGCATTCTTAATAGTTCGAATATCTTTGCTGTTTTAACCCACAACAGCCTAATTTTTTACTGTTGTGTATTCCTTGCTTTTCCTTCTCCCATTCCCCAAACACTTTACTTGGGTCTCCCGGCCTTTCTTGCCAGATTGCCCCTCAGTAGTAAGATGTTTTTTGATTTTTTCTCTTTTCTCTTAGTTGGGGACTTAAGGGGTTGACTAGGAGGGCTAGATCACACGATTTTAAACAGTCCTTGTCTATTTCTATAGTATTGTCCTGGTTTTTGGTTCTCA
This sequence comes from Lissotriton vulgaris, assembly GCF_964263255.1. Classification (NCBI taxonomy): domain Eukaryota; kingdom Metazoa; phylum Chordata; class Amphibia; order Caudata; family Salamandridae; genus Lissotriton; species Lissotriton vulgaris. The sequence continues at coordinate 1,411,453,660 of NC_141696.1, forward strand.
AAATCTCCAAATCACAACTTTCAGTTTACTGGCCCTAGAGTGTTATGTTATGTTAGTTTTGTCTTTTATAGCGCACGGCTACTCCAGAGAGTGTCCCGGCGCTTTTATTAAAACCAGTCGTAGAGTAACACAACACAGAACAAGCAAAAAGGAACAGCAAAAATCAGAGCGAAAAGAATTACTGGGCAAAAAGCCAAGTTTTAAGGCCCTTCCTAAAATTCAACAGATTAGAGGTGCTGCGTAGTGCCAGAGGCAACGGATAGTGGATAGTGGGTCCTTGACAAAAACATAAACAATGAGACTCCTAACCTTGTCGATACTCAGACAGCTGAAATTGCTTAATTTGCTTTCCCATCTACTAGTCCCGTTGTAGAAAATAGAAACCTTCTCAGGGGTCCCACTGATACTTGGTCCTTTTAAACCAACAAAGAAGAAATTGGCACAGAAGCTGAAATATAAAAGTAACATCTTTATTAACCTTAACCCCTTCACTGCGGCGGCTATTCTGCCGCAGTGCTAAGGGGGCGGGGCGGAAGAGCGGCGGGCGCATGCTGGTGACGGAACCGCTCCGTCACCAGCCCCGATTGGGCTGTGCTCATGACGGAGCGGTTCCGTCACGGCCCGCCCGCTCAATAGAACGTTCAGCGCAGGCGCGGAATCCGCGCCGCGGTTCCAAGCAGGCCGTGACGGAACCGCTCCGTCATCAGCACAGCGCGACCGCGGCTGATGACGGAGTGGTTCCGTCACCAGCAGGGGAGGGGTTAAATGAGGGAGACTACGTCACACAGAAGCCTCAGCAACTGAATGAGGCAGTCTAAGGAGTACAGAAAACTGGGGCCTTATATATGCTTAGGGTTACATAGTCAGCATAAGACCAAGGGGCAGTCCTGGCTCATGTAAGCATGCAAAATGACTAATATGGACATGCAATATCTGCTTGCTCAACAAAGTGGGAGGAGCTAACAGTTGCTAATTCTGGTGAACACATCCTGACATTTACAGACTAGAAACAGTTGCAAGGACAGCTGCAAGCTCAACTGAGCATGTGCGAAGGTGGAAGATGCTAAATATAGTTAGTTTCTAGGCAGATTACAAGAGCAGTCAACCCTGAGGGAGGACCGAGCACATGGCGAGCACGTGGCAGCACATGGCAAACAAGATGGCTGCCAGAAATACAAAATGGCTTTCAGCTCATGCTAACAAATGCCTGTAATATTTAACAGAGGGTCCTTTTAGCATGAGCTAAAGACATTTATGATCCAGTAGGAACATAGAAAATATTTGCACATACATTTTCATAAATTTATCAATATCCTAATTCATTGCAAGGTGGGCATTTTCCATTCTAAACATTTAATTAAGCGGGTATATTTGAAGTATAAGCAGGAATACAAAGGGAACGGAGTATCGGGTCATCATTAACATACAGATAGCAGGATAGATGATACAGGAGAAAGTAATGACCACTATTACAAACAGAATTATCATTTTTCTAGTCCTCAGCAAAATCAAATCCTAAAATCATCTAGTAAACATTTTCAGGGCTCCTATGCATTGCAGTGACCATCTATTTCAGTTTCAGAATAGCTAACAGGACATCTCTAATAAAAATATTTTCCAATTGACTGTTACATTTTCCTTTTATGAGGGCTAGAACATCAATTTAATACATTCAAGGAAAGGACAAAGTCACATTTTTCAATTGCTCAGAAAAATGTTTTTCGTGCATAATAACTAATTCAAATATTAAAGCTACTAAACAGATTAATACAAAAACAATCCTGGCTCCAAGGGACCAGGAGGATCACACAGGGCCATAAGAATTAGAACGAAGAGCTGCAAAGGGGCTGCTCCTCCTCAAAAATGGGACATCCAAAGGGGTACATTATTAGTAAGAAAAAGAAGAAGTCCTTGGGGAAATTGAAGCCGCTGACAACCAAGCCAGAGGGGAGTCTTCTCCATGTGCCCGTTTGAGCCACACAGGCGGGCTCTTGTTGTTTCCACAGGGGAGCTGCACAACTCGCAACTCAAGAATCACAGCCCAGTTTCAAGGAAAAAGTTTCTTCTTTCAGGATAGGGCAGTCACCCACCAGGGCAAATGCTCTTAGCGATCCTGTCCAGTGTCTCAGGCAGTGCACAAGTTTCCTTCACTTCAATCTAACAGGCACCAGAGACACAGCACCTGTACTATAAACTCAAGTCCTTCCCTAACTCCTGTATTGCTCTGCTGGCGCACTGTTCATTCGTTGGGGACAAACATTGCATCCAGTGTGCTCAAGTATCTCTTGACCAACAAACAAAGGAGCCTGATGCTAGGATCTCTGAAGCAACCCTTGTTTCAAAAGGGGTCAAGTCAAGTCAAGTCAGAGAATTTATATAGCGCACTACATACCCAGAGGGTCTCAAGGCGCTTAAGGAGGGGTAGGGAATCACTTGTCAAATATCCACGTTTTAAGTTGCTTTCTGAATGCTAGGTGGTTCTGGGTAAGGTGAAGGTAGGTGGGAAGTGAGTTCCAGGTTTTAGCTGCCAGGTAGGAGAAGGATCTACCTCGCATGGTGGTCTTGTTGATGCGAGGTACATTGGCAAGGGCTTGGTTGGAAGATCGAAGCTGGCGGGAGGGGGCGTAGAAGGACAGTCGTGTGTTGAGGCATTCTGGTCCGATTTCGTAGAGTGCTTTGTGTGCGTGGGTAAGGAGCCGGAAAGTGATTCTCTTATTGACGGGAAGCCAGTGGAGGTTTTTCAGGTGACCAGAGATATGTTCTTTACGCGGGATGTCTAATATGAGCCTGGCTGAGGCGTTTTGGATTTGTTGGAGTTTTTTCTGGAGTTTAGCGGTAGTCCCGGCGTAGAGGGTGTTTCCATAGTCCAGTCGGCTCGTGACCAGAGCGTGGGTGACCGTTTTCCTAGTTTCGGTGGGGATCCAACAAAATGTTTTTTTGAGCATGCGAAGAATGTTGAAGCAGGATGAGGAGACAGCGTTGACTTGTCTGTTCATTGAAAGTGAGGAATCCAGGATGACGCCCAGGTTCCGTGCATGGTCTGTCGGGATGGGTGCTTTTCCAAGGGCTTCTGGCCACCAAGAGTCGTCCCATGCGGAGGGGGAGGTACCTAAGATGAGGACTTCTGTTTTATCTGAGTTCAGTTTCAGACGGCTGTGTTTCATCCATTCGGCTACTTCTTTCATTCCTTCGTGTAGGTTCGTTTTGGCGGTGCTAGGGTCATTGGTGAGTGATAGGATCAGTTGAGTGTCATCCGCGTAGGAGATGATGTTGAGGTTGTGTTGGCGGGCGATGGCCGCGAGGGGGCTCATGTATACGTTGAAAAGGGTGGGGCTGAGTGAGGATCCTTGTGGTACGCCGCAGATGACTTCAGTGGCCACTGACTTGAATGGTGGAAGGCGGACTCTCTGGGTTCTTCCGGTGAGGAACGAGGTGATCCATTCCAGAGCTTTTCCTTGGATTCCGATGTTTCTGAGGCGCTGTAGAAGGGTGCTATGGCAGACTGTGTCGAAGGCTGCTGAGAGGTCGAGGAGGATGAGGGCGACTGTGTCTCCATTGTCCAGTAGAGTTCTAATGTCGTCTGTTGCTGCGATGAGGGCGGTCTCAGTGCTGTGTTTTGCTCGGAAGCCGGACTGTGAGGAGTCGAGGGATTTGTTGGCTTCGAGGAAGGCGGCGAGCTGGTTGTTGACAGCTTTCTCGATGACTTTGGCCGGGAATGGAAGGAGCGAGATGGGGCGGTAATTTTTGAGTTCGGTGGGTTCTGCTGTGGGTTTCTTCAGAAGGGCGCTGAGTTCAGTGTGTTTCCAGCTTTCCGGGAAGGTGGCGGATTTGAAGGAGCAGTTGATGACGTCTCGGAGGTGCGGTGCTATGATGGAGTCTGCTTTGTTGAAGATGTGGTGAGGGCATGGGTCTGTGGGGGATCCTGAGTGGATGGAGTTCATCAGGCGGATGGTGTCCTCAGTGGAGATTGGGTTCCAGTCATTAAGGATGTTCGAGGGGGGTGGAGGTTCAGTAGATGGTTGGGTGTGTTGGTCTTCGGGTTGGTTGTCGAAGCTGTTGTGGATGTCTGCAATTTTGTTGTGGAAGAATGAGGCTAGGGAGTCGCAGAGTGCTTGAGAGGGGGTGATGTCGTTAGAGTTGGCCGAGGGATTGGTAAATTCCTTGACGATGTTGAAAAGTTCCTTGCTGTTGTGGGCGTTGTTATCTAGTCGTTCCTTGAAGGCGGTTTTCTTGGCTTTTCGGATCAGTTGGTGGTGTATGCGGGTGGCGTTTTTGAAGGCGTCCTTGGTGCTGGTGGTTGGGTCTTTTTTCCAGGCCTTCTCAAGGGAGCGGCAGAGTTTCTTGGATTTCTTAAGATCATCGTTGAACCATGATGCCTTCTTGCTGCCAAGTTTGCTTTGTCGTTTTTTCAGTGGTGCTAAGATGTCGGCGCTGTTGGAAAGCCAAAGGGTGAGGTTGGTGGCGGTTTGGTCGGGGTTTGAGGAGTGGGCTGGGGGGTTTAGAAGAAGTGATGAGGAGATCTGGTCGATGGTGATTTTGTTCCAGTTTCTTTGCAGAGTTGGTTGGGGTTGGTTGTTGGGTTTGGGCTTGTTGTAGGTAAAGTGAACGCAGCTGTGGTCAGTCCAGAGGAGAGCCGTAGTGTGGCTGAAGGAGACATGATTGCTGGAGGTGAAGATCGGGTCGAGAGTGTGACCTGCGATGTGGGTGGGGGAAGTGACCAGTTGTTTAAGTCCGAGGTTGGCGAGGTTGTCCAGAAGGGTGGTGGAGTTGCGGTCGTTGTTCTTTTCAAGGTGAAAGTTGAGGTCTCCCAGAAGGATGTAATCTTTGGAGGGGAGGGCGTGTGGGGTGATGAAGTCTGTGATGTCCTCACTAAATTGTGCGCGGGGTCCTGGTGGCCTGTAAAGGAGGGTGCCTCTGAGTGTGGTCTTGGGGTCGATGTGGAACTGGAAGTGAAGGTGTTCAGAGTTGGCGAGATTGATGTCAGAGCTGGTTGAGATGTGGATGGATTTCTTATGGACGATAGCGATTCCTCCTCCTGTGAGGCCGGTACGGTCCTTGCGTATGATCTTATAATCTTCTGGGATGGCAATGGTGATGTCTGGGGCGGAGGAGGCGGTTATCCATGTTTCTGTAAGGAAGGCGACGTCCGGAGAGATGGTGTCTAGTAGATTCCATAGGTCAATGGCGTGCCTGTGGACCGATCGGGTGTTGAGCAAGATGCATTGTAGATGCACTTCAAGCAAAGCCTCCTCGCCATTCTGGTAGGTCTGTGACTCTCAGCTGGGCATCAAACTTGATTCACAATTTCTCCTTTCTGATTTGTGACCCCGTCTTTCGCCCAAGACAGTGGAAGGGGTACACACTTCATTCCAGAACTTCCGCTTTCACTGAGGTCCTAGTTGCCAGCAATGCCTGTGCTGGTTACCTTCACTTTGGCTTCAAGCTGGACTGGTGCTGACGCTGACTCCCCAGGCTGAATCTGATGTCCGGGCCCGTCTGGCAATGGTTGTAAGGCAGCAAATATCTATTTGTGGACAGAACAAAAGGTCTTTAGGCAAGGCACAGAAACAGTCTATTAACAGAGAGGATAGTCTCAGAATATTTGCTAGTCTTGGGACGCCTCATATACTAGCAAGGCATCCAAAAACCACGTTAATCTATCTTATGAGAGAGTAAAAAAACAACAGCCTGGACCTATTGGCAGGTAAAAAAAAAAGGAACTCTTTGGTGAACTGACAAGAGTAATACATCACCCAATCCCAAGCAGCCAAGGAAGTTAATTTACTAAACTCAGAGGAAAAGAGAAAAACAACACAGACATACCCTAAATCCTTACATTGGTGTATTTCTGTGTACTAATCTGACAACCCTCAAAAAAGGAAATGTTCTACTTTTCATAATCCAAACTATGTAACATCAGCTCTAATAAGGACTGTCAGTTTATTTACACAGACTAGCTAATAAAAAACTAGCAATGCCCTTGCAAAACTATGCAGCATGGAATAACATACAATAATGGTGTTATCACTTTAAGACTTGTAGAACAAAAACTACCCACATCTAGTTCCCCAAAAAGGTCAAATAAGGGAACAACAATCTAGACTACTGATCCTGTCATACTTTCATCAAACAGGATGGGCAGTAACATAACATATATATTTATTCATTGTATTAATGCTAACAATGTTTAAAACAGTATTACTGAATAGCCAATTAAATGTCTCATTGCTATTTCACAGACAGTTTAGACAGGCTAAAAAAAAAATGAGAAAAAGAGAGAGCAACATACATATTACCTAGCCTTAATTTGTAGAGGAGCTAGCCTCCTTCCCCCATTTTGACAGTAGGAAACCTGAAATAGGTTTCACTTCTGTCAACACTATCAACCCCCTATTTGTAGCAACTGGGCATAAACAAAGTTATAGGAGGTAGATAGCACATTTGAGAGAACTAAAAAAACATGAATACCCAAATCCAATCCTTTTAGCAAATGTACAAATGAAACATGTAGGCGAATGAATTCAAACTAAATTTCATTGCCTTAGCTGATACAGTAATCCTCAGACTAAAAGCATTAGTGCTGAATATATGTGGCAAAGCTTATCTGTTAATCAATGTGCACATATACCATTATATAGTTTTCTATCACATGAGTGCATAAAGTGCTTGCTTTTTGCAAAAAAAAGTAAAACTTCTCCTTCTATCCCCTGTCGTCTTTCAAAAAGTTTCAGAGGTCAAAATGCCAAAGCAGACCTTCTCTGGGAGCCCTGCCAGGCTTCTAAATATAGAACTGACATTTAACTCGGATACCTCTGGGTCTAGCCAGAGCTATATAAAACCTTTAAAATAAATAAATAAATAAACTCTTCCCAGCTGTCCTATTCTGTGTGAGAATGCAGCCCCAGTCCCCGTTTGTCAGTTTAGAGTTAAGAAATTAACTTCTGCTCATTTTTGATAAATATTTTAAATTATAAGCAGCGTGCAGTATACTTGTCTAACAATATAGAGGTCAGCTGTTTGTATTATACCTAAATGTATGCATTTACTTAGGCCTAAGGCATTTTAAAAGCTGCTCTGAATGCAGAATCTGTTTTTAAATTAGTGAATTTTGCCCAATTTCGACTTTAATATTTGGGGCACTTAAAAATGAATATCCAATATGGTAGGTAGAAGAAACGCAAGAAACACCAGTCAGGCTCATGTCCCCTACGACTACGCAGTACCGTTACTTAATAGATTCGAACCACTGTCCACATTGGAGGACATCGATTGACTACACACACTAGATGTGTGTGGAGTGAATCTTCAGTCACCACCTACTATGAGTGGGGTAGCTGGGGTACTAGTATTCAACCTGCCAGCTAATACGTCGCCTAAAGTGCATCTAGTTGAGGGGGAGGGGTGTAGTAGGTTTAATGGTAGTGTTTTTGTTGAGGCTCTCAGAGACAATGACCAGCAGATAGTTGATATTGCAGACCAAGTGGGCAATGATAGTGTCAATGTGGGCAATGTGTAAGGTTTAAAGTTAGTTTCCTGGAACATTGCGGGTATATCGCACAAAATGAATTCGGTAGATTGGTTTAATTTTATTGAGCTGGCAGATATACTATGTTTCCAGGAAACGTGGGCGGTTGATGCTGTTTTTCGCCAAGGATACTTAAACTTCACGAAACCAGCAGAAAAAGGTGAATATGGTAGGCCTATGGGTGGCTTGACCACCTGCATAAGACAATCGGGGTTGTACTCTGTGCAGGAGGTAATTATAGATTCAAAAGATATCCTAATAATAAGAATATCGGGATTTACAAACCCAGATGTCCTACTTATTAATGTCTATGAAGTTGAAGTTAAGGGACTTGTAAAGCGCTCGATCACGGTGCGGTTTCTTGGTGCTAAGGACACAGACCCGGATGAGTGGAAGAGGTTATCTAGGGCAAAAAGGCTTGTGAAAAAAGGAGAGTCTTGAGGGCTTTACGAAAGTCAAGATAAGTTGGAGTGGACCTAATGGTGAATGGGAGGGTGTTCCAGAAGGTCGGAGCCAAGATGGAGAACTTCAGGCCCCCTGATTTCTTCTTGCTAGAACAGGGAACAGAAAGTAAAAGTTGAGAGGAAGAGCGCAGGTCTCTGTTGGGAACATACGCTTTAATTTTGGAGTTAATAAAAGCTGGTGCAGTGCCTGCCTGGGCCTGAAAAGTCATACAACCCATCTTGAAAAAAGCACGCTCAAGGATGGGGAGCCAGTGCAGGGTTTTTAACAGAGGGTGACATGGTGAAATTTGGGGAGTTTGTAGATGAGCCGAGCTGAGCGGTTTTGTATAAGTTGAAGGCGTGGAAGGTCATAGGCAGGGGCGCCGGTGTACAAAATGTTGCCATAGTCAAGTCGTGACATGACCATGGCCAAAAGAATAAGTTTAAGAGCTGAAAAAGAAAAGAAGCGGGAGATCTTACGTATTGTGCGGAGTGTCAGGAAGCATGATGAGACTACAGTGCTGATCTGGGAGTGCATTGTGAGGGCGCTATTGACTTTGATCCCTAGCGTTTTAACAGAAGGAGAGGGTGAAGGGGGGGTACCAAGGGAGGGGGGCCAAAAGAGAGAGGTCCAGGGACTGGAACTGCCACCCGTAAGTACCAGTTCGGTCTTGTCGGGGTTTAACTTGAGGTGATTGCAGTTCATCCAGTCACTGATAAAGGTCATTGTGGTTTGGAAGTTGTGAATAGAAGCAGGGGAGGGAGAGAGGTTAAAAATCAGCTGGAGGTCATCGGCATAATTAAATACCGTGACCTCCATCTGCTGCAGAGCAGATATAAGAGGGAGAATATAGAGTTTGAAGAGAAGGGGGAAAAGGGAGGAACCCTGTGGTACCCCACAGTTGACATTGCGTATGGGAGCGGAAAAATTTGCCAGCTGAACAGCCTGAGTACGATTCCCCAGAAAGGAGGTAAGCCAGGCCAGGGCGGGTCCCCTGATGCCAGCGCCTCCGACACGGTCGAGAAGGATGGAGTGGTCGACCGTGTCGAAGGCGGCGGACAAATCAAATAGAACCAGCGCCTGGGGCGAGTTTACGTCCGCACCCCCTCTAAGCTCATCCAAGATGGAAAGAACAACCGATTCGGTGGAATGTGACGGACGAAAGCCAGCCTGGTGGGGGGCTAAGAAGCGGCTTTCCTCAATAAAGGTGCTGAGAACTTTGGTGACATGGCATTCTAGAATCTTTCCCAGGAAAGGGAGGAGAGAAATAGGGAGATAGTTGGAGAGGGAAGTAGGATCAGCGCCTGGCTTCTTAAGGATAGGGATAATTTTAGCTGATTTATGCGAATCAGGGACAATACCCTGGATGAGGGAGTCATTAAGAAAAGTTAAGGGGGGCAAGGGACAAGCAGAGAAGATCTCTCTCAGTATGTGGGCCGGACAGGTATCAGAAGGGGATCCTGATTTGACCTTCGTAAGCAGAGTAAGGAAGATTTCCTTGGAGATCAAAGGGAATTGATCTAGAAGAAAAGGGTTAAGCGGGGGTTGGGGACATTGAAAGGAAGGGTAAGGTAAGGGAATGTTAGACTTAATGACTGCAATTTTCTCGATGAAGTAGTCATTGAGAGAGTTACAGAGGGATTGGGAAGGAACTGGTTTGAGAGTAACTCTATCCGAAGAAACTAGTTCATGGACTATGGTGAAAATTTCCTTAGGTTTATTTTCGGCAAGGAGAATCTTGGAGGAGAAATGTTCAGATTTAGCATGGAGGATGGCTTTTTTATATTCCTGAAGTAGAGTAGTATACTGTAGTTTTAGTGCGGGACAGTATCCACGCCTCCAAGCACGCTCCGCCTGCCTTAGTGTGAGTTTTTTATTTTTAAGCTCAGTGTTGAACCATCTGTTGGCTTTGTGTGCGCGTCGGGTTCTGACGCGTTTGAGAGGGGCCACTAGATCGCACACAGCGGAGAGCCAGCTGTTGATGGAGACGGCCTGGGAGGAAGGGGAGAAGCCTACAAGATTGGGAGGTGAGGCTGAAAGGGAAGAGCAAAGTGTGGCTATGTCCACACGGTTCCAATTACGCGCCCAGGTATTTCTGGGAAGGGGAGGTTTCCTAACAAGACCTTGGTCGAAGGAAAAGGAAACGAAGGAGTGATCAGACCAGGGGCAAGGAGTAACCAAAGGGGGGGAAATGGGTGTGTTGATTGACCAAACCTGATCTAAGATATGGCCATGAATGTGTGTAGAAGTGTGAGAGTGTGATATAAAGTTTAAATTAAGGAGCAGCTCTGTAAATTTTTTAGACATAAGGTCTTCATGGGGATCAGTGGGCCAGAAGTTAAAATCGCCTAGTACCAAGACGGAGGAGTTGTTAACTACAAGGGTAGCTAGCAATTCCTGTACTGCGGAGATAAAGTGCGGCATTGACTGCGGTGGGCGATAAAGGAGTACGCAGGTGAGAGGAACCGAAAAGGAGACAGATCGGACAACCAAGAAGTCGACCGCCATAATGGGAGGAAATGATAATGGTTGAAAGTGGAAATTGGAGCGAACAATCAGGGCTACTCCAACCTTCCCTGCGGGCCGGTCGGCACGTATAGCATAGTAAGAGAGGGGAAGAGCCGCTAGAACATCTGGCAAGGAGTCGGGGCAAAACCAGGTTTCTGTAAGAAACAAGAGGTCTGGTTTGACCGTGTCTAAGAAGGTGAAGAGCTCGAGATGGTGTTTGACAGCGGACCGGATATTAAGAAGAAAGGCTGAGATAGTAGTGGCAGGGCAGGGGGGAGGGAGGAGCAGGAGCAAGGGGGAGAGCACCGGCATGGTGGGAGTTGGGAAGGGAACCAATAATAACACTTTTTGGGGAAAAAGGGTGGTAGGATTAGGTTGAAGTAAGCCAATTTTGCCGATATGAGCGAGGGTAGGGGCACTAAGTGGCCAAGAGCCCTGAAGAGAGCAGAGTTGCTCAAAAGAATAGTTTAAAAAACGGGCATAGTGAGGTGCCCCTAGCCCCGGCTGGCTGTGGACGGGCGCAGACGGGCTTGCCTTTGGGGCGCCCACTGCGGGCGTCCGCTGCACATGCGCATGGGGCGTGAATTAAATAGCTCTCGAGCGCAAAGACTAGAGCGCTGACCTCTGATGTGGCTGCCAAGATGGTGCAGGCAACCCCGACAGCCCTCCGAAACAAGTGGCACACAGCCGTGTCGGACCGGGGCTAGGGGTGCAGGCAATCAGGTAAGATAGTCCAAAAGTTTAAAACCAAGTACTGTTAAAAGGTAGCGTTTGTACTGAGGAGCAAGCCACGACGCACACACAGCTAGCTACCACCCACTGCCACCGGGTTCAGTTGCATCCGCTGCGCGTGCGCGTGGGCCGTGAATTAAATAGGTCTCGAGCGCAAAGACTAGAGCGCTGACCTCTGATGTGGCTGCCAAGATGGTGCAGGCAACCCCGACAGCCCTCCGAAACAAGCGGCACACAGCCGTGTCGGACCGGGGCTAGGGGTGCAGGCAATCGGGTAAGATAGTCCAAAAGTTTAAAACATAGTACTGTTAAAAGGTAACGTTTGTACTGAGGAGCAAGCCACGACGCACACACAGCTAGCTACCACCCACTGCCACCGGGTTCAGTTGCATCCGCTGCGCGTGGGCCGTGAATTAAATAGGTCTCGAGCGCAAAGACTAGAGCGCTGACCTCTGATGTGGCTGCCAAGATGGTGCAGGCAACCCCGACAGCCCTCCGAAACAAGCGGCACACAGCCGTGTAGGACCGGGGCTAGTGGTGCAGGCAATCAGGTAAGATAGTCCAAAAGTTTAAAACAAAGTACTGTTAAAAGGTAACGTTTGTACTGAGGAGCAAGCCACGACGCACACACAGCTAGCTACCACCCACTGCCACCGGGTTCAGTTGCATCCGCTGCGCGTGGGCCGTGAATTAAATAGGTCTCGAGCGCAAAGACTAGAGCGCTGACCTCTGATGTGGCTGCCAAGATGGTGCAGGCAACCCCGACAGCCCTCCGAAACAAGCGGCACACAGCGTGTCGGACCGGGGCTAGGGGTGCAGGCAATCAGGTAAGATAGTCCAAAAGTTTAAAACAAAGTACTGTTAAAAGGTAACGTTTGTACTGAGGAGCAAGCACGACGCACACACAGCTAGCTACCACCCACTGCCACCGGGTTCAATTGCATCCGCTGCGCATGCGCGTGGGCCGTGAATTAAATAGGTCTCGAGCGCAAAGACTAGAGCGCTGACCTCTGATGTGGCTGCCAAGATGGTGCAGGCAACCCCGACAGCCCTCCGAAACAAGCGGCACACAGCTGTGTCGGACCGGGGCTAGGGGTGCAGGCAATCAGGTAAGATAGTCCAAAAGTTTAAAACAAATTACTGTTAAAAGGTAACGTTTGTACTGAGGAGCAAGCCACGACGCACACACAGCTAGCTACCCCCCACTGCCACCGGGTTCACTATGCACGAGGATTGCAAGGAGGGAAAGCCTCTCCCACTGTCTCTATGGTAGATCACGGATCACAGAGTGGGTAACAACGTCATAATAGTTGGTGATTTTAATTGTACGTTCGAACCCCTGGATGTCCATGATATTAACTTAGCTAATGAAGAGGATGCTGAATGGCCTATTCCCCAGCTAGACATCCCTCCCATTAAGAAATGGACTGGTGCAGGTCTCCAGTTAAAAATACTCTGCCTGGAGCAAGGGGTAAGGGCTGTAAATGGAACAACCAAGTCGGATAAATTAGGTTGCCATACTTTTAATAATGACGTACGCTCCAGCAGAATTGATTATATCCTATTAAATAAGGAGTTGTGGTGTAACCATGTCGATATGGAGGTTTGTGAAAGACCAGAGTGCGACCATAACCCTCTGGTGCTCTTTGTTCTAAGTACAACATCAGTCCGTGGAGCTTTTCTAGCAACACATGATGATTTTATTGAAGTAAGAATGACCAATGACACCAGACGGGTTAAGTGGGCAAGTGTCCTTCAGAACGAAGAGCACTTGGGTAACGTGAAAAACCTGCTGGAAAGTGCCATTAGCAAGTTGAGGGTTTGTGCAATACAGGGGGAGGTGAATGGGAAAATAGTTCAGATTCATGAGGAACTTTTTTTTAAGCTCAAAAGATATTTTATTAAGAAAGCAAAGAAGCCTTATCACGATACTATCCAGAAAGCGGCAGCATGGTATGGCAGCTCTTGTAGAGATGCTTACAAAAAACTAGCGGCAGCAATACGGTCTAAGGATAGGCCCTTTATATCTACGGCAAGGGCTGATTACAAGAGGGCCCAGTACCAGGCCAAAAGGGCCTGGGACGACCAGCATTGGGGGGACTTGTTGGAAGCCTCACGTGGGAGGAATATGTGTGTGTTTTGGCACTTGGTTAGGTGGGGAAATGGCGCTGCTAATAATGTCCCACATAACCATGTAGAGTCAGAAAGGTGGGTTGCACACTTCACAGCACAGTTCTCCTGTGAAGAGGTTAATTCTGGAATATCCGTGATCCCACCTCCAGAAACAATTCCTACTTTTTCTAGACTTGAGGTGGAAGCTGCACTTCAATCTGTCCCAAGAGGGAGGGCCCCAGGGCCCGATTGTATTCCGGCCGACCTTTTTATTCATGATTTACCATATTGGGCTGAATATATACAGATTGTGGCAAACGCTGTGGTCAGTGGTGCTCCAACTCCAAGTACATGGGCAGGAGCAGAAATAATCCCTATTTTTAAAAAGGGGGACCGTTCAATGCCGGGGAACTATAGGCCCATTAGCCTTTTAGATTGTATACAAAAGGTCCTGGCAAGAATGATCCTAAACAGACTCCAGTATTGGATGGACGAACATAACAACTTGCAGGCTGGGTTTCGGTCCTGCACTAGCACCATAGAACAGGTGTTCAGATTTTTACTTTTATACTGGCGTGTTATGGTAATAGGGGCGAAACTCTTTACGCTGCTTTTGTCGACCTGAGGTCAGCGTTCGATCTTGTCCCCCGAAGTAAGATGTGGCAATCCTTCTTGGAATTAGGCATGCCTCGGGACATTTTGATCATGCTGGTACGGTTTCACACTGCAAGCTATGCACAGGTGAGATGGGGTGCTGATGGGAGCCTTACAGATACATTTCCAATCAAAAAAGGTGTAAGGCAAGGGTGCGTCTTAGCCCCAACCTTGTTTTCGTTATATATAAACAGGGTGGTGAGCTATTTTGACGATTTCCCAACAGACGCCCCCTCCCTAGCCGGATATAAGGATCCCCCTACTTATGTTTGCCGACGATACCCTCATCCTCTCCAAGACTCGGAAGGTCTACAAAGAGCCTTTACAAGATTTGAATTGTTTTGTAGGGATCATGAACTAATAATAATAATAATGTGGACAAAACCAAGTACATGATCCTGCATAAGCACAAGCGGATTGTTGGTAGTGTCGCTATGACAGATGGGTAATTGGAACAGGCAGATACATTCTCATATCTGGGGGTACATATTGACCGTAAAGTGACCTGGAAACCGCAAGTTGATCTTCTTACAGCTAAGCATGCCCAATTGTCGGGTGCCTTGATCAAAGAGCACAAAGCATCCCACACCAAACCAATAGCCCCGGCACTCCAAATATATAACACCAAAATTGGTGCTTCCATTCTTTACGGGGCTGAATTGTGGGGCTTTCATAATTTGGACAACTTGGTACTAGGTCAAAACAAGTTCTTGCGGTCTTTAATTGGGCTCCCTCAGTCGACTCCCCTGTTACCCTAGTTCTTGGACTTGGGTTGCCACTCCATTAAGGATCTGGCAAAGTTTAGGCCAATCGCATACTGGAGGAGGATATGGGTGACCCCCGAGTTACAACACTATGCGTTGGCTCTAAACGATGTCAAGAATTCGGACGTGTCCAATAAAATTCCATGGCTTACGTGTATGAGGGACTTACTCATTGGGATGGGCATGAGCAGTTTACGGACAGATCCAGGGGGCACAGTATTTCCATCCAAGATAGAGTTCAAGGCAGCCTATTGGAAGATGGTCACAGCAATGCATTATGCGTCTTCAAATGGGCCGTTATTGTCTATATCATTTCTTGGACAAAAACATGAAGCCAAGTTTGAGGACTATTGGGACTTAATTACTGTTCCAAACGAAATAAAACTATACCACCACTTCAGGTTGGGCTCCCTACCTAATAAGGCTTTCACTAAGAACGGATAGGTTTGAATGATGATACCTGTCCCTATTGCTTAGATCAGGTGGAGACGGTGGCTCACATTTTAATTGCCTGCCCAGCCTATTATAGACCAAGGCTAAGATGGCTGAAACCAGTCTGACAGAACATGGGAACTAGGATGAGTAATGAGGCAGTGCGGATTCTGACCACCTCATTGAAAGAACCGATAGTTATTGCTGTCGCAGAATTTTTGGGACGGGTGTGGGTTATTCGTTTGAAAGCACATTTAAGTATCTAATGATGGGCAAGAATAATAAACACTTCAAATAGTTTACCCTGTGAAATGATTGGTTATATAATGTCTCCCGCACAATGCACTTTATAAACTGGCGCCTAATGCACATTTTGCACATAGTCCATTGGTAATTCCGCTTTGCTGCGCTGGCGAATGAAATGTTATACACGCTTCATGTATTAGGAGTTCTATCTGTATTATTAAGAATTTTAAAGTATTTAATGTATATCTTGTTGTTAACGGAATACGAGTGATTTAATGTTAATTTAATTGTCTTAAAGATTTTTATACTGTGTTTTAATTCATCACTATTGTGTCATGTAACGACTTTTGTGATATTGTTATCGAAATAAAGTCTATGAACTGAACTGGAAATTCTAATAATTTCTTTGCATAATAGGAATCCTCAGAATGTTCTCTAGATAGCCCAGGAGTGAGAAATCAGAAATGCATCATATATACCCTTATAAAAATGAGTTTATTACGCCTGCGCAGAGTGATTTTTCATATGCAAATTAACTCATTATGTGGTACAAAACAACTTAAATTTAATTTTAATGCTAGGAGGTCACAGTATGAGTATTAAGCTTCATAAATATTAAAACACTAATTTAAAAGCACTTATTTTTTAATAATGTATTTTTCCATAATAATATTTTTTTTTTAATAAAAGCAATCATTTTAATCAATCAAGCAATCAATCATAACATTTGTAGCGCGCTACTCACCCGGAAGAGTCTCAAGGCGCTGGGGGAGAGGGGTTCCTGAAGGAGAGATGGTCCTGGGTTAGCCGGAGGTGGATGGGGAAGGGGGTTCCATGCCTTGGCTGCCAGGTAGGAGAAGTATCTTCCTCCGGTGGTCACTCTGCGGATGCGTGGAATGGCGGCGAGGGCGAGGCTGGTTGATCGAAGCTGGCGGGTGGGAGTGTAGAAGGTCAGGCGGTTGTTGAGGTACTTGAGGCCCAGGTCGTGGAGAGCCTTGTGTGCGTGGGTGAGGAGTCTGAACGTGATCCTCTTGCTGACGGGGAGCCAGTGCAGGTCTCTCAGGTGGCCGGAGATGTGGCTGTGTCGGGGGATGTCCAGGACGAGGCGTGCTGAGGCGTTCTGGATGCGTTGGAGTCTTTTCTGAAGTTTGGCTGTGGTTCCGGCGTAGAGGGTGTTTCCGTAGTCCAGTCGGCTGGTGACGAGTGCCTGGGTGACCGTCTTCCTGGTTTCGGTGGGGATCCACCGGAAGATCTTTCAGAGCATGCGCAGGGTGTTTAAGCACGATGATGAGACAGCGTTGACTTGTCTGGTCATCGAGAGGGAGGAGTCCAGGATGAAGGCCAGGTTACGTGCGTGGTCCGTTGGCTTGGGAGTGGTGCCCAGGGCAGGGGGCCACCAGGAGTCGTCCCAGGCGGAGGGCGATGATCCCAGGATGAGGATTTCCGTCTTGTCTGAGTTCAGTTTCAGGCGGCTGTTCTTCATCCACTCGGCGACGTCTTTCATCCCTTCGTGTAGGCTGGTTCTGGCGGTAGCGGGGTCGTTGGTGAGGGAGAGGATCAGCTGGGTGTCGTCGGCGTAGGAGATGATGTTGAGGTTGTGTTGGCGTGCGATGGCTGCGAGGGGGCTCATGTAGACGTTGAAGAGGGTGAGGCTGAGTGATGATCCTTGTGGTACGCCGCAGATGACTTCGGTGTCCTCGGATCTGAACGGGGGAGGCGAACTCTCTGGGTTCTTCCGGTGAGGAACGAGATGATCCACTCCAGTGCCTTGTCTTGGATTCCGATGTTGCTGAGGCGCTGCACTAGGGTGCGGTGGCAGACAGTGTCGAACTCTGCAGAGAGGTCCAGGAGGAGGAGGGCCGCTGTTTCCCCGTTGTCGAGCAGGGATCTGATGTCGTCAGTGGCGGCGATGAGGGCGGTCTCGGTGCTGTGGTTGGCTCGGAAACCGGACTGCGAGTGGTCGAGGGATCCGTTCGTCTCGAGGAAGGCGGCAAGCTGTCTGTTGACAGTCTTCTCGATGACTTTGGCGGGAAAAGGGAGGAGCGATGTGGGGCGGAAGTTCTTGAGGTCGGTGGGGTCCGCTGTTGGTTTCTTCAGGAGGGCTGTCGTGTTTATATCTAGGACCCTAATTCTATATTCCCGATTTATGCCCTTGTGAGGTTATAATCAATAATATCCTGATAAAGGCATAAGAATCAGATCCATATTCAGTAATAGCCCATGCAATCCAAAGCACAGCACGGCTACTCCCATCAACTCCTAGAAAGCACAACGGGTTCTTTAAACAAACCAAGCCTCCAGCAGCCCGGGAAATCCCCCCTGCTTTTGTTTTGATTTGAACAAGAACTCCTGAAGTCCAGAAAGAACTGTTAGTTCTTAGTGACGTCTTATGTCCAACCTTACGTCAAACCCGGCACCTTCCAGGTATAAAATACCAACAGTTGCCTTAAGCAAACACACGGTGGTTTGGAGCAGAGCGGCCATCTACTTGCCCGAGAGCCCAGCTGATGCGAGAGCCCACAGAAGCCGTCCCTCCTGTTTGACGCACTGAGAGAGACGCTGTCTTTTTCTCCAGCCGAGAAAATCCAGCTCCGGTGTTTCCAGCCTACCCTTGCAGGTTGCTGGGATATCGAGTCCTGAAGAAAGAGATACCAGACCTCCCACATTCTATTACCAAGGTACGGAGCTGACTAAACCCTTAAGAGAATTCTTGATGCAGATTCTTGGCAAAATAATCTTAACCAACTTAACTTAAACTGCTACTTACTCATCCCTTCCCACGTATTAGGCTTAGGTCAGGTACACCGGGGTAGGCTTTGTTAGAAGCACCAGTTGAGTACGTTAGTCAATGTATTTATGTATGTATATATTTTATCCATTTTAAAGTATCATATGGCTAAGAAACCATATCAATGCTTTTACAGTATTATTTCATAATACTACTTTTACTATTCGCACTTTACTTTACTTTAAGTATTGCAATTGTGGCAATTCATTTCTCTTGCATGAGAAAGAAGACTGCTCAACAAATAACACCTTTTTATTGAAAACGCCCGTCTCTCTATTTCTCTGCACTCTGGTGAAACTAAGTATGCACTACTGACTGAGTGAAATAGCTGTCTATTGTTTTCAGACGACTCTAGAGATATACTCTTATTCTGAGGGAGCTAAGTTGTCATGTTTATGCGGTTGTCGGAAACTGAATCCCTTCTTGTCTAAGCCAGGGGAGCTTATCCCTCCCTTTTCATTCAAGAAAGTTTCCAGTGACCTCTGAGCTAGCTGGCGCAAACCTAAATTAAGTTTAACATAGTCAGTAGAAACCTAGAAGACCTCAGTCCTACGTCTACACTGCTGTTTATGTTATTCCAATGCGCAGAGCCTATTGGGAAAATAGGAACTACACTACATGGCGCCCCAACGTTTGGTAAGGCGATAATCTAACGCATGACACTAGAGTAACTCAGTCGTGCTTTTTCACACAGAACCCTTTCCCCGTAAAAACTCCAAAAGACGTCTGGAGTGGGTGAAAGGTTAATATCCGCCGGAACTTAGTAGGATGAGAATCCTATGTATTAGTTTTTGGTTTGATCAACGTTGAAGGATACAGTGTTCCAAAATATTGTGCACCTAATCTTTGTTTCCTTGAAACTCGATCTGCAACAGAAAACTTTCAGTCAGTTAAATGGCAGAAAGTGACGAAGAGAGGGAGTGAGCAAGAATAGCAGCTCGACTCTTAGAGGAAGACACAAGTCTCCAAGAAAATGACCCGAGTGTTATAATCATTCCGGTCAACGTAAGAAGAACTATAACTCTTAAACGTATAGAAAACGGACTGACACCACGAGGTGGTACAGTCATATTCGTGGTAGAGGCACATGAATATCGGCAGACAGAGGTATTCCATTCATGGATACATTTTCCAGCAGCACACGCTGTGACAAAAGATTTCCACTATTACAAAATAGAAGAACCTCCGGATGAACACACTCCTTTCGAGGACAATGAAATCCCACTAAATTACCAAGAGCACCTGCTCTGGTTTAATGGCGCCCTAAAACATAATAATCACATCACCAGGCACGGTCCACTAGGTAGACCAGGAGCAACGTGGCCGTCCTTGCCAGCTACACACCACATCCCGACATTGATAAAATGTCAGTTCCTGAACTTTTAGCTCAGCTAAAACTCTTAATTAAAATACATAGACAATTGGTCCAATATGTCATTCAGACTTCAACAGTCCAACCGACAATTAATATTCCACAGCTGACCCCTCACCAGGGGAACACAAACAAAATCACACCACAGAACATACAATCATGTCTTGGTAAGGTACCCATAAAACGGGAACAAATCCCATTCTGGTTAGCACAAAAAATCACTCAAATAGAGGCAGTATTTCCTGATACTACGCCTACTGATAAACACAGAAAATTCTGACTATCTGTCTCCAAATGGGGATCGCATCACATGTGGAAGACAGTGACACTTGGGGTACAGTCTTTGCTTCGATCTACACAAAAACACATGGTGTCCCTTCTATGGCGGTCATACCAGATGTATTAAGACAGATTCAAAATGAATACGGTCCAGAACCTGCTTTAACCCTGGGTATGAAATTACTGAAAGATTTCAAGCAGGTCTCGGCTATATTATTAGCCAATATAAAAGGAGAAGCAGCAACTGTGGCGATCCGCCAAAGATTGAAGGAAACAGATATAGCAGACCAACCATCTGAACTCGCCAGAATCATAGAAAAATCCTATGAAGAACTAGGAAGAGATAGGGTTGGAAACCGGTAAAACCCCAACTAACTGAAAATCCAGAAAAAACATTTATTAAAAATAATTTAAAAACTCCAAAAAAGAGTTGGGAAGGTAATAAAATAAACCATTCCCAGGGAAAAACGTTTCCAGTCCAGAGGAAGGTCTCCTCAGCGGAGAGAGAGATCTCTAGGCCGAGAAGACAAGTCTCCCCAAAGGGAACCCTCTGAAAAAAGATACAACCTTAGAGATAGGGATAAAATAAGAAAACCAGACAGATATCAAGATGTTGATACACGTCCCTCTCGATCCTTCTCACTCAATCTTTCTCGATCTTCCTCACAGAAATCGGAAAGAAGAGGACGGTCAGAACACAGAGAAGAGCACGTCAAGTCCAAAGACAAGGAACCTGCTCATCAAAGTAAAAAATTACAATTTCCCAGAAAGAAGGTAGCAAGTATTAAGATTGAACATGCCGAGAATTCTGAGGACACAGCTGAAAAATGGAGAGTGGGCACAGACAATGCTAGAAGGCGCAGCAGAAGTGAGCATAACTCGCAAGATCCTGATGAATCTTCTGGAGACAGTGGACACGAATGAGTAAATTCAGGTGGAAACTGCAGACACACGAGTTAGTGTGCCCCATAAACTATATGAAATAACATTACGTATAGAGGGAGATAAAACTAGAAAAATAAAAGGTCTCTTTTGGGAAAAACTCTCAAAAGGCTATGACATTCTGTTAGCTGAGAAAGACTGGCCACCAGAGTTTGTCAGGGAATGCCCTCATGGCGAAGAAATGATTATGCCTGCCTTCTCGAATCACATCCCAATTCATAAAAAATACACATTGGCAAGAAAATGGGCAGTGGCCCAAGCTCCTGCTTTATACAAAAATCATGTAGGATGGGATGAGGACTCACCTCACCACAAGATCCAGTTAAAAAATCAGCCCACTGCACAAAGGCAGTATCCAGTTAAGCAAGAAGCTAAAATACAAGTCAGGGATATCTTAGATCAACTTGAATACCAAGGGGTGATCGAAACATGCACCTCTCAAATGAACAATCCTTTGTTTCCTGTCTCCAAGCCAGACGATTCATATCGTCTAGTTTTGGACTACAGACACCTTAACTCCTGTTGTAAAACATTTGCAGTACAAAACTCACATAGTGCAGCACTATTGAATAACATTGTGCGCAAAAAATATAAAACGACATTACACATCTCTAATGGATTCTTCTGTCAAAACATTGCACCTGAAAGCAGGTATTTGACCGCTTTCTCAATAATGGGATCGCAAAAGCAATTTTGCCGACTCCCACAGGGATTCAAGAATAGCCCAGTATTATTCTCAGCAAGGGTAACAGAGTTACTACAAATATATGATGATGAAGCATTATCATATGTCGATGACATCTATCTCACAGATGATGACCTGGAGACTCACTTAAAAAGGGTGAACACCATAATACTTGGATTCGCTTCAGAGGGTTACAAATTCAACTTTAAAAAGTCACGAATCGCCCATCTTACTGTCCTATTTTTAGGATATGAATTATCAAGTGAAGGCAAAAGCCTGGCAGACAATTTCTTAGAGAAAAGTGCTGTACTCCAAGCACCAAAAACGCTGAAGAATTTACAATCAATACTAGGTTTCCTGAATTTCGGAAGAACATACATTCTAAATTATGCCGAGAGGGTTAAACCCCTCTATGAATTAATAAGATCAGATTTCAAACAAACAAATTGGACTCAGAAACACACAGAGATTTTGAGATCATTGCAAACAGACATGTTAACTAAAAGAAAATTGCAAACACGTGAAAATACACGCAATCTTGTAATCCGAGTCATCCCAGGAAGATACGGATTCACATACCTGACCTCTAATGAGGGAGAAACGGTACCTATAGCTTACAAATCACATTTGTACACCCAAGCTGAAATGAAATTCAGCTCTACAGAAAAAATTCTGACAGCGGTTAAAACTGCTGTAGCAAAAGAAAGAGCCCTAGCGCAAGGCAGGAGAATATCTGTTTTTTCAGCAGAATCAGCCCTTGAGGCATTGACAAGTCCACGTAATCTGATTCAAGTGGCCTTAGATCCAAAATGGATAGAATGGGAAAATTCCTTTGCTACAGAAGACGTGAAATACTATTTTGACCCAAAACTGAAAAAACTAGATGATCTAGTATATGAACGAGAATATCCTCTGCCAGCTGAAATTCTGCCTCCAGAACAATATACCTGCGTAATCTATATGGACAGATTCGCACAACACTATGATGTAGAAAATAAATCCTATGATGCAGCGTGCGCTATTGTTAAAGGTCGCTGGCGCTCTGGTAAATTCAAACCAATGATTACCAAAACTGAATCACTCAGGAAATGTTCAGCTCAGCGAGCTGAAATAAGAACTTTAAAGATGGCGCTTGAAAATGCCGATCGGGAATTCCCCACACTTAGTGTGCGATTCGTATTTCTGCGTCAAATCCTACAACAGTGACTTGCAGACATGGATCAAAAACGGTTACAAAGATGACACAGGTGCTACAATAAAGCATAAAAGGCTTTGGGAACAGGTAGTTCTTTTACAGAAAGAACTACGAAGGACTCACTTGATACACGCATTGAGTCATCGACGTGATGGCGTTTACGTTGCAGGGAATTCATTGGCTAACACAGCCACAGCGGAAGCGGTTCAACCGGCTTCCGTAGCCACTGAAAAGCGTTCAGAAAAACACATAGATGGGGAAACCATGCTGGCGGTAAAAGCCTCATTAAAAGGCGATTATGCAGCATTACCTCTCAACTATCCACTCAGTAATACATACGTTATTGATGCAAACTCTGTTACGTTTGCTCGAATCCCTGGAGTGGGGGATAGGGTAATTCCAAACACGAACCAGAGAATCTTCTTACTACAAGAAGCACATATGGGGTTGGGTCTGAGGCACCAAGAGATCCTGAAATCTCTGATGGAACTACAATCGGAGTACTGGTGGCCGGGAATGAGCGTAGATATCTACTATTTTGCAAAAAATTGCAAGGACTGCAACAGAGATCGCAGTTGTGAACCGGACCAGCCTGTAGCCCAGATACAACTATTAGGAGCATCAGGCTATCTATAGCGCAGAAATCCAGTCTGAGAAATGCGTCCCCATAATAATTAAGACTGAATTCACTTACAAATGTAGACCCCAGCACTCGGCTGACGCCAGAACTGTTATAAAAGATTTGCGAGTCTTTATCGGCACATACGCAATTGGCATGCTACATTCTGATCAGGGTCCTGCGTTTAGCTCTCGAGCTTACAAAGAGGCCATGAACAGCATGGGCATCGCATTGCGGTACTCTTCTCCCTTCCATCCTGAGGGAAATGCCGTTGTGGAAAGAAAAAAAAGGGACATAAAGCAATCTATAACGGCGAGGGTATTAGGTTCGGGTGATGGGTGGGTCAAACATTTAACAAGGGTCCAACGTAGTCTTAACAATCTGCCAAGAAACTCTCTAAAAGGTCTCACTCCATACGAACTATTGTTCGGAACTAGAATGCTTATTCAGGATCTTGATAGTCACACTTCAGTGGTAGAAGAAAAATCCTTTGATATCAAAGATCGTTTGGCTGTTTTACAGGATTTAAATGAAACAAGAAAAAACCTGAGTAACATAAAGTTGAAACAACAGTCGCCAGCCACTGAAGAAAAACCACCTGTCCCAGCAAGACCTGTCTGGATTCCAAAGATTGGGGATCTGGTCAGAGAAAAGATCGCGGTAAAGAAGGAATTTGGGCCTTCTTACAGAAAAGCAGTACCTGTCTTAGCTATCAACGGAACAAGATCAGTTGTACTACCACCACTTGCTGGTAAAAAGGAGAACCGAGTTGTATCCATCAACCTGGTAAAACCACAATCATGTGGCCAATAATAAGTAGTAGGCCCAGTGGACTCCCAAGAAATAGCAGAATACCAAAATTTGCAACGATCCAAGAGGTTCAAACTGAGAGACTAATCACATTTGATAAACCTGCAGTGCATAAAAAAGGAATATGGAACAAAGCCACGGAACTTGTGCCTCTTGAAACACAAATCTCACTAGTTCATCAAGAAACACCTGTCTACAACGATGTAGCCTCGGACTATGCAAATGAAACAAATAAAAATGCAAAAGCAAATGAAAATCCAGAAGCAATTCCAACAATTGACATAACTGCATCAGGCTACTTCATCAATTTCGACGATTTCTCTGAAGATCCAAGCGAGCATGAAGAAACGCCTCCAACAAAAACATTTAAAAACAAAGTAATTGAACTTTTTCACCAACTAAAAGAAACATATCTAATTTCACCATGGATTGAATTTTGGATTGTGTTAGGTGTACTTTTCCTCCTGCTTTGGCTCATCATGGTTCTATGTTTGGGAAAATTCATTGAGGGGAAAATATAGTACAATGGACACAGCAAGTCAGAACATCAACTTGGTCCTAAAGCCTCACACATCCTCTCACATCGAGAAAAGAGAACTGTCATCAGTGAACATCACAGCCAATCCAATACCCGGTGGGGTAGCATGGGACAGAACTGATTATGACATTTTTGGCCCGGTCGAGCTCTTGAAGTATCCCCACCAGCTCAAGATTTCATTAAGTGACTTTGTGACACCTAGTACCTTCTCTGATGACTGGGACTTTGAAAACATTAATAATATGATGTCAGATTTAGTAATGTCAGCCAAATTTACAGAACATGATTACTTACAGGGTTCATCCAATTATGAAGAGCTATACTGCTACAACCATTATGGTGATCACTATTTGCATAAAACTGCTCAGCCTAGAAATGTTTTATCTTATAACCAGTGGGAACACTGTCCAACTCCACTAAAAGGCAGTTCGAAAACATTTTTTGAGAAATTCCAATACTTCTCAGGGTTTAATAACAGTGATCCAGGAACGTTTTATTTTAAAATGTTAAATAGAACAGGAATGAAAACAATGTTGACAAATACTAAATTGATTTATTCAGAAACATTTTACAACAAAATGTCTACATTTGGTTTCAAATTTTGGAAAAACACCATTGAAACAAAAACAATCTGGGTTTCCAAAGATTGGCAAGTACAAGGCCTAGAAGCACTATTTAGGGCCTGCATGATCCCAGAACAAATAATATTCTTGAATGACACAATTCAACAAACTATTTGTCTTGGCCTAGATAAGATAAAAGACTTAAATACACCGTCTATTCCGAAACCCATACCTGATAGTGACAGCACTACTGATGTGGAGATATACGTATCTCATATTTTACACCAAAACAGAACACATACTGATTGGAAAAAGTGGTTGATCTGGCCAACAGACACGAATAACTGTCAAGATAGATTCCTGAACAAAACACACGGGTTCAAAATGACCAGACCAGACCCTACATACTCCCAGAGACAACATCCAGGGATAGTTACAACATACAGTGTAGGGAAACTATGCCTTGAGTGGCTACAGAAATCCACACTGGCTGAAATTAAGCAACACTTGACTTTACTTAAAGACGATGCTGACTTGCGCGATTTCATAATGGGACCACGCAAACAGCGTCAAAAACGTTTCATAGTGGCCGGTATATACGCTGCGTACAACGAAGCATGGAAAGTAATGCAAATTGAGACAGCAGAAAAAATATGAGAAATTGATCGTATAAATTTGGAAAAATCACTTTCTGTTGTGGACAATGGGTTAACGACTCTGTCTTGCAGAATATATTCACTGGACAGCATTGTATCATCTGCTTTTGATGTAATAGAGCAGGACTTACTAATGTTACAACATGGTCAGTCTCAATTACGTTCTATTGTACAGCTTGGTTGGACGTTGTAAAACCTACGTTCAGGCTACGTACCATGGCGTTTAATCAACACAACGTCATTATTTTCTATCTTTAACCTTACTGATAAGCAAATCAGTTTGGCACAAAAAGGAGCAGACTATACGATTCTGAGCATTGAAAAACTCGAGAGATTACCATTGACAATGTCAGAGAGACCTGTCATTGAATGGATAATACATGGAACGATTACAATTCCGATTACAAATTTCCAGTTTAAATACTGCCAAGAGTATATACCAGCAGGCCAGTATGAAAGGTTGGGTAAAGAATACATCAAATCAACCTGGGATTTACCTTATACACACAGATGTTATAGTGAAGGAAACAAGGAGGTATTTCAGAGTGGTAAAAATTGTAAAAAATCACTAATCAGTACACTTCTGTGTCAAGGTATTAATTTGCATGGAGCCTGCGAAGGGTCTTCAAACAACCTTTCATGTCACCTGCATGGCACGCCTGCAAAACAGATAGAAAATGGTCTAAAAAATGGCTCTAACGGTAGTTACATTTTAATAAGTGACCACAGCTGTTGTGGCATGCTGCCAGGAAAAGCCTATCTGACAACTGTAACTTCCAGGGCCATTTGCTGTATGCAAGTATTGTATCCACACAGCAATCCAGATATGGGGGCTGCGTTATGGCCTCGGTTGAATATCTCTTCTATTCGAATTGATACTTTAAGCAGAATGAAGTCTATTCTTTTACAAACAACTGTGCCTTTAACGTCATCAAAAGAAACATATGATCTGCAAGTTGCAAGGACAGCAGCAGAGATACATACCCTTTTATCAACAAATTGCCCCGTACATTTCGTAGAAGTGTTAAGCCAAATTTTAAACATGTCTGATACCAGTGGCATCGCACATGTATTTAAGACAATTTTTTCGGGACTGTTAGCACCCGTTGAAACAGTTCTGGGCATCTTCCCGAATTTTGTCCATTCTGTCTTTGGCGGGCTACCCTTAATCTTGGGACTCATGGCAGGAGTTTTATTTTTGCTCCTTCTGCACCAATATGGCAAGCCAATCCAAAGACAAGACTCTAGCAACGGTGGAAGAAACGATCCTAGCAATACGATACTGAGACCGTATCACTAAGGTCCTCGGATTGGCCCGGCTAAGAGATCTGAGTACAACCTGCTTTCTTTCATTCAGACCAATCTGGCAAGATTGCATTTTACCTGTGCTTCGATGTCTGCTATGCAGAGAAGAATGCGTGTTGGACGTCTGTCTTACACTACAATCAGCAGTACCAATGGATATCGATACTTTACTAGGTCCTGTAACGACTCATGCATCGTGTTGTCCCCAGCGGCTACCTATTCTGATGACGGCATTCGTTGAGACTTCACCACTACGAGTAGGTGGCGGTGAGGTATGAGAGGAAAGCAGCACCGAACAGGTACAGCCTTCTGTGAGCATTGCTGATCCAACCATCGATGATAGCAATCACGCAGAGAACTGCACAGTTGCAGCATTTTCATACTTGGTCGAACTTTCACCTGATGTGGTAGATCAATTTTTTGCGGGTCTGTCTGAAAATTTTTTCTCTCCAGTCAACGAGAATAACTCTTAAAAAAAACAATGAGCACACAACGTTCCCTGAACTCTGAATTCGGCCTTCAGTTTTTGATAAACAAAGCTACAGAAAATATTTGGAACTATTCTTCCCCTGAAAGCAAAATTATTTTTGCCCATTTTTCAAAATATTTACTTTTTTTGGCACATGATACTCTGCTTAAAGTACAACTATTCTTAGAGAACAGAGCTTCTATTTTAGGATACTAGAGACAATATTTTACCTCAGCCTCTAGCACATATACAGCATTTGTATAAATATGTGATGAAATGGTCTTGACCTTCCTTTCTGTATTAAGAGCCATTTCATGTGTAATTTTCGCAGTTCATTCAGCTGATATATATGCATTTATCTGAATGATGACACTGCTTAAAAAGCGTACAGTACCAACACTCATTTTTGTGTATTTACCATATACCATTTCAAATGCGAAATATGTATTTTGGGGTGGGTCAGAAAACACACATGCATCGTTGAATGTTTACTATTGCTTTTTTAGTAATGATGGACATCAATCCGTGGAGTGGGTGTTGTGTTTATATCTAGGACCCTAATTCTATAATCCCGATTTATGCCCTTGTGAGGTTATAATCAATAATATCCTGATAAAGGCATAAGAATCAGATCCATATTCAGTAATAGCCCATGCAATCCAAAGCACAGCACGGCTACTCCCATCGACTCCTAGAAAGCACAACGCGTTCTTTAAACAAACCAAGCCTCCAGCAGCCCGGGAAATCCCCCCTGCTTTTGTTTTGATTTGAACAAGAACTCCTGAAGTCCAGAAAGAACTGTTAGTTCTTAGTGACGTCTTATGTCCAACCTTACGTCAAACCCGGCACCTTCCAGGTATAAAATACCAACAGTTGCCTTAAGCAAACACACGGTGGTTTGGAGCAGAGCGGCCATCTACTTACCCGACAGCCCAGCTGATGCGAGAGCCCACGGAAGCCGCCCCTCCTGTTTGACGCACTGAGAGAGACGCTGTCTTTTTCTCCAGCCGAGAAAATCCAGCTCCGGTGTTTCCAGCCTACACTTGCAGGTTGCTGGGATATCGAGTCCTGAAGAAAGAGATACCAGACCTCCCACATTCTATTACCAGGGTACGGAGCTGACTAAACCCTTAAGAGAATTCTTGATGCAGATTCTTGGCAAAATAATCTTAACCAACTTAACTTAAACTGCTACTTACTCATCCCTTCCCACGTATTAGGCTTAGGTCAGGTACACCGGGGTAGGCTTAGTTAGAAGCACCAGTTGAGTACGTTAGTCAATGTATTTATGTATGTATATATTTTATCCATTTTAAAGTATCATATGGCTAAGAAACCATATCAATGCTTTTACAGTATTATTTCATAATACTACTTTTACTGTACGCACTTTACTTTAAGTATTGCAAATGTGGCAATTCATTTCTCTTGCATGAGAAAGAAGACTGCTCAATAAATAACACCTTTTTATTGAAAACGCCCGTCTCTCTATTTCTCTGCACTCTGGTGAAACTAAGTATGCACTACTGACTGAGTGAAATAGCTGTCTATTGTTTTCACACGACTCTAGAGATATACTCTTATTCTGAGGGAGCAAAGTTGTCATGTTTATGCGGTTGTCGGAAACTGAATCCCTTCTTGTCTGAGCCAGGGGAGCTTATCCCTCCCTATTCATTCAAGAAAGTTTCCAGTGACCTCTGAGCTAGCTGGTGCAAACCTAAATTAAGTTTAATATAGTCAGTAGAGACCTAGATGACCTCAGTCCTACGTCTACACTGCTGTTTATGCTATTCCAATCCGCAGAGCCTATTGGGAAAATAGGAACTACACTACAGGGCGCTGAGCTCGGCGTGCTTCCAGCTCTCCAGGAAGGTGGCGGTGTTGAAGGAGGTGTTGATGATGTCCCGGAGTTGTGGTGCGATGATGGAGTCGGCCTTGTTGAAGACGTGGTGGTGGCAGGGGTCGGTTGGTGATCCGGAGTGGATGGTGTTCATCGTGCGGGTGGTGTCTTCGGTGCTGACCGGGGTCCAGGCGCAGAGGGTGGTAGTGGGGGGCGTTGGTTCGGAGGTTGGGTGCGTGGTCTGTGCGCGGAAGCTGTTGTGTATGTCGGTGATCTTGCTGTGAAAGAACGAGGCGAGTGAGTCGCAGAGGTCTTGCGAGGGAGTTATGTCGTTGTTTCCGGCGCTGGGGTTGGAGAGCTCTTTGACGATGCTGAAGGGTTCCTTGCTGTTGTGGGCATTGTTGTTCAGTCGTTCTTTGAATGCTGTCTTCTTGGTGGTGCGGATCAGCTGGTGGTGTTTGCGGGTGGCGTGCTTGAGGGCAGTCATGTTGTCTGTGGTCTGGTCGTTGCGCCGGCTTTCTCGAGGGTGCGGCAGTTCTTCTTGGAGTTCTTAAGTTCGTTGGTGAACCAAGAGGCTTTCTTGCTGCCGGGTCTGCTGGGAGGGGTCTTCAGTGGTGAGAGGTCGTCTGCGCAGTTGGTGATCCACTGTGTGAGGTTGCTGGCTGCTTCGTTGGGGTCCGTTGTGCTGGCGGGAGGGTTATGGCTGAGGGAGGTGGTGAGCTGGTCGGCGGTGATCTGCGAGGAACCTGTTGCAGGTGGTGGTGGGTCGTGGTTCTTCTGAAGCTGAAGTGGACGCAGCTGTGGTCAGTCCAATGAAGTCCAGTGGAGTGGCTGAAGGAGATGTATTTGCTGGAGGAGAAGACTGGGTCAAGCGTGTGGCCGGCGTAGTGGGTGGGGGTGTTCACCAGTTGCTTGAGTCAGAGGTTGGCGAGGTGCAGGGTGGTGGTGTTGCTGTCCTTGTTGTTCTCCAGGTGGAAGTTGAGGTCCCCTAGGAGGATGTAGTCAGCTGAGGGGAGGGCGTGCGGGCTGATGAAGTCTGCGATGTCTTCGCTGAATTGTGTGCGTGGTCCCGGGGGTCTGTAGATGAGGGTGCCTCGGAGTGTGGTCTTGGGGTCGGTGTGTATCTGGAAGTGGAGGTGTTCGGCGGCGGTGAGGGTGTCGTCGGAGTTGGTCGTGATGCGGATGGTGTTCATGTGTACAATGGCGATGCCTCCTCCAGTCTGGTTGACGCGGTCCCTCCTGGTAATCTTGTATCCGTCCGGGATGGCGATGGCGATGTCGGGCGCTGAGGAGGCGTTCATCCAGGTTTCCGTGAGGAAGGCGACGTCTGGTGATGTTGTGTCGAGCAGGTTCGAGAGTTCCATGGCGTGTCTGTGGACGGAGCGGGTGTTGCGCAGGATGCACTTGAGGTGGTTGCTGCTGGTGATCGGCTTGGCGGGTGCGGTGCAGTTCCGGAGGCAGGTGAATTGGCAGGCTTGGCAGGTGAAGGGTCCGTGGGTGCGTTTCGGGGTGGCTCGGTAGCAGGCGGGGTTCCGGCCAGCGTTGAGTGTGTGGAGGGTGGCGGCATCGTAGGTCCGGCGGGTGGGCTTGCATCCGCGGGGGCCAGGGGTTCTGGCGCTGGGCGCGGTCCAGGCGCGGACGGGCGCTGACGGGCTTGCCTTTGGCGCGCCTTCGGCGCACAATCGGCGCGCCCGCTGCGCGTACGCGCAGTCCCCGCCATATATCGGGAAGTGGGAGGGAGGAGCAGCTGGGAGGCGGGAGCGAGGTGGTGAATGAGGGTCGGGGAAAAGGAAGGGGGCGGGGCCGCAGGGGGGCAGCGGCGGGGAAGAGGAGTGGCGGGAAAAGGAAAGGCGGGAAAAAAACGGCAGTAGCAGCGAGGGGGGAGGCCTGAGGGCAGAGTCCCTAGCAGGCAGCGGCTAACCACGGGCAGGAAACAGTGTCAGGAGTAGGCAGCAGTGGTGACCTGGCACACGAGGGCCGTGCGGTAGGTGGAGCGACCTGGAGGGGTCACAGCTCACTGCCGCGCGGTCCCTGCCATATATGGCCAAGTGGGAGGGAGGAGCAGCTGGGAGGCGGGAGCGGGCAGCGAATGAGGGTCGGGCAAAAGGAAGGGGGCGGGCCGCAGGGGGGCAGCGGCGGGGAAGAGGAGTGGCGGGAAAAGGAGAGGCGGGAAAAAACGGCGGTAGCGGCGAGGGGGGAGGCCTGAGGGCAGAGTCCCTAGCAGGCAGCGGCTAACCACGGGCAGGAAGCAGTGGCAGGAGTAGGCAGCAGTGGTGACCTGGCACACGGGGGCCGTGTGGTAGGTGGAGCACATAGGAAAAGCAAACTTCATTCCTTGCCTTTCATATTTAAACGCATTAATTCATAAGCCTAAGCACAGAAGCCTAACTTGAAACATGAAAAGTTTTGCGCCACTTTTTAAAAGGACAATCATTATTTATTTTCGGAACCAAGAATGTGCTTATGTAAAAAGGCCTTAAGAAAGGAAATCCCTACTTTAAATGTTTTCCTGTTATCTAAAATAATGAACCTGATTTGTGTAACTTTTTAAAACAGAAGTCTGAAATGCAGGATTTTACCCCGTGTTTAACTGACAAAATCCTAGCTGAGTCAACATTCCTGTCTCTCCGTGGCCTACAATCAAAGCTACATCTGCTGCTAAGTGGCAGTTAAAACACAGCTGTTGTAAAGCTTTTGTTAGTGTTGAAATGGAAGCACTGTGTCTATCTATTTAAAACTGAGGCATTTCAATGCATGTTCTATAATATGTGTTTTAGTTCAACAACATCCAATTTACTCAGATGATGTGTTTGCCTGTTTAGATCTAACACAATATATCTAAGGAAAATGTTGTAACATTTTATAATTGTTTATTTATTGCAAAAACACACAATTTTGTGGGTTTTTTTGGGCTTATTTTATTCCTATTCAATGTGAATTCTAATTTTATCTTTTAAGCATTGGCAGTTTGTACATGTGCATTGTTGCTTACTCTTATCAATCTAATAGTAACATGTAGTTATTTAGCATATCATATGGTTAATTTCTGGATTTTTATTTATTTTTTATTTAAAATTAATTAAATGACATTTTGCATAACAGACTGATGACAGCAAGAAAACACACACAAACACATTGAGCTCATTCCAGACATATACAGAAGGGGTCTCAGAACACATGATACAGTGCGCTTAAGAGCCATTATTTCACAAATAGCGCAATCGCTATTTACTTACAGAAATATCACTAATGTGAAACCACGAACCACATAGATATTTAAACACATGATTAACCCACAGATCAACACTTAGGACAGAAACAAAGGACCGCCCACAGACTGTTCTTAAACCAAACCATTTGTAAATACTAGTTGTAAGTCATATTTACAAGAAGCGCTTCTCAATAGTATTCCAAAAGACTGCAAAAAAAACAGCCCAACAAACTGTTTTATTTCCAAGAAGCCAAAATACACTCAATTCACTAGCTTTGTCTGGCAGAACACCAACAAATCGCTCTGCATTTCTCCATTCATAAAAGTGTGCAGAAAAGGATCCTTGTTTGTATTCTTGTCATATTTTAATTCCCTGGGATACAGAATCACCAAGGAAGAAATATGCTTTTATACCTATACCTATTTAGGTATTCCCTCAGGGGAGCCGGCTAATTCACTTCACATCTCACTATGGTACCTCTAAAAAGCAGCACATTCTTCGATGTGTGCTTGAAACAGGCAAGCCAAAAATAGTGCAAAATATGCAGTATTATAAACAAAGTAGCACTAAAGGTACTCTTGTACTATGTGCCGTTCAAATCAATTCAAAATAGAGAAAAATCTCATTACCTGCCTATATAAATTGCAACTTACATATTACATACATACAAATATTGGCCAATCATACTAATCCAAAGCCACAGTAAGCGTTACTACACTACCTTACCAATCCAAGGCATCAAAAGCCTACAGCAAGCGCCGCAGAAAGACTCTTACCAAACAAATGGTTGTCCAAATTCTAACTGCCAAGTTCTGAATGACCGAACGGTCTTTTTTAGAATACTCACGCCAAAAAGGTTCTCAGTCAGGAGTGACATCATGTGGAGGATCAAAATCAGGAAGATCAGAAATATACTGGACTGCAGAGACAGAGAATCCCCAGAATCTCCGTGCACAGAGTACCTCCTTAGTAGAGTCCTGTCCTGTCCTCCACAGTAGATTTCTGTCTCCTGACAAGATCACTCCTTAGATAGCCACTTCTCTGATGAGGTCCACGTTGGAGCGCCATTTGTAGAAAATAGAAACCTTCTCAGGGGTCCCACTGATACTTGGTCCTTTTAAACCAACAAAGAAGAAATTGGCACAGAAGCTGAAATATAAAAGTAACATCTTTATTAACCTCAAATGAGGGAGACTACTTCACACAGAAGCCTTAGCAACTGAATGAGGCAGTCTAAGGAGTACAGAAAACTGGGGCCTTATATATGCTTAGGGTTACATAGTCAGCATAAGACCAAGGGGCAGTCCTGGCTCATGTAAGCATGCAAAATGACTAATATGGACATGCAATATCTGCTTGCTCAACAAAGTGGGTGGAGCTAACAGTTGCTAATTCTGGTGAACACATCCTGACATTTACAAACTAGAAACAGTTGCAAGGACAGCTGCAAGCTCAACTGAGGTGGAAGATGATAAATATAGTTAGTTTCTAGGCAGATTACAAGAGCAATCAACACTGAGGGAGGACAGAGCACATGGAGAGCACGTGGCAGCACATGGCAAACAAGATCGCTGTCAGAAATACAAAATGGCTTTCAGCTCATGCTAACAAATCCCTGTAATATTTAACACCGTTTAGCATGTGCCGAAGCATTAGAGCACTCCCGTCCCCAATCCCCTTTCCATGACTTCATAACAAGAAGATGATTGAAACCTGCTTTTTCAGAGTAAGTCAGGTGTGAACTTGGACCCTCGAGAAGAGGAAGGAAGACCTTCTGCCTGTACTCCCGATGGACCTCCAGGGAGCAGACGCATGTGAGTTTACATTTTATGGCGCATCACATAACTTCTTTTTTTTAAAAAACAACCTATGCCCACATCTGAGTGTCTTTTTAGGTTTTGGTGAGTGCAGAGGCGTTGGCCCAGTGCTAGTCAAAGCAAAGCAAATTTTAACAGTTTTATTAGCTCTAATTCGATAATTCAATAATTGCTCGAATGAAAGATGAGGCGGTGTTAGAAATGGGGCTCTCTGGTTGGCAGAGGTAGGTACCTTTGTCCAATAGGGACCCTTGCTTCTAGTTAGGATAATGGGGATACACACTTTAGATAACCTCTGCTCACCCCCTTGGTAGCTTGGCACGAGCAGACAAGCTTATCCCAAAGACAATGTGTAAAGTATTTGTACCAACACTCACAGTAACATAGTGAAAACACCACAAATGGACACCACATCAGTTTAGCAAAATAAAATATCTTTATCTAAACTTAAAAAGACCAAAGCGACAAAAATCCAACATACACAGTTAAAAATATGACTTTCAAAAGGTTCGAGAACTTGTACCATAGAAAACTATGGATGTGTGATTTTTACACAAATTACCTGTAGTGTTATACCTCGGGAAAGTTGCAGCGAGGGCGGGGAAACATGGCGGCCAGGAGCTAAACGGCCGCGGACGCGCTCCCCTCTGATGTATATCTTTGATCCTGTCTGGAATCCTGTGAGTAATTTTTGAATGTTTTCACTAAAATAACATACCTCCGCGAGTTTATTAATTTTTCCTTTAAACGTTTCACCTTCTAACCTCTGTCTCTATACCTGAGAGGTTCGGGTGGCTCCCACGTTCCCCTTTCACGGCGAGCGGAGTGCTGTTTCTCGGCACGCCCTTCTCGAAATGGTGGCACTGTGGGCTGCGGACTGAAGGTCACGAATGGTGCACGGTGCTCCACTGGCGAGGTTCTCTCCACCGCGAGCCGTGGGTGCAGCGTACGAGTGGAGGAGGAGGATCCCTAGCCTCCAGCTTCGGGCTCCATACAGAGGCAGCTCTTGTGAGTACGGGGGAAAGGCGGAGGGCAGCAAGCGGCTGGGGCTGAAAGTCTCCGAGAACGGCTATAAGGTAGGAGAAGACCGCTGCTACGTTGGGACTTTTTTGGGGGCTGAGCACGCAGTAGGGCGATATTCGGGGAATCTGTCGAGGCTCGGTCCCAGGCTCAGAGACCCTGCAAGATTGTACTTGGTCCCCTGGGATTACCGGGCTGGCTGAACTTTTGGGGGTCTGTTGCTGGCAGTATTATCTGTGCTTTTTCCGCCCAGCCGGGTACGAGAGGCCCAAAAGAAGAGCTCGGGCCTGACCAGGGGGAAAGGGCTCAAAGCTGCATGGAAAACACCATTAGTGGCCCACAGTTTACTGCCCCCTCCAGGTCACAACGCTGCCCCAAACCAACTGTCTGTAGGTACACCCTCCGGAACCGAGGGGCTAATTTCGACGAAGAGGCCGACAGTGCTATACGCATTTCTCCCCCAGTTACGGAGGTAAAAGCTATATTCAGGCAGCGTAAGGAGAAAGGAGCAACGGAGTCCACACCTACAGGGGGGAAAGGGAAGGGAAGGGCTAAGAAAATTTCAACTTTAAAAGTTAGAGTAATATCAGCTCCCTCAGATAAGGATTCGCACAACAAGACGAGTATGGCTGCTCAAGTTGTACAGTCTGTTTAACTACAGACCCCGGATTGTCAAGAAAGCACTTCCTTGGAAGCCTCATTATTAGTACCTGGACCCCCCGGGAGTGACGACACCTTGGTAGAGCGATCAGTCATTATCCACCCTGCGATAAATGTATCCAATAAGTTTGAGGTCTTGGAGGATCAAGGAAACTCAGGTGTCAGGTTGGATGGCCGGCAAGATACGCCCTTGGCTGCCCCTGCCTCTGCTGTAGTTTCTATCCCTTCACCCCCTCTGTCCCCATCAGGTCTTTCACCTACGCCGGGCCCTTCAGACCCCTTTGGAAAAGATGTGCCCCCTAAGATGGGGGTCGGATCCTTGGCTGACATCCTGATGGGTCTGAGAGACGATATAGGGAAAAGATTCACCACCTCTGAAGCTAATCAAGCCGCTATCCAGTCCTCATGTGAAGTTCTTGCACAAAAAGTAGTAGCTCGGAGAACCCATGTTTTGGAACTCGAAATTCCAAAAATCAAGGAAGGCTTGCATAGCTCTTCAGTTGAAGTAGAAAAGTTAGTCACACAGAATTGGTAGCTGAAGGACGATATTGAGCGTCTTGAAAATCATGCCCGGAAAAATAACTTGAGAATACTGAATGTTCCTGTAGATCTAGAGGATACAATTTTACAGGAATCACAGGAAATCGACTTTGTGCATGACATTCAGCGAGTCCACCGGGACCCATATAAAAGTAATCCCGCTAAATCAAAGCCAAGAATGATCCTGGTAAATTTCTTCACATACTCATTAAAGGAAAAAATCCTCTCCTCAGCGTTGAAAGTCGGCCCGATAAAATGTAGCTCCTTTTCTAGCTCATTTTCCATAAGGTCCGACATATCATATATTACTGCTACAAAACAGTGGGAGTTGGGTAAAAGAATGGTGGTTCTGACATCATTAGGGGCCAAGGCTCAAATGAGGTTTCCGGCATCCCTCCGGGTTATGTGGAATAACCACATGTATAACATGAGGCAGATAGCAGAGGTTCACACTCCTATTGACAAAATCAGAGGTGGAAGCGAGGTATAGACCAGGGAGGGGAGATATGGAGGTTTTTTATTTATCTAAGTGTTTTTTTCTTTCTTCTTGTAAGATGATCTCTTACAGGGGTTCTAGATAGGGCGATTAAGGTTAATGTATTTATGTTTCTGGATCCCATCAGGGGGGACCTCGTTCATAGGGCTCATGCCCGGAGGATATGGGGGGTTTCCCCAGGGTTGTAATGGGTACTGAGGGTGGGAGGGATTCTGGGTGGGAGGGGGAGCACGGGTGGGGGAGCATTGGGAGAAAATAAAAAAAGTATCCTCATTCTCAGATTTGTGCAAGAAATTATACCTTCTATATAATAATGAACATCACACCCCCGAATAGACTGCTTCTACAGAATTAATGAGCAACCAAATTAAATATTTATCCTGGAAGGTTAATGGGCTCAGGTGTCCACGTGGACAAAGATTAGTGCTTAAATATCTTGAACAATCTGTATTATCAAATCAGTAGCCTCAAACCATTCAGGGAGATGGATCATAGATCAGATAGAAATAGGCGGGGTAGAACTAACTATCGTATAATTTTACGGTCCAAATGTCGACGACCCATCATACATCAATAATATGCAGGCAAAGTTAATAGGGAGGACCACTCCAATAATCATTGGAGGAGACTTCAATGTTCTCCTCAAACCCTATGTGACAGGTCTAATCTTAGCCACTATGTTGGCATCCCACGCATCCGCCGTGCCATGATTAATATGATGCAAGACCTGTATGTACCCTATATGACAGGTCTACTCTTAGCCACTATGTTGGCATCCCACGCATCCACCGTGCCATGATTAATATGATGCAAGACCTGTACCTGGCTGATGTATGGAGGGCCAAGATGGGAGAAAATGTAGGCTTTACCTTCTTTAGTAAACAATATGGTCACTCCTCAAGGATTGACTACATCTTAGTTGATAGATTGGGGTTAGAGAGGATTGGGGATATTTCTATCTTACCAAGCATTCTCTCTGATCATGATTAAGTATGGGCGAAATTTGCGAATTCGTGTTCCTCGAATTCGCGCGAAAGCGAACTCGCAATTCGCAAAATCCACGAATTCGTGCAAATTTGGGTTTTTTGCGTGTATGCAAGGGTTTTTGCCAGTTCGCGAGGTTTTTTTACAGGTTCGGGAACGCAAACTTGTGTGGTCTCAACGGTTGCGACCATGTTGTTTCTACGTGTCCAGTCTGTTTGCGACCCTGTGGTTCATCGCGGCCACCCTCCGGTTCATCACTGCCACCCTCTGGTTCACCACTGCCACCCTCTGGTTCATCACTATCACCCTCTGGTTCACCACTGCCACCCTCTGGTTCATCACAGCACCCTCTGGTTCACCACTGTCACTCTCTAGTTCACCACTGTCACCCTCTGGTTCACCACTGCCACCCTCTGGTTCATCACTAGCACCCTCTGGTTCACCACTGCCACCCTCTGGTTCAAGACAGCCACCCTCTGGTTCATCACCGCTATCCTCTGGTTCATCACCCTCTGGTTCACCACGGCCTCCCTCTGGTTCATCACTGCCACCCTCTGGTTCATTACTGCCACCCTCTGGTTCGCCACTGCCACCCTCTGGATCATCACTGCCACCCTCTGGTTCATCACTGCCACCCTCTGGTTTGCCACTGCCACCTTCTGGATCATCACTGTCCCCCTCTGGTTCATCACAGCACCCTCTAGTTCACCAGTGCCACCCTCTGGTTCATCACTGCCACCCTCTGGTTCACCACTGCCACCCTCTGGTTCATCACTGCCACCCTCTGGTTCATCACTGCCACCCTCTGGCTCATCACTGCCACCCTCTGGTTCACCACTGCCACCCTCTGGTTCATCACAGCACCCTCTGGTTCACCACTGCCACCCTCTGTTTCATCACAGCTATCCTCTGGTTCATCACCCTCTGGTTCACCACTGCCACCCTCTGGTTCATCACTGCCACCCTCTGGTTCATCACTGCCACCCTCTGGCTCATCACTGCCACCCTCTGGTTCACCACTGCCACCCTCTGGTTCACCACTGCCACCCTCTGGTTCATCACAGCACCCTCTGGTTCACCACTGCCACCCTCTGGTTCAAGACTGCCACCCTCTGTTTCATCACAGCTATCCTCTGGTTCATCACCCTCTGGTTCACCACTGCCACCCTCTGGTTCATCACTGCCACCCTCTGGTTCATTACTGCCACCCTCTGGTTCGCCACTGCCACCCTCTGGATCATCACTGCCACCCTCTGGTTCATCGCTGCCACCCTCTGGTTTGCCACTGCCACCCTCTGGATCATCACTGTCCCCCTCTGGTTCACCACTGCCACCCTCTGGTTCATGACTGCCACCCTCTGGTTCACCACTGCCACCCTCTGGTTCATGACTGCCACCCTCTGGTTCACCACTGCCACCCTCTGGTTCACCACTGCCACCCTCTGGTTCATCACAGCACCCTCTGGTTCACCACTGCCACCCTCTGGTTCAAGACTGCCACCCTCTGTTTCATCACAGCTATCCTCTGGTTCATCACCCTCTGGTTCACCACTGCCACCCTCTGGTTCATCACTGCCACCCTCTGGTTCATCACTGCCACCCTCTGGTTCATCACTGCCACCCTCTGGTTCATTACTGCCACCCTCTGGTTCGCCACTGCCACCCTCTGGATCATCACTGCACCCTCTAGTTCATCCCTGCCACCCTCTGGTTCATCACTGCCACCCTCTGGTTCATTACTGCCACCCTCTGGTTCACCACTGCCACCCTCTGGATCATCACTGCCACCCTCTGGTTCATCACTGCCACCCTCTGGTTTGCCACTGCCACCCTCTGGATCATCACTGTCCCCCTCTGGTTCATCATAGCACCCTCTGGTTCACCAATGTCACCCTCTGGTTCATCACTGCCATCCTCTGGTTCACCACTGCCACCCCCTGGTTCATCACTGCCACCCTCTAGTTCATCACTGTCACCCTCTGGTTCATCACTGTCACCCTCTGGTTCATCACAGCACCCTCTGGTTCACCACTGCCACCCTCTGGGTCAAGACTGCCACCCTCTGGTTCATCACTGCTATCCTCTGGTTCATCACCATCTGGTTCACCACTGTCACCCTCTGGTTCATCACTACCACCCTCTGGTTCATTACTGCCACCCTCTGGTTCGCCACTGCCACCCTCTGGATCATCACTGCCACCCTTTGGTTCATCACTGCCACCCTCTGGTTTGCCACTGCCACCCTCTGGATCATCACCACCACTGCCACCCTCTGGTTCATCACTGCCACCCTCTGGTTCATCACTGCCACCCTCTGGTTCACCACTGCCACCCTCTGGTTCACCACTGCCACCCTCTGGTTCATCACAGCACCCTCTGGTTCACCACTGCTACCCTCTAGTTCAAGACTGCCACCCTCTGGTTCATCACTACTATCCTATGGTTCATCCCCTTGTGATTCACCACTGCCACCCACTGGTTCATCACTGCCCCCCTCTGGTTCATTACTGCCACCCTCTGGGTCATCACTGCCACCCTCTGGTTTGCCACTGCCACCCTCTGGATCATCACAGCACCCTCTGGTTCACCAGTGCCACCCTCTGGTTCATCACTGCCACCCTCTGGTTCATCACAGCACCCTCTGGTTGACCAGTGCCACCCTCTGGTTCATCACTGCCACCCTCTGGTTCATCACTGCCACCCTCTGGTTCAAGACTGAAACCCTCTGGTTGATCACTGCCATCCTCTGGTTCATCACAGCACCCTCTGGTTCCCCACTGCCACCCTCTGGTTGATCCCTGCCACCCTCTGGTTCATCACTGCCACCCTCTGGTTTAGCACTGCCACCCTCTGGTTCACCAGTGCCACCCTCTGGTTGATCACTGCCACCCTCTGGTTGATCACTGCCATCCTCTGGTTCATCACAGCACCCTCTGATTCACCACTGCCACCCTCTGGTTAATCCCTGCCACTCTCTGGTTCATCCCAGCCACCCTCTGGTTCATCCCTGCCACTCTCTGGTTCAGCACTGCCCCCCTCTGGGTCAGCACTGCCACCCCCTGGTTCATCACTGCCACCCTCTGGTTCAGCACTGCCACCCTCTGGTTCAGCACTGCCACCCTCTGGTTCAGCACTGCCACCCTCTGGTTCACCAGTGCCACCCTCTGGTTCATCACTGCCACCCTCTGGTTGATCACTGCCACCCTCTGGTTCAAGACTGCCACCCTCTGGTTGATCACTGCCACCCTCTGATTGATCACTGCCATCCTCTGGTTCATCACAGCACTCTCTGGTTTACCACTTCCAACCTCTGGTTCATCCCTGCCACCCTCTAGTTCATCCCTGCCACCCTCCGGTTCAGCACTGCCACCCTCTGGTTCAGCACTGCCACCCTCTGGTTCAGCACTGCCACCCTCTGGTTCATCACAGCACCCTCTGGTTCACCACTGTAGATTATGGGGGGAAAGCACACCTGCCCAGCCTCAACTGAGATGAATTAATTTGGGGCTGGTTAATGTGTCACTGAATTTGAGCTTTAAGTCTGGCACCTGCTTCCTTAGCTGTAAGTGCTTCCTGTTGCAGTTTAACTTTTTTTACAGGAGCATTGTGCCATACTTGTAACTATTCTCTGACCCTGCTTTGAGGGTCAGAGCAGGGTCAGAGAATAGTTGCAAGTAGGCAACTGAACTTTGGAGGGGCCCCTCAGGAAGCACTACAGGGAATGGTTACAATTTAGCTTGAACTTTTGCACCTGCTAAGTGCTTTCAGTTTTGCAAAATTCATTTTTCTGCAATTTCGCGAGATTCGCGGGCGCGAATTCGTGCTAAATCGAACTCGCAATCCGCGAATTCGTGCAAATTAGCGGATTGTTTTTTTTGCGTGTTCGTTGGGTTTTTTGCGTCTTCGCAAGCCGCTTGCAGCGCACCGACCGCGAAGTTACCCATGCGGCCGTACATGGGCGCGGCCATCTTGTGCGCGTTGCGTATTTCCGGTTCCGGGCGCTATTGGCAATCTTGCGTTGTGTGCGGCACGCTATTACGAGTTCGACTGTGTTTTTGCGTGCTCGCGGGTAAAATATTGCGCAAACTTACCCACGCGGTCCTCTATGGGCGCGGCCATCTTGTTTTTCATTCATTGCTATGGTTTTTGGGCATGCTACCTTTCTATCCATCTTACATCTTTGTAATCCTATGTTTTTCTGAACTTTTTTTTGCTTTTTTTTTGCTTATTATCTATCTCTACAATTTCTACATCTATATTTTGTGTTTTTTAAAACTTTTTGTTACTTTATTACCTACTTTATTTATTTCGCTCTCTCTCTTATTTTT
Source organism: Lissotriton vulgaris (assembly GCF_964263255.1). Classification (NCBI taxonomy): domain Eukaryota; kingdom Metazoa; phylum Chordata; class Amphibia; order Caudata; family Salamandridae; genus Lissotriton; species Lissotriton vulgaris. The sequence continues at coordinate 1,411,496,195 of NC_141696.1, forward strand.
TTTCACACCTATTCTTCCTTCCTTTTTCTTGTGCCCAGGACCATGGCAAAGGGAGCCAACAAGGGCAAGGGGAAGGGCCCAGCACCCCGTACCCGGCTCCCTTGCGGGCATTTGAGGGGGGAGCTAGTCCAGGCCAGGGAGATCTTCTCTGCGGTGGAGGTGGCCGCCTTGATGGTTTTTGTCCAAGTCCACCTCCCTAAGACCGTGGCAGCAGGTGGGCGGATTGCTTCTGGTTACGGCCTCCGGGAGCGTCGCCAGCTGTGGGAGAAGGTGTGCCGGCGCATGTGGAAGGAGTCTGGGGTACCTACCAGCAAGCGACGCACCGGTGGACTGACATCCTGGACCGGGAGCATGGCATGCTCGACCTGCTAGGATTGGAGATCCCTGGCCTTGGTAAGTAGCTATTTAATAACTACTTTTTTTTTCTTTTGCTCTGTTATATTGCTAATCTATTTTTTTCCTGAAGAGTACGAATGCTGCTGATTCGATTACATTGCAGGTAAATGAATCTTTAAATAGCTTCTGTCATTGCAGGTGCTCGGCTGGTTATTGGCGTTGCTACTAGGCTTACTAGGCTGCGTAATGTTAGAGACAGTAGACTCAAGTCTAGTCCTTCTTTGTACTCCTGCTGCTGCCACTTTGAAGAGATAGTGGTGGATTGATACGTTGAGTATATTATTTATTACTTATTATAGGACATTTGTTAGTGGTCTGCAATCATGATGACGGACTGTGTCTGTCACACGACGTCTCGTGCTGCTGAGTGATGACAGTCGTAGTCGTAGTAGAACCTTTTTGTTGTTGGTGTAGTTAGTGAATTACATAACTTTCCTATTAGACGGTCTGCGAATCCTGCAATACTGTACTACTATCCTCCTAGTTGACCAGATCAGATGCAATTGTTGTTAATTTGTTTCCCCGACATAATTTTGAATTCTGTTTAAGGTGGACAGGATCAGTCCCTTGCAGGCTCTTCTGCTGGCCACAGTGAGTTGTTCTATTGTTATATTAATACTTATACTTCCATAACTTTTACAGCTCCTATTCATTACAAACTGTTTCCTGATAATTCTATGTTTTACAAAATAGTCTTTGATCTTCTTCTAATATAGACTACTTTCTACATTCTTATCCTGCCTCTACCATCACTCTCTGTGCTACTACTATTTACGATTATGAGTCGGTCTGTGTAGGTAGCTAAGCTTGCCCAGTCGGTAAACGGTGTGAAACAAAACTCTGATCCAGCAATAGCTCTAGTGCAGTCCTCTGGGTTGCCCTTGCTGTCTATTACAGTCTTCTTAATGTAAGTGCTTTGACAATTTCCAACAACAAAATGTCATTGTTTACACCAAGTAAAAGGTAGCAGTTGCCTTTTTGATTTGAGAGGAGCACATCCCATACCGCTAGTGTTTCAGGGACTATTCTGCACACAAAGAAGTATGGACAAGAGAAATAGGACATTGTTGATGATAGGTGCAGTTCGACTTTCGACATAGCTCAGTCCGAACAGAAGTTGAACCCTCAATCCCCTGACCGACTATCTAGTGTGTCTGACCAATGATTTTACGACCCAGAAGAACAGAAGAAGACTACCGCCGAGTCCCGGCCTATCTGAGTCACTGAAACATGACTGCCAAGTGCAGTAGTTCAAACCCTACCGCTCACTCACTCGTGAACAAAAACCACACAGTGTTTGTTAGTTTTAAAGTTTTCTTTTCAATTAAGAAATGAAAACATTATTTCTTTATTTTTAATAGCGTAGTATTCGGAGCGAGCAATGGTGATGGATGAAGTTGACGTTAAAGTTTAAACAACATTCCCATGAATTAAATTACTATGACTCAAACTTAATAATAGTTAACAGAGACATGAAATTATTAGAATAACTGTGCGGGAGCCCCCACCTTCTTTAAAGTACTTAAAGTACTGCTGGTGATGACTTACTAGTAGTTGGTGAATCGTCTGTCAGAAGGGCAATGGAATCTTCTTTCTGTAATGAGAAAAATGGTGCACGTTAAGCAAGCATTCATCAGTTGTCATAAGAAGAAGTGTAGCATTTAATGGAATAAGCATATAAAAGGTTAACACTTCCTCCCCAAAACCGTTACTTTTTTTCAATCCCAGTAATAAAAAATGTGTTATGTAACATTTTCTTCCATTACGAGATAAAATAGGGGGTTGTGTACGGCATCTGAAAATATGACATGTTTTTCCTAGACGTCACAACATCTGATGGGGCACAGATGACCACCAGTGCCGGGGCCAGCAGTGCAGAGGGGTCCACTCTGGATGCGACGGCGCCAACAGGAGGAGCTGGGTGGGGGAAGACTCAGCGAAGGCGGACCGTGGTAAGTTATTATACTCCTTACTCATTGAAATGTTTTTGAGTAGGCTCGCAAAGGAGTGTATGATGTACTGTACAGTAATACACAGTACACTAGTATAAGTAGACTGTACTGTTAAGAACAGTTACTAATTTAGAACTACTTTTTGGGCTACTATCACGGAGAAGACAGTCAACCTTGACTTGTAATAGCATTAGCTGCGGTACTTCTCGGGTAACTAATGGCCCCCTCTATTTCACTTCAACTCAGCTGGCAAATTTTTATTGTGAAGCCAAGTCATATCAGATGTAGTTTAGGAATGTGAAGAACGAAAAGTTAAAGAAGGGTGAAACGAAGGACGAGCGAGTCTTAATATTTATGACTCTAAAGAATGGTTTTGTTGAATGCAAATCAAGATAAGAAGACGGCGGTTTCCAAAATATAATGAAACGGGTGTTAGTTGGTTGTTGACAAAAAGAAATGTTGGTACATTTGAGACATTAAGAAGAATCATAGACGTACTTTGGAAGCCTGGATGTTATCTTCTTTATCCTCATCGATAGCAGAGGTGTATGAAGTAGTAGAGCAGACGCTGAGTGGATGAAGTATGGCCAGTGGTAGTGCCACCCCTATAGAAAAGTAAGACATTCCTATCCCCACCTGCATGTACTGCTTAAAGTACTGCGAGTCTGCATCATCATGGCCTGTGTCTGTATTTCTTGGGTGAAAGCTGAGTGAGCTGCCATTATGGCGGCTACCACAAGTCCACGTACCAGTAATTTCTTTTGCAACACAAGAAAAAAAACTTTAAAAAGGCCTTTTTTTAGTACTCTCTGACTATGTATGTAGTAGTGAGTCCACCCATAGTGCTGCAAGTGGAATTCCTGAAACTCCCAGTAATGTCACAGGCTTACAAAGACGGCGGAAAGATACATGCCAAAATGTTATACTGTGTTTGCTACTTGCTGGTGTTACTGAGTGTCAACTTTCCATTGAATTATTTTGACTTTATGTTAAAGACTATTGGCTACAGTATTTTTCTTTCTTTCTTCATAGATGCTACTCCAAAAAAAGCTCACCCGCAAGGAGATGGCTGTCCGGGCCCGTAAGCTGGAGGCTATTTGTGCCGAGTATCGGCGGTTGTGGGCTCGGGAGCATGAGGACACATCATCCAGTACATCCTCCTCCACTGCCCCCGGGTCCACCAGCCACAAGCCTCCAGCCAAACGGAGCCGTGGCCCGACAGCCTCCCGCCGCCGCCGCACAGCAGCAAAAACAACAGCTGCCCCCCCCCCCCCCCAGAGCCTGGATGGCACGTGTGCGCCGCCTCCGAAAGCGAGTGGACTACCTGGAGCGGTTGGGCGAAAAACATCAGCGCCAGCTCCGGGACCTCCGCAAAGAGCTGCGGGACGTGCAGCACCAGCTGTCCACACGACGCTACCGGAGGAAGTGACTGTCCCTTGCCCATTTTTTAAAGACTGTTGGGGGGTGGGAATTGGGTTTTTGGGAAAGGGGACTTTTTGATTTTTGGACATTGGTTTGGTTAGTGAGGGGGGGGTGAGTTGGGGTAATTTATTTTATTTTTGTGACAACAACATCAATAATTAATATTTCTTAATAATTATATTTTTCATACCAAAACACAGTATACGCGCTCATATTATTTTGTGTGGGGGTTGGCGGTGGTTACTGGACGTTTGGTTTTTCAAACTTACCAGCATGAATGAAACATCTAGTCCTGAAATGTACCAAAATGCAAGTAACCGAGTTAGTCTATTCAGTAGCCCTACTACTGTACTTTACTAGTAGTACTGTCAGTCTCTGCTCTCCTCCCAACTTAGTCCTAGCCCATTATTCTACTACCTCTCCAATATGCTTATCTTACCTGTGATTTGTGAATCACGGTTGGTGAATAAGGTTGGTTGTTGACTTGAATCCTCGACGGATGCAATATCATTGTTGTGCTGGTAGCAGTAGTGGTACACACTGGCAGTATCACCATATGAAATAAAAGGATATGAAACATTGAGTGGGCTGAGCGTAGCATTAGAAACAGTACATTAGATAGTACGGTAGAGAACAGTGCCCTAAATTGTAGCCTAAGCAGTGCTACATTAATGTAAATATAAGTAGTAGTTGCGTGGAGTTGGACTGCTATCAGAAATGAAGGCAAAGGAAACGTCATCGACGTAACGTAAGCATTAAGCATTTGATTGTTCACGTCGTGTAGGAGGAGGATGTTCTTATCAATCTACGATGGCGCCACAATGGCGCACATGAACTTCTGATTGTAATGATTTTGGTTGCTTTGACCTTATCCTCCCCAGCAAGTGTGTGGAATTTATAGTTGTTGTCAGTCACACCACAATGAAATACCACACAGCCCGGGGGAAGAGGGTTAGGGTTTGAAAATTGGATGGGAATGGGGTTTTTTGTGAAAGTTTGGTAGAGAGGAAAAAAACACAGCATGGACAGTCAAACAACAAATGAAGAGAAACAAATCTTTGGATTTGAAGATATTGATAAATCTTTAAAGGGACATAAAGGAAGTGCACTACTGCATGCCAGAAGTTGTTTACTAAATGGATGGTTAGGTTACTGCAAAGTAGCACTACTACTTACTGCAACTTACTAGTAACTACGAAGAAACAAGTTGAGTGTACAGGGCTGCAGCCATTACGCAATTTCACTTGCCTCTCTGCCCTCAGAGAGAATAAACACTTAGAGCATTAAATTACTGTTAAACATAGCAAAAACATAGCAAATTTAGAAGCAGAGAGCAAAGAAATGCAGAGTCTCACTCATAGAAGTGCACAGCAATAACATTACTTAAAAGATAAGTAGAAATGAATGGATACTGTTACTGTATGTTGATGTACTTGTCCTGTTGAATTTGGGAAGTTGCATGCATCCAGCTATTCCTCTTATTTGTGGTACTCCTCCGTTCCATCTGACGCTCCGTCGATCAATGTTGGATGACCAGAAGACACCCTGTCCACTGCCTGCCTGGCGGATGCTGAATTGCGGCTTGCTAATGTGAAGCCTGACTTCATCCTTTTTTCCATTGCACACGGTGAAAGCCGCCCTGTAAATGTTGATGGAAAAACAGGAAGTGATATTAAAACACCACTGAGAAAAAAATATAGGGTACGTATGCTGTGTAGTGCAAAAAGTCACACTTTCAGTTTCAGAATCGACAATACATTAGTTTCGAAAGGGCGTACTCTGAGTCTCCTTTTGAAGGATAAATAAGTATGGGCGAATTTTGCGGATCTTTCCCCTCAAGCTAGGTGTACTGTAAACTACGATTTTAAAACAAAATTAGACCTTCCCAGCAGTGCTCCCAGACCCTTAAACCCAGACGCTAAAATGTAGAATACCCCCAATCAGACCCCAAAAAATGTGCGATACTGCTACCTGTCTGAGGCCTAGTGGAAAATGGTGACAAAACGTACTTTGAAAGTAAAGTGGGCCCAAATCCCCCCTTTCCCACCATGGATTTTCTTCAAACCACTTGCAACCAAAATTAAACATTTCTCGACAAGTGCTCCAAGAGTAGACGCCAGAACCCAGTTGCCAAAATCTTGAACACCCCCAAACACATGCAATACTGCTAACCCTAACGAGCCCTAAGTTAAAAATAGTGTCAAACGCTTTCTTCAACTAGGCCCTAACTCCCCTTTGCCACCATGGATTTTCTCCAAACCACTTGCAATCAAAAGTATCCATACTCAGCGTTGCTCCAAGACCCCAAAACCCCCCCACAAACTCCAGGAACCCCCCCAAGCAGGCCCCCGAAAACACGAAAGTGAGCAAAAACTCTGAAAAGTTAAAAACTTTTTCACCATGGATTTTATCCAAAACACTTTTATCCGGTATTAGACATTCCTAGCAATCCCCCCAGACCCGTCAACCCAGGCGAAAACAAGTTTAACCCCCCAAACAGCCAAAAAGCAAAAATGGAAAAATGGGGACTTTGACAAATTTCTGCATAGTTCCCAGATCACTCCGTGCGCGCTCTGCAGCTAGGCCCTAACTCCCCTTTGCCACCATGGACTTTCTTCAAACCTCTTGCAATCAAAAGTATCCATACCTAGCGTTGCTCCAAGACCCCAAAACCCCCCCACAAACACCAGGAACCCCCCTAAACAGCCCCCCAAAAACGCTAAAGTGAGCGAAACGCCTGAAAATGGAAAAACCTTTTCACCTCCGATTTTCTCCAAACCACTTTTATCCGGTATTAGACCTTCCTAGCAATGCCCCCACACCCGTCAACCCAGGTGAAAACAAGTTTAACCCCCCAAACAGCCAAAAAGCAAAAATGGAAAAATGGGGACTTTGACAAAACACTTGATTCCGATATTAGACCTTTCGAGCTATGCCCCCAGACCCCTGCAGCCACCCGCCAAAAAGAAGAACACCCCCAAACAGGCAAAAAGCAAAAATGGGCCTACCTTCAATTCAGTCCAAATACGCTCTGCAGCTAGGCCCTAACTCCCCTTTTCCACCATGGATTTTCTGGAAAAAAAATGCAATCAAAATTAGACTGTGCCAGCAGTGCTCCCAGACCCCAAAGCCCACCCCTAATAACCTAGAAGCCCCCCACACAGCACCCCAAAAACAGGCAAGTGAGCAAAAACGGAAAAACTTTTTCACCATGGATTTGGTCAAAAACACTTGATTCCGATATTAGACCTTCCGAGCTATGCCCCCAGACCCCTGCAGCCACCCGCAAAAAAGCAGAACACCCCTAAACAGGCAAAAAGCAAAAATGCAAAAACTCATACTTGGAAAATTTTCAGCCAACCAGTCAACATCGGTCCAAACGCGGTCTGCAGCTAGGTCCTAACTCCTCTTTCCCACCATGGATTTTCTTCAAATCACTTCCAATAAAAATAATGCTATCCCAGCAGCGCTCCCAGACCCCCACACCCTCCCCCACAAATCTAGAACACCCCCAAAAAAATGCAATACTGGTATATTCAAAACATGGCAAATTGTGCTGTTCACAAAACATTGCTGTTTTCAGCACTTCCACTACTTCGATCCTCTTGAAACTCATCTGGACAGTCACTTGTTCCAGCGATTCACAAGAATCTCAGCAAGGCAGAACAAAATCGAACCACTGCGCTCTTTGAAGAAGAAGAAGAAGGTCTACGACTAATTTTCACCCAAACACACGCGCCCGCAAAACACCCAAAAAGGCCAAAATTCTGCCAATTCTGGACCAAAGAACACCAAACCCCCCTAAGACATTGCCAACATCATTATGAACGAGCCTGCATCGGGCCCGAGCCCTAGAATCAGCGTAAACCATACCAACTTAAACCCAAAAACTCTAGTAAATCGCACTGAACCCTAAACCGTAGATATGCTTTGTCTGTCTGTGTCAAAGAGCCTAGGTATGCTACATCAGGAGGATGCTTCACTCAGTGGTGCCTGCCTTGACCGTCTGCATGGCCCTGCCGCAAGCATGGGTCAAAAATCCGTTCCGCTCAAGAATTTGCGATTTTTCAGTACTTTTGCGAGATTTGCAAAATACCGAAAAACAGCAAATTTTGCAAACATAATGGATGTTTGGCCCAAGCTTGAGGCAGTGCCATGCAGAGGGTCAAGGCAGGCACCACTGAGTGAAGCAACCTAATGTAACATACCTAGGCTCTTTGTCAGACAGACAAAGCATATCTAATTGTATGCAGCAAGCCACATAGCCCCAATTTTACATGAGCTGCTGTCTGGAGTGGACTCTGCCTGGCATAACAACAACAGTACACTGCCTCGCCCTCGACCAATACATACCACGAATAGACAGATATGTAGTCCTGCTGTAGTAGTTGTTGTAGACTGGTTTACCTGTTTGCCACTCACGAATTGGCCATAGTTCTTCCGTAAACCGACGCTGATGATCCATCCATCCCAGTGAGTGAGTGACTGTAAAGAAAAAAGATATATTTTTTAATCAATCATCATGGTATATTGGCAAGTGAGTCCGCTCCAAGGACATTTTGCATATTTTGTGAAATGCAATATAGTGGCCCCTGAATTTGAAGTACAATTTTAATCAAACAAGGTAAAAAAACAGAGTTGTTGACATGAGTTACAATTACTGTGTGAAAGATTGAATAATAACTAAGACAAGACATATGAATCATCATTTCATGCACAAATAACAAACAGCAATTGGTTTCATCAGAGCCAGACAGCCATTGCTGTCCACTGCATGCCATCTTCTCAATTATCCATTACCTGTTCTACTTTTTGTCCGCATCTTCTTCGGAAAGTGAGGGCCCACAGGGCAGCCTCTCCTGTCAATATCAGAAGTAACTCTGTCAGCAATTAGCACGCTTGTAGTCAGTCAGTAATTTCAGTCCCACTTGAGGGGACTCGTCGTAATCCATCCATCTGCCTTGAGGGAAATGGATAGAGGGAGTCTGGAGGAGGAGTATAAAGGAGCATGATTGAGTTGTGAACTTGTGAACCTCAGGAATGCAGACTGCGGCACCTTCAAATCAATAGGAATATAAGATGAAGACAGTGCTGCTGATGGACTTGTTGTGATTAGGTGATTAGAGTTTTGTTGTGGTAAAAGTTGCAAAACAAAGAAAGACACACAGGAATAAAAGTGTATAAGGGCGAAAAAAAGGAAGTCATTTTCAGGGCTCGGTGTCAGCGAAGTAGAGCTCGTCCTCAAACTCCATGAATTGAGACGGGAGTAGGTCAGGTAACAGAGAAGAACTTCCGTCACCTAAGTCGGTGTCCTCTTCTTCCTGCGTGCAATCACGTACTTTGTAATCTGGTGGTATCAAGTACTGATTCATCTTGATCAGTGTTAACCTCTCAACATTTTTGGCCGAGAGGCGGGTCCTTTTTGAAGTTACAATGGCACCAGCAGCACTGAAAACACGTTCAGAAGACACGCTTGCGAGTGGTCAAGACAAATAATTTATAGCCAGGTTGGTGATCAGTGGCCATAGAGCCATTTTCCTGTACCAATACAGCAATGGGTTCGTATTAACAAAGACCTGTGTTGGGTCATCCAGATAGGCCTGCACCATCAACTCAAGGTTCTCCACGGTTGCTCCACTTTGCGTACTATCTGTGGCCTTCTCAGCACTGGAACGAGCAAACCCTTGATGAGTAAGCCAATCCGCTTCCGACAATATTATGGCTGGGCCTGGTGCAGGTGAGGATGATGATACGGTTGCTGCTGGTGTCGTTAACGGCTGTGAGGGAAAGTGACTCCCTTCACCCACAGATTCAGAAGTGGAACTCAACGCTGGATCGCCTGCTGATTCAGTTGGACTTCTGACGGCTCCTTGAATTTTCTGCTGATCTTTTTCGAACCGGCTGGCTGACACAGCTAGCGTTTATTTGTATTTTGAAACATCTGCTTCATCAAAAGGAATGAATGCTTTGCTGGACACCCCTTTTTGTACCGTGGATCCAGAATAGTGGCATAAATGTAATGCTGTTCGGTATGTATCTTTTGAAGCCTTTCATTGGCAACAAGGCGGCTTAATAATTCTCCGCCAACCGATATGAATCTTGCTTTCCAACATCCTCTCTGAACGTTGAAGACACCGCCTTCAGTTGGTGCTCTAGCATGACCAACAATGGGATAGCTTTGCTCAAAGAACAGTCCTCCCTGCTGACTTCACGTGTGAAGACCTCAAAAGGACGAAGCATGTCTGTCAGGCTTTTAACTAGCTGCCATTCCTCCAACTCTAGCCTCATGTCTTTCATAGCAGAACCTAGTGAAAAGATATAGTAATTCGTTACCATGCACTGCTCAAACAGACGCTCAAGCATGTAAAAGGTTGAGTTCCAACGTGTTGGATGAGTCCTTTGACTGGCACTTTACGTTCATTTTGAATGCTCCTCAGCTCCTTCCGGGCCTTAAAGAATGGCTGAAATGTGTGCAGATTCTTCGGCAGGTGGTCAGTAACTTCTTGACTGGGTTTTCATTTTTCAAGAAATCTTGAACAACCAGGTTTATACAGTGCGCCAAACACGGCACTCTGAAATATTCACCTTCCTGCATGGCCTTAACAATATTACTGCCATTATCCGTGGAAACATAACCAACTATGCAATTTCTTGGTTGCAGCCATTCAGAGACCTTACTGTTAAACTCCTCCAAAATGTTTTTTGCAGTATGAGTTTTCTCCATGGCAAACATGGCTAATGTTGCATGTTTCCGAGTAGCTTAACAAACTGTGTCCAGGTCAACAACTGCACTTGACTTGTCTCTAACCCCTGCAAAAGACCCTGCAAAAGAGACCCAGTGTGCAGTGATGCACATGTAATCAAGGGCTTGGCAACTGGTCCACATGTCTGTTGTCAAGTGGATAGTGTGAACAGCACTCTTCTGCAAAGCTGCCCAATCACCTCCAGCACATCTTGATGTAGTGCTGGAACCGCAACTCTGGCAAAATAGGACCGGCTAGGAACCTTCCATTTAGGGCAGACTGTTGCCACTAATTCTAGACACCCCACCCCTTCCACGAAAGAAAAAGGGAGAAGGTCCTGCGCTAGCATTTTAGCCAGCTTTGCGTTATACAGACGTACCGTTAGGTGGTTGCGTTCAAATGGCGCCTCCGACCACAACATTCCGCGAATGTTGGAAGCTGTAGGTCGTGTTGGTGTTGTAGTTAACGGTGGTGGTACCAGTGCCACGCCGCCCATATCCCGCTCAGCAGCCATTCGGGATAGGGTCAAAATGTGTGTCTGCTGCATGCCCGCTGGGGCTGGAGTGACGGCTGTGATGACTGGGTCGTCGTCAGACTGTTCATCAGCAGCAGAAGACACCACTACTTGTTCGTCGTCATCACCCATAAGTCGAAGCTTTGCGGGAGCCTTCCTTTTAGGCTTAGCTACCTTTGTCGGCTCATGGCCTGACTCACTCTCAGACTGCATGGCTGGGTTCCAATCACGATCAAGGTCATCAGAATGAAGGGGGCTTGAAGAAGAACTTGTAGTAGTAGTAGTAGTATCCCACCTTGACCTTTTTCTTGCTGGGGATCTGAAAGACAATGGATAATCATCATCAGGAGGAGTGGCTTCCTCGGATGATACCTCCTCTTGAACATCAATTTCCTGATGTGCCCCTACTTCCGGAGGAACAAGCGTTGTAGGCAGTTGTGCCGCTCCATGAACCTCTAGTTGCACCTCTCCATGCACCTGTCCATGCGCCTCTCCTTGCGGCTCTACTTGCGCCTCTCCTTGCGGCTCTACTTGCGCCTCTCCTTGCGGCTCTACTTGCGCCTCTCCTTGCCCATGTACTTGCGCTTGTACTAGTTGCACCTGTGTTTGTGGCTGTGGTTGTTGAGCACTCGTCAGCTGAGTTACACCCGGCGTTGATTGGATGGAGATTGAGTGGAGAAGTGTGGCTCGCTGGTTAGAGCAGGCAGACCCTGAAGCAGAGGTCAGACCCGGGACCAGGGTTCAATTCCCGATGCGGCAGGGTCTTGAGCTCAAATGTCCATGGACTCGATAATTCTCGCTTTGGTGCTTGACCTAATCATGGGTTCACACTCTGCAACTCTGGGCATTAAGCTTGCTTAATCTCCACAACGGCCCCCCCGCGGCGGGATGCCTGGCTTTCACCTTGGGGATGCCCTGTAGGGGCTATCTCACAGGGAAAAGCCAGGACGGGTTCCCAAGGCAAGCGCGGAGATACCCCTTCGGGGGTCGATTCAGGAGCTATATAAGAAACATAATAATAATAATAATGGTACTTTCTTGTGATGAGCCAAGATCACTGGTCGATGGTGATTGAACAACCAAAGTGGCTGCCGCAGCAGCACTGATGTTCTTGGACCTAAGTTGGCGTGGTGGTACTGAGCCCAATGAAGCGGAGGTGCTGCTTCCAGCTTGGTCCCCGGCGGACACCGCTGCCGCTGCAGGCGGAGTTTTTTTTCTCCCAAAAAAGGTGTTGGTGGGCACACCAGTCTCCTTGGTAGGTGGTGCCACTTGATTCTTCTGCTCCTTCTTACTCGCAGTGGCACTGGCAACTTTTTTCGCTGAGGCGCTACGGCCAACTTTCTTTGGGGCCAGCTTCTTGAGATGTCAGAACAGCAGGCCGCAGTTGCACGAGTTGCAGAGTTGTCTTGTCTGTGGCCACACGTGACGTCACGTGACGTTGTGCTGCACACACCGCTGCAGGACTTCCTGGCACTGGTGGTTCTCTTGTGCACCTAAAAGCAATGGAAGCAAGAGGAACATCAGTTATACACCCCAAAAAGTAGAAAAACACTCAAAAATCACCACAATCCCATGCCATCCATGCCCTCAATGATGTTTAAATTCAAGACACCCCACAGAAAGACTAGGCCCATGCACCACTGAGTATCCCTGGGCACAATGGTTGAAAGCAAGGCAAACTGGGTGCAGGCCTGAGCACACTGCCTGGCTTCAAAATGTCCCCTTGACCCCCACCACATGGCCAGGCCTTGCCTGTACCAGGCCTCATAATGGCCCCCACCCACATGGCCAGGCCCCAACACCGCCCCAAAAAGTCGAAAAACACTCAAAATCACCACAATCCCATGCCATCAATGCCCTCAATGATGTTTAAATTCAAGACACCCCACAGAAAGACTAGGCCCATGCACCACTGAGTACCCCTGGGCATAATGGTTGAAAGCAAGGCAAACTGGGTGCAGGCCTGAGCACACTGCCTGGCTTCAAAATGGCCCCTTGACCCCCACCACATGGCCAGGCCCTGCCTGTACCAGGCCTCAAAATGGCCCCCACCCACATGGCCAGGCCCAAACAACACCCCAAAAAGTCGACAAACACACAAAAATCACCACAATCCCATGCCATCCATGCCCTCAATGATGTTTAAATTCAAGACACCCCACAGAAAGACTAGGCCCATGCACCACTTAGTACCCCTGGGCATAATGGTTGAAAGCAAGGCAAACTGGGTGCAGGCCTGAGCACACTGCCTGGCTTCAAAATGGCCCCTTGACCCCCACCACATGGCCAGGCCCTGCCTGTACCAGGCCTCAAAATGGCCCCCACCCACATGGTCAGGCCCCAACAACACCCCAAAAAGTCGAAAAACACAAAAAAATCACCATAAACCCATGCCATCCATGCCCTCAATGATGTTTAAATTCAAGACACCCCACAGAAAGACTAGGCCCATGCACCACTGAGTACCCCTGGGCATAATGGTTGAAAGAAAGGCAAACTGGGTGCAGGCCTGAGCACACTGCCTGGCTTCAAAAGGGCCCCTTGACCCCCACCACATGGCCAGGCCCTGCCTGTACCAGGCCTCAAAATGGCCCCCACCCACATGGCCAGGCCCCAACAACACCCCAAAAAGTAAAAAAACACACAAAAATCACCACAATCCCATGCCATCCATGACCTCAATGATGTGTAAATTCAAGACACCCCACAGAAAGACTAGGCCCATGCACCACTGAGTACCCCTGGGCATAATGGTTGAAAGCAAGGCAAACTGGGTGCAGGCCTGAGCACACTGCCTGGCTTCAAAATGGCCCCTTCACCCCCACAACATAACCAGGCCCTGCCTGTACCAGGCCTCAAAATGGCCCCCACCCACATGGCCAGTCCCCAACAACACCCCAAAAAGTCAAAAAACGCACAAAAATCACCACAATCCCATGCCATCAATGACCTCAATGATGTTTAAATTCAAGACACCCCACAGAAAGACTAAGCCCATGCAGCACTGAGTACCCCTGGGCATAATGGTTGAACGCAAGGCAAACTGGGTGCAGGGCTGAGCACACTGTCTGGCTTCAAAATGACCCCTTGACCCCCACCACATGGCCAGGCCCTGCCTGTACCAGGCCTCAAAATGGCCCGACCCACATGGCCAGGCCCCAACAACACCCCAAAAAGTCGAAAAACACTCAAAAATCACCACAATCCCATGCCATCCATGACCTCAATGATGTTTAAATTCAACACACCCCACAGAAAGACTAGGCCCATGCACCACAGAGTACCCCTGGGCATAATGGTTGAAAGCAAGGCAAACTGGGTGCAGGCCTGAGCACACTGTCTGGCTTCAAAATGGCCCCTTGACCCCCACCTCATGGCCAGGCCCTGCCTGTACCAGGCCTCAAAATGGCCCCCACCCACATGGCCAGGCCCCAACAACACCCCAAAAAGTCGAAAAACACAAACAAATCACCTCAATCCCATGCCATCCATGCCCTCAATGATGTTTAAATTCAAGACACCCCACAGAAAGACTAGGCCCATGCACCACTGAGTACCCCTGGGCATAATGGTTGAAAGCAAGGCAAACTGGGTGCAGGCCTGACCACACTGCCTGGCTTCAAAATGGCCCCTTGACCCCCACCACATGGCCAGGCCCTGCCTGTACCAGGCCTCAAAATGGCCCCCACCCACATGGCCAGGCCCCAACAACACCCCAAAAAGTCGAAAAACACTCAAAATCACCACAATCCCATGCCATCCATGCCCTCAATGATGTTTAAATTCAAGACACCCCACAGAAAGACTAGGCCCATGCACCACTTAGTACCCCTGGGCATAATGGTTGAAAGCAAGGCAAACTGGGTGCAGGCCTGAGCACACTGCCTGGCTTCAAAATGGCCCCTTGACCCCCACCACATGGCCAGGCCCTGCCTGTACCAGGCCTCAAAATGGCCCCCACCCACATGGTCAGGCCCCAACAACACCCCAAAAAGTCGTAAAACACAAAAAAATCACCACAATCCCATGCCATCCATGCCCTCAATGATGTTTAAATTCAAGACACCCCACAGAAAGACTAGGCCCATGCACCACTGAGTACCCCCGGGCATAATGGTTGAAAGCAAGGCAAACTGGGTGCAGGCCTGAGCACACTGCCTGGCTTCAAAATGGCCCCTTGACCCCCACCACATGGCCAGGCCCTGCCTGTACCAGGCCTCAAAATGGCCCCCACCCACATGGCCAGGCCCCAACAACACCCCAAAAAGTAAAAAAACACACAAAAATCACCACAATCCCATGCCATCCATGACCTCAATGATGTTTAAATTCAAGAAACCCCACAGAAAGACTAAGCCCATGCACCACTGAGTACCCCTGGGCATTATGGTTGAACGCAAGGCAAACTGGGTGAAGGGCTGAGCACACTGTCTGGCTTCAAAATGGCCCCTTGACCCCCACCACATGGCCAGGCCCTGCCTGTACCAGGCCTCAAAATGGCCCCCACCCACATGGCCAGACCCCAACAACACCCCAAAAAGTCAAAAACCACAAAAAAATCACCTCAATCCCATGCCATCCATGCCCTCAATGATGTTTAAATTCAAGACACCCCACAGAAAGACTAGGCCCATGCACCACTGAGTAGCCCTGGGCATAATGGTTGAAAGCAAGGCAAACTGGGTGCAGGCCTGACCACACTGCCTGGCTTCAAAATGGCCCCTTGACCCCCACCACATGGCCAGGCCCTGCCTGTACCAGGCCTCAAAATGGCCCCTACCCACATGGTCAGCCCCAACAACACCCCAAAAAGTCGAAAAACACACAAAAATCACCACAATCCCATGCCATCCATGACCTCAATGATGTTTAAATTCAAGACACCCCACAGAAAGACTAGGCCCATGCACCACTGAGTACCACTGGGCATAATGGTGGAAAGCAAGGCAAACTGGGTGCAGGCCTAAGCACACTGCCTGGCTTCAAAATGGCCCCTTGACCCCCACCACATGGCCAGGCCCTGCCTGTACCAGGCCTCAAAATGGCCCCCACCCACATGGCCAGGCCCCAACAACACCTCAAAAAGTTGAAAAACACACAAAAACACCACAATCCCATGCCATCCATGCCCTCAATCATGTTTAAATTCAAGACACCCCACAGAAAGACTAGGCCCATGCACCACTGAGTACCCCTGGGCATAATGGTTGAAAGCAAGGCAAACTGGGTGCAGGCCTGAGCACACTGCCTGGCTTCAAAATGGCCCCTTGACCCCCACCACATGGTCAGGCCCTGCCTGTCCCAGGCCTCAAAATGGCCCCCACCCACATGGCCAGGCCCCAACAACACCCCAAAAAGTCGTAAAACGCACAAAAATCACCACAATCCCATGCCATCCATGCCCTCAATGATGGTTAAATTCAAGACACCCCACAGAAAGACTAGGCCCATGCACCACTGAGTACCCCTGGGCATAATGGTTGAAAGCAAGGCAAACTGGGTGCAGGCCTGAGCACACTGTCTGGCTTCAAAATGGCCCCTTGACCCCCACCACATGGCCAGGCCCTGCCTGTACCAGGCCTCAAAATGGCCCCCACCCACATGGTCAGGCCCCAACAACACCCCAAAAAGTCGTAAAACACAAAAAAATCACCACAATCCCATGCCATCCATGCCCTCAATGATGTTTAAATTCAAGACACCCCACAGAAAGACTAGGCCCATGCACCACTGAGTACCCCCGGGCATAATGGTTGAAAGCAAGGCAAACTGGGTGCAGGCCTGAGCACACTGCCTGGCTTCAAAATGGCCCCTTGACCCCCACCACATGGCCAGGCCCTGCCTGTACCAGGCCTCAAAATGGCCCCCACCCACATGGCCAGGCCCCAACAACACCCCAAAAAGTAAAAAAACACACAAAAATCACCACAATCCCATGCCATCCATGACCTCAATGATGTTTAAATTCAAGAAACCCCACAGAAAGACTAAGCCCATGCACCACTGAGTACCCCTGGGCATTATGGTTGAACGCAAGGCAAACTGGGTGAAGGGCTGAGCACACTGTCTGGCTTCAAAATGGCCCCTTGACCCCCACCACATGGCCAGGCCCTGCCTGTACCAGGCCTCAAAATGGCCCCCACCCACATGGCCAGACCCCAACAACACCCCAAAAAGTCAAAAACCACAAAAAAATCACCTCAATCCCATGCCATCCATGCCCTCAATGATGTTTAAATTCAAGACACCCCACAGAAAGACTAGGCCCATGCACCACTGAGTAGCCCTGGGCATAATGGTTGAAAGCAAGGCAAACTGGGTGCAGGCCTGACCACACTGCCTGGCTTCAAAATGGCCCCTTGACCCCCACCACATGGCCAGGCCCTGCCTGTACCAGGCCTCAAAATGGCCCCTACCCACATGGTCAGCCCCAACAACACCCCAAAAAGTCGAAAAACACACAAAAATCACCACAATCCCATGCCATCCATGACCTCAATGATGTTTAAATTCAAGACACCCCACAGAAAGACTAGGCCCATGCACCACTGAGTACCACTGGGCATAATGGTGGAAAGCAAGGCAAACTGGGTGCAGGCCTAAGCACACTGCCTGGCTTCAAAATGGCCCCTTGACCCCCACCACATGGCCAGGCCCTGCCTGTACCAGGCCTCAAAATGGCCCCCACCCACATGGCCAGGCCCCAACAACACCTCAAAAAGTTGAAAAACACACAAAAACACCACAATCCCATGCCATCCATGCCCTCAATCATGTTTAAATTCAAGACACCCCACAGAAAGACTAGGCCCATGCACCACTGAGTACCCCTGGGCATAATGGTTGAAAGCAAGGCAAACTGGGTGCAGGCCTGAGCACACTGCCTGGCTTCAAAATGGCCCCTTGACCCCCACCACATGGTCAGGCCCTGCCTGTCCCAGGCCTCAAAATGGCCCCCACCCACATGGCCAGGCCCCAACAACACCCCAAAAAGTCGTAAAACGCACAAAAATCACCACAATCCCATGCCATCCATGCCCTCAATGATGGTTAAATTCAAGACACCCCACAGAAAGACTAGGCCCATGCACCACTGAGTACCCCTGGGCATAATGGTTGAAAGCAAGGCAAACTGGGTGCAGGCCTGAGCACACTGTCTGGCTTCAAAATGGCCCCTTGACCCCCACCACATGGCCAGGCCCTGCCTGTACCAGGCCTCAAAATGGCCCCCACCCACATGGCCAGGCCCTAACAACACCCCAAAAAGTCTAAAAACACACACAAATCACCAATATCCAATGCCATCCATGCCCCAATGATGTTTAAATTCAAGACACCCCATAGAAAGACTAGGTCCATGCACCACTCACTACACTTGGGCCTACTGGCTAGTGAGGCTTTACAGGCACCCCAAAATTTTAAAAAACAACAACATATAACAGTGAGCTAAAATTCCATGACATAAATGAGAATTAAGTAAAGAAAAATCACAGAAACAGTTGTATCATGCACCCATGACTAACCCTGGGCCTACTGGATACTGTGGCTACCCACCACAATATATATTTTGTTAAAGTTGTGAAAAAAGTTTTAGAACTGTAGTTGCCTCAACTGCAATGCCCCAAACAAACAATACCAACTTACTTGTAAAATCTCAAGTCCAAAAGTGATCCAAACTCCAAAGTCCAAAAAGTCCTCAAATACAAATATCCAGCAGCAGTCACAAAAAGTAATCCTTCCAGCTCCACAGCCAAATTAAAAGTGACCAGGACATGGACAAAGCACTGGGAGAAGCCTGCTGGACAGGAACAGGAAGTTGGAGACTCTGGGGCACTTCCTTCCTCCCACCCCACCCCACCCCAAAAAATGGACTCCTGCACCAAAAAGTGCAGCCGAATGTCAATCTGAGGAGTTATTCTGATCAAAATCATCATTTTCACAAGGTTTATGCTTCCTGCGGTGGATTTCTTGTGCAGAATTGCAATTTTTGCAATTTCGGGAACGCGAGCTGTTCAAATCTCCCGCCGGAAGTCAGCTGCGAGCTGCATCTACGTGTTCGGCATTGTTTACTCCAGCAACGCGTGATCGCGGGCCTTTATGACGTACTCGCGTTGTCAAACTCTCGCTGTGCTAGATGGCAAGCCGCGATAACGTAATTGCGTTAGAAAACCTCTCGCGAGATCACGCAGCAAGATCGAAAATGGCGCAGCACACGCAAAACCGGGAGAAAAACAACTCGGCGGACTCAGAATCACGGTAAGTCAACGCCGCGCGCGCGATATTGTATTTTTCAAGCGCGACCAAGCAGAATAATTCGTAGCTTGCGAATTTGCGGATTATTGGGTAAATTTGCGCGATTCGCGGATCGCGAAATCGTCAAAAATCCGCAAATTCGCCCGCAAAACGGATTTTACGCCCACGCTTATCATGCTCCCATTTCTTTCTCTTACTTAAGTGTTAGATAAAGTGTTGGTTCTAGATGGACTCTGAAGAGGGCAATGCTCACTGATCTCGATCTAATTAACACACTTTAAACATCTATCACAGACTTTTTTGCAAATAACATCGGCACAACCTCCCTAGACTTTGTTTGGGATGCCTTTAAGGCAAATCTTCGGGGACAGCCACATAGTCTGATTTGCTCAAAAAATACGGAAGAGTCTCTGGAATTCCAGAAGTTAGAGAAAGAGATCGGGATGCTGGAGAAGGAGAGGCTTAATACCCCCCAGTTATCTAAAGAAGAATTTACCTGCATTAATGAAGATCTGGAACGTCTCCGTCAGGGCTATAGGGGGAAACTAGAATTAAAAATCATAGCACAATGGTCAACCCATAGTATGCAGCATTTTGAATATGGGGAAAAGGCATGGGCCCTTTTGGCCTGGAAGGCACGGGTAGATCGTGCTAAGAATAATATTAATGAGTTAATTATAGACGAGAACGGTGGAACTTCACGTAAACATGAAGACATGCAGAACTGTCTTCTTTCCCTGTTCTCGGATCTAAACAGGGAGGAGATCTCCCCTAGCCCGGAGAGTATTCAGGACTAGCTGAGACTTAAAAAACTATCAGTTTTAACTGAGAATAGTCAAGCTGCCCTGGATGCCCATATCACAGAGAGTGAGGTATTGGCACATATTAATAAGATTAAGAGCAATAAAGCTGCCGGGACTGATGCCTTACCAGGTGAAGTGTATAAAATCTTATAGGAAGAACTGGCTCCAAGATTATGTGAATTATTTAATTACGTGTACAGTGCAGAGGGGAGAGTACCTAAATCTTGGAAAGAAGCTACAATTGTCCTTAGTCTAACACCGGGAAAAGATCCTCTTAGGGCTGACTCATACAGGCCAATCTCCCTGCTCAACGCGGACTATAAAATCTTTATGTCGATCTTGGCAGGGAGATTGGTCAAGTTAGTTCCATAGCTGGTAAATACAGACCAGAAGGGCTTCATCCCTGGCAGATATATACAGAAACAGACCCTGCAGTTGATAGGAAGCATTGATCTTGCTGTGGCATGGTCGACGCCTTTGGCTGTGGCAGCATTTGACGCAGCGAATGCATTCGACTGTGTGTGTTGGGCCTTCCTGTGGGAGGTCCTAAAAGCAATGGGTCTAGGCCCAGTCTTCATACAGACACTAATCAACTGCTATCAGGGGGCCTCAGCAGTGATATTGCAGAACGATGTAGTGACTTCAAGTTTTAATATTTCAAGGGAAACGAGGCAGGGCTGTCCCATCTCGCCCCTATTTTTCGATTTATACATAGAACCTCTTGCCAAAGCAATAAGTCTGGATGAATCAATTGTCCCGTTCAGCGTTCACTCTTACAGCAGCAAGTTGGCCTATACGCGGATGACCTGTTGCTGTACACCGATAACCCTGCTGAGGTCCTCCCTAGGGTGGAGGCTCTTCTTGAGGAATTTGGTTCATATTCAGGATACCTTGCAAATTCCTCTAAGACTGATGTAATGGTTTGGAATGTCGAGAATTGGACGGGTAAAATTAGTAGTGAATAACGATAGTTAACAACTAAGAAGATATCCCGAGGATTAATCTTAAGAGGATATCTAAGGAGATTGACCGATTGTTTTTAAGATGGGCAAATCTGCCTCTTACAATATATGGTGGGGTAAATCTTGTAAAAATGGTTATATTGCCAAAACTGACCTACCTTTTCAGCACAAATCCCCTTGAGTTCCCACATAAAGATATAAGTAGAATACAAAGAAAAATGGAATATGCAGGGAGTTGGGGGTTAGAGATTTCAGGGTCGCCCTCCGCATTCTTTCAACCGATACAACATCCTTGGCTATTTTATGCGGAGTCTCTAATAAAAGAGAGAGGGAACACAACTAAGACTCTCCAGCCAAAAGAGGCCGTACAATATCTCTAATAAAAGAGAGAGGGATGTGCTTTAGCAGAAGGTTCTATGTATATATGCATTTTTTTAAAAAAAATCTTTTTTAAATTTCAGAATTAACTGGGAAGACATTATATGTATGCCTGATGAAGGTGGCTTTATTAGAAAGTCCGCCGAAACGCGTCGATGCTTAAGAAAAAGAAAATTCTGATGTTTTGCTGAATTGATTTTCTGTTCCATACCTCCTTTTTATCAATAGGAATTTAAGTGTTTCCTTAATTCAATTGTCTCCCCTGTTTTTTAATGATTATTTTTAACTATAATGTATTTTTTACTATGAATACATTGTCTAGCATATTCTTACATTCTTGTCTACCTTTACATTTTGCCTCACTTATATAGTATAGAGTTAGTATTTGTTGTCCATGTGTATGTGTCCTGAGAATATATGTTCCAATAGCAAGGTGTCCCAAAGGGAATATTTGTCTGACTAAGGTCTATTGTATGCGGAGTTGCAAAGTACCTATCAAGTGCCTGGTTTACTCGCACCAGATTGCTAATTACTACTAAAGTATAGACCTTGCCTGTACAGAAAGCCCATATGTATATTACTGTTGTTGCACTTAGTACCATCATCAGAATTGGTTTTTTTTAAATGTATATAGTATTTTAATTGTATTTTATCCTATGAAATTGGATATCTTTATCATATATGTCATTTTTTATTAATTTGAATCAATGTATGTACTTTTATGATATGACTATATCGAATAAAGTATTACTACTAAGCAAAATGGAAGTTTCATTTGGTATAACAAAACGGCTCGGCTTTCATGGAAAAAATGAAGACGTAAGCTCCAGAAAGGGGGCCTGGCACTTCCTTTGGTATTCCTTTGCTTTTCAGTTTAAAAACATTCGGGCATTACTTTATACAGCAGGGGGTTGTAACTGAGGGAGGATTCTAAGTGAGATGGTGGCTTTTGAAGGGGGTGGAGAGGGCTTCTTGTATAAGTTTGGAGCGCCCAGATTATTCAAAAAGGTTTGTTTGAAGGTTGACAGCTTCATTGTACCTGTGGTATAGGGTCAGGAAAATATGGAGGATAGAATACTATTCCGATTTTGCTCCCATTTGGCATTCACCGTGGTTACCTGATTGCTTGAAAGATGGCCTGGCACTCCCCATAAAGAAAGCTGGTCTCCGGATTTTGTCTGATCTTCTGCTGAAGGGATCCATCCCTGGGAGGTCTTGAGGCTAAAAGTAGGAGACCCTCTCTCAAGATTTAAATATCTACAACTGGCCTCCTGGTTTGCTGCAGAGAGATCCAATGTAGGCGGAAACTGGGAAATTGAGCTTCAATGCCAGAATACTCACATCATAAAAAAAGGAGGATAGTTTCTGGTATAGGAAGATTCTGCAAGTGGATGAAACAAGTGTCCCACTACAACACGAAGTTTGGAACTCGTCAGCCTTGGAGACCATGGCTGCAGAACTGTTTTAACCCTCTCTGCAGATGTTATACAAAGTGGTTAAACCTGCATCCTTAAAAAAGAACCACTTCTATGTAGTCAATAGGCTATATTACACCCCCAAGAAAATCGCTAAGTTTGCCCCTCTTACATCCTCTAAATGCCCTAGATGTGATTCTACCCAGGCCGACGATATACATCTATTCTTTGAATGTGGGGCCTTTAAGGGGTTTTGGCAGAATGTGGAGTGTGCGCTTGGTGCTATTTTTAAGGCCAATTTTAAGCTCAACTTATCCATGGTAATGTTCGGTGTTGATAACAATCCCCCGACCACACTGTCTGTAGCACAAAAAGGTTTACTAATGTATTTGATTCTTATTGCCCGGAGAGAGATCTGTAGATTATGGAAGGATCCATCTCCCCCGCTTTATAAGAATTGGCTGTGGACTGCTCTGGCTATGGCTCAGTTGGACTTGGGGCATGGGCGTGACATCTGGGTCCATCTCCTAGACTGGGGTAAAGAGATGAGGCTGATTTAAGATCTAAGTCCAATGATTACACCAGGCTTTGTACAAAGAAGCTGGCCTGGTTAGGCCTATAGCTAATGCAATAGCAGGAACCCTGGGTGTGTAAGATAGAAGGTCAGTTTCTTGATTCATATTTGCAGATGCTTTATGGTTAGATGAGGACTAAAAAAACAAACAAACAAAAAAATACCTGTAGTTACGTCAAAATTCACAAGGCCAAACAGCTGCAGAGTCAAAAAGCCTCTAAAACAACAAGATGCACAAGTTCCTGAGACCTTGAGGAGGCGATGCAACTGTTCTCCTGCACGAAGGGGAAGTGATGCGTCAAATCCAGTCTATAGGGAGAAGTGATGCATTGATTCTTCGTGACGGTTCTGGTCCGCAGGTGATGCGTCGGGAAAACTTGTTGCACAGGTACGATGCGTAGAAATCCGGGCTGCGCCAGTAATCGATGCGGCAGCGGTGAGCAGAGCTGCGTCGGTTTTCTTCAGCCGCGACCCCTTGATGCGTTGACTCTTGCGGCGGCGACAGGCGCTGTGTCGGTTTTCGTAACGGCACACCCATGCGTGGAAATTATTCTCACGCTGTGGAGATGCGTCAGAAAAACAGCCGCAAGAAGAGCGATGCTTCGTTTTTGTAGTTCTTCAAGTTCCTTCTCTCCCAAACAGCAGCAACAACCTCCAGAAGTCCAATACCGGCACAGGTACCTCCTGGCAGGCCTGGACTCACAACAGCAGAATTCAGGGGAGCTGGGGGTGAAGTCTTGGTGTCCCTGAGACTTCAGAACAGGAGGCCAGCACACACAGGCCCTTGAAGATCTCCTTCAAGCAGGGGGACACAGCACACAGCAAAGTCCTTCTACTTACCTTGGCAGAAACAGCAACTGCAGGCCAACCGCACACAGCACATAGCAAAGTGGCAGTACTTCTCCTCAGTCTCTCCAGCTCTTCTCCTTGGAACAGAGTCCTCTTGAATGCCAGGGATGATCTAAAGCTCAGGGGTTTTAGGTCTAATAGTTATACCCCAAAATATCTTTGTTCTCTTTGTGCAAGGTTTTCTGAGCCCAGTCCAAACCAGTTCTGTCTTCTCTTGTGCAGCTGCCCGGCAGGAGGTGGAGACAGTATTGTGTAAGGCAGACAGGCCCTATTCAGGTGCAAGGGAAATCTCCACCCACCACTCTAAATGCAGACCGCGCCTATTCAGCCCAGCCCTGACTCATTCAGGAAAGGCAAAACACACATAAAAACCCCCATCCCCTGGTGGCATTCCGAGAGAATGCACCTCCCCTGCCCCTGGCACTCCAAAACCAGACAGTCATACACAAACAGGCAGAGGCACAGAGCATGGTTAACAAGATAATTCCTTACATTCGAAAAGTGTCATTTTCAAACACACTATTTAAAAAACATCTTTACTAAAAGATGTGTTATTACATTCTGAGTTCAGAGAGCCTAAACTTTATTTCTCTATCTTGTCCCATTCTATCCTATGGGGCCAGATAGCATTTCAATAGTGAAAAACCAATTTGGCAGTATTTCACTATCAGGACATGTCTCACACACACCAGTACATGTCCTACCTTTCACATACACTGCACCCTGCCCAAGGGGGTACCTTGGGCCTACCATAGGGGCGCCTTACATGGCAAGTGGGTGCACTTGCCAAGTTGACATGACAGTTAACAACTGAGCACATAGTTTGCAGTGGCAGCTCTGAGTTATTTTTTCAGAGCTACTCGTGTAGGTGTCATAATCAGTGCTGCAGGCCCACTAGTAGCATTTGATTTACAGACCCTGGCACACTTCAGTTCACGTTACTAGGGGCTTACCAGTAAATCGAATATGCCAATCAGGGAGAACCAATAGTATCAACAATTTACACAGAGAGCATATGCACTTTAGCACTGATTGGCAGTGGTAAAGTACCCACAGTCCCATAGCCTACAACCCCTGGTAAGGAAAAAATAGGAGGAAGAAGCAAACAGTTTGGGGATAATCCTGCAAAAGGGGCAAGTCCAACAGGTGGGATCAAAGAGAATGGCTTTTTACATGTGCACAGAACAGACCCCTGCCCCTGGACACATTTCTGTCACATAATTAGATCCAGCCTGGTGACCCCTTTGTGATGTGCCTAGGGATAAGAAAATACATCTTGAGATACCGTGCACTGCTTGTATTATGTACTTTTAATGCACTTCGATGCCTTATATTGTGAATGCAAAACCTCAGCAAAGGCAGCTAAATCTATGTAGTCGGATAGATTCAAACTCAGTGTACGCATATACATTTGCACACAATTAATAGGCCTTGGTTTGATGGGCTCAGGGTTCAGCTATAGCCTACGTATATCTTAAAGCCCAGTACAAACTTGCTGTGGTGGGTAGATAGATGAAGGGTAGCTGTGTCTGCGATGCCTGTGTGTGAATAAAAATTGTGCTGGAAGCGGCTTCCCTCATTAGTCTGTAGGCCGGGAGAGCTGCAGGAGCCTGGAGGAACGTATACAGCAGCAACCTAGAGCAAGTCTATGCTGCAGGAATTCTGATTTTCTGCAGGAAACTGGAGAAAGACAGGCATTGCAGGATGCTGCGAGAGAGGTATGCTTCATGTGTCTGAATGACGGAAAGTGATGAAGCATCCTGGACAGAGAAAGGAGTACAGCAGGTACCTGGAAGGGAGGGGAAGTTCTGCAGATACTGAGGATGATGGAAGTACTGCAGGAACCTAGACTGATGTGAACACTACCGGAACATGGAAGAGGACCCTAAAAGAAGGCAGAACTTTAGGAGTCTCATGGATAGGAAAGAAGTGCAGCAGTCCTAGAATGAGTGAGGGAGTGCTTCCAAAACTTTTAAGAAGGGAGTATTTGAACGATAAGGGATGCCAGGAGGAGCAAATTCTACAGGAGCCAACTGGAGGTGGGCACTCCATGCAGAAGAATTTGCTGACAGCATGTCTGCAGGGCTGGCAATGACCTTAAAGAAATGATAATAGGAGGGACCCTGCACAGAGGAAGCTCCTTAAAGGCTACTGGTAGATCAATTCAAGCCCTAGGCATTTATACTGCTGCAGGTATTCTTTATATAACTGCCAACAATTCCTCTGATTTCAAGGGATGAATTTGCGCTGAATGTGGCTCTGACAGCAGCATCAGAGAAGACTACGGAAGCAACACTGAAGATAATCGTGACAGCATCTTGGATGGGGTTGGCTTCTGCAGAAGAGACACTAACACTAGAGACTGCTGAGGCATAGTTTTTCCAAAGGCTAGGACCAACCCTAAAAGGTCTGACTGGCCTTAAGAATGCAAGGGCACCCGGTGGGGAAGGGGCAGCCATGAAAATGATCAATAAGGCCTGCTGAAAGGACTCAGTGGATGTACCTGGAAACTGGTGGAAGTTTATTGAGAACTGGGATCAACTCTGAGGCCGAAGAAGAAGAGGCTGGCATTCGAGCAGCAGCCCAATCTCCCAAAAGTCACAGAAGCAGGACTGTCTCTTCAAAGAAGAAAAGTGCATGTCCTTCTTATGGCATTTTAAAATCTTTTTTTGATTGAAGACCCCGATCGCTTCCTGTCAGAAGACAAACCTGAGGAAGGTGAGAGGACTGTTTTGGAGTCTTATTTAGGGCCAGAGCTAAAAATAACTTGGCTTCTGTTCCCTGATGGCCTCTGGGTACATGGAGGTACAGGAGTAGAATGTTGAAGGATTATGGTGAGGCTCTGATAACCAAATAGAGATATCATGGGACATAAAGTGATATCTTATTCAAACCTCCTCAACAGGGTTCTTCTTTTCATTTTTATTTTATTTTTTCAATAAGTGAGACATACTACTCTTTTCCAAAGTGTGTCCTGCCTGCTGCTCACAGACACAATAAGTTCTGTCTAAAGTGGAGTAACTCAGGATGTATTAAGTAAATGCAGAGTACAAATGAACTTCAACAATGCTGTGCAAAATATCATAAGCTAAATCCACATGTTTCATTGAAACTCCTTGGCATACATTCATTCACAATATAAGTGGTGTACTGCAGTGGTTCTTAACCTGTGGTCCGGGGACCACTGGGGGTCCATGAAGACTACACAGGGAGCCCACGACTGCTTAGAGAATGAAATAAAATTAACGTATATAATAAAGAAGCAAAATGTAAAACTTAAAGTTTTAAACTGTTTTGTAAATGTGATGGAATTCGAACTTGGAGCCCAAAATTAAGTTACTATGCTCAGATTTATTAGTGGGAGCAGAGCAAAAGCATTAAAAAGAACATAGGGGCCTATTAGGATGGCGGACGGACCTGCGTCCGTCCGCCACCCCAGAGTAGGAGGGACCGTCCGCAGGGGCAGCGGCGGTCCCTCCGTGCAGATTAGGATGTGACCGCCACCCTGGCAGTCACATCCTGTATATTTAACATTGCGGCGGGTGCTGCTTGTAGCAGCACACGCCGCAATGCTAAAAAACAATGTTTTCCTTTGCGTGCACAAAGCTTCAGGCACCGCGTGGTGCCTGCTGCTTCGTGCACGCAAAGGCAGGGGGGTACCATAGGTACCCCCATGTGCACCCCCACCCCCCCTTCACCCCTGGGGGCCCACAACGGGCCCCCAAAGAAAAGTCCGTATGCCTTTCCACGGCAGAAATGCCGCCGTGGAAAGGCATAGGACCGCCGCCATCCTAATATGGCTGGCGGTGTCTGATAGACACCGCCAGCCATGTTAGAGCTTTTCCGCCGCGGTCGGAAGGCGACCGCGGCGGAAAAGCGGCGGACGGAAAAAAGATCCCCCAGCCATCCTAATCTGGCGGGGGGGGGTCTTTTTTCTGTCCGTAGCGGTTAATCCGCATCCTCCGGGCCGGCGGTGGCTTCCGCCGGCCCGGAGGATGCGGATTAACCGCAATCCTAATGAGCCCCATAGTACGGACAATGAGTGACCTCAATTGAATTTAGTAAAGTGCCATCCTTCCCATTAAATTAAAATTCAGATTCATTTTTCTATTTGTTGGTGAATTAATTAAAATATTTATTCATTTTTCTATTTGTTTGATGAATGTTTGTTGCAGTATTTTTGTGTGTATGTTTTGTGTTTGACATCATCGAAAATGCTTAGACCTTGTCCCGGCTTCTAGCAATGACTCAGTGGGGGCCCCCAGATTCCAATAATGATTCAATGGGGGTTCCAGTAATGATTAAGTGAGGGTTCACATATTTCAAAATGTTAAGAAACACGAGTGTAGTGTGTTTACACTGTGAAACATTGTTACAAATATCAGAATCCTCTGAGTCACAGTAACTAATGATGTAATGGCATGGGGGCTCCTGTTGCTATAATATTTTTTAGTACACACTATCGGACTATCATTGTGAATAAACAGAGGTTACTGCTGCGCCCTGCATAGTATGTTCGGTATGGAATAAAATCCATACTGATCTATGAGTACCAAAGAGACACTGTGGATTCTTCTGGTGCTACTCTTGTGACTCTTGGATTTATATTGGTATAAGAACACTGTTAGAAATTGAGGTCTCTAGTGTGCAGAGGTAGGTACCTTTGTCTAAATAGGGACCCTTGCTTGTAGTACAAGTAAGGGGGCTACACTCCTAATATACTACCACTTACCCCCTTGGCAGCTTGGCACGAGCAGACAGGCTTATCTCAGAGGCAGTGTGTAAAGCATTTGTGAACAAATACAGTGATACAGTGAAAATACTACAAATGGACACCACACCAGTTTAGAAAAATAAGTAATCTATACTAGACTTAACACAAGATCAAACAACAAAAATCCATAATACTGTAATCAAAAATAAGTCTTTAAAATGGTAGAAAATAGCTTAGTTCAATGTAGATGGTAAATGCGACACTTTACTCTCAAAGCACCTTAGACGCGTCACACAATGCAAACAAAAGGGTCGCATGGAAGTTGATGCGCCGTTCCTTACACTCGGGGGAGTGGATGCGTCGGTTCCTTACTGCTGCGCAGGGGAGGTGATGCGTCGCATCCTTACTGTGTGGGGAGTTGATGCTTTGTTTCTTACTGCGGCCCGGTGATAATGCGACAAGATTGCGCCGCTATGCGACGATCCAGTGCGATGCAACAAAATGGCCTCTTTGATGCGATGCAACAACTTTGAATGTGATGCGTGCACGCCCGACGGCCGTGCGGCGAACTCGGTAACTTCTGAGCCGCGACAGGCCCTGCGACACCCTTCTCCGGTGATGCGATGGTGACCTCTGCGGCGGCAACAGGCTTCTCCGGTGATGCGGCGTGCTTCCTCAGTGATGCGACGGCAAACAGCTGCGGCGGCGGCACGCTTCTTCTGCGATGTGAAAGCAACTGCTGCGGCGGCGACACGTTTCTCCTCGTTGCGTTGTGCTTCCAGCTCCCAGCAACACGCAGTTTTTTCAGAGGGCCCAAGCAACAGTTGGCGTCTTTCTGCAAGTAGAATTCCCAGCAAGGGAATTCAGGGGAGCTGGTAGTGAAGTCTTGTATCCCTGAGACTTCAGGCAGGAGGGAAGCAAACTTAAAGCCCTTGAAGATTCTTCTTCAAGATGATGAAACGTTCACAAAAGTCTTCTCCCCCCTTCCTTGGCAAATATAGTAACCACTGCAGGCCAACCCCAGAAATAGCACAACACAGGGGCAGTCTCCTCCTTCAGCTTTATTGGTTCTTCTCCTTGGCAAAGGTTTGTCTTGGTACCCAGAAGTGATCTAAAGTTCTGGGGTCTGGGCTCCAATATTTATACTAGTAAATCCTTTGTCCTCTGAAGGCAGAGGGTGCCTGTGCCTAGCCAAAACCAGTTCTGTGCAGCTTCCTGGCAGGAGGTGGAGACAGCATTGCTTGAGAGCAGACCTGACCCAGGTAGCTGAAAGGAAATCTCCTCCCCCTACTCTCTATTCTATGAGGGCTCAGGTCAGTGAAAGGAAATCTCCCCCCCCCCCTACTCTCTATTTAATGAGGCCCTATTCAGCCCAGCCCTGACCCATCAGACTGCTGGAGCCAAGGCCCTCTCCAGCCCCCTGTCACTCACAAACCAGATATGGAATACACAAACCTAGCAGAGGCATGCTGGAGGGTTAGGCCTCACCCTCACTAAAAGATGTATTTTAACATTCTGAGTTCAGGCATACTAAACTCGAATTTCTACCTTGTTCCCCCGGTCAGTTAGGATTATACGATGTTATAATCAAACTGCCCATTCTGGCCTATGGGAACAGGTAGCCTTGCAATAGTGAAAAATGAAATTGGCTGTAATTCCCTATCAGGACATGCCACGCACATCAGGGCATGTCCTACCTTTCACATACAATGCACCCTACCCATGGGGGTACCTTGGGCATACCTTATGGGTGACTAACATGTAGAAAAGGGAAGGTTTAGGGACTTGCAAGTGTGTGCACTTGTCAAGTCGACATGGCAGTCCCAGACTGCACACAGGCTCTGCAATGGCAGGTCTGAGCCATATTTTACAAGCTGCTTCTTTGGGTGGCACAACCAGTGCTGCAAGCCCACCAGCAGCATTTGATTTACAGGCCCTGGGCACACATGGTGCACTGTACTAGGGTCTGACAAGTAAATCAAATAAGCCAATCATGGAGTCACTAATCCATTACCACAATTTACAATGTGGAGCACTTGCACTTTGGCACTGAACAGCAGTGGCACAGTGCCCAAAGCATCTAGACCAGCAAAAACAAAGCAAAAACACAGGAGGCAACAGCAAAAAATAAAAGGGAGACCCACGCCAATGGTGCCAGGTCTAACACACACCAAGGAGGAACAGTGAGACTGTGTGGTTTCAGCTTATGGTATCTCTGCAGGGGATTCTTGAAGTACATTTTAACTCTATGCTCTCTGGAGATGTGCAGGTAAGTGTTTTTTGTTAGGGTCATTGTTAGAACTTACAGTTGGTATTCACAGAAGCATGGCTAAGATCAGTGCAGTAGCAAACATATGTCAGAATTTTTACGAATTGTGCTCTGGAAGCGGTAGCAACATTGTTCCATACAGGAAGCCCTTGATCCACTCCGCACTGAGGCTCTCATCCCACCAGCTTTATTGGATCATCATATCTACTTGGGGGTATGAGCTGGCCTCCTCAAACCCCCAAAACAGCTGATTGAAGTATTGGATTGTGGAGGAGGAGACAAGAGTGATCCAACAGCGAGTATGAACTGAACACCAAAAATATCAGGGTTTGTCGAGTGTTCCCTTACACAGCAGAGTCATGGACAACAGAAACCCACATAGGAGGTTTAGCAATATTCAAGGTCCGAACCTTCCAAATACATTGACGCATGGAGAGAAGTTTGAAAATAGGCAATATGACTGTGTCAGTGGTTGGACATGGACTCCACATAATCCTATTGTCCTCAGAATGGGGTATATTCCACAAGGGGTGTAAATAAAGGCTTTGGTTTATCGTCCAGTAGGAAATGACTTCAAAAGGTCATGGTCAGAGCCCTTTGCCATGGATGGGACTAAGATGGGAGGGCCTCCTGTTTGAAATAGTACACAGCCATTGGAGCATCTTACTGGCCTTGTCACCCTATTGATATATCCTGCTTTGTGCTGAAAAGCCACAATCCCTTAGCTTTATTCATTTGTGTTTGCCCCAACATCTCTGTCTATAATAGGTTGGCTAACGTAGTCAGGGAGGGTGACTCTAGATCCTGCAGCTCTAAGTCTAGACCCGGGATTAAAGTTCTGTCAACTGTCTGTTTTGCGCACATACATGATAGCTGATGATATCTCCTCTAAGGGACAAGACCACCGGTCACAATTAATGTGATGTAAGTTGATGGACAACCGGTCTCATCACACCTATGCATCCTATTAATCATCCTGCTCTCCAGGTAGCATGAACTCCATAATAACGTAACATCTGTCACGTTGATATGAAGTATACAAAACATGACAATAGTTAACCTCTTGGCTGCTAGGCGTTTTCCCCCTCCTGTGCTGGGAATTACCATTTTGCTGTTTTCATGACGAGCTCAGCTCGTCATCAGCACATGACACCCGTGGGTGATGACGAGCTGAGCTCGTCATCAGCATCGAAAGGGTTAATACTTCTCTTATATAACCTACATACTCAATGCTGAAGGACTAATCATTGAGCGAAATCACAGATATCGTTTAGAGTAAATCTATACACTGTATAACATTCCTTGTCCCCTGAAGGTTGATTGTGGTTTCTATCAAAAAACTGGTATCCACACTGACCCTGCCACCTGGCAGATCTATTGTGCTGGGTGTCTAGAAGTGAATGTGTTCAAGTTTGTGACTCACCTTCATTTTCTTGTATCTTTTTAGCTGCATCAGGGTTCAACTCTTCATACTCCTGCAAATTACACGTAACAAATAAATGTAGAGATGCAATGTATTGCAACTTTACAGGAATATTCAACTATTATTTCAGACATACATTAGCTATCTACTCTGAACATGCATGAGTAAATTAATATTTATTTTTTTATTTTATTTAATTGCTTTTTCAGTTTACAAACATTCTACAACAAAGCAACATACTTCAGGGTGTATCGGAATAAGAAAAGGGTAGAAGAGACTTATAATTAGGGCCACTGGTATTATGAGGTTGTGCAGCTGTGGTGGTTTTCTTATAATTATAGATTTGCCACATTTGCCACAAAATCCATCATCTGCTGTACAATCTGCATATTTTAACAAAAAATTGCTCCTAGCTCAAACGGTTGAAAATGCAGCAACAGGTGTTACCACGCAGTGGAAGACCCTTTGCAAAGGTTGACTGGTCTCCTTTCTTTTGCTTATTGCTGCATTTGGATACTAAACTGGTAACCAATGCCAAGACCGTGTTAACAAGTGTAAAAGTGACAAAATAATAAAGTTATACTATTTCAAATAGTGCTGCTTTTCGCCACATAATTTGAGTGTTTATCTTGCAGCATAATTTACTCAACCCTACCGCATAATTTGCCCTTCCCTGCCACAGAATTCCAGTGGGCCTGCTTATATTGCAGCCCGTGAGTCCAAGCATGAAGCTATTCACTTGTGGCTCGTTATACAGCAGGGTCTAATGTTTGGCTGAAAATGGGCGGTGAAAGGATTGGGTTAAAGTAAGGTTATAGATAGTAGAAAACCTGTGTAGACAACTCATGTGGACATCAGGTATTACCTCACGTGCGGGAGACGTGAATGGTTAGTACCTTAGGAAAAGAAGGCCAACGCATCTTCAGGTATTTACCCCCAGCCAATGGACACCCTATGCCTGATGAATACAAGGAGGCTATCTGTAGGTTGGAAGCAAGATACGCCAAAGAAGAAAACCTGGCCATGAATAGGTACAAGTTCTATACCCAACACCAAAAGCAACATGAGTCAATAGATGAATTCATAGCAAGGTTGAGGCAATTGTCTATTAAGTGTAAATTTGGATTGATGACAGATGAACTGATTAGGGATCAGTCGATTGTCCAATGTAACAATAAGAAAATACAAGAAAGGCTTTGGGCAGCTAAGAATCCTTCTTTGAAATTGGCCATCGACTTAGCCAAGGTAGTGGAACAATCAGAGGGGTGTATGAGAGAGTTAGAGAAAAGAAACCATACCCATGACATAGGTGAAGTTTCAGAGAGTGGTGCATGTGAAGAAAATGACCGAGGGGAAGAAGACGTGGGTGGAGTAGCTGTAGTTAAGAGTAAGTGAAAGTTCATAAAGAAATTGGTTCACTTCAGGCAAAATCCTAGGTCTTGTAATAGGTGTAGGAGTAATGTTCACTCGTCAGACTCTAAATTTTGTTTTGCAGCTAAACAAGAGTGCTTGAAGTGCAGACATGTGGGGCACTATGATAAGGGTGAGCAAAAGCAAGTCCTGCACTAGGGTGGCCTGTGTCCAAGAGGTTGATAGCGAGTACAGTGGACAAGTTGATAGGATCCTCAGTGTTGATGATGAGGAAAAACAGGACGAGGGTGATAGGAGGAGGAATAGACCGAAAGCTTTATTTATGGCGGATAAACGCAAGGTTTGTTTAATGGTCGACACTGGGTCTAAGTACACCATAATTCCTAAGAGTTTGTTTAAGAGAGAGTGGACTTAGAGATTATAGGTAAAATATGTAGTGACTCCCCATCCTGGGTTGGGTGCATCAGTATGACCCACGCATTATCGTGAATCCCAGGGCGCCCACAAAGGTCCTGGTCATTTAGGATGAAGGGTGGAGGACATCTTGAGAGGGGCGGAGGGCGTTTTTGGAGAACAAATGGGGCAACTTAAAGGTTATGTACATCGTGTTCTTGTTAAAAAAAATGCTTTACCTGTCCAACATAAAGTGAGAAGGGTACCCATTGTGATGAGGGATGAGCTGAAGAAACTTATAGAGAGGATGTTAGAGGCAGGTGTGATTGAGCTGGTGGAGGCATCACCTTGGGTGTCTCCGGTGGCGATCACAAAAATGCTGATGGGTGGTTGAGATTGTGTGTGGACTTGAGGTCGTTAAACCAATGTGTGGTGGCTAACACGTTTCTCCTACCGAACATCAACGTATTGGTAACCACTTTGAAAGATACTAAGTTCTTTTCGAAACTGGACCATAAGAGGGCTTACCACCAGATAAGACTGCATGACGACTCATAACGTCTAACCGCATGGGCATGGCCAAGCAACATGGCCGACAGGACGTGATCTTTGCTGCTCCCGGACGACCCGCTGAATAATCCTGCCTAATCCTGTTATCCGGACTGCTAAGCTAGCACGGAACACAACACAACACTAAGCAACCCTTGGTGCCTCGGAAATACAGCCTGCCTGCTGGATACACCCAAGGACGAGGATATACAGTTCGATGCCTGCCGGGTCCGCGAGATGGAGCTGGCATGCGAGACGGTGAGGTGTGAAGAGGAGGGAGCGACGGAGGCCCAGGGCCCAATTGTCCACTCCCGCAGGCTGTTGCCCACTGGGGAGCGGGCTTGTTCCCCTATCCCGTGAGATTGATCCCCAGCGTGGTGAGTGAGGATGCCATGAGAGGTGAGGAGCGGCCCCGTCAGAGGGGAAGCCCCAGCCAGGGAGGGACGCCGGTGCCTAGGTCGAGGAAACAACTTGTGATGCCACACATAGGGCGCCTCAGTGGAGATTTGGGCTGAAGCGTCCCTGGGCGTTGCTGCAGATATCGAGAGGTGAGCTGGGACCATGCTGCGGACCACCTGAGGTGTGGGATCTGAGCGGGCAGCGGGGGCCGCTGGTAACTGCGACAAGGGCCGGAGTAGCGGGGCCTTCATATGCCATGGGCGAAGAAACCAAGCAAACGCACAGCTGTAAGGCCGGGGGCGCTGTGATGCTGAATGTGAAGCGGATGGCTAAGCGCTGAAGGGCCCTAGCCCGGCCGGGGGTGCTCATGCTGCTGGATGCATCTGTCGACGGAGTCCGGGGCCAAGAGAATCGAGTGCTGGGCCAGGCCGGGTGGAAGCCCAGAGGCTAGAGGCCTTTGTCATCGAGGCCTACCGGCCTGCTGGAGGCTACTGTGAACTGCAAAACTGCTGGACCCGCTGCCCCTCTCCCCGCACATGTATTACTGAGAG
Organism: Lissotriton vulgaris; assembly: GCF_964263255.1. Taxonomy (NCBI): domain Eukaryota; kingdom Metazoa; phylum Chordata; class Amphibia; order Caudata; family Salamandridae; genus Lissotriton; species Lissotriton vulgaris. Next base: position 1,411,532,125 of record NC_141696.1, read on the forward strand.
GAGGTGTGGTGGCGCCGGGAGGAGCGGGACGGGCACTAACAAGGACCGCTGCAACACTGCAGGCATGGGCTCAAGGTCAGAGGATGCACCCCAAGACTCTAATGCAGCGAGATAAGCTGTGCCCATGTTAAGCACCCCCAGCTGCGATCAAGGTACAAAACGAGACTGCACTTGGATCGGCAGAAAGGACATGGCCGCAGGTGGGGAGCAATCGGTGGATGCAGTGAGTGCCTGAATAGATTTCCCTGTGCCGCCAAGGGCCGGGCCCGCTCAGCCGGTCCTAGCAGAAGGCCATTTCGTCCATACCCTGGCGTTGACATCCACATCTGCTGTAATGAGGCAGGAGTGATGGCCCGCTTGGGGGCTGGCTGCAGATCTTGAAACAGGACGATTACAACCAGTGGCAGACTCACCATTTGACGGCGGGGCTGGCATAGTGCCTGGGCGGTTGCAGAGGATAGCGCAACTCTGACCTTCACTTCAGGGGACCTGCAGCACCACGGGCCCTGAGTGGACCTGAGGGGCCACATCCTGGGTGCCGTTGCATTAGGATGCACTGAAGCAACGTGGAACACAGGCAAGCTGGGGCTGACTCCAGTTCACCAGAGATTTGGGGATTGGGTGCAATGTCCCAAAACAGTACAGGTTAACACACACCCAACACAAGGGAGCCTCCTGTCACCTTGTAGCATATCTGATCCGCTAACCCAGCAGCAACGAGGAGCCGGCAGCGCCCTTCAACAAAAGCCTGCAAAAGCAGCAGAGGGACAGGACTAGGGACGACTTGGGTCCGGCGGGCAGCAGACTGGCCGGGCAGGTGGCGGGTGATCAGCACGTCAATCGGGAAGAGTGCGGCAGAGAGGCTGGGCTGGTCCAGCACCAGGTGGCCCAATTCAGAAGCCAGAATGGGGAAAGACAAAGGCACTCACAGGGGTGGCCCCAACACCATCACCCAGTAGACTACACCAGGCCACCCCCCACGGCGCATCACACATCAAACAACCCGGACTGAGGAAGAGGCCGGTGAGGGTGCACAGAGACCTCGCTGTGGAGCTGCTGGCCACCATCCAGGGATCACGAAAGGCACTGGAGAACCGGATAGAGACAATATCCATCAACATTAATCTCCTTCGGGCGGGCCTTCGCAAAGTAGCCGACAAGGTGACAGTGGCAAAGGAAGGGCCAAGGGGAGATCAGCAGAGCAGTTCCTCGATTGGTACATCAAAACTCAACTGTGCCCAGCGGGCCTGTCAGACCTCTTTGCCATTGAAAGAGCACGCAGGGCCTTGGTTCCCCCGCCGCCACGGGTGCCCCCGCGCGCATTCATTGCAAAAATATTGGACTACAGAGATAAAGACCGTATTCTCCGGGCTGCTAGAGAGCAACAGGACATATGCTTTGAGAACAACAAAATCTCAAGGTCCTGGCGCAGGGGAAGGCGCACTTTTAAAAAAACCCTGATGAGGTATCGGAACGGTTGGAGGTCCGTGGTGATGTGCTACCTCCGTAAGAGCAGCGGAATCGTAAACAGCAGTGGGGCACCAGAGCGTCACAGAGCGCATGACCTAAGGGAGGCGGAGTGTGGCTCTGGCTGCAGGCCCATTTTAAAGGGTAACTGTTATGTTATGTTAGTGTAACTTATTGAGCGTATGAATACCCGGAGGTGTCTTGGAGCTAAAAACTATCAAGCCCAAAAGATCAAGAACCTAGTTTTGGAATAACCAATTTGTAAGACCCATTCTAAATGACCTAAAACAACACCACTGGGTTTGGGCTCCCAACAGCACAGCTTGCCACAAGCTAGTAATAAACAAAAGAAGATGCCCGTGCTGCTATCTAATTAATCGCCCTATTTTTGGCTAAACATAAGAAATAGAACAAATGTTTTTTTCGATCAAAAAGTATCGTTTTTTTATTTTAATTTCAGTCATTTATTCATTTTTTTGTTTGGAAAATTAAATTTGACCAAGTTCATATTTTAAGACCTTATGTACAACAAAACATAGAATAACATATATTCGGATATCTATTTACAATTAAACAATCAAAACATACATATCAACGTGATCTCATTCAAACAGTCAGTCAAACCACTTTCACACCACAATATATACAAAATATATACAAACAGACAAAACAGAAAACATATGAATTATTTCCAAATTGTAATCTGATAAATTACAATAAAGCCATGAGTATTTCTTATATTTTACAAAAACCTATTGATATTTTTACAATTTGTGGTTCTTTTTGGGCTTATAGAGTCTACGCGTTTCGAACTCATGTGATTATTGAGTTCTCATCAGGACCATAGTCTCTAAAAGAGAAAAGAAGAATTTGTGGTTTTAGCGTTCTCTCTAATACTACCCTGCCCTTTCCCACTGCTAGCTACTGCATCTTACCTCTCAATCAATTCGAAACCAGAAGAGGTGCGGATGTCTCCGTTGATAAAACAACCAGCAGTTATGAAAACATATATAGCAAATGATCAGCTGACAATTCTAATGTTCAGCGTTTGCCACTCAATCATACACTCCTGTTTAGGCTTACTTGGTATTTAGAAAGGAGGAACCAGCGTGTGTCTAGGAAATCCGGTTGTTGGCTTCTGTGCTCTGCAAGGTGAAATGTGGAGGAGGCAAATCAGTCCTCCAGTGCACAGTGAGTCGCGATTTAGCACTTGAGGACAACGCAACAGTGCTTACCTTAGGCCGGGAAATCGGACTTGTATTACTGAAGTGTCTAGCCTGCGCCGGGAATCTGGAAGAGAGTATTAACGTTCCCGTTAGACACAGATAGCGGGACTAAACCTAGCGGGTTTCTATGTCGGGTATCCCGGTGTGCTGAGCAATTGCTCTTATCTTCGTTTGGCGTGGCAGTGTACAGCGGTCTTCTCCGTGAGTCTTGGTTCGCGTCCTCATTTGCAGATGCTTCCGGGTCCGCAAGGGATCATGGGGCATGTAGTTTGGTCTGCTTCCATGGTTTAAATATCAGATAGCGCTGTAAAATCAACAGATTGTGTTTGCCAGAAACTGGGGATTTGTCAATTAAAGTTCTATATTTATAATTAAATGTCGATAATTGTAATAGAAGAATCTTTGGTTTTCCACTACATTCATAATTCTGAAGTTTGTTTACAAAAACAGATTTGATGAATTCTGGTACTTGTAGTGTGTACCAGTGACGCGTCTGCTGCTTATCACATGTACCAAGATACAGAGTACTAGTTTATGCGGGTGATCCAGAACGGATCAAAAAACGGCTTTTTGAAATGCCCGGATGCCTTGTGATGGTATTGTGGTTGCACTCGTCGTAAGGAGGCTCTATTTCTGTTGTATACCTGATGGCATCAGAGCTATCGTTCAGACTCAAGTATGTGTGTTTGTGTTTGTTTGGAGGTGTGGCAGAGAGGCAGCTGTCAGCTCTAGCGGATGTTGTCAATTGATGGTTCAAAGTTTGAACATTTCTGACATCTCATTCAATCCCGATAATGCTGTATTGAATTTGACAATTAACATTGCTTCCATTCTTGTTAGTTTTGCATCGAGATCTCCACCTCTGGCATCATTTTCCACTTTTGCAATGACTGTCCAAATTAGGTTGTTCTCTTTATGTTGTTTTTCTCGCCAATGATTGACTAGGGGTGCTGTTGCCACATTGTTACGGATTCTTGATTTATGTTGTTGTATTCGAAGACGGACTTCTTGGTTTGTTTTTCCAATATATGCCAAATTACATGGGCATATAATTCCATACACCACGTAGCGCGATTTACAATTCGAAAAGCTGTCATGTTTCCAACTAATTCGATTGTGTGTAAACACTGTTCCTTCCTTCGTGGTGTCACAACATGTACATGTTCCACATCTATGATGTCCCTGGATTGGTGGTAAACTTAACATGGTCCGTAGGTTGGATTTTTTTCCTTGTGGTAATGCAGCTCTAACCAATTGATTGGCAACACTACAATTCTTTCTGAAAGCAAAAAGTGGTTCATTTTTGAAGGTCTGATCTAAATTGCGTAACAAATGCCAGTTTTGTTTCACTACCTTCTTTAAGGCGTATGAATTGGGACAAAAAGTGGATACAAAAACCATCCTGTCTGTTTCTCTTTTTGCTCTTCTCTCTAAGAGAGTGTCACGTGGAGTCCACCATGCTCGTTTTGATGACTTTTTTAGTAATTTTTTTGGGTACCCACGTTGTAGTAAATTAGCTGTAAGATTGTTCGCATGTCTCCAGTATTCCTCTTTACATTGGCAATTGCATCTAATCCTTAAATATTGTCCATATGGGAGGTTGTCTTTGAGGCTACGCGGATGATTACTTTGAAAGTGCGAAGCCCTGTTTCGATCAGTAGTTTTTTTATGAAGTGTTGTTATCAAACCACCTTCAGAGGGGTAAACTTCTACATCCAGAACATACTGAATTTTATTGTTGTTCATAAGGGTTGTTATTCGTCTATAATAACAACCCTTATGAACAATGGATATCCCATATAGATATATCGTTATATAGACGACATTTTTTTCATCTGGTCTGGACCAGAGGAGGAACTCAAAAGGTTCCACGATTGGATCAACAACAGAGTTCCAACAATAAAATGACTACCGATCGAAACAGGGCTTTGCAGGGATAGCAGCACAGGCATCTTCTTTTGTTTATTACCATTCTAAATGAGGCAAGTGAGCTCGTAGATCTGATATGCATTGGAAGCGTATTCCATAGTTTGGCTGTGCCATAACCAATGCTTCAGCCCCCCAGCTAGTGGGGGCCGCTGGTAACTGCGACAAGTGCTGGAGCAGCCGGGCCTTCATATGCCATGGGCGAAGAAACCAAGCGAACGCACAGCTGTAAGGCGGGGGGGCGCTGTAATGCTGAATGTGAAGCGGATAATTGTGAATCCTCAAAATCATCATAAGCCTGGAACCACTACAGCGTAACTATCTGCCAGGATGATACCAGGAAAAAATATTCTTTAGGAACACCAGTCCCGTCTTATTCAAGGCCTTATAGGCTAAGCCTAGTGTCTTAAACTTGACACAACTTTCCACAGGAAGCCAGTAAAGTCTCGGATTTCCTTGGAGACTGACTCGTGCTTAGGCAGATTTAATAGGAGTCTTGAGGCTGCATTTTGTACCATCTGCAGTTATGTTGTTTCTGCATATTCCAATAAAGTCAGTTGCACCAGATAGCACCAGTGCAGTCACATCCGTCCTCCTAGAATCGATGGGGATATAAGGAAGAACCTTCTTCAGTTTCTTCATTAAATAAAAGGTGGTAGAAACAGTAGCATTAGTTTGCTGAGAGAATGTTAGTTTGTTATCAATCAATACCCTGAGATTTTTTGCTTTTCCTACTGGTTTTGGCAATTCTCCCATCTCGACAGACCACCAAAAGCCATCCCATCTAGGTTGGAGATTACCAAAGATCACTATTTCGGTTAGGAGTGACAGCACCATTCTGATGAGCACTGATTTCCATGCCACCTTGGATGTGGAGGGGGAGCCTGTGACCTTGAACGCTGGAGATTAGATGCAGGGGCTGGGTGCAACAGCTGAGGTGTTCCCACAAGCAGGATACAGGGAGGGTTGAGAAGTATGGGTCAGGAGGCCAGTACTGATGTACTGGATAGACTAGATATAGTGGCACATTGCTTGCATGTGAATCTGGGGGTTGTAAAAAGGGCCTGAAGGGCCTGGCATGCTGGATAAGCAGGCCGCCGTAAGGGTATTTTGAGGGTGGGTGCACCGTGGGTCCACCCTGGGGACCAGGAAATTCTATCACCAAGGTTCGAGAATATGGTAAGGGCAGACCTTAGATTCCCTGGGCGGGTGTGTCCGGACTACCTGTAATGTGGTGGATGAGAGAGTTGGCCCCAGTTGGGCGATTCAGGGTAACATGGCACGATTCAGGGGCAGGCTTTTACGTAAGCACTGTTGCACACAAAATGTCAGTGGAAGGCGCGGGGTAGGGGGAGTTCCATATCTACAAGTTCTCTATTTCAGGTTTGGTTTATAGGTGTGCACCGTTGAAGCTCAGTAATGGGTAGGCAGGTACCAGCATTGGACAATGACACAAGATTACCTCGATATGGAGACAGAGTTTTAATTCCTTACCTGGAAGGTGTGGGGTTGGGCATTTGTACCAAGAGACACAGGGTGTTAACCTTTCTAAAAAGTCATCCTATCTCGATAGAATGCCTCCAGGAGACGCACCTAGATTATAGTGGCGCCTCTAGAGTGGCCAAGAAGTGGCCATGCCAAATGCACATTCCTCTTTTTCTACATAGCCAGGGGCACAACGATGTGGGTGGCTCTGGGCACACAGTTCACCCCAACCTACAGTGAGTCTGATGTAAATGGCAGGTATGTTACCTGCAAGACACACTAGATGGCAGAGAAATTGTTATCCTAAATACATATGCAGCAAACACAGACAACCCCACGTTCATTTATGATCACTCAGGACTTGCTGTCTAATGAGCTAGACATCCAATGTATATGGATGGGGGACTTTAATTGTGTCCTCGACCCAGAACTGGAGAGGCATACCCCCAAAGCCGGAACGAAACCTAGGATGTCGCAGAGGCTTCGAGAGGTCATGAATGAGGTATGGGCTAGGGATATTTGGCGGGAAACTCACCCCAAGCTACCACTTTCACATGCCATTCACTTACTCACAGAACGCGAAGTAAGCTAGATAGAGTGCTGCTCTCAGGCACGCCAGCTTTTCCTGAAGTGGAAGTGACTCACATGGCACGTTTCCTCTCTGACCATGCTCCGGTGCATTGCTCGGTGCGGTAGGGACCTCACATACTGGGTGCGAGGAGATGGAGATTACCCCCGGACCTGCTTGAGGATGGAATGGGGAGGGCCACCCTGTCTAAGGTGGTAACAGATTACCTGGGGGCGAATTGGGGGACACACACCAGGAGGGCAACTGAGTGGGAGGCCACAAAGGTAGTAACAAGTGGGTCAGCATGAGTCTGGTGTACAGGGTGAGTAGGCAGCTACTCGCGAGTTAGACAGGGAAGAGAAAGCTCTAACAGCTATACAGGCGAGGAGCCCCACTGATCCAGACATAGGCGAGCGTGAGCGAGCGCGCATTACAGGCATTTGGGATAGACTGGATAAGTACACTTTGACGTGGTACCGCCAGAGGCTATATGCAGAGTGGAACAAATCAGGGTGCCTTCTGGCGTGGATCCTACGGAGGGAACCGACACCCCTGCTGACAACCGCCATTACGGCGGAGAGAGGGAATCTTGTCCATACTAGAGCAGGAACACTGGAGGGATTCCAGTGCCACTTACAGCATGTCTACACTGCGGACCCAGGAGTGACTGCGGAGTGTTATGTTACCCTCATTGAGGGGCTGGCTCTGTCGCGACACTCTCCCACAGGCGGGAGAAATAGATGCTACAATTACTGTTGAAGAAATTAGGAGGCACTGCGGGCCATGCCGGGAACCAAAGCCCAGGGGGAAGTTGGTTTTCCGGTGGCCTTTTTACAAGCTTATTCAAGCCAGCAGGCCCAGCCCTTGCTGCAGGTCTATAAGGAGGCCTTTGTGACCGGGATGTTGCCCAAGATGATGCTTGAAGGGAAAAAGTTATGCTATTCAAAAAAGGGGGGAACGACCAAGATCCAGCAGCGTATCGGCCCCTCGCCATGATAAACTCAGACATAAAAATATTGTGCAAGGTCCTGGTGGCTAGACTGGCCCCTCATATGGTACACCTAGTGCCTGAGGACTAGAGCGGATTTATACCAACCCGTAACAGGGTATGAATATTACACGACTGATGTACATCCTGCACGAAGTATGGCACCGTGACAAGGAGCTGGCCCTGGTCTCCAAAGACTTAGAAAAAGCAATTGATTCAGTGGACTGGGGGTACCTATTGAAGCTGCTAACAGTTGCCGGCTTTGGCCTGCAGTTCCGTCGCTAGATGAAGATACTATACTCTCCGCCCAACTTCCAGGGTCTGGGTGGAACATAGCAGATCGGGCGAGTGGCGCTTGGGGGAGGGAGACACACCAGGGGTGTCCGACTCCTCTATTGTTCGCCTTGGCGATAGAGCCACTGGCGGTCTGGGCACACAGAGATCGGGGGCATCTGCACGGGTGGGACCTAGTATGTGATATCTTTATATGCAGATGATGCGTTATTCTATATCTCATCGCCCCGGGAGGCGGACCGAAGCTCCTTCAGGTGGGAGTTTGGCAGATGCTCAGGGCTATGACTAAATAAGCACAAATCTTTGATCTCTCCCCCTGGCTCGACTGGCGGGCCTTACCCAGGAACCTCTTCCTCAACTGCGCGTACAGTGGGAGACGGAACATTTTCGGTACTTGATCATTCAGGTGGGAGCAAAGGCTTCACAGATACTGCAGCTCATAGTCTACAAGGCGATTGATGCGTTGAAATGATCGGTGAACGTCTGGAACACTCTTCTTCTTTCCTTAATGGGTAGATTGGTGATAGCTAAAATGGTGTTGCTACCCCACTGCCTGTATATGTGTCCCATACCAAGGCAGATATTTAGGACGCAGGACTACATACTAATAGACCTATATTGGGCAGGCCGCTGAAGCAGAGTGGTACTTGTCACACTGAATCGGACGTACGAGGGCGGCGGACTTAAGGCACTGATGAGGGTTATAAAAAAACAAGGGAACCCTGTGAGTCTGAAGGGACCATGGGTATACAATATGTTGTAAGAGACAATGATCCCTATCAAGTAAGTATAGGTAATGTTATACAAAACAAGGTAATGATCTGTGAAATATTTATTTAAACGAACAATCAAAAAACAAATTATTCAACTATGTGCAGTGGGTTAAAACGGTGGTTGGAAATCACCACATTTCCAGACCTCAGGCATGTATGTACTAATATAGTGACTTTGACAACAATTTATCTATTTACAGTAGTCACATTGTAAAAGACATCTAGTGCTCCTCATAAATCAAGGCAAACACAATTGGAGTCAAGATGTAGTGTGTCAAAGACGTTTCAAACCCAAGTAGCTTGGGGGGGGTCATCAACAGGACAGAAGGAATTATGCCTGAGAGAAGGTACTCAATCTCTGTGCTGGCCCAGTACGCAGGGGCCAAGTCTGGGTATTCAGACCACCAACACATGATTGGAAAAACACGCAGGCAGATCGTTTATCTAGGCTGTCAGTGGATTGGAAGATAGTTGATGGTCCTGCTGTGCTGAATGATGAAGACATTGCAGTAGCTTCAGTGGAGGACGTGGTTATGATTGTTGAGGGTGCATTCAATGATTCTGAGTGGCTGCAAGAAATGGATGAAGAATACGTTTTGAAAGAAAGAATGCTAAACAAAGGCTCCAGGAGAGAGAGTTGTGTGTCTATTGCGGTACGGCCATACTTCAAGGTTCTGGACGAGTTGTCTTTCTGTAGAAAGGGTGTTTTGATGAGGGGTGAGAGATTTGTTCCCCCTGCTGGTCTAAGAAGAAAGTATTTGGCTCTAGCTCATGAGGGTCATTTGGGTCAAATGTTGACCCAACCCGCCTTAAAGCAGTTTTGGTGGCCTGGCTTGGACGAGCAAGTGTTTAGTTGGGTGGAAAGGTGTGATATGTGTGTATAGAGGGTGAGAAGAGATTAAAGGTTGGCGGTAGGTCAGATATGGGACACATTGGTAATCCTGATGAGGCTTGGTATAGCATTTGTTTGGATTTATTTGGTCCCATGGAAGATTTAGCTGGGTACAACAGGTATGGCATTGTGGTGGCTGGACATGTTCTCCAAATGGCTGAGAGAGAAATTTGTGAAGGAGATTTCTACTGAGAGTACCCAGGAGAGATGTTTAGGGAGGGCGGCATTCCGTCAATCCTTATCACCGATATTGGTACATAATTGGTCTAATTGGCGGCGGACTTAAGGCACTGATGAGGGTTATAAAAAAACAAGGGAACCCTGTGAGTCTGAAGGGACCATGGGTATACAATATGTTGTAAGAGACAATGATCCCTATCAAGTAAGTATAGGTAATGTTATACAAAACAAGGTAATGATCTGTGAAATATTTATTTAAACGAACAATCAAAAAACAAATTATTCAACTATGTGCAGTGGGTTAAAACGGTGGTTGGAAATCACCACATTTCCAGACCTCAGGCATGTATGTACTAATATAGTGACTTTGACAACAATTTATCTATTTACAGTAGTCACATTGTAAAAGACATCTAGTGCTCCTCATAAATCAAGGCAAACGCAATTGGAGTCAAGATGTAGTGTGTCAAAGACGTTTCAAACCCAAGTAGCTTGGGGGGGATCATCAACAGGACAGAAGGAATTATGCCTGAGAGAAGGTACTCAATCTCTGTGCTGGCCCAGTACGCAGGGGCCAAGTCTGGGTATTCAGACCACCAACACATGATTGGAAAAACACGCAGGCAGATCGTTTATCTAGGCTGTCAGTGGATTGGAAGATAGTTGATGGTCCTGCTGTGCTGAATGATGAAGACATTGCAGTAGCTTCAGTGGAGGACGTGGTTATGATTGTTGAGGGTGCATTCAATGATTCTGAGTGGCTGCAAGAAATGGATGAAGAATACGTTTTGAAAGAAAGAATGCTAAACAAAGGCTCCAGGAGAGAGAGTTGTGTGTCTATTGCGGTACGGCCATACTTCAAGGTTCTGGACGAGTTGTCTTTCTGTAGAAAGGGTGTTTTGATGAGGGGTGAGAGATTTGTTCCCCCTGCTGGTCTAAGAAGAAAGTATTTGGCTCTAGCTCATGAGGGTCATTTGGGTCAAATGTTGACCCAACCCGCCTTAAAGCAGTTTTGGTGGCCTGGCTTGGACGAGCAAGTGTTTAGTTGGGTGGAAAGGTGTGATATGTGTGTATAGAGGGTGAGAAGAGATTAAAGGTTGGCGGTAGGTCAGATATGGGACACATTGGTAATCCTGATGAGGCTTGGTATAGCATTTGTTTGGATTTATTTGGTCCCATGGAAGATTTAGCTGGGTACAACAGGTATGGCATTGTGGTGGCTGGACATGTTCTCCAAATGGCTGAGAGAGAAATTTGTGAAGGAGATTTCTACTGAGAGTACCCAGGAGAGATGTTTAGGGAGGGCGGCATTCCGTCAATCCTTATCACCGATATTGGTACATAATTGGTCTCACGTGAGATGTAAGCATTGCCTTGCCATGCCTGAAGCTAAACAAGCAGAGGTCGTCGTCCTCGGACCCTCCCCGTCTGCATGGGACAACACCTGGTGGCCCACCGCCCTCAGCAGCCCACCCCACCACCATGGAACACGCCAGAAACCTTGGCATCGTACTCAACTCCTCCCTCTCCATGACCCAACAGGTCAACGCTGTCGCATCCTGCTGCTTCAACACCCTCTGCATCCTCCAAAAGACCTTCAAATGGATCCCCCCTGAATCAAGGAAGACCGTCACCCATGCACTCATAACCAGCAGACTGAACTATGGAAACGCCCTCTACGCCGGGATCAACAAGTCTCTTCTCTGCAAACTCCAGACCATACAGAACACCACAGTCAGACTCGTTCTCAGCGTCCCTCGACACAAACACATCACACAACACCTGTGGAACCTCCACTGGCTCCCCGTTAAGAAGAGAGTAACTTTCAAGATTTTCACCCACGCCTATAAATGCCTCCACAACACCGTACCCCAATACCTCAATGGGAGAATCTCCTTCCACGTACCCAAGAGAAACCTTCGATCCGCCGACCTCGCCCGCACCGAAACCCCGCGCATCCGCACAGCCAGAATAGGTGGAAGAGTTTTCTCCTACATCGCGGCCAAGACCTGGAACGTGCTCCTGATACACATATGAAGCGCCCCCTCTCTGGACATCTTCAGGAAGACACTCCAGACCTGGCTCTTTGACTGAATGGAGCTGCTTAGCCCCCCACCCATCAGCTCCTTGAGACCCTCACGGGTGAGTAGCTCACTTTACAATCTCCCTGACTAATTGATTTTAAGAGACAGCAGTATTGTTCACCATCACACGTCCTTGTACAACCCGCAAGGGAATAGCCTGTGTGGGAGAGCCAACAGAGTAGTCAAAGGAATTATCCAAATGGCGAGTCTGAATACAGGTGTTGTACATAAAATGGTGGATGAAATTATTTGGGCCTACCTTACCACCAAGCAGTGGAACGGTGGTAAGTCACATTTTGAATTGATGCGGGGACGGGCTCCTGGTTCCAAATTAGCGCCCGCATGGATGAAGGTGGGGGTTTCTTTGGGTGGTGCCGTTCGCAAGTTTCAATAGAGTTCTTTTATTCGTTGTGGTGTCAGAGCGGGAGATTTCATAAAGGTCAGGAGTGGAAGGATGGATAGAGGTCTCTCTAAATTTAAGGGGATTTACAGGGTCAAGAATGTTTTTGATCATTCTGTAATATTGGAAAATCGCAATAGGTGGAATCTTCGATGGGTAGCTCTGTACCAGAAATGTGGGGGAGTTTCCGGAGAAGATGCTCCCCGCAGCAATGAGTAAGTTTTGGCCCAAGAATCTGATTGTGCTGTCAGCCTGATTGGGATTGAGATGACTGCAGCGGGTGGTGAGAGCTCGGTGGTGTCCCGGTCGGAGTCTTCAGGTGGTATGGCGGACTTCAGGTAAATGTTTCAAACCTGGATGCTGAGGGTGCCAGAGTCGCAAGAACCATTAGGTTCCATTAGGTTCTTGTACCACCTTTGTACCGTAGAGATTTTGTACGATGAACTTGTTTTTACTTTGTTTTCCTTGTTTTAGTTTTGTTTCTGTTTTACTTTTGTTTCATTTTGCGGGAGGAAGGGGGAAGATGCGTTGCACTTATTGTGCATTCCAATCTTTATGGAACTCTCTGTATTGCGATTTCTAGCTTGCTGTTTGAAGTGGAACATTCTTCTACAGGTAAGTTGTTTCCTAACCGCTAGGGAGGAGTCCGCTTTTATCTATTCTCCAACTTAAATAAAGGAGTTTCGCTTACCTGTGGTGTCCGGAGGTGTTTCGTCTTTACAACAGAGGACTTGGAATATCTGCTTGCTCTCTCTCAGCCTTGTCAGTTTGGATAAGGTTATAGCTGTGAGAGGGGGACACAGGTGCTGCCATTACTTCTGCTGTATCTGCAGATGGCTGCAGGTCTAACTAACAGCCTAGTGATGAGAATGGTTGATTTGCTCAAGACTGTGTGTTCAGTCTTCTCTAAATGTTAGTGACTGTTACATTTGCAAACGGAGCTCACCAGAGAGTGGCCTTGGTTCAGTGGATGCAGTGGCATGGTTATCTGTTCATGCACCAGTAGACTGCAGCTGCGGTAGCACTTCAGGGTTCCGCTTGTCTGGACACTGCTCTGTGGCAGTCTCCAAGATGTTGGGCTAAAGGTTCAGGGGAAGGAGTACGGTTGTACAGAGAACCAGAGAAAATAGATAGATTAAGTGCAGGATGTTGGGCATTTCATGGCTCTTTCTGTGCATGCCATACATGGACAATGCCATTTCATGTGTGGTGTTAAATTAGTCCCTCACCGAGATGGTTGTCTTCCCAGTTTGCGCTGCCAAATCTTTTCTGTTTAAGATGGTGTTTGACCATTTTCCTGCAAAGTCATTTCCTATTTTACTCATATATAAGGGACACTGGAGACGAGAAGGATGTGTTGCTTTCAATTCCCCATTTTTTATCACTTATCGTAGATACTTCTTGTCCCTGATTTTTTTATATCACATTTTATTGATTTTCTATATAAACAGAATTTGGTACAACTTATAACATCAATTGCTTGCATAAATCCTAGCACATCTCCCCTTAGTCCCCTCCCACCTCACCTCCAATCTCCCAGCACTGAATAGTCCTTTGTGGAGAAGGTCTGAACATACGTTTCCAATGATCAAGAACTCAGAGGACATGGTTCCAATAGAATACCTTTGTATTGGGCCCAATCATTCTATATCCTCTGGTTCATTTGTAAACACCCCCTAGCTAAATAAATCAGCCTCGCTAGCCCCATACAGTAGTCCTTCCACTCACTAATCTTCTTCAACAATGGGTGCCCTACGTGCTCCCAGTTCTGCGCAATATCTTTTCAACACCACAAGTCTGATACACAGCAGTACCAGTTTGCATCTATTGCTGTCAAGGTCCACCCATATATGAAACAGTGTCCGCTTGGATCACGAAAGAGCTGCCACCCTAGTACCCTATCTAAGGCATATAGTACTCCAACCCAGAACGGGGCAATGGCTTCAGAGTTCCTAACTGTGTGGAGCAAATCACAGCTGTCTGCCTTACATCAGAGGAAGAGTGGTGACAATATAAACAGCAAAAATACCGGGACCCCCTCTATGTTACTTTTAGGTCAGGGAAAAGAGGGGAAAACAAAACAGTTAGATATCACAAAATTTCCCTCATTGACCAACAACTCTTATTTTAAAGATAAACCAGTGACAAAAAATCATTCTCTAACGTTTTTAATTTGTTTTTATAACATACCATCTTTTTTTTTGGTTTATAAAAATCCTTATTTCATTTTATGGATTCATTTCTTACACAACAAATTGCATCATAAATACATATAATCCTTGGTACATTTCTTTTATAACCACGATTATTGTAAAGAAGAACTAAAAAATGAGTAAATACATATTTACACTAATTAAGGTCCTCCTGATTGCATACAAAGGAAACCATACCATTCATACAAAAACATTCACACCCATACAACTACCAACATACAATATCTGTCAATGATAGAGGTTAAAGGACAGGAAAGAGTTGTCTCTCCTATCAACAATTCGGGTCTCGGACAGGAAGAAAAAGTTCAAGACTCGGCACGTTAGAGAATGATTTTTTGTCACTGGTTTATCTTTAAAATAAGAGTTGTTGGTCAATGAGGGAAATTTTGTGATATCTATCTGTATGTATGTATGTATGTATAGGCATTTATATAGCGCACTACTTACCAGGAGGGTCCCAAGGCGCTTCGACCGCTGCGAAACCCTTCCTGGCTTCCCTGAGAGATGGTCCCTTAATGGGTATCTCCAGGGTGAGACCAGGCATCCCCGGCGGTCTGGTGGGGCCGTTAGTGAAGATGAGGCAAGCTAATGCCCAGAGTTGCCGAGTGTGATCGCTGATCAGAGTGGGCACCGAGGCGAGAGAATTATCGAGTCCGCTGACCCTGGTCCAGAAACCTGCCGCGCCGGGAATCGAACCCTGGTCCCGGGCCATCCTCTGCTCTCGGGTCTGCCGCCTCTAACCAGTGAGCCACACTACTTCACTATCTGGTGACAATATAAACCCTCACTGCCACAGTTTTTGTCTAGTGAAATGTCTACAATGCGTATATTTCAGTTGTACCAGTCTAAACTAAGAAGTGATGGCAGAATCTTGGGGTATGCTGGGACTCCCTCCTGTTGTCTTCGGACAGGGGTCCTAAATCTTCCTACCAAGCTTCTTTTAAGAGCTAAAAGGAGTTAGGAGTACTGTTTACTAGTAATCTATAAGTTTGTGTAATCTTTTGTTCCTATAATTGCACTGATTATATTTTTGCTTCTAAAGGACTAAAATCGGGGAATTCTGCCAGGTCAGTATTATAAGGTCTGAGTGCATTCAAAGCTGCAGGTACCTAAACAACTAACTACAATGAAGCTCAAGCTATGATTTCAGTTCTTCAAAGAATTTGATTGCAATCCCTAACATATTGACAAGTAGTTGAGAGATCCCCACGACATCCCTCTGATGGAATCGCTGCAACTTAGACACCTGGGCAAGCCACTTCCCAACCCATAGTGGGGTCTCATTACGGAGCTTGCTGTTCCAACTGGGAACTTCGTTAGCGTCATTCCAAGTTTGGATTACCACCTTTGTGGGGCGATATGTAAGGTTCTGCCATACAGGAGATGTTGAATATGCAACCATCACCTATTTTCCGCAAGAGCGGGGTCGCCCCTGTGACATACCATCATTTATTCAAAATCGAGAGTTCGGATGTCCTATCATAAGACATGTCTACCACTGCCATTCATCACTCGTATGTAGGCTTAAAGCATTTCTGTAGAGCAATTCTGGGTACTACATCCTGTAAGTGAAACCCCCTGACTGTGGAGCTGATTTTTGTTAAATGATTTTGTAGTATTTCCAAAGGTAAGTAAGTATTTATTTATTAGTTGATTACTTAAAATCATTACAATCAGCAAAGTACATATACAAAATAAAATTAGATAACAAAATACACAGCTACAGTGTACATTTATATCCAAGCACTAATCTATAACTAAGCCCTAACGTAGTTTATTTGACTGCAAATGATCAGCATGCAAAAATAAAGTGCATTGTGCCAGCAGCTATGAAAATTACAGTATACAATACATTACTCTAAGAAAGACTTTATAACGATGGGAACTGTGAAGGTAAAAAACGCCCAATAAAATAACATTTATGACAGCTTTAGCAATAAAGTGCAATTGTGCTAGTAAACCTTTAGCAGCAGAAACTAAAATGCCTTGTGCTAGCAGCTAAAGTTGACAATATACCAAAAAACTTTAAAATAGTGAAAGATACATAAAAAAACAACCAACCATAGTAGAATTACATTGAGAACGACGTTAGCAATAAAGTGCATTTGTAGTTATTGACTTTCGCAACAAAAATAAACTGCTTGGTGCCGGCAACTTGGATTTACAATATACCATTCATCAGTCTAAAAGGTACTTTATAACAATGTAAGCAGAGACAAGGAAGTAGAAGTCATAGTAAAACACAATTGTTCAAACCTCTGAAATCGTGTGTGTTTCCGCTAAGCAGACTTTAACTGTTTTAATTTAAAGGATGCCAGCACTATCTCTAAACCCATTTAATAGCAATATAACAAACAGCAACAGTACACTTGGGCTATCAAACCCTAACGACTACGGTTTAAAGACTGTACATAACCCAAGAAATACATTGCAACATTTTAAATAATTTTCGTATCGTAAATATCTTCACTTCAATTGGCAATATTACAAAGTTTCTTTTCAGCTATAAAAAAAAACTTAACAAATCGGGAAATAAGACGGGTGGTGGCTCCATTTAGACATAAGATTATGGCGTTTCTACAAGATCTTACCGCCAATTCATTGAAAATAGACTTTAATATAGTTTTCCGCTCTTCTAACAATTTGGGGCATAAAGTTAATATATGCACTAAGGTTTCATCACAAGAATCATATAACCTACGCAACTTAGAGTTTCACTTGTTTTCCCATTTTGGTAGTCCATCTTTAGTCGGATATCTCCAGAACCGTAGTAGCATAAATTTGTTCTTAATTAAGGGTTTTAAATATAACAGCAAATATGGTTGGGGAGCCAGTTTACCAAAGGAATTTGCAATTGACCATCAGTGTTGTTTTCCCTAAGTTCATCTTTATCTATTATACTCGACAAAAAAATAGCTGGTTGGTAATTGATTTTTTATGAACCACTTTACTCCTAATTTCGTCTTCTACATTTGGACAATCAAAATTACATAGACACTCATTTAAATATGTTTGCCAACTACTCGCGTATTCACTTCTCATCATCTCATGCAAACACTGATTTGCAAGAGAACCCTCTACAGCACGAGACAATGACAACAAAGTTTTTTTGAGACCAAATTCTAGTCGTATATTGGCACGGCAAATATATCTAGGAATCCTAAAAACTGGTTTATATGTCCTTATTTTAATGTGGTCAAGAATTTTCGCGTCTTTGCCGCGGAAAATAATGGAACCGTAATCCAAGGATGGAATTAACTTTGCTTTCATAGGGAGGAGGAGCTTCGCCGGCGACCAAGATGGCCGCGTGAGCTCGGAGCTCCGAAGACCTCCCGATCCTCCGCAATAATCCTGCGACCCATCCTGTCCCACGATTGTGGGAATCGATTGCTAAGCCGGTCCTGATGCGGCACCCGCTTTCGGAATGAAAATCTGACATTCCTGGACTCAGTTGGCTCGACGGACCCCGGAGGCTCCGCCCGCGTCACTGGCGACCGTAGAAGGGCACAGCGGTGTCTCCACATGGTACCTCCCTGCCTACGCTTCGTCTTCCCGATGGGTGCTTCTGATCCTTGAGCGCCTTGCTGCGCGGCCTCAACACTGGACTTTGGCGATATCGTCGTG
Source organism: Lissotriton vulgaris (assembly GCF_964263255.1). Classification (NCBI taxonomy): domain Eukaryota; kingdom Metazoa; phylum Chordata; class Amphibia; order Caudata; family Salamandridae; genus Lissotriton; species Lissotriton vulgaris. The sequence goes on from NC_141696.1 coordinate 1,411,550,245, forward strand.
TGCATTGTGCGTATTACACTAGACTTTTTCACCCCTGGTGTCCGCCCGTCCCGTGAGTGCCAACATAGCGGGCAAAGGTGGCCCGGACACAGGCAAGTCTCAGCGGATCAACAGGAAACCATACCAGTCCCAGTCCACCATTCCGGAGCGATTCTCCCAGTCTAAGGGATCACCGGTACTGGCGGGTCGTACTAAGGACTCGAGAAGGGATGAATCACCGGACGACTCCGAGATCACACTTCGGGACGTCATGGGAGCGATAACGGGGGTGAAGACGGAGATGCACACTCTCCGCGAGGAACTGTCCAGCAAGGTTGACTCCCTGAAGATTGAGTTAAACCTCATCAGGACCGACCTCGGGAAAACTAATGACCGGGTGAAATCGCTGGATCTCAAGACTTCTAGCCTGGTCACTGATGTGTCCGATATTCAGATGGAGGTGCGCGACCTGAAAATGGCGAATGGATTGCTGGCGCGTCGACTGGACGAGTTCGAGGGTCGCGCACGGCGCCAAAACGTACGCATCACCGGAGTACCGGAGAAGGCCGAGGAGGACTCGACTGAGCTCTTTGTGGAGGATCTAGTGGTTCAGAACTTGGCACCGGGGGGCCTGAGTAAGTTCTTTTCGGTGGAAAGGGCCCACAGGATCCCGGGTGGGCCGCCGAAATCGGGCGCCTCCCCGCGCCCCATCATCGCGAGGCTGTTCAACTATAGGGACAGAGACGCTATCCTGCAGGCATCGAGGACCGCGGGCCCTCTCCGCTTCCAGAACTCTGATGTGAACTTCTTCCCGGATTTCACCCAGGCTGTCCAGAAAAAGCGCCAGAGCTTCACGGGGTGAAACGGAGACTGAGGGAAATGGGCCTGCGTTACTCCATGCTTTATCCTGCTAAACTCCGCATCGAGCGTGACCACCGGACCTTCTTCTTTGACTTCCCAGATGAGGTGGGACACTGGCTTGATACCCTGCCCCAGGAACGACATGAACCGGCCGACCAGACGGAGGAGACCACCGGAGGCGCGGAAGCACAGGAATAATTGTTTGGTTGCTTGACTTTCCGAGAGCGGGGTTGCCGTAAGGGGCACCGACTTTAGACATTGCTGCTGTTGGTTTGACTCGTTTTGTAATTAATATGGGGGATGACGGGGGGGGATGGGATGCCTCCTTTCTCCTCTGTGGGCTTCTTGTAGATTAGTTAAGGGGCGACAGGCACACTGCTAGTTGGGGTGGATTATAGTCTAATGCAGGGGTGCAGGGTGGTGGGCAGTTGGGGCGTGTTTTTTCAACTTCCTTCTTTGTTCCACTCTTTGTTCTGGCTGAGGAACTATTGGACTGATATGTTATTGTTGTGGGCGCCATTGTGGGTGGGGGAAGGGGGGCGGAATGTCCTTGATGATGGGGGGTAAATCTCTTAATTTGTTGAGCTGGAATGTGAACGGGTTGGGGGACCGCATTAAGAGGGGTGTCGTGTTGCAGATGCTCAAGCGCTGCTCGCCTGACGTGGTTTTTCTACAAGAGACCCACTTGGTGGGTCATGCCTGTAAAGCATTGAATAGACGTGGATACAAAATGGTGGCTCATTCGGGGTTCTCCTCGGGTTCCAGAGGGGTGGGAGTCATGGTGCGCACGTCCCTCCCGTTGGAGGTGGAGTCTGTACTTGCTGATGAGAGGGGCAGATACGTAGCTGCGGTGGGCAAATGGGAGGGCCGCACACTAGTTTTGGTTTCAGTTTATGTTCCCCCGGGGCTGCAGGAGACTACTTTCAGGGACCTGGGTGGCGCCATTTTAGGTCTCCCCGAGGGATTGTTGCTTGTGGGTGGCGATTTCAACTCTGTAGTCTCGGGGGACTTGGACCGCTTTCCATCCAGGGATCTCCGCCCTTCCCAGTCCTGGCTGCCTGATTTTCTGAGTTCCATGGGGATGGTTGATTGCTGGCGATTGTTACACCCCACCCAGCGGCAGTACACCTTCCTCTCGGGTGCCCACGGTAGCCTCTCTAGAATAGACTATGTTCTCACCCCGGCTGCCCAGGCGCAGTCTGTGTCCACAGCGCGTCTCTTAGCTAGGGGCATTTCGGATCATTCCCCAGTTTGGGTCTCTTTTGACTTCCAGATACCCGCGTCTTCGCGAGTGGCTCCCATTAACCCATGGTACTTCCGCGATCCGAAGACCAGGGCACTCCTGACTAAAGCTATGGATCGGTATTTTGCCGAGAATACTGGCTCCGTTGACTCCGCCGTCTCCCTTTGGGAGGCCTTTAAAACTGTGCTTCGTGGCGAGGCCTTCTCCCTGATTGCGGAGGCCCGCCGTCGACGGGATGAGGACGTGGTGCGGCTGGAGTCTGATCTCGCTGACCTGAGTTCCCAACTGGCGCTGGGCCCGTCCCCCGACCTACTTCACGCTCTCTCCCTCAAACAGTCCGAACTACGGGCGACCGCCACTGACGCGGCGAAAGCCTTGAGCAGGGAACAGCAGGGCAGGATATATGACTCGGGAGACAAGGCGGGCAAGCTCTTGGCGTGGCTGGATAGACGGGAACTGGCGTCCCGGGTGGTCCCAGAGCTGGTGGGTGAGGATGGCTTGTCCCAGACGGACCCGGCGGCTATAGTTGGGTCCTTCGCTGAATACTTCGAAGGGGTATATGCCTCCGCGAATCCCCTCCCAGAGTCTGCTTCGGTCTCCTTTCTGGAGAACGTCGAACTTCCCTGCCTCTCAGATCTCGAGCAAGATGACATGGATCGGGACCTGTCTGTGGATGAGGTAGCCTTGGCGATCCGTTCGTTGCGCTCTGGCAAAGCACCGGGACCCAACGGCATCCCGGTTGAGCTTTATAAACTCAAGGCCGACGCGCTTGCTGCACCCTTGTTAAATATGTTCCTTGAAGCCCGCGAGACGGGAGAACTCCCCCTCGACCAACGACTCGCCACCATTGTGGTGATCCACAAGGAGGGAAAACCGCGTGATTTATGCCGGTCCTATAGACCCATCTCACTCCTGAATGCCGAACCCAAGATCCTGGCCAAATTGTTGGCCAGCCGGCTAGTGGGAGTGATCTCGGACCTGGTTCACCCGGACCAATCTGGCTTCATACCGCACCGGAACACGGCACTCAACTTGAGACGGCTTCACGCGGTCATGGCACGTGCTCCTTTGCTTCGTGAACCCGCAGTTCTCGCCTCTCTTGACGCCACTATGGCTTTCGACTCGCTGGAGTGGAACTACCTATGGGCAGTCCTAGCCAAATTGGGGTTTGGACCCGCTTACATCGGTTGGGTCCGGCTGCTGTATTCCGCTCCGCTGGCTAACGTGGACGTCAATGGTCGACTGTCGGCCTCCTTTGCGTTGCACAGAGGCACCAGGCAAGGTTGTCCGCTCTCGCCGCTCCTGTTCGCCCTGGCACTGGAACCCCTGGCGGCTTGGATCAGGACACACCCTGATGTCTCCGGGATAACGTGGTCCCCTGGCTTCGAGGACCGAGTGTCGCTTTACGCGGACGACATCCTCTTGTATCTCACCTCTCCCTGCCGCTCGCTCATTGTGGTTTTTGACCTGCTGGGGACCTTCGGGGCCCATTCTGGCTTGGTGATCAACTGGTCTAAATCCTCTTTGTATACGTTGTGTGGAGACACTCCGCGCCTCCCCCGTGGGTGCTCAATACAGATAGCCCAGCAGGGCTTTCGGTACCTGGGCATTTATGTGTCGCGAGATCCCCGAGCCCGATACTCACACAACCTACTACCGCCACTGGCGCGGTTGCGCAGGGACGTTGAGGGCTGGAAGAAGCTACCGATCTCCCTAATGGGCAGAGCTGCGTTGTTCAAAATGATGGCGCTGCCTCGCTTCCTTTACGCTCTGCAGAACACCCAGGATCCAGTCCCAGCCAAATACTTTGGAGAGATCGAATCCTTGCAGCGAGCGCTGTTGTGGGATGGTAGACCACGAATCTCGTTGACCAAGCTGACCATTCCGTGCTACGATGGGGGTATCGCCCTGCCGGATGTGCGACGCTATTACTGGGCGTCCCAGCTCGCAGCCATCAACCACGGCCTCTACGGCCCGGCGGCCAGCCCGGGCTACGCCATGGATCGGTGGCTCGTGCAAGACGGGAACTATTATAGAGCATTATACTCCAGGTCTTTGGACCGGAAACTGACGGGCCCCACGAAAACGATGGTGCATATATGGCGCTCGGTCACTGACACCCTGGGCTGGAAAGATAGGGTTACCATGGCCACCCCACTGTATGACTCAGACATACTGGGAAAGCTGTGGAATACCAAGGGCTTCGACAGGTGGGACACCATTGGAATATCTAAGGTTGGGGACATGGTGGCAAGGGGAAGGATCAAGTCGTTTGAAGTGCTACAGTCTGAGTTTCAGCTGGCGGCGACGGAATATTTCCGACACGCCCAGCTTAGCCATGCCCTCTCCCCCCACATATCGGGAGAGGATGCGATCCCTGAATCATCACCCCTGGAGGATCGGGTGCTGGACGGTCACATGCCGGACAGCGCTATCTCCCTGACGTACAAAAAGCTTATTAATGTGAGAGTGGATTTGCTTGAGCGATTGAGACTGCACTGGGTGAATGATGGTATAGAGGTGGACGACGAGGAGTGGCAATCAGCGGTCTCTTCCCCTAGAGAGGTGGCCATATCAGCACGACTCCGCCTTGTTCAGTTGAAGATACTACACAGGGTGTATGTAACCGGCCCCAGACTCCTACATATGGGACTTTCAACGGACGGTCTGTGTCGGCAGGGATGTGGTATGCTTGCTACCTTCCTGCACATCATATGGGAATGTCCTGGAGTTGCCCGGTATTGGACACGAGTGCATGAGGTGATGGAAGTAGTGACTGGAGTGGCCCTACCGGCTGAGGCCCGGCGATGCCTCCTCAATATTTGGTGCCCGAATGATTACAGTGTAGCCCAGACCCGTTGGGTCACCCTGGGCAACATGGTGGCCAAGAGGGACATCGCCCAGAAATGGGGTGCGCCTGCTCCTCCCTCGCTCAGCTTATGGGAAACCAATATGGACTGGTGCATGCTGCGTGAGAAGACGGTGTATGTGGCCAGGGGCAAGCCTAGAATGTGGAGGTCTGTGTGGGGAGCTTGGAACTCCTATAGAGGCGATATTTGCGACCCCCCTGTGGAGATTGACTCTGATGTCCAGCTTTCCCCGTAGAGCCCCTTACCCGCAGTTCCAGATAGGTTATCCTGGTGTGCTACCCCCCCACGTGCCTCACTGTTGTCACTGTTATTGTGTGCTGTCTTGGGTGCACGGCCCTCGACCCCCTCCCGCTACGCAAGTCCACTGCTTCTGTACCGTCCTCAGCCTACCTTTTTCCTCTTTGACTTTCTTTCGTGCCTAGTGCACACCTCCTTTTCCTAGCCTTTTTGAGGCTTTCTTATTCTTTGGTTTATTTAATACTAAGTTCAATATTATTGAAAAATTAAACCTGATTGCTTCTGCGTACAGTATTGTACACGATCTTACTTGCTACCTCGATGCTGCCTGGCCTCCGGGATGTATGGCTGAATAGCGGTGTACTTTTTCTACAAATAAAGGTTTTCCAAAAAAAAAACAAAAAAAAAAAAAACTTTGCTTTCATAACTTTCAACAGGTGATCGTAATTTGGGCATGATAGCTTGTCTCTCAATTTTCTAAAAGGAAATGCTAATGATGTTCCCTTACCTTCAAGGTTATTAAAATGCTGCCTAAACGACATACTATCGTCAAATGTGATTCCTAAATATTTGTACAATTTTACACATTCAGTGACCAAACCATTGATATTCCATTCTTTCATTCCTAATTTCGTCCTACGGTCATTATTTTTGTCTTTTTTGTATTTATTTTTAGACCATTTTGAGAAACCTATTGGTTAAAAGAATCTTTTTTTTTCTTTTTTTTATTGAGAATTCATGGGGTACAAAAGAGAAATACACTGTGCAGAGGAATCAGATGAATGATACAGCAAATCTTCACGATGTTAAAAAATTACGTCATATTAGAAAACAGTTCATGAAAAAACTTTGCAGACAATCCATAAAAGACATATATAAATAAATATATAAATATCCATAAAAATATGTATAAAGCTCGCAGACTAGACAGGGGGGGTGGGGGGAGAAGGGGGTGGGAGCTTTTCAAGTATTTACAAGGTATCTATAAAATATATCTAGAAAAATTTTACAAACATAGGTTTCGAGTCCCCAGAAACCCAGGCCTAGTTAATTATAGCTGGCCCTCCCTCCAAGCTTTCAGGGGAGCCCAGATTTTACATCCAAGATCCCGCAATTTCCTGCCCTTGAACAAATACAATGGGGATTCAATATTATGGATTCCGAGAAGCCTGGTCAGCCACATTTGAAAAGTTGGGGCATTTGAGTCTTTCCAGGCCGCCGCAAGCAGAATACGCAGTACAGCGACAGCTAAGAAGACTAATGCCTCTTTTTCACTATTATTAAGGCCAAGATTACTATCGCTGCCGAGAATCATCACTGTCGGGATAGACTGATCTTGAAAGCCTAGCATCCCTTCCAGGAACTTCTCAATCTCAGTTTTGATTATACTAAGCTTCTCGCAATAAAAAAGCATGTGCAAGAGATCCCCGGGCCATTTCTGGCACCTGGGACAGTTACTATCCGTCCTCATACCCCAATCATGTAATTTAGATGGTGTATAGTACAGATTGTTTTAAAATGCTGCACCTTCATATTTGAGGAACGTGGTATCTGTTTATCCAGATATAGAGCTTTATCTAGATCCACATCCGGGTCTTGCAATTTAACTGCCCAGGCGGCCTCATGCTTCTCGAGGTCGTCAGGCACCCTTTCGATTAGGTTCTGACATAAAACCCGAATCCTATTCCCACCCGTTACAAGATATGCAATCGTAGGGCACTGGGCGCCGATGGCTACATCAGAGCTAGCAGCAATAAGCGTTTGTGAAACCTGGAGATACTTAAAGCTTTGACCGCTAGATAGACCATACTTCTGCTGTATGGCGGCAAAGCTCATGATGCTACCATTCTGCATTACGTCGCCCACCGTCTGGATACCCTGCTGTTCCCAGAGTTTCCATGCACCGTCCATACTTAGATTTGGAAAGTGACCTGATTTCCATAACGGCGTGTGCATGTTAACTCTGGAAACGTGTAGCCATTTCTGCAATTTTTTCCACAGATCCCAGGCGCTTATCGGAGTTTTGTACCGGGTTTTCTTAAAAAATCTGCGGCCAGTTTTTCTCAATAGTACGCCCACGGGTTCCTTTCCCATCAGGTTATTCGTTAAAAGAATCTATTAATCTTTTTAATCCTATAACAGATTGGCTTAATAAAAGGGTGTCGTCGGTGTCAGGGTTCAAACTGGCTTACCAGCAGCTGTCTTTAATTGCTTGCACGGGAACAGAAGATGCTTGCTCCCAACTCCCTCTCCAGGATTCCTCAGAGCCAGAGTGAAATCATGACCCTAATTAACCCCAAAGGGGGAAGGGGGATTGGATAAAATAATAAAGAACAATAGAAGAGACTGGTTCTGGACCTTCGGGTTTTCTGTCTGGCTCTTCTGTCTATCAACGCGTGACCAACTTGCTGAAGATACCTAAGGAAACTAACACATAACAATTATTAAGCTCTCTATCTACTCTACACTGACCTTTTTCTTTTCTATTGACTTTCTTTTATTGTTAACCTACCCCTAGTCCTCTTGTAACCTGCCCCTCTTCTCTTTTCTGATGTATTTCTTGCTTTTCCTTTAAATCTGGAAATGCTACATCTGCTAAATATTTAACTGTTAGTAACTCTTAATACATTTTACCCTATTTACTTTTTCTTATAAATGTTGTTAACCTACCAGCTGAATTTTTAGTTGTAGTTTTCTATTTATTCCACTAAGAGTTTCTTCTTTTCCGTTATGGTTTAAAATTGTCCGTTTAATTTCTTCTTTATCTATTCTCCTATACTAGTAAATAACGTAACAACTAATTCTTCTCTTTTTCTCTTCAGAATATATCTTGAACAGAGTATATACAAGTCGCTAATGGATAGTTCCAACAAACAAGGTAAGTTCTATGAGAGATAATATAACTTAACTTCTGTTTTCTTTCACAGTTTTTTTCTTGGCAACTTAGTAATTGTAACTTAGCTTAAATGTGCTTTTCTTCTCTTTTCCGTCGTCTTCTTTCCATAGGAGCAGCCGCCACAGCTGAGGTGAGGACTCTGGCTTGACAGGTTCATCAAATAACTGGAGTTTCTACCCGTGAAACCTCTGACTCTTCACATCAGAATCTATCGAGTGCTGACATTTAGGTATTACACCCAATTTGGCCTTAAAGAATGAACTTCCAACCAAAATAACTAGGAACTACAAGTATCGAACCTTCCTTGACTAGGGCTTTAGTGAAGTGCGCACTCGCAATAGAGTGCGCGCGTCACCTTAATCTCGCACCGGTGTTTCTCAAAGACTAGACCGCTGCTTGCCAGTACTGCGGCGGCCATCTTAGAGTTCCCCGATTGCCACAGTTCTGTCCAAGTGGAAATGCTCCTTCTTTTTGGCCAGCAGGAGATCGTCAGGGAACAAGCACCGCTGGCCTCAGGCGCAGAGTGACCAGCAGTCCTGACAGTACCCCCCATCAAATTAGTTCCTCCAACTCTTGGTTTGGTAGGGATTCGTTGATAAAATAGTCTTGCCAATCTGGGAGCATGAACATCTGACTCAAGCTCCCAAGAACGCTCCTCTGGACCATAGCCTTTCCAATCAATCAGATAATATAGTTTCCCTTTCACTATTTTAGAGTCTAAGATCTCTTTCACTTCAAATTCCAGTCCAGTTTCCAATTGAATGGGTTTCGGGGGTAATTCTTTTCGTAAACCTGGAGATGCCTTTTTTAACAGGGAGACGTGAAACACTGGATGAATTTCTAATTTGGACGGCAGTTTCAGTTTATATGTTACAGGATTCACCTGTTCTTCAATTGGGTAGGGACCAATGAATCTAGGTTGAAATTTACGATTACCTGTTAATCTGAGATTCTTTGTATTCAACTAAACTTCTGTTCCAAACTCCAAGAGAGGAGGAACCTTTCTTTTTCTATCAGCATAAGTCTTATATCTTTCCTTAGCCTGTTCTAGGTTCCTAGATGCGGTTTTATGAACTAAGCTCAGGTGAGAGACTAAATCCTTTACTGCAGGGACTGAAATCTCAGTTTCTTGAACCGTGGAATTTGGATGTCTTCCATAATTCAAATAAAACAGAGAATATCCTGTTGACACATTTTTTGCATTATTGTGGGCAAACTTAGCTACCCACAAGTAGTCTGGCCATTCCCTGTCGTGTTTTAGCAAAAATAACCTGAGGTACTGTTCTAACTTCTGGTTAACCCTTTCGGTCTGACCATCAGTTTCGGGATGGAAACTAGTGGAATATCGTGCCTCGATTCCCAATCCCTTCACAAAAACTCTCCAGAAATGATACAAGAACTGTGCTCCCCGGTCAGAAATCATAACCTTGGGTATTCCATGCAATTTCACTATTTGTGTGCTGAAATGACTAGCTAACTGTTTTGCTGTAAGAATTCCTTTTAAGGCTACAAATTTGTGTCATCTTTGAGATTGCATCTACAACAATTAAGACTGTGTCTACCCCCTGGCAAGATGGTAAATCAGTAATTAAATCTAAAGTGATAGTGTGCCATGGGTAGGGAGGAGTGGGTATTGGCTGTAATAATCCTATAGGGGCTTGCCGTTCTGATTTTCCCTGAGCGCAAATCTCACATGTCTTAACATATTGCTCAATGTCTTTATTCATTTGTGGCCACCAATATTTCCTCTTCACCAAGTCAGCAGTCTTGAGCTCTCCTTTGTGCCCGGCCAAAGGTTCATCATGGCATTCATGTAGTGCTTGATTTTGCAATCTCTGTGTTGGCAAATACAATGCCCCTCCCTTATAAGGCAAATCATTGAGAATTTCCCTTACGTCTTCTTCTTGGACCCACTCTTGCATTGCATCTGGACTTAAGGCTTGGATGATTTGTTCTTTCATATTCAAGGTAGCGGTTGCACAAATTATTTTAGAATCAGGGATAATTGCTTGGGTTTTCACCAGATTCTTTTCTTCCCCAGTTCCCATTCGTGATAAGGCGTCCGCCTTTCCATTTTGAGTTCCAGGTCTGTAGGTTATCACAAAATCATAATCAGCAAAATACAATGACCAACGAAGTTGTCGAGGTGTTAGAGTTCTGGCTGACTTCAAGAATTCTAAATTACGGTGATCAGTAAAGACTGTAACTACATGGTGCGCCCCCATAAGGTAATGTCTCCATTCCTTGAAGGCCTCCTTGATTGCCAGTAACTCTTTTTCCATAATGGTGTAATTTATTTCCGCAGGTGTTAATTTTCTAGATCTGTATGCCACTGGGTGCAATTGACCGGTCTCCTTGTTTCTCTGGGACAACACCTCTCCAACAGCCAGATCAGAAGCATCCGTCTCTACGTAAAAAGGTTCTGTTGGGAGGGGAGGAGCCAAGCTGGCGACCGAGATGGCTGCATAGACGCTCGGCTCCGTGAGCCTTCTCACCCCGCGCATACATCCTGGCAATTATCCTGAGCCGTAACAGCATATTTAAGTAGGCGAAGGGAAACTTTCACTCACCGTTTGCTCCTGAAGCTTTTACGTGCGGCAGACCCGTGGAAATGTCCCCGACTGTTTTGCGGCCTTCATAGAGCTGGGACCGGGGTGTCGAGTGGGATGAGCAGCCGGCCGCGACTGCGACAACAGCGGCCACTGGTGGCGGTGAGGAGTCGGCCGGAGGGCACCGGAGATCTGATGGGCCGATGGCGACAGTGACGACCCAGTCCACCTGGCGGAGTGCCTCGTGTTATGTGCGGTACAGCAGGGTCTAGGGGAGTGCACAATACTTGGCCCCCTTCCAGTGTTTTGTCCGGGCATAACTAATGGCTTCCCCCGGAATTGGCGGGCGGCTCCCAGGGAGCGGCGGAGATTTTGTTTAGCCTTTTGGTGGCCCTTCGCTGGGAAGCCTGCCTTGACTTTCCGGGTCCCCACGGTGAATCCTGTTGCGCCCTAGTGTGGGGCCCGGTCCCGAGGTGAGGTGGAGAAGGGCGAGGCCGGATCAGCTAAGATGGCGGCTGGCACCCTCTTGCGCAGACCACATCCAGGCAGAGAAGCTGCTGTGCGGGAGAGTCCTGGGGTCTGGCGACACGAGAAAGAGCCCACGTCCAAGGATATACTGGCAGCGTTAACAACCCTGCATACGACCCTGATCCGAGACGCCCGGGATCTGGGAAGAAGGATGGCCGCCATTGTTATCCCACCGTTCCACACGGGCATAGTTCGACTTCAAGGAAGCGCCGATGTGCCCGCCTCTGCGTCAGTGATGAGTACTCCAGCTACGCCTATGTTCGTGGAGACGCTGGAAGACCCGGTTCATGGGATCGCCTTGGACAGATCTGTTGTACATGTGAGTGACTCGTCGGGGCACATATCTAATCAGCGGCTGGGGAAACAACGGCGATCTATGGTTTAGGCTGCCCCGGCGACGTTTCAGCGTTTGCCGGATGGTGTGACTCTCTTTCCCTGGCTGGTGAGATTGTGTTCGGACTGGTGGATGTCTTCGGGCCGATACTGACACAGACGGATTTCCGCCATACATATTCGGCTGGGTTTTGGTGGCTGAAGTCCCATGGAGTAACAACACTGCCTGGTCCGCCCGGATCACTTGGACCCTCCACGCTGCTCTGTATGCAGATTGATAAGTGGACGTATGTTGGTACTATTGATAGAAAAGGCCAGGGGTGAGACCGTCTAGGACTTAGTGGACTTATTGTTGGCTGACGGTGATTTGGAGGACACTAGGCGGAGATGTTATTGATTGTGCTATCGGTGGTTAATGTTTTCCATGGCTATTCTGATCTTGCTTTTAGGATGTTTACTGTGCGCGGCGGTGGGGGGGGGGCTGGGTGGCCAGATCGATGGCCCTCCTCCACATTTTTCTTCTTTTTCTTCTTCTTTTTTTCTCTTTCTATATTTCGGGTCTCCTATTTAGGGCGACAGGCACGCTGCTGGGGGGGTGGGGGGGTAGGCCGTAGCCTTCTGCATGTGTGCAGGGTGGGGGGTAGAGGGAAGGGGTTTGTTAATTTGTCCTTTCTTTGTTTCTATGGCCCTTTGTCTTTCTTCCTTTTGGGTGTCGTCGTTTTTCATGTTTCCTACAGTATGTTTCGTTTTGAGGGGTGGGGTGCAGCTTTGCTACGGAACGTGTTTGTTTTTTACATTTATCCTGACTCGTATGCCTTACCCCCAGTATTTCAAACGTGTTTGCACTATTTGCAGATTTCCTGCTTCATGCTTGCTATGGTAGGACCATGTATGACCGTATGGCATTGATTCTGAGTTTTTTCTTTATTGTAAAATGAACCTTCTCGAATCCTGAATCTTGATCAGTACGCTTGAATACAAGTTATATCCTGGACACTTATTAGACCCCGATTTTCGGGCTGCTGTATTTTCTCACATTGATCTGCTGTACTTCTGACTTGACTAGCGGCCGGCCGGGGTGGTTGTAGGCCCATACTTGTATTTGCTTGAAGTACCATAAAGGTTCTCAAAAAAAAAAAAAAAAAAAAAGGTTCTGTTGGATCCGCATGAAGTAGAATAGGTGCTGAGGTGAATTCTCCCTTCAGAGCCTTAAAGGCCGCCTCTGCTTCTTCCGTCCACTCGAAGCGCACTCCTTTCTTCAATAGACGAGTGAGTGGAAGTATTCTTCGTGAGAATTCACTGATGAATCTCCGATAGAAGTTTGCAAAGCCTATAAACGCTTGCACCTCCTTAACACTGGTTGGAGATTTCCACTCAAGTACGGCTTGAATCTTCCGCTTATCCATGTTGATTCCAGTCAGTGAAATCACAAAACCCAAAAATTCCACTTGAGAGACATTGAAGGCACATTTTTCCAGTTTGACAAATAGTATATTCTCTCGAAGTTTCTGTAAAATTCTTCGGACTTGTTCCTGATGTTCATTAGCGTTAGCTGAGTAGATCAATATATCATCAATATATACTATGGCACATTGGTCAATGAATTCGCTAAGAACGTCGTTGATAAAATGTTGGAAGGCTGCTGGAGCATTGCATAACCCATAGGGCATAACTCGATATTCGAATAATCCAAATCGGGTTCTAAAGGCAGTCTTCCACTCGTCGCCTTCTCTTATTCGGATCAAATGATAGGCTCCTCTCAAGTCCAGCTTCGTATACACTTGCGCTCCTTTCACCTGATCCAACAGAACCGAAATGAGAGGAAGCGGGTATCGATTTTTCTTTGGAATTCTGTTGATTGCGCGATAGTCGATAAACATTCGCAATTCTTCTTATTTTTTCTTAGGCACGAAAAACAGAGGCGAGGATACTGGCGATTGAGAGGGTCGAATAAAACCGTTAGCCAAGTATTTGTCAATATACTCTTTCAAATGTTGATGTTCTTTTCGAGTCAGAGCGTAAACTCGACTGCAAGGCATATTGGAGCCTGGTTCAAAATCTATCTTACAATCGTAGATACAATGTGGTGGCAGTTGTTCAGCTTCTAGTTCATTGAACACGTCTTCAAATTCCTGGTATTCAAGTGGTATCTGTTGTGAGTTGATCACACACACCGAAACTTCTGCCGAACATAAGGAATGTGCAGGGTTCCCTTCACTTGTTCCTTCTTTTTCTCTGAAACAATTCCCTTTACAATACGTCGAATTCATTTCAATTGTTCTGGCCCTCCAATTGATGGAGGGGTTGTGCTCGGGAGGCCAAGGGAGTCCTAGTATCAACTGAAACTGGGGGGGCATCAATTAGATTAAAATTAATTTCTTCCTTATGCCCATCTTCTCCGATCATCTGTATCAGTTCAGTGTGACTTACACTGAACTGTGTCCCGTCAACTGCTCTGACTGGCTCGCTTTTAGCCTTGGGAATTGCTCTCAACCCAACTTTACCCGCAAATTTCAAGTCACAAAAATTACCAGTGGCTCCGGAGTCAACCATTACTGCCACTCCCGTCATGGTAACTTGTCGAAATGTTATCGTCATTGACAATATCAGATGCGGTGAAGATGATTGCAGAGTATTTGCCACTTGGTGTTCTTTTGGAGTTGATTCTTGGCTCGCATCCACCGGTCCAACTCCCTCTACAGGTGGTACTGCGAGTTTTCCTTCGGCTTAAATGAACCTTTGGGCTTTTTTGGACAATTTCGCACAAAGTGTCCACTAGAACCACAATACATACATAAATTGCTAGCTCGTCTTTTTTCTTTCTCTTCCTGAGAGAGTGGACCCCTTATGGTTCCTATTTGCTTTGGTTCTGGACTTGGTAATCCTTCTGTGACTTTTCCTGCTTCAGATTTTGCTCTATCAAACAGGGGAACTAGGTTTCTAAACTCTCGTTTTCTTTCCCCCCTTCTTTCTCCTTGACGAAAATCTAATTCCAAAACTAGATCTATAAGAGCTGAAACTTCGGTAGGGCGGTTCGGTATTTGCGCTAATCCCTCTTTTAATTCGTCTCTCAGGCCTCAATAAAAAATTGCTGCCCTTTTACTCTCCGGCCAATCTGTTTCCATTATTAACTTGTTGAACTGGGCCAGGTATGCCACAAGATCTCTGTTACCTTGTTTTAGCTCTAGCAACTCATTATCCACTGCTTGGGAGATCCTCCGCCTATCAAATATCCTTAGAAATTCTTTTTTAAATTCTTCATAATTCTGCAATAGAGGATCATCTCGTGACACCAAGGGCATAGACCACGACGCCGCGTCTCCACTCAAATATGACAAGACGAAGGCTACTTTGGATTGTGCGTCAGGGAAGATAGAAGGGCGACACACGAAATGCAGGGAACATTGTATGATAAATACTTGTGCCTTCTGTGGATCTCCACTGAATCTTTCTGGAGGAGCTAATGGTATGACTGGGGATAAAGAATGTATGACTTGTGTAGTTAACCTATTTCTCCTGTTGATATGCCTCACCCTCTGAGCTAGCTCTGCTGTCTCTTTTCTGGAATTTATGACCTCCTGTCTCAAACTTTGATTTTCTTCTCTGACTGCTACCAATTCCTTCTGTATTGTTTCTAACACTGCTCCCAGAGTCTGCAAATGTATTCCTTCTGCCGTTCTGTTCAGGTGCAAGTTTTAGAACGTGGGCACTTCACTCTGTCGGGGTTCAAACTGGCTTACCAGCAGCTGTCTTCAATTACTTGCACGGGAACAGAAGATGCTTGCTCCCAACTCCCTCTCCAGGATTTCTCAGAGCCAGAGTTAAATCATCACCCTAATTAACCCCAAAGGGGGAAGGGGGATTGGGTAAAATAATAAAGAACAATAGAAGAGACTGGTTCTGGACCTTCGGGTTTTCTCTCTGGCTCTTCTGTCTATCAACGCGTGACCAACTTGCTGAAGATACCTAAGGAAACTAACACATAACAATTATTAAGCTCTCTATCTACTCTAAACTGACCTTTTTCTTTTCTATTGACTTTCTTTTATTGTTAACCTACCCCATGTCCTCTTGTAACCTGCCCTTCTTCTCTTTTCTGATGTATTTCTTGCTTTTCCTTTAGATCTGGAAATGCTACATCTGCAAAATATGTAACTGTTAGTAACAATACGTTTTAACCTATTTACTTTTTCTTCTAAATGTTGTTAACCTACCAGCTGAATTTTTAGTTGTAGTTTTCTATTTATTCCACTAAGAGTTTCTTCTTTTCCGTTATGGTTTAAAATTGTCCATTTAATTTCTTCTTTATCTATTCTCCTATACTAGTAAATAACGTAACAACTAATTCTTCTCTTTTTCTCTTCAGAATATATCTTGAACAGAGTATATACAAGTTGCTAATGGATAGTTCCAACAAACAAGGTAAGTTCTATGAGAGATAATATAACTTAACTTCTGTTTTCTTTCACAGTTTTTTTCTGGGCAACTTAGTAATTGTAACTTGGCTTAAATGTGCTTTTCTTCTCTTTTCCGTCGTCTTCTTTCCACAGGAGCAGCCGCCACAGCTGAGGTGAGGACTCTGGCTTGACCGGTTCATCAAATAACTGGAGTTTCTACCCGTGAAACCTCCGACTCTTCACATCAGAATCTATCGAGTGCTGACATTTAGGTATTACACCCAATTTGGCCTTAAAGAATGAACTTCCGACCAAAATAACTAGGAACTACAAGTATCAAACCTTCCTTGACTAGGGCTTTAGTGAAGTGCACTCTCGCAATAGAGTGCGCGCGTCACCTTAATCTCGCACCGGTGTTTCTCCAAAGACTAGACCGCTGCTTGTCAGGACCGTGGCAGCCATCTTAGAGTTCCGCGATTGCCACAGTTCTTTACAAGTGGAATTCCTCCTTCTTTTTGGCCAGAAGGAGATCATCAGGGAACAAGCAGTGCTGGCCTCAGGCGCAGAGTGACCAACAGTCCTGACAATCGGCATATTGTAGATATTTAATCTCTTTGCCTAAAATAGCAGGAGAATAGGCATTAACATGTTTAAAATTAACTGGGAGATCAGACATAAAAAGATTAAAAAGACAAGGGGCCAAGACACAACCTTGTTTCAATCCAATATTGGTCTCGAGGAGACGAGTTGTGTGTCTTCCATCACCAACTTTGATCTGTACCCATATATTGCAGTATAATAATTTAATCATCTTTAATAAGGTGTTAGATATGCCCCAATTAGTTAACCTCAACCAGAATACATTTTGTGGTACAGAATCAAAGGCAGCTTTTAAGTCAATGAAACAAATATACAACTTTTGTTTCCTATATTTGGCCCTATGTCCCAATGATGTCAATAAAATCAAATTTGTGTTAGTCGATTCTCCCTTTATAAAACCAGTTTGTAAATTTGGGATCAAATCCTTTCTCAGGGCCCATGCTTCCAGTTCTTCCAAAAGACAACTAGCGAATATTTTAGCCTCCACATCCGTTAAGGCAATTAAACGATAATTTGCGGGATTGTATTGAGGACCACTTTTGTATATTGGTTGGATGATACTTCCCTGCCATGATTCGGCAATAGAACCAGTTTTAAGCACATCATTAAAAGATTTCCAAAGGATAGTTCTGCAGTTGGTGTAATAAGCAGGGCAATGCCACCATTTTAAAGATCGCTGAGCGCCCTAGATGTGATAAGGGCAGAGGTGACCAGAATTGAACATCTCTTTGGAGTCTGTCAATCTGTGGAGTAAGCTTATCTCCCAGGCATGTTTGGTATCCTGTGTGACGCATATCCCCAAATATTTGAAGTCTGCTCCCCAGCCACCCTACAGATCTTAGTGTTGGGGACAAAATCGTAGTCTAGTTAGAAAAATGACGGAGTAATAGAAATAACTTCTGTCGCTTGGGTGGAGGGCTCTCCAAGTATCTGTAATCCCCAGCACAGTTATAAATGTAATAAAGAGAAAGCCCAAACCTTTGAGGCGGGTAATCTCAGGAACCACAGAACCAATCACAACACCCAATACAGCGTTGGAAAGGGCAGTTGCAGCAGAAGGACATAGGCTATGCAGACGCCCACTATATACATTTAAAAGGTAAAATAACTGTGCCCGCAAAGTAGTCCCTTGTGGGAGTGTCTGCGTTGTGCTGTGGGCGTGTGCTGGGGCGTGACAAACGCTGGGGGCGTGTGGTACGTTCCGCCCTTCATGCCAAGTCTCATATTGTGTGCGAATCCTACCCTGCTCCCTTTAAATACCCCTGCACCCCATAATCATAACCCACCCTTACTCTTTAAAATACCCCAACACCCTTAAACACTAAACCATCTTAACCCTATAAATATACCCTGTACCTCAAAACCCAAACCTACCCCTGAACCCTAAAAATACCACTGTGCCCCAAAACCCAAACCTAGCCCTGAACCCTAAAAATACCTCTGTACCCCAAAACCCAAACCTACACCTGAACCCTAATACCCCGTACCCCAAAACCCAAACCTAGCTCTGAACCCTTAAAATACCCCTGTACCCCAAAACCCAAACCTAGCCCTGAACCCTTAAAATACCCCTGTACCCCAAAACCCGAACCTATCTCGGAACCCTAAAAATACCCCTGTACCCCAACACCCAAACCTAGCCCTGAACCCTAAAAATAACCCTGTACCCCAAAACCCAAACCTAGCCCTGAACCCTAAAAATAACCCTGTACCCCAAAACCCAAACCTACCCATGAACCCTAAAAATAACCCTGTACCCCAAAACCCAAACCTACCCCTGAACCCTAAAATACCCCTGTACTCCAAAATCCAAATCTAGCCCTGAACCCTAAAAATACCCCTGTACCCCAAAACTCAAACCTAGCCCTGAACCCTTAAAATACCACTGTACCCCCAAACCTACCCCTGAACCCTAAAATACCCCTGTACCCCAAAACCCAAACCTAGCCCTGAACCCTAAAAATACCCCTGTACCCCAAAACCCAAACCTAGCCCTGAACCCTTAAAATACCCCTGTACCCCAAAACCCAAACCTAACACTGAACCCTAAAAATACCCCTATACCCCAAAACCCAAACCTAGCCCTGAACCCTAAAAATACCCTTGTACCCCAAAACTCATACCTATCCCTAAACCCTAAAACTACCCTGTACCCCATAACCCAAAACTATATCTGAACCCTTAAAATACCCAAACACCCCAAAACATATACCTCAGTACAACAAAACATATACCCCTATACCCATATTTACCTTATCCAAACATTTTAAAAAACATGCTTTTATCATTCATGCATTTACAACGAATTTCGTTGTAAATATATGCGTGGTAAAAGCATATAAAATGTATAAAATGTAATGCCATGCGTTATAATGGCATTGCGGAGTCATGGTACTTTCGTAATGAAAGTATGCCGAGTGATGGTATGCGGAAAGAAAGTTGCGGAATAATGGGTGTTTACCCTCCCCCGGTAAGTACATTGGTGGCACGGCGGCACACATCTCCAGCAACATACTCATATTTTTTCACCACCCATTTGAAAAATGCACAGGTCTCTCTCATTGATGGCCAGCACCGACATATACTTTTAGACACACCTCATGTCACAAGTTCTAGAATTGCGAACTTTAGAGCTGGGGAGCTACGTTTGAATCTCGGCATCAGCTCAACATCCTGTGATTTATTTATTTATTTATTTATTTAGAATTTTGTAGAGCGCACAGCTACCTCCGACGGAGGTGTCCCGGCGCTGAAGACATATTCTCAGGAGGGAAGGAGAGGAGTGGGGATGTTTAGATCTGTGAGAATAACCAGGTTTTCAGTTTTTTCCTGAATTGGGGTTCGGACGTCAGGAATCTTAGCTCAGTGGGTAGTTGGTTCCACAGTTTAGAGGTGGCTACTGCCAGGGCCCTTCCCCCAGTGCGAGTGAGGCGAAAGCGGGGGCAGATCATGAGGCGGAGATGATTTGATCTCAGGTTTCTTGGAGCTTGAGAAAATCTCATTCTTTGACGTAGGTAGGATGGGCCTCGGTCATTAAGCGCTCTGAAGGCCAGAGTTAAGGCCTTGAATTGAATACGGAGTTTTATTGGGAGCCAGTGAAGTTTGATTAGGTGGGGTGTGATGGAATGGCGGTAGGAGATATTGCAGACTAACCTGGCTGCCGCGTTCTGGACTTTTTGAAGTTGGTGGATGAGATAGGTGGGGGCGCCTACGTATAGGCTGTTGGCATAATCCAGATGAGCAGTGATGAGGGCATGAACCACAGTTTTACGGGACTCGAGTGGGAGGTAAGGAATGATTTTTTTTATCATTCGGAGTTTCCCGAAACAAGCTGAGGTAACTTTGTTTATTTGAGTTGTGCATGAGAGGGAGGTGTTGAATTGAAAACCAAGGTTGCGGGCGGTTTGAACTGGTTCTGGGGGTGGGGGGTTAAGTTCAGACGGCCACCAGAGATTGGAGGGAATAGGCGATTTTTGATTGAAGAACAGGACCTCGGTTTTGTCAGTATTGAGTTTCAAGTTGTTAGCGGACATCCAGGCTGCGATGTTGAGCATGCAGAGACGAAAGTTGTTAATAGATTTTTCAGTGTGTTCTTTGAAAGCGAACACCAGTTGGGTGTCGTCAGCGTAAAAGGTTACTTTGACGCCCCAGGATTCAACAACTTTAGCCAGAGGTTTGAGCTACACGTTAAAAAGGAGCGGGCTGAGGGCAGAGCCCTGAGGGACGCCCCAGATCAGCTGTTTTTTAGATGAGAGAAAAGGTCCCAGTATCACTTGCTGTGTTCTGTCTGTAAGGAAGGATTTTATCCATTCCAGGGGGGGTCCGCTGATACCAACTTCTTGTAGACGAATCAGAAGTTTGTCGTGTGAAATGGTATCGAATGCAGCGGATAGGTCGAGGAGGACCAACATGGCCTCCTCTCCCTTGTCCGTGCATTCGCGGATCGATTCGGATACCTCGAGAAGCGCCGACTCAGTGCTATAGTCTGGTCTAAAGATAGATGTGAGAAAAAATCCTAGGACATCAGAGAAATTTGTGTGAACAATGAAGCCAAACCAGTGGTCAAAAGGAGTAGTCGAAAAAATTAACAGTTTATATAAAACGTATATTTTTAATCAATATATTAAAAATCATATTATGAATGACCAGGAAGTCAAACCATATGATAGGAATAAAAAATTCATCAGTTATAAACAATTACAGTAAACATATAGCATAAAAACCCATATTCAATACAGTGAGGATTGTATACAAAAACACATATTTAATAACTAAGGTATTGAAAAAGCATAAAAACTCGACGCGCGTTTCGGCAGTGAACCGCCTTCTTCAGGAGACACAGATTAAGTCCTGAAAATGCATTCATAAGAAAAAAATACATATGTTAAAATATTATCCATACATTCATAATTTAATGTCAGTACATCAACAATTATACAGAAGGTGCAAATGACAGAAAACATGATTAACAATATAAAAATCTCAAAACGACATTCCTTAGTACCTAACTGGCCGAAACTATTAATTTGTTCACTCAATGCCAAAGATCGACAGAATGCTATCTAGCGATTGTACAGTATCTGACTAGGAATAAATTGATCATTTAGAAACGCCCCGTCATATAGAAACAGCTGATAACATCTATATGAGCAAACGTATAGTTACTTTAATCAAATATACAAGATTGCATGTTGGCACCTAAGTTGGTAAAGATTGTAGACATATTTAGTAGAGCCACTCCTAATATATGTTAGAAAGATCGTGATATGACATAGCATACAGTAAATGACAATATACTTACAAAAGAGGATGCCCTATCCATACAGTAAAATGATGGAAGGTGAAATCTTCAGATATCTTTAGTGAACGTAATATAATGGTAAGGTGAAGATAATCCTAGTGATGGAAAGACAAATATAAGTGGGGTAGAGCTAGGACACATTTATCCAACGTAGAGCACAATGGGTCAAACACATTGAACAAGACATGTGGATAGCCTTACAAATTTGGAGAGATGATAAATTATGAGGTAAGTCGGGGTTGAAGAGAAATTCTCAGTGTGGATAAGACCGCAGTATACAACATACTTAATTGCTAGATGTTAGCCTGAATGGTAACTATTGGTTAACTGTAGTTATATATTTACCTGATATATATGGTAATACTTTATATGCCGAAAGTGGTGATAAAATCAAACGATGTTTTAATCAGGGGCAGCGAACTCATTCCTGTTCGAAGTGTTGCAATATTTCACTCCCAAGCGCAATCTCACAACTAATGGATAGACGAAAGCAGCGGGAAAAATACAGAAAGAAAAATACCAAAAAAGGCACTGATCAATAATAGGTGTACATCTATATATGGCAGAAGATACACGTTATTCTAACAAAGCATAGTTAGAACACATGGTTCACAAACGCCATGTAAGTACCTGAATTTTTCCAGAGGGAGAGGGCGATGTATGATGAAAAAGGAATTTATCTTTAAAAGGACGATGGAGGCAGTTTCGCTGGTGATTAAAAAAGAGGGGAAAAAAAGAGAGATAGGGGGATGCATGCTTAATAATCGCTAGTGAAGTCTTAACTCTCAAAGAATACAAACATCTCTTAGACTACACAATAATAAAGATTATAAATGTCCCAGTTACCTTCTCAATAAAGTTATGGGATGTAATATGAAGCCTGATGTATGTCAGAAGGTAATGATGCCTTGATGTAAAGACGAAACCGCTACTGAAATGAGAGTCAGGATAGTGAATTAATAAACTGAAATTTCACTATTGGTAAAAAACGCGATAGATTGTAATGTAAAGAATCTAGAGGCACCTAGCGCGACGAGAATCTTACCTTCAATAAGTGAATGATAGGCGAACAGCAAGATGGTGCTGCTCCGACGTTCGTGATGTGGGGGCCAGTCCTCCACGTGAAATAAAGATAAACGCCGGTCTCGCTGGTTGCTCTTTTAAAGTGCTTTGATGGCGCGAAAAAGACGGCAACACTCATGATGCCAATAGATAGAAAAGTAGGACTAGTGCCTTTTGGAAGTCTCCAAAAGGGCGTCCCAATTCAAAATGGCGCGTAAAAATTCTGATTCTCGATCCAGTAATCATAAGTGCGTCCCCATTCAAAAATGGTGCATGAAGGCTGATAATCTTGATGTTAGAAGCACTATTAATAATCCCAGAATAATAAAGATCTAATATGATTAATTAGTATTGATCATGCCTATCATTAGATATATATGTGTAAAACGAACATATATATAGAGACCAACGTAGTGGAAAAATAACTCTCTAAATATACTCGGCAATTACTGGTTCAGAACACTATCTATATATGGTGGCGCACCTAACATCACCAATAATGAGGACAGTCGTAAACTTCTTGAACTTAAAAAGAAATTGACACGCATGGAAGCCCATGGGGAATTTATGTTAGCCTATCTTAAGAATGGCATTATCCCCATGGGCCTTAAAGTACGGAATATTCCAGGCCTTTTTGTTCACCATAGGCCATTCTTAGAGAAATGGAGCCTCATTGCGAACAGGTGCTCTCGAGATCTTATGATCCTCGTTATTGAGACCGCCAAGGAGCTAGCTGCAGACATTAAAAAAGAAATTGATGAGTTAGAGACCAAGCTTAAGAACTCTGGTAGTATAGATGAAGCCATGAGAAAAATTGAAGAGGCTAACAAAGAACTAGAGTCATTTAGTGCATACCTCAATAAACGTAAAAACGACAAATTAACAAAGGATAAACGTTTTTACACATTGGAAGGAACTTACCCATATTTGAGGCAAGATTTCTATAAACAAAATCATTACGTTGACGAAATTAGACCTACTCCTCAAAGAGTCAACAATTTTACGGACTCTTCAGACTCAGAGAATGAGGGACATAATAACTATTACGAGGCAGAGAACAATTACAATCAATATAACGGACCTCGTCCTAAACAGCCTTTTTTGGCCAACAGGGGCCAACGACGAGGCAGACCCAGAGTCCACTTCCAGAATCAATCCAGGGGCAACTTTCAGCAAGCCCATCACCAGCAACAACATCAACACCAACAACACCAACATCAACCACAGGAACCCCAATTCATTCGCGAGACACGCAATCGCCAATATTGGGGACAGGGGATGTAATCCCCATCTTCAATCTGTCCTCCAAAGACATAGACATCCATACTGAGTCATTACTTTCGAAAGGTCTATCATATGTCCCTCATGCACAGGTTAATGTATTTGAATTACAAAAAGATATCATTTCTTTTTTTCGAAAAATCAGATTTAAAAAGTTTTTTTCTTCCTCAACGTTAGACACTAGTAATATAATTCAAGGAACCAGCCAATTATCGTTACCTTCCACCTTTAATCCCTCCCTAGACCAATTAGGACCAGAGGTTGCCAGTTTTGAACTAGTTGTTCTTCAACAACTTGAAAGAGCCCTTCGATTTATACCCAAACCTATTTATAACTTGAGTAGAGAAGAATCAGAAGCCCTCCAAAACCTTAGAAAAGACAACAAGTTGATAGTTAAGAGCTGTGATAAGGGAGGTGGTATCGTCCTGTTAGATAGTGTGAAATATGAACAAAAGATGATAACCATGCTTTCAGATACTGCTACCTACTCTAAGATAAGAACCAATCCCCTTGTTTCAATATCTAAAAAGATACATAATCTTACTCTAACAGCACTTTCATCAGGAGATATCAATCAAAAGGAATTTGACTACCTTAACAGCCATCAACATAAAACAGCATGCATTTACGGCATGCCCAAGATCCATAAAGATCTAACAGACCCCCCCTATAGACCCATCGTTTCAACGATAGGCACAAATATAGAACCCCTCTCTAAATTTATTGATTCTTATCTGCGTCCTCATGTGCCGAAAATTACTTCCTATATTAGAGACACAGGTTCAATGATATCAAAAATAGAAAATCTATCCTTCGATCCCAACAAAGACTTATTAGTCACGATGGATATCGAAGCGCTGTATAGCAATATCCCACAGCAGGAAGCTATGTTAGCCACTAGTTGGTTTATTGACACCTTTAACATCTTATGTCCTAAAGATTTTTTATTAGACCTGCTTCAGATTGTCCTCTCTGAGAATATTGTTGAATTTGGAAATACCCTCTTTCGTCAAATCAAAGGCGTCAGTATGGGGGCATCTGTTGCTCCCTCCATCGCTAATATCTACATGGCAGCCTTTGAAACTAGATTTATCCACAATGAGATAGCACCGTTCTATGAGTCCATCTCCCATTGGTATAGATATATAGACAATATATTTTTTATCTGGACCAATGGGAGAAATTCTCTCCAAGAGTTTCTTGAATGGATTAATTTGACAGATACGAATCTTAAATTCACTGCTCAATATAGCGACATACAGGTCGAATTTTTAGATATAATCATCAAGAACCAAAATAACAAACTCATTGTGGATCTTTTTATTAAATCTACAGCGAGAAATACTCTTCTTCATTTTAAGAGTTTTCATCCGCGGTGCCAAAGAGAGAGTATACCCTTTTCCCAGTTTCTCCGAGTGAGAAGAAACTGTTCCAACCTAGCGGATTTTGACATTCAGGCTAAAATTATGAGACAGAAATTTCTAAATAGAGGTTACCCACATAGGTTGGTCCGAGATTCGTATAAACGAGCTAGGTTTTACGATCGCGACCATCTTCTCAGAACAAAACCCCCCGTAACCAATGATCAACTGGTATGTATCACAAAACATTCCACTCTCGACAATACAGTTAGACATATTGTCAACTCAAATTGGCATATTCTGAATTCGAACCCTACCAGTAATAAATTAAAAAGACCAATCTTTGCACATAGGAGAAACAAAAATCTCAAAGATCTCATTGTGCATTCTCGTTTTGCGACAAGTAATGTTCATTCAGAATTTGTACAAAGATCAATCAGTAACAACTTCCCTGTTAAAGGCACTGTAAAATGCTCATCCTGTAAATCCGATTTACAAAAAGGGGGTGGTGATGAACAGAGTGTCTGAGTTAAACAGACCACTCTTACCCAGTCCAAAGATCAGGGCTTGATCCATCACCGTTATTTATCTCACTGCCCCATCCCAGCTCAGAACCTGGCTATATGCAAATCAGTCTGTCCCTGGCCCAGTGCATCATGGGAACAGGGCAGACTAAACTACCAAGCCAATTCTTCACCAGAAAGGAGACAAGCTACCGGGGACCGGTTTCTGGCATTTCAGCCTTCTTCGGCCCGGCTTGCTTGAATCCTGATGGAGCAGTGAGAAAGGGACTCATGTCTGAGTATACCCTGCCACACCTATAGTGGCCAAAAACGATTTACAAAAAGGGGGTGGTGATGAACAGAGTGTCTGAGTTAAACAGACCACTCTTACCCAGTCCAAAGATCAGGGCTTGATCCATCACCGTTATTTATCTCACTGCCCCATCCCAGCTCAGAACCTGGCTATATGCAAATCAGTCTGTCCCTGGCCCAGTGCATCATGGGAACAGGGCAGACTAAACTACCAAGCCAATTCTTCACCAGAAAGGAGACAAGCTACCGGGGACCGGTTTCTGGCATTTCAGCCTTCTTCGGCCCGGCTTGCTTGAATCCTGATGGAGCAGTGAGAAAGGGACTCATGTCTGAGTATACCCTGCCACACCTATAGTGGCCAAAAACGATTTACAAAAAGGGGGTGGTGATGAACAGAGTTGTCTGAGTTAAACAGACCACTCTTACCCAGTCCAAAGATCAGGGCTTGATCCATCACCGTTATTTATCTCACTGCCCCATCCCAGCTCAGAACCTGGCTATATGCAAATCAGTCTGTCCCTGGCCCAGTGCATCATGGGAACAGGGCAGACTAAACTACCAAGCCAATTCTTCACCAGAAAGGAGACAAGCTACCGGGCCGAAGACGGCTGTAATGCCAGAAACCGGTCCCCGGGAGTTTGTTTCCTTCCCAGTGTAAGAATTGGCTTTTGTAGTTTGGTTTGCCCTGTTCCCATCATGCACTGGGACAGGAACAGACTAATTTGCATACAGCCAGGTTCTGAAACTGGGATGGTGCAGTGAGCTAAAAAACGGTGTTGGATCTAGCCCTGATCTCTTGACTGGGTGAGAGCTTTCTGCTTAATTCAGAGACTCTGTCCCTCACCACCCCTTGTTGTAAATATTTTTGTCCACCCTAAGCGTGGAAGGGTATTCTCAGATGTGAGACCCTTGCTCATTGCACCATCAGGATTCAAGCAAACCGGGCCGAAGACGGCTGTAATGCCAGAAACCGGTCCCCGGGAGCTTGTTTCCTTCCCAGTGTAAGAATTGGCTTTTGTAGTTTGGTTTGCCCTGTTCCCATCATGCACTGGGACAGGAACAGACTAATTTGCATACAGCCAGGTTCTGAAACTGGGATGGTGCAGTGAGCTAAAAAACGGTGTTGGATCTAGCCCTGATCTCTTGACTGGGTGAGAGCTTTCTGCTTAATTCAGAGACTCTGTCCCTCACCACCCCTTGTTGTAAATATTTTTGTCCACCCTAAGCGTGGAAGGGTATTCTCAGATGTGAGACCCTTGCTCATTGCACCATCAGGATTCAAGCAAACCGGGCCGAAGACGGCTGTAATGCCAGAAACCGGTCCCCGGGAGCTTGTTTCCTTCCCAGTGTAAGAATTGGCTTTTGTAGTTTGGTTTGCCCTGTTCCCATCATGCACTGGGACAGGAACAGACTAATTTGCATACAGCCAGGTTCTGAAACTGGGATGGTGCAGTGAGCTAAAAAACGGTGTTGGATCTAGCCCTGATCTCTTGACTGGGTGAGAGCTTTCTGCTTAATTCAGAGACTCTGTCCCTCACCACCCCTTGTTGTAAATATTTTTGTCCACCCTAAGCGTGGAAGGGTATTCTCAGATGTGAGACCCTTGCTCATTGCACCATCAGGATTCAAGCAAACCGGGCCGAAGACGGCTGTAATGCCAGAAACCGGTCCCCGGGAGCTTGTTTCCTTCCCAGTGTAAGAATTGGCTTTTGTAGTTTGGTTTGCCCTGTTCCCATCATGCACTGGGACAGGAACAGACTAATTTGCATACAGCCAGGTTCTGAAACTGGGATGGTGCAGTGAGCTAAAAAACGGTGTTGGATCTAGCCCTGATCTCTTGACTGGGTGAGAGCTTTCTGCTTAATTCAGAGACTCTGTCCCTCACCACCCCTTGTTGTAAATATTTTTGTCCACCCTAAGCGTGGAAGGGTATTCTCAGATGTGAGACCCTTGCTCATTGCACCATCAGGATTCAAGCAAACCGGGCCGAAGACGGCTGTAATGCCAGAAACCGGTCCCCGGGAGCTTGTTTCCTTCCCAGTGTAAGAATTGGCTTTTGTAGTTTGGTTTGCCCTGTTCCCATCATGCACTGGGACAGGAACAGACTAATTTGCATACAGCCAGGTTCTGAAACTGGGATGGTGCAGTGAGCTAAAAAACGGTGTTGGATCTAGCCCTGATCTCTTGACTGGGTGAGAGCTTTCTGCTTAATTCAGAGACTCTGTCCCTCACCACCCCTTGTTGTAAATATTTTTGTCCACCCTAAGCGTGGAAGGGTATTCTCAGATGTGAGACCCTTGCTCATTGCACCATCAGGATTCAAGCAAACCGGGCCGAAGACGGCTGTAATGCCAGAAACCGGTCCCCGGGAGCTTGTTTCCTTCCCAGTGTAAGAATTGGCTTTTGTAGTTTGGTTTGCCCTGTTCCCATCATGCACTGGGACAGGAACAGACTAATTTGCATACAGCCAGGTTCTGAAACTGGGATGGTGCAGTGAGCTAAAAAACGGTGTTGGATCTAGCCCTGATCTCTTGACTGGGTGAGAGCTTTCTGCTTAATTCAGAGACTCTGTCCCTCACCACCCCTTGTTGTAAATATTTTTGTCCACCCTAAGCGTGGAAGGGTATTCTCAGATGTGAGACCCTTGCTCATTGCACCATCAGGATTCAAGCAAACCGGGCCGAAGACGGCTGTAATGCCAGAAACCGGTCCCCGGGAGCTTGTTTCCTTCCCAGTGTAAGAATTGGCTTTTGTAGTTTGGTTTGCCCTGTTCCCATCATGCACTGGGACAGGAACAGACTAATTTGCATACAGCCAGGTTCTGAAACTGGGATGGTGCAGTGAGCTAAAAAACGGTGTTGGATCTAGCCCTGATCTCTTGACTGGGTGAGAGCTTTCTGCTTAATTCAGAGACTCTGTCCCTCACCACCCCTTGTTGTAAATATTTTTGTCCACCCTAAGCGTGGAAGGGTATTCTCAGATGTGAGACCCTTGCTCATTGCACCATCAGGATTCAAGCAAACCGGGCCGAAGACGGCTGTAATGCCAGAAACCGGTCCCCGGGAGCTTGTTTCCTTCCCAGTGTAAGAATTGGCTTTTGTAGTTTGGTTTGCCCTGTTCCCATCATGCACTGGGACAGGAACAGACTAATTTGCATACAGCCAGGTTCTGAAACTGGGATGGTGCAGTGAGCTAAAAAACGGTGTTGGATCTAGCCCTGATCTCTTGACTGGGTGAGAGCTTTCTGCTTAATTCAGAGACTCTGTCCCTCACCACCCCTTGTTGTAAATATTTTTGTCCACCCTAAGCGTGGAAGGGTATTCTCAGATGTGAGACCCTTGCTCATTGCACCATCAGGATTCAAGCAAACCGGGCCGAAGACGGCTGTAATGCCAGAAACCGGTCCCCGGGAGCTTGTTTCCTTCCCAGTGTAAGAATTGGCTTTTGTAGTTTGGTTTGCCCTGTTCCCATCATGCACTGGGACAGGAACAGACTAATTTGCATACAGCCAGGTTCTGAAACTGGGATGGTGCAGTGAGCTAAAAAACGGTGTTGGATCTAGCCCTGATCTCTTGACTGGGTGAGAGCTTTCTGCTTAATTCAGAGACTCTGTCCCTCACCACCCCTTGTTGTAAATATTTTTGTCCACCCTAAGCGTGGAAGGGTATTCTCAGATGTGAGACCCTTGCTCATTGCACCATCAGGATTCAAGCAAACCGGGCCGAAGACGGCTGTAATGCCAGAAACCGGTCCCCGGGAGCTTGTTTCCTTCCCAGTGTAAGAATTGGCTTTTGTAGTTTGGTTTGCCCTGTTCCCATCATGCACTGGGACAGGAACAGACTAATTTGCATACAGCCAGGTTCTGAAACTGGGATGGTGCAGTGAGCTAAAAAACGGTGTTGGATCTAGCCCTGATCTCTTGACTGGGTGAGAGCTTTCTGCTTAATTCAGAGACTCTGTCCCTCACCACCCCTTGTTGTAAATATTTTTGTCCACCCTAAGCGTGGAAGGGTATTCTCAGATGTGAGACCCTTGCTCATTGCACCATCAGGATTCAAGCAAACCGGGCCGAAGACGGCTGTAATGCCAGAAACCGGTCCCCGGGAGCTTGTTTCCTTCCCAGTGTAAGAATTGGCTTTTGTAGTTTGGTTTGCCCTGTTCCCATCATGCACTGGGACAGGAACAGACTAATTTGCATACAGCCAGGTTCTGAAACTGGGATGGTGCAGTGAGCTAAAAAACGGTGTTGGATCTAGCCCTGATCTCTTGACTGGGTGAGAGCTTTCTGCTTAATTCAGAGACTCTGTCCCTCACCACCCCTTGTTGTAAATATTTTTGTCCACCCTAAGCGTGGAAGGGTATTCTCAGATGTGAGACCCTTGCTCATTGCACCATCAGGATTCAAGCAAACCGGGCCGAAGACGGCTGTAATGCCAGAAACCGGTCCCCGGGAGCTTGTTTCCTTCCCAGTGTAAGAATTGGCTTTTGTAGTTTGGTTTGCCCTGTTCCCATCATGCACTGGGACAGGAACAGACTAATTTGCATACAGCCAGGTTCTGAAACTGGGATGGTGCAGTGAGCTAAAAAACGGTGTTGGATCTAGCCCTGATCTCTTGACTGGGTGAGAGCTTTCTGCTTAATTCAGAGACTCTGTCCCTCACCACCCCTTGTTGTAAATATTTTTGTCCACCCTAAGCG
Organism: Lissotriton vulgaris; assembly: GCF_964263255.1. Taxonomy (NCBI): domain Eukaryota; kingdom Metazoa; phylum Chordata; class Amphibia; order Caudata; family Salamandridae; genus Lissotriton; species Lissotriton vulgaris. The sequence goes on from NC_141696.1 coordinate 1,411,580,756, forward strand.
TGGAAGGGTATTCTCAGATGTGAGACCCTTGCTCATTGCACCATCAGGATTCAAGCAAACCGGGCCGAAGACGGCTGTAATGCCAGAAACCGGTCCCCGGGAGCTTGTTTCCTTCCCAGTGTAAGAATTGGCTTTTGTAGTTTGGTTTGCCCTGTTCCCATCATGCACTGGGACAGGAACAGACTAATTTGCATACAGCCAGGTTCTGAAACTGGGATGGTGCAGTGAGCTAAAAAACGGTGTTGGATCTAGCCCTGATCTCTTGACTGGGTGAGAGCTTTCTGCTTAATTCAGAGACTCTGTCCCTCACCACCCCTTGTTGTAAATATTTTTGTCCACCCTAAGCGTGGAAGGGTATTCTCAGATGTGAGACCCTTGCTCATTGCACCATCAGGATTCAAGCAAACCGGGCCGAAGACGGCTGTAATGCCAGAAACCGGTCCCCGGGAGCTTGTTTCCTTCCCAGTGTAAGAATTGGCTTTTGTAGTTTGGTTTGCCCTGTTCCCATCATGCACTGGGACAGGAACAGACTAATTTGCATACAGCCAGGTTCTGAAACTGGGATGGTGCAGTGAGCTAAAAAACGGTGTTGGATCTAGCCCTGATCTCTTGACTGGGTGAGAGCTTTCTGCTTAATTCAGAGACTCTGTCCCTCACCACCCCTTGTTGTAAATATTTTTGTCCACCCTAAGCGTGGAAGGGTATTCTCAGATGTGAGACCCTTGCTCATTGCACCATCAGGATTCAAGCAAACCGGGCCGAAGACGGCTGTAATGCCAGAAACCGGTCCCCGGGAGCTTGTTTCCTTCCCAGTGTAAGAATTGGCTTTTGTAGTTTGGTTTGCCCTGTTCCCATCATGCACTGGGACAGGAACAGACTAATTTGCATACAGCCAGGTTCTGAAACTGGGATGGTGCAGTGAGCTAAAAAACGGTGTTGGATCTAGCCCTGATCTCTTGACTGGGTGAGAGCTTTCTGCTTAATTCAGAGACTCTGTCCCTCACCACCCCTTGTTGTAAATATTTTTGTCCACCCTAAGCGTGGAAGGGTATTCTCAGATGTGAGACCCTTGCTCATTGCACCATCAGGATTCAAGCAAACCGGGCCGAAGACGGCTGTAATGCCAGAAACCGGTCCCCGGGAGCTTGTTTCCTTCCCAGTGTAAGAATTGGCTTTTGTAGTTTGGTTTGCCCTGTTCCCATCATGCACTGGGACAGGAACAGACTAATTTGCATACAGCCAGGTTCTGAAACTGGGATGGTGCAGTGAGCTAAAAAACGGTGTTGGATCTAGCCCTGATCTCTTGACTGGGTGAGAGCTTTCTGCTTAATTCAGAGACTCTGTCCCTCACCACCCCTTGTTGTAAATATTTTTGTCCACCCTAAGCGTGGAAGGGTATTCTCAGATGTGAGACCCTTGCTCATTGCACCATCAGGATTCAAGCAAACCGGGCCGAAGACGGCTGTAATGCCAGAAACCGGTCCCCGGGAGCTTGTTTCCTTCCCAGTGTAAGAATTGGCTTTTGTAGTTTGGTTTGCCCTGTTCCCATCATGCACTGGGACAGGAACAGACTAATTTGCATACAGCCAGGTTCTGAAACTGGGATGGTGCAGTGAGCTAAAAAACGGTGTTGGATCTAGCCCTGATCTCTTGACTGGGTGAGAGCTTTCTGCTTAATTCAGAGACTCTGTCCCTCACCACCCCTTGTTGTAAATATTTTTGTCCACCCTAAGCGTGGAAGGGTATTCTCAGATGTGAGACCCTTGCTCATTGCACCATCAGGATTCAAGCAAACCGGGCCGAAGACGGCTGTAATGCCAGAAACCGGTCCCCGGGAGCTAGTTTCCTTCCCAGTGTAAGAATTGGCTTTTGTAGTTTGGTTTGCCCTGTTCCCATCATGCACTGGGACAGGAACAGACTAATTTGCATACAGCCAGGTTCTGAAACTGGGATGGTGCAGTGAGCTAAAAAACGGTGTTGGATCTAGCCCTGATCTCTTGACTGGGTGAGAGCTTTCTGCTTAATTCAGAGACTCTGTCCCTCACCACCCCTTGTTGTAAATATTTTTGTCCACCCTAAGCGTGGAAGGGTATTCTCAGATGTGAGACCCTTGCTCATTGCACCATCAGGATTCAAGCAAACCAGGCCGAAGACGGCTGTAATGCCAGAAACCGGTCCCCGGGAGCTTGTTTCCTTCCCAGTGTAAGAATTGGCTTTTGTAGTTTGGTTTGCCCTGTTCCCATCATGCACTGGGACAGGAACAGACTAATTTGCATGCAGCCAGGTTCTGAAACTGGGATGGTGCAGTGAGCTAAAAAACGGTGTTGGATCTAGCCCTGATCTCTTGACTGGGTGAGAGCTTTCTGCTTAATTCAGAGACTCTGTCCCTCACCACCCCTTGTTGTAAATATTTTTGTCCACCCTAAGCGTGGAAGGGTATTCTCAGATGTGAGACCCTTGCTCATTGCACCATCAGGATTCAAGCAAACCGGGCCGAAGACGGCTGTAATGCCAGAAACCGGTCCCCGGGAGCTTGTTTCCTTCCCAGTGTAAGAATTGGCTTTTGTAGTTTGGTTTGCCCTGTTCCCATCATGCACTGGGACAGGAACAGACTAATTTGCATACAGCCAGGTTCTGAAACTGGGATGGTGCAGTGAGCTAAAAAACGGTGTTGGATCTAGCCCTGATCTCTTGACTGGGTGAGAGCTTTCTGCTTAATTCAGAGACTCTGTCCCTCACCACCCCTTGTTGTAAATATTTTTGTCCACCCTAAGCGTGGAAGGGTATTCTCAGATGTGAGACCCTTGCTCATTGCACCATCAGGATTCAAGCAAACCGGGCCGAAGACGGCTGTAATGCCAGAAACCGGTCCCCGGGAGCTTGTTTCCTTCCCAGTGTAAGAATTGGCTTTTGTAGTTTGGTTTGCCCTGTTCCCATCATGCACTGGGACAGGAACAGACTAATTTGCATACAGCCAGGTTCTGAAACTGGGATGGTGCAGTGAGCTAAAAAACGGTGTTGGATCTAGCCCTGATCTCTTGACTGGGTGAGAGCTTTCTGCTTAATTCAGAGACTCTGTCCCTCACCACCCCTTGTTGTAAATATTTTTGTCCACCCTAAGCGTGGAAGGGTATTCTCAGATGTGAGACCCTTGCTCATTGCACCATCAGGATTCAAGCAAACCGGGCCGAAGACGGCTGTAATGCCAGAAACCGGTCCCCGGGAGCTTGTTTCCTTCCCAGTGTAAGAATTGGCTTTTGTAGTTTGGTTTGCCCTGTTCCCATCATGCACTGGGACAGGAACAGACTAATTTGCATACAGCCAGGTTCTGAAACTGGGATGGTGCAGTGAGCTAAAAAACGGTGTTGGATCTAGCCCTGATCTCTTGACTGGGTGAGAGCTTTCTGCTTAATTCAGAGACTCTGTCCCTCACCACCCCTTGTTGTAAATATTTTTGTCCACCCTAAGCGTGGAAGGGTATTCTCAGATGTGAGACCCTTGCTCATTGCACCATCAGGATTCAAGCAAACCGGGCCGAAGACGGCTGTAATGCCAGAAACCGGTCCCCGGGAGCTTGTTTCCTTCCCAGTGTAAGAATTGGCTTTTGTAGTTTGGTTTGCCCTGTTCCCATCATGCACTGGGACAGGAACAGACTAATTTGCATACAGCCAGGTTCTGAAACTGGGATGGTGCAGTGAGCTAAAAAACGGTGTTGGATCTAGCCCTGATCTCTTGACTGGGTGAGAGCTTTCTGCTTAATTCAGAGACTCTGTCCCTCACCACCCCTTGTTGTAAATATTTTTGTCCACCCTAAGCGTGGAAGGGTATTCTCAGATGTGAGACCCTTGCTCATTGCACCATCAGGATTCAAGCAAACCGGGCCGAAGACGGCTGTAATGCCAGAAACCGGTCCCCGGGAGCTTGTTTCCTTCCCAGTGTAAGAATTGGCTTTTGTAGTTTGGTTTGCCCTGTTCCCATCATGCACTGGGACAGGAACAGACTAATTTGCATACAGCCAGGTTCTGAAACTGGGATGGTGCAGTGAGCTAAAAAACGGTGTTGGATCTAGCCCTGATCTCTTGACTGGCTGAGAGCTTTCTGCTTAATTCAGAGACTCTGTCCCTCACCACCCCTTGTTGTAAATATTTTTGTCCACCCTAAGCGTGGAAGGGTATTCTCAGATGTGAGACCCTTGCTCATTGCACCATCAGGATTCAAGCAAACCGGGCCGAAGACGGCTGTAATGCCAGAAACCGGTCCCCGGGAGCTTGTTTCCTTCCCAGTGTAAGAATTGGCTTTTGTAGTTTGGTTTGCCCTGTTCCCATCATGCACTGGGACAGGAACAGACTAATTTGCATACAGCCAGGTTCTGAAACTGGGATGGTGCAGTGAGCTAAAAAACGGTGTTGGATCTAGCCCTGATCTCTTGACTGGGTGAGAGCTTTCTGCTTAATTCAGAGACTCTGTCCCTCACCACCCCTTGTTGTAAATATTTTTGTCCACCCTAAGCGTGGAAGGGTATTCTCAGATGTGAGACCCTTGCTCATTGCACCATCAGGATTCAAGCAAACCGGGCCGAAGACGGCTGTAATGCCAGAAACCGGTCCCCGGGAGCTTGTTTCCTTCCCAGTGTAAGAATTGGCTTTTGTAGTTTGGTTTGCCCTGTTCCCATCATGCACTGGGACAGGAACAGACTAATTTGCATACAGCCAGGTTCTGAAACTGGGATGGTGCAGTGAGCTAAAAAACGGTGTTGGATCTAGCCCTGATCTCTTGACTGGGTGAGAGCTTTCTGCTTAATTCAGAGACTCTGTCCCTCACCACCCCTTGTTGTAAATATTTTTGTCCACCCTAAGCGTGGAAGGGTATTCTCAGATGTGAGACCCTTGCTCATTGCACCATCAGGATTCAAGCAAACCGGGCCGAAGACGGCTGTAATGCCAGAAACCGGTCCCCGGGAGCTTGTTTCCTTCCCAGTGTAAGAATTGGCTTTTGTAGTTTGGTTTGCCCTGTTCCCATCATGCACTGGGACAGGAACAGACTAATTTGCATACAGCCAGGTTCTGAAACTGGGATGGTGCAGTGAGCTAAAAAACGGTGTTGGATCTAGCCCTGATCTCTTGACTGGGTGAGAGCTTTCTGCTTAATTCAGAGACTCTGTCCCTCACCACCCCTTGTTGTAAATATTTTTGTCCACCCTAAGCGTGGAAGGGTATTCTCAGATGTGAGACCCTTGCTCATTGCACCATCAGGATTCAAGCAAACCGGGCCGAAGACGGCTGTAATGCCAGAAACCGGTCCCCGGGAGCTTGTTTCCTTCCCAGTGTAAGAATTGGCTTTTGTAGTTTGGTTTGCCCTGTTCCCATCATGCACTGGGACAGGAACAGACTAATTTGCATACAGCCAGGTTCTGAAACTGGGATGGTGCAGTGAGCTAAAAAACGGTGTTGGATCTAGCCCTGATCTCTTGACTGGGTGAGAGCTTTCTGCTTAATTCAGAGACTCTGTCCCTCACCACCCCTTGTTGTAAATATTTTTGTCCACCCTAAGCGTGGAAGGGTATTCTCAGATGTGAGACCCTTGCTCATTGCACCATCAGGATTCAAGCAAACCGGGCCGAAGACGGCTGTAATGCCAGAAACCGGTCCCCGGGAGCTAGTTTCCTTCCCAGTGTAAGAATTGGCTTTTGTAGTTTGGTTTGCCCTGTTCCCATCATGCACTGGGACAGGAACAGACTAATTTGCATACAGCCAGGTTCTGAAACTGGGATGGTGCAGTGAGCTAAAAAACGGTGTTGGATCTAGCCCTGATCTCTTGACTGGGTGAGAGCTTTCTGCTTAATTCAGAGACTCTGTCCCTCACCACCCCTTGTTGTAAATATTTTTGTCCACCCTAAGCGTGGAAGGGTATTCTCAGATGTGAGACCCTTGCTCATTGCACCATCAGGATTCAAGCAAACCAGGCCGAAGACGGCTGTAATGCCAGAAACCGGTCCCCGGGAGCTTGTTTCCTTCCCAGTGTAAGAATTGGCTTTTGTAGTTTGGTTTGCCCTGTTCCCATCATGCACTGGGACAGGAACAGACTAATTTGCATGCAGCCAGGTTCTGAAACTGGGATGGTGCAGTGAGCTAAAAAACGGTGTTGGATCTAGCCCTGATCTCTTGACTGGGTGAGAGCTTTCTGCTTAATTCAGAGACTCTGTCCCTCACCACCCCTTGTTGTAAAAATTTTTGTCCACCCTAAGCGTGGAAGGGTATTCTCAGATGTGAGACCCTTGCTCATTGCACCATCAGGATTCAAGCAAACCGGGCCGAAGACGGCTGTAATGCCAGAAACCGGTCCCCGGGAGCTTGTTTCCTTCCCAGTGTAAGAATTGGCTTTTGTAGTTTGGTTTGCCCTGTTCCCATCATGCACTGGGACAGGAACAGACTAATTTGCATACAGCCAGGTTCTGAAACTGGGATGGTGCAGTGAGCTAAAAAACGGTGTTGGATCTAGCCCTGATCTCTTGACTGGGTGAGAGCTTTCTGCTTAATTCAGAGACTCTGTCCCTCACCACCCCTTGTTGTAAATATTTTTGTCCACCCTAAGCGTGGAAGGGTATTCTCAGATGTGAGACCCTTGCTCATTGCACCATCAGGATTCAAGCAAACCGGGCCGAAGACGGCTGTAATGCCAGAAACCGGTCCCCGGGAGCTTGTTTCCTTCCCAGTGTAAGAATTGGCTTTTGTAGTTTGGTTTGCCCTGTTCCCATCATGCACTGGGACAGGAACAGACTAATTTGCATACAGCCAGGTTCTGAAACTGGGATGGTGCAGTGAGCTAAAAAACGGTGTTGGATCTAGCCCTGATCTCTTGACTGGGTGAGAGCTTTCTGCTTAATTCAGAGACTCTGTCCCTCACCACCCCTTGTTGTAAATATTTTTGTCCACCCTAAGCGTGGAAGGGTATTCTCAGATGTGAGACCCTTGCTCATTGCACCATCAGGATTCAAGCAAACCGGGCCGAAGACGGCTGTAATGCCAGAAACCGGTCCCCGGGAGCTTGTTTCCTTCCCAGTGTAAGAATTGGCTTTTGTAGTTTGGTTTGCCCTGTTCCCATCATGCACTGGGACAGGAACAGACTAATTTGCATACAGCCAGGTTCTGAAACTGGGATGGTGCAGTGAGCTAAAAAACGGTGTTGGATCTAGCCCTGATCTCTTGACTGGGTGAGAGCTTTCTGCTTAATTCAGAGACTCTGTCCCTCACCACCCCTTGTTGTAAATACATCCTGTAAATCCTGCAGTAACATCATCGAAGGTGAGTTTTCTGAACATAATGGTTGTCAGACCTCTGCCCAAGACATGTGGAACTGCAAGACTGCGAACTGCATCTATTTCATCTTGTGTCCATGCCAACTTGGTTATGTGGGCGAAACCTCTAGATCCGTTCAAACTAGGCTTACAGAACACAGGTCAGCTATTCGTACTAATAAACACCTGGCCCCTCTGGTGAAACATTTTACAGAAAACCACCATGCTCCAGATGATTTTAAATGGCGCATCTTAGAAAAAATTAGACTCCCTAATAATAAAGGTGGCGACCAAGTCAGAAAGAAAAGGGAGGTCTTTTGGATTTTCTCTCTGGGAACTTTCAAGAAGGGCCTTAATGCCGAAATTCCCTGGGAGAATGCTATTCTTTAAGCCACCTCTCTTCAGCCACATTTCATTATAGTTACCCTTTCTCTGTTTCACTAGTTCGATTTGGTGTTATCTGTATCATTTTAATTGGAAGAATAAAAAAATTCTTTTATTATTAATTCTCAATTTATGTCCTGTAACGGTTAAAGAAATAGTGCCTTGTACATTTATATATTTTTTTACATAGAACAATTACTTATAGGTTCTTAGGTGTATCTTTTTTGTGCTATCACTTGGTTTAGGAGTTGATTAATTATTAATTTCCCCCCCCCCTTCTTTCTTTTCAACTCCACATACATCCACGCGATTGTGAGCACGCTGTATTCCGTAATATAGATAGTGTTCTGAACCAGTAATCGCCGAGTATATTTAGAGAGTTATTTTTCCACTACGTTGGTCTCTATATATATGTTCGTTTTACACATATATATCTAATGATAGGCATGATCAATACTAATTAATCATATTAGAACTTTATTATTCTGGGATTATTAATAGTGCTTCTAACATCAAGATTATCAGCCTTCATGCACCATTTTTGAATGGGGACGCACTTATGATTACTGGATCGAGAATCAGAATTTTTACGCGCCATTTTGAATTGGGACGCCCTTTTGGAGACTTCCAAAAGGCACTAGTCCTACTTTTCTATCTATTGGCATCACGAGTGTTGCCGTCTTTTTCGCGCCATCAAAGCACTTTAAATGAGCAACCAGCGAGACCGGCGTTTATCTTTATTTCACGTGGAGGACTGGCCCCCACATCACGAACGTCGGAGCAGCACCATCTTGCTGTTCGCCTATCATTCACTTATTGAAGGTAAGATTCTCGTCGCGCTAGGTGCCTCTAGATTCTTTGCATTACAATCTATCGCGTTTTTTTAGCAATAGTGAAATTTCAGTTTATTAATTCACTATCCTGACTCTCATTTCAGTAGCGGTTTCGTCTTTACATCAAGGCATCATTACCTTCTGACATACATCAGGCTTCATATTACATCCCATAACTTTATTGAGAAGGTAACTGGGACATTTATAATCTTTATTATTGTGTAGTCTAAGAGATGTTTGAATTCTTTGAGAGTTAAGACTTCACTAGCGATTATTAAGCATGCATCCCCCTATCTCTCTTTTTTTCCCCTCTTTTTTAATCACCAGCGAAACTGCATCCATCGTCCTTTTAAAGATAAATTCCTTTTTCATCATACATCGCCCTCTCCCTCTGGAAAAATTCAGGTACTTACACGGCGTTTGTGAACCATGTGTTCTAACTATGCTTTGTTAGAATAACGTGTATCTTCTGCCATATATAGATGTACACCTATTATTGATCAGTGCCTTTTTTGGTATTTTTCTTTCTGTATTTTTCCCGCTGCTTTCGCCTATCCATTAGTTGTGAGATTGCGCTTGGGAGTGAAATATTGCAACACTTCGAACAGGAATGAGTTCGCTGCCCCTGATTAAAACATCGTTTGATTTTATCACCACTTTCGGCATATAAAGTATTACCATATATATCAGGTAAATATATAACTACAGTTAACCAATAGTTACCATTCAGGCTAACATCTAGCAATTAAGTATGTTGTATACTGCGGTCTTATCCACACTGAGAATTTCTCTTCAACCCCGACTTACCTCATAATTTATCATCTCTCCAAATTTGTAAGGCTATCCACATGTCTTGTTCAATGTGTTTGACCCATTGTGCTCTACGTTGGATAAATGTGTCCTAGCTCTACCCCACCTATATTTGTCTTTCCATCACTAGGATTATCTTCACCTTACCATTATATTACGTTCACTAAAGATATCTGAAGATTTCACCTTCCATCATTTTACTGTATGGATAGAGCATCCTCTTTTCTAAGTATATTGTCATTTACTGTATGCTATGTCATATCACGATCTTTCTAACATATATTAGGAGTGGCTCTACTAAATATGTCTACAATCTTTACCAACTTAGGTGCCAACATGCAATCTTGTATATTTGATTAAAGTAACTATACGTTTGCTCATATAGATGTTATCAGCTGTTTCTATATGACGGGGCGTTTCGAAATGATCAATTTATTCCTAGTCAGATACTGTACAATCGCTAGATAGCATTCTGTCGATCTTTGGCATTGAGTGAACAAATCAATAGTTTCGGCCAGTTAGGTACTAAGGAATGTCGTTTTGAGATTTTTATATTGTTAATCATGTTTTCTGTCATTTGCACCTTCTGTATAATTGTTGATGTACTGACATAAAATTATGAATGTATGGATAATATTTTAACATATGTATTTTTTTCTTATGAATGTATTTTCAGGACTTAATCTGTGTCTCCTGAAGAGTTATTAAATATGTGTTTTTGTATACAATCCTCACTGTATTGAATATGGGTTTTTATGCTATATGTTTACTGTAATTGTGTATAACTGATGAATTTTTTATTCCTATCATATGGTTTGACTTCCTGGTCATTCATAATATGATTTTTAATATATTGATTAAAAATATACGTTTTATATAAACTGTTAATTTTTCGACTACTCCTTTTGACCACTGGTTTGGCTTCATTGTTCACACAAATTTCTCTGATGTCCTAGGATTTTTTCTCACATCTGTTGTTACCCTGCCCTAGGAGTCTATATATTAACACTACCCAGAGGGTCCTTGTTGCTCTCACCTATAGTCTGGTCTAAAGCCTGACTGGGTGTCGTGGTATAGGGAGTTGGATTCCAAGTAATGGGACAGTTGTTTTCTGGACGGCTTTTTCCAGAACTTTTGCGGGTTTGGGAAGAAGTGAAATTGGTCTGTAGTTGTTTAGGCAGGAGGGGTCAATGCCAGATTTTTTTTGTAGAGGGATTAGCATGGTGTGTTTCCAGGCCGTGGGGACCACCCCCGTGCGTAATGAGGCATTCCAGATATCTAATAGGGGGTTAATGATGATGGGGGCAATTTCGTTCATGATCCGAGCAGGGGCTGGGTCCAGAGGTGAGCCAGATTTACATTCCAGAAGTAGCTTAAGCGCGAGTTCTTTGCTAAGGGGCTGGAATTAAGTAAATGCATGAGTACTACTGGGGGTGAGATCTGTGGAGGTATCTGGATCTTTCTGAAGGATTGCTGCCGCTATGTTGGCAATTTTATCTTCGAAGAAGTTAGATAGGTTGTCGCATAGTGTCTGTGACTCGGGGACAGGAGTTGAGAGTGCGCTGGGGTGAGTGAATTCTTTCACTAGATTGAATAGAGTCTTGGTAGAGTTTTTTGCTTTGACAATTGTTTCGCAGAAATAGGTGCTCATGGATTGACGTTTGAGTTTGCGAAACTCTTTAAGGCTTTGTCGATAGAGGGCCTTAGCTCCTGTATCGTAATTCTGTCTCCATTGTCGTTCTAGCTTTTTGCACGTACTTCTGTGTGCCCGTAGTGTTTCCGTGAACCATGGGGCCGATGGTTGTTTTCTACGAGAGGAGAGGTTTTGAAGAGGAGCGACTTGCTCGATGGCGGCCGTGAGGTCGCTGTTTAGTACATTCACTGCTTTGTTAAGGTCGTCCGGGAGAGGGATTAGACTGGTGTGGTAGTTAGATTCTAGGGCAGCAAGTGTAAGTTTATGCCATTTTCTGCCCTTAGCTCTGATGGCGGACTCTTGTTTTGTGACTGAGGTTAGGGGTAGCTCGAAGGGTATAAGAAAATGGTCGGACCATGGTAGGGGTAGAGATGGGAGTATTTTGAATTTCTCGATGTTTGAAAAAATAAGGTCGAGAGTATGACCTGCTTTATGAGTAGGGCCTTTTACTTTTTGCGTAAGATTGATGTTTTGCATAGACTCGAGGAGTTGGGCGGCGCGGTTGCAGCTAATTACATCCACATGGTGGTTGAAGTCTCCCAGAACCAAGAAGTGGGGGTGTTTGAGGGAGAGATCTGCTGCTACAGCCAATAGTTTTAGGACTGCAGGTTGAGGGGTGTTCGGGGGGTTATAGACCAGGATCCCTGAGCAGATTGCTGTGGTGGAGTCGGAGATAGAAAAGTACATAGCTTCAATGGGGTTAACGTTTGGTATTTTTCTTGAGGTGATTTTTAGGTGTTTCTTTAGAATCACCGCGATTCCTCCTCCTGTTTTGGGGCCTTCACGGCTGAGTCCCGTGAAATAGTAGTCAGTGGGTAGAGCTAGTGCGATGTCAGGGTTGGAGGAGTCTTTTATCCAAGTCTCTGTTAGGAACATTGCGTCCCAGGCTGAGTTAGATAGTAGAAGCCAGATGTCAGTGGCGTGGCTGGGTAGAGAGCGACAGTTCACCAAGCCCATGGAATAGGTGTTGGTAGGGGGGCGTTGCTTAGTAGTAGGTGTACTATTCCTAGTTCGGGTCCAGTCAGGACAGAGGGAGAAAGGACAATTTGGACATTTGTGCCGGAAGGGACAGGGTAGGGGGAAGCTACAAGTGGAGGGAGATGGGCATGATTTCTTACCTAAGTCACGTAGCTGAGTGCTGGTCCACATAATTCTCGGGGTTGGTAGGGGACTGGCAGCATGGCAGGCCCTAGGCACGGAGCTGGCGCGGACGAGCGCAGACGGGCTTGCCTTAGGCGCGCCTTCGGCGCGCAAACGTCGCGCCCGCTGCGCTCGCCCGCTGCGCGTTCGGTACAAGCACATTTTTATAGAGGTAGGTGGTCCTGATTAGAGGGGCGTGGCCTCGTAAAAAGGGGCGTGGCCTCCGAGTGCGACGGGAAATGGCGGCAAATCGCTTTGTCTCCCCGTGCCTACCACAATTGAATGTGTTCTTCTGTAATGTAAATTGTGCTCATGCCATGTTGTCGAGTTTGCGCTATATAATATTGCAAGGAAAAAGAAAGTAGGGAAACTCGAGTTCACACACTACTGAACGCGCACCCTTAAGTGCATCAGCAGTGCACTGTGAATCGGAGCGTTTCACAGGCCTGTCACAGATAAGAAATGCTATCAAAACAAAATCCTACAAAACAATATACTACTGGCCGGCAGCAATTCATACCCGGACAACGTCGGGACGGGCTGCTAGTATATATATATATGGGGAGGGGGCTTAAGTGAGGCACCCCTTTGCAGGCCATTTAGAGCCTGGGTATATTTGTGGAGCCCCCTTCCGAGCTGTTTTTGGCCACGGGGACAAATCTAATTATTACGGTAGTAGGGTGTGCAGTATCCCCATCCAAGACAATTTTGGCCCTGGGGACTGCATCCCCTATGGCACAATTGAAATATTTAGGGGAGGAGGTGCACGCCTCCCCTCCCTGAGCCATATTAGGTCCCAGGGACCAACTTTATTTAATAAGGGGAGGAGAGTTGCACAGCCTAATTAGGCTCAGGAAGGGGGCAGCGCACCCCCTTCTTTATTAATTATTCAGCCCCGGGGTGTGGGGTCCTGGAGCTTAATAAGACCCGGGAGGGGGCCACAAGGGGGCCGCCAAGACCTGGAACTCCCTCCCGACCGACCTGCGCCTGACCCAAGACCACCTCTCCTTCAGGAAGAAGCTGAAGACCTGGCTGTTCGAGCAGTAGCGGCACTCCCCCTCCCCCAAGCGCCTTGAGACCCTACGGGTATGTAACGCGCTCTATAAATGTCATTGATTGATTGATTGATGCCCCTCCTCTTTTTTATTAAATTTGGGCCTTGGGATGGGGTCCCCTGCACCCAAGAGCAGCTCCCTACCCTTTTTAATTGGCTCTGGCCCTAGGTGATGGGGTCCCTGGGGCCGGCTAAGGCCCAGGGAGGGGGGCATGCAGCCCCCCTCCCAAACAAAAATAGACGCCAGGTAATTGGGTCCCCCGGCCCTGTGAAGGGTTTGGAACGCCACACAGCCCCTCCCCTTTGCTTTTGGGTTGGGCCTGTGAGATGGGATCCCAGGGGCCTAATAAGGGTTCCTGGAGATGGCCGTGCAGCCCCCTCCGCCTTTTTATCATATTTCGCCAAGGAGGATGAGGTCTCTGGGGCCAAATAAGGCTTGGGAAGGTGAGGATGCACACTCCCTTCCCTTAGATTTTCACGGGGATGTGGTACCCGGGGCACAAGAAGGTTTGGGGAGGGGAAAGGCTAGGATTCCTAACTTTACTACTCCTAAACTGAGAAAAATCCTAACTTTACGACTTCCGGTATTCACAGAAGACATTTAGGAGTACTAAAGTTAGGATTTTCTCGCAGATTACTTTTGTGAATCAGGCAGATATGAGTAGAAAAGTGTCTGTTCCACACTATTTCCAGACAGTGAAACACACTACAGAGTATTACAATATATCTATTAAGAACAGTATACACTCTATGCAACACTTGGCAAACAAGACTCTTAAAGTAAATAAGGACTGAAGGTGCTAAGGATTATACTACAGGCAGCCTTCATACTGTGGTGAAAACTTTACAGATAACCCATCTTCTGAAGCAAAAGAAGCATATGAACATAGGTTAGTAGGGGGCGTGGCTTGGGCGCCGATGTAGACGCTAGCGGGACCCCGGGGCTCCTCCGCATCCGCCCCTCGCAACAACATATCCTGACCCCCGACACCGGACCCCTGGCCCCCACCTGGCATCGGAAGGTCTGGGGAGCGTAGGGGGCGAAGACTGAGGGAGCTGGGTGCCCCCGAGACCGCCGAAAACGACCGTTTCTCCCCCCGATGCGGTTGGCGCGCTGGTAGCGCAAAATGGCGGCTGCGGTCACAGCTCGGGCTGCCTGACGCAGGCGGGCAGCCAATTGAAGAAGGCTCGCTGGGGTGGCGGACCCGGCGGCACCTGGAGCGGAGCGCCCTACATGCAGTTTGAGGTGGGGAGAGCGGGCTGACGAGGCGACTTTGTGGCGCCCTGGACCGGCGAATTCGCGGGCCGCCTGACCCCAAGATGGCGGCGCCCGCGTGAGTGCCCCGGGCCCCGGACTTCTGGCCGGACACGTTGGGGGGCCTGCAGTCCCCCCTCCCCCCTCGTGGAGGAGTCTCCCGGATACTGAAGCGGGAGTGACGGCGGACCCTGTACAGGGAGGAGCACGACGGCCGAGGGTGGTGACAGGGGGCTGCTCGAGACTGTGGACCTGTCACGAGGAGGAGTCAGGGGGTCCGGGGGACGTCTTCCTGCGAGGCCTACACATAGCTGCCACGGCCTGGTGAGCCACCCCCCTGAGATCTCTGGTGTCCCGGGGCCAGTGGTGCCGGCACTGATTGCTTCGCTGGGTGCCCCCGGGCGGGAGAAGACCCGGGGGGCCTCCTCTTTATTCCCAACCTTGGCGGGGCCTACGCTGGACTTGCGGTGAGTGGCCTAGAACTCCAGGAGTCTGCCCTTGGGACGGAGGGCACCCCTGCTATCCACGGGCAGGCCTCCCCACTTTCCTGTCGATTGCTGCAGCGGATGACCGCCTCGGGCAGGCCCTGGAGCCCTCTCTGAAGATCCTGGTCGGGACGTCCTCCCTGCGCTGACTTCGCCCCAGCATCCACTATCGGGGGAGTGGGAGTGCTCTTGGGCGCAAGAGACGAGGGGACGCAGACCTGGTGCCGGGGCTTCCCTGTGGAAGCGACTGAGGGCCAACGGGCCTGGTGCACTGAGCCTGAGTGGGTGGCTTGGAGCGGACTTCGGAAACCTACCACACGATGGTCCGGGGGGCCCGGAAAAAGGGATTTGATGTATTGAGGCTCGATGACCCAGGTCACACGATGCCGGGGGGAGAGGAGGCGTCTGGCTCTGGGGGCTCAGCCCGCCACGGGACCCCTCCCTGAGTGACATTATGCAGGCCATTATGGCGTCGCGGGAGGCCCTGGAGAAGCGAATGGACACCATTGGCACTGACCTGTCCCTTTTGAAGGATAACCACAGGAAGCTGAAGGAGCGAGTTACGACCACGGAGGGGAACATGAAAGACATTTCAGGTGACGTGGCAACCCTGAAGGCCTCATTGGCGGAAGTGGCGCAGAAAGTTCGGGTGCTGGAACTCAGGGCCGAGGACAGCGAGGGACGCTCCAGACGTAACAACCTCCGCCTTGTGGGAGTCCCGGAGAGGGAGGAAGGCCAAGACGCAGTGGCCTTCTTGGAACGCTGGTTGCGGACGTAGGTGTCGCCGGAGGCGCTCTCCCCATTCTTCACTCTGGAGCGCGCCCACAGAGTCCCGTCGCGCCCGCCTAGAACCGGAGGACCGCCTCGCCCGATGGTGGCGCGTCTTTTACACTACCGGGATCGTGATCACATTCTCCAAGCGGCTAGGGCCCTGCCGAACCTACGCATTGGTAACAGCAAGGTCATGATTTTCCCGGACTTCACCAGAGACATTCAACGTCAGCGATCATCCTTCCTGGCGATCAAGCGGAAGCTGAGAGCCTTGCAGCTGCCCTATGCTATGTTGTTTCCGGCCCACCTAAAGGTCATTGCTGGCGGGAGCACTCATTTCTTCCTTACTCCACAGGAGGCTTGGGACTGGATAGAGACCAGGGGAACGGCTGATGGAGACATCTCCGCTGCATCCACGCCTAGATGCGGCTCACCTGAAATGACACCGACGCAACGGCCTGGCTCCCCCACTGGATGGCAACAGGAGAGAAACAAGGCGGTGCTGGCGGTGGCAGCCATCAGCCAAGGGGAGGTCAGCCCCTCCGGTACCGGCTCGGAACACTCAAAGAATGCTGAACTGAGTCCAGGCTCCAGCAGCGCTCATGGCCTCTCCGAGACGGATCTCCCGGTGATTACCCCGCAGACGGCAGACGGCATCTTTGGATGAAGCGGCTGTGAGGACATGGGACACTCTATTACACGGTAATGGGACGCGGGGAGGGTCCTGCTTGCTGTTGCGAGGGTAGCAGGGGTCAGCTGGCATCTGTTGCTCATAACTGTACTGTTGAGGGGGGTACAGAATGGGTGAACTTCTGGATGCTTGGGGGGGGCGGGGTAGAGGGGGGGGAAGCTCCGGATCTAACTGGCATGGACGTCCTGCATAGCCTAGCCTACTCTTGTTGATTGACGCTTGTTTTGCAGGGTTTGGATGGGGTTACCACGTTGGTTATCTGTCCTGGGGAGAGGGAGTTGGGTAGAACTGTTTGATACTGGGTATGAGGGGTGGAGGGTGGGTTCTGGACGTGTCAGAGGCTCCCATAGGGGACTGTGTGAACTAAAATGTGTACTGCCATGGGACCCGACTTAAGATTCAAATGTCTCACAGGGAATGTGAGGGGGATGCATACCATGCATAGACGCCACAAGATTCACTCCTTCTTAATTCAGCGGGGCATATATATGGCCTTCCTCCAGGAAACGCATCTCTTAGCGCAGGAAGGGAAAGCATTGCAGCGAAGATGGAGGGGACAGGTGTATCACACTGATTACTCGGCCTATGCCAGAGGGGTGGTCATCTGGATAAGGGCTGGGGTACCCTTTCAATGCATGCACCAGCTTATTGACCCGGAGGGTAGGTATGTAGTGGTGAGGGGCAGACTAGATGGGAGGGACCTCACGCTGGGATGCATATATGCATCGAATACGGACCAACCTGCCTTCTTCTCCTTGCTGTCCCGCACATTGGCACCGTTCTTAACGGGCTCTCTGCTCCTTGGGGGGAATTTTAATTGTGTATCTGATACTGCCTTGGACCGGTCACATCCCCCTTTACTAAATGCACCGGCGAACAGACTGGCGCTTGCGCGTTCCGACTGGCAGCGGCATTGGGGGCTAATTTATACTTGGAAAGCCCACCACCCGTCAGACAGGGACTACTCCTTCTTCTCCTCCCTTCACGAACTTCACGTCCGCATAGACGCCTTCGTGTGCTCCCCGGAAGTGCACGGTGAGGTGTCCCATAGCGAATACCTTACGCGCACGATCTCCGACCATAACCAGTTGCTGATGCACCTGCGATGGTCGCAGTCCCGCCCACGCATTCCCACCTGGAAACTTCGCCCAGAGGCGCTAGACGATCAGGTCTTCCGGACCACGATAGCCACGGATATAGAGTCGTATTTTCGGGATAACGCGGGGACTGCGGGATCGGCGACAATCGAGTGGGACGCCTTTAAGTCGGTGGTGCGGGGACGCTGCATTGCGACGGGGTCGGGGGTGCGGAAGACCCTGCTCAGCGCAGTTGACCAGGAGGACGCGAAGCTACGCGCGCTGGAGAAGGACCGACCTGAGCGGCCAGACATTCAGGAGGTACTCCTTGAGGCGAGGGAGTCGGTTGCGGGCACGGTGGAGCGCCTCAGGTGCTTCGATCACAAAGCCTAACTTAGACGTGCGTATTTGGAACGGGACAAATCCGGGGCGCTCTTGGCCTGGCTAGCCAACCTGGCTTGCCGCAGTTCGGTTATTCTCGAACTCAGGGACCATGCAGGAATGGCGCGGTTCGACCAACAGGGGATAAATGACTTATTCCATGACTATTACACAGAGCTTTATCGTATTCGGGTGTTTCCGCTGGAGGCTGAGTTCCAGAGCTTCCTGGAGGGACAGGACATACCGGAACTGGATGAGGAGACTGCGAAACCCCTAGGGAGTAAAATTGATGAAAGAGAGGTGAGAGTCGCCATCAAGAGTATGGCGCGGAATAAAACACCGGGCTCTGACGGACTGCCGACGGAGTTCTACCACGCCTACGCCGACCTCCTGGCACCCCGACTGGCGTGGCTCTACAATGAGGCTAAACGTCTGGGCAGCCTACCGAAGACCACTGGCGAGGTGCTCATCGTCCCCCTATTGAAACCTGGCAAGCCACCTTGGGACAGGTCGGCGTACCGCTCGCTGTCCATGCTTAACCTGGACTACAAAATCTTGAGCAAGATCTTGGCGACGCGCCTACTTCCCCACATGGCCACTCTGATCCACGTGGACCAATCGGGCTTTATCCCGACCCGCAACACCGCGCTTAATATACGACGGCTTCTCCACGTTCTGGAGGCTGACACCTACGAGGTGGACGAGGCAGTGGTGTTCGCCGTTGATATGGAAAAGGCTTTTGACAGACTGGAATGGCCGTATCTTTTTCATGTCATGCGCGCCATGGGATTGGGTGCGGATTTTGTGGACTGGACGGCACTCTTATACAAGAACGCTACGGCGAGAGTCAGAACGGGAGGTGTAATATCGGAGGCTTGCGTGGTAGGGAGAGGCACGCGACAGGGTTGCCCACTCTCACCCCTGTTGTTCGCCATAGCGGTCGAACCGTTGGCGGCGCGTGCCCGTTTAGGACGGGCATATCAGGGGTTGGACGTATATGGACAGGTGCACCATATTGCATTATATGCTGATGACCTCCTGCTGTTTCTGGCGGACACTGCGGCCTCTCTGCGGGGAGCTAAGGCTCTACTTCAGGCGTTGAGCAGGGTGTCGGGGCTCAGAGTGAACTGGGCGAAGTTGTACCTATTCCCGACTCGGGCGCCCGACCCATGCCCACACTCTTCGGAAGGAGTGACCTGGGAAGAGAGGAGCCTTCGATACTTGGGTACTTTGATCTACCATACTAACATAGACATTCTGGAGGGCAACATTGGTTCGGCTATCCGACTCACTAAGACAAACTTTGAATTCTGGAGTACGCTCCCCCTATCCCTGGCGGGAAGGGTGGCACTCCTTAAGATGGTGACGCTGCCTCGGCTGTTCTATATTTTTCGGACTCTTCCGATCTGGAGCTACTTTCGTCGTCTACGGGCCATGGTGACCGGTTTTCTGTGGGGCTCGGGTAGGCGCAGGGTGGCGCTGACCACGCTTCTGCGGCCTCGAGCTGAAGGGGGACTAGCGGTGCCAGACTACGAGCTGTACTACCTGGCGGTCAAGCTGCAGTGGTTGACACAGTGGGCAGCGAGAGCCACGAGGGAGGAGAACGGATCTGGTGAGCCGGTGGGGCCGGTGCAGGTGATCTCCCGGATTATACTGGGCCTGCCGATGGGAGACCTCTATCTTACTCAGGAATTTGCGACGGTTCGGAAGTGTTGGAATAGATACCTGCGGAGAGGCCACATTGCGGTACCGTACGCACCGGAGATCCCGCTCAAGCTCTGCAGGGCGCTCCCGCACGGGGGCTCATGGCACCGGCTAGAGAACTGGGAGGACCAGGGACTGGCGACCATTGGGGACCTATATGACGACGGGGCTCTAATGACCTTCGACCTCCTGTGGGATCGCTTCGAACTGCCGGGGGGAGACTTCCTCCTTCATGCGGCACTGACTGCGGCGATCCGTAAACACTGGAAGGCGGGTTTGGCGGAGCCTCCGCTGTCCACGGGTTGTCAATACGTGGTGATGGCCGCGGGGACGGTTAAGGCTATAACGTGCCTCTATAAACGCATGACTGCGGAGGCTCAGACCCCACTAGCAGTTCTGAAGGCGAAATGGGAGGCGGACTTAACGACGGAGATCCCTGACACGGTGTGGTCGGGTATAGTTGAACGGGCCTGGAAAGGGACGCTCAATGCGAGGTTTCAGTTGGTGCATTTTTACATCCTACACAGAGCGTACCTGACCCCTGACAAGCTCCAAAGGTATTTCCCGACACACTCAGTGGCCTGCCCACGCTGTCCGGCAGAGGTGGCTGATTTCCAGCACATGTTCTGGTCCTGCCCAGCTCTGGGCTCCTTCTGGCAAGGAGTGGTGGAGAATCTGCGGGAGGTCACTGAGAGGGATTTACAACCCACAATGGCACACTGTGTCCTACACTGGTTCCCACACACATCGAAAAACAAAATCACTAGTAAGTTCCTAGATCTGGGTCTGCTGCTAGCGAAGCGAGCTATAACGTCCCAATGGAAAGCAAATAGGGGGGCCACAGTGGAGAGGTGGCGAGCGGAGCTCACTAAATGGGCCAGCTGTGAGGGGGAGATACGTCTGCAACTGGCACTTAGGGCAGGCACTGATACTGCTCTGGAGCGGGCCCGGGCCTGTGGGCGGTTGGTACTGGAACTCACGCTGCCGACCTCTGACAACGAGCGCTCCCCCGCAGGTAGCCCTGGTCCTTAGACACCATGGCTTGGGTGGGTACCAGTCCCGGATCCTTCCTGGAATCGCCCCGCGCCCCACGTGTTGACTGCACTTTCCTACTGCTTAATCCTGATTGTCGGTCTCGGACCTGCTGTGCCCGTGGAGGAATCGAGCTTGCTCTTGTGGACCTCTGACACGCCAGGGGGGAGGGGTGGGGGAAGGGGGGGTAGGATAGGGGGATAGGGGGGTAAGAGATGATGGGGTTTAGGGGGGGGGGACTGAGAGGAGGGTAGAAAGTTGCTTGTTATTGTTCAATGCTCCCTGGAACAAGTAAAGGGGGAACCGGGTGGGTTGAAACGCAGCCATATGCACTACCTGAGAAACAGCTATTTGTGAGTGCCCTTACAGTTCTTAGCAAATAATGCCCTACTGTATATTGCCGCTCGACCTCCGGGGTGTGAGCTGAATGGCCGTGTCAGACTAAGTTTTCCATATCAGAACGTTTGTACCACGAAAGTATGATGCTGCCCTCATAGGGGGCTAGTTTGTACATGTATTCCGGCTGCAATAAAAATTATTTTACAAAAAAAAAATGAACATAGGTTAGTAACTTGTGCACATAGTTTTCTATGTTCTATAGAAATTGTCATGCTGAGACAAGTGGATCTACTAACTCAAGGCTGCTTACTATACTTAAAACCTGATTATGACTTTGGTGGTCTTGGAGGAGGCCGCCATGCCAGCGCTTCGTTCCAAGACCGCCAAAGCCATCTGCACAACACCCGTTGGATCAAAAGTTAAAATCCAGCTGGAGGTCCTGAGGCGGCGATCCCACTGCGGTGCCTTTCAAAGGCTCATAGCAGAGCCTTAGAAAAACAGCACTGTGGGACCACCACATCGCGGTCCAGCACGGCATGGACTGTGCAAACCATGCCATGCTGGAACTGGGGGTGCATACAGACAGGGGGGCAAACTATGTGCCCCCCTGCATGCACTCCTTGCCCCCCGCACAGAGGCATCAGGGGGCCCTGTACGGGCCCCTTAGTATCCTCACTGCAACACTTTTCATGGCGGGCTTATCGTCATAAAAACAGTGGCAGTTAGGAAACTTTATCTGACCGCCAAGCTCATAATTATGCCCTAAGTATGTACTATGTAGCATCTTTACCCTGTCCACGGTACCAATGTTCCTTCCCTAAACAGTACAATTGTTCTCCGATTGGCCAGCCTTTAGGATCCCTGTAAGTCCATGCTAAGTGGCACCTAGGGCCTTGGAACTAAAGAGGGGCTGCAGCATGAATTAAGGGACCCCTCAACAAGCTCATTCAAACTGCCATTGCAGTCTGCTTGTCTAGGTGCAGAGAGAACAGAAGAGTCAATATGGCACACATGCCTGTGTGCCATGCCTGCCAGCACTACATGTGGCAGAGGTAAGCCACCCTACGGCAGGCCTTACAGCCCTAAGACAAGGTGCACTATAACGATGTGTAGGAATATCCTCTGGAGTCAATATGTCCCGGTGATATCTAAGTTCATCCTTCGATATTACCAGTGCACATGGAAGCCTTAACAAGTACATGGGCAGGACACTCATCAGTACGAGTTCCCCAGCAACATGATGGCTTCACTGTAGCCCAAGGTACCAAACACCTCACTTAATAAAAGCACAGTGCTGGATTTATTAATAAATGTACCCAGAGAGCACTTTACAGGTGCCCTCTGAAAACCAACCGACTACTAGTGTGTTGACTGACTGGTCTCAACCAGCCAGCCACGATAGACAAGTTTCTGGCCTCCTGAGGTGAGAGCCTTCGCTCTCTGAGGTCAGGAACAAAGCCTGCTCTGGGCGGAGATGTTCACATCTGCTCCAGGCAGGATGGGCATTCTAGAGCGGGAAGCTTCAAAGGCCCTGCCACATTTGGTATGCAACCTCAGGCCTCTCCAGATAGTGGAGGTGGCCATCTCTATATCTTGACCCCACTTTTTGGAAGCAAGACAAGTAGGAAAATTAGTAAGATTAGGAGGTGTGCTGACATTCAGTCAGTACCACCCCTAGGGAGGGCCAGCTGATGTGGACCCCACTTTTCAGATTCTTTCATGTTGTTTTGGATGGAATCAGCATTCTAGGGTCAGGGTTATGCCTACTTCCCAAAGGAAGTTGCCATATGGAGGTAGACACCCTAAAGGTAGGTAGCCCATTGGCTACTACCTGTCACTTCCCGTAAACACACCATAATTGGGTATTTAGGTGGCATCCCTGAACGCAACTCAGATTTGATGGATCAACAGAAGAAGGACAAAGACAAATCACTGCCTGGTGAAAACTGAAGCAAAATCCTGCTGTCCTCAGCCCTTTCTCGAAAATCGCAACAGAGTGAGTCGTTCTGCAAGCTGGGGAACTACCAAAGCCTTGGGTAGCCTGCCAGCACTTCAAACACCACTGAAAGTCTCCCTTGGAGTAGAGGAGCTACTCCCCTGCAGTCCGCAGGCACAGACAAACAGAGTCCAGCCCAATGCCTTGCAGCTCCCCGGCCCGACCAATGCCACAGACAACCAGGAAAAGGTACTCATGCTCTGAAAGGTCAGATCTGCATCCCCACTGAGTGTTCAGTCCGGTTTCTCACTGCACCAGGACCAAGTAGCCGTCAAGGGATTCCTCCCGGGTGGGGTGCTTAGATGTTTGCTGTTATAGAAGTGTGGTTATAGTCTGCGATGCCTCCTATTGTGATACGGAACGGACTGATGTGCTGGTCTCGCAAGCTGTTACTTCTGTATGATGCAATTTTCTTTCTTTTTTTGAGTTTTTTGGATTATTGTTTGTGCTTGCTTTGAATTTCAGTTGCTTATCAGAAAATTCTACTATTGTGACATTGGTTATGCTCCATGATGCGACCTAACTGTTTATTTTCCTAGCGTCACTTTATGTTACCGGAACTGATTGGACTCTGCCTACTTGACGCTATGATCAAAATCTGTAAGCTGTATTACTGTGGTTTGCGCCAATTTGCTTTAATAAAATGTTTAAAAAAAAAATTCAAAAAAAGTAGCCGTCAAGGGACGTCAGCATCACTGGGACCCACTTCGAGAGTGGCCCAGCTGCCTCAATTTTGCCCCTGCCAGCTGTTTATCTCTGAGGGCGAGGTGCATCTTTGCGCACCCAGCCCAGCAGACCAAACCCCTGCTCCCAAGCCCCTCGGCTTGGGTCCTAACAAACCGCCTGTGCCTTGTTCTTCAAGAGCCCTTGCAACCGCAGCCCCTGTTTGGGAGCCCTCGGACTTGCCCCCAAGTCCCCCTGTGCAGTCTCTTCAGGTGGCCCTTCTCTGTAGCGTCAGCTAACAGCCTCACCAGCACCCTGCTCCCAGTAGAACCCGAGCGGTTCCCAAACGAACTGCTGATAGTACTTTGAAACTTGGTCAACTAATATTTCGATCCAAGAAGGTGAACTCCTGAAACAGACTTTACCTACCTTTATGGAATGGGACTACATTGTGCGTCAAAGCGCAAAGGTTTTAACATTTTACTTACCTGTAAATATTTCTATGAAAAACTTACCTTTGAACGAAGTTCTTGAGTTTAAAATATATGTAAAAAGAGTTATTTTTCTAATTTGGTCTCATATTTATTCTTTGAGTGTGCGCCTCATTTATTGCCACTGTTAGTACAACAAATGCTTAGCACTACCCTCTGATAAACATAACTGCTCGTCCACACTACCACAAAAAGAGAGAGTTAGTATTATCTACTTTAGACTCTGTAAACTAATTCGGGACCCACAGGACTCTCTGCACAGTGTACTTCGTTTTAGTACACTAGATAGAGCCAGCTTCCTAGACACACTCATCGGATGATGTCATCTGAGATGTCATGAGTGATGTCATAAATGATGTCATAGAACATGTCATGAGTGATGTAATATGTGAGGTCATAAGCAATGCATGGTGGGGGCGCAAGTTATAGTTAGCTCTCCTAACTAGTGGATGGGGGGGGTGTACATCACATTGGGGAGCACAATCAATTAATTTGTATGAATATCTTAACCGCACTGTTGCAGGTTTATACACTATTGTCTCCGGCGCTAGTCATCTGCAATCCTGGTTGTGTTGTCTAAGGGGTGAGTGAGGAGATAGGGTTTCAACGGATCCCAAATATCTTTAGGGCAGGTTGAGAAAGGAAGCAGTTCTGCATAGTTGAGCATTTGTTCCTGATCAAGTCTCTAATCCTCTCATTAAACTTGGGAGCTATGCCTCGCCCCCATTGACATGCAATGCGGCGCTTGGCCATCAGCAATCCGAGGGCGACAAATCTACGGGAGGGTTTGGCAATCAGCTTTATGTGCCCCAGTAAAGCTTGTACTGGTGTTGGTTCGAGTGTTAGTTTAGTCATCTCTTGCAATGCTGTGAAGACCTGCAGCCAGAACTCTCCCATGTCTGGAAAAGCCCACGCCAGATGAAAGAAATCAGCGCTAGGTATATCATATCTGTCCTTGTCCCTTAAATTAAACTAGTGTTGTTTGGCTGTTGTATAGTATATCTTGTGAAGAAATTTAAAATGGATGATCCGAAGTCTACTGCTAGAAGATACTTGCTCTGTCTGCAGGCAACAATAAGACCATTGTTCATCCGAAATGGCGTCTCCCAGCTCCTTCTCCCAGTGTACCCGAGCAGGGCATTGGTCCAGCTGTTGTTAAGTGTGTATGACATGATAAAGTGTAGAGACAATGTGATCTGGGGATGTGGCCTGCAATAACCGGTGCAGCAGAGGGGGGCTCCGCGGGGTACTCTGGAGTAATGGCCTTGTGACCTGGTCTAAGCCATATGTATATAAATACGTCTAGCGGTGTGGGTATGAGTTGCCTGAACATCTGATCTAGAGTGCAGAATTTACCCTTGCAATATAAATCACCCCAGCCCGCTATATTAACTTTTGCAATGGCTTGCTTAAAAAAAGTTTCCTGCAACAGTGGCAGTTGCGGATGATAAAGCAGGGGGAGCAATGGTGAGTAAGGCATAGGAGCTTGATAAAGTGTGGTGGTCCGGCACCACGTTGCAGCTCTGCATGTAACCGTCGTGGTCTCCTCCGTACGAGGTTTGGGTGCGCTAAATATCATTCCCGCCAAGTGGATTGGGTCAGCAAGCCACTGTTCCACTGCCACTTGTGGCATGTATGGGGGTGGATGAAACCAGCAGTAGGCATAGTGAGCTTGGGCTCAAACATAGTATAATTCCAAGTTTGGAATGGCAAACCCCACTTCAGAGTATGGCCTTGTCATTATGTCCCATTGAAGTCTTGGTTGTTTACCTCCCCACGTCAATCTGATCAGCTCTGACCTCATGGCGGAAAAAAATGCCGACCTGGATGATATGGTATGTTCATAAACAAATAGAATAATTTTGAGAGGTGCACCCAGCCATTGATAAGGGCACAGTGATCCAATGTGTTATGCAGTTGGTTATGTGCTCTAACGCCTTGCCGTAGTTTAGACGCATGAGTTCTTCCTATCCTTGGTAATGTAAATACAGAGATATTTAACTTCCGAATTGCACCACTCTATGGGGAAGTCAAGAGGATATTGTGTGGCCGCAGTAGTGAATGGGAATACCTGAGACTTTCCTCAATTGATATGAATCCCCAAGAGCCTACCAAAAACAATAAATTCATGCAGATGGGGTTTAGATTTTGCTGCGGGTCTCTAATGTATAGCGTGATGTCATCTGCATAGAGGGAGATGAGTATCTGGCGTTGGGGGCATCTTAATGCTTTGTCCTGCCAAGTTCCCCTGGAGATGCGAAATGACTGGGAGATCTGCCCATTTATCAGCACCTTAGCCATCGGGGATGTACATAGGAGACTCACCCAAGATAAGAAACCCATTCCACATGCGCTGTAATATATCACGTAGATAATCCCACTCAACGGAATCAAATGCTTTAGTGGCGTCTAAGGAGACCGCCGCTAGTGCCAGGCCTGAGTCCACATTTTGAATGATTGAGAACAATGTACGAAGATTATGGGAGGTGGTCCGCCCCGGGATAAACCCGCTTGGTCTGGGAGGGCCAGTTTATACATCAGCAGAGACAGCCTATTGGCCAGCACTTTAGCGAGTATCTCGGAATCACTTTTGATGAGGGAGAACGCTCTATATGACTCACATTGGTCCGCCTGTTTACCCTGCTTGAGCAAAGAAGTGATGAGCCCTTCTCTCATAGAAAGCGGAAGTATTTCACTTTCTTGAGCTTCTTCAAACACTGTCTTAAGGATTGGGGCAGGTTGATCGATGTATGCCTTATAGACATCTATTGGAAGCCCATATAAGCCCGGTGCTTTACCTGACGTCATGCGCCAGATGGCTTCTCGGATCTAATCCATTTCGAACGGGCGGCTAGGAACTCTCTTTGGGAAACCCCCAGCCATCCCAATGCCACATCATTAAGATAGTCAGAGAGGTCCAGCGTCCCATGTCTACTGGTAGTGTTGAGGGAGGTGTAGTGAGAGATGAATGTTGTCAGAATGGTGTCTCTGTGCTTGTCCCCGTTTGCGTTACATATTTCCATTACGTGGTTGGAGAAGCGGGGCGTCGAACAACTTGCATTAGTCCTAGGCGATGCACAACTTACTCCCATCCCACCGATTTACTGGGCGGTCTGATCCAGTCTTTTACCCAACGGGAGAAGGGGTGCCCAGGAAAGCATAACAAAGTCCCATGTAGGTATTTATCTGCAGATAGTTCCTCCAATATGCGGCCTTGCAGGAAAAGCATCTCCATATCTCAAGGAAATAGCCACTTCCGCGGGGTCCAAACTCGTGAGAGTGGTGTATGCACACTTGTTACCCACACTTCTGTAGGGCTCATTCTAGTTCACTGTCCAGTCTCAGCTGGTGATAAAGATCTTGTCGGAGATTTTTGCGTGCTTCGGGGGGTGTTAGATCATCGGGTACGTTTGAGGAAGTCATCTACCTCTTGTGGGTTCGTGAAAAAGTACTGCTTGCCTTGGTGAGAGACCCTCAGCCGAGCCAGATACATTAAGGCGTAGTCTATTTGCGCTGAACGTAGCTTCTGCTTCACTGGATTGAATTTACGATGCGCTTCTTGAACTGTAGCAGTGAAGTCAGGGTAGAGTGTGAAGGCGTTGTCCTAAAACGTGAGTTGTCTCTTGTCTCGTGCCACTTTGAGGGCCACATCACGATCTCTATAATTGAGCAGTCTCAAAATGATGGGGCAAGGTGGTCCTCCGGGGGCCGGCTCAGACCTAGGGAGAGATGGGCCCGTTCGACTATAAATAGTGGAGATAGGGAGTCCGCTCCGATGACGGCTCATAGTAGCTTCTCAACTAATTCTTCCATGCGTCCCGTGTTGGTGTTTTCCGGAATACCTATGACGCGCATATTGTTGCACCTACTGCGCACCTCAAGGTCTTCATTCTTAGCAGCGATCACTCAGAGTAATTTGTCCATTTGTGTGACCTGCTTCTGTAAGTTAGAAGTGCTATCTTCTGAGTCGGATATGCGGCGCTCAGTTTCCTTAATACGCTCATCATGTTGCTCAATCTTATGCACAATGGCATCCATTCGAGTGTTCATAGTGTCCATTTTGCTTTTTATAGAGGCACGGCTCTGCCTCACAGCAAGCAGTAGTTCCTTCATATCCTCTTCTGGCCTCTGTGCCGTACCTGCCCCACTGCCACCACTTGCCTGTTCAGGGTCGTCCTGCTAGGAGCAGGCGCCCTTACGTGCTTCAAAAAGCAGCGGGGTCTGCTTTGCATCAACTTTCCTCATTTTGCAGCGTAAACCACTTGCAGCTTTGCTTGCATCTTGCTATCCAGCCGGCTAGAAAGTGAGGACCACTGTGAATAGAGCCAGAAGGAGCTCCACTCTCCACAGGTTGTATGTTACAGTTATGCCACAGTGCGCCTTGCAGGAGGTCTCTAGCAACGTTCCAACTCAGCATACAAGCACGGGGTGCGGAAAGCGCGGACCCAGCAGAGCCCTCATTCCATATGCATACCTCCCACTGGTTTAGGTTCATGTGTTCCAAACAGTGGTGCGGTCAATGCGCCCCTGCAGTTGTTTCTATTACCACTCACCAATGCCTTTATAATGCCCTTTGGAGCGACTTCTGATGGATAGTGCCGCTGTCGTCTCTTTTTACTTTGGAGGAGTAGGCATGAGTTGAGGAATACATCTGGAGTGGGGGAGAGGCGCATGCCTGAACAAATATCCCCAGTTGACAGAGGGCTTGAGTCAGGCGTTCAGAACTGCCACTTAATAACTCTCAGTCCTGAGTTGGTAGTGTTACATGGGATGTTAATAGTCCTTATTCCCGTGCCTGTTGTCCACTATCCCACCATATTAGCGCTCGTTTCTTCGAAGCGCAAGCGTTGCCTTCAGTCGCCCCTGCATCGACGCGGCTCAGCCCTCTCATTATCGCCTCAAGCACCGGGCACCGCTCTCCGCACCACCCAGAATCGACTGCTCCGTAGCACAGTCGCCACACACAGCGGTTGCTCTAACAGGCCACGGCTGCAGAGTGAGATCTCCGGACCCCCTTTGTGCGTTTTCCGATTCCCGCACCTCGCTGCAATTCCGCTCGGTGAGAGCGCTCGCCGATGAAGGTCCGCAGGTACTCAAGGGTGTTGAGTGTTCAGCCTTGTTCTGTCCCCCAGCAGAAACGCAGTTGCCCCCCTCTGATAGCATCTTGCCCAGTGTGATGTTGGGAGGGAGGGGGGACCGCCGCTTCTGAGCTACGCTTCGTGCACTGTAGGCCAAAAGGGACTGCGGCCCAGTCACCTCATGGGCGCCGTGGTTGTCGTGTGGCACACTATGCCCACCTTGGGAACCACGGCACTGGGCTTCGGCTGAGATTTGCCGGCAGTGCGTTAGCGTCCCTCTCAGCTCAGAGCACCAGAAACCTAAATTGGCCATCTTGCCCCCCCCAAGGAGACAGATACCTCTGTTTCTTTTGAGGGGGAAAACAAGCTAGAGAAATAAAGGAGAGAGGAACTTCAGCCTGCAGTTGATATTGGGTGCGGCCTGCACCCGCTCCCCCTGGCACACATCTTGGAGCCCTGGCGGCACACTCCCCAGATCTCTGGAGGCCCGCATAAACACCTGCGGCACTCCATGTGCTCATAACTGCTGTGGTCTTAAACCCAACACTCTGCACAGCGGACCCAGACCGTTGAGCAATCGGGCCCAGGGCCCATAAACGCCTGAGACACCAGATATGCAGCCTACGTGACACCTGTTATCCTGACTCTGAATTAACAACTGCTATCCGCACAGCTTGTGAGAATGAAGAGGTACTGGGGGTAGATACAGGTGCCCGGGGACCTCTGAACGCGGGGTAAGACAGACCAGCAGGGAGCACCCCCCTCAAGCTTCTGCAAACCGGCGACTGGCAGGCCTGCACGCCCACGAACATGAGGGAAACAGAGGGCAGGCAGTCCAAGCTCAGCTTTGACAAAACACGCAGTGCTAAGCAGACTGAAACAGAGGGGGGAAAAATTGCTGCACCACACCCCCAAGAGGATAACGTATCAGTGGACCAGGAACTAGTCCTGTGAACCATACTACTGAACGCTCAATCTAGTTTCAGGAACATTGATGCTAAATTAGACATGCTCTCCACTCGCCAGGACCGAGTCAAAAACAAGGTAGACGAACATGATACCAGGCACGTGGAAGCCAGGGTCTCTGAAACTGAAGACAACCAAACAGCCACTACTAAACGCATGCTGCAAATGGACAAAGTACTGGAGCTCATAAAACAAAAATACGAAGTACTTGAAGCCCGCTCAAGACGCAACAATCTCCTCATAACGGGCATTCCCGAAACCATGGGCATCTCCAGAATGGAAGATTCATCGAGACAATGCTGCAAGACCTCTTCGGCTCAGACCTGTCGCCGGTCTTCATTGTTGAACGACGCCACAGATCGCAGGGGCGGCGACATCCACCGGGGCTCCCCCGCGGCCCACCGTGACATGCCTCCTAAATTATAAAGACTGCGACACCATCCTGCGACAAGCCAGGGAGTGGGCCAGACTCAATACAAGGGAGATTCCCTGTCTTTCTTCCCGGACTTCACCTTAACGGTGCAGGCCGCTCGTCGTGAGTTCCTACCGGCGAAACAGCTTCTGCAAAAAAACAATATCAAGTATGCCATCCTTTATCCTGCTAAGCACAAAAAAAAAACCTAAACGGCAAGTCAACTCATTTCACAGACCCGAAACTGGCTCTTAAGTTCGTCAAGCAGCAGGCCCCAAGAGAAGGTCCACGGGAAGATCCCACAAGCTCCTCCATGGCAGAAGAGTGACTAAGTGATAATGAGTAATTGCCACTCACATGTATCCATGGGGTGAACACAAAGAAACTAGGAACAGAAAGTCGCTGCTACAACCAACACTGCTGGGCCTTCGAGAAGTCGTCAACTCAGCCAAGTGAACTATGACCATGGTGTGTCGTGCCAGTGTGCTGGATGGGTACGCTTCCCACTCCACATTTACGCTTATCCACCCAGCCTCAAGGCAGGTAGAACCCGCGGTGACTCCACCACCCCCTGGAATGACTCCCACAAGTTGTGTTTACAGGAGTGACAGTCTCAACTGCAAATGGATAAGAGGGCCACGGTCAAATTAATATCCTGGAACGATGCCAGGAAAATACGTCTTGTGCACGCATATCTGAATAGACATGCCATAGACATTTGCATACTCCAAGAAATCCACCTCTCAAGCAATACACTACTGACCCTACTCACCCGGGGATGGGCATCCACATACGCTTACTTTTATTTTAACTACGCAAGGGGGGTATGCACTTTAATATGTAAAGACCTGGCCTGGACCACAGATCAATACATTTGTGACACCAAAGGGCACTAGATTATCCTAACAGGAAAACTCCATAACCATCCCTAAACTCTTTCTATCGTTTACGGTCCAAACACAGACGATCTAGCATTTTTCACTGATGTCTGGCAGTGGATTGCCAACACCACCCCGCAAACGGTACTCTGGTGTGGAGACTTTAATGTCCCACTGATCGATGATATGGATCAGGAAGGGAGCTCCAGAGGGCCCCATCCACAAGCAGCATCCACGTTTGCAACGATTATCACAGACAACCATCTCTTGGACATATGGCGCGACGCGCACCGCGATATACGCGAGGGTGCCTGTTTTTCCCTACAGCACAAAGCATGGTCAAAAATGGATTATTGGCTAACGTCCAAAACAATGCTCCCCTAGAACTCACACATTTCTTATCTACCCCACACCCTTTCAGATCACGCACTGGTCCTACTGACTCTTCACCCTCCATACGCACCAACACGTGCATTCTCCTGGCGATTACCTCCCGATGCGCTTAGACACCAAGTTTTGAGAGCAGATATGCATTGCCATAGACGAATACTTTGCACAAAACACTGGGTCAGTAGATTACCACACCACACTTTGGGATGTCTTTAAGGTGGTTGTCCACGGTGTGTGTATAGCCAAGCAACACCGGGTGCTCCGAGCCATCCGAGGAATGCTCTCAACTCTTGAATCTGAAATTTCCGCGCTCGAGACCCAATTTCATCAATCTACCAACCCTAAGAAATTAGCTGACATCCGTAGTAAACTAACAGCATATCAGGAGGAAGCAGCTAGGAAGTCAAATTCCTAGGCAAAGAAACATAAGCGCGTAGATATGGTGAGGCCGACCGCCCGGGCAGGACACTCGCCAGATTGCTCCAGAAACCCCGGACGTCTTCCTACATTACATGTTTGATAGACTCAGAAGGCCAACGCTGCTCCCACACCCCTGACCTCATGCACATCATGGTGGAATTCTTTACTTAATTATACTCTACCTCCCAAGATGCTCTCCCCTCGGATTTACACACATACTTTGACGCCATCGAACTAGTGTGGCTCTCCAATTCCCACTGAGTCTTTCTGGACTCCCCTATCACTGAAGAGGAGGTGCAGCAGGCCATTGCCGGCCTCTCCCCAGATAAGGCTCCTGGTCTGGATGGACTGACTGCATCCTTCTACAAAGAATACTCTGACATTTTAGTTCCCCAGTTGCTGGAAGTATACCGTGATGCTCTAGAAGTAGGCTCGCTACCACCTTCCATGCAGGAAGCTGTGATCTTCACGCTCCTCAAGCCAGACAAGCCTTATGATCAGTGCGATTCCTACAGGCCCCTATCGCTTATCAACATCGATAATAAAATATTTGCAAAGGTACTAGTGAACAGACTACAGCTGTTGCTGTCGGTAATGATCAGGCCAGATCAATCCAGGTTTATACCAGGCCGCTCTACAGCACAAAACCTTTGGACCATGTTTGCGGTAATGCATTACCTGCACCCACACAACAGCGCTGGCAGGCTTACTTGTCTCAACTAAAGGGTTTGATACATTGGAATGTGGATGTCTGTTCCCCCTCCTAGCTAGAATGGGTCTCCCGTTCCATCTTCTTAGCACAAATGCGTCTCCTATATACACTGCCACCGCCCGAATACCGCTAAATGGGCAGATATTAGAACCTTTCCCGGTCAGCAGGGGCACACAACAGGGCTGCACCCTCTCACCCTTACTTTTCGCCATTGTAATGGAACCCCTTGCTGCACACATCCAACAACATCATGCAAATTGAGAGGTGGGATTCACAACAGGAAGTCTCACTGTGTATCTATATGCGGATGACGTTACACTTTATGTAATTCAACCGGAACATAACCTATGCCCTCTAACCCGCAAACTCATTCGTTTTAGCGGGTTGTCCAGATTAACTAGAGTAAATCAATACTTTTTCCACTAACGGAAGCCACAGTTAAATGTCCCGTAGAATACCCTCTTCAGTGGGCAACAGGGCCAGTTAAATATTTAGGAATACATGTCAGCAGAGACTTGACCGAGCTGTGGAAGGCCAATTTTTGAAAAGCTATGGCGTGGTTTGAGGAGAACATCCCCATGTGGACGAAGCCACTTCTGGGCCGAATCGCCATTGCGAAGATGGCGGTTCTGCCCAAATTCCTTTATCTATTCATAAACATTCCCACCCCAATCACACAGGCCTTTTCAAATGACTTAGGTCGAACCTCATCGCACTGGTGTGGGCAGGAAAACAGCCCGAGTTAAATACAAACTGCTGACCCTGCCATAGCTTCAGGGAGGGCTGGGTGCACCACACTTGCACTGTACGCGTTCTGCGCCCAGGCACACTTCCTACATTACTGGACACATTCCACGCAATTTCAACCTCGTGTAGCAGTGGAAATAGACGCAGACGCAGTCTCACCCTTGCCTCTCTCCACAGCCCTGTTTGCTCCATATAAAAGACCCGTTTCCGAAATAGACACCACACAATGTATGAGGTGGGCATGGATTGGGCTGGCACAAGGACACCCCTAACTACCGTCTTTGATGGATGGTGGTGCCTGCGGCCGAGCGGACAGGCTCAACATGCACACCTTTGCTGATCTCGTTCTAGAAGATCTCTTTTGCGACCCACCGAAGGCACCTAACGCACCACTGGACATATTTCTATACTACCAATTGCGGGCGACATGCAGAGAGTTCTTCCCAACATTCCCAGCGTCCCTAATGACCCTTTCCGCACTTGAATACATCTAGACTGCCGCATGATCGCGGAAACTCATCGCGTCACTGTACTGAAACTTGCAACATACCTCGCCTGTTACACAAACGCCAGCTCAAGAGGCCTGGGGAGATCTTGACCCAGGGACATTTGGGAACCCTATCCCAGTTACATGCGCCAACAGGAACTGACCAACAATTCACAAAAACCCTATTAGCTATGTGACTGCAAATAGATGCTCCTTGTCTTTGAACTCATGATGTATGAGGTGTTGTCAATACGCGAAATGTCAGCTGTGAAATTGCATTGTCTAATATACGCTATGTAGTAATGTACATGAACGCCAATATTATAAATACAGTTAAGAAAAAAAAACTTTGGCTTGGATGGTATTTTACCAATCCATAGCTGTAATACTATGCCTGGAATGGTAAATGGCTTTTGTCATTTTACAGCTCGGCATGGACAGTACTGTACTAATCCTATGCTTAAAGACTTTGTTGTAGAAATGGCAAAAGACTTTGTCCCTTTCTATCTCGTCGTGGATAGCACTGCTATGCTTAAGAACCTTGATAGAAAAGTAGACATTTGAGGTGAGCACATCTAGAGTGTCGCTGGTGTTGAGGGTGCTCTGTACAGGAGCTGCCTTCCACCTAAACTTGGGAACTACCCAGAGTTCTCTGCTTCTTTTTTGTATATATATATATTTTTTTTTTTTGAAGCATTAGCGAAAAAAAGTTTAATCTGCGAATTTTGCACAAATTTAAGGAACCATAACAAGCATGCTGCTAGTAAGAGTATTGTGATTTTGTGCACTGGCACTTTATTCGGATTGAAATAAGACAACCTTTTGCGCATTAGTCCCCTTCACATTATTCAATATGGGTACCCTAGAGGTGTATCTACACCAGAAAATAAATTTCATTTATCAATGAATGACCAACAGTGAAAATGTATGGTGTAGAGTGTACAGAGGAGAATGCAGCCAAATGTTGGAACACATATGAAAAGAAACATAAAAAAACGGAAAAATGAAAAAATGTTTTGAAAAAATATATTGGTCCCCATGTAACTTGTAAATATTCAGAAAAAAAGGGAATGCAAAAAATAATAAAATAATTAAAAAATGAGAAATTTGAGACCAAATGAAAAAAGAGAGAAAGTATGTTGTTTATGTTTGTGGTCATGTGACAATAGTAAGAGAGTTTAAAATGAATAATTAAATCCATGGCAGCGCAGGCTGTATTACTTGCTGAATGCACTGCTCCTACATGTTTTTAATCCGCTTCTATAGCGCTTTTTAAAAGAACAGTCTTTTTTTAAATTATTTAAACTTCGCTGAGTACCTTTTAAAATTGTTGTTGTTGTTGGTGCCTCTTATATCTTGTGCTTGTACTGCACTGCTCCCCGGTCCACCACGGGTCCTTGTTCCGATCGAGTGGCGGGAGTATGAGTAGTATGAGTAACGCTCTAGCCTCATTCCCCTCTTCTGGGTTGGAGAACGGAGGGGCGGAGCTTCGATTGCTTATTTCATCGGATGTCATTTCCCTCGCGCAGTGGATGCGCACATGCTGTATTACTTGCTGAATGCACTGCTCCTACATTTTTTTAATCCGCTCCTATGGTGCTTTTTAAAAGAAACAGTCTTTTTTTAAATTACTTAAACTTCGCTGAGTACCTTTTAAAATTGTTGTTGTTGTTGATGCCTCTTATATCTTGTGCTTGTGCTGCACTGCTCCCCGGTCCACCGCAGGTCCTTGTCCTGATTGAGTGGAAGGAGTACCAGTAACCCTTTAGCCTCATTCCCCTCTTCCGGGTTGGAGACCGAAGGGGGCGGAGCTTCGATTGCTTATTTCATCGGATGTTATTTCCCTCGCGCAGTGGACGCGCACAGGCTGTATTACTTGCTGAACGCACTGCTCCTACATGTTTTTAATCCGCTGCAATAGCGCTTTTTAAAAGAAACAGTCTTTTTTTAAATTACTTAAACTTCGCTGAGTACCTTTTAAAATTGCTGTTGTTGTTGGTACCTCTTAAATCTTGTGCTTGTGCTGCACTGCTCCCCGGTCCACCGCGGGTCCTTGTCCCGATCGAGTAGAGGGAGTACTAGTAACGCTCTAGCCTCATTACCCTCTCCGGGTTGGAGACTGGAGGGGGCGGAGCTTCGATTGCTTATTTCATCGGATGTCATTTCCCGCGTGCAGCGGGAGCGCCAAAGGCGAGCCCCTCTGCGCCTGAACGGGACCAGGGGCCACACCCGATGCCCGTTTTTTTATACTCTGCACCAGCTCTTAATTCTATGCAAGGGATCTGGGCCATCTGCCCACATATCAAGGCTAAACTAGATACACTTGGGCTTCTGTCCCGGGGGATCCCCCACTTCGAAAATCCATCTATAGCCCCCGACCAAGATTCATTTTCCAATGACCAAAGCCAGCTATCCTCAACTACGCTCACAGATCAGGCGCTGGAGGGACTTTCAGTGTACTATTTGAATACTCGCTCCCTGGTGAAACACCAACTAGACATTTTCTACCTACTAGACGCTGATAAACCATGTATCCTCCTCCTCTCTGTAACATGGCTGACAGCGGACGCTGCCCCAGATATCCTCGTCGCACTCACTGGGAATTATTACATCCTCTGGGCAGATAGACCTACAGGCAAAGCAGGAGGAGGGGTTGCAGCTATAGTTCTTCAGAAACATACATTTTCATCATTAGTCGACCTAGGTATCCCCTAAGTTGATGGTCTG
Source organism: Lissotriton vulgaris (assembly GCF_964263255.1). Taxonomy (NCBI): domain Eukaryota; kingdom Metazoa; phylum Chordata; class Amphibia; order Caudata; family Salamandridae; genus Lissotriton; species Lissotriton vulgaris. Next base: position 1,411,617,665 of record NC_141696.1, read on the forward strand.
CTATTAAAATTTGAGTCCCACCATTCCTCGTTTATCTGTGCCCTATTTTACAGACCACATTTCCTCAGTTGTTGGGTGATATGATAGCTGAGGTGGTGGTTAACAATTCACGTATTTTGATTATTGGTGACTTCAACTTTTGGCCTACTGACTTACGAGAAAGTCCATCTTCCGTTGAACTTACTGAACTTTTAGTAGGAATGAATTGCTCCCAGCACATTAAGGTAGCCACCCATGTTAAAGGCCATATTTTAGACCGGGTTTGGGCTGCCAACCTAGAAATGTCCCACCTACAGGTTCTCCCTTGTACATGGTCTGATCACTACCTTATTACCTTTTTTATTCCTAATGTCCGTCTAAACAACGTCCCTCTGCCAGGTAACTTTATGGCTAGAAACTGGAATCGAGTGGATATTGATGCACTCAGCTCCTTACTAACAGTTTCAGCCCCTGTTGCCCCAGAAGAGTCCCCCCATATCCAAGCGGAAATCATTAATATTTGGCTGGACCCGGCTGGAGACAAAATAGAACCACTGAGGAAAGTTAGACCAAAGGGGCCTCATGATGCCCAATGCTGGTTTTCGGCAGATCTGAAGGCAAAAAAACAAGCCTTGAGGAAAGCAGAACGCAATTACAGCCCCAATCTAAAGGCCATTTTTGTGTCCTTACTAAAAGATTATAAAACAACTATACATCAAACCAAGGCAGATTATTTTTCTGCTAAAATATTAGCTTCCATCAATAAAGTTAAAGACATTTTCTCCATAGTGGACGAACTCTCCAAATTAGACCGAGTCATTACTAAAGCTGTGCCATCACAATTCCTATGCAACTCGCTCAATACTTTTTTTATTGAGAAAATTGTCACCATCAAAGCTAGCATCTCTAAATCCTTTATTCCTCCGGCTCCCCCTCACTCTTGACAAACTTGGCATGTTTAGATCACATTCCACCTATTACTAGAGATGCTTTCCTTGCCCTACTCAAAAAAGTGGGATCGGGCTCCCCACAGATATCTGTCCTCCCCATATTCTGTGGGAGATCTTTACGTGTTGTAAAGACCCTCCTTTACTCCTTCTTAACAATTCCCTTGTCCAAGAGATTGTCCCCAATTTATTCAAGATTGCGGAAGTTGTTCCCATTTTTAAAAAAACCCAGCCTAGACCCTCTAGGACCCGGCAGCTATCATCCCATTTCCCTGCTGTCCTACTTGAGCAGGGTTTTGGAAACCCATGTTGCCACCTGTTTTAGCTCCTTTATAGAGCAAAATCATTATCTGGACTCTCACAAGGCAGGATTTAGACCTGAACACTCCACTGAATCGGTAATTTTGGCAGTTATGGACGAGCTGAGAAGAGGGGCCGATCAGGGTACTACCCAGGCCCTGGTACTTCTCGACCTGTCGGCTGCCTTCGACACGGTCGATCAACATCTGATCGACCGTGTCGGCCGCACTGGAATTCAGGTTTTGGCTTTGAAATTGACCACCTCCTTTCTTAGCAACCGCTCTTAATCAGTGCGTCTTGCTAGTTTCAGGGCAGAGCAAACAAAATTGACCTGCGGGGTCCTGCAGGGTTCCTCCCTCTCACCCCTACTTTTTAATCTGTATGTTTTCCCCCTGGTTCTGGCCCTGTGTATAAGAGAGGTCGTGGTCTTTAATTACGCTGACGACCTTCAGTTGGTTTTTAACATTGACACTTCTGCATCATCTGTGTCTAGCTTCCAAACTACTATGAACTTCATTAGTGATTGGATGAACACTAACCAACTCAAGTTAAACCCAGACAAAACTGAGCTGATCCCTACTGGTGGCTTGGCCAACCCTTGAAATTCCAACTTTTGGTCTTCGCTACTAGGGGGTCCTCCTCTCCCTGTCAGCTTGGCAAAAAGTCTGGGTATTGTCATCAGCAATGGCCTAACCTTGAAGGCCCAGATCAGCTCAGTGGTATCTGCGTGCTTTTTTCATCTCCGAAGAATTTGGAAAATCAGCAGATTCCTTTCCACCGCAGCTCTGACCCAAGTGGTTCTGGCCCTGGTCATTTCACGTATTGACTACACTAACTCCCTGTATACCGGCATACAGGGAGTTACATCGGTTGCAACTGGTTCAAAATCAGGCAGCTAGGCTCATCTTCGGTCAGCTTAAGCATCAACATGTGAGTCCACTGTCGAAAAGCCTCCACTGGCTTCTTTTACCTCTAAGCTGCCTGTTCAAACTGGGCTGTACCATCCATAAAGCCCTCTCAGGATGCGGGCCTGACTTCATCGCTTCCATAACACAGAGGTACATTCCAGCTCGTGACCTACGTTCTTCAAACAAAAACCTGTGGTTTCCCACAGCTTCAAACAAAAGAAATATGGAGGTCTTAGATATAAGATATTGGCCCCCCAGTTCTGGAATACCCTCCCCTCTAATCTGCGCACCGCCACTTCCTACACCGAGTTTAGAAAGTTACTCAAACCTGGCTATTTACCCAGGCGTACAATTGAAGACTTATTCACTCTTATTAAACTGCCGTCCTCCCTCAGCGCCAAGAAACCGCCTGGTGAACGTGTGCTCTTCAAATCACTTTTAACAGAACATAACATGGCTCAATGTGTGAGCCAGGCAGGGGATCCAGCCGAAACGCGTTACAGCCTGTAATGTTAGAATAAATTATGGAACTGACCTTCGGTTGTTTTTAGTTCGTTTAAGGGTTGTAGTGTGATAAAGGTAATTTAAAATAAGGGGCGTTTTGGCGACCCCCCTCCTCCTCGAAAAGTAAGAGAAAGAAAATGACTTTAAAATGGTTGGATTGTAAAGCTATGGTTGGTAAATGCATGTGTGGTAAGTCATAAGACTGCTCCTGTGTGCTCACGCATTGAGAGACATGGCCAGCTAAATCTTTTTTACCATTCCAGAAGACCTCAGGTCAACATTTTCCCAAACCATCCGAGAAGGACAGGATCCTGTCCAGTAAGCATTACATGCAGGCCTTGATACCTCACACTGTGTGGGATGCGCCATGGGCACCAACATAGTGCTTAGGCGCCATGTTTGCAATAGGGTTATTGGGGAATGTCCAGATATTCGTAATGGACATGCCATTTGATGGTGCTATACTTTTTAGGGAAAGGCCGACTTGGCATAGGAACAATTTAAAGACAGCAATGCATTGGCCTGCTTCCTAGATCTGCTCTCTTCGATCCTCAATGTCATCAGCAATACAGGAAGTCCAGGGATACTCATGAGGCTTTCTACACATATAATGGCAAACCTCTCAGCCACCTGTGCAACCAGCCAGACCTTTTATGGCTCCAGGGATCCCGAGACGTTGAGCCTGCAGAGCAGAGAGAAGCGGCTCGCATCCGGTAAGCACCACAAGTGAGTGTGCACCTGCTACGACTGGTGATCTCGAGAAAACTGGACGGCATGAGCGGCCTGAAAACTAGAGAGGACATAGAGAGCCCGCGGAGATTCTCGCAACGGAATGCAGATGTTAAATATAATAAAAATAATACGGTGAGGCCAGAGATCGAATCAGGGGGCCTGCTGACAGGGGGACGGGATGCAACTCACACACAGTGAGCGCCATTATTTAGCGGGCCCTGTGCAGAGGGTGATCGTGGGGGTGCTGGACACCACGAACAGCCCACAGAAGCCTGAGTGAAAAGGAAGAACTAGTGAGCCGTAGGAGATTGCAGAGATGACGAGGAAGACAGCGATAACACCAAATAAAATCACAGGGTGAGCCCACCAACCTACCGGGAAGGCCAGAGAAACTACACAAGATAGCAGAGGGGTGTGACACTTGGTGAGCACCATTAGAAAATGTGTGCTTGAAACAGAGGAGGATCGCAGGGGCGCTGGACAGCATGAGCGACCTGCAGTGCTCTGAGGAACAGGGCAGACAAAGCGGGCCCCAAGAGATTACCGCAATTCTGAAATAGGCCACAATGCAATACAATAAATAATACAGAGAGAAGCGCGTCTTTGAAGTGGAGAAAGTGGGGAAGGGCTGCTTTTTTAGAACAGACAAATCTGTGGTTAGCTTGAAAGGATTGAAAGGGCCCACAGCCCTACAACGTAACCCCCTTGGAGACGGTAGGATGAGCAGAAAGGAGACCGCCTTCTGATTTACTTGGACATGACAGCGCAAACACACCTGGCTCAGATAGGATCAATAGAGCAGTTTGCTTACAGTCACTTCCTATAAAGCGAAGAAGTAACATTAGTAGAAGAATATACAAGAAGAGGGGACAAATTTGAGCGGCTGCCATTCACTTTCTAATATCCCAGCACTGTGGAACAGAGGCCCCAGGTGTCACACTCGGGGATGTACTCGTTCCGTATGGATCAAGAGCCACAATCAGAAGTCAAGGAGGGTTCAAAGCAAACTACAGTGAACATTAGAGGCCCAGAGAGGAAAATACTGGTGGCATGACTGAAAATATCACCAAAGAGAAACTGGGGAGGTGGGACGCTGAGGAACCTCCACAGCTGTAAATATCTGAGCCAGGCCAAACCCGAGGCGCCACAAGAGAGTAGAAAGGGTAAAGCGAAGCCTAAACAAGGGTGCGGCCCACCAGAAAGGGGAGATTCTTCCCAGGCGACAGTGAACTTGCAAACAGAGGAAACGGAGGGCCATGAACAAACGGAGGACCATGAACAATCAATTAACATCCACCTGGATAAAATACTAGCAGCTATTGCGGACACAAAGGCTATCCTGGAGCAGGATATAGGGATCGTGTCTGTTAGTCTGGGCTTGTTGCAGGCAGAACACCACAAACTTGTGGATAGGATGAAAGAAGTGGAATTGGCGTTGGAAGAACTAGTGCCTGAACACAAGACCACATTACACCATCTATGACCTCACAACCAGAGAGGCCACGCTGAAGGCTATAATTGGCAAAACAACATCAGGGAAGAAGGACATCAGGGCAGAAGGCACCAACATGATCACATATCTACAACAGTTGGATAGCTACAGCTCCCATAGTACGGATGTCCCAAAAGTTTTAGATGCTGACATGGAACGTCTGCAGACTGGGATCCCATACTAGGTGCCAACAAAAAATAACTACATTAATAGAAGAGGGGCACATATTGCTATGATGCAAGAAACCCACCTGATAGCAGAAGAGGGGGCTAGGCTGAGATAAAAATGGCGCGGTCAGGTGTATGCCACTTCATACTCGGCTTTCTCTAGAGGGCTTTGATTTGGATACGAGCTGGCACTTCATTTACGATGCAGAATACGGTAATAGATCCAGAGGGTAGATTTGTTTTAGTGCAAGGTAGGCTACTTGGGAGGAAAATTCTGTTGGGTAGGGTTTTCGCCCAAACCATGGCCAACTGCCGTTCCTGGAGAAGTTGTCTCCATCCCTTTCCTCTGTACATGGGGTTGAGGTGCTATTGGGAGGGGACTTAAACTGCATAGAGGATATTGACTTGGACCGCTCTACCCCCCCATCAAATACCCCCACCCCCCCACTACATGGTGCAGCAGCTGGCAAAGTAGTGATGGGATTTAATAACTGGTTTATGCTATGGAAGTTTGATGACATCTGGAGACTGCAGCACGGACAGGCACAATATTTCTCCTTTTACTCACACCTTTATAGCCTCCACACTAAACTGGATTTGTTTATATGTACAGACACACTGACAAATCAAGTAATACAAAGGAAATACTTAGGACACACTTTTTCTGATCACAATCCCCTCCTTCTCTGCTACCAACCGCTAACGGAACCTACAGCTACACCGACAGGGCGTCTAGACCCAAACTTATTAGCAGATGACAATTTCAGACATTCGCTAGAGGACAAGGTAATAGAATATTTCTGATTTAACCAGGGCTATTCAACGTGGTAGTGTGGGGATATTGCCCAAGTGCCACAGTAGGACTGAGAAAAGACCTGCGGAAAGAGCTAGCCCAATAAGAGTCTCTGCTATATGACCAAGGACGCAGACTGTAGGCAGATGCGAAGGCTCATACACAACTAAAAAAAAACTAGGAAGGAATACAATGAGGCACTCGAGAGATAAGGGACTTAGATATCCGAAAATACCACACCAAGACACATGAGTAGGGAGATAGAGCAGGTAGATTACTGGTGTGGTTAATATGACCAGAAAGCAGGGCAGCGCCTATCACACAAGTTGCAACTGAAAGAGGGGACATGTTATACCTCACAAATACCATTAATGACAAATTTTGTGCATAATATAAACACCTATATGAGGCTAAGCCTACATTGTGGTCGGAAGACGCAAGTACTTTTTTGGCCTCCTTATCGCTGTGCACACTAGACCCGGCACTGAGAAGGGGACTGGGGGAGACAGTGACAGCCCATGAGATAAGAAAGGCTATTGGGGAGATGGCCACTGGGAAGACGCTTGGTCTGGATTGACAGACGGCAGAATTTTACTCAATGATGGCACAGACACTGGCCAAATTAGAGGCACTATACGCAGCAGCGTGGCAGAACAATGTCTTACCAGGCTCCACTAGAGATGCATTGGTGACCCCCCCCACCCCACGAAAACTAAAAAATTGTGTGAGCGAGAGTAACAGAGTTTAGACCTTTTTCTATGTTAAACTCAGACTTTAAAATTCCGAGTAAGGTAGTGGCACGACGAATATTGCCCCATATGACAACGCTCATACATACCGATCAGAGTGGGTTCATACCAGCAAGGGCCACATCTGCCAGTATCCGACGACTCCTACATATCCTATACCATCCAGACAGAGACCACTATCCTGAGGCACTGATAATGTCAGTAGACCTAGGAAAGGCCTTTGACTTTGTGAGGTTCGACTTTCTGTGTGCCACAATGATCAAAATCGGATTAGGAGACGGATGAGTAAAATGGGTTAATATATTGTATGCCCAACCTACGGCACGAGTAAAAGATGTTCTAGGGTCTCAGGACCCTATAACATCTTTAGGGGCACTAGACAGGGGAGCCCGTTGTCTCCCATACTGTTTGCCCTCACCATTGAATCCCTGGCGGAGCAGTTTCGACAGATAGGAGGGACGCATGGAATGTTACTGGGGGAGCGAAAACATATGATCTCACAATATGCAGATGACATACTGCTCTATCTGGGGTAAGGGGGAAAAGGAGTCATACAGGCGGTGGACCCTCCTAGAATATTATGCAACACTGATGGGCCTAAAATTAAACAAAACGAAAACTTACATTTTCCAGGTGATAGAAGGGACTGACCATCCAGTTGACCTCCCCATGGGCCTAACCTGGGACCCTCGTTCTTTCAACTATTTAGGAATCCAAGAGCACCATGACTTAACGAATCTAAAAGAGAGTAATCTACAACCAGTATTGCGGTCCTGTGGGATGACGATCCCCATTCTGGTGCTATTTGAAACTGCCCATGATGGCCGGAGTGGCACTGACCAAAATTATTATGTTATCACATCTACTTTACTACCTTGTCAAGTATTTCAATTCAGAGCCGGAATAGGAGGTGGTGGCTGTAACCCTGGTGGCCCACCTAACAAGCAAGCCAGTCTCACCCCGCTCAGATCAAGCATCCCCCCTCTGCAGATGCCACAGTTCCGGCAGTTTGATCGGAGCAGCAAGCACGGCAGGGGAGGATGGGGGTTATGCCACCGCACACAGCCGGTCCAGTCAGCTGGCAGCAAGGCATGAATGGCAATCTGGGCCTCCGCGGCCCCTGGCTCGAGCCGCACTGTCCTTAACGCAGCTCCACTCTAAAAATACAGCTGCAGGGTGCACAGATCTTCCCCAATGAAGGCAGGGGAAATGGTGTCTGCCAAGGCCAGCACAGCCGCCGCCTATCTCTACTGGATTCGGCCTCAGCCATGGTGGGATGGAAGAAGGGAGGGAGAGGCACTCACTCTGTCCCGCTGACCACTCCAGAGAGATGGCCCTAACAGGCCGCAAAGTCAATCACCAGGTCAAGTTCAAGTTCAAGTTCAGGAATTTGTATAGCACACTACTCACCCGGAGGGTCTCAAGGCGCTTGGGGGAGGGGGTGCATTATTTATCGAATAGCCAGGTTTTAAGTTCCTTCCTGAAGGAAATGTGATTCTGGGTAAGGCGGAGGTGAGTGGGGAGAGAATTCCAGGTTTTGGCCGCCAAGTAGGAGAAGGATCTTCCTTCCATGGTGGATCTATGGATGCGCGGAACTGCGGCGAGGGCTTGATTGAAGGATCTTAGTTGGCGGGTCGGTGTGTAGTAGGACAGTCGTGTGTTGAGGCATTCGGGTCCTAGTTTGTAGAGGGCCTTGTGTGCGTGGGTGAGGAGACGGAACGTTATTCTCTTGTTGACGGGAAGCCAGTGGAGGTCTTTCAGGTGACCGGTGATGTGAGCTTGGCGCGGGATGTCCAATATGAGTCTGGCTGATGCGTTTTGGATGCGTTGGAGTTTTTTCTGTAATTTGGCTGTGGTTCCGGCGTAGAGGGTGTTTCCATAGTCCAGTCGGCTAGTGACCAGTGCGTGGGTGACAGTCTTTCTTGTTTCGGTGGGGATCCAACGAAAGATTTTTTGAGCATACGAAGTACGTTGAAGCAAGAGGATGAGACAGCGTTGACTTGTCTGGTCATCGAGAGGGAGGAGTCTAGGATGAAGCCTAGGTTACGTGCGTGGTCTGTGGGTATGGGTGCCGTGCCCAGGGCAGATGGCCACCATGAGTCGTCCCAAGCAGAGGGAGATGATCCTAGGATGAGGACTTCCGTTTTGTCTGAATTAAGTTTTAGGCGGCTGTTTTTCATCCATTCGGCTACTTCTTTCATGCCTTCATGAAGATTGGTTTTGGCGGTGTTAGGGTCTTTGGTAAGGGAAAGGATCAGCTGGGTGTCGTCAGCGTAAGAGATGATGTTAAGGTTGTGTTGTCGCGCGATGGACGCGAGGGGACTCATGTAAACGTTGAAGAGGGTGGGACTGAGTGATGATCCTTGTGGTACTCCGCAGATGACTTCGGTGGCCTCTGATTTGAATGGGGGGAGTCGGACTCTCTGGGTTCTCCCGTCAAGGAACGAGATGATCCAGTCCAAGGCTTTTCCTTGTATGCCGATGTTGCTGAGGAGTTGTATGAGGGTGCTATGACAGACTGTGTCGAAGGCGGCGGAGAGGTCGAGTAGGATGAGGGCAACTGTTTCTCCATTGTCCAGTAGTGTTCTGATGTCGTCTGTCGCTGCAATAAGGGCGGTTTCGGTGCTGTGTTTGGCTCGAAAGCCGGACTGGGGGGGGAGAGGGAGTTGTTGGATTCAAGGAAGGTGGCGAGCTGTCTGTTGACGGTTTTCTCAATGACTTTGGCAGGGAATGGGAGGAGGGAGATGGGACGGTAGTTTTTAAGTTCAGAGGGGTCCGCTGTGGGTTTCTTCAAGAGGGCGTTAAGTTCGGCGTGTTTCCAGCTTTCTGGGAAGGAGCAGTTGATGACATCACGGAGATGGGGTGCGGTGATGGAGTCAGCTTTGTTGAAGATGTGGTGGGGACAGGGGTCGGTTGGCGAGCCTGAATGGATGGAGTTCATTAGGCGGATGGTGTCTTCAGTGGTGATTAGGTTCCAGGCGTTAAGGATGTTAGAGGGAGGTTTAGGTTTGGAGGTAGGTGGAGTGGACTGTTCTTTGGAAATATTGTCAAAGCTGTTATGTATGTCGGCGATTTTGTTGTAGAAGAAAGAGGATAACGAGTCGCAGAGGTCTTGGGAGGGAGTAATGTCGTTTGAGGCTGCGGTGGGGTTGGTAAATTCTTTGACGATGTTGAATAGTTCCTTGCTGTTTTGGGCGTTGTTGTCGAGTCGATCCTTGAATGCTGATTTCTTGGTGGATCGGATCGATTGGTGGTGTTTGCGGGTGGCTGTCTTGAAGGTGGTCAGGTTGTCAGTGGTTGGGTTTTTTCTCCATGTTTTCTCGAGAGTACGGCATAGTTTCTTGTATTTCTTAAGGTCCTCGTTGGACCAGGGGGCCTTTTTGCTATTCTGTTTGGTTTGGTGGTTTTTCAAGGGTGCTAGTTCGTCAGCGCTGTGAGTGATCCATTGTTTGAGTTTGGTGGCCACCTTTGTTTGGGTCCGATGAGAGGGCGGGAGGGTTTTGTTTGAGCGATGTGAGGAGTTGGTCGGTGGTGATTTTGTTCCAGTTTCTTCGTGGAATAGGTTGTGGGGGGTTGTGGGTCGAGGTAGTTTTGTAGCTGAAGTGAACGCAGCTGTGGTCCGTCCAATAGAGAGCTGTGGTGTGATCGAAGGAGATGTGCTTGCTGGAGGTGAAGATTGGGTCGAGCGTATGTCCGGCTATATGGGTGGGGGTGTTAACAAGTTGTTTGAGACCAAGATTGGCCAGGTTGCCCAGAAGGGTGGTGGTGTTGCTGTTGTTTTTCTTTTCCAGGTGGAAGTTGAGGTCTCCCAGTAGAATGTAGTTCTCGGAGGCGAGGGCATGTGGGCTGATGAAGTCAGTGATGTCTTCGCTGAATTGTTTACGGGTTCCTGGTGGTCTGTAGATGAGGGTGCCTCTAAGTGTGGTCCTGAGGTCGGTGTGGATCTGAAAGTGGAGGTGTTCGGCGGTTGCAAGGTTATCGTCGAGGCTGGTAGTGATTCTGATGGTGTTCTTATGGACGATGGCGATGCCTCCTCCTGTTTGGTTGGTGCAGTCTTTTCGGATGATCTTGAAAGCGTCCGGGATGGCTATGGCGATGTCGGGCGCTGAAGAGGCGTTCATCCAGGTTTCTGTAAGGAAGGCGATGTCCGGTGAAGCAGTGTCCAGTAGGTCCCATAGTTCAGTGGCGTGTCTGTGGATTGAGCGGGTGTTCAGCAGGATGCACTTCAGGTGGTTAGGGTTGGAGCTGTGTTTGGAGTTAGTGGATTTGGTGTGGGTCTTGATGCAGGCGAACTTGCAGGTGTGGCAGGCGAATGCAGCTGTCATAAATGGATAGTGGAAGGGGAGGGGCGAGGGAGGGGCTGCTGGGAGGCGGGATCGTGGTGGAGGGGACGGGCTCCGATGCACAACAACAAGATGGCTGGTGAAACGAAACTGGAAGAGGCCGGGGCACACACAGGGTTACGCTGTCGGAGGGGGCACTGGGACAAATAGGCTACACACTTTTGAAGGCAAAGCGGGCAAACTCTAGGTAATCACAGCGGAGGCAATGCGATATAAATATAAATATGGCCAAATAAAGCGAGCAGCCCACTACAACAAAAACGGCTGAATAGTGAGCGCTATGATGGCGGAAGCAGCTGGGGAGGCAATGCGAGCAGCACAATAACTTTAAGATGCAGAGCAATACAGTGGCCGGTAAGATAGTATGGTAACGATACCCAGGTGGACCAGGGGTCGTGGGGAGCGTCCGCTTCCAAAGCAGTCAGGGCGGACACAGCGCAGCACAGGACGGAGCGAGGCTAGGCACACAGTGGGAGGGAGGGGCTGCTGGGAGGCGGGATCGTGGTGGAGGGGACGGGCTCCGATGCACAACAACAAGATGGCTCGTGACACGAAACTGGAAGAGGCCGGGGCACACACAGGGTTACGCTGTCGGAGGGGGCACTGGGACAAATAGGCTACACACTTTTGAAGGCAAAGCGGGCAAACTCTAGGTAATCACAGCGGAGGCAATGCGATATAAATATAAATATGGCCAAATAAAGCGAGCAGCCCACTACAACAAAAACGGCTGAATAGTGAGGGCTATGATGGCTGAAGCAGCTGGGGCGGCAATGCGAGCAGCACAATAACTTTAAGATGCAGAGCAATACAGTGGCCGGTAAGATAGTATGGTAACGATACCCAGGTGGACCAGGGGTCGTGGGGAGCGTCCGCTTCCGAAGCAGTCAGGGCAGACACAGTGCAGCACAGGACGGAGCGAGGCTAGGCACACAGTGGGAGGGAGGGGCTGCTGGGAGGCGGGATCGTGGTGGAGGGGACGGGCTCCGATGCACAACAACAAGATGGCTGGTGAAACGAAACTGGAAGAGGCCGGGGCACACACAGGGTTACGCTGTCGGAGGGGGCACTGGGACAAATAGGCTACACACTTTTGAAGGCAAAGCGGGCAAACTCTAGGTAATCACAGAGGAGGCAATGCAATATAAATATAAATATGGCCAAATAAAGCGAGCAGCCCACTACAACAAAAACGGCTGAATAGTGAGCGCTATGATGGCGGAAGCAGCTGGGGAGGCAATGCGAGCAGCACAATAACCTTAAGATGCAGAGCAATACAGTGGCCGGTAAGATAGTATGGTAACGATACTCAGGTGGACCAGGGGTCGTGGGGAGCGTCCGCTTCCGAAGCAGTCAGGGTGGACACAGCGCAGCACAGGACGGAGCGAGGCTAGGCACACAGTGGGAGGGAGGGGCTGCTGGGAGGCGGGATCGTGGTGGAGGGGACGGGCTCCGATGCACAACAACACGATGGCTGGTGAAACGAAACTGGAAGAGGCCGGGGCACACACAGGGTTACGCTGTCGGAGGGGGCACTGGGACAAATAGGCTACACACTTTTGAAGGCAAAGCGGGCAAACTCTAGGTAATCACAGCGGAGGCAATGCGATATAAATATAAATATGGCCAAATAAAGCGAGCAGCCCACTACAACAAAAACGGCTGAATAGTGAGCGCTATGATGGCGGAAGCAGCTGGGGAGGCAATGCGAGCAGCACAATAACTTTAAGATGCAGAGCAATACAGTGGCCGGTAAGATAGTATGGTAACGATACCCAGGTGGACCAGGGGTCGTGGGGAGCGTCCGCTTCCGAAGCAGTCAGGGCGGACGAGTTACGGCAGTCCAGCCACCATCTTAGGGCACCTCTCCCCGGATCACACGTGTCACAGAGTGGCCCGAGAGCTCGCCAATAATTACGAGGGGTCCCAGATGGTGCACACGTGTCAGCAGTTCACAAGGGACATCATTGATGACTCTCTCAATTTGAACCAGCAAGTTGTGAAGACTTCGGCCACTTGCTTCGCAATATTAAAATGGCTAAAAAAAATCTGCTGGATGCTGCCCGAACATACTAAGAAAACAGTTATCAATGCCTTAATAACCTCTAGGCTTGATTATGGTAACGTGTTATACTTAGGGGCAAAAAAGGCCACAATCCGCAGACTGCAGATAGTGCAAAATGCAGCAGCGAGACTATTGTGGAAAATTCCCATCTCCACATCAACCTCCAAGTACATCCGGGAGTTGCACTGGCTGAAAATTGAGAATCGGATTAAATTTAAATCCCTATGCTTTATGCATAAGATTTCCACTAATAATGCCCCAAAGTATTTGCAAAATCTTGTACGTCCCTATCGCCCATCTCGGATCCTTCGATCAGCAAAGGCTAATCATTTTGTAATCCCTAAAATTAAGCTGTCGCGCATGGGTGGCAAATCCTTTTCGTTTCTTGGACCCTCACTCTGGAACACTCTACCACATACATTACGGAATGAGCCGAGTTACATGAAATTCAGGAAAGCCTTAAAAACCTGGCTGTTCAACATCTAAAAGACCTGCTTCAAATCAGACTACTGGATCCTTAGCGCCGGGAAACCCTTTGTTGGGTAGCTGTTGCGCTATATAAATGAACTAAATAAATATAAAAATGCAGAGTACGATGGCATGATGTCAGACAGTATAGCAATCAATGCTGGTTGGGTGTCAAGAGCTCTGCTTGGAGCTCTGCTAGGAGTCAACTGCCATCCTGGCCTCCTTGGCCATACCCCTAATGTTTTTCAATATTTTTAATATGATGATCTGCCTTATTTTTAAATGTAGAAAAATATATCTGAATCAGTGTCTTCAAATTTACTGTAAAGTTGAACCAATTTTGCCTAAAATGAAAGGCAAGATATGTTTAAATTTTTTTCACAATGGTAAACAAACAGAAAATAACTTAAGATATTTTGAAGTGAAACAACGGAAAAGCAACGGGGGCTAGATCTGGCAAGATCTAAATCTGGCCCCTAATTTGTTTTCAGCTTATATAATATTGCCTTTGTGGTACAGGGTATATACGCAAAAACAATGGTTCTGTCGGGTTTACCAACTATTTCTTATGAAAACGTTCAGTGTTTGTACCCTTTTCTCTATAGTCTTCAAACATTCATATCTTGGATGTCTTGACATATGGAACACTTTGCAAATAGCAACACACGTAACACAAATTGTTGAGTACTATATTGTTTTATATTAATTGAATCATTTATATATATTCACACATTTGTAAACAAGGCTGTCAACACGAGGTGAAGCTTTAAGTGATGTGTGATCAAGTGACATTGGTGCTCAGTGATAGAATTTAGTGCACAATATATACAGCGTGATTAAAATATGTTCAAGGGAAAAGGAGGCCACAATATTAGAGAAAACACAATCCCCCACATGCATCAACCTATTTAGGAAGTGCAAACTGTGCGAATCGGTAAAATCGGCCGTTTGCACTTCCTTAATAAGTTTTTGGGATGCATCATGCATTTTTGTGAAATTCGCTATTTTTAGCGATTTCCAAAAATGCGATTGCTTTTAAGGAATCGCAAATTTGCGATTCCTTAAAAGCAATGCATGATTGTTTTTCTAATTGCGAATTAGCAGTTAGGAGGTGCAAATTACCACGAGGTTGAACCTCGTGGTAATTTGCGAAAAGTTTTGAAAAAGCTCAAAAATGCATTTTTTAAACTTTCATGTTTCAGACACACATGTCCTTAGGACATGTGTGTGTGAAACATGCACTTCAAATTACATTTCTGGGGTGCAGGGGGGGGGTCCTTTGGATCCCCCTCTGCACCCTTGGAATGCATTAACAAATTGCGATTTTCAAAAAGAAAATCGCAATTTGTTAAAGCCTTCCCATTGATCCCTATGGGCCTTCACAAATGGCCGTTTTGCACGTTTTGGAATGTATGAAACATTCCCAAAATAAGGAATTGCAAACTTGTGCGATTCCTTATTTTTCCATAGCATTTAGGAAATTGCAAATTTGCGATTCCTTAAATGCTATGTATGTAGCAATTTTAGCTTGCAAATTTTGTTTAAGAATTCGCAAATTACCACCAACTTTCAGTTGATGGTAACTTGCGAATTCTTCCAGAAATGCACAAATTGGCATTTTTAAAGGTGGCATATGATGCACACACATGCCCATAGTGCATGTATGTGCGCCATATGCACACACATGTTCTTTTCAGGGGTGCAGCAGGGTGTCTTTGAGACACCCCTGCACCCTTGCAATAATTCTCAAATTGCGATTAGCAAATTGCGAATTCGCAATTTGAGAATTATTTTGCATTCATTCCTATGGGCCTCCTGGCCCATAGGAATGCATTGGAAATTATTCCTTAATTGCGAATTCGCAAAATGCGAATTCGCAAATAAGGAAGCTTAAGGAATCGCAAATAAAAAGCGATTTTGTTCATACATACCATTTTGCATTTCCTAAATAGCGATTCCTTAAAACTCGCTATTTAGGAAATGCAAAATAGTTTGATGATACATATGGCCCTTGGTCCCTAGTATATGGTACTAAGGTACATCAGGGGTCTCCCATGGGCTGCAGCAAGTATTGTGCCACCCATGAGAGACCTCTCAAACTGTGCCTACAGGCCTGCCATTGCAGCCTTTGTGAGCTGGTGCTAGCATCACTCACAATATATATAAGTTACCTTATATCTGAGGTCACTGCAATTACAACCTATAAGTCACCCCTAAGATAGGCCTTTCAATCCTGAAGGCAGGGTGCTTGATTATAAGTGTGAGGGTGCCCTCATGAGCAGGACAGCCCCTACAAAACTAGGAGTCGATTCTACCAGCTTTGTAAGTGCGGCCAGCCATTTTAGACATAGCGTGGACATCAAGTCAATTACGAGATGTCTAACTATAGAGTGGTTGCACCAAAACCGGTCATTTTTGGTATAAAATATGTTAGATTCCTACCCCAACACCCATTCCAGTGTTGGATGTAGGATCCCCTGTATTCCTGGTACCAGCCTTTCAGGGTCTAACAGACAGCTGGTGATGCTGCAGTCCACAGAGACGATTCTGCCCTCCTGCTGCTTAGCCAGGCTCAAGCAAGGGAAGGTAGAACAATAGGCTTCCAGTCGCACGGAGGTGTAACCACCTCCCAGACAGGACTTAGTGTATTGGGCTGCTGTGGGGGCGCTTGCCAGCTCCACCAGACTGCTTTGAAGTGCACATTTAGTGCCCTCCTTGTATACTCCAGTTGGACCAATTTCAGGGAGCTGTTGGCTCCCGCTTAGCGCGAAACTGGACAAAGGACATGGGAGTATCCTCCTCTCTGTCCAGCCCCTCCTCTGGGAGGGACCCCTGAATCGTCCCAACCCTTTCATTAGGGTACTTAAGGTCCTACCTGTCGTTGGCTCTTCAGATTCGTTGTGGCACAAGATTCAGATCCGAAACTACTTCGTATTCAACTGTCTGAGCACTTAGAACTTAGTTAGACTTTGCTTTAGGAACCAAGACTGCATCTGGGAAGACTCCCGCTGCTCCCGGTCTCATCGTTCTGCCAGTCTTCAGCGTCGTCTGTGCCTGTGCTCCATAGAAGGTTCTTCTCCCTGCCTATGGACATTCAAAACATCCGAAAGAATCTCCTTTGGAGTGAAGGAGTCACTCCCCTACATCTGCAGGCACAGCAACCAAGCTAACCGGTCTGCTGCTCCTGATGTCCCACGGAAATCCAAGAGGCTCAGCAACACAGGTGGTGGTTCTGCAACTCCCTTGAGGCCTACATGGTCTTCTCAGCAAGTTTGAAGTCCGTATCCCTCGTCAGAACCGCTGCAGCAGTACCACTGTGCACTGCATCAACTTGCTGTTGCCAAGGCATGTTGACTCTCTCCTTCAGAGATCTTCGGACTCCAAGAAGCTCCAGCCTTCAGCATCTCTTGCTACCAAGAACTTCGTCCTCACCACATCCTCTGCACCGTGGGCCTGCATTCTTGGTGAGTTGCTCTAGGTCCTCTTGCCACTCATGTGCCTTCGGCCTGTGGGTTCTCTTGAGGGTTTTCTTTAGTTCCATTGTGCTCCCTGCTTGATCGGGCCTGCTCTGACTCACCTGCACATGGTGAGTCCCTTGGACCTTGCTGATCCCAACACTGCACCTTCTTCACTTTCCTCGTCTGTTTCTGCTGCCAAGTCTTGATAGTTCTCCCACCGGACACCAACCCACTGGCTCTCGACTTCCATTGTGATCTACAGCGGTTTCCGACGTCACTTCACACATATGCACCCGGCTTACCGGGTGTAGGTATCCTGGTTCCTGGGGAATCCACTGTCTCTCCAACCTTCCAACTTCCATGGGGTTTCTTCAGGGTCCTCCGGGAAGGGTCCTTCTTGAAAACTGCAACCGCAACTTCCACATTGACTTCTATTGAGGACAAGGTCGTTTTCCCACTCTGCACACGCCCTCCGAGGGGTTCGTGAGTACTTACCTTGGGTGGTTTCTTGGGTGCCCAGCTCTTCTAAGTCTCTTCTGGGTCCAGTCTCGACTTCGGGTGAGGTTCGCATTCCACTTTCTTAGTATTTAGCTTGGTATCCCACTGGAGATCACTGTGTATTTGTGCTACTTACCTATTCTTTTGTTAAAGTATTTTGTGTATTGTGATTTTATCTCCAGGTAGGAGATATTGTAACGTGTTAGTGAGTGTTTATAATAAATACATATTTTTATAACTACGAGTGGTTCTTTTTCACTTAACCTATACTATATGATTAGTACTAGTAAAACAAGCTGCTTTACAACTCCTTCTGGACTAAGCCCGAAGGCTGCTCTCCACAGCTACCACTTGGAGAGCTTTTTATGGTTGTCTAAGACCACTAAACTCACCATAAGGGTTATCTGGATTTAGTGCAGGGTGCTTCACTTAAATAAATGTGCAGCATATACTAAGCCAGCCTCCTACAATCAGCATCATCATTTTTACACCTTTTCCTAATGGGGAGCCATTGACGCTCCTTGAGGTGGGAGCTGGAGTGGGTCCGTTTGGGTAGGTCGACAATGAGTCTGGCCCCTAAGTTTTGTATGGTCTGTAGTCTCTTCAGTTACTGCAAATTGCTTCCTACATAGAGTACATTGCCATAGTCCAGCTGGCTGGTGATTAAGGCATGAGTGACGGCTTGTCTGGTGTTGGCAGGGAGCCATTTAAAGACCTTACTGAGCATGTGAACATTGAGAAAGCAGGTGGAGGGGACTGGGTTGATCTGGTTGTTCATGGTAAGCTTGCTGTCTAAGGTTGTGTACATGGTCCGTCGGATTGGGTGCTGGTCATAGTTCAAAGGGACACCCGGAGCTTTCCATGGGGAAGTGTTGTTACAGAAGATCAGGACTTCCATTTTGTCTATGTTGCGTTATAGGCAGATGTTCTTCATCCAGTCTAAGCTGCTAGTCATGCACCTGCAAAAATTGGCCTTCGTGGTGGAGGGGTCTTCTGATAGTGAGAGGATAAGCTGGTTGTCATCCGCATAGGAAATAATGTTCATTCCATGGATTCTGACCACCTGGCAAGGGTGTCCTGTAGATGTTGAACAGTGTAGGGCTGACGGACGAGCCTTGAGGGACGCTGCAGATGAAGTTCTTGGGTTCTGAGGTGAAAGGTGATAGATGGATTTTCTAGGGTTTTTTGGTGGGGAAAGAGGTGATCCATTTGAGGGCTTCTCCTTGGACTTTGATGCGATGAAACCTCTTGATAAGGGTGTGGTGGGGTACAGTGTTGAATGCTGCTGTGAGGTTGAGGAGTATCAGAATTGCAAACTTGTGCGATTCCTTATTTTTCCATAGCATTTAGGAAATTGCAAATTTGCGATTCCTTAAATGCTATGTATGTAGCAATTTTAGCTTGCAAATTTTGTTTAAGAATTCGCAAATTACCACCAACTTTCAGTTGATGGTAACTTGCGAATTCTTCCAGAAATGCACAAATTGGCATTTTTAAAGGTGGCATATGATGCACACACATGCCCATAGTGCATGTATGTGCGCCATATGCACACACATGTTCTTTTCAGGGGTGCAGCAGGGTGTCTTTGAGACACCCCTGCACCCTTGCAATAATTCTCAAATTGCGATTAGCAAATTGCGAATTCGCAATTTGAGAATTATTTTGCATTCATTCCTATGGGCCTCCTGGCCTATAGGAATGCATTGGAAATTATTCCTTAATTGCGAATTCGCAAATAAGGAAGCTTAAGGAATCGCAAATAAAAAGCGATTTTGTTCATACATACCATTTTGCATTTCCTAAATAGCGATTCCTTAAAACTCGCTATTTAGGAAATGCAAAATAGTTTGATGATACATATGGCCCTTGGTCCCTAGTATATGGTACTAAGGTACATCAGGGGTCTCCCATGGGCTGCAGCAAGTATTGTGCCACCCATGAGAGACCTCTCAAACTGTGCCTACAGGCCTGCCATTGCAGCCTTTGTGAGCTGGTGCTAGCATCACTCACAATATATATAAGTTACCTTATATCTGAGGTCACTGCAATTACAACCTATAAGTCACCCCTAAGATAGGCCTTTCAATCCTGAAGGCAGGGTGCTTGATTATAAGTGTGAGGGTGCCCTCATGAGCAGGACAGCCCCTACAAAACTAGGAGTCGATTCTACCAGCTTTGTAAGTGCGGCCAGCCATTTTAGACATAGCGTGGACATCAAGTCAATTACGAGATGTCTAACTATAGAGTGGTTGCACCAAAACCGGTCATGTTTGGTATAAAACATGTTAGATTCCTACCCCAACACCCATTCCAGTGTTGGATGTAGGATCCCCTGTATTCCTGGTACCAGCCTTTCAGGGTCTAACAGACAGCTAGTGCTGCTGCAGTCCACAGAGACGATTCTGCCCTCCTGCTGCTTAGCCAGGCTCAAGCAAGGGAAGGTAGAACAATAGGCTTCCAGTCGCACGGAGGTGTAACCACCTCCCAGACAGGACTTAGTGTATTGGGCTGCTGTGGGGGCGCTTGCCAGCTCCACCAGACTGCTTTGAAGTGCACATTTAGTGCCCTCCTTGTATACTCCAGTTGGACCAATTTCAGGGAGCTGTTGGCTCCCGCTTAGCGCGAAACTGGACAAAGGACATGGGAGTATCCTCCTCTCTGTCCAGCCCCTCCTCTGGGAGGGACCCCTGAATCGTCCCAACCCTTTCATTAGGGTACTTAAGGTCCTACCTGTCGTTGGCTCTTCAGATTCGTTGTGGCACAAGATTCAGATCCGAAACTACTTCGTATTCAACTGTCTGAGCACTTAGAACTTAGTTAGACTTTGCTTTAGGAACCAAGACTGCATCTGGGAAGACTCCCGCTGCTCCCGGTCTCATCGTTCTGCCAGTCTTCAGCGTCGTCTGTGCCTGTGCTCCATAGAAGGTTCTTCTCCCTGCCTATGGACATTCAAAACATCCGAAAGAATCTCCTTTGGAGTGAAGGAGTCACTCCCCTACATCTGCAGGCACAGCAACCAAGCTAACCGGTCTGCTGCTCCTGATGTCCCACGGAAATCCAAGAGGCTCAGCAACACAGGTGGTGGTTCTGCAACTCCCTTGAGGCCTACATGGTCTTCTCAGCAAGTTTGAAGTCCGTATCCCTCGTCAGAACCGCTGCAGCAGTACCACTGTGCACTGCATCAACTTGCTGTTGCCAAGGCATGTTGACTCTCTCCTTCAGAGATCTTCGGACTCCAAGAAGCTCCAGCCTTCAGCATCTCTTGCTACCAAGAACTTCGTCCTCACCACATCCTCTGCACCGTGGGCCTGCATTCTTGGTGAGTTGCTCTAGGTCCTCTTGCCACTCATGTGCGTTCTCTTGAGGGTTTTCTTTAGTTCCATTGTGCTCCCTGCTTGATCGGGCCTGCTCTGACTCACCTGCACATGGTGAGTCCCTTGGACCTTGCTGATCCCAACACTGCACCTTCTTCACTTTCCTCGTCTGTTTCTGCTGCCAAGTCTTGATAGTTCTCCCACCGGACACCAACCCACTGGCTCTCGACTTCCATTGTGATCTACAGCGGTTTCCGACGTCACTTCACACATATGCACCCGGCTTACCGGGTGTAGGTATCCTGGTTCCTGGGGAATCCACTGTCTCTCCAACCTTCCAACTTCCATGGGGTTTCTTCAGGGTCCTCCGGGAAGGGTCCTTCTTGAAAACTGCAACCGCAACTTCCACATTGACTTCTATTGAGGACAAGGTCGTTTTCCCACTCTGCACACGCCCTCCGAGGGGTTCGTGAGTACTTACCTTGGGTGGTTTCTTGGGTGCCCAGCTCTTCTAAGTCTCTTCTGGGTCCAGTCTCGACTTCGGGTGAGGTTCGCATTCCACTTTCTTAGTATTTAGCTTGGTATCCCACTGGAGATCACTGTGTATTTGTGCTACTTACCTATTCTTTTGTTAAAGTATTTTGTGTATTGTGATTTTATCTCCAGGTAGGAGATATTGTAACGTGTTAGTGAGTGTTTATAATAAATACATATTTTTATAACTACGAGTGGTTCTTTTTCACTTAACCTATACTATATGATTAGTACTAGTAAAACAAGCTGCTTTACAACTCCTTCTGGACTAAGCCCGAAGGCTGCTCTCCACAGCTACCACTTGGAGAGCTTTTTATGGTTGTCTAAGACCACTAAACTCACCATAAGGGTTATCTGGATTTAGTGCAGGGTGTTTCACTTAAATAAATGTGCAGCATATACTAAGCCAGCCTCCTACAATCAGCATAATCATTTTTACACCTTTTCCTAATGGGGAGCCATTGACGCTCCTTGAGGTGGGAGCTGGAGTGGGTCCGTTTGGGTAGGTCGACAATGAGTCTGGCCCCTAAGTTTTGTATGGTCTGTAGTCTCTTCAGTTACTGCAAGTTGCTTCCTACATAGAGTACATTGCCATAGTCCAGCTGGCTGGTGATTAAGGCATGAGTGACGGCTTGTCTGGTGTTGGCAGGGAGCCATTTAAAGACCTTACTGAGCATGTGAACATTGAGAAAGCAGGTGGAGGGGACTGGGTTGATCTGGTTGTTCATGGTAAGCTTGCTGTCTAAGGTTGTGTACATGGTCCGTCGGATTGGGTGCTGGTCATAGTTCAAAGGGACACCCGGAGCTTTCCATGGGGAAGTGTTGTTACAGAAGATCAGGACTTCCATTTTGTCTATGTTGCGTTATAGGCAGATGTTCTTCATCCAGTCTAAGCTGCTAGTCATGCACCTGCAAAAATTGGCCTTCGTGGTGGAGGGGTCTTCTGATAGTGAGAGGATAAGCTGGTTGTCATCCGCATAGGAAATAATGTTCATTCCATGGATTCTGACCACCTGGCAAGGGTGTCCTGTAGATGTTGAACAGTGTAGGGCTGACGGACGAGCCTTGAGGGACGCTGCAGATGAAGTTCTTGGGTTCTGAGGTGAAAGGTGATAGATGGATTTTCTAGGGTTTTTTGGTGGGGAAAGAGGTGATCCATTTGAGGGCTTCTCCTTGGACTTTGATGCGATGAAACCTCTTGATAAGGGTGTGGTGGGGTACAGTGTTGAATGCTGCTGTGAGGTTGAGGAGTATCAGGCCAGTATTGGTGCTGTGGTTGGTGCAGAATCTGGATTTTTGTTGATTTCCAGATGGTGCGTGAGTTGGCGGTTGATGGCTTTTTCGATGAGATGGGATGGTAGTTTTTGAGCTCGCTGGTGGAGGGTTTCTTGAGAAGGTATATGACTTCTGCGTGTTTCCATGTTCCAGGGAAGGAGGCTGTGGTTATCGATGAATTGAAAATGGTGGTGACCTCGCTGCTGATCACCTTGCTCCAGAGGTTGAAAATGCATAGGCATTTACTTTTGAACATTCCGGGATTACGTCCTTCAATTAATAAATATCCTACAGCAGTGTATAGAAGGGGACGCACACTCAGGGACTCATTGTGTACTAGTTATGTTACTTCTACAGTAGCAAAAACCACTTGGTTACCATCCAAACTGGATGGGCTTCATACTTGCAACAGTTGTAATATTTGCCAATTTGGTGAAAATAAGAAGAAAGATTTCAGATTTAATACATCACAGATCCACAGAATAAGACATTTTATCAACTGCAACCCATGTTTTGTGGTATACATCATTGGCTGCAGTTGCAATATGATTTATGTGGGTAGTACATTGTGTAGCCTTAAGACACGGATCCAGGAACACCGTAGGGCACTGATCAATATGGATTTTAGATACCCCATGACAAATCATTACAGAGTGGCACATGTAAATGATCCTTGTTTCTGGTTCTTTGGAACTCACCTGGAAGGGACAGAGAACTGATGCTTAAACAGACTGAGGCTAAATGAATTTGTCGGTTACAGGAAGTTACACACGGCCATAATACTGATAATGAATTCCACTACTTTTTAAGATGAGGTTACGCCGTCTATTAGGTTCTGGATCTATATTTCAATTTGAACTGTTGCTTTTGAAAACTGAATCCCTTATTTGTTTTAACTAGTACGTTTCTTTTCATTCTTCTAAGGGGGTCAAAAAACACACCTTTTTCTTTTAAGGTTAGCATAGAGATCGTACTTTTAACATCTGTTGGAGGTTATACTTCAGCGCCTCTATGCATAGTTAGGCAAAACTAATGTCCATATGTGGTTGAGAGTAATTACTTACTTTTTATATATACTCTTTTGATATCATTCTCTACTTGACTTTTTTAATACACTATATGCTATTAATGGAGTCAAATGCGCAATATGGGAAACATAATGCATAACCATTGATCGCTAGTTACAAGACCTTGGTAATATTTGAGCAGCTAATGGGGTCAAATGCACAATATGGGAAGCATGATGCAGAACCGATGATCGCTAATGTATAGATCTTGGACCCTGGACCATTTGAGCGGCTAGATACTTTATTAAGTAAGATATCATTTCGACTCGGTCATGAGTCTTTGACCTAATGACATCCTGACCATATGAAGTACATTCATATTGTACTACTAAATACAGGGTATGGTTATTATTTGCAGTTAGTGGTGAGGACTTTGGAATTTACGGTCCTTACCATTATAAGTTGGCGGCTATCAGTACTAGCTGTGTGGCCGCGTTTTGACCAATCACTATCCGATTAATATACCGACAGCCTAAAAGTATTTCAAAGGTGTCTTTATATTGTTTCATTTTAGATTTGCATTTTTGTTGCTTACCGTCAATATTGACGAATAGTTTGACGTCACAGGGATACGTTTACAATGATTTTCATAATGTCGTACATAACCATTATGGTGGATTTGGCTCTTTGCGAATTTCAACTAGGCTGTTACCATGTTGGGGTATTGGGATTGATCCTCATAATTTTTTGATTGATAAAGTCTTTACAAGTAAGGCTTACTATGGTGTTCTTTGCCACTCTAAGATGGCTGCCTATGCTGACACAGCATGAGGGTGGCTTCGGATGACGTCGTAACACCCTATTGGGTATGGTTGCATCTAGCTGATAAATGCTGTGAGGCTATATTTTTAGGTGCAGAATCTCACACACATCACAGATGTAAGCTTGAGGAGGGTACAAGACAACTGAAGGTAAATAGCATTTGTGGGGGGTCTAGAGATGTGGTTGACCCTAGATATAGCTTGACATTATGCCTCAAGACAGAATTAAGGTAAGTGACAAATGAAGCCTACTTCTAGGGAGCTGAGGAGATTCATTTATACCTGTACAGAGCCAGAAAGGATAACGTGAAGTAACAGAGAAAGATCTGAGAGTTTGTAAAGGGTACTAGATTTTGTGTTAATGTAACCAAACCTTGCAGCACTTTAAAGAAAAGGCTCAATCCCTTATCTCAGAACAATGTATGTGGGTATACCAATATTTAAACACAGCAATGATCATTACTGCCACTGCCAAGGTCGTCCCGTTGATCCTCGACAGACACTGCTTGGGTTATGGCAATCAGGCTTGTGCAGGATGTGAAGGTAGTACTTTCTTTACCTCAATAGTGTATCGCATCTCACATGCAGCAGAAGTCTGCCAATATAAATGTTCTCATTTTTGATACTCTTGGCAAGTCCACATCCATGACAGGCATCTATTGGAAAGTTGGAGGCTATTAAAGTAACCATTCCCTTTTTTAGTAGATTGAATAATGTTTTTGGTACCTCTCTGGACATAAGATCTCCATCCTCGGGATCTTGTCTTCCATCTTGTGCCAGTAAAAACATCTGACTTTCTGTCTGTACTGCCTTATTCAGATTCACACCTGTACAAAAAACAATGGGCGAGGGCAGTGGTTTTAAAAACTAGCAATTCATTGACAACATATTTATCAACCATTACCTGTGGCTACTGCAAGAATAGGTGAATACTAAAACGCATGCTTCATTGCATGTTTGAGTCAATCAACACTACGTACAAATCAACAGTAAATGCCTGACATTGTTGTTTTAAAATGTCAACACAGCAATGGATACTATTGTGACCTTTCTATACATAAAAGAGAAGATAAACACGTAATGTCACTAAAATACAGTGACATTCTATTTTTGCTACCAAATAGTTGACGTCATTGGTCTACATTTGACGTATGAATAAACAAAAACTCGGTTCGCCTCAAATTACGCAGGTTCTCATTTAAATGGCGGTGCTAAAGCGGAAGTAAGAAACAAGTTACTTACCTGTACACTGTGGTTCTCCAGTATTGATATCCTTTATAGATTCACATGCTTGAATCTTCCCCGTCGTCATGGTGGGAGTCGCACAGTAACAGTAAAATAGCAGTATTAAAACTTCAATATTAAAATGCCCATAGAAATTGACTAGCTTTTAGCAACCTACCTCAATTGTTACAAAACATACAAACTCCAGCCAATCAGAGCGTAGACCATAGAGTCTCCTTCCCCTGCAGGGTCACCATACCTCAGATTACAAGTACCACAAAGTAATAAGAGAGCTATGGAAGGTGAACCTGAAAGGGGAGGACGGAGGGTCGCATGTGCATCTTTAAAAGATATGAATACTGGAGAACTACAGTATACAGGGAAGTAACTTGTTTTTTCTCCAGTGTTGTATCTTTTATAGATTCACATGCTCGAATCAGAATAGCAAGCAGACCAAAGGGTCAGAGGCGGCGGGAAAGGTGAACCATTCCACCATGCAACCCAGAGAGCATAATACGAATAATAATAATAAAGAGCATATAACATGAGCTCATAACAATGTATACATATTTACATAAATATATAACAAATTTTAAAACATTCGAAACATATTAATGACTTATTATAACCACAGTAGCCTATTTAAAAGAAAAAGACACAAAGAAGATCATACCTTATGCGAATAGATGTCGCAGAGCAGCTTGACTGACTGCCACATCCGCCTTAAGCCAGGCATCCAGGCAGTAATGCTTTGTAAAGGTATGGATGCTCGTCCATGTCGCTGCCCTGCAGATATCAGGCAAGGACACTCCCGGCGAATAGGGCAGAGGATTCTGCCACCTTGTGTGTTGAGTGTGTTGCGACCATGGAAACCAGAGGGTGGCCAGCCTTCTCATGACAGAACAGAATAGCTGATGAGACCCAGCGAGCGATAGAAGCCCGTGTCAAAGCCTTACCCTTCCTAGGTGTAGAGAAGGCAATAAGTAACGGAGTGGATTTTCGGAAAAGCTGAATCCTTAGCAAGTAGAACTTTAAACATTGTTTAATGTCCAGAGTATGGAGTGCTCTCTCAGCTGGTGAAGATGGAGCTGAAAAGCAGGAGGGCAAATCCACTGGTTCGTTTAGATGAAGCGAGGAAGGTACTTTGGGAATAAAAGATGGATTGGTACAAATAATTACTTTATCTTGAAAGAACTGCTCGTTGTGAAGGTCTGAATTTTACTAATGTGTCTAGCTGAAATAATAGCCAATAGGAAGGCCTCTTTCCGCGAGAGGTACTTCAAGAAGTACTTGTGAATTGGTTGAAAGGGTGACTTCATAAGCTGCGACAGGACAATATTTAGTTGCCATAGCACAGGAGGAGGTCTTACTGGAGGGTAGGCCCTGAAAAGACCTTTCATGAACTCTTTTATCAATCTGTTAGACCACAAAGACAAGCAACCAGAACGCCATCTGTATCTGGAGATTGCAGCTAAGTGCACCTTGATGGAAGCATGCAGAAGGAGCTTGGGCTTCAAGTAGTATAGCCTGACATTCCTCAGAAATCGCTAGTTGCCCGAATTCTGTGTGAGGAGGAGCCAAGCTGAAAAGTGTTGTGTGGAGATTTGAGGATGAACCCATTGGCCCTGGTACATGGAGAGAAGGTTTTCTTTTGGCTGGAACAGGATTGGAGAAGACCTTGATAGACCATACAGCACTGTGAACCAGTAATGCCACGCCGGGGTGATTAGGATGACACAGCAAGGCTCTTGTCTGACCTTCTGCAGAACGTTAGGAATGAGAGGAAATGGAGGGGATGCATAAGCAAACATTTCCTCCCAAGAGAAGTGGAAGGCGTTTTCTAGAGAAGCTGGCTGAGCGAATCTGCTTGCGTGGAATCTGCAATTTTTGTTGAGCAACATAGCGAAAAGATCTAGGGTTGGAAACCCCCAGCAGCAAAAAAAACCTTTGTAACTGTTCCTCATTCCACACTGCTTGGTGTCCCTGCTGAGGGAATCAGCTCAATCGTTTTGGACTCCTGGCACATGCGGAACCTGTATTGATATTCCATGGACTATCAGCCATTCCCAGATCTGCTGAGCCAGGATTGAAAGGGCCTGAGATCTTGTCCCACCTTGCTTCAGTAGACCTAACATGTGGTGGTGTTGTCCGTGCGAATCAGGATCAATGACCTCCTGATTCTTGGCTGGAATGCTTATAGGCCCAGCAAAACTGCGTTCAGTTTCAAGAGGTTTATGTGACACTGTGTTTCCCGAGTCGACCATCTTCCGTGGATCTGCAATTCTTGCAGATTACCACCTCACCCGTCCATGGAAGCGTCCAACGTCATTACCAACTTTGGTTTTGTTGTGAGGAAAGAAAGACCTTGTCTCTTACTATCAACTAAGATATTGCTGAAATTATTACCGGTGTGATTGGAAGATCTCCTCGAATGAGCCTCGAGACTGAATCCATTGAGCATCGAGCTGCTCCTGAAAATGTCTCATCCTTAGGCGACAGTGCGGAATCAGCGCGATACACGATGACATCATCCCTAGCATTGACTTGTATGTCCTTACTGAAAAGCACTTTTTTGTGGACAGACCCTGCACTGTCTTCTGAAGCCGTAAGATCCTTTATTTTGTGGGGAAAGCTTTCAAAAGCGTGGTGTCCAGAGTTGCTCCTAGAAATACTACTGACCTGGAAGGAGCCGGAGAGGACTTTTCTGGGTTGATTCTGAGTCCCAGGGAGCAAAAGAGACAAACATAGGTGTCTGTCGATCTTCTGGAAGTCTGGAGCGATGGTGCCTTGACTAACCAGTTGTCCATATAAGGAAATACCTGGTGACCGGCTGGCCATAGAAAGGCCACTACTGGAGCCAAGCACTTTGTGAAGACTCTTGGAGCCAACTTCAACCCAAAGGCTAGTACTCCAAATTGATAATGGCACCCTGCCACCTCTAACCTGAGAAAACAGTGATGTTTTGGATTGAATGGGAACATGAAAATACGCATCCAGAAGATACAGAGAGGACATATAGTCCCCTGCATCTATGAGAAGCAGAATTTCCTGGAGCGACAACATTCTGAAAGGTTGAGATTTGATGAACTTGTTCGATGACCTGAGATCCATTATCTGCCTCAATTTTCCAGTCTTTTTCTTTGTTAACCCTTTCCGTCTGTCGTGATTTTAGGCCCATCTGCCCCCAAGGGGGCAGAACCCATTAAACACCAGGGATTATTTTTGTGTTGTTGGGGAGCGGCTCCTTGGGCAAGGGTCACTCCCCTTTATGGAGTGATTATTGTGGCCGTTTCTGCCCCCAGCTTGGCTGGTGGATTGTGTGTGGACTAGTACAATATTTGCTTATGTGGTTGTAATGTTTTATTTCTCCTTTTTATTCTAGTGCAAAGCTTTTGATTTTTTTTGCGGTTTCGGCAGTGGATGATCTGCAGTTTTGCGTAGTTGGATTTATTTGGTAAGAAAAACATTTTTATTGTGTTTACAAATGAGTATTATTGTCATGCATGAATGAATTTTTTTTTGCAAGTGGTGTCATAACACCATCCAATTAAGTTTGTGTTGTGAGCATGAAATTCTTTGCAATGTGTTTTGCATTGTCTATGTGTAATTTTCTTTTTCTTTTTAGTGGGATATTGTTCAGCTAAATTTGAGGTTTGCCGGGGATTCTGGGAAGGAAAACAGTGGGGGGTCTATGCAAGCCACACCTCCCTGGACTCCTCCGGGTAGCTAGTTTTCAGAAATGTGTGGGTTTGGCCGGATTCCCTAGATGGCCATCGAGCCTGGGGCCAAAAACGCAGGTGACCCCTTGCAAAACCAGGTAGTTTTATGATAGGTAATTTTAATGTCTCCTCAATACGTTTTGGGCCCCTGCCTGTCGCGGGTACTTGGGCCACTCACATGCCGAGCCAGGGGCGAAAAACCCAGGTGACCCCCCCCTTGCAAAACCAGGTAGTTTTGCGATAGGTAATTTTGATGTCTCCTCAATACGTTTTGGCCCTTGCCTGTCGCGGGTACTTGGTCCACACACACAAGTGAGGTACCATTTTTATCTGGAGACATTGAATAATGCAGGGTGGGTGGAAGTTTATGGATCCACGCAGATTCCAGAACGTCCATCAAAGAAAAGAGAGGAGAATTTTTTTGGCACAAAGTTTGAGATTTGCAAGGGATTCTGGGTAACATAACCTAGTGAGAGCCACACAAGTCACTCCATCCTGGATTCCCCTGGGTGTCTAGTTGTAAAAAATGTATAGGTTTGTTAGGTTTACCTAGGTGTGGTCAGAGCTAGGGTTCAAAATCCACAGCTAGGCACTTTGCAAAAAAAGGGTCAGTTTTCACTGTTAAGATGTGGTGTGTCCACATTGCGTTTTGGCCCGTTTCCTGCTGCGGGCACTATGCCTACGCACACAAGTGAGGTACCATTTTTATTAGGAGACTTTGGGTAACACAGAATAGTAGAACAAGTGTTATTACCAGTTGACTTTCTTTGCATTTCTGCCCTCCAAATGTAAGACAATGTTTTAAAAAGATTTAATTTTGAAAAATGACTTCCAGTTCACATCCTTGTATGGATACCCACAATTTTGGAGCTGTGCAAAAAAACACTGCTTCTAAACGCTATATTTTGTTCCTATTTCAGAAATATATTGGTTTCCTTGGTACCTATACTTCACTCTTTATATTTTACTAAATGAACTGTGATATACCAGGTACACAATGAAAAACCATTGCCAGATGAAGCTCAGTTATTGGCTCTGGGTTCCTCGGGTTCTTGGTGAACCTACAAGTCCTATATATCCTCACAAGCTGAAAGGTCCTTCTGATGTAACGGCTCATCAAGACCATTGTTTTAACCTTGAATAAATAAAAGAAGACATTTTGGAGAATATACTTTGGACACAGATTGAATATTTTTCCTTGTCTTGTGGTGCACCTTTGCTCGTTTTAATTGTGATGTTCCTGTATTGGATTGCATTGTGGCAGTGGGTGCGTTGACAGTGTGCACACGGATCTCCGGATATCCCCAATATACAGACATATTAAATAAGGAATAGTGGGTCTGGTGCTGTGTCCTATAGGGTTCCACTGCCTAAGCTTTTTCTTTTGTAACAGTATATTGCTTTAAAAAACTGTCATACTTAGAAGTTGTTACAGGTGAAAAAGTTGGAACAAATTGCTGTTTTTTCAACTGAATTTCAATATGTTCTATTTTCAACTGTTAATCTTTGAGGAAAACCTTGAATGATCTACACAAAACACTCCTTGCTGAATTCAGAATTTTGGCAAGTTTTTAGAAATGTATTGCTTTCTGGGATCCATCATTGGTTTCACAACCATTTCTAGCACTAACTGGAAGGAGTTTTAAAGGCCCAGTAAAATGACAAAACTGTATAGAAATGTTTGGTTTTCTGACAAAAGTCAGCCTGTACCTGAAAGCTGCGAATATGGTAATTTCAGCACCATAAACCCTTTGTTGATGCCATTTGCAGGGAAGAAACCAGACACTTTCTTCTGCAGCAATTTTTCCCCATTTCGTTTTTACAAAAAACAAATATTTGCTGTATTTTGACTAATTTCTGGGTCTCCTCCAAAGGGAATCCATAACCCTTACAGGCCTTACACACTCCTTATGTGGGTCCTCAGATTATAGTTTGGACTTTTCACAAGTCTTACAGGACCTAAACAACCCTTTTTTAGACTTCAACATTATGAAGGAAAATAGGTACTCACACTCCTGGCCTGTACATCAGAAAAAATATGAGGTGAAGAGATGAACGCTAGCTGGAAGTTCAAAAGGCCAACAGTAGAAACACTGTGACTGAGAAGAGCTCAGGGAGACTCCCTAACAGACGACGTGTGGTAAGAAATCTGAGGTATGGTGGCCCTGCAGGGTAAGGAGACTCTATGGTCTACGCTATGATTAGCTGGAGTTTGGATGTTTTATAAAAATGGGGATAGGTTGCTAAATGCAGGTGAATTTCTATGGGCATTTCCATGTTGAAGTTTTAATAATGCTATTTTACTGTTTCTGTGGGACTCCAACCATGACAACGGTGAAGATTTAAGCATGTGAATCGATAAAAGATAAAATACTGGAGAAACCCTCTTACAGTAGTTATGTTAGCGCAAACTGGATGTGCTGCATTATCCCTGATTTGGCTTTTATTGGCGCAAAAATAGGAATACTTCATGGTGAGGACGATTACTGCACATGTCCCACATTTATGGGTAAAATAGTTACAGCCAACTCTTGATAAGCACAGGTTTTCGTTGATTGCATTATTCCACGAGCTGGCAAGATCAGTGAGGTTAACATTCCCCTCTCACTTCTGCTTTAACTTTCCTGCAACAATATGGAAACCTAGTCAGGCAACCCATCCTTCCAAAGCCGATACACCGAGCACCATTAAATGGGACAATAGTAAAAGCTAGGCAGGGGAGCCGCTCACAAAGCACTTTAATGCATTTAATGATGAAGGGGTTGTTGGCTTCAGTTAAACTAATTAGGCTAAAAACGCATAATGTTGATGATTTGCAAGTGACATGCCTAAAGCTGTAAACGTAATGCTTAATTGATGGCATATTAAGGGAGATGACCTCCATATTTCACTGGATCCCCACATACCAACACTCCCAAACTAAGCGGAAGATGCCTGATTTATTTTGTTCGATTTGTTAATAATTTCGTTTTTTTCCAAATGCATTTTACACCAATGCAAGTTATCAGGAAAGTACAGTTGTCCTTTCTATTAAACACACTAAGTATAATGAAGTATTGACATTTGCACTTGATTCATTGGTACTTCCAGTACACATTTCTTTCAGTACACGCACATTTCCAGACAGGCCTTCTCTCTCCTTGAGCAACATTTGGAAGCAAGAAAGAGGGACCTTAAAAACAAAAATCTGAGGAATTTATTTTACTTGCATTAATTGAGAGGAATTTGAGGGAGGAGTCAGCAAAAATAAAGCTGTATGGGGTTTCAAAAATCAGGAGTAACCCTGCTGAGACAGGTGTGTTGGCACGTATGACATGGGCGGAAATGGAAGTGCATGCAAATATTCTTCTTGCGCAGAAACACTTTGGCAATAGGCCCTACATGCATAGGGGTGCTATCTAGCGCTGTAATGGGATAAAAAAGTTGAAGAGGGTACTCTAAAAAAAAGGCATGGGCAAAGTATAACTAGGAATATTTTATTAGAGCCGCAGCCTTAGTAATACCAAACACCCTGCATATATGATTAAAATACCTTCATCAGCTTCATCCCAATTGTTTTCAGGGGGAGAAATGCAAGTACTCCCGAGGCCGGGCTTACATCCCACCCACCCTCCCAAAAAAGTAACAGTGGGGAACCACCAGCAATGGGCAATGGGTCAAGGGAGCCATGGGTCAAAAAAGTTTGTGAACCAATGGCTTAGAGACTGCAAAAACTAAGCTAAATAAATAACACACTGTTGTTAAATAAGCACATTAGGCCTCACATGTATCTCTTCAAGGAATTCACAAGTGGAGGCCACAGAGTTGAAATGAACTTGGGTGAGCGGGGCATTTCCAGCATTTACACATGACAGTCTAATTCATAGAACTGCCTTAAACACAAATCTGCAATTCAGTCCCCCTAAAATAGACAATGCTCAGACCATATTTGTTTATGGGGATTTCATTTCCAGTCCTGTCTTGCAACAGCTTCCAACATGAAGCAAAGTCACATGCTAATTTTTAACAAACTAGGGAGAATGGATTCATAGCTCCAATGCTGCAGACCATTGAGACCTACCCTGACGGCCCCAAACCTTTTAATTAAATCTACCATAGAGAAGGATCAAATTCAAATCAGTAATGGATCCGCTAGAGGACAGGCTTATTTCTACAATATTTACAGATCATTATCTCTGCTGCAGAACAGGATCATACTGCTCACTCCCCTGTCTTCAGCAGGGTAGCCTGATTCCAACTTGGGGTGGAGCAGTCTGTTATAATGGACATTTTCTGAACAACATTAAAAGAAGCCTGGATTCTATTTATGACACAGAGGTTTCAAGTAGGTCGGCGCCTGGAGATGCAATGAAAGACGTGGAATGGTCGGGGACTCTGTTTTTAAATTCGTCCAGAAAGTAGCTTGTAATGTGTTAAGTAGATTTTAAATATGACAGCCGGAGCCTCCAGGTTTTGAAATAGATTGGGGATTCTCTAGAAATTAAACAGAGACTAAATTCTGTTAAAGACAAAGGCCAGTATTATCTCAGCCTTCAGAAAAATGGTTGGAGAAAAGAAAAGGAGGAATGCTGTGTAAAAAAGAAAGAAAGTTTCTTAATATTTGATGCATACGATGTTTTGTGGTTGTACTGTTGATAGTAATTTTTTTCTCTGTTCCCATCAAGTGAATATTGATGTTTTCTATTATTAGGAGACTTTCAGAAGGAGCAGGGGAACTCAAAGATGAAGATGGGAGTGTTGTGTTTTATCTCAGTTAAACAGAAGGACAATATAATGTATTACGAAGGATACTTCACAACAAAGAGGGGAGGAGAGGGAGTGAGTAATGTTCTTGGCTGTTATGTAGTAGGGAGTGTTTCTATTGCTTATTGTTAGAAATGGGATTTCTGGTTGGCTGAGGCTTGCGCCAAAGCCAGGCAGAAACCATCACTCTAGTCAGGGCAAGGGAGTTACACGCCAAAGATAACCCCTGCTCACCCCCTTGGTAGCATGGCACGAGCAGTAAGGCTTATCCCGGAGGCAATGTGTAAAGCGTTTGCGCAACACACACACACACAGCAGCAACACACTAGGTACACCACAAAAAGGAACTCCACACAAGGTTATATATGAAAATAGCCTTTGTATTACCATAAAAACAGCAGATCATAATCACACAAATACACTGTGCCAACTGGCACTGGGCAGTATTTACAGGGGATTATATACATCTGACAGAGCCATGTGGGCCACTGTCAGAATCAGCACCTAGTAGAAATAGCACTTCTAGAACGTAGAATAAATGTAACACAAAATAACAATTGTAGGACACAACCAGTAACCACTGGTAAAAGGTAGGCACACACTACGCAATACTAATTACCATAGGCATAGATCACACAGGGACACAAACTCACTGGTATAAGCTATACTAGGCAAAACAACCTCCTAAGCATGAAAACACATTTAGAGGTATCACAGGCATAAAGGAATTGCACATTACCCATAAATCACATTAGGCAATTATCAACATAGACCTAAATAACCAATCACCTTGCGCAGAATCACAGTAGGTACTGACACAGTGCACCCCAGGCGGGGCACAACATAGGAACACTGTCCCTAGGCCAACTGGCCTCTCATGGGGTTCAAATGCCCTTTGTCCAGCAGAGTCAGGGCAGGCTGCGCACGCAACCCAAAGAAGAGTGCGCAGAAGCAAAGGCCTAAAAGTAGCAGCTGGTACTAAGTGCTGCACAGCTGTGCAGGCCAAAGTAGGGGCGAAGGAGTGTGTCTCACTTCTGAGTTAAGAAAAACCTGTCCCCTAAAAGAAAGGTCCTAAACGGTGCAGCTGTCCACTACTTGCTGGGCAACTGGGAGGTAGAAATGCGGCATGGGCTCTCAGTAGCCCTTTAAACAAATGTGCCCCCTTCGTGGGAGCCACGGGGCTATGGAAAACAATCAGCAACACGTTGGAGCCATCTAGGCTCTGACAACAACTATGCCCCAAGTGGGAAAAGAACACAGGCCCCTCTGGCCCTTTAAGTGATAATGCGCCGCCTCGTGGGAGCCACACAGGGCTCTGAAGAGAAATTATGCCACGCGTTGGGGCAAATGCGGGGGGGAAATCCTGGGCCCCTCTGGGCTCTCACTGGGGTACCTTTACAGAAACTGCCTGCCCGGTGGGTGCCCTGGCGCTGCCCCCAAAGAACTGAGTACTGGCAGGAGGAGGGCGGGCACCGGCAACGTGACTCAACACACCTCCCCACTGACTGGGCTGTCTGGGGACCCCTCCTCCAGTGCAGGCGCGGGGCTCTCCCTCACGACACTAGAGCCCCGCCAGCCACTGAGGCACTCCTCTACTCCTTTGGGCACCGTCCAGTGCGGGGTGGGCTCCCGTCTGGAATTTCCTTCTTGGTCACCTCTTGCTGAGTGCACCGGAGCGCAGGGTGAGCTCCCGTCAGCTTCCGGCTTCCTCTCGGCAGTGCATGTGGCCGGCGCCCCAGCCGAGATCAGGCCGCCATCGCTGACGTCCTCGAGGACGCTCCTCCGGTTGCTGGGCAACTCCCAGCGCGAGCACCAATCCTAGCGTGGCTCCCCTCTGACATCAGCTGGGAGCCAGTGCAGTGCTCCTGTAAGTCCCGGGCTAGCGGCGGTGCTTCTTGCAAGGTTGGGGGCAATACGGGGTAGGCTCCCGTTTAGGTACAAGGTCCCTGGTGGGGTAGGCACCCGCTAGGAATATATAAACATAAAAATGCGGGCAAAGTTGCGGGGTGGGCAGCAGCGCACCAAAACAGTTACACAAGCGAGGTGGCACCCGTAATTGAGTAGGAAAAATAAACGGCCAGAATACACGGTGGGCACCTGCTTGAAGAAGGCCAAAGCAAGTGGACAAAATGCAGGGTGGGCACCTGCTAGTAACACAAGGAGGGGGGGATCTCCAGGCAGGGGAAATCCCTCTCAACAGGGCTGCAGCCTCAGCGCTGCACAGCCCACACGCTTTCCTGGGGGACAACAGAAGAAAGGCAGCCCAGCTAAATACTCTTAAATTCGTGTTTTACTACTGCAATGCCTATCTCTACTTCAAGATACACTGGCGCTGCCTTGCAACATTTTTATAAGTGTAGCCTCCAAATGGGAAAAGATAGGGAAACCAAATTTTGTGTCTCTGGACTCACAAGTTAAAAACCCAGCTTTTAGTGAAGTTGGTTTTCAGATTGCTGTATTAAAAATGTCACTTTTAGAAAGTTGCAAAAAGAACAGATGATGGATGAAATGCTGAACAAATCAAACATTCATTCCACATCACAGAGCTGATTGTTTTTTTGCTCACCATGCCATTCCAGTTTGGACCCAGCCATATGCAAATCAGTCTTGACCCTGCTCCCCAAGGGAACAGTCCAAACCGAACTGCCAAGCCAGGTCCTTCTATGGACCAGAAACAAGCATCCTGGGACCGGTTTCGGTGTATCACCCCTCATCAGCCAGACTAGCTTGAATTCTGTGGTAAGATACAATAATTTCTTTTTTTAAACAAATTTTATTAGGGTTTTACAGCTCATACAATAAGGTACCAGAGATTCAACTTTGTAGTTATTGGTAATATGTTAACAATAATCTCCCTTTCTCTACAACAAGTTAAAGCAGACCTTCAAAGCCTGCTTGGCCTTATCCTACAGTCACAAATGGCCTAATAGGGATTTGTAGACAAGTTATTCGATTCACAGTGACTATTCTCCAAACCTCTCCACTATGCAATCACCTTGTCCGAAGCACATGCACCCAATATGGAGAACTTTACCCTACCCCAATGCGCCTACTCGCCCATCTCGACTGACGGATCATTTATCAGCCAATTATATCCATTCTCTCCTTGGCTCCTATTATATTATTAATAATAATAATAAAAGCATTTATTAAGCGCCTGATTACACTAGGAACAGTGCATCTCCGCACTAGGATGCATTCCAACATGAGTTCAGACAAAGATCGCTCCAGGCTAAGAGGAAGGGACAGGGGAGGAGAAACACTGACTTAATACTAAACTACGGGAAACAGATAGGTCTTAAGTTTCTGGCGGAACCTTGATTCCGACGGTTCCACACGAAGCTCCACAAGGAGATCGTTCCATTGTTTACTAGCAAGGAACCTAAAAGAACGCCCACCCATCCGTGCTTTATAGATGCGGGGTACCAAAAACTGCATACTGCTCATAGATCTCAGAAGGCGTTTAGGACGATATATGGTTAACATCCTATGTAGATAAGCTGGGCCCTTTGTGTGTATGTAACAAGGACCCCCTGAAGGTATGAATCATATAATTCCTAGGTCAGGGAAAACAGTATATATGAAAAGTAACAACCTAGGCAATCAATGTTTAAAATACCTTAATGGTAAAAGGTAATAAGCGATTGGCTACAGCTGACTAAAAGACATCGTTTTTTTATTTAATCATTAAAACAATAAACAATTCATTCACATAACACAACATTAAAATTCACAGTGTATTTTATCATAAGTATCATCAAACAAAAATTAGTGAACAATAAAAATTTGATTCTTTATCTATAGTAGATAAGTGGCGAAATTATATGACTCTACGCGCGTTTCGGCGGCCAGCGCCTTCTTCCTGGAGTAGCCACGTAATATTAATAGGAATTTTTCTTTTAAA
This sequence comes from Lissotriton vulgaris, assembly GCF_964263255.1. NCBI lineage: Eukaryota > Metazoa > Chordata > Amphibia > Caudata > Salamandridae > Lissotriton > Lissotriton vulgaris. The sequence goes on from NC_141696.1 coordinate 1,411,655,612, forward strand.
GAAACGACCAAGTTAAGATGTCTGCTTCTTATAAATTCTTCAGCGTCAAGTGTTGCCAAAGCTGGTTGTTATGGATGATAAATATTTAACGTCCGCCACCGGAACCCTTAATGTAGATTGGAGCTCTGTAGAATCCACGGTTCATCATTTTCCCGCGCTTGCTGTTGCCAGACGTAGTTACCCGCCACGCCACCGGACATAGAGAGCCCTGCCGACTATCCTCGGGCAGGGAGATCTTTTAATACCAACCCTCCATGCAATATTTGAGAATCTGTTTTTAACTTCATCATACCTCAGAAGTAGAGGAATTCAGCTCTTTAGGCAAATAGGAGGCTTCCTAAAACAATACCTTGCCACCTGATTATTTCCTAGAACTGAAGAATACACCCAAAATATCAGAAGAACATTATAATTTTAAATAGATACCTAGAATACTTCGAAGGGCCCAACCGTGGATTCTACAGAGCTCCAATCTACATTAAGGGTTTCGGTGGCGGACGTTAAATATTTATCATCCACATCAACCAGCTTCGGCAACACTTGACGCTGAAGAATTTATAAGAAGCAGACATCTTAACTTGGTCGTTTCTTTAAAAGAAAAATTCCTTTTAATATTACGTGGCTACTCCAGGAAGAAGGCGCTGGCCACCGAAACGCGCGTAGAGTCATATCATTTCGCCACTTATCTACTATAGATAAAGAATCAAATTTTTATTGTTCACTAATTTTTGTTTGATGATACTTATGATAAAATACACTGTGAATTTTAATGTTGTGTTATGTGAATGAATTGTTTATTGTTTTAATGATTAAATAAAAAAACGATGTCTTTTAGTCAGCTGTAGCCAATCGCTTATTACCTTTTACCATTAAGGTATTTTAAACATTGATTGCCTAGGTTGTTACTTTTCATAGATAAGCTGGGCCCTTGCCATGTGCAATCCGATGACTTATGCACATGGTCTTGAATCGGATGCGTTCCCGCATGGGGAGCCAGTGTAAGGTCTGTAACGCACGTTTCCCCGAGGACTTCCTCGGCCACATTAGGACCAGCCTGGCCGCCGCGTTTTGAACATATTGCAACTGGTTCAGGCCCTTTTCACTGATGCCACAAAGCAGGGAATTCCCATAGTCAAGATGGGACGTGACCAAGGCATGTACTAATGTTTTCCTAGCTGTAATAGGTAGGAGATCCAGGATTTTACGCAGGACCTTCAGTATGCCATAGCATTTCCCCGCTATCTTGGCAATATGGTGAGAATATGAAAGATTGGCATCCAACAAGACACCCAAATTCTTCACTGTATCTGAGGGGACACCCTCCGTGGGCCACCAGGCAGATGTCCAAATAGATGGAGATGAACCAATCACAAGGAGTTCGGTCTTATTACCATTAAGGCGGAGGCAATTGCTCTTCATCCATCCTGCAAGTGCTACAAGACCGGCAGAAAAACTCTCTGCCGTCTCAACTGGGTTGTGAGATAGAGTAACCACCAGTTGCGTATCATTCGCATAAGATACAATATCCACCCCATAGGATTCCACCATCCTAGCCAGGGGTTCCATATATTCCACTACATAATGACAATACATCTCGCCCTGATAACACAAACAGTGATGCCCTAATCCAATCTATTCCCACTAATCCACACAGGGATCCAAGAGCCAACCATAGAAGAATAAATAAACACAACCGTATGCAAATTACCCTCACACAGGACTCCCTAGCTCCTGCCAAACCCCATCTCAAACATATACTTCTTAATTGTAGAACGGCTTCAAGATATACGGCGGACATAGCTGATCTTATACTCACTCATGATCCCGACCTTCTAATCCTGACCGAAACCTGGTTAAATGAATCGTCCACATCCATCCTTGATATCCTTCCAAACCATATCACATCACTGGATTAGATAGATCTGATAGGCATGGGGATGGCATTGCCTGCCACCACCAAAATAGCCTTACTGTGAAACAATCTCACTCACTGTTACTATCGTCTTGCGAATACCTTTATATTGATATCCCACGTAACAGACCAGTTTGCAATCTGCACACGTTCTACCACTCTCCAGGTGACAACCTCACTTTCATTTAACAGTTTATGAATATTGTTACTACAAACACAGGACAACAAGGCACTCAAATCTTCCTCGGAGATCTCAACCTACATTGGAATGATCTAAATGACTCTGCTTTGAACAGCCTCAAAGCATTCCTTACGGACCTCGACTTGAATCAAATCTGCAACAAGAACACACATGATAATGGTTCAATCTTAGATCTTGTTATTGCCAAGGCTGATTCTATTCAACTTGAATCGATCCTCCCTTGTGATTGATCTGACCACTACTTCATCACATTCCACATAAATGCAGCTGTAAGGAAAAATTTAGCTCAACCTATGAAGCCTAAAGTATGGAAAAAAAGCCTAAACAACTTTAACATTGATCTACTGACAACCTCTTTGCCTTCCCCTGATGACTTATCAGACATACAGGGTCTTACAAACCACTACTTATGTTCCATGATACCTGTACTAGATTCAGTTACGGAGCTACAATTAAAAAGACTGTCCACCAAAGACTCCAAACCATGGTACAATGGCAGAGTCAATTCGGATACACGTACCTTAAGACTAAATGAACGTCATTGGAGGGCCTACCCATCCCTTGGCCACCATATGCTTCTAAGAACTAATAGGAACACCTACTAAAAAACACATCAGATGGTTTAAAGCAAACTTTTTTTAGGAACCAATTAGACCAAACTATTTGAATTAGTTAAAGCACAATCAAATGGCCTACCAAACACTGCCAAAGCGGGACCCAGCTCATTACCTAGCTGCGAGGAATTTGCCTCCTTCTTCCGTAAGAAGACAGAAAACAAAGATTGATCTCCAGATGGCCGTGGAGCATCATTCTCTCTTTCCCAATGACACCCTTTCACCTTTCTGGAGGCCATAACCATTTGCCCGTAAGGACTCACCCTCAAAAACAATGCAGAGTGGTCTTCCTTTAAAACCTGTAATGAAGGCGCAATCTTTAAAATTCTTACCTCATTTAAGCCCCCTAACTACGTTGTTGATCCTCTACCCTCTAACCTCTTGAATGAGATCAAATCTTTGAAACTCCTGGAAAAATGGGTACTCATCCAACTTTGCAACCACATTAAACAATTCGGCATTCTGGACCATTGCTAATCTGGCTTTCACGCAGAGCACAGTACTGAATCGGCTCCGACTCACATAGCGGATGATGCGCTAAAAATCCTAAACCAAAACTAAGGTTGCTTTTTAATCCTTCTTGACCTATCTTCCGTATCTGACACCGTTAAACACAACAATCTTTTAGATCTCCTGAGACACAGAATTGGCCTATCAGAATCCATCCTAAACTGATTCACCTCATTTCTCCAAAACAGATCCCAAAGATTCAAGGTTAATCAATCTCTATCTAAGTCCATCCCAGTCATGTTAGGAGCCCCGCAGGGCTCCTCCCTTTCACCCACTCTTTTTAATCTATCCATAGAACCTTTTACCGAAATTCTTAGCTCATCCCAGACAACTGTACCTAAAGGTCTCTTTACTGGAGGACATCAGATCTCTTAACTTAATTCTACAAAAATTCAGTCTAGGCTTGCTGAAAACCACCTCAAACTAAACACACTCAAGACTGAATTTCTCCTAATCGTACCTCCCAATCAAACACCCATTTTAGAGGAATAGCTAAAACAATTTACAGCACTTAACTGTCAGCCTCAAGTTATCAACTCAGCAAGATCTCTGGGAAGAACACTCAACAGGAATCTAAAGATGCACAAACATATTAGTGCCGCAACAAAAAGAGCAAAAATACAAATGAGGACTATGAGAAAATTAAAACCCTTCCTTCCTCTTAATGACTTCAAATTGGCAGTAAAGAAAAAAAAATCAGTACATGCTCTAGTATTCCCTAGGCTAGATTATGGGAGTGCAATCCTTTGTGGACTTCCCAGGTCTACAACAGCTCCTCTAAGAGCCTCCCTCAATTCGGCTGCCAGACTCTTCACGGGTTCCAAAAGAAACTGCTACATCTTCCCCGACAATAACACTCTCAATTGGCTCCCATATGAAGCAAGAATTCAACTAAAAATTGCTTGCATGACTCACAAAGCCCTTCACTACAAGACCCCGAGATATTTGGCCCAGAAATTGGTGCTCTCAGGTGGAGATAGATCCTCCAGGACCAATAGCCCTCTTCTTCTGAAACCACAGAGATTTTCCAAAAAGAAAACATACAACAGAGCCTTCTCTAGGATTGCCCCAAGGATCTGGAACACATTACCCCCAGAAACCAGACTTAATCGTTCCACTGCCTCCTTTAACCCGTTATGCGCGGCGCAGAATCCGCCGCGGTGCGGGTGTTTCCATGCGCGGGCGGGGCTCCGTCGGTCAATGGACGTGCGCACACTACGGATGGAGTGCTTGCGACGGCCGTTGGCCGGCGCACGCAGAAAACGGGTTAAGAAAGAAGTGAAGTCTCTACTCATGACTAAACTCACATGATCAATTCCGTGACCCGCGTGACGGATGTTGGCCATCTGTTTTTGATGTTTTGTGTTTTCTCTTTTTATGCATACACTTTTGTATCTATCTGTGCAATAACTGTTGTACGTCGTACTTTGTCCTACATTTCCCCTGTAAAGCACTCTGATACCCGTAAGGGTCGTATTCGCTCTATACAAAATCTTCAAATAATAATAAACCATAATGCTCTCACAAATCTGTATCTCCTACAATCTAACTCCCCCCCCCTCCTTATGAGTCAATACTGCATCATCAGTGTGGTACCATATATTGGTATGTCTGTGTACCCCACAGGAGCTACCTGAGAAGGTGTGGTGTTTCTTGGGCTAGGTGTAGTATACTGAGTAAGCAGTGGGGGGGTCCCACACAGCGTCCGTAAGGGCTCAGAGTATTCTTTTGGGGGTCGAAGGGGGTGGGGATCTATGGTGTCTCTGGTAAGGCAGGGTTAGTCAGCCTTTGCAGTGACCAAGTGGTCTACCAGCCCCTCCAAGGCCCTTGCTGCTTCTTATATGCCTCTGTAAGTAGCAGTCGCCCTTCACAGCTCGTCCATTTTCCAACTCTCTTCTCCAAGCAGTTATTCGGGGTCCTCCCGGGGACTTCCAATGTTGCGTTATTTTACGCGTACCCAGAATAAATGCTAAGCCTTGAAACCTGCTTGTAATTTTTGTTTAAGGAGTATGTAGGGAACCACCCTAGTAAGCAATGACCAGGGGAGCAAGGAACCCCTCTTTCTATAACAGCCACTATTGAGGTATTGATCTCTTCCCAGAATAGGCGCAGAACAGGGCACACCCAGAACATATGCAATATGTGTGTTCCTTCTTCTCCCCATCTCGACAGGCAGCCAGCCTCAACTACGTGAAAGTACCTTCTAATACTGCCAGGGGTGAGATATGATCTGGGCAACATATACTAATTGATTCGTTTGAATTGCGCATTCCTGGAGACCTTTGGTGTCCGTTCCAGTATCAGCTTCCAGTCCCTCCAAGGAATGGGATTAACCAGGTCTTCCTCCCACTGTGTCCTCAGGCGCTCCAGTGGGCACGGACAGTCAGCCTGGATTGTTTTGTAGACACTGTTTTTATCATGCCAGCAGACAGCGCCACATAATGGCAGCTCCTAAGTGCACACGGCTCAGAGGAGCCTGTGCCCCAGTGCTTCCTGATTACTATAGTAAGTGCTCTGTGTAAGAGGAAGTTGCCCTATGGTAAATTAAATTCCTCCCAGAATTCCTCAAATGACAACATGTCTGAGTCTTTGAAAAGATCCCCAATTTTGTTGCCCCAGCTTCAGCTCAAGCATCTATGTCTCTCTAGCATTCTCCATGCGGCAGGTGTTTTAGCGTAGTGAGCGATAGGTCTGGGGAATAAGGGATTCTACTACTTGCCTTCTGCAAGCATTTGTGCCAGCATCGGGTAATCAGAGCTCTCGGGTATCCCCCATCGAGGGTCACTGTATTCTCAGTAACACCTTCGGAAGAGTGGCAGAGATTAGTGTAAATGGGTTCTGAGTTCTAGTAAGGTTTCTCCTGGTTGCTAGCCACTAGACCAGCCAAGTAAGTTGGGCGGCAATATAATACGTCTTAAAGTCAGGGACTGCCAGTCCCCCTGATGCTGTGGGGCACTGCAGCGTGTCTTCCAGATGACAGCAATATTTGAGGAGTCTGGCTCCCAAAACACTGCTCGCGGGGACCCAGATCGGGAGTGTTCCAAAGAAATATAGGAGGCGCAGCAGGGCCACCATCTTTAGGGGCGCCATGCGGCCCGCTACTGACAGCGGTAATGTCTTCCAAAAGTCTGAAGAAGCTCATAGGGACCTGAGAGCCTGTTCCACATGCCCACTGCATGCTGAGCATAGATGGTTTTCCCTATGTGTACTCTGGCGGTCAGGTCCATATACAATAGTTTTGTCCATGCCAGGAAGTTACCCCCAATCCCATACGTCCCAATACCTCATTGAGATAGTGTCATTCCAAACTGTCTAATGCTTTTTTTAAATCGATAGTAAACACCAGCGCACTCGCTCGATCATAATCTTCAGCATTTAATACGGACAGCAGCAGTCTGATGTTTATCGCCATGTTGCGGCCCGAAATGAACCCAGACAGATCCGTTTGGATTAATTTGGACATGTGGGGCAATAGCCTTGCTGCTAGGATGCTTTTTAGTATTTCATAGTCGATATTTAACATCGAAAGTGGCCTATATGCTGAGCGATCCTGCGCTGAATTTTCTGGCTTCAAGATGGCAACTATCAGAGATATCCGGAAGTACCCCCAAGTCTTTAGCTCCAGTATACAGAGCCACCAGTTTGTGTATTAATTCCAAAGAATAGGCCCTGTAGAATTCGGCCGGGAAGCCATGGTCCAGGGAGATTTGTTTTGGGCCAGGTTTTTAATTTCTGCTCCTGGGGATGATTCCCCCCTCCCCCAGTTCTTCTGCTTCCTCTTCCTCAAGATGCAGGAGGTGTAACTCTCCGAGGTATGTCCACACCACTATATCATCACGTGCTGTGTTGTCCCTTTAAAAGATGGGATGGTACTGTGCAAATAGGGTATTGATTCCTTCACATGTATACTCCGTCACCCTCAGCATTCTGAGAGTCCCAGACTTGTCTCGCTCTGCATGTGTTTGGTCCATATAGTGCTTGTAATCAAAGCACCAGATGTGCTCCACCTGGGCCGCCTCCTTAGCCTCAAGGAGGTCCACCTGGAGCTAAGGGCATCCGCGCCTAGTAAGTTCAACATCTCGCATCTGTGGCTATATCCCACAGTATTGTATGTCTAATCCCTTTCAATTCTGCTGTGCATTGACCACATAGGACTGCCTTGAAGTCATCCCATTCCATTTGGGGAGATGAGGCCGTGCCCGCATTGTCTCTAATAATTTCTCTAAACACTGGGTCTTCCAACGATTCCGGTTTCAATCTCCAGGATGGTATGGGATTATGATTTGATACTATGCGAATCAGGTATTCAACCTACTGCACTAGACATTCGGGATACTAAGAAATGTGTCCAAATGCACATGAAGTTAGTGGAGGGGAGAGAAGAAATAATCCAGTTCTTGTGGACGCATTGTTTTCCAGGAATCACTAGCCCCCATCGTCGCAGCCAATCCCCAAAAGTGCAGGCTGTATGCATTGTCTGTAAGTCTTGCAACAGAGGGTGAGATCTGTCCATTTGGACATCTGCCAAGAAGTTAATGTCAGACGTCAGGCCTCTTGTACACTTTCCTTTTCTGGCAGACCCTAAAACTACCAGTCCCAGAATGCCTGTGGTGGGCTCACAGATCGTATGCTTTCCCAGACTACTCTACTGGCGATCAGCTGACCTATTTCAGCATATAGACGGGCAGCTCCTGACCTCAGGTGCTTGGCTTCTCTTCCTGCATTGGACCACGCCCCTTTCCTGTTTGCTGAGTGCATTCTGGAGTACTTCGTGTTTTGGAAAGTCCTTGGCTTCCCTGTGTTACCATCGCCTTCTTTCCTCCCCACTTACGTTTGGGACTAGCAGCCCTGTTGTTCACGCTGCCTCTAATTGGATTCCTCGCTCGCCCTCGAAATTTCTGCTCGCGTATCGCATTACGCGATACCTGTTAGAACGTGAGGGTGATTTCCACCGCCTTGGACGCGAGGCGTGTTTGACCTTTTTTTTTACATTTGGTGCGAGTCGCGCTGACTATTGTGATTCCTAACTCCGCCGCCTAGGCTGTGAGGCGTGTTTGACCTCATTTCTGCAATTGTTATGTTATGTTATGTTATGTTATGTTATGTTATGTTATTTATTTTTTGTATAGCGCACGGATGCCGCAGCCAAGAGGCGTCCCGGCGCTTGGAGAATTGGATAACACAACACATATGAGAGGGCGAAGGCAAGAAGACAAGACTAAACTGTGGAGAAGAGGAAGGTCTTCAAAGCCTTCCTAAAAAGAAACAAGTCAGGGATTGAACGGAGTGGAGCTGGCAGAGAGTTCCAGAGGGCAGCCGCCAGAACTGAGAACGAACGTCCACCCATTCTAGCTCGTTTAAAACGCGGCACCATGGCGAGGTTCAATCCAGCAGAGCGAAGAGCTCTAGCAGGGACATAGTGCAGGATAGTCTGTGAAAGAATAGGAGGGGAAGCTAGTTTGAGAATTTTAAAAGTTAAGCAGAGGGCTTTGAACTTAACTCTTTGCTCAATCGGTAGCCAGTGGAGATTCTGGATAGTTCGGCGAGCTGAGACAAATTTCGGGAGGCCGACAAGCATCCTAGCCGCCGCATTTTGGACCCTCTGAAGGCGGGATAGTTCGGCCTGATTTAAGCCCAAAAACAGAGAGTTGGCGTAGTCCAATCTGGTAAGAACCAGAGCTTGGACTATAATCTGTCTTGTCTCAGCATCAAAAAATTTAAAAATAGGTCTCAGACATTGCAGAGTACCTAGACATACACCAGCCACGCGTTTAGTATGGGAGGTAAAAGAAAGCTTATCATCAAACCACACCCCGAGGTTTCTGACTTCACTCACGGGGGTGGGAGCAGGGCCAAGATCAGTAGGCCACCATTGATCTCCCCATAGCCCACTTTCCTTACCAAAAATAATGACCTCGGTCTTAGAGGCATTAAGTTGAAGTCGGTTGTTCGCCATCCAGCCAGAAACAGCTTTTAACGCTGACTGGAAGGTGGGGGCGTCCATGTTGGAGTCACCATTAAGTGCCACCGCCAGCTGCGTGTCATCGGCGTACGACACTAAGGAAAGACCAAAACTATGGGCTACCTCCGCCAAAGGCTGAACATATAAATTAAATAAAGTGGGGCTAAGAGCCGAACCTTGGGGAACGCCCTGAAGAATAGGGCGTGAAGCAGAGACAAAAGGAGGTGTAGACACTTTGAAACCTCGATCCTCAAGAAAAGAGCGGAACCACTCAAGTGCCATCTCTCCAACTCCAGCCTCCATCAGACGATGTAAGAGAATCTGGTGGGACACCGTATCAAAGGCGGCACTAAGATCCAAAAGGATCAGTGCCGCCGTCTGACCCTGATCCAACATCTTCCTGATGTGTTCCACCACAGCCAAAAGAGCAGTTTCGGTGCTATGACCTGCACGGAATCCGTTCTGGGAATTATCCAGTAGATTCGTTTCTTGCAGGTGAGCTGATAGAATACGGTTAGCATGTGCTTCCGCTAGTTTGGCTGGCCAAGGAAGAAGGGAAATGGGCCGACAGTGTTCTGGCTTAGTCGGATCGAGGGCAGGTTTTTTAAGGATCGGAATGACCATCGCCTGTTTCCAAGCCTTGGGAACGCTGCCCGTACTGAAGGACAAATTGATAAGATCGTGTAGGGCAGGATAACAGCATTAGGCAAATTCCCGGAATTGAGCGGGTCGCATGGGATCGTCCGGAGAGCCGGATTTGACTTTTGTCGTCAAAGCTAAAAACTCATCCCGGGTCGGACTAGGGATAGTTAGCAGTGGTTTGAGAGCCAAAGATGTAGACATCTTCTCCCTGATGGGAAGCTGAGAAAATGATCTATAAATGGTCTCCACCTTTTCAAAAAAAAACGAGGCTAGATCCTCGCAGTGTGCCATGGAGGGTTCAATAGTAGCAATGTCCGTCCTCTTGCTTGTAAGGTCCTTACACACCCTGAAGATGACCTTAGAGGGGTTTGTACTATTCTTAATCTCCTGAGCGTAAAAAGCAGCCCTAGCTGCACATATGGCCCGATGATACACTCTAGTGCAGGCCCTGTAGGCCGCCTTGAGGTCAGTATCATAAGTTTTACGCCATGCGCGTTCTGCCTTTTTACAGGAGGCTTTAAGTGTTTTGAGGGATTCATCGTACCAAGGGCTAGAAGGACTGGATCTAGTCTTACTCCACTTGGCCGGAATGAGCATATCTAGTGACTGATTGAGCCATTCGCAGAAACTATCATAGCCACGGGAGACTTCAGTAGGAGGTGAAGGATGCTATTTCATCAATAGCTGGTGGAAATGCTCTAAATTCAAATTTCTCCAGGGGCGTCTGAAACTGGCTGGGGTGTTGTTTCTCGGGGGAGGTAAAGTAGTGACGATACGGATCTCGATCAAATGGTGATCAGTCCAGGCCATAGGTCTGGGAGGCAGCACTGAAATATTAGTCGCAAGATTCGTCAAGACGGGATCTAATATGTGGCCACCAGTATGGGTCGGTAGTTGTACCATTTGGGTCATTTGAAGCGCTTCAAGATCAGCTAACAAGCTATGGACCGAGTTGGAGAGTGGGGCGTCCATATGCAGGTTAAGGTCGCCTAAGATTGTAAAATTAGCAGTTTTTAAAACTAGGGAGGAGATCACCTCCGGGAGGCTTTGGCAAAAAGCGCCATCAGGACCAGGGGGCCTGTAAATTAGTAGTCCCGTAAAAGTGAAGTGGGGATTCACTGAGATGTTGAAAAGGGCACTCTCACATCCTGCTAGGGTGATAGGTTTCCAAATGCAGGGATAACATGATTTTACCGCAACTGCTATACCTCCACCTCTAGCATTGCGGGGAAGGGAATGCATGGTGTATCCCACGGGCAGGGCTAGATTCATGACCGCCATAGACTGATCATGCAGCCAAGTTTCCGTGAAGAAAAAGATATCCAGATCATCGTCAGTTATCAAGGAGAAAACTTCTTGAGAGTGGCAGGACAATGATCTGACATTCAGATGTAAGACTTTAAGAGTAGATTGGGTGGGAGAGTCTACAGCAGTATCTAGTTTGCTGTCAACTGGAGGCCTAGATTGAAGACCCTTAATAGGCAGAGGCAAAGATAATTTAAAAGAACAGGTGGGGCACTGAAACGGCCCACTAAGAGGATCCAATGCGCCATGTCGGCAGTCTCGTACCTGGTGACGCAATGAACGAAGATTCTCAGCAGATATCATCATGAGTAGGCCAGAGTCCCCTGCCCTAGCCCTGCCTTAGCGCTGACGGGCGCAGACGGGCAGGACTCTGGCGAGACTCAGGCGTAGCGAAGGCGCGACCGCTACGCTAGACCTCTACGCTACGAGCGAGCATTATGTAGGCGAGTGGCGGTAACAAGCGCTAGCGCGCTAACCCCCGGCAAGGAAGGAACCAGCCTTCCCAAGATGGCGTCGTCGTCACGTCGAGAACCACGTGATTGTGCGTATCGCGCCACCTATTACTGTTGGACCAAGTATTTTTGTATCTCTTTATTTTTTGATAAACAAGAGCCGAGTGACACAAAAAACTTTACCACGGCAAGGTAATTCTTTTCTTTGTTATATGCATGCATTTATTTATTAGAGACTTAAGAAATCCTCTTAATGGGAGTCCTGTTGTACATATAGAAATCAAGTCTTCTTTTCCTTGGAAGTCTACATTCTTCATCCCGGATTTCAGGAGATTCTATTTACTTTCTTTTTTTGGAGAGACATTTATTAGTTCAACCTTGTCAAGAAACTGACTACATAGTGTTCTTATTCAGGTTGGAGTGGTGCTATATACCCCATTGTCAAGAAGTTTTGGATTTAAGCATTTCCCCGCCGGTAAGTCTGGGTTATCATACAAGTGGGACTAACTTCTACGTGGTAATCTTACACACCTCTGAATAATTTTCTGTCCTCTGTTTTTCTCTTGTCCATCTACAGGATTGCTCGCCCTTAACCAATCTCTCCTGAAAGACGCTCTGGTGGTCCTTCCCTGTCTCTCCACTCCTCGGGGGTATCAGGTTATCCTCAGTGTATTCCTTTGGTCTGAGGTGACTATACCCTGTCGGAGTGAAGAGACTATATCTTCGCTCCCATGGATTTTGGCTCAACCTGTCCTGACGTTCAGAGCAGAGCTACAGATCCTGACAGTAAGCCAAGCCCACGAAATAGAAATCCCCTGAGCGAAGATGGACAAAGGCGCTTCTTGTGATGCGCTCATGTCTGATCCCCTGTCTTTAGATACTCCTGAGGATACCATGGCTGAGTTAGCAGCTGCAGTAGTCAATCTACAAACAGAACTTAGACTCGTCAGGGGGGAAAACCAGCAGTTAGTAACTGAACTCAATGTCTTAAAAGATTATATCTTCTCTCCCGTGGATTTTTGACTCCGGACGTTCAGAGCAGAGCTACAGATCCTGACAGTTAAAGCCCCTCCCCCAATCAAGGTTGGGAATATTAAGTGGGGCACAAAGGGGTGCGACTCTGGTCCACATTTGGAGAATAAATGTTTAGGCATATGAGTCAGCCTTCCAGGAATCCTCAGACCACCACATATCTGGCCACTGGGTCAAGTGTCATATCAATATGTTGGAAAGGCACCCCTCCCCTAATCCATGTCATAAGTCCCATAGCATAGGCCAAATATGTGGTATAGTAAGCCTGGCCTTTCCACCTACATTGCAGTGCCATTCCCTCCTTTGTCGTGAGGTGTGTCTCCCGTAAAAAAAGGCTATTTATATCCCTCTCCTATTCGGGTAAGAAAACACCTTGTATTGTTTTGCCATGGTGTGCGTGCCACGCATATTCCAGGAGAGTCATTTATAAGTCACTGGTGTCACCATCTGTAGTAGAGTGGATCGGTATGTGTGGCCCCATCCCTCCCGTACATTTAACCCTCTCCTCTATGCGCTTCTCTGTGTGGCACTGAAACTGTGTGCGAAAGCGTACGACTCCTACTTCCCCCAATGTATTAACCAGAAACAAATACCCCAACTCCCCCTCCCCAGGACAAGCAGGTAACACATTCGTGAGAGTTCCCCACGGTTCTACAGGGGGAGGGGAATGCCTAAACTACTCCTGCCGGCTCTAATCCCCGTCCAGTGTTAGGCAGGATGCAGTCCAGACCCATAAGTGAGCTACAGTGGAAAGTGTCATTGCGTTTTAGATACGACAGGAGTCCAACCCCATATTTTCCTTCCACATTACTAATTAGACCAGAGTGTCAGATGAGGTCGTCGGACAATCTTGGGGTCACTTTGGGCAACATAAGGCTTGAGACCACATAGCTGGTGGATCCTCAATTTGAGTCCCGCAACTCAGCCTCCTTCCCCAGAATAGAGGGCCCTTTCTCTCCTCCGCTCATCTGCACCACCACATCCACCACGTTCTGTCTACCCGGCTATGCCTCGGCCTGTGTCCAGGCCACAAAGCTCCTTGGTGAGCTACTGCGCCTAGGCCTGGAGCACTGCACATGTTTTGGTTGGGGGCTTCGGCTCAATCCCTGCTGTTTGCACTTGTTCAGCCAATTCCACAGATCTTGTGGGTGCTGGAATAATTTTGTTTCTTCCGGTGTCGCCACTCGTAGTCTAGCAGGAAAGAGCATCGCATATGGGAGTCCAAGCTGTCGGCGTCTCTTTTTGGCATCTTGAAAAGAGGCCCTCTGCTTTTGTAATTGCCGGGAGAAGTCTGGGAAGATCTGCACCACCCCATTTTCAACTCATAAGTCGCCGTTGCAGTGGGCTTGGGCTAAAATGTAATCTCGGTCTTTGTAATACAGCAAGCGAGCATCGGCCAGCCACGGTCAGAGTTCTTCCGGTATTAGTGATTCTATAAGCCAAGCGCCAAGGTCAGAGATCATATTGTTCATTTTGCTTTCCAGTCCAGTTCTCGATGCGGTAATAGTTCAGAGAAGGTCATGGAGTGAGGGGTTTCCTTCATGTATTTGCGGTGCTCCCTCAGGATCCGGGTCCTATTTGCAGGTGGATTTACCCATGGCTGCCACAGGGAGTCAGTGATTATTGGCACAGGCCGCAGCACAGGGGTTAAGCGGTGCCCAGGCTATGCCCGCCCAGCACGTTTGGTAGAAGGATACGACGGAAGTCGAAGCACAGCCTCAAAGAGGGCGGGCTATCTGCAGATTCTCCACTGGTTGGGTTTATATCAGGCTCTGGGGCATTCTTAGGAAAAAACAAATGTAGCCCCTAGGAAAGGCTCTTCCCGACAATGCACTAGTGCTCCACTGCCAGCTGGTCACCACCACTCCTCGTAGGCTTCCGCAGGGCTATAGGTTCAGGAACCAGCAAGCACAAGTAGAGTTCCTCTGGTTTATGTTGCCCAGGGCAGTAGATTCCAGACAGAACAGTGCTGGGCCTACGTCAATTTCAATCTGTGTCGCAGTTACTCCACCACTACTTCAGTGCCCCAATATACATTTCCTGTTCTGCTTGTTGCTGGTCCCTAAGGTGTCTCCTCCAGTCCCAGCTTGTGTGGGGAGGCGGGCCAAGACATCCAGGGTGGCCAATCCGGCTCTGCACTTCACTCCCTGTCTACACATTCCTCCACGTGCCGCTATGAGGGTCCTCCAGGATGGGGTCAAGGGACCAACAATGATTTGCCCCAAGTTTTGGCTCCACTGGCAATCTTCCGGGGCAGCTCAGCCGATCTCACCTCTTCTTTAACTCTCCTTAGCACAAGACTGTTGCCATCTTGGCAGTCAGCAAACAAGGAGTCAAATTGCTATTTAGCAGCCTTGTGAAGGGTCGGGTGGGAGTCTAATCACATTCCCCTGCCCAAGACGATCCTCTCAGCATCTTTTGGATCTTTGGCCTGCAGGATCTCTGCAATAGATGGAGAAATCAGCCATGCGGAGCTCCTTAGCAAAGGTGCTCTCTCCATCAGTGTTCGGTCACGCCCTCCCCCGAGATACAAAAATTATTTTGTTGTAAATAATTAAATAGTTTTAATTCTTAAACTGAAACTATTTTTTAAACATTTCTGAGGACTTTGGAAGTGGTAGTGGTCTTTAGGGTGTTTTAATCAGTCCCGCTATGTCCATTTCTCCTTACATTTCTTAAATCTCATCTATTTCCTCTTTTGCGCCATCTTTTCACTTTATCCACAAGGCACTTCCTCGCATCTCTTTCACTTTTGTACCCTAAACACACAAGGCACCCACTCACCTTTAAGGACTACATTTTGTTATACTTTGACCTTGTAAATATTTTGAAAATTGTGTTGAGCCACCCGAACCAAGATGGCGACCTCCTGCTGAATCACTGTTTCGATCGCCCTTCATTGAGTTTTTGAAAAAAACAATAGGCTAGTCACAGCTTATTTCACTATGCAATGGCTTGCCACGACTAACGCTTTCCAGAAGTGTAGCTGCTGAAGCCCTTTTTTGATGTTTTGAGGAGATTCCCCCATTGAGCTCTTCACCTGTGACTGGCTTCAGGTACTGCAGTGTTTCTGTTAAGAGGGAGGAGTGACTCTGAGGAAGGAGTATTGGCTGAGGCCTAGGCCACTCCTACAGCTAATTTTAGCTGCTGCACAGACTCACGTTGCAACGTTTTTTTATTCCTGCTTGTTCATTCTATACTTATTTTTGCACCTATAATTATTTCTTAATATGGAAGGAAAAAATGTTCGTTATATATAGCAATCGTAAACAAAATACCTCTGCAAGTTAAGTCAAACTTAGTTGAAGCTAATGAACTTTCTTTATCCATCTTACTTGATGAAATACAAGCTGTTCGCTCTAATTCCGATTATATTGCGTCAGAAATAAAAAATATACGCAAAGACATGGCTAGTTTTTCCTATGAAAGTATCCGACAATGCAATAAAAATTTGGGATAAAAAAAGCCAAAATTGACAATCTCTTGCCCATTGAAGCAAAATTAGCACCAATGAGTAAATTATTACTCAACTTAGAACATTGTAACTGACAGTACAACTTGCAAATATTTAATTTACCAGAAGATGTGGAAAGTAATGACCGCAGGTCAAATTTGTAATATTTATTATCCGATCTTTTATTTCTAAAATTTCCAGAAAAATGTAAGATTGACAAGGCGCATAGAATTCCTTCCCACTGTAGTCCAAACCACAACAAACCGTGCCAAATTATATGCAAGTTCTGCGTCATCCTCACCTAGTGCTGATACAAAAGGCAGCAAGATAAATTCTGTCTTTAATGGTTAACGCGCATACAATTTTCATTCATCAAGACTGAGAAGCTATGGTTTTAAATAAGGTCTGTTTGAACCTTCAATTATGCGAATTTAGAAAGATGGTTTCTTAAAGACTTTTCAGCGTCCTGATGATTTTCATCTCTACTTAGATCAACATTCGAAGCTCTCCATGAAAACGAATAAGACTGATTCTTGAACAATATGCTTTAAATTTCTATATAACTAGCCTTTCTAGCCAAGGTACTAATAACGGCACTTAGGGTCAGAACATTTTGTCATGCATGTGCACGTATTATCTATGTTTCTATGTTGTCTTTTTTGTGTTTGTCTGTGTTTTTCCTTTTTCCACTCTCTCTCTCTCTCAGAGTTAGGGCTAAGCTTTATTCTTTCAGCCTATCCGGGTCACCCTTCTCTTCTGTCTTCACTCTTCTTCGATGATGTCTAATATTAAAATATTAAAATTGTTCATTTTAACGTTAAAGGTTTACGACACCCGGTTAAACATACTAAGGTTTTAGACTAATTTGCTAGACATAAGGCTAATACATGTTTACTTCAGGAGACCCATTTAGATTATACTGCTTTATCTTACATGAAAAAAATGGGTTTGTAGTATTATTGCTCAATAGAAAAAATTGAGTTTCTATTCTTTTTGCCCAAAAATTACATCTTCAAATATTACACAAATGCGCTGATTCGGGCGATTGTTTTCTCATAGTTAAAATCCAAATTAATAATACTGCTATGCACCTGATTAATGTGTATGGTCCCACAAATGATGACCCCAATTTTGGTCTCTTTTTATATCAGAAGTGCTAAAATTGGGTCATGTTCCACTGAAGGAGACTTTATTTAACCTTATTTGTGATCCATTATTTGATAGAACCTTCCCAAACCAAATATTGCCCTCCAAAGGCTTACTTCACTTTTAAAATCTTTTATAGAACTACCAAATTGATAGATGTTTGACGTTTGCATCATCCAACAGACAATTCCCTTTTTTTCTAATCCTCATAATTCCAATTCTCTAACTGATTATTTATTACTATCCTGTCAACTAATACAATACATATTTGTTACTACTATCCAGAATATTGATATTTCTGATCATGCGCTAGTTTCATGCTTTGTATGTCCTAACACCTCAACAATCTCAAGACTTGATGGCACATGAATACCAGTGTTGTCCTTAATGGAAAAAAATAAAAGAATCCTGAGGGTTCTAAGTCAATGGTTAATCGATGTATTTAAGGCATATTGCCGAAGGGCGACAATAACTATTATGGCACATAATAATAAATAATTTAACTCTAAAATTAAAGAATTATATAAGCAAATCGCTAAGTATGAACCTCTCTTTATCACATCTAACCACATCAAATATAATGGACAATTACAAAAACTTCGTTATGAATTAAACTCCATGTCAAGAAATAGGGCGGGTATATACATTTCTAAAAATGAAGATAAATTCTGTTTTAGTGCTAATAGATCTGGAAGATTTTTAACCAATTATCTTCATATTAAGAAGGATAAAAATCAAATTATTGTTATCCATAACTCAAAGGGTCAAGTCTCTTTACCCATAAAGAAAAAGCTAATGAATTTATGAATTACTATTCAACTTTATATAATAAACCTTCTCCCAATAATATGTTGCATATTGATTATTTTTTAGAGGTGTGGTTTACCTAACATCTCTCTTTCAGTTAGAAATAAGTTAGATTTACTAATCACTTTAGATGAAGTTCATTTAGTAATTAAATCCCTTCCGTGACTTAAATCTCCAGGTCCAGATAGTATCTCCGCTGAATTTTATAAAGAATTGTATCTTAATATTTCACCTCATTTACTCAAACTATATACTTACTTTTGTAGTACAGGATAAACCTCTGGGTCCCTTACTAAACGGTTGATTAAAGTCCCCGCTAAAACCACAAAGATCCCGCTATTGTTTCAATTTACCGCCCTATTTCTTTAATTAATCAAGACTGTAAACTTTATGCAAAGATTCTTGTAACTAGGTTGGCCTTTGTACTTCCTACCATCATACATATTGACCAATCTAGTTTTATGAAAAACAGACATTGGGTGAATAATGTAAGATTATAATTTCATGCGATTGAAGCTGGATTATCGGTTTCCTGGTATTAGATGAGAAAAAGGATTTTGATAAAGTTTATTGGCAGTATCTTTTCCATACCTTGTATGCATTTAATTTTGGTACTTAATGTATTCATATGATTTTGGCTCTATATTCTGGTCCGTTTGCCAAAGGTTTTATTAATGATCGAATCTGTCATATTTTATTCCTTTTCAGGGGTACTAGACATGGTTGACCTTTATCACCTTTGCTTTTTCTTCTTGAGATTGAAACTTTACTAATTGCCATTATGAATTGAATAAAATTGAGGGCCTCACTATAAATAATGGGCCATATTATCAAGCCCCAGCGATAATTATCGCTAAGCGCACTTAGCTCTAGGATAATTATCACCGGGTAGCGTGGATTTTTATCACTGAGATAGCGTGCTATTAGCAACGCTTATCTCAGAAGTGATAAAAATCCTCGCGCTAACTGCCAAATGAGAGATTATCGCTGGAAAACCAACGATAATCTCTCGAAGTTTGGCGTTAGCTTGATGATAGGGGCTCACAAACTTAGCCATGATATCCACCTTCCATAGGATATCATGGCTAAGTCAGGAAAATACCAGGTGTAAAAAAAGCAGCGCTAACCGTGGTTAGCGCTGATTTTTTTATCACTAATAGGGTTAGCGATATCCTTGATCATAGGAGAAATGTCGCTTAACAACATTTCTCCTATTATTTTTCTATGGAACGCCCCCTTTGCATCTCATTAGAGATGCAAGGGGAAGCATAGAGAAAAAGGGTGCTAACATGCGAATTCGCGTGTTAGCACCCTGTTGCTGATAGGGAGATAATTTTATCTCCGCTTTCTTGGCTCTTAAAGCCAAAAAAGCAGAGATAAATCCCTTGATAATATGCCCTAATGTTCCTAATAAAACATCATCCCTTTTTTTTTTTTTGGTCCTCATTTTCCACCATGGTTTCAAACGCTAAGGCCAACTGAGAGCGACAAACTGCCACAGTAAAAAACTGGAAGGGACTGCCAAGCATCAGTTCAGCGTCACCAATCAGTAATGTCACTACCTCCTAGACCCCCACGGGAAAGAACCATTAAGGGTCGAAGTTGCTGCAATCATACACTAGCCTCTAAACTCGGACCGGAATACATAGGTGCACCAGACAAAGCAGGGAAAAACCAAAGCAGCGTAATCATTGGATCATGGGGAAAAAAAACAAAAAACCCATAGTCAAGATCACTGTTGATCCCATTTCAGCAGTTGCCAAAAGGCCCTTTTCTCTTGATTTCCAGACCTAGCCAAGTCCAGCTTTGACACCTGCAGAACAGAAGCACGCCAATCAAGAAGGCAAGGAGGTGTAGAGTCCTTCAATTTTTTGCAAATTTCCCTTCTGGCCAACAAGATGGAGTAGAAAAGTAGATTTCTAACTGGGCTTTGAGCCTCATCCATAACCCCAAATATTGAGAGAGGGAGGTTTATCAAGACTTAGAAACCCAAGGAGGCCGTAAGTGAGGCACCTATAGAGTCCCAAAAGGGAGACAGAAGGGGGCACTCAAAGAACATATGTACGTCCGAGGCGGCTACTAAACCACATCTGGCACATGCTACAGGGGAGTCTTTAGAAAATTTTGATTGTCTCTGTGGTGAATAGTAGGCTCTATGAAGAGTGAAAAGATGGTTCCTCCGGAGCCAAGCAGGTTTAACAATGTCCCACAGCAGCTTGAACGATGTAAACCACAGAAGTTCCAAGTCCTGACCAGCAAGGGAGGATCCCCAAAACTTCTCCGGCAGTTCGAATTCGCCATCAACCTCATCTAACATTAAGTTGTACCATAGAGCAACCTCCTTTCTGACTGGTGGTTTATCAAGCAGCAGAGACTCTAGATAACTACCGCCTCCTACTGGGAATCTACTCTTGAGAGTGGTCTGTGAATGAGCCCAACTAACAATCTGAAGATATTTAAACCTAGAAAGGTTTGGCCCAACTTTATCATTCAGGGATTCCCATGACAGCAAACAGCCTTCTACAAACAGATCACCCCAGACCTCCAACCCCATAACTCTCAAAGGCACAGCGAGACTGTCTACCAGCCAACTCGGGCTCCCAGGTGAACCCACAATGGTGACCTACTTGAAAAATACCCCAACCCTATGGAACTCCTGAGTTTAACCCAAGTTTTCACCATCCCCTGCAAAACCTTCAGTTTTATCTTCTTAAAAAAATTGGGGTCTCCAAATTTAAACAAAAGGCCAGTCTGTACTACTCCTTCCCCTCTAAGCAAAGCTGCAAACATGCATCCAATCCCAAAATCCGTGGGCATTTTCAATAACATGCGAGCGTGGGAAAGTTGGAATGCCCATGCATATATTTGGAGGTCTGGAGCTGCTAAGCCACCCTTTTCTCTACGCCGCCTAAGTTTTTTCCAGGCAATCCTTGGAATATGTTTATCCCAAATAAAAGAACTAATTTCGCTCTGTAGTTTTGACAAAAGTAAAGGTTCAAAATAAAGGGGAATAGTGTTGAACAAAAAAGTAACTTTTGGTAGAATAGTCATCTTTATCAGGTTTACCCTTCCTAAGATAGACAAAGGAAGCTGTGACCAAGAACGCATTAGTCTACAACAATCTTTTGCTATAGCAGAGAGGTTAAGTGTAGCAATTTTATTTATGTCCTTAACAATATTAAGACCGAGATAGCGCAAATTTGGACTGGGCTGGACCCCTGCCCCAAGGTCATAATCGTTCCAAACCATAATCTCTGTTTTAGAGGCATTAACCTCATAGCCAGAGATCTCCCCAAAGTCCTGAGCTAAATTAACAACTGATGGAAGGGCTGTGCGTAGTTCTGAAGAAAAAATCAGGATGTCATCAGCGTACAGGGCCACCTTCTTCTCCCATCCCATATACCTAAAAGACTTGATGTTAATGTCGTCCCTCAGCCGTTGGGCGAAAAGTTCAATATATAGGTCAAATAGAAGAGGGGAGAGAGGGCAGCCCTGACGTGTTCCTCTTGTGATGTTAAATGGGTCTGATAGTTCTCCATTAACCAACAAACAGGCTGAAGGATTCTGGTAAAGTAATCTCACTGCTCGGCGAAATCCATCCCCGATGTTAAACTTACCCAAGACCCCCGACAGGTAAGACTAGTTCACCCTGTCGAAGGCCTTGGTTGCGTCGAGCGTAAGAACAGCCAGGGGAAGGGAATCGGTTGTTGCCATGTCAATAGCCCCTATAATATCGTATGTCAGTTCATAGAGCTGACGACCCTTCACAAATCCTTTATGATCTTGATGTAAAATGCCGGCTGCTACTGCCCCCAATCTCTTGGCCAAGACAGTAGCAAAGATTTTGTAGCCGACATTTAAGATAGAAATTGGTCTATATGACCCACAACACGATGCTGGTTTCCCCGGTTTTAAAATCAAGGTTATAGACGCACTATCCCAAGAGACAGGGGGTGGCGGACCTTCCTGAAGAATCTGATTAAATAATATGGTAAGGAAAGAAACAATTGCCTGCTCCAAGGCCCTATAAATTTCGGCCGGGAGGCCGTCAGGGCCTGCTGCCTTCCCCTTCTTGCTGCTTAAGATCGCTGCTCTGACCTCCTCCTGTGTAATGATACTATCTAAAGAGGTACGCTGTTCTGAAGTCAGTGAAGGGAGAGAAATCCCACTTAACCAGTCATCAATGCGGTCTACCTCAATATGCTTATCCTCATGATAGTTTGAAAAAATTGCCGAAAAATTCTTCTAATGTCGTCATCCGTAGAGTAAACCACATTGTCACAGATAATGACAATGTTATTACGAACCTGGTCAGTTTTTGCCTTCCAGGCTAATACCTTCCCTGCCCCTTCTCCATACTGAAAATGGGCTATTTTACTAGCTTCCCACCTTTCAAGAATGCGCACATTCATGACTGAACCCAGGTGTCCCTTTAGAGAGATTAACTTATTCTGCAGTTCCTGTAGGATATTACTGGGCGCAGCAGAATTCAGATCGATTTCAGCTTGCGTCTTGGCCATCTCAGCTTCAGTAGATAATACCTCCTCTCTATAGAGTTTTCTCCTATATATGACCTTATTAGTGATTAGGCCCCTTAAAAAGGCCTTCAAAGAGTCCTACACACATCCCGACCGATGTAGCTGATCCAATGTTGTTATTCATAAAACACTGAGCTTCAGTTATAAAAAAAAAGTAATATCTTCTGGTGACGAAAGTAATGAGCGGCCATATGACCAAATTCTGGGGGAAACTTTGGGGAAACCAACAAGTTCCATAAATACAGCTGAGTGGTCCGATAGATAGGAGGGTAGGTAGAGAATATTTTTGACTAAGCTAGCCAATTTCTGGCTAATCAAAATGAGATCAATTTTTGAATGATGTTGGTATTTATAATTACGAAAAGAGATGCCCTGCTGTTGACCTGACCTAATTCTCCAAATATCCAAATAACCATATTGTTTCATACTATTAGGCAAGAAAATCCTGGTTTTAGAGCAAGTTAAAGGCCGGCTATTAGGAGTTTTATCGAGAAAGGGGTCCAAAACTATATTGAAGTCCCCTGCCAGAATAATCGGCTCAGGGAAAGATAGTAAGTGGGAAGAAATGGACTTCAGGACCGAAGGATCATCCTGGGTTTGCCCATAATAACTCAGTATAGTAATTTGAGCACCTGCAATGATTACCGTTGCAATGACCCATCTGCCACCTGGGTGTACTAGTTTAGAAACTAGTCGTGCTTTTAGTGGTTTCTTGAAAATGATCGTCACTCCCCTAATATTCATGGGGTTGTTTTGTTGAAACACAAAAGTCAATCCACCTATTCTTTTTAGCCAAAGAAAGCATCTCAGACTCAATAAGATGCGTCTCCTGGAGAACAATGACCTGCACATCAGAATCACGAAGATACTGCATTATCTTAACCCTACTGGGTCTGGTGTGAAGGCCATTGATATTCCAGGAGAGAGTTCTCAAACTATTCATAAAAAACAAATTCCTCCACCTTCATTCCACCGATTAACAAAAAGAAGCTACCAATAACCATCCAAAACTGTGACACTATTCTACATTGAGCAAACATCTCTTTACTAAAGATAACCAATACCAAGCAGAAAACAAGGATTTTTTTTACATTTTTTCCCTTGCAGCACCCTCCCTCTTCCCCAGTGCCC
This sequence comes from Lissotriton vulgaris, assembly GCF_964263255.1. Classification (NCBI taxonomy): domain Eukaryota; kingdom Metazoa; phylum Chordata; class Amphibia; order Caudata; family Salamandridae; genus Lissotriton; species Lissotriton vulgaris. Next base: position 1,411,679,319 of record NC_141696.1, read on the forward strand.
TAAGCTAGCACCCCTACCCCCTTGGGAAACCCTTGCTCTATCTATCCGGACCAAGTCCAGAAGATAGTGCCCCTTCCGAGCTCCCGCCCTGGCAACTAATTAATTCCAACCAGAGACAGCGGAACAAATAATATGCTGATATACTAATAGTTCACCTAAGAAAAAATAATAATTCAGCTAATGTATAGTGTTATACCAGGACAACATTCCTCCCATCTCTTTATTTTTCCAATTTCTTTTTCTTTTTCTCTTTTTCCAGAACAGATGGTAGATAAGTGGAAGACACTCCAAGAAAGCTTAACGCTAACTTATGGCTAACCAGAGGGCCCTTTCTCATTACCCAAAGTCATCAATATCTCGTCTGCTGCCTGTGCAGATCTAATATTATACATCTTGTTACTATGCATGATCTTCAATGAAGCAGGAAACATGAGTTGTACAACTGCCCCTAACTTCCTAAATGCATCAAGCCTCCTCCCAAACTTCCACTGTTTGTCCAAGGTAACCCTGGATAGGTCTGACCTAATCTGAAAATTGAAACCCTTCGCACTCAAAGATTTCTGCTTCAGGGCTAAGTTAAGATTAGCCTCTTCAAGTGTATGGGTATGGACATTAACTAAACATTTTCTAGGTTTTGACCTTTGAGGGTTCTTTCCAAAAAAGTCTCTATGAATACAATGGATGTCCATGCCTAGCTCTTCAACCGACTGCTCAAGGCTTAATGAATCTTTTAGGAGCAAGGTAACGTATTGCTTAATATCTGAGCCCTCACTCCCCTCAGGAACATTAAGAATATGAATGTTGCTACGTCGAGCATTATTCTCCAACGATTCCATTCTTTCAGATAAGGTAAGGTCTTCTTTTTTGAGCTTGGCGATGTCGACTTTGACCTGGTCTAAGTGCAAAGAAAGACCAGCCCCTGTATCTTCAAGTACAGCTGTTCTAGAAGTGAGGCATTCAATTTTGTTTTCAAGAGATTCACAAAAATTCCGGATTTCAGACTGATTAGCAGCTGACAAATCAAAGCCCTTTTTAATATCTGCTGATAAGGAAGAAAACATGAACTGCAAAGAGGTGGCCACGAACCGCTATTATCACCCTCAAAAGCGCTATTAGAAAGAGTGGCCATACACTCCAGCAAAGACTCCCCCTGTGTCACTGCCTCTGCCACTACCTCTGCCGCACTTGATGCCTCTAATAGTGGAGGTGGCTGTGAAAGTACCGAGACCAATGAGACCAAACTCCCCTCATCTTCTAAAGAAACCACAACCTCTCCCAAAAGGTCAGCTTTATCAGGGGCCATATTGCTGGAGTCAGGAATCTTAGGTACCTCAAAATCCATGTGGGGAAGAGAAACAGTGGGCTGAGGAGAAATTGAAAGACTTGGCCTAGATAATAAGCGATTCTCTGTTAAATCTAAAACTTGTGGGACTACTTTGGAATAGGATCGAAGCGATGGCGTTATCTTAGAGCCAAGGTTCACAGCAGCCTTAAGTCCCCTTGTTGCCTTACAGCCTTTTGAGCGTTTGGCTTTAATCTCACCACACAAAAACGTGGAGGGTTTTTTTGGGCAGCACACGTGCCAGGGCTTAGTCCCGGAGCTATCTCGCTAGTATTTATCCCAGAAACAGAAACAATATGACTGCTTCTGCCCCCTCTCACATCCTTTCTCCTTGCTCCACGTTTACCTTTCTTCTTTTCAGGAGTGGGCTCCGGCTGAAGCTGTAATAATATCGACCTCACCACTCTCTCCACAATTACTTGGTTCCCCTGTCCACCGATGAGTCGATTCCACTGCCTCCTCCGTCGTGCCTAGAACTCCTCCACTCTCAGGGGGCCCGGCAGCGATACTGCGGGTACCCTGGAGGAGACTGTGAAACCTTCTTCCCTTACGAAGCTCCAGGGCGGCCAGAGTCCAATGCCGCAGACCTAACGAAGCTGACGGTAACTCGGCAGCAGTACTGGGAGCAGTTCAGATGCGGGAAGATACGCCTCCTCCACACACATGGAGAGCGAGGTGCAAACCCCGGCGGAGCAGCTCGTCCGAAAGAAGGAACCAGGCGACTATTACTGAAAAGCAACCGCACAAGCCTTAAACCTTAAACCTCACGACCCTAAATGACAGCTTTTCAAAGGGAAATACATTACAAGAAAATAAACTGCTTCTCTGGCATCTCTTAGTCTAAGAAAAAGAGCGTATGACGGGAGCCCAAACCCGGAGCACCGCGGCAGCTCAGCTCACTACCGCCATGTTTCCCCCCAGACTAATAAAACATCATCTTATGCTGATGATGAATACTTCTATATATCGGTAATCCAGAAATTTCCATTCCTCCATTATTACATTTAATTAGCACTTACTCACAGATTTCAGGGTATAAGTTAAACACTAATACACCTGTTTTTCCCTTTAAAGGCTCATTGTACTTCTGATATGCTACTAAACAAAGAAATAATTTGGAAGAAAGAAATTACCTATCTTGGTATATTATTTTATCATACCATAAAGCAATCAAACTCCTTAAATTGTGACTGTATTCTTGTTCATATCAAGGGCAATTTTCAAAAATGGTCCGCACTACATTTATCCTGGTAGGGAAAAATGGATGCTATCAAAATGGTTATTGCTCCAAATATTTTCAATCTTTTTTCTATAATATCTATTCTACTTCCTCTTAAGTGTTATAAAAATATGGACAAATTCATTTCTAATTTTATTTGGAATAATAAATCTCTTTGTTTAAGTTATAAAAAAACTTAGATTGTCTAAGAGCAAGGGTGTTTTGGTTGAACAGATTTACTTAATTATCATAAGGTGTTTATTTTAAAACAAAGCACCTTATGGTTTCAGCATACTGAGCTTACTAATTCACCTTCACTTCTTCGTATTGAAAACGTTTGATATCACCATTTCCTTTACCTGCATTGCACACCATGACCACCTTTAAAGCTTTGCAAAAAAAAGATCAGTAATATTGAAGTCTACAAAATTAATATGACAAGATTTAGACTCAATTTTCCAATTTCCTATGTCACTTACATCAAGTTTTTCGTTACGGTATAATCTTGTGTTAAAACTAGCTTGCCACTCAAAATGTTGGCAATCCTCGATTAAAGATGGTATTTTTTGTTTAAAAGATATTTATCATAACAATACCCTTTTAACTTTTGATGAATGACAGCATACATTTAGGTTGCAGCCATCAGATATTTATAAGTATGAACTCTTATGTAATTCAATCTTTGATTCATTTCCAAATAATTTTCCTATAAATGCTATCTCTGATTTAGAATTGTATAGTCAAGCACTTGCTTTGTCATCCAACAGTGTGTCCCTTTTTTTAATAAAACAAATTGAATAATTATGCAGGGGACAATATAAACTTTTTCTCTTCATTCTGGAATAAGGAATTCGACTTGTCGTTATCTACAGATATTTAGAGGAAAATTTGGTTGAATAGTATCTCTGGATGGTTGCCTTTTTCTCTATACCAAACAAATTCCTTTATACTATTCAATTGTCTGTTGTCTCCTTTAAGGTTATTTAATGTAAAACTTTAAATAAGCCTAATTGTTGGAATTGTTCTCCGAATACTGGCTTGTTATGACATATGCTTTAGGAATGCCATATTGTTGATAAGTTCTGGAAAGTGGTTTGGAAGATTATTAATAAAAGATGGAATATCACAGATAATTTTTCATATACTATATTAATTTGTAAGTCTTCTTCACTTTTCACCAAATTGTCAATTATTAAAAGCAAACTTCTAGACTTTTTGATTTCTGCAGCTTTAAAATCAATTACTGCCAATTGGAAAAATGCCTCATTAATGTCAATTCATGCAAGGTGGGTATAGATAATGTCTACCAGAAGAGGAGCTAATTTAACTTTATCAGGCGTCATTCACAACACTCCTAACTATCATTTGTTTTGGAAACCAACTGATGATTATAAACCTTTACATCTCTAAATAAGTCTTACTAAGTTGAATCCAGTCCAGGGAAGACCTGGCCTGGCAGTTTGGGCTGGACTGTTCTAATGAGGAACAGGGTAAAGACTGATTTGCATAGTGCTGGGTCTGATCTGGGGTGACAAAGTGAGCTAAAGAACGATGATGGATTCAACCCAGATCTGTGCCTGGGGGTGAGTGTCTGAAAAGTTTCAGCGCTCTGTCCATCATCTCCTTGTGTTTGCTTTGTTCGTTCTTACTTGCCTGGGTATGTCCAGACGTGGGTCCCGTGCTCACTTTGCCACTGGATTCAAGCTCTTTCAACCAACCATATTGTCAATGTTCCTTCAACTCAACATGTAGAGTATAAATTAATCCATCTGTATGCACACAGAATTCAAAATTCCTGCGAAATAGACGCTGAAGGTGATGGAGCGAGACACAGAAGATTTTGTGTGTACCTCATTCAGATCTATCACCTCCATAATAAAGTAATATACATTAATTTTGATTGCTGTGTATTAACCAAAACACACACATTACATGTGGGAAATGCTTTGCACTAACAGGTTTAAATAACATATTAATTGGTGATGTAAAACGCATGTTTAATCTATTTTGTGCATTTAAGTGGTGTAATAATGCATGTCTGTGTCATAATGTGCATTGTGCATTTGCATGTTGCTTTCTGCTGTATTTTAATGGCTAACAGTGTGATGCTTTTCTGCTAGGTAACAGTCTTAAAGAGTAAACATTAGCACTGGTGGTTGGGGGGACAGAAAACACATATATTCTGTGTATTCACATTTTCTTTTTCTGTTTATCGTAGTTTTGGTGGGTTGCCAATTCCAAAATGGCTTCGCTTTTCCCGGTTCTGAGCAGTAGAAAGGCTTAAAATCATTTTGCTGAAAGAAACTCGTCCATGCTCTGTGCTACACTGACGACTTCGCAACCTCAGCTAACTATGATTCGAGGTCACGTGATAATGAATGCTGGTGAAGTGGCTGCAGGCCAAAGTGATAAACACAAGAACAGTTGAATGTCTACCAAGGACAAAAGCAGAGTGTCTTTCAAAAATGACCACGTGGAAAACAGCTGAATCACTGAAAATGAACATTTAAACAAAAAGGCCTAATGACGAACAGGAACTGTCGAACGTGTATTTATCAGTTTGTCAAAGAAAGTTATTTATGAACACTCTGGAAGTTGAGAAATGCATGGACAAGTCGAATATGTATCTGTCAACTTTTAATCAAAAGGTTATTCATGAACATCCTGAAAGTTAAGCAATACATTGTTGATTAACGAACATCCTGAGAGCTAATAATTGCAATGTCATGACCAATCAGAGAATGGAAACCGGAAAGTGTTGAAACATTTGAGGGTAGTGAGCCAGAAAATACAGTATAAATATCAGAGCAAAATTGGGGTTTAATGTCATTGGAGCTGATTGCAGAGGGAGATGCTCTTTGCACTGCAGCTGTTTTGAAGAGATGCTGGGAGCCTGAAACTATGCCAGAGTGCTTGCTGATAACCCCTGTAGGTTGGAGTATAGCTTTGGGGTTTAGTGCTGGGTCGGTAGGTTTTTAGTGTAGAAATCTTTAGAATTAAATGCATGTTTTAACTATGGTTTCTCTGATCTTTTCATGCAGAATTTCACTTTCAGTTGCATTGACCAAGGTTTGATGTTTTATTTTAGAGAATAATGCAATTAATGTGAACCTGAATTTTCTCTTTATGATTAAAGAGTTTTACTTGATTTATTGCCTGAATAAATAGCAATGCTCAGTGAGAATTAATAATGATAGAATAAATGCTAATTTTCTTTTATGCAAATTAAATACATAAAATCTTTTGAATAAAAATTAGATAAATGAAGAAGTAAAAGCTGGTCTTTGATTCTTCCTACGCCTAATTTTCATTCTAGCAGATCCATTGCCATTATGGTGGTGTGTCTGAATAAAAAGGTGTTTAAAGAAACCATTGTAAAATGTTTTAAACTGCAGGTGTAAATAATAAATAGTTAAATAGATTTAGACACTCCACCAATGTTATAGTAGGACTCTTAGGTTGTTGGCCAAATCTTTGAAGCTGAATTAAATGAACAGAGTAAGTATGCAGTGTAATGGGCCCCACTGTTGAATGGATGTGTGTTTCTGAGGTTTTGGAGAAATGGCCATGTTGATTTAAATATATTTCTGGAGTCCCGCTGTAGCAGTTATATCTTGGTAGCAGAGTAGTGGTTACTAAGGAAATTAGCTAGGACTATGTATAAAGTATTATATAGAGTTTGATGTCCAGAATTATGAACTAACATTCGTTGAGTTCGTATTACGTTATATGTACTTCAGAAAAAAAAGCTTCCAAGTGTTGCGTGAAGCTAGTGCCTCTATCTGCAGGCAGAGGAAGTGTGGCAAGTAAAGTCGCACAGTGCATTGGTCTGTTTCAAAGAAGTAGTATTGTCATATACTGCGGTGGTATTGTCGTATAGTACTGTTTAGGGACATTAGGTGTGAAAGGATAAATGTATAGCGAAGGCAGTCTATGAAATCTCAGCTTTCAAGCATAGAGAGGTGTATCCTGACTAAAACTTATCGCTGGAGAAAATATTAGGGCTCAACCTGAGCCTGATAGAAGGGTAAAGGAGTGGCGCCTAGTTTACTAACGATAGAGGTATTCTGTGGTGGGTTAGACGGGAGTGCTGCCTACTGGTAACACAGAGTTCATGTATATTTGAGAAAGGGATTTCTGTATGAACGTGTGTAAATGGAATTGCAATATGCGTTCTAGTGAAACTCTGGGATTGTCTCTAAGGAGGTGAAAAAGATCTCTGTATGTGCTTTCCTAGAGAAACGAGTTTGTTATTGCCTGATAGAAGGGTAAGGCCAGTAGTGTTGCTTTATCGGCGAGTCTAAAAATTCTGAGGAGATAAGCGTTGTCTACTCCGGTTACAGAATACTTGTGTGATTGAGAAAATTCTATCACTTTATTAGCGAAACAGATTAGTGGAATTGTATTGTGCAAGTTACTAACTGATTTTGTAAAATATTTTGTAAATACGGCTTCTTGAAAAAATCCTTGTAAGGGAAGGGTTAATCGGCGCTGCAGAAGCCGAAGCGCTGGTGACGTCAAAAGTGTCGCGAAGGGATTGGTCCTCGTGACCAAGTCAGAGTAGGATCTGATAGGTTCATCACGAAAAAGCAGCAAAGCGATTGGTTAAGCACTTAGAAAAACGTATCGTATTCTAATTGGTACGATAGTGTGAACCGCGCTGCTATAGGTTGGTGTACGGAACCGCAAACAGGAAAGTGCGCGATCTTTTGAAAGACAGGAAATTAACGGAAAAATGTATTATATTAGTAAAGAGAGGAAAGTTTCACTGTTTGGAAAGGTAAAAAGATTGTTTGTAAAAGACAAGCCTGTTGAAAAATCGCAATATAGATTAGAGTTTTCCCTGGGAACGCCTTTATCTCACATGCTAGGAAAGTATGGCCTTCATACTTGCGTGTGGATCGAGAATTGGGTGCAATATACGAAAGGTGATGGTGAGCTTGCATTTCCTCAAGAAGGTTCCTTTAACATAGAGGTTTTGCGAAATTTGAGAGAAACAATGATCAAACTTAGGCCTACACCTAGACCTACGCAATTTGAAGCGTTAATGGATTGGGAAGATGAGGCATATGAGAAAGAAAAACACAGATCAGAAAGAGGTTATGATTTTAGTTTGAATAAATATCAGAATAAGAATATTGAGGATAACATATGTAGATGGGAACAGGTAAATGTACCAAATGATTTGTTTCCTGTCAGGAGTATGGGAGGATCTACAGGAGATAAAAATAAAGAGGAAGAGAAGCATGTTCACATTTTAGACTGTAAATATAGTGACACAAAAGATGAATTGCTAGATGACATTTTGGATAAAAGATCACCTCCATATCAAGGGGAGTTTGCAACAGTGGTGCCAAAGGTACCGCCAGCAGAAATTACAAAAGTTTTCCAAACTGTTCCAGTTCCCATAGGGATTAATGCAATAAATAGACAGGAACCTGTTCAAATTAATAGTACAGTAATGAAGCAAGAACTCCTTTCAATGAGTATTTGGCAAGAAATACAAGTGATAAATAGGTCAAATAGTGAAGAAGAAAATTAATTAGTAGTCAAAACACGAGAATTGTCTGAAAGTTTAAAAGAAATGCCTATGAATATCGAAGCTTTAAAATGCCAATGAATATAGATTCTGAAATTTCTGTTTGCAAAAGTGAGGTAGAGGAAGAACATTCACTGACCATACCGTTAAATTAGGTAAAACCAGATCTTAAAAGAGAGTTATTATCTAAAAGTGTCAGGAATAAACTGCCTAGTGTGTACGAATTAGATACAATGACAGATTTGACAAAAAATCTGATTTAAACGAATGGAACTGAGATACTAGCTGAAAAACAGACTGGATGGTTGCAGAGAATAGAACCTAGAGAAAGATTGAACGAAGTCTCTGACAAATGAAGAATTGGTAGAGTGGGTAGAAAGTGGCTACAGAGAAGATTCAGAATGCCAACAGATAGATATTGCAGAATTAAAGGTAGACATGGAGGAATTACATTCTGGGAAGGTAACTATGAACAGATTAAAATGTCACCAGGATAAAGAGATACTCCTTATGAGTAAAAGCAATGCCTTGAAAAGTAAGGATTTGCAGGAAAAACTGGAAGAGTTTGCCAGCGAGACAGGAGTAGAAATTTCCAAATGTAAAGATTTGCAAAAACAATATAGATCAAACTTCTCAGAGAAGGGCATAGAAAATGTAAACAAAGCTGGAAGAAAAGCTAAAATTAAAGAATTGCTGAGAAAAAGAAAGAAAGTTGAAAAATGGAGAAGCAGGTGGAGAAAGAAGAAAAAAGGAATAGCTGATAGGGGATCATTAGCAGTTCCTGCTACTCACAAATGTGAAACTGACTATATTATCAGAGGGAATTGGTTTGCAGATGAATTGGCAAAATATTGCACAAAACAAGATTGTTCTTTGAATCAGACATGGGCGAAGAAAGACACTTTTTCCCAATATCACATGCTTACTAACACAGCAGAAACATGGGAAGAAGTAAGGAAAGTGCAGGATCAGGCAAGTGATGAGGAAAAGGAAACATGGGAAACAAAAGGTTGCACACAAAAAGAAGAAAATTATTTTTGGGTTTACCAAGATGAAAGAGCTGTTATGCCCAACAGTAGGTTTGCCCATTTTGAATACATGTATCGTGGACAGGCACACACAGATAGGGAAACTGACCTTGCCAACAAGGTTATCAGACTGATTTGTGAAATATTGAGCACTAGAAAGAAACTGCATTGTGCCTGTTGTCCAGAGGCTTCTGGAATTGGTGAACAGGTGATTGGCACAATGAAAATCAAATTAGCAAAAATGTGTGATTCCATTATCTTGAATTGGCTAGATGTTTTGCCCCTAGTTTTAGGGACCATGAGAAATACAAATGATAGAAGGAGAGATTTAAATCTGTGCAAATTACTAATGGGACAGGGAATGAGAAAAGCACATATACCTGGTCAACAAGACAGGCCACTGAGAAATGGACTGCAGATTTTGGATACATGTTCAGAATCAGGTGCTAAGCAACCAAAAGCTGGTAACACAAGAGAAACAGACTGTAAAACTGGTGATTTAAGACCAACAGACTGTGAGAGTGTACAGCATGGTGTAAGACTTAATGATTTTTCACCTGACAACGATTTAGAAAGTACTACAGAACTAAGACCACAGACACAGAGACCAAATCTGAAGTACAAGTCACTGGAATGGACATATATGGCACTACCTGATATACAAGAGGAAGCAAATAGCCAGGAAAGTCTGAGAGTGACTGTACGAGAGGTGGTCAAGGAAGAAGAAAACTTGGAAATACAGAAAGTGGTCTTATCTGACACTAGAAGAGACAAGGATGATCAGGAAAATTCAAACAAAAACTGTGAACCTATAGATAGGGATGATTTACAGATGAATTTAGGGATTACTTGAGGTGACCATAACAGTGTTACAGAAAACAATTCTGGGTTTTGGCACACATGATGAAGACGATTTTTGATGAACAATTGCCAAGCAGTTAAAATAAAAGAAGGGGAAAAAGACTGAAAGTCATTCAAGTGTGGAAACATACTTTGTATAGACAGTACATATTTAGTAGATTAGATTTATAGGATAACCTAGATACCATAGTAAATATAATATGTTTTGCTTTAGGTATAAGATGTTTTTATGTTGTATAATTTTTTCTCTAATGAGACTGTTAACAATGTACCAATAGTTGCCACCAGTAGATAGAATTGCACTTCATAAGGATAAGTATATTTCAGATTTAGAACTAAAGATAACATTTTTTGTCAAGAACAAGGAGAATTAAAAAGAATTTGCTGAATTAACAAAAATTATTGAGAAGAAGTGTCTGATCAAATAAAATTTTGTGGAAAATATTGGTGGTTTTGGGTTTTTGGTGATGATTTACAAATCGTTCAAGGTTTTCAGGATTTGTAATCATCAAAGGAAGGAATTGATGGAGCGAGATACAGAAGATTTTGTGTGTACCTCATTCAGATCAATCACCTCCATAATAAAGTAATATATATTAATTTTGATTGCTGTGTATTAACCAAAACACACACATTACATGTGGGAAATGCTTTGCACTAACAGGTTTAAATAACATATTAATTGGTGATGTAAAACGCATGTTTAATCTATTTTGTGCATTTAAGTGGTGTAATAATGCATGTCTGTTTTCATAATGTGCATTGTGCATTTGCATATTGCTTTCTGCTTTCTTTTAATTGCTTGCAGTGTGATGATTTTCTGCTAGGTAACAGTCTTAAAGGGTAAACATTAGCACTGGTGGTTGGGGGGGACAGAAAACACATATATTCTGTGTATTCACATTTTCTTCTTCTGTTTATCGTAGTTTTGGTGGGTTTGAGGTAATTCGAATTTTATATGACCAGGTATGTCCCCTATCGTGTACCCCAACGTCCCATGTATGTGCATGACCTCCGTGCATTTACCCTCCTTGGCCGAAAATGAAGACGCAAATGCATTTGCGTCCAACGTTAACATGTTATCTACCAAGTTCTCCAAGAAAGCAACATTAATTTGGTTTCTAAACCTATGTTGCCAACGTCTTTACATGGTGCACTTTTAACGCGAAGCCATGTTTTCCTGGCTCTGCTGAGCTAGGCCCTGAATTGAGGCTCCGAAGTCTCTTCTGTCTCCAAAAGCTGCCGTTTAGGTATGCATCCCTGACCTCTGCCTTACTTCCTGCTCAGCGAAGCGGTGCCCGGCTTGGCTTGGTCTGCCTGCCTGCCAAGACAGTATTTTGCCTTCAGTTATCTGTTCAGCCTCTTCGAAAAACACATTCCAGTCTAGTGAAATAGGTAAACATATTCCCGGCTGCAGAGTAAAGGGTCCTGCCTTCCTGTCTCCTTGCAAGTGATTTACAGCACCCGTTACCATGGTAGGCCCATGGCCCCCGCGCATTGTACCAAGACACGTATGCACTCCCTAGCATTCAGTGATGTATGGGCCCTGCCCGAGAGACCTTTTACTTCAGACAACACATCCTCCAAACATAAGATATCAGATAGGTTATAGGTATAGGTCGTTCTGACATCCCAGACACCGAGACTCTTCTACTAGAGCTAAAGTCAAGTCCCCCAGCTCTCCCCAGTTACACGTCCTTTCCACGTCATGCCAGTTGCGCGCGCATATAGAATAGAGGTTTCTGCTGACCCTGCATAATCCTCCTATACATCCACCCACTTATGACACTTCTTGTGACGTTTTCTAGCACACACCTCCGTGTACGCCTATTACACGCCTTCTTTTACGCCCATGTGTTCTTATCTTCTTCTTTTCACTTGTCACGCCTACTGTATTCAATGCAATTATACTGTTTTACTATATATAATATGTGATGTTAATAAACTATGAGATTGTCCCTTCCTGAACCTTAGTGGTGATGGAACCCGATGTCCCCTGCCTCGAGGCTATCCATTAAAGCCCGTATGACTCAGATACCACGGACTCTGCCTCTCATTTTATTGAGCTATCCTTGATGTTATTTTATGCATAGAAAAATAGTCCGGTAATTTTATTTACCACATAATCTGGCACCCGAACAGGGACCCCTCCCCTTCCCCACGCGCCGGCGATGTACACAGGCCCCTGACCCCTTCTGCGGCTGTGACGGACGTCTGCGCGCACCTGCAGGTTTTCCTGCTATCTCCCTCAGGCCCACGGAGGAGACGGAGACTGCGGTCCGGCATCCAGACGAGGCGGTGAGGAATGCGGAGAGTCCCGACCAGAGCCCAAGCAGAGAGAGCAAGGTCCGAGGTATCCAGAGGCCCACCTGTTCCGAAGCGCATGTGTAGGAGAAGTCGTAGTCCAGTCCAGTCCAGTTTCCGAGGCCTTCAGTTTTTGCTTCCCGGTGAGTACCGTTGTTGGGAACGCATCTAGACGGGTTCATTAAATTGTGCCCGGTCAAGACAGGTCTGGGTACACAGACCTGGTCCAGACGTGTTCACTTAGGTGAATACGGTAATGACGTGTCTCTTTAGGGGACCGGTATTGTCTGTACTGTTTTAGCAGTGCATCTAGTGATTCAGAATTCTAGTATTGTTTTCTCGAGATTTTCAGTATTGCATTTTATGTATCAGGTAGTATCTATTCGAAATGTTTTAATGTGGTTTTATGTCGTGGTATGAATGATTGTTTGCTATTCATTACTGTGTTTATTGTGTTCACGTTCAAGTCAATCCGAAAATGCCACTGTTCTCGAAATTACGTCAGATAGGAACTAGGAAAGGGATACTCGAAGAAGCAGTTCCCGTCCCGCCTAGGGACACTCCAGGACATTTTTGTACCACAAGCATGGCTTAGATGCCATACTGTATCTAGACTTGTGGGTCGATTATACCAAGGATCTGGAAGAGAAATATAAATGGCCCGTTTCAGGGACATGGGATGCTGAATGCATCATGAGAGTAGAAGAGCATTATGGAAAAAGAAAGCCAGACAATCCCAGAAAGATGCCATAGAATTATGGCGTAAAGAAGCGTATAGAAGAACAGAGAAAGAAATCAGGAAAGCAGAGAGAAGTAGAGAAGAATCCGAAAAAGCCAAAGAAAGAGAGTTACTAGAAGAAGGAGAACGAGTCAGAATAGAACAACAAGACAGACAGAGAAATGCCCTTATTACAGGCATGTATCCTGTTCTCGCCGAGGGCCTGCCCAAGGCAACCCCGGAAGTATCACGTAACTTGCCACCACCATTGGTCCCGACTAAACTCCGTCACAAACAGACCGCAGCAGACATTTTCCTTTCTTCCTATTTAGATGATGTAGCTCCAGAATATACCAATGTACGCGTACCACCTGCTAATAACATGCATCAGCCTATTCAGCCTGTTCATGGCACGATTCCCCCACTCCCTCAAGACTCGACTCCCCACCCGTTGTCACTTCCCATCCTGTCACTACTTCTGTTACTGTTCCTCCTGTTGTCGGTCCTACCAATCCTTTTTCTACACTTACAACCCAGAGTCTGCCTACATTACCTACACCTACTGCACACGCTATGGCACCAGTAGCAACAGTACAGCTAGCTGATGGTTATGCTTCCGCCTCTGGAGGCGCCGTGGGAGGTGCCCCTGTCACCCCGCCTCAAGTTAAACGCATGACGCTTAGAGAAGCAGCGTTACAACGTACACCCAAAGTTGCGACATTCGCAGCCCTTAAAAAGTACCTTACAGATTGCAGATACGATCCAGTACCAGGCGAAGACGAGATGATACTATACTCGATACGTTTACGACGAGTCACAAACTATTTGGCTATTCTACCCGATATGAAAGAACATCTAGATAATATATACCATTTCATTAGAACAGGGGAGAAATCAGAATGCATTCACGAGGCCATGGCACACCACAAGGTAGAGACACAAAGGATGATCCTACAGTTTTTGATAAATTGTTTGATAAGGGAATGAGATCGGCCAGATACAAGCAGAGAAGAGATGGATATGCTGATAAATTGGAGTAATAATATAGCTGATGGTAAACATAATAAACAAGCTTGTATAGAATCGATGTACAGAAAGATCCGTAAGGAAATCGTAGTAATACACGAAAAAGAACAAGCAGCTAGGGAAGCCGAGAAAGAAGAGAATGAAATGTCAGAGGATGAAAATATAGATGATACAGAAGAAAATGCAGATAGAATAGCATACGTGGGTAGAGCAAGACCTTTTGACAGACCCATTCGCCTGGAAAACAAGAAACGTTTTCTTTCTCCCATACCAGAACAATGTTCCCTTCAACATTTATTCCAAGCCACTGACAAAATACTGAAAGAAAGAATAGGTTACAGCGAACTTAAGACCATGCATGATCAGGAACTAGCACGGTCAGCAGTCCAATGGGCTGGGAATAATAATATATATAAAGATGATTCAGTAGCGCAAACATTTTTGAATCTTTCTCCAAACGAACAGCGTTTAGCTGGTATGTACATGATCCAGCATCTTATTACACTATATGAAAGTCAACATTCTGATCCAGGTCCCCTATATAGTATACTGGAAGAATTACTCCTAAAAAGATGGAGAGGCCTAGGTACCGATTTAATTAATATCATTTTAGAACAACGCCACAAGTACAGAACTTTCCTGACTCCACATTTCGTTCCTGTTCCACCCCCAGTAAGACATACATTTTACATAGACAGACAGAATCCCTTGCTTGAAGTTCATCCCGTCCAGACCCCAGGGGGTGAGCTTCATTGAGTATTCGTATACACACCCCTGACCAAAATGGAATTATTGGAAATGAAGAAATTAGTGCCCTGTCATGATAAAGACCCAGCAGGATTCCACCGTGAATTAAAAGACATGTTACTTATGGGAGATTATACGTATCCCGATATTCTTAAAATGTTAAAAGTACTGTTGCCGGCTGGCATTTACGAGAAACTGAAAGAGAAAGAATGGGAGGTGGGAGATAAAAAGATTGAATGGACAGTATTAGAAAACGAAGAAAATACGCGAGTCCCAGGTACTGGTCTCGGGGGAAAAAGCTAAAGCATTACCAGGATTATTAGTACAGGTCTTGCCTAGGTTATTGGCAGTTAAAAAGGAAGACTGGGATGCAATCTCAGCCTGCAAACAGAAACCAGATGAAGACACTAGTGATTTTTATTCCAGATTCGAGAAATGTTTCATTATTAATAGCGGCCTGAAAACAAGTAGTGAATCATATCCACATCTTTTTGTGACCAAATTAGTCGAGAATTCCTTACCACAGGTTAAAAATAGAGTTCTGAAAGTCGAGAGTACATGGCAAGCTAATACTCCTTCCCAGATGTTACAGATGTTACAGTATCACCAGAACCGAATTAGAGAGGAACACGAACATGAACAGAGACGTATGAAAGACACGAAAATGAAAGTACTAGTTGCAGTCTGTTCCAGCAGACGGTCAGAAAAAAGGTACAGCACCGCCAGGTCATTCTGCAGCTCCCGTTAAAGGGAATTGCAATTATTGTAAACAGCCAGGTCACTACATCAACGAATGTACCGTTCTGAAATATAATATTGCTACAGGTAGGATGAAAGAAAGACCGCGTCCTCCTAGACAAGATCAGGTTCCGCAAAATGTTCCGCAAAATACACGACCGCCACCGAATACACAGCAAACAGTAGCTGTGTCCCAGCCCCAACCCATTGCGGCAACGCAACATGTTACACAGCAAATGTACCAGTATGCACAGTCAGATTACCCCGATTATCAACAGTACTCATGAAACAGCCTAGAGAGGGAAGTTGGTTTGCCTCTTATCGAGGTTCCTGTAGATCAAGAGGGTCCCTATGTACACAGTCAGGTATTAGGGAAAGACAGAAAATTTTTGATTGACACAGGGGCGAGCAGAACTACCATCAGTCATGACGAGGTTCCAGGGGCTCCCCTCTCAGGCTCACAGAATGTTTCCCTGGGTTTTTCAGGAAAGCCTATTATTAACGAAGTGTCAAAGTCAGTTTCCCTAGAAGTTGGTCCATTATCCCGTACTACAGACTTGTTACTTACGAAAGCATGTCCTGAAAATCTGCTTGGTATTAAAACATTGAAAGCACTGGGAGCAGTGATATGTTGTTCTCCTGAAGGAGTGAGATTATTTTTACGTGATTTTAAAGGTCATTATGTGTTAAGAGATTTTGATCCACGATTGCGAAATGTACCACAGCATTTATGGGCACAAGGTCCAACTGATGTAGGTTGCATGCATATTACACCTTATCGTGTCACTCTCAAACAGGGAATTGTTCTGCCCCGAATCCGACAATACAAATTGCCACCTGAGGCTGTAGCAGCCTTATTGAAAATCATTGACGAGCTCATTGCTCAAGGAGTAGTTGTAGAAACTGACTCCAATGTATGTAATTCTCCAATCATCCCGATTCTTAAACGAACTGACCCAAATGCACCTCCAGTCTACAGACTGGTGATTGACCTTCGAGAATTAAATAAATGCATCATTCCCCAGTACCCAGTAGTGCCAGACATCTCTTCCCTATTGACTGCTATTGATTCCGAAGCTGCGTTCTTCACTGTAATTGACCTCAAGAACGCCTTCTTTAGTGTTCCCATTCATCCGGAAAGCCAGTATCTTTTCGGATTCTGTTTAAATGGCCGAAGCTTTAAATTTGCACGTGCACCTCAAGGGTTCACGGAAAGTCCTAGTATTTACAGTCAAGCACTGAAACGACAACTAGACAGTATTCACATGCCTACTGACACTGCTCTGCTGCAATATGTTGATGATTTGTTAATCACTGCACGGACCGAACGTGACTGCGAACGCGCATCACTGACAGTCTTGTATTTTCTAGCCGAAAAGGGGCATAAAGTGTCCCCTTCGAAGCTCCAATTCTGTGCCCAGCAAGTGGTTTACTTAGGTCACTTGCTGTCCAAGAGGGGGAGACAGCTGACACCTGACCGCATCCAGTTGATTGCACATTTGCCACAACCCAAGACACAAAAGGAAGTACGGGCCTTCATTGGCCTCACTTCGTACTGCAGACAATGGATTCCTCAGTATGCATATCTAGCCAAGCCACTCATACAGTTGACAACACAGGAGGCAGCGACATCGACTGTCCTCCCTTGGACTCAGGAACTTACACTTGCTTTTGACGAATTGAAGAAAGCCCTATGTCAAGCACCTGTTTTAGCGACACCATGTTACAGCAAACCTTTTACACTCTTTGTCACAGAACGCGATGGCACAGCATTGTCTGTCCTCACACAAGATCAGGCAGGAAAACACAAGCCCTGCGCTTATTTTTCTAATACATTGGATCCAGTAGCCCGGGCACTGCCTGCGTGCCTCAAGTCAGCTGCGTGCCTCAAGTCAGTTGCAGCAACAGCTCTAGCTATCAGACAAAGCGACTCGATAGTCATAGGACACCCCCTGACAGTACAAGTTCCACACTCCGTGGAAGTTCTTTTAAACCGAACACAGACTCAACACTTAACCATAGCACGACTGACAGGTTATGAACTGACACTGTTTCAGCCACACATAGAAATTAGACGTTGCAACATACTGAACCCAGCTACACTGTTACCGTCAAGTACGTCAAGTACAGCAGATCCAGAAGGGGCGTGGCTTGGACGCCGATCGGGATGGCGGCGTGAGCTCGCAGCTCCGCGCGGAATCCCGCTAATTCTCCTGATTCCTGCACCCTGGGCGACCCGTGATCGATACTACTGCCCTACGGAGTGTAGGGGAACCGCGGGGTATCGGCAGAAAGTTGCTGGGGGACAGCTGGCCCCGAGGAGACCTCGATGAAAAGACGGCAGATGTGTCGCCGAGAGTGTGAAGAAAATGGCGGCGGAGCGGACCGGCGGCTCCGGACATCGACATTGAGCAGTCTTGGCACCGACTGGTGGGGGGTCCCACTGTTGTGAGATCGATGCTGTGGGGGCTGTGGCGACAGCCCTGAAGATCGGGGGGCCTGGAACCCGGCACTGCTCGGTCATCGGGGACGACTGCTGGCCGCTACCCCTCCTTCCCTTCCTCCCCCAGACCCTGGAGGGGGCGAGTCAGGCGGTGCTAGCCCATTTGGCCCTTGGAGTTGCGGGCATCGGCGGTGGCACTTGATCCTGTACATTATTGGGAAGTTTGCCCCGTCCCACGAGTGCCGGGACCAGGCGAGTTTCCTAGCCTGTGACGCAGTACCCTAAGATGGCGGCTACAGGGGGACCGGCGGCCATGGAGCGCGGACAAGAGGACCTTGCTGCGCTGTCCCAGGTGGGTGAGACCCCCCGCCGATGTTGGACCAGGAGCAGCGGCTGAATCGGCGCTTGGACGCCATACTGGACGCCATCACCTCGACCAAGGAGGCGTTACAGCAGGACATTGCGCAAGTCGCCACGGGGCTGGGGCTATTGCGAGCGGACCATGCGAAGCTGGCAGATAAAGTCAAGGACCATGATCAACTGCTATTGGACCTGAAACCGTCGGTGGTGACCGCTGAACATAAGATCACAGATATCCTGGCCCGGTTGGATTCGCTGGAACGGCGAGCGGAGGATGCCGAAAGCCGCAACGGATGGAGGGGGAGGATGCGGTGGCCTACATGGAGGACTGGTTTCGAACTGTGGTGGCACCAGAGGGGCTTACTCCTTTCTTTACCCTGGAACGAGCCCACAGGGTGCCGGCTCGCCCGCCTGGGCTTGGCCGCCCCCCCGACCGATGGTGGTGCGGCTCCTCCATTATAAGGACCGGGACCTCCTCATCCAGAGGGCTCGGGCATCGGGCCCTTATGAGGTGGAGAATAGCAGGGTCACGATTTTCCCGGACTACACCCAGGGGGTCCAGAGGAGTAGGGCATCGTTTTTGGCGGTGAAGAAGGAACTGCGAGAGGAGGGCATCCAATACTCCTTGCTCTTCCCGGCCAAGCTGCGGGTCATTCTGGATGAGACCACGCACTTCTTTCAGACCCCGGACGAAGCATGGCAGTGGCTGGAGTCTTACATAGCGGGGACGGATAGGTCTCACAAAAGTAGGCGAGATCGGCCTAAACCGCCTCAGGTCAGACAATCACAACGAATTCGGTCCCGCAACAGGCGCCAGCGGGAGAAACGGGAGGCCCAAATGGCTGCGGACAAGAGAGAGGCGCTTGCGGCGACGGCGGCCATTACGAGGTTGCAGCAGGAAAGTGAACTGGCGGAGACGGACTTTGGCGGCGAAGGCAGCAGGACGGGAGAGGACCTCTCGGAGGCAGAGAGTTCGAAGGGGCCGGTGGTGACCCCTCAGACATCCGATGGGATTTTTTCACGGTTGAGACTGCATTGGGACTTGGACACGATCTTTTGGTAGGGTGCTATCCTGTTGGTGATGGGTGGGTTGCCGAGTAGGGTGCTGCGTTGGCAGGATGGGATGGGGAGCGCGGGGCGTGGGCTCCGCTAGCTGGGGTCGGCGATAACTCACCCCCCCAGGGCCCTTAAGGCCTTCTGTGGTGGCGACCACAGGTTAGGATGTGTGGTTGGATTGAGGTTTGGATCGGGGCTGACACTGGGTTTGTAGGCTCTGTCCTGGGGAGTGGGGTTTGGGGTGTTTTCTTTTTCAGAGTTTGTTTCGGGGGGGGCAACTGCTATGGTGGGCATACGATCTGGCAATGTTTGACTTGGATTGTTCACTGCTGGTATGGGGACGTTACCTAACTTAAAATGCCTAACGTGGAATGTCCGGGGGCTGCGAACCATGGTCAAGCGCCACAAGGTACATGCGTATTTGGTGCGAAGGGGGGTCCAGGTTGCCATGCTACAGGAGACCCATCTGACGAAAAAGGAATGTGCTGCATTGCAAAAAAGATGGCGGGGTCAGGTGTTTGGCACCACTTATTCAGCGTAGTATGGGGTATTGATATGGGTGAGAGCGGGGATACCGTTCCAGGTGCTGAACCAAGTGGTGGATCCTGAGGGCAGGTTTGTGGCGGTGGAGGGGCGGTTATATGGTCGGGATGTGGTTCTCTGTTGTGTCTATGCACCAAATACTGATCAGGCCCGATTCTTTGATGGCCTTTCCGGGTCCTTGGCCTCTTTCCTAGCGGGCCCGGTGATACTGGGGGCGGGATTTTAACTCGATTACGGATGTGGTCTTGGACAGGTCTCACCCTCCCCTTGTTGATTCCCCGGTACGCAAGTTAGCCATGCATAGGAAGGATTGGCAGGACAGGTGGGGGTTGCTGGATATGTGGTGGGAACAGCACAGGGAAACCAGGGATTATTCCTTTTACTCAGCCCTCCATGTACTACACGTGAGAATTGATTCGGTGCTCTGTGGCGGGTTCCTGGCCCCATTGATCTCTCACACGGAATACTTGGCCAGAACCATATCGGATCATAATCCCCTATTGGTACATGTCCAGTGGCAACGGGAGCGCTCGGCGATTCCAACATGGCGGCTCCGGCCAGACACGTTGGAGGATTCAGTGTTCAGTGCAGCGGTCCAGCAGGGCATAGATCATTATTTCAGTGAGAACGAGGGTACTGCAGCATGTAGGTCCACTGAGTGGGATGCGATGAAAGTGGTGGTGAGAGGGGTATGCCTGGGTCGGTTTTCGAATGCTCGTACGAATGCGGAAGAGAACCTGAGAGATCTGGAGCGGCGCAGGCCGGAAAGACCGGACTTGCAGGCCCGGTTGCTGGAAGCGAAGGAGGTGGTCGCTACCGAAACGGAGCGGTTGAGGAGCTACGACTATAGGCAATACGCCGTCAGAGTGCATGCTGAACGGGATAAGGCGGGCACGCTCTTGGCCAGACTTGCTAATCCTGAAGTTAGGGGCTGCCCGGTCCTTAGCATCAATAACGCACTGGGGGAGACGGTGTATTCTCAGGCAGCGGTGTTGGAGTGCTTTCGTATGTATTATGAGGAATTGTACCGGAGTCAGTTGGGAGTGGAGGCCCAGGACATTGCAGAGTACCTAGAGGCGAGGCAGCTTCCGGTCCTTGACGATGAGGACGCGAAAGAGCTGGGCGGGCCGATCACGCTAGCTGAAATAAGGGCGGCCATTAAAAACATGGCGCGGAATAAAACACCCGGTGTGGATGGGTTGCCGATAGAGTTCTACCAGCAGTTTGTGGATAGCTTGGCATCCAGACTGCTGGTGGTATACACGGAGGCTTATGAGTCAGGGGGTTTGCCCGGATCCATGAGGGAAGCATTGATAGTGCCGCTGCTGAAGCCCGGCAGGGATGCGACGGATGTGAGGTCCTATCGCCCGTTGTCCATGTTAACGGTGGACTATAAGATACTGAGCCGATCGTGGCCACCAGGCTGGCTCCACATATGACTGGCCTGGTGCACAGGGATCAGGCGGGGTTTATCCCCACGAGGAGTACGGCGCTGAATATCCGTCGACTGGTTGGGATAATGGACGCTGTATTGGATGAGAACGGGACCCAGGCGGTCCTGTCAGTGGACATTGAGAAGGCTTTCGATAGTTTGGAGTGGGTTTTTCTAGATGGAGTACTGGAGAGATTTGGTATTGGTGAGGGGTTCCGCCGATGGACGAAGGTACTGTATTCCTCGGCGACAGCGCGAGTACGTTTGGGTGGCTTGGTGTCTGCGGCTTATCCGGTAGGTAGAGGCACACGGCAGGGGTGCTCCCTTTCCCCCCTCCTGTTCGCCCTGGCGATGGAACCCTTGGCGGTCCATGCAAGGTCGGGAGACAGATATGCGGGGATAGACAGCGGTGGGCGGCTACATCACATCTCGCTGTATGCGGATGATCTGTTGCTGTATTTAGACGACACGGAGCGGGCTTTGGAAGGGGCGATGGACCTGTTGTCGGAGTTTGGCCAGTTGTCGGGCCTCAAGGTCAACTGGGCAAAGACCTGTGTGTTTCCGCTGAGGGCGGAATCGCCCTGCCCCGCTCGTGACTTGGGGGTAGTATGGGAGCCATCTTGCTTCACTTATTTGGGAGTCCGTATCTACCACGCGACCGCGGACCTGTTAGAGGGCAATATTGGACGGTGCGTTCGGGCGCTGAGAGGTAGTATGTCTTTTTGGTCAACCCTTCCGCTGACGGTGCTGGGTAGGATTGCTCTCTTGAAAATGGTGGCGCTCCCCCCGGCTCCTGTACTATTTTCGGACACTGCCCATCTGGATTCCTCAGAAGTCCTTTAGGGACCTGAGGACGATGGTCATCGGTTTCCTGTGGGGACATGGCCGCCGTAGAGTGGCGTTGAGCACGTTGCTACGCCCCAAGATTGAGGGGGGGATGGCCGTCCCCGACTTTGAACTGTATTACTTGGCGGCGCAACTCCAGGTTCTTACGCAGCATGTGGCTCGGGTGTTTAGGGGACCGGAGTGTGATCGAGAATTGGGGATACAGCGCCATGTGCTGGCCTATATCGTTATGCAGCAGAAACTGGAGTTGCGGGGCCTCACTATGGAGGAACGGACGCTCAGGTTATGCTGGCAGAGGAGTCTCAGGAGGGCGAAGGCGACTCGACCATATGCGCCGGAGATACCGATTGGTATGCTGACAGCCCTACCGCATGGAGGAGATTGGTCCCCATTGCTGGAATGGGAAGAGGCGGGCCTTCAAGTGGTGGGAGACCTGTATGTCGATGGGACTTTAGTGCCCTTCGGAGTACTTCAAGAACAGTTCGGGCTACCTGACGGGGGTTTCCTATTACATGCGGCGGTGGTAGCAGCTATACAGAAGCATTGGAAGGGAGGGCTCCTTGAACCGGACACAACTATGGCATGCCAATATGTGGTAATGGCAGCGGGCACCTTTAAGGCGGTGACCTGCCTCCATAACAGGATGTTGAACGAGGGACTGGAACCGCTCCTGGGGCTCAAGGCGAAATGGGAGGAGAGTGTGGGCAGGCCCATTCCGGACACGGCATGGAGCCATATTTTACGGCGTACGTGGAAAGGCACGAGGAATGCTCGGTTCCAGCAGGTGCACTTCTTTGTGCTACATAGGGCCTATCTCACTCCGGAGAAAATAAGGCGGAACTTCCAGGTGCAGGACGCACGGTGCCCGAGGTGCTTGTCACCGGAGGCGGACATGGATCACTTGTTTTGGGGTTGCCCGCATTTGGAGGCCTATTGGGCAGAGGTGGGGGACCTTCTAAACGAAGTGACTGACAGGGAGGTGGAATTTGACATGGCGGCGTGTCTGTTGCTCTGGTTCCCGCACACCAAACACATTAAGGTGAAGAGCAAATTCATTGACCTGGGATTGATACTAGCACAAAGAGAGATTTCGTGGCATTGGAAGTCCAGGGGAGGGCCGTCAGTAAGGAGGTGGAAGAATGACTTGTTGCGGTGGTCTGAATGTGAGAGTGTGCTCCGAATGAGGCAGGCTGTCAAGCTTGGTAATGAGAAAGCCTTGGATACAGCGCGTGCCTGGGAATTGGTGGTGCAGGCCTTACGTGATTCATTAGTAGAGGATGAGGACTGAGTGGATGGGACCTGAGGACACCGCGAGGCATACTAGTTCAGAGTTATCATTGACACTGTGGCGGGACCCATACTACAATTAGGAACATGACACACACCATTAGCGGTTGCCGGGGCGGGGGTACTAGGGGGTTGTTCAGAGGTCGTTCGGGGTGGGTTGGGAGCCAGGGGGTTGATTGACCGCGGTGGCGATTATGGGACTGAAGAGGGCCTGTGGGGCGTAGTTGGCTAGTGGGAGGTAGCAGAGGGGTGCGGGACAGGTACGGTGGGCCCCACAGAGCACGGGGGGTACGGTAGCGGCTTGTAGCACTGACCTGCATAAGTAGGATGGCTGATGTTGTTATTTGTTGTGGGTGGGGGGGTAAAAGCAGATACGTAAAACGTTCTTTTCGACCATTGTCCCATTGGGACGCTCACCATGATGTCTTCCTGTTATTTAGGACACTGTGCTGCCCGGCCTCCGGGATGCGGGCTGAATGGCTGTGTATGGTACACGCTTTTACGATTGATGCGGGGGGACACCATGAGTGGACTGGTTGAGCAATTGTAAGCTGCGGTTTCTAATTCTGCAATAAAAACAAAAAAAAAAAAAAAAGTACAGCAGATCCAGCACCACATGACTGTGTGGAAGTCATTAACACCGTAACGAAGCCCAGACAAGACTTGACTGATATTGCATTGACTGACCCCGACCTGACACTTTACGTGGATGGTTCATGTATGAGAACAAATACAGGAGAGTTAGTAGCCGCATATGCAGTGACCACTGAAACTGAAGTCATAGAAACACATCATATTGACACACTGTCTGCTCAAGCAACAGAGCTCATCGCTCTGACCCAAGCCTGCATACGAGCCAAGAACAAGAAAGTAAACATATACACGGATTCACAATATGCATTCGGAGTCGTACACGACTTCGGCGTTCTCTGGCAAGAGAGAGGTTTTCTGACCTCCCACGGTGCCAAGATACAGCATGGTCCCTTCATTCAGGCTCTGCTAGAAGCAATACACTTGCCTATCGCCATAGCCATCATGAAGTGCAAAGCCCATACGAAAGTCACTGATTTTATTTCCCAGGGTAACGACCTGGCAGATCGAACAGCCAAGCTTACAGCTCAGACTCATACAGACATTCCAGCTGACACGTCAAAGACAAAAGTAACTTCACTGACACATTGCATGACAGTTAAGGATCCCACACAAGATGTAATCGACATACAGACTCATGCCACTCCAGACAAAATTAAGAAATGGACGGAACAAGGAGGGGTCCAGACAGATCAGGGTTGGTTGACGAAGGGAAAAGCCACATGGTTCCTCCCCGACTCAATGGTTCAAGTTATCATTAATACAGCACATAGTCCTGCACACTTAGGAGAAAAAGCCATGTTAGACAGCATTCAGAATATATGGTTCAACAAGCATTTACGAGCAGCAGCGAAACAGAAAGTACGTACCTGTATGATCTGTTGTCAGTTCAATCCCGGCAAAGGCATTCCCGTGGAACAAGGTGGATTTCATCCTCCTGACCATCCTTTTGAAGTCCTCCAGATGGATTATATCCAGATGGACAGATGTCGCAGATTCAAATATGTCCTTGTAGTTGTATGTGCCCTTTCCAGATGGACAGAAGCATATCCAGTCCCAGATTACACTGCCGCGACCACAGCCATTCTCGTCCGAGCTTATGAAACAGGTATCACTCCTGTTAGGTTACCAGTTGAAATTTCACTGTGTACGACACCCCGAAGCAGCTGGTTTGGTCGAGCGACACAATCAGACTCTAAAAACACGATTAGCTAAGGTCTGTGCAGAAAAAGGCGTAGATTGGATGGTAGCCCTGCCAGTTGCCCTCTTTTATATGCGTATGGTAGCCCATTCCCGAACTGGTCTGTCCCCTTATGAAATTATTTTCGGTCGTCCCCCAAATATGTGGGGTACGCCTATGCCTCGCAAGATTACTGATGTTGAAAGTACTATGTTGACAGATTACCTAGCTTCCTTGATGTCTGCACTACAATCTTGTCGTTCACAAGTCGCGGCTGCCTTCCCGGACAACACCCAAGTGAAACCGCATGAAATTGTTCCTGGAAATTATGTCTACGTCCGTAACTTCGACCGCTCAAGCCCTCTGGAGCCCAGATGGAAGCAGCCAAAACTGGTGTTGATGACCACAAGGACCGCAGTCAAGCTGGAAGGAAGAAAAGGCTGGCTTCACTCAAGCCACGTGAAGCGTTCTTATGGACTGTGTCCAGAGACTATGATAAAGGACTGCCCCCTTTCAGACACTGACTCTAAACTTCCCCTGATAGAAAAAACTCCGCAACAGGAGTACAGAGCCAAGTTGAGGTCTAGTAAGTCAGAAAGCATTTAATTGTTTAAGTCCCCCTCGGGTGAAGCGGTTAGACAGGTTTCTGACATGTATAAGATAGACCCACATAGTGAGAGAGATAGACAGAAAGTCAAAAGAATGAAATACTGTAAAAATTTGCACAGCAGATGTATTATCACGTTACTCTTTATGTTTTTTCTGAGTCTTACGATTATTGGGATAAGTTGGACATTACATGTTTTCTTTCCTCATGATTCACATGTACATACTTCTTTCAATGATACTGTAGAGCACACTTTCAGTGACCTGCCCCCACATGAACTTTCCTATCGACTTGCACTGCGCAACAACACTTTTATAAGTATGTTACACCATTCTCACCAGACCAGCAATGCCACCAATTGTTGGGTATGTGGTCGACTCCCTCCCTATCAGAAATACAAGGGAGCTCTGCCTCTCTTTCCCTATCCGTTTTCACACAATGGTTCATGCGGAGCATGGTTTACTTTAATGTCATCATTGGACAGTGAGTCCAAAGTTTCCCAAGGCAATTGGATATGGGGAGATCTGAATACAGTTATGAATAGAGCATGTTTCCCAGACAAAAAGGGTCTTCCCCAAAGAACAGGAACTGATCTAGAAAATGAAGTGTATGGATTAGGGAATTTTACACTTAATCTCATGATTCTGAACGTCCAGTCCGAGACTAATGTGGACTTGCCATCTATTACAGTTTTACCAGTGAAGGGTGAATTATGCATTAGAAAGAATGGTTCAGTACACCTAGGACACAGTGAATGTAGTACTGTGGTCGAATTCAGTGACAAAGGAAAGTCTACTTTCAAAGCCTCCCGCCATTCCTATTTTATTTGTGGGTCAACAGCTTATGTACGTCTGCCCTTAGATTGGGATGGAACATGTTACATTGCATTCCTACTGCCACCTGTTTTTCTAGCCCCACCTGATTATCATCGAAATTCACGTTTTGTGCATGTAAGACATAAAAGGGAGCTCAAGACCCCGATTGTCGATCAGACCGAGACAACATGGGAACAATACACAGATTTCAATAAAGGATTCTTTTTCTTTGTAGGTCCCGTCCAGAATAGTAAACTGATACGCAAATTGACACGTACCCTTGAAGCAGTAGTGAATGAGACTACTTTTGCCCTAGGTAACTTGACCGAAGAGCAGTCTGCTATGAGACTTGTTGTTCTTCAAAATCGCCTTGTCCTTGACGTCATCCTGGCCGATAGGGGCGGGGCTTGTAGAGTCATCGGATCCAGTTGTTGTATTTTCATTCCAAATAATGCACCGTAAGTATACAAAGCCATCACAAGGCTTCATGAGATAGCTCACCAGATGCACCAGAATCCAGGCACCTGGACTTGGTGCGGTTGGTTCTGGAGTGTGATATCCGCCTGGGGATGGAAAGTAATGTCATTTCTAGGAATAATACTCCTTATAGTATTCAGTTGTTGTCTTTGTCTACAATGTGGGCTAGCGATTTGCGGCTTGTGCGCCACAGCTTGTATTCCCCATCCAAGTCCACGATCCCGTGCTCGAATGAGGAAGGACGAGCAAATTATGTTATATGAACAGATAGATGGTCTCATGAACATACATATATCCTGAAGAGAACGTAGGGGACAAGGAGGGAATGAGGTAATTCGAATTTTATATGACCAGGTATGTCCCCTATCGTGTACCCCAACGTCCCATGTATGTGCATGACCTCCGTGCATTTACCCTCCTTGGCCGAAAATGAAGACGCAAATGCATTTGCATCCAAAGTTAACATGTTATCTACCAAGTTCTCCAAGAAAGCAACATTAATTTGGTTTCTAAACCTATGTTGCCAACGTCTTTACATGGTGCACTTTTAACGCGAAGCCATGTTTTCCTGGCTCTGCCGAGCTAGGCCCTGAATTGAGGCTCCGAAGTCTCTTCTGTCTCCAAAAGCTGCCGTTTAGGTATGCATCCCTGACCTCTGCCTTACTTCCTGCTCAGCGAAGCGGTGCCCGGCTTGGCTTGGTCTGCCTGCCTGCCAAGACAGTATTTTGCCTTCAGTTATCTGTTCAGCCTCCTCGAAAAACACATTCCAGTCTAGTGAAATAGGTAAACATATTCCCGGCTGCAGAGTAAAGGGTCCTGCCTTCCTGTCTCCTTGCAAGTGATTTACAGCACCCGTTACCATGGTAGGCCCATGGCCCCCGCGCATTGTACCAAGACACGTCTGCACTCCCTAGCATTCAGTGATGTATGGCCCCTGCCCGAGAGACCTTTTACTTCAGACAACACATCCTCCAAACATAAGATATCAGATAGGTTATAGGTATAGGTGGTTCTGACATCCCAGACACCAAGACTCTTCTACTAGAGCTAAAGTCAAGTCCCCCAGCTCTCCCCAGTTACACGTCCTTTCCACGTCATGCCAGTTGCGCGCGCATATAGAATAGAGGTTTCTGCTGACCCTGCATAATCCTCCTATTCATCCACCCACTTATGACACTTCTTGTGACGTTTTCTAGCCCACACCTCCGTGTACGCCTATTACACGCCTTCTTTTACGCCCATGTGTTCTTATCTTCTTCTTTTCACTTGTCACGCCTACTGTATTCAATGCAATTATACTGTTTTACTATATATAATGTGTGATGTTAATAAACTATGAGATTGTCCCTTCCTGAACCTTAGTGGTGATGGAACCCGATGTCCCCTGCCTCGAGGCATTCCATTAAAGCCCGTATGACTCAGATACCACGGACTCTGCCTCTCGTTTTATTGAGCTATCCTTGATGTTATTTTATGCATAGAAAAATAGTCCGGTAATTTTATTTACCACAGGTTGCCAATTCCAAAATGGCTTCGCTTTTCCCGTTTTTTTGCGCAGTAAAAAGGCTTAAAATCATTTTGCTGAAAGAAACTCGTCCATGCTCTGTGCTACACTGACGACTTCGCAACCTCAGCTAACTATGATTCGACGCCACTTGATAATGAATGCTGGTGAAGTGGCTGCAAGCCAAAGTGATAAACACAAGAACAGTTGAATGTCTGCCAAGGACAAAAGCAGAGTGTCTTTCAAAAATGACCACGTGCAAAACAGCTGAATCATTGAAAATGAACATTTAAAAAAAAAGGCCTAATGACGAACAGGAACTGTGAAACATTTGAGGGTAGTGAGCCAGAAAATACAGTGTAAATATCAGAGCAAAATTGGGGTTTAATGTCATTGGAGCGGATTGCAGAGGGAGATGCTCTTTGCACTGCAGCTGTTTTGCAGAGATGCTGGGAGCCTGAAACTATGCCAGACTGCTTGCTGATAACCCCTGTAGGTTGGAGATTCGTTGCGGGTCACTGAGAGAATGGGTGAGAGACTGCGTCCGAGGAGACTTTGGGTTAGTAAGTATAGCTTTGGGGTTTAGTGCTGGGTAGGCAGGTTTTTAGTGTAGAAATCTTTAGAATTAAATGCATGTTTTAACTATGGTTTCTCTGATCTTTTCATGCAGAATTTCACTTTCAGTTGCATTGACCAAGGTTTGATGTTTTATTTTAGAGAATAATGCAATTAATGTGAAGCTGAATTTTCTCTTTATGATTCAACAGTTTTACTTGATTTATTGCCTGAAAAAATAGCAAAGCTCAGTGAGAATTAATAATGATAGAATACATGCTAATTTTCTTTTATGCAAATTAATTACATAAAATCTTTTGAATAAAAATTAGATAAATGAAGAAGTAAAAGCTGGTCTTTGATTCTTCCTGCGCCTAATTTTCATTCTAGCAGATCCATTACCATTATGGTGGTGTGTCTGAATAAAAAGGTGTTTAAAGAAACCATGGTAAAATGTTTTAAACTGCAGGTGTAAATAATAAATAGTTAAATAGGTTTAGACACTCCGCCAATGTTATAGTAGGACTCTTAGGTTGTTAGCCAAATCTTTGAAGCTGAATTAAATGAACAGAGTAAGTATGCAGTGTAATGGGCCCACTGTTGAATGGATGTGTTTCTGAGGTTTTGGAGAAATGGCCATGTTGATTTAAATATATTTCTGGAGTCCCGCTGTAGCAAAGGCAGTCTTAGATGTTCACAAAAACGAAGCCTGTCTCCAGTCTTCGATGGTGTTCAAACCCTTGGTAATTGATCCGTATTTATCCATCCAGAACAGTTTTCTGCTGTAGAGAAGGCCTGCTTTGTCTCTTCCTCAGGGTCCCATGGTAATGTGTCCAGTCACTTGCCATTTTAGATCTTCACTGCTATGTTTGTGTTCTTTATAGTGTTCAACCAATGTAGTGCCACATTGTATCCTGCTTGTATCCTGCTTCTGTCTTGTAAAATCCTATGCTTCACTTTTAGTGTGGTTTGACCTATATAGAGAAGGTTGCAAGGACACCAGATCACATAAATCACATCTTGGGTGTTGAAGTTAGTGAAACCTGTGAATGCAATATTCATGTTCAAATAGGAAACATTACAGGTATTCAGGCTGAATTTACATGCCACACATTGGCTGCATTTGTAATGACCTACTATTTTCGGGAGTCCCCATAGTGAATTAAGATTGGTCTTGGGAGGTAGGGGAAGCGCTGCCCTAACAAGAGTGTCTCTCAAATTCTTTCCACATTTGAAGAAAAATAGAGGTGTTTCTTTTTGTGTAAGTTGTTCAACGAGACCCGTATACTTTAGTAACAATATTTTTGAACTCTTTACTTGCTGGGCCAAATGTAGTCACACAACAATCCTCTCTACGGTTCTGTCCCGGGGTTCTAAAAGATCTTCATAAGTTATACGAAGCTCATTTTCTGGATTGTCTTACAAATCGTCTTGGATAGCTCCTTTCAATCAGTCTATTGTTGAGCTTATCTGTCTCGTTAAAATAGTCAGTCCCTCTGGTGCAGGAATTGACCAAAGTGTAAAGTTATCATGCAAGTTTCTTGGATGACTGCTTGTTGTAGTAGGATACGTCTGCATGGTTACCCTCACTTTTTGCCTGGTGCTGTGATGGTTTCTGACTAGTCTGACTGGGATCCTGCTAATCAGGACCCCAGTCTCTGTGCTTTCTTCCCTAAATTGGTTTGGTAAGTACTTAGGTACATCCCAGATTGGGCACTGGTGTAACCTTATCTGTTCAGGGCACAGGTACACCAGGGGTCCCCCATGGGCTGAAGCATGTAGTATGCCACCCATGGGAGACCACTCAATTTGTAACTACAGGCCTGACATTGCAGCCTGGGTAAGCTGGTGCTAGCACCACTTACGAAAGATGTAGGATCTAAGGTCACTGCACTAAAATCTATAAGTCACCCCTAAGGCAGACCTTTCAATCCTGAAGGCAGGGTGCTCCATTCTAAGTGTGAGCCCCTGCATGAGCAGGACAACCCTACAGCCTAAGGAATCCATTCTCCCGGTTTGTGAGACATATAAAGGGGCACTGCTTCATTTTTTCGTTTACATTTTATATTGCCATTTTTTCCCCTTTACTTAGTGTAGTACATACATTGAATCTACAGTAGTGACATCAATTATTTTGCCTTTTTATGTATCTGCAGTTCCAGTTGGCACAGTATTTACATACGGTGCTCAGATTTCTGTCCTGCATTGCTGGTTAGAGGATTACTTTAGTTATAATATCATTACTTATATTGTTTATTCTTAGCACTTTACTATATATATTTCAATTATCCGTACTGCAACTTAGGCATTAATTGTGTCATATGGAAACAACCAACTGCGTGTTAATAGGTCAGTGGTGATTTACTCTACAGATGCACTACCCATTTTCTCAATATTTAAACTATTTATCACTAATATATAACATATGTAACTATAACAAACAAATCAGCATATTTCAGTTCGCTACACATCCTCGCAGAGTTGTTCTGCCTCTCGCTTGATACCTCGCCCTTGATGCTTACATATGTACTACTGTATGATCAAGTCATCCAGTTGTTTCTTCCCCCTTCTCATCCCCACTTTGCGCAGCATCCCCTACTGCACTGTGAGTCTCGGCCAGGATTGCGCCCCAGTACTGCGCAACAGGGTATTTACGCAGGCCGGCTATTTCTTCCCTGTGTAGCGTGTTGTTTTCTGCCTGGGCCCAGGTCGCTAGCAAGTTTTTCCAGCTTTTAAAGGCTGGGGGGGCTTAGCCTTCCAATGTTTAGGGATTAATCTTTTGGCCACTATTAGCCCCAGGTCTATGAACCTAGAGGTGACTCTCTGCTTCTTAGATCTTGGGAAGTTCCCTAGTATACATTGCTCCCAAGTATGTAGGGTAGGTGTAGGTGTGCTTCTGATGGCCAATGCACTATACGACTCCCGTTTCCTATCACATGTAGGTATTGGATCAGTAGGTGCATCTGCAGCTCGGTGTTCATGTCTCCCCATGCCTCTGTTAGCGATCTTATGAGTGAGTTATATAAAGGAAACTGGCCTGCCGGTAAATCAATATCAATGGTCAATGTGTCAACAGGTATCAGTGTTCCTTCCGCAAACAGGTCGCCAAGGGTGTGTACCCCAGCCTTCTCCCACTGTGCGAGCATACCATACGTCGTGTTTGTTTTATTTCTCGGGGTGCCCACCAGGGGCAGTGCCGACACGTAAGGTGTTATGCTCTTGGTCAGATATAAACTAAGCTTGTAACAGTAGTAAGCCACAGCCAGGCCTGTGGGCGAAGGTGTCCGGGATCTCGTCGTTGGATGAAATGTATAATATATCTGAGACATCGACCATGCCGGCGCTCCTGCGGCCGTGTCATATAAATTATGCCAATTATGCCCAGCCAGCCACATCGCCACCCATTGTAGTTGCCAACCAAGTAATATATTTCCAAGTTCAGGACGGCGAGTCTTTCCCGTCTCAAGGGTGCATATAGTTTCCAGAGCGCTATCCTGCGGCAACCATTATTCCATATGAAATCTCGTAGCATTTGTTCCAGTTCTCGAAATATCTTAGATGGGACATAGACAGGTAGGTTTGTAAAATAGTACAGTAGTTTTGGCTAAACTACCATTTTGATCAAGGCTAATCTGCCCATTATCGACAGTGGCAGCGTTTTCCAAAAGTTCACTTGGGACCTGATTGAGGAAATTGCTCTGGACAGGTTGCCCTCTAATATATCCACTGGACAGCGGTATATGAATATGCCTAGGTAGCGGAAGGAGACCGGTTGCCAATTGAGGGGAGAGTTATTTATCTGGAGTCTCAGTCGTAAGAGTATTCCTAAACCATAGTTGCTCAGGACCTCAAAGAGGTATGGCAA
This sequence comes from Lissotriton vulgaris, assembly GCF_964263255.1. Classification (NCBI taxonomy): domain Eukaryota; kingdom Metazoa; phylum Chordata; class Amphibia; order Caudata; family Salamandridae; genus Lissotriton; species Lissotriton vulgaris. The sequence continues at coordinate 1,411,712,402 of NC_141696.1, forward strand.
CTCAAGGGAGTCAAAGGCTTTCTCTAGATCAAGAACTCCGCACCCCGAGTCAGGCAATAGTTGCCCAACATATTCTTGGAATCTAAAAAAACTGCATATGTTAATAGTGGGGACAAATCCATTTTGGTCAGGGTACATTAGCTCTTTTACTAGTGGCGCTAGCCTCAATGCAATGACTGAAGCTAAGATTTTATAGCCTGTGTTTAAAAGCGCACACTGTCAATAGGAGCCCACCTTAGTCGTATCCCTGTCTGGTTTTGGGAGCAAAATCAGCATTGCCTCACGCTGCGTGTCTGCGAGTGTAGAGTTGGCTAGCGTAGTGTCATATACTTCTTTGAGTTGTGGTGCTAATATTGATGCATAAGCCTTGTAAAATTCGGTTGGTAACCCCTCTGGGCCTGGGGTTTTCCCTGTAGCTAAGGTGCGCATTCTCACCAATATCTCATCTAAATTAAGCGGGCGTCAAGTTCTATTTTCAGAGCCTGAATTACCTAAGGGAGGGTGATTTCCGAGAGATACCGGTGGATCTCTTTAGTCCCTGCTGCAATTGTGGAGTCATACAGTTTCACATGTCTGGTAAACGCCTGATGTATCCCGCGTTGCGAGTATAATAGGTCACCTTACGGAGAACGAATAGATGTGATCGGGGTTTTAACATGGTCCTACCTAATAAGCCACGCAAGTAATCAGCCAGCGCTATCAGATGCACGCTAAGTATGCATGCCGAGTGTGCAGCGTAATTGAGGCAGCTTAATCTTTCCAGCAGACTAGTGTGTTCGGCCCTGCTCTCTTGTCATTTATTGCTATGTGAAGAGTCAATTGAGACTGTAGTTTCCAGATGAACTAATCTATTCTCTATCCTAGTTAAATCCTTCTCCAGCACTTTACGCATGCAAGTCTGCGTACCCAGGCAATGTCCCTGTATCACCGACTTGAAGGCGTCCCATTCTATTAAGGCTGATTATGCCTGCCAGTGTTTGCCTCAAAATAGTCTGTTATCGCTGTGCCCATAGACTCACAGAATACCTAATCTTCTAAGAATGTGGGTTGCATGTGCCATCTAGGTGTGGAAGCTATGTCAGTATCCCATTCTATTTGTAGCCTGGGTGGATTGTGGTCGGAGTGTGTTCTTCCTCTGTATTGAGGTTCTGTGATGACTGGTAGCAGATCCTCAGTGACCAACATTCTGTTGAGTCGGGCATGTAATCCATGCGATCCGGATTAAAATGAGTATGCCCTATCTGTGGGGTGTCTATGCCACCAAGCATCCACCAGATGCCAGTGCATGGCCCAAGCATTTAGTGCTTTCATTGCTACTACAGTAGGTGCCCCATGGAGGGGGGGAAAGAACAATCTAACAACACACCCAGTACACAATTAAAGTCCCCTCCTTTTAGAAGTGGGACTCGACAGAAAATCAAGGAATCCTGCTTGCTCAGTATTTGGCGCATATATAGATGCCTACTGTCTAGTCGGCCTTTAACTATGACATAGAGGCCGTCTGGGTCTATATGTGACTCCTCCACCTTGAACGGCTACCCGGCCTAACCCAGATCAATGCACCTCTGGTGAAGGCCGAGTAGCCAGTGGCATATATTTGACCTCTCGATCGCCTTTGCAGGCTCAAGGTTTCTTGTTTGGTAAGGTGCGTTTCTTGAAGAACCGCTATTTGCACTTGATGTCTTTTCGGGTAAAAGTAGATTAAGTATCTTCGTGAAGGAGTATGTATCCCCCTAACATTCCAAGTGCATACTTTAATATGCACCATTTTACCCAGGGTGTATGTGGGGGCCTATGCCTGACATGGGGGCCCCAGGGGCATCCACACTGTCTTCTAGGGGTGGTGCTTCTCTGTGTTGCGTTTCCAAGTTGGTTTTAGCATGGGCTTGTGTTCGGGTATACTGTGCATACTGATCAACAACAATCATAACTTTTAATTCCAATAGGTCGAAGTTGCAACATGCAATCGTCCAAATGTTGTAACGGTCAAACATTTAAACAAATGTCAGTGGTTTGGCCCACTCGGGCGACTAATGAAGTGTATATGTGGGGATTTGTTCTTATTGGAATGTTGTGGTTGCTAAGTGATATGGAATGTTATTCATTAAAGTAGTCAGTGGAGAAATTGCTTCAGTGGAAGCAGCTGGAGGTCCTGTTATTTCCTATGCTACAATAAAGATCTTCAACCAATATTTCTGCGTTGGAATAATCTTTACATTGGCGACGAGGGAGAACTACCTGTGCAGGGGACAGGATACCTTGGACCTTCACCCCTGGATGATACATAAAAATGGTTTACATTTGTTATTTCAAGATTTCAAGATTTGAGTGATCTTCACTACGTCATTTTCATGGTATGTACTTTCTATGCTTAATACCATTCTCCGAAATTACCTATTTACTTCATCTGCTTAAGAACTGAGTTTGACCAAGCATTTCAGCTATCATCCTCAAGTTCAATATTTCTACAGTGAGGTGGTAGTGTCAACCCCTGATCGGCATTTAATGGGTTGCATTTAATGACCTTGAAAGTAACTGGAAATTCCAATATGCTGCAATGGAGGTAGATGGCCACTAGATGGGAGTATAACCTTGTGCCCAACGCACCTCTCTGCACGAAACTTAGGCCTAGATGTAGGTAATTTTATTGTACCACTTCTTAAATACCGAATTTTACCGATTCGGTATTTAAGAAGTGGTAAAATAGGGGGGGGGGGGGGGGGGGGTGGGGGGATGTAGGTATTACAGAATCGGTAAATACCGAATCGTTAAGATTCGGTATTTACCGATTCTGTAAATACCGATTCGGTAATGCCCATTGATTCCTACGGGCATTGAAGCCCATAGGAATCAATGGGCATTACCGAAACGGTATTTACCGATTCGGTAAATACCGATTCCAGCAAGGGTGCAGGGGGTGTCACTTTGACACCCTCTAGCACCCCAAATACAGGCATGTGTGCCATGTGGCACACAGACATGCCCTAAGGGCATGTCTGTCTGTCACATGGCATAGGTGTGCATGCACACATGTGCATGCACACCTGGATTCGGTATTTTACCACCCAATTGGATTGAGTGGTAAAATACCGAATCTGAAAGGCCTTTGGGACTCACAAGAGTCCCACCTACATCTAGAAGTTACCGAATCGGTAAAAATACCGATTCAGTATTTTACCGATTCGGTAAATTTACCGATTCGGTAAATTTACCGAATCGGTAAAATTGGCCCCCTACATCCCAAAAACCCATTTACCGGTCGGTAGCGGCCGAAATCGGCCGTTACCGGCCGGTAAATGGCCACCTACATCTGGCCCCTAGCTCCTTCCAAAGAATCATGCAAAAGATTTTTGGTGATATGGACAACGTCTTGTGTTTTCAAGACGATGTGTTGATTGTATGGAGGAATGGAAACCATCATGATGAAGTCTTATTTGAGGTTTTGAACAGCATGGAGAAGAATGGTTTAACCATTAAAAAGGAAAAATGCCAATTAAAGAAAGATTATGTCACCTATTTAGGGCATGAGATATCAAAGGAAGGAATAAAGCCTAAAAAAAGCAATATCACAGCTATTAACGATGCCCCTGTTCCTGTTAACAAGGAGCAATTTAAGTCTTTTTTAGGACTCGCTGAGTATTGTTTGAAATTTATAAAGAATTTCACTGAAATTGTGGAACCTTTAAGATTGTTGATGAAAAATTGTGTTACTTTTCAATGGGGTGAATCTTGTAAGAATGCATTTTTAGCTGTAAAACAAGGGATATTGCATGCGCCTACTCTTGGACACTTTAATGTCAAAGAGAGAACATATGTCACCACAGATGCAAGTGGTGTGGGAATTGGAGCCGTCCTTTCTAAAATCTATGATGGAGTGGAGAAGATAATTGGTTTTGGTTCTAGAAGACTTCAGGGTGCAGAAATATCGTATTCTGCGATTGAGAGGGAAGCTCTAGCGTGTTGTTGGGGCATCAAGCATTTTCGATACTTTGTTTGGGGATTACCATTCAAAGTACGTACTGATCACAAACCATTGGTTCATTTGTTTAAAGGTGGAAGAGGTTTGGAGGGGAAGTTACCCCCAGAATTTCTAGGTGGATACTATCAGTACTTGAGTACAGTTTTCAAATGGAATTCATGAAAGGTGTAAAAAATGTTGTGGCAGATTATTTATCTAGAATGCCAGTAGATGCTACTAATGATGATTTGGAGGAAGTTGTGGATGTGATAAGGTGCAATGAGGAACAAGCTTTTGCCAAAGAGGAATGGGACAATAGTATGTCTAATGATGATTTATTATTGAAAGTTATGAAGTGTATATCAGAAGGGTGGCCAAAAGAAATTTCAGAAGATGTACGATTTAGGAGTTTTTATCATGTAGAAGATGAGTTGAGTGTGAGTGATGGAAAATTATGGAGAAGAGGAAAGTTGGTACCACCAATAACTTTGAGATGTAAAATCATGAACATTGCACATGAAGGACATCTTGGAAGGAACATGACCAAGAGGCGTATTCGACAATCGTTTTGGTGGCCAGGGATGGACAATGACATTGAGGGTCTTGTCAGAGAGTGTCATGCATGTGCTATGAGTGATAAAACTAAAGTTGTGAGACAACCGCCACTGGCATGCACTGAATTTCCTAAACAGCCGTGGGAAAGGGTAGCTATTGATTTTCTGGGTCCTATAGCTAAGTTAGGATCTCGGAATAAGTTTTTGATGGTCCTGGTAGACTATCACTCAAAGTGGTTTGTTGTAGAATCTACTGAATGTATTGAGACTGAAAAAGTTATTGGTTTCATGGAGAGAGTATTCTTAAGTGAAGGGATTCCAAAAACTTTAGTATCGGATAATGGAGTTCAATTAGTTTCAAGAAGGATAAAAGAGTTTTTAAACAAGATGGGAATTGTTCATGAAAATGTGGCGTTGTTCAGGCCTCAGGCAAACGGTTTGGTAGAAAGGATTAATCGTTTGTTGATGGACAATATTCAGCTCTCGTTAGCGAATGGTTTGGTATGGTCAGAAGAACTTAAAAAACTGGTGTGGTCTTACAGAGTTACACCACATGCGGTGACTGGAGTGTCCCCGTTTGTTTCTTTGAAGGGACGTGAACCAGGTGTGAAAGAAGTTCCAGGATGGTTAAAAGACAGAGAATGTGTGTGGGTGGACCGTGCTGCAGTTGAGAGTGATGTTAAAGAGAAACAGAGAGTAACAGTAGACCATTACAATTTGAGGAAAAGTGTTAAAGTTCCTGATTTCGTTGTAGGTGATTGGGTGGTTGTGAAGAGAGGAGGAGTTGTTACTAAAGGTGAAAGCAAGTTTACTAAACCTTTACAAGTCAGAAGTGTGAAGAAAAATATTCTTATTTTAGCTGATGGGTCAGCTTGGAGTTGTGGGAATGTGTCTAGGTGTTATGCCCCTCAACATTAGATATGTGTGCATATTATTCAAACTAAGTGTAATGGTATAGATCTATATGTAGGTTATATATTATATGTTTTAATTTTCATTTTGTTTTATGTAAGGGGGGAGATATGTGGGGATTTGTTCTTATTGGAATGTTGTGGTTGCTAAGTTATATGGAATGTTATTCATTAAAGTAGTCAGTGGAGAAATTGCTTCAGTGGAAGCAGCTGGAGGTCCTGTTATTTCCTATGCTACAATAAAGATCTTCAACCAATATTTCTGCGTTGGAATAATCTTTACAGTATCAAATAAGAAAGATATGTTCCCCATTTAAACTAGTGTTAATCAATAGCCGAGCCTCAGCTGTGTATAGTTACGGTAGTACATCGAGCACCAAAACCATGTATTTATGTGAGATGGGGCCAGGGGGGAGAGGACCCCTCCTTTCCCTGAACTAAATAGCCATGGCAACCAGTTTATATAGTTGGAGGGTTGTAAACATAGTTTCATGACATATAGTCAATATGGGGGGGAAGACCAATACATCTATCAGGACACTCGGTACTTGCGTGGTTGTTGCCAGGGTTCACTAAGTAATTAACAGTTCATGATGTCTTACGCCGTTTGAGGTGTCAAGTCCGGTGTTATTTCTGAGTCCTGTGAATTTGAGTGACCATCGGTACAGTCCGCATCGCTCATCTTGTCTAGCAAGGTGTCCTCTGAGAAGGTGTTACTTTGCTGGCTTCTGATACCCTGCAACTTGCAGCACGTCACGTTTGTCTTTAAAAATGTGTTCCAGGTTTTGTGATAGTGTGTGTTTTCTATGCCGTTGTCCTCGTCTGCGTTGTTTTAGTTCTGCATTTGAGAGCTTTTCACTATTTGGAGCAATGTCTTCAGTAGCTATGGAGTCTAGCAACTCCCAGGCAGCCTAGGGAGTATCAAAGAAGCGAGTTTACCCCTTCATCCCCGCGCACAGTCTGGCAGGGATTAGTAGGGAATATTTGAGGTCTAGGTCTCAGAGCCTCCTCTTTACTTCCATATAGGAGCACCTTTGCTTTTGAACTGAAGCTGTATAGTCTGGAAAGAACATTACTGTGGTATTCACCCCTTGGATTTTCCGCATTTTTCTAGTCTCCAGTAGTATCACGTCCCTGTCCCTATAGATCAGGACCTCAAGCCCCCAAGGGGGGGGGGTTGAGGTGGGACTCTGTGGGCTCGTTCTACAACAAAATATTGTGACAATGCTCCCTCCGGCAGTAGGTCCCGAATCCACCTTTCTGCGAAAGACGTGGCGTCACTTCCCTCTTCTCCCTCCGGGAGGCCCCCGACCCTCACATTGTTGCGCCGGGAGCGGCCTTCTGAATCCTCTGCTCCATGTTCCAGGAGTTTTATTCTAATTGTAAGTTCATTGAGGAGCTTATCTGCATCTTGGACTGTAGGGGGGAGTTCCACCATCGTGTCCTCTAACATGCGTATTTTGCTTGCCAGTTTTCTATGGTCCGCATGCAGGAGGTTTTATTCTACGGCTACATTATCTATCTTGTTCTCGAGCGACGCCTTCGTCAGCTCCATCATGGCGCTCAGCTTCTCTACGGCAGCCAACACTGTGTCGAGCTTACTAGACGTGGGGGCTATAGACGATTTATTTAACGCTTTATCCGATTGGGAGCGGGATGGAGGCAGATTATGGTTTGGCCCCCCGCTCCCGACCGAACGCGGCCCATGTCTGACATGTGGTTGCAGTACTTCCCTTTGTAGCTCTGCGCTGAGCAGTTTCTACTCCCGGTCCGATACACTCAATCTACCACGTCTAGTGGTCTGTGACACCAGACACTTCGGGCCTCTTCACTGCCTCGGGGTGTAAACCATCAATTTAGGCCATAGGAGGTAAGGGGCTGTAAGTGGACTTGTGCTCCTGCTTTATCTAGATGGTATTTCTGCTCACCTCTGACTTGCTTTCATTTCCGCACAATTTGTCTTTGCCTTTTACCCAGCCCGGACCACTGACGCACTTCTAGGTCCGGACCTCGCTATCGGCGTGATTCTTTCACCAACGAGCATCCGCTCGTCTGCGAGTGTCCAACGCTGCCACCTGCTTCATACAGCTCTTATAGTGATGGGGGATACACGCCCTCTCCACCGTGTTATCCAGGCCTCGTCTCGCCTATCCTCTCGTGCGGCCTCGGGCTTGCGTAGTTCCGATGGCCCGCTTCCTGTCGCCAGCTCCCGGTCCACATCTGTGCAAGTTGGGGTCACCGACTTTCAATAGTTCACGAGCCGCTGACGATCACTCAAAAGTGGTGCAATGGTTAGTCGGGCCTTTTTCAGCTTGCATTCGAGGCCACTGGAAGTTTTTTTCAGGATAAATTGAGGATATCAGGGAATGAGTGGTGGAGCTCTAGCAGAGCACGTCCGCCATCAATCAATCAATAAACATTTGTAGAACGCACTACTCACCAGCGAGGGTCTCAAGGCGCTAAGGGGGGAAGCTGCTACTGCTCGAACTGCCAGGTCTTGAGAAGTCTCCTGAAAGTCAGCAGGTCCTACGTGTGTCGCAGGTGGATGGGGAGGGTGTTCCATGTCTAGGCGGTGAGGTGGGAGAAAGATCTGCCGCAAAGGCGAGGTCAACAGAGTCGAGCTGGCGGCTGGGAGTGTAGAGGGTGAGTCTTTTGTTGAGGTATGTTGGTCCGGCGTCGTGGAGTGCTTTGTGAACATGGGTGAGGAGCTTGAAGGTGATCCTCTTGTTGACGGGGAGCCAGTGCAGGTCTCTCAAGTGGGCAGTGATGTGGCTGTGGCAGGGGATGTCGAGGACAAGGCATGCGGAGGCATTCAGTATGCGTTGAAGTCTTTTCTGGAGGTTGGCTGAGGTTCCTGCGTAGAGGGGGTTGCCATTGTCCAGCCTGCTGGTGACATGGGCCTGGCTGACCATCCTTCTGGTTCCGGTGGGATCCATCTGTAGATCTTAAAGCATGCGGAGGGTGTTGAATCAGGAGGAGGAGACGGTGTTGATTTGTTGGGTCATTGGCAGCGATGAGTCCAGGATGAACCCCAGGTTGCGTGAGTGGTCGGTGGGTGTCGGCACCACTCCCAGCGAGGCCGGCCACCAGGAGTCATCCCAGGCAGAGGGGGTGGATCCGAGGTTGAGGACCTCCGTCTTGTCCAAGTCAGTTTCAGGCAACTTTTCTTCATCCATTCGGCGACGGCCTTCATTCCTTCATGGAAGTTGGTTTTGGGGGTGGTGGTGTCGGCGTATGAGATGATGCTGAGGTCGTGCGATCGGATGATGTTGGCGAGCGGTGTCATGTAGATGTTGAAGAGGGTCGGGCTGAGGGATGATCCTTGGGGTACACCGCAGGTGATTTTGGTGGCTTTGGATCGGAATGGAGAGACAGACTCTCTAGGGATTGTCGGTGAGGAAGGAGATGATCCAGTCCAGGGCTTTGTCGCGGATCCCTGCGTTGTGGAGGGGTGTGCATAGGGTGTTGTGGCAGGCGGTGTCGAAGGTCGCAGAGAGGTCTAGGCGGATGAGGGCTGCAGTTTCGGTGTTGTCCAGCATGGTCCTGATGTCATCGGTGGCAGCGATGAGGGTAGTTTAGGGGCTCTGGTTGCTTCGGAATCCGGATTGGGATGAGCACAGGGTGTTGTTCTCTTCAAGAAAGTGGGTCGGTTGTTTGTTGAAGATTTTCTCTATGACTTTCTTCGGGAACGGGAGCAGGTAATGGGCCGGAAGTTCTTGAGGTCCTTTGGGTCTGCCTTGGGTTTCCTGAGCAGGGCGTTGATCGTTGATCTCAGCGTGTTTCCAGATCTCCGGGAAGCTGGCGGTCTCGAAGGAGCTGTTGAAGATCTTCTGGAGATGGGGTGCGATGATGGAGCTCGCTTTGTTGAAGATGTGTTGAGGGCAGGGTTCTGACGGTGAGCCGGAGTGGATGGTGTTCATGGTTTTGGTGGTGTCTTAGTCGTTGACGAGGTTCCAGGAGAGCAGGAGGCTGGTGTGGCTGGGGGGCGGTGAGTCTGAGGTGTCGGCAGCGGTCGGGTGGTCTGAGTGTTGAAGCTGTTGTGGATGTCTATGATCTTGTGGTCGAAGAAGGTGGCTAGAGAGTCGCAGAGGTCTTGTGATGGCAGGATGTCGTTAGAGATGGAGCTGGGGTTGGCGATTTCCTTCACAATGTTGAAGATCTCTTTGCTGTTGTGTGCGTTATTGTCGATGCGTTCCTTGAAGGAGGTCCTTTTGGTGGTTTGAATGAGTTGGTGGTGCCTGCGGCTGGCGTTCTTGAGGGCTGCGAGGTTGTCTGGGGTTTGTTTGTGGCGCCACTTCTTCTCAAGTCTTCGACAGGTCTGCTTGGATGCCTGGAGGTCGGTGGTGAACCAGATGGCCCTTCTGTCGGTACGTCGGTTTGAGGGTTTCTTGATCAGGCGAGAGTGTTGGTGCAGTCGTTGAGTCGCCTGAGGTGACAGGCAGTTGTGTCTGTGTCGGTGTGGTCGGTTGGTGGGTCTCGGGTGAGGGTGGTGATCAGGTGGTCGTCGGTGACCTTATTCCAGCTGCCGTGGGGCATTCATTGCGGGTGGTTGCATGCAGTGTTTTTCTTGAAGGAGAAGTGAATGCAGCGGTGGTCGGTCCAGTGGTGTTCGGTGGTGTGGCTGAAGGTGATGTGGTTGCTGGCGGAAAAGATGGGGTTGAGCGTGCGTCCGGCAGAGTGGGTGGGTGTCGTGACTAGCTGTTTCGAGTCCGAGGTTGGCGAGGTTATCGAGCAGGGAGGTGGAGATGCTGTCGTTGGCATTCTCGAGGTGGCAGTTCAGGTCTCCAAGGAGGATGTAGCCTGTGGAGGCCTGGGCGTGCGAGCTGACGATGTTGGTGATGGAGTCGCTGAACTGTGGCCGGGTCCGGGGGGTCTGTAGATGAAGGTTCCTCTGAGGGTGGTGTTGGGATCGGTGTGGATCTGGAAGTGCAGGTGTTCGGCGGTGCTGAGGGTGTCTTCAGTGCTGGTCGAAATTCTGAGGGTATTCTTGTGGACGATGGAGATTCCTCCTTTCGGTCAGTTCGTGCGGTCCCTGCGGGTGATCTTGTAGCCATCCGGGATGGGTATGGTAATGTCAGGCACAGATGAGGGGTTCTGCCAGGTCTCCGTCAGGAATGCGACGTCCGTTGAGAATGAGTCAAGAAGGTTCCAGAGTTCGACGGTGTGTTTGTGGACGGAGCGGGTGTTGAGTAGTATGCATCTGAGGTGGTTGTGGTCTGCCCTGTTGGGAGGTGCAGGACGTGCAGGTCTGGGCTGGCTGGTAAAGCTGCAGGTTCGGCAGGTGAAAGGTCCGTGGGTGAGCTTCAGGGTGGCCTGGAAGCAGTTGAACGTTCGGCCAGGGTTGAGTGAGTGGAGGGGGTTGGCGTTGTAGTGGCGTCTGGTGTCATGGCGCTTGCGGCACCCAGGGGTCTGGCGCTGGGCGTGGTCCAGAGGCGCGGACGCCTCCATGGCCACGCCCCCCAGAGGGGCACTGCTTCATACGCGGTGACCATCTTGAAACTGGCTGTAACGAATCTTATCATGTTTGGTATCAAACATGTTGGAATCATACCCGCACACAGTAAACGGTGTAGGAGGTATTATTCCATGCACCGTAAAGCTCCATTGGGAGGCCCTTGGTGCTCCAGGTACCAGGCTTCCAGACCCGGACAGCAAGCTAGGGCTGCTGCCGGCCAGAGACACGTTTCAGCCCTCCTGCTGCTGAGCCAAGCTCAGGCAGGGGAAGGCAGAAGAATAGGTAGCCTGTCACAGGGAGGTGTGACTAACTCCCAGACAACAGAGTTTAGTGAATTGGGGCAGGGTGGGGGCGCTTGCCAGCGCCACATGGTCTGCGTGCAGTACACACTTGGTGCCCTCCTAGCATAGTCCAGTTCAAACCAGTTCAGGGAGTCGTTGGCTCCCGCTCTGGCACAAAACTTGACAAAGGACAAGGGAGTATCCTCGCCCTTGTCTTGCCCCTCCTTAGGGAAGGACCCCTGAATCGTTCCAACCCTTTCCTTAGGGTATTTAAAGGCTTACCTGTGGGTGGGTACCTAGGTTCATCATGGGAGAAGATTCAATTGAGACACCACTTTTTTTCTACCGTCTGGGCACTCTAGACTTCGCTGGACTTCGCTCTGGGCATTGAGGCTGCAACCCAGAAGACTCCTGCGGCTCCTGATCTTGTCGCCAAGCTTGTCTGCTGCAACGTCAATGCCTGTGCACCATACAGGAACCTTCCAAGGCCTGTGGGCATCCACGACACCTGAAGAAATCTCCCTTCACATGAAGGAGTCACTTCCCTGCATCTGCAGGCACTGCAACTAAGCTGACCGGTCTGCTGATCCTGGGCTCCCACAGACTCCGAAAGGCTCAGCAACACAGGTAGTGGATCTTCACATCCCTCGAGGCCTGCCCTGTCCTCTCACCAAGTTTGAGGGTAATATCCCGTGTTGGAGCTGCAGGAACCAAACCCCTGTGCACTGCTTTGACTTACAGTTGCAAAGGCTTGTTGGATTCCTTCCACCAAGATCTTCGTGCTCAAAGTAGCTCCAACCTCAAGCATCTCCAGTGACCAAGGAGGTTGTCCTCACTGAATCAGTTGTACCCTGGGCCTGCATCTTTGGTGAGCTGCTCGAGGTCCTCTCGCAACTCCAATGCCTCCGGCTTGAGGATTATCTTTAAATTCTTTGGGTTCCCCTGATTGCTTGGGCCTGCCCTGACTCCCGTGCTTGTGGTGAGTCTCCTGGACCTTGCTGGTCCAGACTTTGCACCTTCTTCAACGTCCACGTTGGTTGCATTTGCCAAGGCTTGTTGGTGCTCTCGCGGGCACTGACCCCTCAACTCTCAACAACCGAAGTGGGACAGCTCATGAACAGCTCCTGGTCTTCCACAGCTTCAACTGGTCCACACAGCTGCAGTTCCAAGGTCACTGTCAGCTCTCCTGCGGTGGGCATTCGTCTTCCGTGCCTACTGGTCACTCCTGAGTGGCATGGACTCTGTCTCCTCTGCTTGCAGGTTCTTCACATCTTGAATCCACCTTTGGGTTCCACTGGACACTTTCACCTTCTCCAGCAGCGGCATCTTTCTAAAGTCCTCTAGTGGGTTCGACAGCGGTTTCCGACGCCACTTCACACCTATGTACCCGGCTTCCCTGGTGCAGGTATCCTGGTTCCTAAGGTATTCAAGGGTGGGGTGGCTCTCTAACCTTCTGTCTTCCACATGGTTTCTTCAGGGTCCACTGAGAAGGATCCTTCTTCTTTAAAATTCCAACCACAACTTTCCCATTGACTTGAATTGATCACAAGGTCGTAATTCTACTTAGCACACGGCCTCCACAGGGCTTCTGGTTACTTACCTCGGGTGGTTCCTTGGGTCCTCTGCACTTCTACGTCCTCTGGGTATAGTCTTGACTTGAGTCATGGTTCTCATACCACTATTTTAGTATATGGTTTGGTCTCCCCCTGGTGACCACTGTGTATATTGTGCTACTTACCTGTTTTTACTGCAAAGTATTGTGTGTATTGTGTCTATCTCCAGTTAGGAGATATCCGTGTATTAGTATCTTATAATAAATATTTTTATAAATACACTGTTTTTCTTTTTCACTTAATCTATGCCTATAAGATTATGTTCAGATAAAACAAGCTGCTTTACAATCCTTCTGGACTAAGCCTGAAGGCTGCTCTCCACAGGTACCATTTAGAGAGCTTTCTAAGGTTGTCTAAAGCCACTAAAATCACCGTAAGGGTTGTCTAGATTGAAGCAGGTGCCCAGTTACATGAGTGTGCATCATACACCAAGCCAGCTACTCACACTTGTGTAGTGTAGTAAGGTGATTCTCTCGGTCGGTTTTCTATGCAATGATACAAAAGTCTTGTCTTGCTCAGAACTTGATCTTAAATCCAGAAAGGAGATATCAATCTTGTTATGTTCCATTGTAAACTGAATGTCGCTGGAACGGGTGTTAAGCCATCTCTGAAAAAGGTTCAACTCCTCTACTGGGCTCCTCAAAATCAAAAAAAAGTCCTCCATGTACCTGGACCACTTCGAATCTCTTGTTTATGAAGGAGTTATCATTTACAAAATTTCTGTGAATCTCAAAATGAGCCATAAATACATTAGTTATATCTGGGGCGAAGCCTGCGCCAAGGCAACACCCTTGACTTGGTAATAATAACAATTATCAAACTGAAAGTTATTGGTCAATGCTATTTCTAACAATGCCAGTAGAAACCTGGTTGGTACTCGTATGGGTTGCTTTTGTGAGTCTAGAATCTCTGTAATGACAGCTAGTGTAACTCTTTGAAGAATACTAGTATATAGGGATTGTGTGTCCATGGTGACCATGATATCTGTGGATGTATTGAATGTTAGTCCTTCATACATATTGATAAAATGCATACTATTTCGAACATATGAATTGGTTAGGGTACAAAAGGTTTTAGGAAAAAATCTAAATACTGGCATAGTAGATCGAAAATGGACCCACAACCCGACACAATGGGTCTTCCTGGTGGGTTTGTCTGTCTTTTGTGAACTTTTGGTAAGGTATATAGTATTCCTATTCTCGGTTATTCTTTATTCATCGTTCTTGCTTATAAAGCCTTGCTCGAGACCCTTCTTTGTGATTTTGGCTATACCAGTCAGGTCCCCCTTGATTTTCTTCATAGCATGCTGTGTAACTCAACTGGGACAGTATCTCATTCTTGTATTCAGATGTACCATAGATAACTATCCCACCACCCTTATCAGCAGATTTAATCACAACTTCTGTATTTCTTTGAAGGTCCTTCATTGCTATAGTTTCATTGTTAGTGAGGTTACATTTTAAATATATCCTCTGCTTACTAAATGCATCTATGTCCTTCATGACGATTTTCTCAGAAGCTATAATTTCACTAGGTGTGTGATGGTTGTGTGAAGGTAGATGGCACTGTAAGATCTGTGGTGTCATGTAAGGAACTAGCGGGCACATGCTTCAACGTTTCATTTTGCGATTCTTTATTTGCGAAAAATAAGGAATCGCAAACAAAGAATCGCAAAATGAAATGCATCAAATATTCCTTATTTATTTTGCGATTCGGTAAAAATCGCAATTTTTACCGAATCGCAAGATTTATGCGATTTCTTATCCGCGAATTTGCATTTTGCAATTTCGCAAATTGCGAAATTTGCAAATTGATGCATTCAAATGACATCACACCCAGGAAGCCAGGAGACTTATCACACACACCTGTCCCTAGTTTGAACTGGAGAAGTGGCAGTTGGAAGTTGGAGCTCTGCTGAGAGGTACTGGAGCAGTGTGTTTGTCTGCAGCAGGAGGGAAAATGGCCTCAGAAAATGCTGGAGAGGACCTACAAGCCAGGAAAAGAAAAATTAAATTTAGTGACCAGGAGCTGGAAATACTGATTGAGGAGTTCACTATGAGGCAGGACCAGCTTTTTGGGAAGCAATCTTTGAAGGTGCCTGAAGGAGTGAAGAGGAAACTGTGGCTTGCAATACAAGCCAAAGTGAATGCTGTGGGGGTTGCCCACCGTGATATTAATAATTTACAGAAACGCTGGTATGACCTGCGCAGTCGTGTTAAGGAAAGAATTGCAAACCGGATTAAGTCTGCAAAAAGGACTGGTGGTAGAACACCCAGGGATAGGCCTTGAGGACAGGGTGGAAGGAACCCTTGTAACTGAAGCAGTAATTGGAGTTAT
Source organism: Lissotriton vulgaris (assembly GCF_964263255.1). Taxonomy (NCBI): domain Eukaryota; kingdom Metazoa; phylum Chordata; class Amphibia; order Caudata; family Salamandridae; genus Lissotriton; species Lissotriton vulgaris. The sequence goes on from NC_141696.1 coordinate 1,411,727,511, forward strand.
TGAAATTGACACCTCCGAGCATGCTGGCACATCTCAAGGTAAGAATACATATATGTGTTTGTCTTTCATTTGTGAGTGAAAGAGACCCCTAATGATGTCCTAGATGTCAATTGATAATCCCCCTCATGTACTACTTTGTTTGTTGTACATAGCTTTTCATAATAACACTTTTAATTGATGAAGCAATGCATCATGGGAGTTGTAGTCCATGCATCTACACAGTTTGGGATAGGTAGGAAATGAGTATTTAAATGACATATACACATCAACACAGTCACAATAGGAGACCAGCCATGAAACATGTGCTTTCTATTTTAATTTTACATCAGTTCATGTTACAGTAAGTCCAAGATTGTAAAGTAACATAATGTTTGCACTCTTTTAATCATAGATAAAGAACAGGAAAATAATACAAATGAATGGGCTGACATACATATTCAGGAATGTGAAAACACAGAATATTTAAATTCAGCCCCTTCTTCGCCCACTATGCAGCCAAGAAGTCATAGAAACAGAGTGCCCCAACTGCAGCACTCTGAGAGTGATGAGGAACAAAATATCCAAGTCTTAGAACCTCAGACTGCTCAAACCCAAGCAACCCAAAACAGACAGCAGAGCAGGCGGAATAGGATCCAACGATTTTACAGGCGCAGGGCATGTCCATCACAACATAGACCAGCAGTAGAGGATGACAGCAACACCAGTGTTGTGGAGTTAAAACTCTTAAAAGTCCAACGCCTGCAAGGGAAAGACATACGTGTTATGAAAGGGAAACTAATTCACATCAGTCAAGATATTGGTGCTATCCACAACAGTCTGACTCACATGACAAATGTTATTGAAAAAGCTCATAGAACGTCATCTGAGAAACTTGACTGTATGGCAACAGCTATGGAAACAATGTGCACAGCTATACAGGCACAGCAAGTGGGAAGTGCCAGTATGCATAATAGGTCATTGACCAGCATGCAGGGTTACACCAGGGCAATGAATCGTCTGTCCAGCACTACTGCTCAGTTAACAAAGCATACAGTTGCCATGCAAAAAGAGATGACACAATGTTGTGGTGAAATTGCAAAAGGAATGATGTCACTAATGAATGTTGTAAATATGATGAAAATGATAAAGGAACTGGAAACCCAATACCAGTTGGGGGTAGTTAAGGATGTGCAAATGACATTAGCCAAGTTGAACCTGCTGTACATGGTGGACGCCGTAGCTCAAGAAAGCAAGAAATTGCAAGCAGCATAACCATGGGCGATGGGAGAATGTCAGGCAAGGCATTAGGGGTGCGAGGACGCAAAAAATAGTATGTGACATCGGAAAGTTCATAGCTGAGTTTTGGAGGACGTATGAGGATGATAGCATTGCTGTGAGAGAAAAAAGTAATTGCCATATTATTAACTGTCTGAATAAAGCATGCAGAAAAATGTCCTGAGTACCATGATTCCTTTATGAACAATGACAAATAAATTGTTTCAAACTTGGCACAATATTGAGTTGTGTGGTTCTTACCTATGTTAAAAGTAATGTTGAGTTATCTCTGCCCTTCTTCTTCTCCCCTCTGCTGCGTCTGGTCCATGTAATCTTGCTTGGGGTTGTTGAGGCTGGTTGTCAATGTTAGGTAGTACATCCTCCAACTCCAGTTCTAGGCCTCCCCTAGTGGCTAGGTTGTGCAACATTGCACATGTTGCAACTATTTTACAGCAAATATCTGGACGATATTGTAATGCTCCGCCTGTCTTATGTAGTATGCGAAACCTAGACTTCATAACACCAAAAGTTCTCTCTATTACATTTTGGGTTGCTATGTGTGCATGGTTATACTGCTGTTCTTTACGGGTTGCTGGATTAAGATAGGGTGTGAGGATGAATGACCTCACAACATATGCACTGTCACCTATGGAAGTAGGGAATGTATGATACCAAATATGAGTAAAATGGGACTGCATGGTACAGAGAGTAGCAACAATTGAAAGATAAATATATTTCCCTAGCAAATATCCATCTCCAAAATCTCCAGCAAGCAGACGTGTGTGGATGGCATTATGTCTAAAAATATAGGAATCATGGGCACTTCCTGGGTAACTTGCAATTAAGTCAGTGATGATAGTTTTTGAATTAATTGCATATAGCTTGAATGTTTAGAGAATGGTAACATTTCCGGTTGCGGTAAATGTACTCATTTTCAGATGGAGGACAAATGGGTACATGTGTGCCATCTATACAGCCAATGACATGGGGAAAATGTGCCATGTTGTAAAAATCTAATTTTTTTTGCAGCAATTCCTGTTGTGTGCTCGGAAATTTAATGTGCTGCCTTATCCTTTGCAACATGGCATCGAGGAAATCATAAAAAAAAAGTGGAAGGGAACTCTGGGAAACACCCCCAGCAATGGCTATGACACCCTGGAAGGACCCCGAGGCAAGGAGGTGTAGGGAACACAATACCTGTACATGGGTAGGTATTGCTTGTGTCCTACGTGTATGTCTCTGCAAGATTGGGTCCAATTCATCTATCAAATCAAGAATTGAGTCAGCATTTAGCCTATACTTATCATAGATTTCTGCCTCTGTCTGGCCTTGTAAGGTGACGCGCACTCTGAAAATTCTCTCCTGAATCATCCTACTCCTCCTTGCTGCTGCTCTCAACCTACGTGCCACAACAATGATTGCTGCCATTGTGAAACAGTCTCTGAAACATTGTGGAGCCCCTTATATGCAGTCCAAATGAGTTTCACCTGCATTGATTGTTTTTGAAACATTTACCACCTGGTCTGACTTATTCTAAAAATAAGAATTCCAAATAGCGATTTCTTAAAAAATCGCAAATAGCGATTTTTCATGCATGCACTTTTTTTTTAAAAACGTTTGCGATTCCTTAAGTTTGCGATTTTTTAAAGAAATCGCAAATTTCCTTTGATGCATGTGCCCATAGAGGTGTCAATTGTGTAGGCAAACTTTTCTGAAAAATCTTTGTATCTCTAATTTTAGCAAAACCAAAGGGGACGATGGACGGAGTGTTGAACATTGCAAGCACTCACCCCCAGTCAACTGATCTGGGTTTAATCCATCATCATTCTTTAGCTCACTCTGCCACCCCAGTTCAGACATGGCCATATGCAAATCAGTCTGACCCTGTGCCTCATGGGAACATTCCAGCCTGAACTGCTAAGCCATGTCTTCCCTGGACCGGAAACAAGCATCCTTGGACCAGTTTCTGGCTAATCAGCCGTCATCAGCCAGGCTAGCTTGAATCCAGTGCCAAAGTGAGCAAGGGACCCACGTCTGGGCATACCTTGCCAACTTAGGGCGAACAAAGCAAAACCAAAGGGGATGAGGGACGGAGTGTTGAACATTGCAAGCACTCACCCCCAGTCAACTGATCTGGGTTTAATCCATCATCATTCTTTAGCTCACTCTGCCACCCCAGTTCGGACATGGCCATATGCAAATCAGTCTGACCCTGTGCCTCATGGGAACAGTCCAGCCCGAACTGCCAAGCCATGTCTTCCCTGGACCGGAAACAAGCATCCTGGGACTGGTTTCTGGCTAATCAGCCGTCATCAGCCAGTACGAGCAGTCTGAACAAAGGAGAGTCCCATACTTAGAACTGGAATCTACCCTACTTAGAACTGCAATCTCATCAGCTGTTAGTCTGTGCTTAGATAGATTGAAATGGGGGCCATGTTTGCAGGGTTAGGTGTGGTATTTGTGGATAAATCTATATCTTGTCCTTTCAAGAGAATTGCTGACGCAGCGTCTTGTGTTCTCCGTGGTCTTGATAGGAATTGGCCCAGTACCTGCCCCTGCCCCGCTGGTATCTCTGGATCACCCTCTCTCCTTGATCTCTGGCTAAAAAAGTGAGATTTTTAAGATTCGATGTTCCCTGGTTGGAAGCTGTGCTTGGGCCAGGTGCCTCAATGTCAGAGCTATCTGAAAAGGATAAATGAGAAAAGGTGGTGTATTTCCTGTAGTTCCTCTGTCCTCAGTTCATGTATTTCCCTGACTCGTCTAGTTTGTGGTACTCTTCCTTCAGGTATGGGTATGTTAAGCTCTTATCGTATTTGGCTATATCTTTCGCTAGTTTGTCAAGCTTTCTTTGTTTGGAGATGAAAGTAAATTCTTCAGATGCTTTCTCAAGTGCCTCTAGGACCTCTTTAGAATTTGTGAGTGCAGTGTCATCCAAGACTTCTTTTGTGAGTTTCTCAATTTCTTTCTCCAACTTATGTTCGAGTGCTGTGTCTCTGCATAGAACCTTGCAATGTCATGAGCAGTGGTTGGCCACAAAGCTGAAATGGGTTTTGCATTTTGGATCCTCAACGAGTATCACTGGTTCATCCCCAATTTGTAAACCCACCGGGATTACATTAGATTGCACATTTTCCTTCATTAAATGCCCATGTAATTGTGTACGTACTAGTTCCTTCTTTATCCTTTCTAGTTTTGTTATCTTCTCTTGTAAGGCATCCACTATTCTGGTCGGAGTTTTAGTCAGAAAAGAGGGGCCTTTTAATCTTGTCAATGTAGTCCTCAATGTAGGACAGAGTATCTTTATCAGACATAATATTTAGCAGAAAACATCTTGTGGGAAAAATTACTTAATTTAATGGCCCTCGCAGTCCAGTGACTGCAAAAAAATAGTTTTTAGAGCAAATTGGGCCACCCAGTAACCCGGGCTGGACAGTCATTATGTAAAAAAAAAGGTGGTTCACACGGGGTAAGTGTGGCCATTTACTTCCACAGCAATAGAGGTAGAATAGAGAAAGGGAAACCCCTCAAAAGAGTAGTTTTGCAATTATGCTTTTGGTGTATTTATTTTTGTATAACCTCAGCCTTGAATATATACATTGATACATAATTGTTATGCATTACTCATATCTTAAACATAAGGTTCTCCTTGCAAGACACCTGAAGATATGACTTGTTTCTTTCTTTCTTTAGGTCGAGCGAGGCATGCAGTAGTAGAGTATGGGAGACAAGCTGCCCTCACTCTCCACCCATATTTTTCATTGGTTTCTGTCTTTGTCCTTCGTAAATTCTGTCTTCTGATTGATTATGAGGCTTGTTAGTCCCGCCTTATTATTACCATGTCGTCATTTGTACCCTACCATGGCTATTGGCCCCTTTACTTCGAGTGTTACACTGTACAGTACGTGCTATTTACAGCACTATTTTTCCCCCTCTCCTGCCCCCACTCCTGTTATCCATGCCTTCTCCACCCACCCGCACTCCTGTTGTTCGTGCCTTCTCACCCCCCTTCCAGCCGCAGTCCCGTTGCCCATGCCTTCTTCGCCCCTCCCCCGCACCCCCGGTGTCCATGCCTTTTTGTACAAGCACTCCCGCTGTCCGTGCCTTCTCGCCCCCCCCAGCCCGCCCACACTCCCGTTTGCAATGCAATAGGTCTCCCGTAAATGCGAGTCCTATTGCATTGCAAATGCTTGTTTCTGTAGCTTTCTCTTTGGAACACATATGGGGACGTTCATTTCGTAACAATCATCCCGATCACACAGACCTTCCAAATTTCACTCTACCATTGCACATTCAAAACAAGCCCACTATAAACGAAGTCTCCATCTTGGAACGATAATTTACTGCACTAGATGTGCCAGAATTTTGATAGTAGTAATTCAACGGAAACAAAAAGATAGTTTATTTCAGCTTTTTCTTGAATAGAACAGCAAAAACTTCAGTTGTAATAGAAGCTACTATAACTGCAGTGGTATGTGCAATGTATTTTGAATTAAATAGTACCTCCAAATATGGCAGCGGAAAGCCTGGCGCTGTCTCTGCTCAATAAGACGGTCGAGTCGTGGTCATCTTGGATTTGTTGTGTGTTGTACACTTATAAGAGGAGATACTGTTTCTAATTGTGAATATTTCAATAAATGCATTAAACGTGTATTGTTGTGTATTATATCCAACAATTTGAGGGAAAGGTATCCGTTCAAAAGTTATAGTTAGTTTATGCATATTTTTCTTGAATTGTCAACTGTATTTTACATAATAGTAAAAAAAAATAGTCTATATCACGCAGCAAATAAATTAATCTGATATTGCCTCTGTGCTTCACAATAAGTAGCATATCTGTCTTAGGTTACCTTTGCTATCGTTGTCTCCTTTCTACAGATATCATTTTAACTGTGTGTGGCTTTCAGGGTGCTTGATTGCTTTAGTCGGTTCCATTCTTGCCTCTGCAAAGCCGAGGTTTTTAATGCTGCCGGACAAAGTGTTGGGCTAGGATGGGCTCTGTCCAAACAATCAAGCACTGGTGGACGTGGAGTGTAGATCCTGCAACTGGAGTGGGTGATTCTGTGTGCATACGATACTCTGCCCAGCCGTGGAGATTGTCTATCGAAGCTAGGCTGGTGTAGAGTGTAGTATGCTCATAGTCATTCTTGGGTACAGACAGGGTATCTTGGGGTTGGAGTGACCGTTCTTTTACTGCAGTGTCCGTACTTCACCGGGACACCTGGACAGTCAGGGCTAACAGAGTTGTGTTAATGCTGCACAGGCAGTGGTACAGTTGGGCTGCTGGAGCATAGTAAGGATTCTTCAAATACACACAGGTGGGGGCTCCTTAGTCGCATGAAGAGGTGTTCCTTCAATAAAAAATAAAGGTTTGGCGGAGGCACAGAGAGGAGCACTTATGATTTGGGCTGCTAGAGCAAAGGGAAAGATTTTTGTTTTTAGTTACACAGAGCTACGGAAGGAAAAGTGAGCAGATATTTTGGACTTTGTCATTTTGGCAATCACGTTCCTTCTGATCTTGATAGGAGCTGTGCTGTATCTCTACCCTGTAAGTATGAAAAGAGTACTAAAGTGTTGAAACTGGGCTAAAGGCCGTGAATATAGAGGACTATCTGTAGATGGGAAGGGTAAAATGTAAGCATGTGCAATATGGCATGGGCTGGACTAAAATGTGATGGGACAGCCCACAGAGCAAATGACAGAGGGGAGCTGAGGCAAACAAGCCAATGGCTAGGAGGGCTGACCCAAAACCCCTTTCTCTATGTTATGTGGTCTTTGTAGTGTGATGCATGACTGTGTTATTTTATTGTTGTGCTGAATGTGTGTTTTCTGCTGACATGAGGTGTTGCCATACAGCTAAACCTGTTGTACCAAGGCCTTAAAAGTATAGTTAACATACACAAAAGCAGGGTGGAATATAGGGTAAAGAAATATAGCTTCACCCACGTTCAGGCAGCATGTTTTGTGTCAACAATCATGGGGGAAATTCCTAAGAGATGTGACCACCTCTGAGTAACTTAATAAAGTGCAGATTGAGTGGGTGGTGGGCAGATGTGTCCGACATGGCCACTGGGGTATGTGTTATTGGTTAGATAAGTCTTATTTCTCTTCTTATATGCCCTTCCTCCTGATGAAGGTTTTTCATGAGATAGCTGTGTCATGTGTCTCTTTATTTCTTAACTTGAGCAGTATTACTAAAACATGTTTCCTATTTAATTGGTGTACTAAGAAGACTTTGTCCAAGAGTATACTATTGCACAGTTGTGGAATGCCTGTTCACTCTATTAGTCACCAATGCCTGTTTATCTTAACAACATAAACTTAAAACAAAAATATATAAAGATCTATTGGCAATAGATGATTGGAGTACATACAAACTATTCATACCTCTGTGACGCGGTGAGGAATCATATTTTTGAAGATCCTTTGGTAAGCGGTTTGCATAAATATTTTTAATATCCAGCTCCCTTTCCTTTTCCTGGAATCAGAAAAGACTACACCAACAATTCATATCAAAAACCAATACTTTATGATATATCCTCTGCCTTGCATGGACATCAATTGGTCAGAATGCCAGGGGTAGCAAAAGTGACAGCATTTAGATCATTTTAGACCAATCATCAACCCCCCCCTCATCCCCCCCATCCCGCCCCCCCTCCTAGCAACTCAAAAGCTTCCAATTGGCTGGTGGGAGATAGGAGCTCCGGCAAGGAGGAGGAATTGCATGCATGAAGGTGTGTTTATTACCTGTGAGACTAGTGGTAGCAAGAGAAGAGCAACAGCATAAGGGCAAGCCAGGTCCAGGATTTACAGCTGCTACCCCTGGCTACCCTTAATTGACATCCATGCTGTTTTGTTAACAATACAGACAACAGTCAAATTATGCAGACGGATCACTTGACTACATGAATAGAATTTACAATGACAGTTTATTTTACTCATTGCTTACACATTTTGCACCACATTTACTAAGCATTTGTCTGAGTGTGCAACAAGCAAGTGGTGCATTATGGACTTTGAAGGCTGGTGTGAAAAGGAGAATAGGAGTTCTTGCTCATCCGCCTCATTGGAGGGCACTAGCCAAAGGAAGAAGGTGGTTACTTGAGTGGGTCAGCCATTGCGAATGGGGCTGGTGATAAGTGCTGGAATAGGTACAAAGTGCAGGATTTCCCATCCTCATGCTGGATATATGCAAAATTGATTTTGAAACACAAACAGCAACTGCATGAGTCTCGAGATAACTGGAAGAAGAACTAACACACAATAAACCATAAATAATGCTTTTAACACCATACACCTTGCACTATAGAAACACGTGTGTTCTCTGTACCTTATAGAGGAATGGTGTGAACATGCAAGCACAAGAGAACATGGAACACTGTCACTGTGTTATCTAGTGAATTCAATCCTGTCCTGGGCTGCACTATTACTTTCTTTTACTGGTTGACCACACCCAAGTAATTTACTACTGATATGGTAGAATAAGAGGCGCACCCATGGAGCATGCAAAACTGAACAGATTTTTAACATATTTATTTAAACACGGGCACAATCAGCAAGTTAATCAAAATAAGAGAAAATAGTCTAACACACGTCCCTTTTCCTTGGCTGCGAGATCCATGTTGAATAGAGATGTCAGTGCATTCTTTGCACCTGGCTGGCTGGGCAGCATGTGACTCTAGCGTGCACGATCATATTTAAGCACCACAAATGTGAAGAAGTGCATTCTTCAATATTTAAAACTCTGGCTGTCATCCCTTTGAGTATGTTTTAGACACTAGAAGTACTTTCCCAATTTAGTCTTGCTTGTATTTCAAACTTTGCACAAGTGAACTTTCTCGCTGATTCTCGAATGTCGGCTGGACTGTGGCTGGCCCTTGCCTTTGTTGAGGGTACTATATGTGATTTACCTATCATCAGCTCGTACTCTGTGAATGCTTCGCCATCATACTCGTGTAGCTATGTTTATGAAATGTGTATTCTCAGGCTTGTGCGGTCTTATCTGCGGTCACTAAAAGGTTACAATGGCGCGCCAACTAATGCCCGATATCTCTCATCACCGGGAACGTTAAGATATTTGCGACCCTTCTGTTCACCCGATTCAGACAGGTTCCATACACATTGATACATCCTGACCAGTGTGGCTTCATGCTGGTCTGCAGCACAAGACATTACCTTCAACGACTCCACATGGTCCTAGTCCACCATCATCTATTACCTCCTGACTAAGTTCTGCTTTTCATAGATTTTGGAGAAGCATTTGGCACAGTAGACTGAGGTTACTTTCAGTTGGTTCTGGCGCAGACCGGGATCAGAACTCGCCTAAGTGGAGTGGCCAAAGCCCTTTATTCCAATCCTACAGTGAGGGTCCAGATCAATGGAGTCCTATCTCACACTTTCTCCGTCGGTCGGGGGACCAGACCGGGTTGTCCTCTGTCCCTGCTCCTCTTTGTGCTTGCGATGGAGCCACTGGCACAACTCATTCGTATTGATGCACTGGTCTGGGGGTGGAAGTAGGATGACGTGCATGAAGATCGTATAGCCTTATATGCAGACGAAGTTCTGCTTTGGTTAGCGAACCAGCTCATCTGCCCATCCTGCGCTGCTTTGGGGAGGTTTCAGGTTTCAGGGTGAACCCCTTCAAATCAGTCTTGGTGCATCTGTCCCCCTCTCGGGATTGATTCGATTGTCAAGACACCATACCCATCCGTTGTCTCAGATTCAAATACTTGGGCATCTGGGTTCCACTACACCCTGAACTTACCTTGCCCCTTAATTTAGAACCCTTGGAACAAATTGCCAAGGTTGCCCTTACTAAGTGGCAATCCCTTCCGCTGAATGTAATGGGCCAGATAGTCCTATTTATAATGATGATACAGCCTCGCTTTCTTTATGCCTTTCACAATTTACCGCTCCTTATACCGTGGATGTGGGTCCGTGCCCTAGATAAAGTAACAACCTCCTTCCTATGGCATGGCTCCAGGGCCCGACTGCCAAATACAACGTGGCCATTACGATGGTGGCCTGGGAATGACTAACCTCTACCTCTTTTTATCTAGCCTCACACCTACTAGCCACCAATGACTGGCTTAAAGGAGTTGGCCGGACCCTGCCCTCAGCTATCGCTTTTGGGATTCCCCCAGATTCTATCCATACTTTACGGCTTCCCCATTCCTGACTCCACCTCATTAGTGACAAAAACAGCCTGCCAGGCTAGGAGAGCAGCTTTGAGACACACTGGTTGGGATACCAAACTCACACAACAGACACCTCTTTAGTAAGGGCTGAGGGAAGTGGCGTCACTACAGGTCTTCGGGCAATGAGACCTTAATATGAGATGTAACAACTCGGGAACATCTGTTTGGGGACACACATGCAATAGTTTCAAGAACTCCAAGTCACCTACGCACTGGCTCATACACAGTTCTATAAATACCTTCAATTGAGACATGCCCTCCCAACTCACCTCTCAGACACTGACTCTCTTCCTGAATTCAGCCCACTAGAGGCCAACATCCTGATGGACGATTTGGGTAAGGAAGGAATTTCGCAAATCTACTGCATCCTGATGGTAAATACCCCTAGAAATTTAGATCACCTTAGGACACGACGGGAGGGCTGGGTGGGACCCCTCGAGGATGAGCTGATGGCACTAAGAGTTATCACAATCTCCTCCAAACTGTTGTTGATTCAACCATATTATCTCTATACTACCCACCTCTCAACAGCTCTGCTCGACTGAGCGAGACTCCTCTCTGAGTCTGCCTGTTCCTGCTTTGGCAGTGCTCCAGCCAATTTCTATCACATGGTTTTATTGAGTCCCATGATTCAAATCTTCTGGGCTGCGGTGGTGGGAGAGCTCACTGAGGTGCTTGGATGGAAGGTTGCCCTCACCCCTTTGGCGATTTTGTTGGGTGTCCTGGAGGGCTCTGGAGGCACGAAAACTCCTTTCTGGGGATGGCCCTAATGGTCGCCAAGCGTGACATCGCCGGATGGTGGAAATCGCCTTCTCCCCCCACCGTTTTACTCTGGCTTCTGGGAGTGGACTGGTGTGCCCAGCAAGAAAGATCGCTTCATGAGACCAGAGGATGTCCCCTCAAACACAGTCGAGTGTGGAGGAAATAGGTGGACCAGGGGGATGGAGATCTTGACTGAAACCAGAAGTGGCGATTTTGCTGGTGTTTTCTATTATCCCAACGTATCAATTGAATGCCAATGACCTGGGCGATTGCAGTTTTATTATCTCGTACATGTTCACTGCCTGTCCTATGGTATTTTTCTTCATCTGCAAAAATGTAATAAAATATGTTTATTTAAAAAACAAAAAAGGTTACAATGACTTCACGCCTCCACTGCCCTCTTTCCACCACAATCCTTTCTGGTTCACCCCTCCTCTCACAGAACACACCAGCATTTCTCAGACAACATCCTCCACAACCTACCTCTTCACTCCATCTCCTTCCGCCTATATTCCCTATCTGCTGCAACATAAGCGCCCCCCTGCTCTCTCTCTTCCCCTTCTTCTCCCAATTCCCATCATACCCCCTTCACCCAAAGATTTCCCATCCCCTAAATTTTCTCTTCCCAACACCCCCCTCATCTCTCTCTAATCCCCTCCCTCTCCACACTTGCTACACACTCCCTCACCACCAGCCCCCAATCAACTCTCCTCCCCTCAAATCTTCCTTCCAATCTCTCTTCCAGGTAGACATACATCCTCTGAAAAGACCTCACCTCAACCTCCCATTTCTGTTCACCCGCCCTTCCCTACCAAAACCAAAAAGCACTTCCTGAAATAAGCCCCAAAAGATCTAATCTATCAATCAATCAGGGAATTGTCAAGCGCTCTACTCACCCTTGGAGGATCTCAAGGCGCTGGGCGGGAGGGGGGGAGCAGCTCCAGTCAGTCGAAGACCTAGGTCTTGAGGGTCTTCCTGAAGATGTGCAGAGAGGGGGCGAGTCTGATGTCTATTGGCTGCGATATCGGAGAAGGCTTTTCCACCCGTTCTGGCTCTGTGGATTCGCTGGATTTCGGCAAGGTCGGTGGATTGGAGGTTTCTGTTGGGTACGTGGAAGGAGATTCTCTAGTTGAGGTATTGGGACCCAGTGTTGTGGAGGCATTTGTAGGTGTGGGTGAGTGTCTTGAAGGTTATTCTCTTTTCAAAGTGGAGCCAGTAGAAGTCTTGCAGGTGAGCTGGGTGTCGTCGGCATAGGAGACTATGTTGAGTCCGTGCTGTCTGACGATAGCGGCGAGGGGATGCATGTAGATGTTGAAGAGAGTAGGGCTGAGTGACGACCCATGAGATACTCTGCAGTTGATCTCTGTGGGATCAGAAAGGAAGGGTGGCAGTCTGATTCTTTGGGTTCTGCCAGTGAGGAAGGAGAAGAGCCAATCGAGGGCGGTTCTCTGTATGCCGGCATTGTGGAGTATGGCAGTGAGTGTGCGGTGGGAGATGTTGTTGAATGGTGCGTGAGGTTGAGTAGGATCGGGACACGGTGTGGCCTTGGTCAAGGAGGGTGCGGATGTCTTCTGTGGCGGCGAGAAGAGCTGTCTCAGTGCTGTGGTTGCTGCAGAATCCAGATTGGGAGGGGTCAAGGATGGAGTTCTCTTTCTTTTGGCAGCAAAGGGGAGGAGGAAGATGGGTCAGAAGTTTTTTAGGTCCAAAAGATTTGCTGTGGGCTTCTTGAGCAGGGGCTTGACTTCTGCATGTTTCAGTCATCGGGAAAAATCTCTGGTTTTGAAGGTGGTGTTGATGGTGTGTCGTAGTTCTGGTGTGATGGCGGCCGTGGCTCTGTGGAAGATATGCAGAGGGCAGGGGTCCATAGGTGCTCCTGAGTGGATGCCTTTCATGGTCGATTCTGTGTCTTCGGTGATAGTTGGGGTCCAGGCGGAGATGGTGGGTTAGCTTGCAATGTTGGAGAGAGAGAGAGTGGTTTCAGAGTCCGGTGTCCTTTCGTTGAAGTTGTTATAGAGGGAATGGATTTTCAGATGGAAGTAGGAGCTGAGCTTGTTGCAGAGGTCCTGGGAGGGGGTGGTGTCTGTGGCCTCGCTAGGGGGTTTGGTGAACTCTTGGATGATGCTGAAGAGTTCCTTTGCATTGCTGGAGTTGGCAGGGATCTTGTTCTGGATGAAGGTCCTTTCAGTTGATCTTTTTTTGTTGGGGGTATTCTGTCATGGCATTTGTGTATGTGGTGCAGTCTTCCGACGTTTTGCTGTTTCGCCGATTCTTCTCGAGACGTCTGCAGGTGCGTCCGGATTCTTGAAGGTCAGCAGTGAACCAAGTGGCCTTTCTGGGGCGCTGTCTGTAGGGGTTACGAAGGGATGTGAGTTTGTCTGCGCAGTTGGTGATCCATCTGTGTAGTTATTTAGCTGAAAGGCTGGCGACGGTCGAGGTGGAGAGGACATCGCGGCTGAGGGTGGAGTTGAGGTGCTCCTCAGTGACCTTGCTTCAGTTCCTTCGTGGTGGCCGGGGTGCTAATTTGGTGGCGGTGGGTTTGCAGAAGTTGAAATGTATGCAGTGATGTTCCGTCCAGAGGGGTTGTGTGGTGTGGCTGAAGTGGATGCTATTCCCTTCTGCTAAGATGGGATCGAGGGTGTGTCCTGCTTTGTGGGGGGGGGCTGGTGACAAGCGGTTTCAGTCTATGTTGGCGAAGTTGTCCAGGAGGGTCGAGGAGTTGGGGTGGCCGAAGTTGTCGAGGTGGAAGTTGAGGTCTCCGATGCGTATGCAGTCCATGGTGCTGATGGCGTGGAATGCGACGAGGTCGGCGATAGTGGTGAACGCTGTTCGAGGTCCGGGGAGTCTGTAGGCGAGGGTGCCGCATAGGGTGGTTCTGGGTGGGGCTGGTCTGTATCTGGAAATGGAGGTGTTCAGTGGTGGACGGGGAGTAGCTTGTGCTGGAGGTGGTGAGCAGGATGGAGCTCGTGTGCTATGGCAAGTCCTCCTCTCGGGCGGTTGGGGCAGACCTTCCTCTTGATCTTGTATCTGTCGGGGAGGGCAGTGGCGATATTGGGGGCAGAGGTGGAGTTGGTCCAAGTTTCAGTGAAGAAGACAACGCTGGGCGAGATGGTGTTGAGGAGGTCCCAGATCTCTATGGCATATCTGTGCAGGGAGAGTACGTTGAGGAGGATGCACATCAGGGCTTTGGGGGTGTTGGCGTTTGGCGTGGGGGCAATGGCTGCGTGGGTACAGATGGTGGTGAAGATTCGGCGGCAGGGTTGGCAGGAGAACTGGCAATTGGTGGATTTTTGTGTAGACAGATAGCAGTTGCTGTTACTTCCGGGGTTGAGAGCGAGGAGGGCAGCTGAGTTGTAGCAGTGGATGTTCGGAGATCCAGGGTTTCTGGCGCTGGTCGCAGACAGGCTTGCCTTTGGCACGCCAGCGGCCACCATTAAATAGGGAAGGAGGAGGGAAGCGCTGCTGGGAGGCGGGAACAGCAGGGGGAGGGGCCGCGGGGGAGCAGCGGTGGGAAAAGGGTGGCGAGAAACAGGCACGGAGGTGAAAACAAGGGCACAGGCACAAAAAACAAATGGCCAGAAAACTGAGTCACAGACAAACAGGCACAAAATTACAATAACATTACAATGACAGACAGACAAAGGACACAAAGACAAAATGGGCACAACAACACAGACAGACAACATTGGAACAGCAGAAGAGCAAGGCTCTCCCACTAGACCACCAGGGATGGGGTGCAGGCAGGAGCCTGCAGGTGGAGGAAGGCCTCGAATACCTACCTGGGAGAGAGGTGTCCGGGGCGGCGGCAGGCGAGGCTACAGCAGAGTAGCTTGGGCGTGGAACAGGACTCTGGCCAGGAGGTCAGAGGTCCTGCTTATACACCCAAGCAGCGGCTGCCATTAAATAGGGTAGTGGAGGGAAGTGCAGCTGGGAGGCGGGAGTGGGAACAGCAGGGGGAGGGGCAGCAGGGTGCAGCGGCGGGAAAAGGGCAGCGGGAAAGGGGCAAGGAGGAGAAAACAAGGGCACAGGCACAAAAACGAATGGGCAGAAAACGGAGCCAAAGGCAAACAGGCACAAAATTACAATAAAATTACAATGACACACTGACAAAAGATACAAAGACAAAACGGACACAACAACACAGGCAGACAACAGTGGAATAGCAGAAGAGAAAGGCTGAGCCACTGGACCACCAGGGATTAGGCACAGGCAGGAGCCTGCTGGTGGAGGATGGCCTTGAACACCTACCTGGGAGAGAGGTGTTTGGGGCAGGAGCAGGCGAGGCTACAGTAAAGCTGCTTGGGTGTAGAGCGGGACTCTGGCCAGGAGGTCAGAGATCCTGCTCATATACCCGAGCAGCGGCTGCTAATTAATAGGGAAGGGGGAAAGGAAGCGCAGCTCGGGAACGGGAGAGGGGCCGCGGGGAAGCAGCAGTGGGAAAAGGGTGGCTAGAAACAGGAACGGAGAATAAAACATGGGCACAGGCACAAAAAACGAATGGGCAGAAAACGGAGTGACAGACAAACAGGCACAAAATTACAGTAAAATTACAATGAAAGCAGACAAAAGACACAAATACAAAACGGGCACAACAACGCAGACAGATGACAGTGGAACAGCAAGAAGAGCAAGGCTCTCCCACTGGGCAACCAGGATTGAAGCGCACGCAGGAGCATGCGTGTGGAGGAAGGCCTCGAACACCTACCTGGGAGAGAGGTGTCTGAGGCGGCAGCAGCAGGCGAGGCTACAGCTGAGCTGCTTGGGCGTAGAGCAGGACTCTGGCCAGGAGGTCCGAGGTCCTGCTCCTACCCTCTTCTTACCCCGATCCACCCCCTTTCACAGAATTACTGTCTCCTCTCTCCCCTCTTGAGGAAAATCGACAGCCATGATCTCGCACTTTGGCAACTCAATAACTCCCCACAATTTCTACACACAATGCCCTGCATTAAACATTATTCCAGAGTCTAATAGCATTCATAGAGACAGTGTTGCCTCATCCCTAATAAACCTCCTCTTCAGTCTTGTAGACAGCTACATAAAGTCTTCTTCCTCAGCCTGTCTACCAGCCACCCACAAGCTGGCTTACCATTCCCACAATCATCTCAAACTACACTCCACCCTATCACTCACCCAGCCAAAGTCACATCTCAACCCGTAACCAGATCCAAGTTACTACTCTACCTCTTGGACGTCCCCTACAAGAAATTCACCAGACCCTTACTCTTCTGCATGCTTCACAATTGCCAATCCACAGTCAAACACTCCCTTGTAATCTCAGACAATATCAGATACTACAACATTGACATCAAGGTCCTCACCGAAACGTGCTTCAATAATTCTTCAAACAATGTTCTACCCCACCCCTGACCCCCAGATTACTCCATTTGTAGAAGTAATCATGTCAACAGACAAGGGAGGCCTAGAAATCATTCACAGAAACTCTCTCAACTTCAGGCTTCTCCCCATATCCCTCTTTCTGTCCTTTGAATGTTTATCTCTGGAAAACTCCTCTCATGCAGACTTCAACAGCAAGATGAACGTCATCTGGCACCCTCACAGACAAGCCAACACCTTTATTGAAGAGTGCATCGAATTCTTCACAGACCAATTAAGCAGCACTAACAACATCTTTCGAGGAGACTTTAACCTACATTGGGGCTCTGAAGGTAATTCCCATTTAGATAACTTTGCTTTAATCAATGACAACGACCTCCACTAACACTGCTTGAAACCCACATACACTGAGGGCTCCACCCTGAATCTGATCGTATCCAGATCTCTACTTCTAGGGCCCGATTCACAGAATGAATTTAAGACTCAATCCTAAACTTACTACTGTTTTGGTATTCACAGATTGCACTTACTACTTTTGGCATTCACAGAATGCACTTACTACTTTTGGTATTCACAGAATGAACTTACTCATTTCGGTATTCACAGAAGTTAGGACTCCTAACTTTAGGACTCCTAAATGCCTTCTGTGAATACCTAAAGTCTTAAAATTAGGATTTTTCTCAATTTAGTAGTAGTAAAGTTAGGACTCCTAAATGGCTTCTGTGAATACCGAAAGTCCTAAAATTACGATTTTTCACCACAATTTAGTAGTAGTAAAGTTAGGACTACTAACTTTAGGACTCCTAAATGCCTTCTGTGAATACCGAAAGTCTTAAAATTAGGATTTTCCTCAATTTAGTTGTAGTAAAGTTAGGACTCCTAACTTTAGGACTCCTAAATGCCTTCTGTGAATACCGAAAGTCCTAAAATTACGATTTTTCTCAATTTAGTAGTAGTAAAGTTAGGACTACTAACTTTAGGACTCCTAAATGCCTTCTGTGAATACCGAAAGTCTTACAATTAGGATTGTTCTCAATTTAGTAGTAGTAAAGTTAGGACTCCTAACTTTACTACTACTAGTGACCTTTCTTCAGTTCCTTCGTGGTGGCCGGGGTGCAAGTTTGGTGGCGGTGGGTTTGCAGAAGTTGAAATGTATGCAGTGGTGTTCCGTCCAGAGGGGTTGTGTGGTTTGGCTGAAGTGGATGCTGTTCCCTTCTGCGAAGATGGGATCGAGGGTGTGTCCTGCTTTGTGGGGGGGGGCTGGTGACAAGCGGTTTCAGTCCATGTTGGCGAGGTTGTCCAGGAGGGTGGAGGAGTTGGGGTGGCCGAAGTTGTCGAGGTGGAAGTTGAGGTCTCCCATGCGTATGCAGTCCATGGTGCTGATGGCGTGGAATGCGACGAGGTCGGCGATAGTGATGAACGCTGTTCGAGGTCCGGTGAGTCTGTAGGCGAGGGTGCCGCATAGGGTGGTTCTGGGTGGGGCTGGTCTGTATCTGGAAATGGAGGTGTTCAGTGGTGGACGGGGAGTAGCTTGTGCTGGAGGTGGTGAGCAGGATGGAGCTCGTGTGCTATGGCAAGTCCTCCTCTCGGGCGGTTGTGGAAGACCTTCCTCTGGATCTTGTATCTGTCGGGGAGGGCAGTGGCGATGTTGGGGGCAGAGGTGGAGTTGGTCCAAGTTTCCGTGAAGAAGACCACGCTGGGCGAGATGGTGTTGAGGAAGTCCCAGATCTCTATGGCATATCTGTGCAGGGAGAGTACGTTGAGGAGGATGCACATCAGGGCTTTGGGGGTGTTGGCGTTTGGCGTGGGGGCAATGGCTGCTTGGCTACAGATGGTCGTGAAGATTTGGCGGCAGGAGTGGCAGGAGAACTGGCAATTGGTGGATTTTTGTGTAGACAGATAGCAGTTGCTGTTACTTCCGGGGTTGAGAGCGAGGAGGGCAGCTGAGTTGTAGCGGTGGATGTTCGGAGATCCAGGGTTTCTGGCACTGGTCGCAGACAGGCTTGCCTTTGGCACGCCAGCTGCCACCATTAAATAGGGAAGGAGGAGGGAAGTGCAGCTGGGAGGTGGTCACAGCAGGGGTAGGGGCCGCGGGGGAGCAGCGGTGGGAAAAGGGTGGCGAGAAACAGGCACGGAGGTGAAAACAAGGGCACAGGCACAAAAAACAAATGGCCAGAAAACTGAGTCGCAGACAAACAGGCACAAAATTACAATAACATTACAATGACAGACAGACAAAGGACACAAAGACAAAATGGGCACAACAACACAGACAGACAACATTGGAACAGCAGAAGAGCAAGGTTCTCCAACTAGACCACCAGGGATGAGGTGCAGGCAGGAGCCTGCAGGTGGAGGAAGGCCTCGAACACCTACCTGGGAGAGAGGTGTCCGGGGCGGCGGCAGGCGAGGCTACAGCGGAGT
This sequence comes from Lissotriton vulgaris, assembly GCF_964263255.1. NCBI lineage: Eukaryota > Metazoa > Chordata > Amphibia > Caudata > Salamandridae > Lissotriton > Lissotriton vulgaris. The sequence continues at coordinate 1,411,746,476 of NC_141696.1, forward strand.
AGCTTGGGCGTGGAACAGGAGTCTGGCCAGGAGGTCAGAGGTCCTGCTTATACACCCAAGCAGTGGCTGCCATTAAATAGGGTAGGGGAGGGAAGCGCACCTGGGAGGCGGGAGCAGGAACAGCAGGGGAGGGGCAGCAGGGTGCAGCGGCGGGAAAAGGGCAGCGGGAAAGGGGCAAGGAGGAGAAAACAAGGGCACAGGCACAAAAAACGAATGGGCAGAAGAAAACGGAGTCAAAGACAAACAGGCACAAAATTACAATAAAATTAAAATGCCACACAGACAAAAGATACAAAGACAAAACGGACACAACAACACAGGCAGACAACAGTGGAATAGCAGAAGAGAAAGGCTGAGCCACTGGACCACCAGGGATTAGGCGCCGGCAGGAGCCTGCTGGTGGAGGATGGCCTTGAACACCTACCTGGGAGAGAGGTGTTTGGGGCAGCAGCAGGCGAGGCTACAGTAAAGCTGCTTGGGTGAGGAGCGGGACTCTGGCCAGGAGGTCAGAGATCCTGCTCATATACCCGAGCAGCGGCTGCTAATTAATAGGGAAGGGGGAAAGGAAGCGCAGCTCGGGAACGGGAGAGGGGCCGCGGGGAAGCAGCAGTGGGAAAAGGGTGGCGAGAAACAGGAACGAAGAATAAAACATGGGCACAGGCACAAAAAACGAATGGGCAGAAAACGGAGTGACAGACAAACAGGCACAAAATTATAGTAAAATTACAATGAAAGCAGACAAAATACACAAATACAAAAGGGGCACAACAACGCAGACAGATGACAGTGGAACAGCAACAAGAGCAAGGCTCTCCCACTGGGCAACCAGGATTGAAGCGCACGCAGGAGCATGCGTGTGGAGGAAGGCCTCGAACACCTACCTGGGAGAGAGGTGTCTGAGGCGGCAGCAGCAGGCGAGGCTACAGCTGAGCTGCTTGGGCGGAGAGCAGGACTCTGGCCAGGAGGTCAGAGGTCCTGCTCCTACCCTCTTCTTACCCCGATCCACCCCCTTTCACAGAATTACTGTCTCCTCTCTCCCCTCTTGAGGAAAATCGACAGCCATGATCTCGCACTTTGGCAACTCAATAACTCCCCACAATTTCTACACACAATGCCCTGCATTAAACATAATTTCAGAGTCTAATAGCATTCATAGAGACATCGTTCCCTCATCCCTAATAAACCTCCTCTTCAATCTTGTAGACAGCTACATAAACTCTTCTTCCTCAGCCTGTCTACCAGCCACCCACAAGCTGGCTTACCATTCCCACAATCATCTCAAACTACACTCCACCGTATCACTCACCCAGCCAAAGTCACATCTCAACCCATTACCTGATCCAAGTTACTACTCTACCTCTCGGACATCCCCTACAAGAAATTCACCAGACCCTTACTCTTCTGCATGCTTCACAATTGCCAATCCACAGTCAAACACTCCCTTGTAATCTCAGACAATATCAGATACTACAACATTGACATCAAGGTCCTCACCGAAACGTGCTTCAATAATTCTTCAAACAATGTTCTACCCCACCCCTGACCCCCAGATTACTCCATTTGTAGAAGTAATCATGTCAACAGACAAGGGAGGCCTAGAAATCATTCACAGAAACTCTCTCAACTTCAGGCTTCTCCCCATATCCCTCTTTCTGTCCTTTGAATGTTTATCTCTGAAAAACTCCTCTCATGCAGACTTCAACATCAAGATGAACGTCATCTGGCACCCTCACAGACAAGCCAACACCTTTATTGAAGAGTGCATCGAATTCTTCACAGACCAATTAAGCAGCACTAACAACATCTTTCGAGGAGACTTTAACCTACATTGGGGCTCTGAAGGTAATTCCCATTTAGATAACTTTGCTTTAATCAATGACAACGACCTCCACTAACACTGCCTGAAACCCACATACACTGAGGGCTCCACCCTGAATCTGATCGTATCCAGATCTCCACTTCTAGGGCCCGATTCACAGAATGAACTTAAGACTCAATCCTAAACTTACTACTGTTTTGGTATTCACAGATTGCACTTACTACTTTTGGCATTCACAGAATGCACTTACTACTTTTGGTATTCACAGAATGAACTTACTCATTTTGGTATTCACAGAAGTTAGGACTCCTAACTTTAGGACTCCTAAATGCCTTCTGTGAATACCGAAAGTCTTAAAATTAGGATTTTTCTCAATTTAGTAGTAGTAAAGTTAGGACTCCTAAATGCCTTCTGTGAATACCGAAAGTCCTAAAATTACGATTTTTCACTATTTAGTAGTAGTAAAGTTAGGACTACTAACTTTAGGACTCCTAAATGCCTTCTGTGAATACCGAAAGTCTTAAAATTAGGATTTTCCTCAATTTAGTTGTAGTAAAGTTAGGACTCCTAACTTTAGGACTCCTAAATGCCTTCTGTGAATACCGAAAGTCCTAAAATTACGATTTTTCTCAATTTAGTAGTAGTAAAGTTAGGACTACTAACTTTAGGACTCCTAAATGCCTTCTGTGAATACCGAAAGTCTTAAATTAGGATTGTTCTCAATTTAGTAGTAGTAAAGTTAGGACTCCTAACTTTACTACTACTACATTGAGTAAAATCCTAATTTTTTTTTCACAACAAATTTTATTGATTGATCAGGTGAAAGCATAGATACAGCTCTCCACAGTCAGGAGATCACTGCCAAGAAGCAAAACATGTCTCAGTATTATTACAAACCTAATCAATAAAAAAAGGAACAGAACAACCCCCCCCCCCAATCACCCCCCACCTCCCCCAGCCACCCAACAGCCCCTCTACCCACCCCTTATCCCTCCCTAGCCCGGTGCACGTGATCACAATAAGCCTTCATCACTTTGTTGTAATGTGTTAGGCATTATGCGCCTCCCTAGGCCTGAAGGTCCTCATCCACATGTAGCCCATCTTCCGGTTCTGCTGGAGGCTCCAGAGTCAAACCCCTATAGTCTGCCCACCTTTTCCATATTTTGTAATGTTTTCAGGGGCATCCTCTGGCCTCAAACACTGGGCGCTCCAACCCCATGAAGTAGTCTAGTCCGGCCTTCCATGCGCTCAGTGGGGGGGCTCACTCACCCTTCCATGCCTGTGCCAGGTCCCGTTTGGCAACAACTAGACCTAATAACAAAAGGTGACGCTTGTAAATATTCCCTCCCACGCCCTCCAATACATGGAGAAGTCCCAAACGGGGGGTGCGGGGGAGATCCCATCCCAGTACCTCCGACAGACAGCTCCAAACACCATTCCAGAACCGAGTCAGGCCAACACAAGACCATACTGTATGCAACAGCGTACCCCTCTCAGCTCCACAGCGCAGGCACTCCGGGGACACAATCAGGCCCGCCTTCCACAACCGCTCCCGGGTATAGTAAGCCCTGTGCAAATATTTGAATTGGATTAACCGGAGTCGCACCGCAATAGCAGTCCCACGCGGGGACTCCAAGGCCTCCCTCCAATCATCCTCGTCCATGGGTCCAACGTCCTTCTCCCAGGTATCCTTTAATGGAAGTAAGGAAGAGGAGCAATGATTGACTAGTGTTTGGTAGATTCGGGATACCTTCTTATCCCCAAGGTCTCCCATGAAAACTTTCGCTTCCACTGGGCTGAATTCCGGTAGCGACTCCAAGCCTGCTAGGCTAGGGGCGAGCGCGTGACGAAACTGCAGGTACTTGAAGAATTGGGTCTTGGGCATCTGGAATTTGGTCCTAAGCTCCTGGAAGGACTTGAGAGTTACCCCGGTCAGAACGTGCCCAAGCGAAGAAATCCCGATAGAATCCCATCCGCCAAACCCCGCCAGCGAGGCCAGTGCGGGGAGCCGCCCGTTCCTCCACAACGGGGTCTCTGCTGTCAATCTACCCCACCAGCCCATGCGACGCAGTACTTGTCGCCAAATCACAAAGACCACTTGGGTGGCACATGGCAACCTCCTCCGCAGCCTGGCCGAGTACAGGATCGTGTGCAGCGTGTTGTCTCCCATCAGCGCGCGCTCGAGGGCGTATGCTGGGTCTCCTCTATCTCCGTACCACCATTCGGTTAGTACTAGCAGATGGGAGGCCTGATAATAGGATAGTAGATCCGACGTGGCAAGACCACCACAATACGTGGACAGGAAGCATGTCCGCGTAAAATCCTAATTTTAAGACTTTCGGTATTCACAGAAGGCATTTAGGGGTCCTAAAGTTAGTATTCCTACCTTTACTACTACTAAAGTGAGAAAAATCGTAATTTTAGGACTTTCGGTATTCACAGAAGGCATTTAGGATCCCTAAAGTTAGGAGTCCTAACTTTACTACTACTAAATTGAGAAAAATCCTAATTTTAAGACTTTCGGTATTCACAGAAGGCATTTAGGAGTCCTAAAGTTAGGAGTCCTAACTTCTGTGAATAATGAAATGAGTAAGTTCATTCTGTGAATACCAAAAGTAGTAAGTGCATTCTGTGAATGCCAAAAGTAGTAAATTCATTCTGTGAATACCAAAAGTAGTAAGTGCAATCTGTGAATACCAAAACAGTAGTAAGTTTAGGATTGAGTCTTAAGTTCATTCTGTGAATCGGGCCCCTAGTGTCCAGTGATCCCCATCTGACCTTATATATATCTGTTTCACCCTGTCTTACTCAACCACTAAATCTTTTGGTCAACCAAAGAAAAATACAAATTTGGTTCAGAGACACCAGTAACATAGATATATCAAACATAACCATATCTAACCTCACATTAATAGTTGCCCCAACTTGACAAAAACGAGGCCATGGACTACTAACTCTTGCATGAAATCCCTGATAGATGAATACGCACCAGTGACTAGCAAACTCTGCTGATTCAAGGCCTTCCCATCCTTAGTTCTCTAAGGCGCTTCATGAAGAAAAGAGGTGCACCAGAAAATTTGAAAAAGAATGGTGATGTGCTCCCTCATAGTCCAACACGTCCATGCTCATATTAGCGAGAAAACTCTATAAAAATCATTCCTGTAAAGCCAGGGCTGCACACATCAGATCTCTCCTCAACACAGCTAAGAGCAGACTGAAACAACTATTTGAGGCAATACACTAGCCAAAAACCTCTCCTTCGCCCCCAAGCCATGAGAGGCTTGTTGCAATAGATTTGAAGAATTCCTTGATAAAAAAAGTAAAAGACCATAACATTTCCCTCCCACCAAACTCAACAACACACTTGAAGAGATTGTACCTTGCAAGGCACTACAAACATGGGCCTCTTTCTCCTGTATCTCTGAATCAGAGCTACTATGAACTCTATCCAAGGTTAAATGCACCTTTCTGATGCGATTCTGCATTCCAACAGCAAACCTCTAGCCGAACAGCTTCTCCCCTGTATGGCCTACCCTAATCAACTGCTCCCTTGACCAGGGCACGTTCCCAAACAGTATAAAAATTGGTCAAATCACCCCTATACCAAAAAGAAAAACCATTGGATCCTGACAACATTAACACTTTTCGACCAGCCTCCACCATGATTCTCCTAGGCAAGGTGACTGAAAGCTAAGGAGCAGCCCAACTGTTGTCCCACAAACAGGTAAGCAACCTCCCTGACCCTCTCCAATCTGGATTCTTTTAGAGTCACAGCACAGATTCCTCCATCCTACAGATCGTAGATGACGCCCTCCGTATTCTGGACACGGGCAACTCCTGTCTCCTCGATCTCTCTGCTGCATTCGATACAGTTAGCCACCAGGCTTTGTAAACATTCTTGAAGAAGTAGTCCTAGACTGGTTCTCTTCTTACCATACGAATCGCTCTCAAGTTGTAAAATTCGGAAATGTGATCTCGAAGATAGTCAGCCTAGGGCAAGAGGTGCCTCATGGTTCGATTCTATCTACACACCTTTTCAACATGTATATGGAACCTCGTTGTCCGATGCTCCGGAACTCTGGTTTACTTTTCCATTCATACCCTGACAACACCCAAATATTCCTAAAAGTCTCTTCCCCATATGATCTCACCCTTTTTATCCTTTACCCTGAAAAAGATTCAATCCTGGATGTCAAACAACGTCCTCACTCAATCCAGCGAAAGCATATTTCTTATCTCCCCAAAGAAACCCAACCCTCAAATGCAAGCCTGGTTGTCATTCCTCCCTGACCTAGAAGGTCTCCCTGCCGTTGTGCAGGATGCCAAATGTTTGGGCTTCATCCCAGATAAACATCTGAACCTCTAGAACCTTGTATCATCCAGTGCCAAGAGTGCTTGTCCTCACCTAAGAATGTTTTGAGAAATCTGATACTTCCTCCCTGAAAAGGACTTAATATCAGTCGTAAAGGCCCTTGTCTTTTCCAGACTCTACTACGAACTCACCCTCCTATCAGCCATCTCCAGAATCGACCGAAGACCACTCAGAGGAGTTCTACATGTGTCAGCTTGCTTCGTGACAATTCACAAGAAATCCAATCACATCTCTCCTATTTTACGCTTCCTTCAATGGCTTTCCATAGAGACGAGAGCCCAATTTAAGGTGGCTAGCATAACGCTCAAAGCACTCCACCTCACCTTCATTCCTAATGGAGAAACTAAAAATCTCAGGCACTAATCCGGATTTGAAAAACGCTCAATCCCTTCTCCTTGAACCCATCTTTAAGAGGAAACGTTCTATGTGTCAATCCTTCCCTGGAAGTACCACAAGAATCTGGGACTCCGCTTGACCTCTTGTCAAGTCACCTTAAAAAATAAAAAGACCTGAAAGTTGTCCTTTTTGACCAACATTTGGGTTAACTACCAATAATTCTTCTCTCTTGGCCATGTTAAAATCATGTGCTTCATTGTGGTTTCTCTATTGCATTGTATCAACTGGAAAGTGCTCTGATGCCCCTGAGCAGAGTCTGTGTTATTTAAAACCATAAAAATGAAATAAATACAATGATACACAGCTCAATGAGATTTTAGGTCTGCTTTATCTGTGCAAACAACTTCTTATAACAATTTGTGTCAAACTCCTGCCCAAGTTGATTCATTGTAAAATAGTTGACCTATTCTGCTTCTAGGTACTTCCAAGGACATGTATGTAAGCATTATTCCTATATAAGGAGCCACATATTCAGGGCTGGTGGCATGTGGATGGCTCTCTGATAAACGAGGAGTTGTCCTGGAAGCTGAGCAGAGCTATGCTTTCAGTCCACTGCAGTGTTACAAGTCAGATGACAAACCTATCAAGGCACTGCTCGTGGTTTTGATACATCCTGCAACTCACCCCAGACAAAGGGGGCGGGGCAGAGCTTAAGCAATTGGAGAAAGCACGTCCCATCATTCATCTGCACAGAAAGTGGTATCACTGGTTCACCCATCATCCACCTACACATGAAGTGTCAGCACTAAATTTCCCATCATTCATCTCAACCAGAAGTCATATCACTGGTTTCTCACCAAAACCATATTTAAAGGAAGCAGCCAAGCAAGAGGACTTCACTTTTCATTCCCCATCTGCACAGGAAGTGAAAGCACTGTATGTCCCATCATCCTTCTGTACAGGAAGTGGCATCCGTTTAGGCCTTCTCCCTACTTCAATCAACTGTTCAGGGTGTCCCATCGCACAGATGTCCCCAGCAAGTGCAGATACAGACAAGGGGTATCACCGTTTGGGCCTATTTGGGCCTGCTAGGGCCTTGGGGCAGACTCATGTTCCTCTGATACTGGCATGGTAAGTGCATCACCCAGCACTGCATAGTACCAAATCTCACAATTACACCCAGATGTAGACAACACTCCCATAGCATTTGATTAACACATAGACCCAACATTGTACACATTCCACTAACTACCACACACCCTCAAACTACAGAACACACATTCCACTCATGCTCATCAACGCTCACTCAGCAGAACTTCATGTTTCACACATCACAGACCTCAGAAACATGGTACACACTAAAACATTGCACATTCTACATGTCCGCCTTATCATGGGTTACAGCATCCATCATGTGGACCGTGCACATAATAAAGGAGGAGGCCTCACTGTCATCCATAAGTCGTGTCTATGCACCCTCAGCAAGCAACTCACACTCAACTTCATGGAGCTGCTCGCAAGCTTCCCGGGCAGGGCAAGGACCTCATTGATGAATTCTCAGATCTCATTACCACCTCATCCAACTTACCAACTCCACCCTTTTGGGTGACTACAACCTCCCAGTCAATACATGTTCAAAAATACAACTAGAAGCACCCCCTTCAACCTCATCAATACATTCCACATGGTACAGCATGTCACACAACCAACACACTTCAAAGGCCACAATCTCGACCTTGGCTTTTCAACATCACCGATAATCCAAATGAAACTACACATAAACTTGGATAGGAGTGACCACTTTGCTATCTCCATGCTAAGTGTACTACCAAGAAGCCAAGGTCAATCAATACAAAAGGGAAGACCGAGCCATTAGATCTTTCAAAGACTTCTCCATAGACAACGTCATGCTTGAACTTCTCCTACACCCCATTAACCGGTTCGACGCTATTGACGGAACGGTTCCGTCACGGCTCGCGGGTGAGCTGTGCTCATGACGGAACGGTTCCGTCACGGCCCGCTCGCCGCGCCTGCGCGGTGCTGATTTCGCACCTGCGCGGCGCGTTTCATTAAGCGGGTGGGGCCGTGACGGAACCGTTCCGTCACAAGCACAGCTCACCCGTGAGCCGTGACGGAACGGTTCTGTCACCCGCGCAGGTGAGCCGCGCGCCCCCCCGCGACCGTTAGCGCTGCGGCGGAATAGTCAAGTCAAGTCAAGTCAGAGAATTTATATAGCGCACTACATACCCAGAGGGTCTCAAGGCGCTTAAGGAGGGGTGAGGAATCACTTGTCAAATATCCACGTTTTAAGTTGCTTTCTGAATGCTAGGTGGTTCTGGGTAAGGCGAAGGTAGGTGGGAAGTGAGTTCCAGTTTTTAGCTGCCAGGTATGAGAAGGATCTACCTCCCATGGTGGTCTTGTTGATGCGAGGTACAGTGGCAAGGGCTTGGTTGGAAGATCGAAGCTGGCGGGAGGGGGCGTAGAAGGACAGTCGTGTGTTGAGGCATTCTGGTCCGATTTCGTAGAGTGCTTTGTGCGCGTGGGTCAGGAGCCAGAAAGTGATCCTCTTATTGATGGGAAGCCAGTGGAGGTCTTTCAGGTGACCAGAGATATGTTCTCTACGTGGGATGTCTAATATGAGCCTGGCTGAGGCGTTTTGGATTCGTTGGAGTTTTTTCTGGAGTTTAGCGGTAGTCCCGGCGTAGAGGGTGTTTCCATAGTCCAGTCGGCTCGTGACCAGAGCGTGGGTGACCGTTTTCCTAGTTTCTGTGGGGATCCAACGAAATGTTTTTTTGAGCATGCGAAGAATGTTGAAGCAGGATGAGGAGACGGCGCTGACTTGTCTGTTCATTGAAAGTGAGGAATCCAGGATGACGCCCAGGTTCCGTGCATGGTCTGTCGGGATGGGTGCTTTTCCAAGGGCTTCTGGCCACCAAGAGTCGTCCCATGCGGAGGGGGAGGTACCTAGGATGAGGACTTCTGTTTTATCTGAGTTCAGTTTCAGACGGCTGTGTTTCATCCATTCGGCTACTTCTTTCATTCCTTCGTGTAGGTTCGTTTTGGCGGTGCTAGGGTCATTGGTGAGTGATAGGATCAGTTGAGTGTCATCCGCGTAGGAGATGATGTTGAGGTTGTGTTGGCGGGCGATGGCCGCGAGGGGGCTCATGTATACGTTGAAAAGGGTGGGGCTGAGTGAGGATCCTTGTGGTACGCCGCAGATGACTTCAGTGGCCACTGACTTGAATGGTGGAAGGCGGACTCTCTGGGTTCTTCCGGTGAGGAATGAGGTGATCCATTCCAGTGCTTTTCCTTGTATTCCGAAGTTTCTGAGGCGCTGTAGAAGGGTGCTATGGCAGACTGTGTCGAAGGCTGCGGAGAGGTCGAGGAGGATGAGGGCGACTGTGTCTCCATTGTCCAGTAGAGTTCGAATGTCGTCTGTTGCTGCGATGAGGGCGGTCTCGGTGCTGTGTTTTGCTCGGAAGCCGGACTGTGAGGAGTCGAGGGATTTGTTGGCTTCGAGGAAGGCGGCGAGCTGGTTGTTGACAGCTTTCTCGATGACTTTGGCCGGGAATGGAAGGAGCGAGATGGGGCGGTAATTTTTGAGTTCGGTGGCGTCCGCTGTGGGTTTCTTCAGGAGGGCGCTGAGTTCAGCGTGTTTCCAGCTTTCCGGGAAGGTGGCGGATTTGAAGGAGCAGTTGATGACGTCTCGGAGGTGCGGTGCTATGATGGAGTCTGCTTTGTTGAAGATGTGGTGAGGGCATGGGTCTGTGGGGGATCCTGAGTGGATGGAGTTCATCAGGCGGATGGTGTCCACATTCAATGTCAACACTCTTTTCAACAACTTCAAATTTATTTGGGAAAGCTATGTGAACATCCACACCACAATTATAACACACAAGTGCGAGCCAAAGCCTTCAGCATCTTGGTACAATAAAGACCTAGCTGAAAATAAACACAATTCGCAGTCAGGAAAGAAAATGGAAGAAAAACAGAATTCCCAAGGAACTCTTGATACCTAAATCTCTTCACGCAATATGCAGACAGCTCATCACATCAACCAAAGCAAAGTACTATATCAGCACCATCAGTGAAGCCACCAACAGAAGAAGAACACTGTTTAAGACAAGCAAGCACTGCATCAACCCCCTGCCAAAGGCATCTATTACTCAGTCCTCATAAAAGTGCAATGGGATGAACCACTTCCATATAAAATTACAGACGATATGATCGCTCATCAACACCACCATGCCTCCTTTAGTTCTTTCCAGAGAATCCCGAAACCCCCAGCCTTCAGATCTTTCCATAGAATCCTGCAATTGTCAGCCTTCAAAACCCTATATCTCCCAGATCTCGCTGACATACTCAAATTTCAAAGCCACTTTTTATGAGGATGATGTTACCATAATCCTTAAAGCTCTCCCTAGAGATGCTCTTTTAAACCAAATTAACATTGCCAATGCCTCTCCCACTCAAGGTATCTTCCCAGAAGCTCTCAAAACAGGCCAGATGCTCCCAAATCCTAAAGAAACCTAGACCATGTTAGACTTGCCAACTCCAGCCGATCACTCACCTACCATTCTTCAACAAGATCAATTAAATTACAGTCTATGCTGAACTCCAAGACCACATCAATGCTAACCGTCTCCTGCTTGACTACCAGTCACGATGCAACATGGAGACCACAACTTTACACATCATTGACGATGTCCTCTTGACCACAGATGAAGATGGCCCTTGCCTACTGATAATGTTAGACCTCTCAGCTTCCTTCGATACAGTTGACCACTTACTATCATATGCAACCTGGAGTTATTATTGGGATTCACTAGCAATTTCAGACTACAGCCTCATGATTCACCATTATGTCAATGATAGATATATATTACTTTCCACATCCTACTGGACAACTCTGCTCAGCCTGACTCCTACTTGCATGTATCCCCTGCACACGCAGAACCAGATCTAGCGGCCAGGCCTCCTTCTACCTCGCTTCCCACAACTGGAATGACCAACTCCTGCACATACATAACAGTCGCCTCTTCATTTTTTTAAATTTCGCAAGAAACTGAAGACATAACCTTCACCTAGTCTAAGCCCTGGCTCAGCCCACACCTCTTGAGCGCGTTAGCGCTAGGATATCTTACTGTGGGAGCTGTGTGCTGTACAAATACCCATAATATAACATAACATACTCAACTCTACTTGAACGTCTCCTCTGCTGCTTCAGACATCCAATGTCTCAAACATGGTTTGCATATCATCCAGACATGGATGTTCAAAGCCTACCTGAAGGTCAACCCAACCAAGGCAGAATTCCTGTTATTTGCCAAGATCACTATACAAAATACACTACAAACCTGGCTCAAAAATATGAATTCACATTGGACACCAAATTCACCCTCAAGGAACATATTGCCAAAAATACAAAGACACAAAAAATTGCCCCCTTCTCAGTTTACTTTTAGTTGAGGACCAAATAAACAATTCCATTAAATCTGGTCCGGTATATTTATTTATACCTATTAGTAATGTTCTTTCATACAAAAATTATTTCAAATGGCAGAAAGAGAATACACAATACAAACGATTACTAACAGTCTTACTAAATCACCAACTAACACAAAACATATTATGAAAATATCCAACAAATAACATCAATATTACATCCAACAATCAATACAAATTGCAGTGCAACAATTTTGCAATATACTAAACCATTTCGATGATCCAAATTCTTTACATAAAAAGAGTTACTTCATTCCAAGAGCAAACAAAAACATATATCACTGTTATCCTGAAACACACTAAATGTTACAATTGGCTCTTGCTGGGATAGCCGACGCGTTTCAAGTTCGGACCATAAGTGTCCAAACCATCATCAGGGCTCTGTTATTTTCTGTTAGGATGCAAAAAAACGAAGTTTTAATACAACCAATTGGCCTCTTTGCTAAAATACCACCGTTTGGATAAGGATAAGGGAAAAATGTACCTGTGTGATGCTATGTAGTTGACCTGTAATCACTTCTATCAATGGACACAATCCTTTCTTCAGGTCTCAACTGGGACAACTTATTCCACAAAAACAATCTGGGAAATGAACTAGGTACTTATAAATATAATCTACGTCTCCGGAACCTGTTGTCACAGTCAGGCTAACTGCTTCATGAGAATTCTATAAATTTCTGCGCACTCACAAGTGTATTGTTTAAACAGGTAGACGTGGCAGGATTTAATGAAAAAACGAAGTCTCTGAATGTGACCAGTACGGTGGTGTGCACTAAAGGTACGAGAAGTAGATTATATTTATAAGTACCTAGCGTTTCATTAATAGACAATGGGTCGCTAAAAGCAGGTTATGTGTCGTTCAATTAGGACTACAAGTAAAAGAAAAAGATATTCCTCCGCCCCTCCCTGCATCGCAAGATTGTGCAGACTAAGGTATGAATTCCTAAAATATAATAATAGGTGGTTGTAAACCCCCAATGATCACGTCTAGTAAATATGGACAATGTGTTGTTCATTTCCCAGATTGTTTTTGTGGAATAAGTTGTCCCAGTTGAGACCTGAAGAAAGGATTGTGTCCATTGATAGAAGTGATTACAGGTCAACTACATAGCATCACACAGGTACATTTTTCCCTTATCCAAACGGTGGTATTTTAGCAAAGAGGCCAATTGGTTGTATTAAAACCTCGTTTTTTTGCATCCTAACCGAAAATAACAGAGCCCTGATGATGGTTTGGACACTTATGGTCCAAACTTGAAACACGTCGGCTATCCCAGCAAGAGCCAATTGTAACATTTAGTGTGTTTCAGGATAACAGTGATATATGTTTTTGTTTGCTCTTGGAATGAAGTAACTCTTTTTATGTAAAGAATTTGGATCATCGAAATGGTTTAATATATTGCAAAATTGTTGCACTGCAATTTGTATTGATTGTTGGATGTAATATTGATGTTATTTGTTGGATATTTTCGTAATATGTTTTGTGTTAGTTGGTGATTTAGTAAGGCTGTTAGTAATCGTTTGTATTGTGTATTCTCTTTCTGCCATTTGAAATAATTTTTGCATGAAAGAACATGACTAACAGGTATAAATAAATATACCGGACCAGATTTAATGGAATTGTTTATTTGGTCCTCAACTAAACGTAAACTGAGAAGGGGGAAATTTTTTGTGTATTAGATTTATATAGGGTCCAGCCCTCCCTCAGCCCCGCTAAGGACCTATCTCCTTTTGTGTGCAAAAATACAAAGACAGCCTAGTACCAGCTCTCTTGTAGTCTTAGTCTTGTAGTAGGATTGTAGTCGCTGTAGCGGAGGAGTAAAGCCTCTGCGCTGCGAGCAGGGCAGGGACGAATGAAGCGTTTTTGGCTCTCGGACGGTTCATTTGTCCCTGCCCCGAACGCAGCGCAGAGGGTTTACTCCTCCGCTACAGCAACTACAATCCTGCTCGGCCCTCGTGCCACCCGGCCCCGGATTATCTGCCTACCGAATTCATCAATTTTTGCCCAATCACTGGTTGCGGTTTGCCTAGATTCACACGGCTTTCCCAGGTTCCTCATACATTGTTCATACCCACCAGGTCTCCTTCTGCATCTACATGTTCGCTTGATGCCCCGCTGATCTTGAATAACCCTGGATCATTCCTCTCTTTGTTAGAGCGCTACCCTAAACTGTATGACCATTGTCCTGATGTTGACCTGCAATAATTTAGGTTGAAATGTCGTCGACTACCCAGCCTAGAACTCAGGCGCTGCTGTGGTCAATCTATTTACCTGAATATCTTGTATAAAAACACTGTATATAACTTGCAATTTTGACCACCTCAACCTTATTTTACTCCGTTCACGCTGTCCTTCACACCCCTGCATCACTGCACTGCCCACTCTCTTTCACTTACACGCTCAGTGCTTACCCTGTGTGTTATGGTCATTATATAATTATGCACTGTAGTGCTTCTTAACTACTTATGAAATTATAGTTTATTTCACTTCACCCTACCATTACGTTGTGGTCTCCCTTCCTTTTTCCCCCTCCCCAATTGTGATTTACATTGCTGTTTTCAATTGTCTTGTTTTTAAATATTGTCCAGTTGAGACACTGGTTTTTGCTATAAACTGCGCCCGGTCTCATCTGGGTACACGGGCCTTACTCCTGTTATTGATCAACTTTCTAATTCTTTTGAGAAATTATATATCTACCTGTTCCCAAACAAAAGTTAGCACATATTAAATGTAATAGGTTAACCCAACGTTATCCGTTGAGAGAGGCAGGCCTCACAGTAGTAAAAAATGAATTAGGCATTTAATTTAATTAATTAGATGCTGTATGTAGTTTTCCAAATAAATGGTTTGTTAACCTTCTGCCTGTGGAGTGGCGTCCTTTAACTGGAGAAACCCTTTTGAGTATATATATATATATATATACGAGGCACCCGGCTGGAGTTCGAAAGAGTCTGCTTGAAGGAACTTGGAGCGAAAAACTATACAGACGCTGAACCGTCTCTTAACGGAGGGGCCCGCCGACCATATGTCGTGAATTATCCAAATTCAAGGACAACTTTAATCTACTGTTGCCTGCGGTTCTGACCTGTTGAAAAAGAGGCTTGGCGAGGGAAACATATACACAACGTTTGTGGCAAGTGACATTGCAGCGGACCAAACTAATTTCAAACGCCACTAACAGCATTAATAACATCACGGAACTGCGCTGATAAAGAACAATACCAGTTCAAACTTGAAATATCACCTTGGCGGAGTCCTGCTTCAATTGCCACATACGGAGAGCTGACCAATCAGGAGAGATATCCTTCTCTTCAAAAACCGGAGCGCTGTGCACTAGATACCTACACCTGAGAGCACTGAAGAAAGCTGATTGCTGAAACGCGTCTGCGAATAATGGTGGTTTTAAACTTTCCCGGAGAGCCTGTGTGTGCTGTACTTTGCATGCGTTGGAGCCTGCATCCATAAGTGAGTCACTTCCTCACTACGAGGCACCCGCCTGGAGTTCGAAAGAGTCTGCTTGAAGGAACTTGGAGCGAAAAACTATACAGACGCTGAACCGTCTCTTAACGGAGGGGCCCGCCGACCATATGTCGTGAATTATCCAAATTCAAGGACAACTTTAATCTACTGTTGCCTGCGGTTTCGACCTGTTGAAAAAGAGGCTTGGCGAGGGAAACGTATACACAGCGTTTGTGGCAAGTGATATTGCAGCGGACCAAACTAATTTCAAACGCCACTAACAGCATTAATAACATCACGGAACTGCGCTGATAAAGAAAATTACCAGTTCAAACTTGAAATATCACCCTGGCGGAGTCCTGCTTTAATTGCCACATACGGAGAGCTAACCAATCAGGAGAGATATCCTTCTCTTAAAAAACCGGAGCGCTATGCACTAGATACCTACACCTGAGAGCACTGAAGAAAGCTGATTGCTGAAACGCGTCTGCAAATAAAGGTGGTTTTAAACTTTCCCGGAGTGCCTGTGTGTGCTGTACTATGCATGCGTTGGAGCCTGCATATATATATATATATATATATATATATATATATATATATATATATATATATATATATATATATATATATATATATATACAAACACACACACACACACACACATTACTGTGCATGCCTTTAGTACGAAAATGTAAGTATTTTACAGGGAAATATACACCTATACCGGGATGAGTTTCGTGAATCCGACTACACCAGTGTCTCAAGGCGGAGAGCATAACGGTATTGTGGACGTCAGGGTGTTTGTGAAGATACAACAAACTTCTGTTATATTCCACTGTGAGTTTTTGCAATTATTATGTTGGCCAACAGCGTGAGGGAAAGGGAGGCTCGGGCAAGCGCTATTTTTTCAAACGAGCTCCCGGCGTTAAATACCACTACACGAGAGAGACCAGACATCCAAACTAGTACGAATAATGACATGTTACACAATAAAATTAAGACCCTGGAGAAAAAATCAAGGCAAGAACAAAGTAAATGGTGGGAAGCTAAGTCCCTTCAAAGATATATCGATGTCAATAGGGTACCGAGGGGACTTAGAATCTTAACCTCACCTAGTTATGAGCATCCTAACCCAGACCTGATGCGGGAATGGGCGGACATTATTCTGGAGGCATCTAGGCGCTTAGTACTAGTGTTGATTAAGTACGCTGAAATTGATTGCGCCAAACTTCTGGAAGAAATAGCAGCATTACAGGAGGAGTTGGAGTCTATTGGCTCTACGGAGGAAAAAACTAAACTAATGAATGAAATGCATTCCAGATTGAAAAAAGAGGAGGAGAAGATCATTGAACGCATAACATACAAATTCCAACAAGACAGTACTGACTACGAGCTCGGTCAGATTTTTACTTTTTCAAGGAAGTACGATGGCATGCGCAAAGCAGCTGGAGGTGGGGGTGTGCAAAACGGCACACACGGCCGGAGATATCGAAATCAGGCGCAATCGACAACATTGGACTCAACGGCATCGGATTTCAGCTCAGGACCAGGGAGCGAATCTGAGTCTGAATTAAGTGGGGGCGGCGCAGCACGCATTAACAACAAAAAACCATCTCCAGGGGATGACATTTTTTTTTTGTGCGATGGAGCGTCTTCAGTCCTTGCGACCAGGGACAAGAAAGAATTACAGCGAAAACACAAAAACTTCATCTGCAAGAGGAGGGCAAGGGCAAGGAAATGCAGGACAACAGAAGAAGAAGGGCAGTGGACAGTGGTACAAAAAATGAAAAGCTATGCACAAATGACAATCATTAACTTGACACCTATGGTACTAACAACCAAAGAAGAAAATATTCTTAAATTGGGACTTTCATTTGCCCCCAAAACCAATCTTAACTATGCGGCAACCCAAACAGACATCTACAAAGCCACACGCAAGCTTAAACTGAAAAAATGCATTGAAATCGGTAGATGTACAACAGACAAATTACAATGCAGGATCGGGTAATAATGCCACTTCCTTGACACAGGAGATTAGTACCCTTTGGAACAACGATGGTAACGACTCAATCACAGATATAGACAATAGCTTATCTATCGACACCAGTATGCATACAACTGCGATTTCTGAGGCTACCACTGTCATTACCCCCCTGACTTCCTTCAAACCACCATCGACCTTTTGCCCACTCATGCCTCGCGATGCTATAGATGTATTTCATGAGAACATGATCAGCGATCTTAAAGAATTGCATAGCAAAATCTCTAAGAGTAAACAAATTTAATTCATTGACATTTGAATACGAGACTTTGATGGCCAGATTTAAAAAGGACAACAAGGTTATTGTACGCCCGAGTGACAAAGGGGGCAACATTGTACTTCAAACTAAAGTTAACTACGACAAGGAGGCATTTAACCAGTTAAACCAACGTGAGCACTATGAAAGACTTAAAGGTGATGAAATAAAAAATATGCAGAGCGAATACCATCAACTGCTTTACAAATGGAAGTCGATTAAATTACTGGCGGACCCTGAATATAAATATTTTAAAACGGACTTCCGAGGAGGAGCTACGCTAGCAACCAAGATGGCCGCGTAAGCTCCCGGCTCCACCGACCTCCGCCAGCAGCTTATAAATCCTGATATCGATCCTGAATTCCCACCAGACTCCCATGTGGCTGAAGTGTTGCTGAACTTAAAGGTGTACTCCCGAGATTTCCATCTTCTTGAATGATGAAGTTCCATGTTTTCATTCTCGGCCTAATTCAGCGTGGAAGCTGGGGCCTCGATTTCTAACCCATCCGGGTTGGAGTTGAACAACATCGGCCGCGGGACTTGGGCGGCGTCCGGTCTCCCAAAGTGGAGAATATCCTGACCGGTTTGGATGGTGGTACGGTGGCCAGGTTGATTTTAAGGACACAGCGGTGGGACGCACCGGTTGCTGTGGATGGGAGTCCGTTGCCCAAAGTCCCTGCTGAGCCCCCGGGGTCGATGGGCGTGGATCCTCGCTGGCGGCGACGGTGTCTAGACCGCGAAAAGGACGGGTGCCCCCGTAAACGTCGGACCCGCTTGTGCCTGTTACCCCGGAGTAGTCGACCTCCGGAATCAAAGATCTGATCTGTCGCTTGGCGAGAGGATATGGAGCGGGTGGAATGTACGCCGTCGTTGCAGACCGTAATGGCCGCCATTGGGGCGCTTCACTCGCAGGTCACCGCCATCATCCACAAAATTGTCGTAACAGCCGAGAATATGCATCTGGGACCGGACTACGACCCTTCAATAGATTTGAAACACGTTGTTTTACCCGCGAAGCAGGGCATGCCTGAGACAGAGGACCCCGAGTGGAACCCAGATCTGGTGTTTTCTGTCGGCTCCGGAACAACAGCTAGCGAGCCGGTAACTATCAATAGCTCATCATACTTAATGCCGATACCGCCCAAGATGGACACAGCTGATTTTTGTGTCGGGTGTAGTACCCTAGCAATTGGAGTTTTTGCTGGTGTTGTTACAGTCACTCTAGATGTATGTGGAGGTCCTCCCCAAAGTTCATACCTCTCGGAATTTTTGTTCGATATATATATATAACTCAACCTCAGTTTCCTATGCGCTGCAAAAGGCACTGGCAGACGCGGTCAGAAAACAAAGCACGGACCAGAATTCGGAACTCCTTAGGTGTTTATTTTGCTTGTCGCCTTCATAACGTTTTGGCTCCCTTGAGCCTCGCTCACATGACAGCGAACTTTAGTGAGAGGTGAATATTTAAAGTGCAAGTGCTACATTCTAATTGAACCACATTCAATTATCATAGTAAAAATACTGCCGGTACAATCAAGTTTTAGGTTAGAGTTTTCGTGATCAAATGTTCCTTGTCCCCAAACCCATCTCTGTAACTGGTATGGTTGACCCCATGAGTACAGGCCTTGCAAGACTTGCATTTGTAAAAGCCTCCCCTGTTGTGTAACCAAGAGGTTTTAGTAAGTAGCTCAAGGGCAGTATCCACCAGTCTATCCCTCATGTTAGGGGCTTTGCTATAAGTAATGGCAGCCCGTTTGGGTAACTGATGCCCAATAACTGGAGCTTTAAGCAATATGGGCCAGTTCTTGTTGATTATCTTGCGTATTTCTCTATGCTGAGAAGAATAAACTGTAATAAATCTGAATGTGTCGGTACTGTCAGTGCTGCTGGACTCAGTTGCCACCTGATTAAAAGGCTTCAGTAAAGTATCCGGTTGTGCGGCCTCTTTTGTGATACATATATATATATATATATATATTCACGCTCCTCCACCACAGTTATTTGGGAAGCACTCTTGGGCGGGTGCGGATATGCGGCTTGTGGAAACCGCCTTAAATTATCGCTCCATTTTCCAACCTCAAAAGGAAAAAGTCTGCACTCCTGGGGAACTTGATACTGCTTTATTTCAAGCGAACAACAAACAACAGACGCGTTTCAGCAACAGCCTTCCTCGGTGTTAGCGTCACACCGGACCCAACATGTTTAAATTCATTACTGCGGATATTTACATCAGAGAAGGGACTAACGCCTTATCGCAAATCCGGACGCCATTTTGTAACACGTAAACCTTTATACATATATACATATTTACTTTGTTTACCCGTTATTAGTTACTAGACAGTACACTATATTGCAATATACTTTGTCAATTTCATTTAGAATTAGATATCTGATTCTTCCGCATATATACAATGGGTAATGTACAATGTGCTTTAAGATCTAGCCGTGGATCATCAATTATCCCTTCAGTTGTCCGCATTTAATGAGACACTAGAAAACGTTAAAATCATTCCGATAGTGTTTCACACAAGAAAGAAGGGACTAGCGCCTTCGCGCAATTATGGGTGCCATATTGCCATGTATATACATATTTACATTATATACCCTTGTTTTGCATGATCTCGCTGTGGATAGGCGATGGTCCCTTCATATAACCTCAACCTGTGAAACACTAATACTGCACTACAAATTTGAATACAGTTTAACACTCGTTTTTCATATCACTTTTCGCTTTCTTTCTCCTGAGAGCATGTGTTTCCTAGGGCATTTTCAGTTATTTTATTTTACAGATTACTAGATGTCATGCAACAAACATTGAATACCTGTACTCCTAAATGTGAGGCCAGTTCCTCCCCGCAATTCAGTCCCTTTTGGAATTTAGTTTGCATGTCTATTATGTATCGTGACTCTAGTCTGAGCACTTTGCGGGTTCTGTCACCTCCTCTCACATTTGCCTCTACACAATCCAAACCAAAATGTTTTAATTTGTTGCGGTCACTGGAATGTTTTTCAGCAAAGTGACGCGCAACCGGAAATGGTGTATTCTTTTTATCTATCGCCCTTAGATGTTTCAATATGCACATTTTTAGGGGATTGATGGTACTGCCTATATAGCGCAGTCCGCATGGGCAGATAAGACAATATACGGCATACGGTGTACTGCACGTAATAAATTTACAAATTATTCGGTTTATATCTGTATCTGGTATATTGTCCGTCAGTACTCTCTTACTGTTGGAACATGCCTTGCATTTGCTGCAAGGGTAGAACCCTTTCATTTCTCTCAAGGTACCAACATGTTTGGGTATGGGACTTAAGTGACTTTTAACCAACATATTACCTATTGATCTTGCATTTTTAAAGGTAACCATTGGATAAGGTGGAAGATCCTCACACATGACATTATCTGTTTTAAGAATATGCCAATTTTTGTGAAGCATACGTTTTAAGAAATTTGCTTCTGCTGAATAAGTTGTTATCCTTCTAAATTTTCCTTCATTTCCAACATCATCTTTTCTTTTATTCTTTTGTATTAGCAGATCTTTTCTTGGAATGCCTTTCACTTTATTGTATGCACTTTCTAGAGTATTGGCTGGTATAACCGCTAAGTTCAAAGCTGTCAAGGCATTCTTTGCCAGCTATTTCGAAGTCCACGTTCCTTGTGCTGTTTCTTTTTATTCGCAGAAGCTCCCCGTAGGGGATACTTTGTATGAGTTTTGGTGGGTGATTGCTGGTTGCGAACAATGTGGAATTCCCAGCCGTAGTTTTACGGTATAGGGATGTCTCCAATTTGTTCTCGGCTATGAACACTTTCAGGTCCAGATAGTCCGCTGCCACCGGACTTACTGTACCTGAAAACTTTAAATTCAAAGAATTTCTGTTCAACATTTGGATGTACTCTATTGCTGTTTCATGTGTCCCTTGCCATATGATGAATAAATCATCGATATATCGATGCCATGCAACCACTTCCCCTCTGCCTCCCACACTTTCATGCGACCTGGGCACCTGCTCCTCCCACCAGCCAACGAATAAATTCGCATAACTGGGGGCGAAGCAGGTGCCCATCGCAGTGCCTGAGGTTTGTCTGAACAACTGGTCTTCGAATAAAAAGATATTGTGGGTTAGGCAAAACTTAGTAAATTCAAGTAGCATTTGATTGTGTCTTGTGAATCTTAGTTGTCTTTTCCTCAGATAAAATTCTACGGCCTTTAAGCCATAATCGTGACTAATGCAAGTATATAAGCTTGCAATATCAAGCACAATCAAATGGTACGATGGGTCCCATGTTATGTCCACGATCTTTGACAAGAAATCCTTTTTATCTCTTAT
This sequence comes from Lissotriton vulgaris, assembly GCF_964263255.1. Lineage (NCBI taxonomy): Eukaryota > Metazoa > Chordata > Amphibia > Caudata > Salamandridae > Lissotriton > Lissotriton vulgaris. The sequence continues at coordinate 1,411,768,597 of NC_141696.1, forward strand.
GTAAGAATCTAACTGAACCACAAAGGCAGATAAAAAATAATTAACAAACCTAGAAAGATGTTCTGTTAAGCTGTTTATCGAAGAGACAATCGGTCTTCCAGGCGGTGACAAACTATCCTTATGTAACTTGGGAATATGATAAAATGTTGGAGTCACTGGATTGGAACTACGGAGAAACAAATATTCCTCAGTCCCTAACATGGATTGATCGTACAGGATTTAATCAGAATATCATATTCTTGTATACTTTGTTGATAAATGTCCGTTGTTGTGGGTTCATAATGTTTTTTGTCAGATAGTTGTTGTTGAGCTTCAATGCAGTACAGTTTCCTACTTTGGAGAACCACATTTCCGCCTTTATCAGGAGGCTTAATTATGATTGATGTATCTGACATTAAACCTTATAAGCTTTCTTTACTACCAAAGTTATGTTGTTATTCTTGTGATTCTTGCCTTTGTTCTTCTTTGATCTAAAACTCAATAAGTCAATAACCATTGCATCTGAAAAGACATCAATAGCGTCTAGCGGCATTTGAGGATTGAACACTGATTTCGGTTTAAATGGGCTCTCTTCTTTTTCTTGTTCAATCCCTACCGCTATAGCCCTGATTGCAAGGTTCTCATCATTCTGATTTTCTTCTGTTTCCGATTGAATACTCTCCAGGATTTCAATGGTGGTTAGATCCTTTCCTGTTAGTATACCTGTTGCTGTTAGTCTTGTTTGGGGTTGACGTGTTTCTTTCATATTTGATCTTATTTTGAAATATTTGTGTAATTTCAGTTGAAAAGATCTATTCTCGTTTGCGTGAACTTGAGATTGTTAGTAGGGCAGAATGTCAAACCCCGCCTTAAAACTCTGGTCTCTGTAGTGGTTAGTGATCTAGTTGCAAGATTCAATACTGTTAAGTTTGTAGCGGTTACCGTGGTGTGTTTATTTTCTTTTTGTGATTCCCCCATGCTGGAGCTCTTCCTCTTCCCCTGTTTGCCCCCGCCTGCTCATCTCGTCTTTCTACGCCTTTCTCCGGGGGTTTGTTCTTTCCCCCTCGGAGCCATGATTGGCGGATGATGAGAAATTCGTTCTGAAAAGGGGTAGTGGTACTTGCTCCTGCCACTGCGTTATCGCCACGTTCCTCACCTGAATCATTTTCAGTTATATCTGACTCAGATGTCTCCACCCTCTGCATCTGTAATTGTTTTGTTTTTTGTATGAACTCCTTTCTTGGATAATCGAATTTCCGGGCGAATGTAAGAATTCGACCTTGCAAATAGTCGTTTTCGTCCCGCTCAAACTTCTCTTGTTTCCTCATTTTTATTTTTTGTTCATATTTTGTTAGTCGTATCTTCATTTGTGCTCTCATTTCTTCAACCTTATTTTTGTCTTCTTCTTTTGATGCTTCCGCCTCCAGATCTTTAATTTCCAATAAGGCTTTCTGTCGATCACTCCAGGCGTACTTAATCAATATGCCTAGAGTGCCATGGCAGTATGCTGCAGTATGTTCAGCCCAATCAGTGAGCAATTGTGGGTCCGGATTTTCATACGAGGGGACCGTATAAACCCTTAATGCCCTGGGTACCCGGTTTGCATCCATATAGCTCTGGAGGGAGGTTGCTTCCCACCATTTTCTAGTTTCACGTTCGTATAGGCGTTCAAGCTTGGACATGACATCATCAATTTTGCCCTTTGGTTGTGCACGCCCCTCACTGTTCAGGTTTGTTCGTGTCCCTCTATGTTTAAATATATCTTTTGCTGCCTCATTGCGCGATGACTCGCAAAACATGTTGGTTCGTTATGGTTGTGTCGCTACATTTTGAGTGTATCAAGTTGTCCCCTTCGCCCTGCCACTATAGCCAATATTGCATAGTTTGGTATCCAAAGAGCAGACTCAGCTCACCAGTAAGTAGCCTTGATGTCCTGCGTATCCTCCAATGCGCGGATCTCGACCTCCTCCACACGGTGACTTCCAGCCTGTATTTCTGCGACGGCGTTTGGCGGTGCCTTCCTCGTAATATTAACGCTCCTCCTCCACAGTCATGTGGGAAGCACTCTCGGGCGGGTGCGGATATGCGACTTGTGGAAACCGCCTTAAATTATCGCTCCATTTTCCAACCTCAAAAGGAAAAAGTCCGCACTCCTGGGGAACTTGATACTGCTTTATTTCAAGCGAACAACAAACAACAGACGTGTTTCAGCAACAGCCTTCCTCTGTGTTAGCGTCACACCGGAACCGACATGTTTAAATTCATTACTGCGGATGTTTACATCAGAGAAGGGACTAACGCCTTATCGCAAATCCGGGTGCCATTTTGTAATACGTAAACCTTTATGAATATATACATATTTACAGTGTTTACCCATTATTAGTTACTAGACAGTACACTATATTGCAATATACTTTGTCAATTTCATTTAGAATTAGATATCTGATTCTTCCGCATATATACAATGGGTAATGTACAATGTGTTTTAACCCCTTCGATGCTTGTGACGGAACCATTCCGTCATGCTTCACGGTTGGGCTGTGCGGAAGACGGAATGGTTCCGTCACGACCACACCCGCGCATGAATGGAATGTTCAGCACCGGGGGAGAATCGGCGCCGCAGGCAAGGTGTTAAGATCTAGCCGTGGATCGGCAATTATCCCTTCAGTTGTCCGCATTTAATGAGACACTAGAAAACGCTAAAATCATTCCGATAGTGTTTCACACAAGAAAGAAGGGACTAGCGCCTTCGCGCAATTATGGGTGCCATATTGCCATGTATATACATATTTACATTATATACCCTTGTTTTGCATGATCTCGCCGTGGATAGGCGATGGTCCCTTCAGATAACCTCAACCTGTGAAACACTAATAGTGCACTACAAATTTGAATACAGTTTAACACTCGTTTTTCATATCACTTTTCGCTTTCTTTCTCCTGAGGGCATGTGTTTCCTAGGGCATTTTCAGTTATTTTATTTTACAGATTACTAGATGTCATGCAGCAAACATTGAATACCTGTACTCCTAAATGTGAGGCCAGTTCCTCCCCGCAATTCAGTCCCTTTGAGAATTTAGTTTCCATGTCTATTATGTATCGTGACTCTAGTCAGTGCACTTTGCGGGTTCTGTCACCTCCTCTCACATTTGCCTCTACACAATCCAAACCTAAAAATGTTAATTTGTTGCGGTCACTGGAATGTTTTTCGGCAAAGTGACGCGCAACCGGATATGGTGTATTCTTTTTATCTATCGCCCTTAGATGTTCCAATATGCGCATTTTTAGGGGATTGATGGTACTGCCTAAATAGCGCAGTCCGCATGGGCAGATAAGATAATATACGGCATACGGTGTACTGCACGTAATAAACTTACAAATTATTCGGTTTATATCTGTATCTGGTATATTGTCCGTCAGTACTCTCTTACTGTTGGAACATGCCTTGCATTTGCTGCAAGGGTAGAACCCTTTAATTTCTCTCAAGGTACCAACATGTTTGGGTATGGGATTTAAGTGACTTTTAACCAACATATTACCTATTGATCTTGCTTTTTTAAAGGTAACCATTGGATAAGGTGGAAGATCCTCACACATGACATTATCTGTTTTAAGAATATGCCAATTTTTGTGAAGCATACGTTTTAAGAAATTTGCTTCTGCTGAATAAGTTGTTATCATTCTAAATTTTCCTTCATTTCCAACATCATCTTTTCTTTTATTCTTTTGTATTAGCAGATCTTTTCTTGGAATGCCTTTCACTTTATTGTATGCACTTTCTAGAGTATTGGCTGGTATAACCGCTAAGTTCAAATCTGTCAAGGCATTCTTTGGCAGCTTTTTCAAAGTCCACGTTCCTTGTGCTGTTTCTTTTTATTCGCAGAAGCTCCCCGTAGGGGATACTCTGTATGAGTTTTGGTGGGTGATTGCTGGTTGCGAACAATGTGGAATTCCCAGCCGTAGTTTTACGGTATAGGGATGTCTCCAATGTGCTCTCGGCTATGAACACTTTCAGGTCCAGATAGTCCGCTGCCACCGGACTTACTGTACCTGAAAACTTTAAATTCAAAGAATTTCTGTTCAACATTTGGATGTACTCTATTGCTGTTTCATGTGTTCCTTGCCATATGATGAATAAATCATCGATATATCGATGCCATGCAACCACTTCTCTCTGCCTCCCACACTTTCCTGCGACCTGGGCACCTGCTCCTCCCACCAGCCAACGAATAAATTTGCATAACTGGGGGCATAGCAGGTGCCCATCGCAGTGCCTGAGGTTTGTCTGAACAACTGGTCTTCGAATAAAAAGATATTGTGGGTTAGGCAAAACTTAGTAAATTCAAGTAGCATTTGATTGCGTCTTGTGAATCTTAGTTGTCTTTTCCTCAGATAAAATTCTACGGCCTTTAAGCCATCATCATGACTAATGCAAGTATATAAGCTTGCAATATCAAGCACAATCAAATGGTACGATGGGTCCCATGTTATGTGCACGATCTTTGACAAGAAATCCTTTTTATCGCTTATGTAAGAATCTAACTGAACCACAAAAGCAGATAAAAAATAATTAACAAACATAGAAAGATGTTCTGTTAAGCTGTTTATCGAAGAGACAATCGGTCTTCCAGGCGACGACAAACTATCCTTATGTAACTTGGGAATATGATAAAATGTTGGAGTCACTGGATTGGAACTACGGAGAAACAAATATTCCTCAGTCCCTAACATGGATTGATCGTACCAGGATTTAATCAGAATATCATATTCTTGTATACTTTGTTGATAAATGTCCGTTGTTGTGGGTTCATAATGTTTTTTGTCAGATAGTTGTTTTTGAGCTTCAATGCAGTACAGTTTCCTACTTTGGAGAACCAACCTTTATCAGAAGGCTTAATTATGATTGATGTATGTGACATTAAACCTTGTAAAGCTTTCTTTTCTTCCGGAGTTATGTTGTTATTCTTGTGATTCTTGCCTTTGTTCTTCTTTGATCTAAAACTCAATAAGTCATTAACCATTGCATCTGAAAAGACATCAATAGCGTCTAGCAGCATTTAAGGATTGAACACTGATTTCGGTTTAAATGGGCTCTCTTCTTTTTCTTGTTCAATCCCTACCGCTATAGCCCTGATTGCAAGGTTCTCATTATTCTGATTTTCTTCTGTTTCCGATTGAATACTCTCCAGGATTTCAATGGTGCTTAGATCCTTTCCTGTTAGTATATCTTTTGCTGTTAGTCTTGTTTGGGGTTTACGTGTTTCTTTCATATTTGATCTTATTTTGAAATATTTGTGTAATTTCAGTTGAAAAGATCTATTCTCGTTTGCGTGAACTCGAGATTGTTACTAGGGCAGAATGTCAAACCCAGGCTTAAAACTCTGTTCTCTGTAGTGGTTAGTGATCTAGTTGTGAGATTCACTACTGTTAAGTTCGTAGCGGTTATTTTCTTTTTGCGATTCCCCCATGCTGGAGCTCTTCCTCTTCCCCTGTTTGCCCCCGCCTGCTCGTCTCGTCTTTCTACGCCTTCCTTCGGGGGGTTTGTTCTTTCCCCCTCAGAGCCATGATTGGCGGATGATGTGAAATTCGTTCTGAAAAGGGGTAGTGGTTCTTGCTCCTGCCACTGCGTTATCGCCACGTTCCTCACCTGAATCATTTTCAGTTATATCTGACTCAGAGGTCTCCACCCTCTGCATCTGTAATTGTTTTGTTTTTTGTATGAACTCCTTTCTTGGATCATCAAATTTCCAGGCGAATGTAAGAATTCGACCTTGCAAATAGTCGTTTTCGTCCCACTCAAACTTCTCTTGTTTCCTCATTTTTATTTTTTGTTCATATTTTGTTAGTCGTATCTTCATTTGTGCTCTCATTTCTTCAACCTTATTTTTGTCTTCTTTTGATGCTTCCGCCTCCAGATCTTTAATTTCCAATAAGGCTTTCTGTCGATCACTCCAGGCGTACTTAATCAATATGCCTAGAGTGCCATGGCAGTATGCTGCAGTATGTTCAGCCCAATCAGTGTTCAATTGTGGGTCCGGATTTTCATACGAGGGGACAGTATAAACCCTTAAGCCCCTGGGTACCCGGTTTGAATCCATATAGCTCTGGAGGGAGGTTGCTTTCCACCATTTTCTAGTTTCACGTTCGTATAGGCGTTCAAGCTTGGACATGACATCATCAATTTTGCCCTTTGGTTGTGCACGCCCCTCACTGTTCAGGTTTGTTCGTGCCCCTCTATGTTTAAATACATCTTTTGCTGCCTCATTGCGCGATGACTCGCAAAACATGTTGGTTTGTTATGGTTGTGTCGCTACAGTTTGAGTGTATCAAGTTGTCCCCTTCGCCCTGCCACTATAGCCAATATTGCATAGTTTGGTATCTAAAGAGCAGACTCAGCTCACCAGTAAGTAGCCTTGATGTCCTGCGTATCCTCCAATGCGCGGATCTCGACCTCCTCAACACGGTGACTGCCAGCCTGTATTTTTGCGACGGCGTTTGGCGGTGCCTTCCTCGTAATATTCACGCTCCTCCTCAACAGTTATGTGGGAAGCACTCTCGGGTGGGTGCGGATATGCGACTTGTGTAAACCGCCTTAAATTATCGCTCCATTTTCCAACCTCAAAAGGAAAAAGTCTGCACTCCTGGGGAACTTGATACTGCTTTATTTCAAGCGAACAACAAACAACAGACGTGTTTCAGCAACAGCCTTCCTCAGTGTTAGCGTCATACCGGAACTGACATGTTTAAATTCATTACTGCGGATGTTTACATTAGAGAAGGGACTAACGCCTTATCGCAAATCTGGGCGCCATTTTGTAACTTGTAAACCTTTATACATATATACATATTTACATTGTTTACCCGTTATTAGTTACTAGACAGTGCACTATATTGCAATATACTTTGTCAATTTCATTTAGAATTAGATATCTGATTCTTCTGCATATATACAATGGGTAATGTACAATGTGCTTTAAGATCTAGCAGTGGATCGGCAATTATCCCTTCAGTTGACCTCATTTAAAGAGACACTAGAAAACGCTAAATGCAAGAAAATAGGGCATTTTGCCAAGGTTTTGTCTCAAGAAAAAATATGTTAAAAAACCTGTTGACTAAATACCCTTCTATTTTCGGAGAAAAGTTTAGGTAAAGTTAAGGGTTTTAAACATAAAATTGTTGTTAAGCATGGTGCAACACCAGTTAAACATAAACTCAGGGGAGTGCCCTTTAGTTATTGAACCTGCTGAATCTTCCCTGTGGCTTTCTCCTTTGGTTGTTGTCCGTAAAAAAAAATTGCCAACTTAGGGTTTGTGTGGATTTAAGGTCCCTCAACAAAGAGATTTGGGTTGATTCCCATCCTTTGCCCAAAATTTCCGATCTCTAAAAGGAGCTAAATGTTTTTCTAAGCTTGATCTAGCTAGTGCCTACCATTAAGTTGAACTTCACCAAGAATCTAAACATCTCACAGCATTTGTTTCTCCACTAGGCACTTTCCAATACTGCAGAATGCCCTTTGCTTTAGCCTCAGCGGCCTCAGTCTTTAAAAGAATAATGAACAATATTCTTCGTGGTTTGGACTCTGTTTTAGTGTTCCAAGATGACGTCCTGGTTTTTGGAAATGACAATGCCAGTCATGATGCCACTTTAGAAAAAGTTTTGTTTTTATTCAAGGAACATGGCGTTGTTCTTAAATCTGAAAAGTGTGAGTTTTCACGTGATGAAGCTGAATATCTGGGTCACGTTGTTTCGCAAGAAGGTGTGAGTCCTAAACCCGGATTATTGGAAGCTATCACTAATGCCCCTGCTCCCATCGACAAGTCGGGAGTCAAGTCTTTACTGGGGCTTTGTGAATATTATTCTAAGTTTTTACCTTACTTTGCAATGATCGTTCGTCCCATTAGTGCTTTGTTAAAGAAAGGAGTAGTCTTTGTGTGGGACCAAGAGTGTGTGAATGCTTTAGATTAAGTCAAGACCGCTTTAGGTTGTTGCAAGGCTCTCAAGCCTTTTGATCCATCTCAAGAATGCTTCATCACGGTAGACGCAAGTCAAGTGGCATTGGGAGCTATGTTAACTCAGAAAATTGATGGTGCTGAACATACCATTGGGTTTTCCTCTCGTGCGCTGAGAGGTGCAGAACACCAGTATTCAGTTATAGAAAAAGAGTTACTGGCCTGTTCTTGGGCTATAGAGAAATTTTGCACATACGCACAAGTTACTACTTGTGTAACGATATATCTGTAAGAGACATTAGTTAGTGATAGATTCCTTACCTTAGAATATCCCCAGGCGTCAGACTGGATCCGGAAACTTTTGCGTAGCAATACCCCTGCGCGTCGGTAGGCGTCGTGAGCGCCGGAATGACGTCGTCGGAGTACTTAGACGCCGCCCATGCGCGCTGACGTCAGTTCTGATACACAGCTTTTCCGCGCCAGATACGCAGAGCCATGAGAGAACCAACACTGGTGCCATGAAACTAGGGCCCTGAAGGGGATGACCTTAACCCTAGATATCGGTTCGCAGAACGGGGAGGACGGGTGGGTCGGTAAGGAATCTATCACTAACTAATGTCTCTTACAGATATATCGTTACACAAGTAGTAACTTGTGCATCTGAAAGAGACACTTTAGTGATAGATTCCTTACCTTAGAATAGATACCCCAGCAATACCAACCCCGGTGGTGGGTCTGCGAACCAATATCACACCAGAAAGTCCTGGAGGACGGAACGGCCAAAGAAGCCATCCCTCCGGTCCTGACTGTCCAGGCAGTAGTGTCTTGCGAACGTGTGCAGCGAGGCCCACGTAGCTGCCTGGCAAATGTCCTGTAAAGGGACACCGCGGCCCAGGGCAGTTGTTGTCGCCGTGGCCCGAGTGGAATGAGCCCGCAACCCAGCAGGGGGCTCCTTCTTCGCCATGGAGTAACATGCTTGGATACACAAGATGATCCACCTTGAAATGGTCCTCTTGTGTACAGCCTTTCCCTTCTTCGCGCCCACGTAACCAACAAAGAGTTGGTCATCCACCCGGAATTGGCGTGTGCGGTCCAGGTAGTAGGAGAGCGCACGTTTTGGATCCAGACGGTGGAGCCTCTCTTCCTCTTTCGAGGGATGCGGAGGCGGAAAGAAGGTGGGCAAAGTGATGGACTGCCCGATGTGGAAGGCAGTTACAACCTTGGGCAGAAAGGAAGGTCGTGTACGTAACACCACCTTGTCAGGATGAACAGACAGGAAAGGTGGAGAAGAAGAAAGAGCCTGGAGCTCACTCACTCTCCTGGCAGAGGTGATGGCCACCAGGAAGGCAGTTTTCAACGTAAGAAGACGGAGAGGACAGTTATGAAGTGGCTCAAAGGGAGCACACATCAGATAAGTGAGAACAAGATTCAAGTCCCACTGGGGCATCACGAAGGGAACAGGAGGGAACATGTGTGTGATGCCCTTCAGAAATCTATTTACAATGGGGGACTTGAATAAGGAAGGCTGATCAGGTAGCCTTAAGAAGGTGGAAAGAGCAGAAAGGTACCCTTTAAGAGTGCCCAGAGCAGAGCCCTGATGGGCAAGGGAAAGAAGAAAGAGCAGCACTTCCGAAAGGGGTGCAGAGAGAGGATCCACAGCCTTTGCTGTGCACCATGCCACAAATCTGTTCCACCTGCAGGCGTATACCGACTTAGTGGAGGGACGCCTGGCTGCCAGAATGATATCACAGACTTCAGGAGGCAAGTCAAATGGCCTCAACTGTCGCCGCTCAATCTCCAAGCTTGTAGGTGGAGACTGGACAGGTTCGGGTGCAGCACCGTCCCCTGCTGCTGCGACAGAAGGTCCTCCCGAAGAGGCAGACGAATCGGGGGATCGACTGACATGCTGAGTAGCTCGGGATACCAGTATCTTAGTGCCCAGTCCGGAGCCACAAGGATAACCTGGGCCCGGTCGCGCCTGATCTTCTTCAGCACTCTGGGCAGAAGTGGTATAGGCAGAAAGGCGTACAACAGACCGCAGCTCCACTCGCGACGAAAAGCGTCTCCGAGCGAGTGCCGCCTTGGAAATTCCAACGCGCAGAACTGATGACATTGCGCGTTCTCTTCTGTGGCGAACAGATCTAACCAAGGCTCTCCCCACTGCTGAAAGAGACCTAGCGCCACGTCCGAGCTCAGACGCCATTCGTGATCCATCATGCACCGACGGCTGAGTTCGTCCGCCCTGGCATTCATAGAGCCTGCCAGGTGTTGAACCACCAGAGTCACGCCCTGATGTTCCAGCCATTGCCAGAGGCGCAGAGCCTCCTGGCAAAGGGTCCACGACCCCACTCCGCCTTGTTTGTTGCAGTACCACATGGCGGTGGTGTTGTCGGTGAACACTTGCACTGCACTCCCCCGGACAGAGGGGAGGAATGCTTTCAGTGCTAGACGAATCGCCCGCAGCTCCAAAAGGTTGATATAGAGCCGGGACTCCGCCGGAGACCAGAGGCCTCTGATCTCCGCCTCTCCCATGTGGCCTCCCCAGCCCTGGAGGGACGCGTCCGTCACAACTACGTGCTCCGGGTGGGGTAGGGAGAGGGATCTGCCACTGACCCAGTCGCGGTCCGTGAGCCACCACTGCAGTTGTCTCGCAGTGCCCTCCGAGATCAAGACATGATCGGACAGGTTGCCCTGATGCTGGGCCCACTGAAACTTCAGGTCCCACTGCAGAGCCCGCATCCGCCACCTGGCGTGATGCACCAGAAGGATGCAGGAGGCCATCAGCCCCAGAAGCCGCAGCGTCAACCTGACCGAGACTCGGGATAACGGCTGGAAGATGGGAACCAGAGCCTGAATATCCCGAACCCGCTGTTCGGGTGGGAAAACCCGAAACTGCGCCGAGTCGAGAACCGCTCCGATGAAGAGGAGCTTCTGAGAGGGGCACAGGTGTGACTTCGGCACATTGATGGAGAACCCCAGCAAGTGCAGGAGGTCGGCCGTAGTCTGGAGGTGGGTGACGACTACCTGGGGCGAGCCCGCCTTCAACAACCAGTCGTCGAGGTAGGGGAAGACTGAAACCCCCTGCCTGCGCAGATGAGCTGCGACCACCGCCATCACCTTCGTGAACACCCGTGGGGCGCTGGTAAGGCCGAAGGGGAGCACGGTAAACTGAAAGTGCTCCTGGCCTACCGTGAACCGCAGGTAACGCCGGGGGGCCGGCAGGACGGGAATGTGGAAATAGGCGTCCTGCAGGTCCAACGCTACCATCCAGTCTCCCGGGTCCAGGGCAGCCAGGACCTGAGCCAAAGTCAGCATCTTGAACTTCTCCTTCCGGAGGAAGCCGTTGACGCTCCGCAGGTCCAAGATAGGGCGTAGGCCCCCTTTGCCCTTCTTGGGCACCAGAAAGTAGTGGGAGTAACATCCACACCCTACTTCTGGCCCAGGAACGCTCTCGATGGCCCCCTTGGCCAAGAGGGCCGTGACTTCCTCTTGCAGAAGTTGCAAGTGATCCCCCGACACGCGGTGGCATTGCGGTGGCATGGATAGAGGGGATGCCTCGAAGGGGAGGGAGTAGCCCCTTCGGACAATTTGCAGCACCCACCTGTCCGATGTGACTGTGCGCCAATGGGAGAGGTGATGGCGAACCCTGCCTCCCACAGGCGTCACATGGGCCTGAAAACTCGGACTAGGAAGGTTTTGAGGCGGGCGCTGCTGAGGGAGGTGTGGACTGGCCTCGCCGTGGTCCCCGACCGCCGCCACGGCGGTTTCCACGTCCGCCACCGCGCTGCTGGACATTCTGCGGTGCGTGGCTGACGGTACGTGGCGGGGCGCCCCTTCCGTGGCCACGAAAGGAGCGAAAGGCACCCGATTGCTGGCGTGGGGCCGTAAGGCCCAAGGACTTGGCCGTAGCCCTGGAGTCCTTGTAACGTTCCAGCGCATGGTCTGCCTTGTCGCCGAAGAGGCGACGGCCATCAAACGGCATGTCCAGGAGTGTGGCCTGGACATCGGCCGAGAAGTTGGCGGACCTCAACCAGGCGTGGCGTCGAACCGCCACCGTCGTTGCCATCGCCCTGCCCAGTGAGTCCGTTGTATCCAGCCCACACCGGATAGAAAAACGTGCTGCATCTCGGCCCTCCGCAAGGGCTTGGCCGAGTTTAGCCTGGACCTCCTCCGGGCATCGTGGCAGCACCTCCGCAACCGTGTCCCACAGAGTGTGGGTGTAGCGGCCCAAGAGACAGGCGGTATTCACAGACCGCAGCCCTAAGCTAACAGACGAGAAAACCTTCTTCCCAAACTGTTCATATCTCTTGGATTCCCTGTCGGGCGGGGCCGACGGGAATGCGGTCTGGGAGTTTGAGGCCTGGATGACCAGACTCTCGGGGGTGGGATGGGTGGACAGAAAGCATGGGTCGCCCGGGGCCGGGCAGTAGCGTCTGGCCACGTTCCTATCCACAGGCGGACCTGTGGCGGGCTTGGACCATGTGCCCACAAGAACGTCACATAAGGCCTCATTGAACGGCAGCAGGGGCTCCACGGAGCTTGACTGCGGTTTGAGGACCTCAGTGAGGAGATTAGTCCTCACGGCCGCGACGGGGAGCTGAAGGTTTAAGGCCTTAGCTGCCTTCGTCAACACTACGCTATAAGTAGAACCCGCCTCCGAAGCCACAGTCTGAGGCGAGGTAAATCCAGTGTCTGGCGATGTGTCAATACCACTGGCCTCCCCAAGCTCATATGTCCAGTCCTGTTGCGACTGGCAATCTAGTGCCAGAGGGTCCTCGGACCCCTCCCAAGCTTCCTCGTCACCTGTGTCCTGGAAACCAGGATTAGCAGACAGGGCCTCCTCGTGGGGATAAAATTCCCCGAAGGCTGTCGGAATCGGCACCCAGCGGTGCCCTTCCGGCGCCTGAGTAGCACCGCAGGAAACCTTGGGGCCGGCAACCACAGTGGTTGTCGGGGGCGACACCCGTGGGGACGGCGCCGGCGAGGTCGTAAGGTCGACCGGCGAGGTCCCGGATCCGGAACCGGATCCAGCGAGGTCCTGCGGCGCCGAGACCGAAGTCGTCAGCGGCGCCGGGGCCAAAGCACCCGACGGCGTCGGGGCCGAAGCACCCGACGCCGTCGGCGCCGAAGCACCCGACGTCGTCGAGGCCGAAGCGCCCGACCCGGAAGGACCTCCAGACGGAACCGCTCGGCCCGGAGGCGCCACGGGAACCGACTGAAGAGGGAGGGCCCTCATGGCCATGAGGTACCTCTCGACCTCCTCCGGCGTCGCGCCGTGCCCAGGGACCCGAAGGTATGGGGCAGGCGGCGACATTTGCGACTCCCGCGGAGCCGCGTGGGCGGTGTCGCCCGAGCCCCCGGCCGCATCGTGCGAGCGTCGGGGCGGGTCGGAGGAACGATGACGTCGCTCCGACCTCTCATGCCTCTTACCTGAGGACTTGGAACCAGACGATCGGTGTCCACTTCCGGAGCTCCGATGACTCCGACCTCGCGACCTGTCCCTCGACCTCCCGTGGGACCGGGACCGGGACCTGGAGCGGCGCGGGGCCGACTGCCTCAGCTCGAGACGCTTGCGGGACCGCTTCCGCCTAGCCTTCGACGTCAGGGCCCGGCAGTCGGAGCAGCCTCGATCGCCGTGGTCGAGGCCTAGGCACTTCAGGCACCGGCGATGGGGGTCCGTGACCGACATCGGTCGATCGCACTTCGAGCAAGGTTTGAACCCGGGCATCCCTGGCACCGATGAGTCGAGAATTCGACAAGAAAAAGAAAGATCAAAAGGATCAAAAAGTTCAGTCAAAAATTGACTGGGGGTAGAGCTTCTTCCGGATCTGCGCTAGCTGGCGCGGAAAAAAGAAGAACTGACGTCAGCGCGCATGGGCGGCGTCTAAGTACTCCGACGACGTCATTCCGGCGCTCACGATGCCGACGACGGACGCGGAGCCGCAGACGACGCCTACCGACGCGCAGGGGTATTGCTACGCAAAAGTTTCCGGATCCAGTCTGACGCCTGGGGATATTCTAAGGTAAGGAATCTATCACTAACGTGTCTCTTTCAGATATGTGGGGTAAACATTTCACTCTCCTTACTGATCATAAGCCCCTTGTAAGCATTTTAGGGGATGGTAAGAGTAAGTGTTCTACCCCTAGAATACTCAGAATGGTCACCAGGTTGTTGCAGTTCAATTTTGAGGTCAAACATATATCTGGTGGAAAAAAATCTAAGAGCTGATTATCTATTGAGGTTTCCAGTTAGTGAAAATGAACAAGAGAATGCTAAATTTGATGTTCTTATTGATGAGGATTGCGAAGATTGTTTTATTGCTGCTCTAGATATTCTCCATCACAAAGTAGGTTCTGAGGAAGAATGGAGATCAGCATTCAGTTCTGATTGTGTTCTTCAGGATGTTTGTGATTTAGTTACCAAAGGTTGGCCACGTGAGAAGGTGCTCTCTCCTTTGTTGCAACCCTTTTGCAAAATTAGCCAAGAGTTGTCTCTTGAAGATGGTTTATTGCTAAGGGTTGATAAGCTTGTGCCACCTTCTTCTCTGAGATCTGGTATTTTGAAGCTTGTGCATGAGGGACACCTTGGGGCCAACCTCACTAAGTATCGTCTTTGTGACGCCTTCTGGTGGCCATCTATGGATGTTGATGTTGAAAACATGGTTGAGGAATGTTGTATTTGTTGTTCCTCCGACAAGTCTCTCAAGGTATCAACTCCTCCCATTGAGTGTCCTGATAAACCCTGGATGAAAGTTGGTATTGATATACAAGGACCATATGATGTTCTTTGTGGCCCATACAAATATATCCTGGTATTGGTTGATTATTCATCTAAATGGCCCGAGATTAAGTTAGTAAGAGATGTTAATACTAAAACTATTGTGGATTTCCTTTCTGAGATATTTTTGAGAGAAGGTCTGCCGGAGGTTATAGTCTCCTACAATGGCAAACAGTTTGTTAGCAGTGAATTCCCAAATTTTCTTCAGTCTGAATCTGACAAACACCTCAGAAGTTCGTTATATCGGGAAACATCCTTTACAACGTAACTGGTACAACGCGGTACCGTTACGACGCAGCTTTAACAACGAAAGTCGTTACAACGACTTTTGCTGGAGGGCGCTCTAGGATAGGGGATAGTTTAATTTACTATCCAACACCTTCCCTACTATCCACGGGGACTGGTGTTGGAATAGTGAATTAAACTATTCACTATCAGCGCCCCCCAACGCAAGTCGTTGTAACGACTTGCGTTGTTAAAACTGCGTTGTAAAGGGACGCGTTGTAACGGTACGCGTTGTACCGTCATACATCCCGTTATATCATCCCCAAACTAATGGGCTTGTGAAAAGGATAAACCGAGTGATTGGAGATTGTGTAAAATGGGCAAAGTTTGGTCGCCACAATGTTAAACGTTCTCTTGAGGATATGTTGTGGTTTTACAGAACTACACCACACTAGATCACGAAGGTTGCTCCTTTTGTTCTCATGAGAGGAAGGAATGCTAATAGTTATTTCAATCCTGGGTGGATGAGTAATTTACAGAAGTCTACCACATGTTGATGATCTGATGTCTCAGGTCAAAGAAAATGTATCTAATTTGCAACAAAAACAAAAGGCTTGGTTTGATGTGAAAAGGGGTGTCAAGATGTCTTAACTCAATGTGGGTGATTTTGTGAAAATTAAATCTCCTATACATGCAAAGAAAGGTGAGAGTAAATGTAGTAAACCACCGCGTGTTGTAAGAATTTATGGTAATGCTGTGCAAATTGAAGGAGGATATTGGTGGAATTTAAACAAAGTTTGCAAAGTTTTGAATAGTTCTGTCACTAGAATGTTAGTGTTCCTAAATCAACATATGATGATGCTTCCAAAACGTTGCGTTGTTCATCTAGATCTACTTCCAGTCATGTTTCTCTAGGTAATGAAGGTGTCAGGAAGAGTTCAAGAAAATGTTCTTTGCCTGTTCGTTTTAGATGATTTTTTTTATTTTTATGTCATTTATACAATATGTTATTTCACTGTTATTACCTGTTCACTTTTTTTTTGGCCCAGATGTAGGTAAATCTGATTTACCGACTCTAGAATACCGAATTTTACCGATTCGGTATTCTAGATTCGGTAAAGCAGATGTAGGTAAAAAATTCGGTAATTTTTACCGAATCTGTATGATTCGGTAATTACCAAATCGGCATTTACCGATTCGGTAATTGCCATTGATTCCTATGGGCCTGTAGTAAAATTACCGATTTTGCAAGGGTGACAGACACCCTGTTGCACCCCTGATTTTGACTTGTGTGCCATGTGACACACAGACATGCCCTTAGGGCATGTCTGTGTGCCACATGGCACAGGTGTACATGCATAGATGTGCATGTACACAGGTATTCATTATTTACCATGCAATAGAATTACATGGTAAATAACGAATCGGTAAGGGCCTGTGGCACTGTTTTCTGTGCCACCTACATATTGATTTACCAATTCGGTAAATTTACAGAATCTGTATTTTACCGAATCGGTAACTTTACCGATTTGGTAAATATACCGATTCTGTACATTTTAAGGCCCCTACATCTCCATTTGTAAATACCGGTCGGTAACGGCCGAAATCGGACGTTACCGACCGATATTTGCCGACCTAAATCTGGCCCTATATGTAGTATTTCTTATGCACTTCCAGTGCATTAGAATACTGGAGGTGCATTGGAATACTGTGGTTGCCAAGTAGCGTCTGACTTTTAGAATGTACTTCTCTTAGACTAACTGTTGCTGAGTCTGGTGGAGCCTCTTTGGTTTGCTCCACGAGCGTGTAACCTAATAAACCTTGTTGAATCACTTTCGCTATCTCCTCAATTACTACACTAAGGTTGAAGGCATTATTACTGATATAGGCAATACATGTATTACCTCCTGCTCTCTGGTAGTGGAGCACCCACCTGACTTTCAGGGTACTGATAACTGTGTTGCCTTCGCTTGAATCACATGATTTAGCTCACTTCATGGCTAAAGTAAAATCAGGGTCACCTGAGGACCCTTGCCCGTCGAAGGTGTTCAAAACCATCATTCCAGTGATTGAGGCTGAGGTGTTGTCTCTATTAAATCTATCTCTGGCAAAAGGAAGGGTACCACAGAAGTTCAAGGAAGCCTTGGTGATCCTGTTACTGAAGAAGGCAGGGGCGGACAGCAAAATCCTCAAAAACTTTAGACCTATTTCCAGACTCCCCTTTCTGGCTAAAGTTCTTGAACAACATGTTCTTTGAGTACTTTCGGTTTTTGTAAAACAAAACCAGCCACTACACACTAGGCAAGCCGGCTTCAGGGTGCACAACAGCACTGAGTTGGCGATTTTCTCAGTGCTGGATGACCTGTGGCTTGCAGCCGACAAGAAGACCTCCCAGCCTTAATCCTATTGGACCTCTCAGCCGCATTTGACACGTTGAAACATGTACAGTTGTTAGCCGTGTCTGGTGGCTGGGAGTCACTGGGATGTTCCTCCAATGGATCACCTCCTTCCTGGAGGATTGGTCCCAAAGAGTCCAAGTGGGAGATTGTGCATCTAGACAGGGCAGCCTACAATGGGGGGTCCCACAGGGCTCCGTGCTGTCTCCTCTACTTTTTAATATTTACCTGAAGCCTTTGATAGATGCACTAGCTAAAACAGACTGTCAGGTGTTTAATTATGCTGACGACACCCAGCTAATCGTGCGAATTGACAACGTTCCCGCCTCTCAGGTTAACGTCCAGAATATCCTCTGGTTCACTATGAACCGGATGACCTCCAATTCCCTGAAGGTAAATCCAGACAAAACAGAAGTACTGGCTCTGACCGCAGGGGTTTTGTCCTGGTCTAGTCTTTTTCGGCCTCAAGAGCTGGGCACAACTCCAACCCCGAAGCCAGCAGTGAAAAGCCTAGGCATAAAGCTGGACACTGAATTAACCCTATCGAGCCAGGTATCTGCTGTTGTAGGGAGTTGTGTTGGCCTAATCAATCCGGCAACTTCGGAAACTAGTGACCTTGTTGTCTTTCTCCACCATGCAGGCTGTCGTGACGGCACTAATCTTGTCATGCTTAGATTATGGCAACGCAGTCTACATTGGGCTTCCCGATAAACTTCTGGGGAAGCTACAAGTGGTCATAAATGATGCAGCAAGGTTGATCTATAAGTTGCCAGGAAGATACCCCTCTGTTGCAGCAGTTACACTGGCTTCCCATCAAGCAAAGGGTTAAATTCAAGGGGCTGTGCATCGGGCATATGTCCCAGTTTCGAGAGGCACCCAAATACATCAAAGATCGCCTGAGGCCTTATGTGCCTGGTCGCACTCGCAGGTCATCATATCTTGTCGGTTAGCCTGTCCAGGTTTTAATAGAAAGACCCTAGGGGACCGGGCACTCTCTGTCACTGTTCCCCCGATTTGGAATAAACTACCTGACGGTATGTGTAAGGAAATCAGGCTACTACCATGCAGGAGGAGACTTAAAGCACAAGTTACTTACCTTCGGTAACGATATATCTGTAAGAAACATTAGTTAGTGTTAGATTCCTTACCTTACGATATCCACAGGCGTCAGAATGGATCCGAAAAGTTTTCATCAGTAGTACCCCTGAGCGTCGGTAGGCGTTGTCTGCGGCTCCGCGTCCGTCGTCGTGATCGCCTTGATTACGTTGTCGGATTACTTAAGACGCCGCCCTCGCGCACTGACGTTAGTTCTGGACATAGCTTTCCGCGCCAGGAACGGCGAGCCATGCCATAAACTGACACTGGTGCCACGAAAGTAGGGCCCTCAAAGGGAGATATCTTAACCCTAGATATCGGTTCGCAGAACGGGGAGGATGGGTGGGGCGAAAAGGAATCTAACACTAACTAATGTTTGTTACAGATATATCGTTACTGAAGGTAAGCAACTTGTGCATCTGAAAGAAACACATTAGTTACCTTAGAATAAATACCCCAGCTATACCAACCCCGGTGGTGGGTCTGCGAACCAAGATCATACCAGGAAGTCCTGGAGAACGAAATGGCCGAAAAAGCCATCTCTCCAGACTTGGCTGTCCAGGCAGTAGTGCTTGTCAAACATGTGCAGCGAGGCCCACTTAGCTGCCTGACAGATGTCCTGCAAGGGGACTCCCCGACCCAGGGCAGAAGTAGCCGCCGTGGTCCGAGTGGAATGGGCGCGCAGCCCCACAGGAGGCTCCTTTTTAGCCAAGGAATAACAGACCTTGATGCACAAAACGACCCACCGAGAGATGGTCCGCTTGTGCACCGCCTGTCCATTTTTAGCACCCACGTAACCAACAAAGAGCTGGTCGTCCACCTGGAACTGTCGTGTGCAGTCTAGGTAAAAGGAGAGTGCACGCTTTGGGTCCAGACGGTGGAGCCTCTTCTCTTCTTTCGAGGGATGCGGAAAGAAGGTGGGCAAGGTGATGGACTGCCCGATGTGAAAGGCCGTAACCACCTTGGGAGGGAAAGAAGGACGAGTCCTCAGAACAACTTTGACCGGATGGACAGGAAAGGAGGCTTAGAAGAAAGAGCCTGGAGCTGACTCACTCTTTTGGCAGAGGTGATGGCAACCAGGAAAGCAGTTTTAAGAGTCAGAAGGCGGAGAGGGCAATTATGAAGTGGCTCAAAGGGAGCGCAAAACAGATAAGTAAGCACCAAGATCAAGTTCCACTGAGGCATCACGAAAGGAACAAGAGGGAACATGTGTGTGATGCCTTTCAAGAATCTATTAACAACAGGGGACTTGAAAAGAGAAGGCTGATCAGGAAGCCTTAAGAAGGCTGAAATGGCCGAGAGATAGCCTTTGATAGTGCCCAGGGCAGAGCCCTGTTGGGCAAGAGAAAGAAGAAAGATGAGAACCTCTGAAAGAGGGGCAGAAAGAGGATCCACAGCCTTCGCTGTGCACCAAGTCACAAATTTGTTCCACCTGCAGATGTATACGTTTTTGTGGAGGGACGCCTGGCTGCCAGAATCACATCACAAACTTCAGGAGGCAAGTCAAATGGCCTCAACTCTCGCCGCTCAATCTCCACGCATGTAGGTGGAGACTGGGCAGGTCCAGGTGGAGGACCGACCCCTGTTGCTGCAACAGAAGGTCCTCCTGAAGAGGTAGACGAATCGGGGGATCGACTGACATACTGAGTAGCTCGGGATACCAGTATCTTTGTGCCGAGTCCGGAGCCACAATGATGACTTGGGCCCGGTCGCGCCTGATCTTCTTCAGCACTCTGGGCAGAAGTGGTATCGGCGGAAAGGCATACAGCAGACTGCAACTCCACTCACAACGAAAAGCATCTCTGAGCGAGTGCCGCCTTGGAAATTCCACCGCGCAGAAATGATGACATTGCGTGTTCTCTTCGGTGGCGAATAGATCTAACCAAGGCTATCCCCACTGTTGAAAGAGACCTTGCGCCACATCCGAGTTCTGACGCCATGCGTGATCCATCATGCACCGGCGGCTGAGTTAGTCCGCCCTGGCGTTCAGGGAACCTGCCAGGTGTTGAACCACCAGGGTGACCCCCTGGTGTTCCAGCCATGTCCAGAGGCGCAGAGCTTCCTGACAAAGGGTCCACGACCCCACCCCACCCTGTTTGTTGCAGTACCACATGGCGGTGGTGTTGCCCGTGAAAACCTGCACTACACTTCCCCGGACAGCGGGAAGGAATGCCTTCAGTGCAAGTCAGATCGCCCACAGCTCCAGCAGGTAGATATAGAGCCAGGACTCTGCCGGAGACCAGAGGCTTCTGATCTCCGCCTCTCCCATGTGGTCGCCCCATCCCAGGAGGGACGCATCCGTCACCACTGTGTGCTCCGGTTGGGGTAGGGAGAGGGATCTGCCGCTGACCCAATCGCGGTCCGTGAGCCACCACTGCAACTGTCTTACAGTGCCCTCTGAGATCAGGACGTAGTCGGACAGGTTGCCCTGATGCTGTGCCCACTGGAACTTCAAGTCCCACTGCAGAACCCACATCCACCACCTGGCGTGATGTACCAGCAGGATGCAGGAGGTTATCAGCCCCAAGAGCCGCAGCGTCATCCTGACCGAGACTCGGGATAAAGGCCGAAAGATCGGAATCAGAGCCTGAATATCTCGAACCCGCTGCTTGGGAGGATAAACCCAAAACTGCGCCGAGTCCAGAACCGCTCTGATGAAGAGGAGCTTCGGAGAGGGGTACAGGTGTGACTTCGGCACGTTGATGGAGAACCCCAGCGAGTGCAGGAGATCGGCCATAGTCTGGAGGTGGGAGACAACTCTCTGGGGCGAGCCCGCCTTCAACAACCAGTCGTCGAGATAGGGGAAGACTGGAACCCCTGATCTGCGCAGATGAGCTGCGACCACCGCCATCACTTTCGTAAACACCCGAGGAGCACTGGTGAGGCCGAAGGGGAGCACGGTAAACTGAAAGTGCTTGTGGCCTACCGTGAACGGCAGGTAGCGCCAGCGGGCCGGCAGGACGGGGATCTGGAAATATGCATCATGCAAGTCCCACGCTACCATCCAGTCTCCAGGGTCTAGGGCAGCCATGACCTGAGCTAAAGTCAGCATCTTAAACTTCTCCTTGCGGAGGAAGCCGTTGAGGCTCCAGGGATCCAAGATAGGGCGCAGGCCCCTTTTGCCCTTCTTGGGAACAAGAAAGTAGTAGGAGTAGCAACCACGTCCTACTTCTGGCCCAGGAATGCGCTCCATGGCCCCCTTGACCAAGAGGGTCATAAATTCCTCCTGCAGAAGCTGCAAGTGATCCCCCGACATGTGGTGGTACTGCGGTGGCATGGCTGGAGGGGTCGCCTCAAAGGGGAGGGAGTAGCCCCATTGGACGATTTGCAGTACCCACCTGTCCGAAGTGATGGTACGCCCCCCACTGGCGTTGAATGGGCAGCCTCTGTCCCCCTGCACCGCCACGGCGGTTACCACATCCGCGACCGCGTTGAGGTTGGTTCTGAGGCCTCTGGATGGACGAACGTGAGGGGTCGCCCCTTCCTTGGCCACGAATGGGCGAAAAGCCTGGAGTCCTTGAAACGCTCAAGCGCACTGTCTGGTTTGTCGCCAAAAGGCGACGGCCAACGAAGGGCATGTCCATGAGCGTGTTCTGGACATCCCCCGAAAAATTGGCCGACCTCAGCCAGGCGTGGCGACGGATCTCCACCGTTGTGGAAATCACTCTGCTCTGTCCGTTGTATCAAGTCCACATCGGATGGGATACCGTGCTGCATCTCGCCCCTCAACAAGAGCCTAGGCGAGCCGTGTCCGGGCCTCCTCCGGACACTGAGGCAGCACGTCCGCCACCGTATCCCACTGAGAGTGGGTGTAACGGCCCAAAAGTCATGCGGTATTAATGGACCACAACCCCAAAGTGACTGAGGAGAACAGTTTCTTCCCAAACTGATCTAGCCATTTGAATTCCCAATCCGGGGGAGCGGATGGGAATGCGGTCTGGGACGTAGAGGCCTGGATCACCAGGCTCTCTGGAGTGGGGTGCACAGACAGAAAGAAGGGGTCGCCCGGAGCCCGGCAGTGGCGTCGGGCCACGTTCCGTTCCACAGGGGGCACTGTGGAGGTCCTGGACCAAGTGCCCATCAGAACGTCGGAGAGGGCCTCATTGAACAGCAGCATAGGCTCCGAGGAGCTTACTGGCGGTTGAAGCACCTCAGTGAGGAGATTAGTCCTCACGGCCGCAGCAGGGAGCTCAAGAGCCAAGGCCTTGGCTGCCCTACGCAACACCACACCATATGTAGCACCCTCCTCCATAGCCACAGAGGGAGCAGAGATGAAACCAGTGTCAGGCGATGTGTCAAGACCACTGGCCTCCTCCAGCTCATCTGCCCAGTCCTGATTTAACTGGCACTGTTGTGCCAGAAGGTCCTAAGACCCCTCCCAGTCCTCCCCTTCATCCGTGTCCTGATAAACAGGCATAAAGGACGGAGCCGGGTCATAGGTGAAGGCCTCACCCATGGACGCCGGACCGGGGCTGAAACCAGGGACAGCTTCGTCCGAGGACGGTGCCGGGAGTGGCACCGTAGGGGTCGGCGCCAGCGGAGGAGTCGTGAGGTCGACTGGCGTCGACTGGGATCCAGGCCTGGATTCCGAGGGGTCCTGCGGCATCGGGACCAAAGTCGCCGAAGTCGCCAGCACGCTAGGACCCCCAGTCGGGTCCGCGGGGCCCGAAGGCGCCCCGGCGGGCCCCGACGGTGCAAAGAGAGTCCTCATGGCCACGAGGAAATCTCGAATCTTGCCCGGAGTCGTGTGACGCCCAGGGACCGGAGGGTGTGGGGCCAGACGCGACTCCTGCGGCTCCGGCGGAGCCGCGCGAGTGGTGCCACCCAAACCCTCGTCCGAGGCGCGCGACCAGCGAGGGGAGTCAGAAGAGCGATGCCGCCTCTTCGACTTCTTCTTCTTCTACTTACTGGAGGACTTTGAGCCCGACGAGTGGTGATGGCTCGACAAGCGTTGATGGTTGCGGCTCCGCGAACGGTCCCTCGACTTCCTCCTCCTCCGGGACCTCGAGCGGCGTGGAGCCGCCTGCTGGAGCTTCGGAAGCTTACAGGACCGCACCTGCCTAGCTTTCGAGGTCAAAGCCCGGCAGTTGGGGCACAACTTGTCGTCGCGGTTAGACCCAAGACAGTAGAGACACCGGCGGTGGGGGTCGGTCACAGACATCAGACAGGTACAGGCGTCGCACGGTTTAAATCTAGGCATCCCTACCGGCACCAGGAGTCGAATCGACTCGAAAAAGATAGTCAAAATAGACCAAAACAGTTAGTCAAAAAGTGACTAAGGGTACTAGTTCTTCCCAGATCTGTGCTTGCTGGTGCACGCGAGGGCGGCGTCTAAGTACTCGGACGACATCATCCCGGCGATCACCACAACGGAGGAGGAGCCGCAGACGACGCCTACCGACGCGCAGGGGTACTGCTGGCAAAAAATTTCCGGATCCAGTCTGACACCTGGGGATATTCTAAGGTAAGGAATCTAACACTAACGTGTTTCTTTCAGATACCCTTCTGTTTACAGAGGCGTTTGGAAAAGCTCACTCCGTTGTGGGTTGTAGTTAGTTGCATGTAGGGATTCTGGACCTCTGATTTATGTTATAGCTCTTAGAAACCTTCCGGTGATAGGCGCTCTATAAATACAATATAACATAACATAACCATTTAAAAATGTTTTTTTCAGTTTTAGAACTCCCTGACAATTCCCACCGGGAGTCGGACTTGCTCCGCGCTCACTTCTTTGATAACATTCTGTGATATATGTTTGCCGCACCACTTTCAAAGTTCATCAGCCACTACTGATTTACTTCATAAAATACTATTTACATTTTTTTAAAAGACAGCACAGGTGAGAGAAGTATAGCATGGAGTTCACTGTAACCTTAACTACTACACTCACTTATTACCTAAGAGACACTGGTCAGTGGATAGTCCTGTCTCTTCTAAACCACTACTCTAATCACCAATAACCAAAGTGAAAAGTCTAACTCTACAGGCTAGTAAATGACAAAAGCCTTTTACCACTCCAGGTACAGTATTACAGCTTGGGATTGGTAAAATACCTTCCCAGCCAAACTGAAATGAATAAAATCAACCCCTGACACGTGTTTCGCTATCATTACAGCTCTCCAGAGAGGTTTAGCTTTGACCAGACAGCGTGGAATGCACTGTGCTAAGCCTATGCCTAAAGACTTTGTCCTTTTCTAGTTCGGAGTTGATGGCATTGTACTAATCATATGCTTAGAAAATCTCCTAGAAAAACAGACATTTGATGTGAGCAGTTTCAGGGTATCCCTGGTGTTGTAGGGTGCTCTATACAGGAGATGCTCTCCACCTAAACCTGGGAACTACCCAGAGTTCTCTGCTTATTTTTTGCATATAGATCTATATCTCTCTCTCTCTCTCTCTCGCTATATATATATATATATATATATATATATATGTATGTATGTATGTATGTATGTATGTATGTATGTATGTATATATATATATATATATATATATATATATATATATTAGCAGCCCGTCCCGACGTTGTCCGGGTATGTAGTATATTGTTTTGTAGGATTTTGTTTTGATAGCATTTCTTATCTGTGACAGGCCTGTGAAACGCTCCGATTCACAGTGCACTGATGATGCACTTAAGAGTGCGCGTTCAGTAGTGTGTGAACTCTAGTTTCCCTACTTTCTTTTTCCTTGCAATATTATATAGCGCGAACTCAACAACATGGCATGAGCACAATTTACATTACAGAAGAACACATTCAATTGTGGTAGGCACGGGGAGACAAAGCGATTTGCCTGGAATCAGGATGTTGAGATGATGCCGAGATTCAAACGTAGCTCCCCAGCTCTAAAGTTCGCAATTCTAGAACTTGTGACAGGTGTGTCTAAACGTATATGTCGGTGCTGGCCATCAGAGAAAGACCTGTGCATTTTTCAAATTGGCGGTGAAAAAATATGAGTATGTTGCTCGAGATGTGGGCCGCCGTGCCACCAATGTACTTACCGGGGGAGGGTAAACACCCATTATTCCGCAACTTTCTTTCCGCATACCATCACTCGGCATACTTTCATTACGAAAGTACCATGACTCCGCAATGCCATTATAGCGCATGGCATTACATTTTATATGCTTTTACCACACATACATTTACAACGAAATTCGTTGTAAATGCATGAATGATAAAAGCATGTTTTTTTAAATGTTTGGATAAGGTAAATATGGGTATAGGGGTATATATTTTGGTGTACTGAGGTATATGTTTTGGGGTGTTTGGGTATTTTAAGGGTTCAGATATAGTTTTGGGTTATGGGGTACAGGGGTAGTTTTAGGGTTTAGGGATAGGTATGGGTTTTGGGGTACAGGGGTATTTTTAGGGTTCAGGGCTAGGTTTGGGTTTTGGGATATAGGGGTATTTTTAGGGTTCAGGGTTAGGTTTGGGTTTTGGGGAACAGTGGTATTTTTAGGGTTCAGGGCTAGGTTTGGGTTTTGGGGCACAGTGGTATTTGTAGGGTTCAGCGCTAGGTTTGGGTTTTGGGGTACAGGGGTATTTTTAGGGTTCAGGGGTAGGTTTGGGTTTTGAGGTACAGGGGTATTTATAGGGTTCTGGGCTAGGTTTGGGTTTTGGGATACAGGGGTATTTTTAGGGTTTAGGGATAGGTTTGGGTTTTGGGGTACAGGGTATATTTATAGGGTTAAGATGGGTTAGTATTCAAGGGTGTTGGGGTATTTTAAGGAGTAAGGGTGGGTTATGATTATGGGGTGCAGGGGTATTTAAAGGGAGCAGGGTAGGATTAGCACACAATATGAGACATGGCATGAAGGGCGGAACGTACCACACACCCCCAGCGTTTGTCACGCCCCCAGCACACGCCCACAGCACAACACAGACACTCCCACAAGGGACTACTTTGCTGGCACAGTTCTTTTACCTTTTAAATGTATATAGTGGGCGTCTGCATAGCCTATGTCCTTCTGCTGCAACTGCCCTTTCCAACGCTGCATTGGGTGTTGTGATTGGTGCTGTGGTTCCTGAGATTACCAGCCTCAAAGGTCTGGGCTCTCTCTTTATTATATTAGTATGGATATATATAAATATCTTGTAACAGCGGCCCTGGCGGGTGGCGACCCCATGAATCCACAAAGTAGTCTATATTTTCAAATATGAAAAAGAATGTAAACTGACCCGTGACCAAGAAGCTGTGCTTTGAAACGCCTCCGGACATTTTCTTTATTTTGCCTTGAAGTAAATCACACGCCTGATGAAACTGGCGCCCTGGTGTGTGCGCGCGCGCACGCACACACACACACACACACACACACGTGAAAACTAAAGGATAAAGTAATGTTATAGTTAGGTGAAATGCTCAGTAAAACAAAGTTCTCAACTCTAAAAACCACAGAATTTCACATTTTATAGTTACATTTATTTCAAGTAAGCACTGGCAGTTCTTTCAGGACTCGCAGGAGTTCTAGGACAAATCAAAACAAAAGCAGGGGGAATTCCCGGGTTGCTGTAGGTTTGGTTTGTTTAAAGAACTCATTGTACTTTCTAGGAGTCTAAGGACGTAGCCTTGCCGTATTTGGACTGCATTGGCTATTACTAAATATGGATATGATTCTTATGCCTTTACAAGGATATGATTTGTTATAACCACATAAGGGAATAAATCGGGAATATCTAATTAGGGTCCTAGATACGTTCACAACACCCACTCCACGTATAATGTCCATCATTACTAAATACTAAGCAATATATAAACATATAAGTATGCATGTGTTTTCCAGCCAACCCAAAAATCCATCAAATGCATTTGAAATGGTATAGATACACGAAAATGAGTACTCTACTGTACGTTTTAAAGCAGTGGTATCATTCAGATAAAATTTTGTTCATTTAGAATGTTGACTGAATGAACCACGAAATTTACATTCATGAAATGGCTCATAATACAGAAAAAAAGGTTGAGACCATTTCATCACATATTCATACAAGATTGTAAATGTACTAGAGTCTGATTTCAAAATATTGTCCCTAGAGTCTCTAAAAATAGAAGTTCTGTTCTCTAACAATAGTTCTACTTTAAGCAGAGTATCATGTGCCAAAAAAAAGTCAATATTTTGGAAATTGGGGGAGAAAAAAAATAATTTCGCTTTCATGGGAAGAAATAGTTCCAAACGTTTTCAGCAGTGCTGTTTATCAAAAACTGAAGTCCAAATTCAGAGTTCAGGGAACAATGTGTGCTCGCTTTTTCAAATATTATTCTCGTTGTTAGGAGAGAACATTACCTCAGCTAGACCAGCAAAAAATTCATCTACAACAGTAGGTGAAAGTTGGGCCAACGCTGAAAAATCAGAAATAGTGCATATATGCGATGCATTGCCATCATCGGTGTTCAGATCAGCAATGTTCACAGAAGGTTGTACCTGTGTGGTGCCACTTTCATCTCGTACTTCACCGCCACCTAATCGTAATGGTGAAGTCTCAACGAATGCCGTCATCAGAATCGGTAGCCGCTGGGGACAACACGTTGCATGAGTCGTTACCGGACAAAGCAAAGCATCGATATCCATTGGTACTGCTGATGGTAGTGTAAGACAGACGTCCAACACGCATTCTTCTCCGCATAGCAGACATCGAAGCACATGTAAGGTGCAATTTTGCCAGATTGGTCTGAATGAAAGAAACCAGGTAGTATTCAGATCTCTTAGCCGGGCCAATCCGAGGACCTTAGTGATACGGTCTCGGAATCGTATTGCTAGGATTGTTTCTTCCATCGTAGCCTGAGTTTTGTCTGTGACTTGGATTGCCATATCGGAGCAGAAGGAACAAAAATAAAATTCCTGCTACGAGTCCCAAAATAAGAGGCAGGCCACCGAAAAGAGAATGCACAAAATTCGGGCAGACGCCCAGAACTGTTTCAAAAAGTGCTAACAGTCCCGAAAAAATTGTCTTAAATACATGTGTGATGCCACTGGTATCTGACATGTTTAAGATTTGGCTTAACATTTCTACGAAATGCACGGGGCAATTTGTTGATAATAGGGTATGTATCTCTGCCGCCGTCCTTGCAACTTGCAGTTCATACGTCTCTTTGGACGAGGTTAAAGACACAGTTGTTTGTAAAATAATAGACTTCATTCTGCTTAAAGTATCGATTCGAATAGAAGAGATATTCACAGAAGGCCATATTGCTGCCTCCATGTCTGGATTGCTGTTTGGATACAATACTTGCATACAACAAATGACCCTGGAAGTAACGCTCACGAGATAGGCTTTTCCTGGCATCATGCCACAACAGCTGTGGTCACTTAATATAACGTAGCTACCGTTGGAAAGTTGTCTGAAAAAGGGCTCTATCTGTGTAGAAGGGGTGCCGTGCAGATGACATGAAAGGTTGTTTGATGAACCTTCGCAGGCTCCATGCAAGTTAATACCTTGACACAGAAGTGTACCGCTTAGTGATTTTTTACAATTGTTACCACTAAGAAATACCTATTTTTTCCCTTCACTATAACATCTATGTGTATAAGGTAAATTCCAGGTTGATTTGATGTATCCTTTACCCAACCTTTCATACAGGCCTGCTGGTATATACTTTTGGCAGTATTGAAACTGAAAAGTTGTTATCGGGATTGTAATGGTGCCATGTATTATCCATTCAATGACAGGTCTTTCTGACATTGTCAATGGTAATCTTTCTAGTTTTTCAATGCTCAGCACCGTATAGTCTGCTCCTTTTTGTGCCAACGAGATTTGTCTATCAGTAAGGTTAAAGATAGAAAATAATGACGTTGTGTTGATTAGACGCCATGGCACGTAGCCTGAACGGAGGTTTTGTAACGTCCAGCCTAGCTGTACAATAGAACGTAATTGGGACTGGCCATGTTGTAACATTAGCATATCCTGTTCTATTATATCAATAGCAGATGATACAATGCTGTCCAGTGAATACATTCTGGAGGACAGAGTCGTTCACCCATTGTCCACTACAGAAATTGATTTTTCCAAATTAATACAATCAATTTCTCGTATTTTTTCTGCAGTTTCAATTTGTGATACTTTCCAAGCTTCATTGTAAGCTGCGTATATACCGGCGTATATGAAACGTTTTTGACGCTGTTTGCAAGGTCCCATTATGAAATCTCGCAAATCAGCACCTTCTTTAAGTAAAGTTAAGTGTTGCTTAATTTCGGGAAGTGTGGATCTCTGTAGCCAGTTGAGGCATAGTTTTCCTACACTATATGTTGTAACTATCCCTGGATGTTGTCTCTTGGAATATCTTGGGTCTGGCCTGTTCTGTTTGAACTCCTGTATTTTGTTCAGGAATCTATCTTGACAGCTATTAGTGTCTGTGGGCCAGATCAACCATTTGTTCCAATCAGGAATTGTTCTGTTTTGTTTTAAAATATAGGACACGTCTAACCCCTCATCTGTAGTGGTGTTTCTATCAGGCATAGGCTTTGGTATAGACGGGTTGTTTAAATCTTTTATCTTGGCTAAACCAAGACATGTTGTTTGTTGAATGGTGTCATTCAAGAATATTATTTGTTCTGGGATCATGCAGGCTCTAAACAATGATTCAATACCTTGTACCTGCCACTCTTTTGTACCCCAGATGGTTTTTGTCTCAATGTTATTTTTCCAAAATTCAAAACCAAATGTAGACATTTTTTCATAAACTTTTTCAGAATAAATCAGTTTAGTATTTGTCAACATGTTTTTCACTCCTGTCTTATTTATCATTTTGTAATAAAACGTTTCTGGATTAGTGTGATTAAACCCTGAGAAGTATGGAAATTTCTCATAAAATGTTTTTGAACTGCCTTTTGCAGGAGTTGGACAATGTTCCCACTGATTATAACTGAAAACATTTCTAGGATTAGCAGATTTATGCAGATAATGATGACCAAAGTGATTGAAACAATACATTTCCTCATAATTCGATGAACCCTGTAAATAATCATGTTCTGTAAATTTTGCTGACATTTCTAAATCTGACATCATATTATTAATATTTTCAAAGTCCCAATCATCAGAGAAAGTACTACATGATACAAAGTCACTCAAGGAGATCTTAAATTGGTGTGGATATTTCAAGAGCTCAACCGGGCCATAGATTTCATAGTCAGTTTTGTCCCATGCTATACTACAGGGATGGCTGTGATGTTCACTGATGATAGTTCTCTTTTTTCGATGAGAGAGGATCTGTGTGGTTTCAGGACCAAGTTGATGTTCTGACTTGCTGTGTCCATTGTACTATATTTTCCATCAATAAATCTACCTAAACTTAAAACTAAGATGAGCCACAGAAGTACACCTAACACAATCCATAAAATAATCCATGGTGAAGTTAGATATGTTTCTCTGAGTTGATGAAAGAGCTCTGTGATTTTCTTTTTGAAAGTTTTTGTTGCTGGCTTGTCTCCATGTTCACTTGGATCATCGGAAAAGTCATCAAAGTTGATAAAGTAGCCAGATGCAGTTCTGTCAATTGGTGGAATTGCTTTCGGATTTCCATTGATCTTTGGATTTTCTTTTGTTACATTTGTATAGTCCGAGGCTACATCGTTGTAGACAGGTGTTTCTTGACGAACTGTTGCGATTTGGGTACCAAGAGGCACAAGTTCCATGGCTTTGTTGCATAGTCCTTTATTATTCACTGAAGGTTTATCAAAAGTGATTAGTCTCTCAGTTTGAACCTCTTGGATTGTAGCAAGATTTGGTCTTCTGCTATTTCTTGGGAGTCCACTGGGCCTACAACCATTGGCCACATAGTTGTGGTTTCACCAGGTCGATTGATACAACTCGGTTCTCCTTTTTTCCAGCAAGGGGCGGTAGTATTACTGATCTTGTTCCGCTGACAGCTAAGACAGGTACTGCTTTTCTGTAAGTAAGCCCAAATTCTTTCTTAACCGCGATCTTTTCTCTGACCAGATCCCCAATCTTTGGAATCCAGACAGGTCTTGCTGGGACAGGTGGTTTTTATTCAGTGGTCGTTGGCTTTAGCTTTTCGTTACTCAGACTTTTTCTTGTTTCATTTAAGTCCTGTAAAACAGCCAAACGATCTTTGATATCAAATGTTTTTTGTTCCCCCACTGAAGTCTGACAATCCAAATCCTGGATGATCATTCTAGTACCAAATAAAAGTTTGTACGGACTGATACCTCCTAGAGAATTTCTTGGCATGTTATTAAGACTACGTTGGACACTTATAAGATGTTTGACCCAACTGTCACCCGAACCTAATACCCTCGCCGTTATAGATTGCTTTATGTCACAGTTTTTTCTCTCCACTACCGCATTTCCCTCGGGATGGAATGGACTAGAATACCGCAATGCAATGCCCTCGCTGGCCATGGCCTCCTTGTAAGCCCGAGAGCTAAACGCAGGACCCTGGTCAGAATGTAGCACGCCAATTGCGTATGTGCCGATATAGACTCGCAAATCTTTTATAATGGTTCTGGCGTCAGCCGAGCGTCGGGGCCACATCTAAATGAATCTCGTCTTAATAATTATGGGATCGCATTTTTCCGTCTGGATGTTTGCGCATAGATAGCCTGATGCTGTCTAATAGTGGTGTCTGGGCAGGTGTCTGGTCCGGTTCACAACTGCGATCTCTGTTGCAGTCCTGACAATTCATTGCAAAGTTATAAATTTGCACGCTCATCCCCGGCCACCAGTATTTTGATTGTAATTCTATTAGAGATTTCAGGATCCCTTGGTGCCTCAGACCCAATCCCATGTGTGCTTCTTCAATCAAGAAGACTCTCCTGTTCGTGTTTGGAATTACTCTATTCCCCACTCCAGGGATTTGAGCAAACGGAACGGAGTTCGCATCAATTATGTATGTATTTCCGAGTGGATAATTTAGAGGTAACGCCGCATAATTGCCTTCCATTGAGGCTTTTACTGCAAGCAGCGTTTCGCCATCTATTTGTTTTTTCGTACGCTTTTTTGTAGCTACGGAAGCCGAGTGATCAGCTGCCGCTGTGGCTCTGTCAGCCAATGAATTCCCTGCAACGTGAACGCCATCACGTTGAAGACTCTGCTTATGTATCACGTGAGTCTTTTGTAGTTCTTTCTGCAAAAGAACTACTTGGTCCCATAATCTTTCATGCTTTATTGTGGCACCTGTCTCATCTTTGTAACCGTTTTTTATCCAGGTCTGCATGGAATTATTGTAAGACTGGACGCAGTAATTACAAATCGCACACTATTCGTGTTGGGAATTCGCGATTGGCATTTTCAAGCGCCATCTTTAAAGATCTTATTTCAGCTCGCTGAGCTGTACAGTTTCTGAGTGATTCAGTTTTAGTGACCATCGGTCTGAATTTACCTAAGCGCCAGCGACCTTTAACAATCGCGCACGCAGCATTGTAAATTTGTTTTTCCACAACGTAGTGTTGTGCAAATCTGTCCGTGTAGATTACACAGGTGTACTGTTCGAGAGGCAGAATTTCGATTGAGAGAGGGCATTCATGTTCGTATTCCAGATTTTCTACTTTTTTCATTTTCGGATCAGAAGCGTGTTTCACGTCTTCTGTAGCAAGAGAATTTTCCCATTGTATCCATTTTGGATCTAGAGCTATAGCATTTGGAATGCCTGGTCTGGTTACTGCCTCAAGGGCTGATACTGCTGTTAAAACAGATATCCCTTTCCCTTGGGCTAGGGCTCTTTCCTTTGCTACAGCAGTTTGAACCGCAGTTAGAATTTTTGCAGTAGAACTGAATGTCATTTCAGCTTGTGTGTACAAGTGTGACTTGTAAGCTATTGGTACCGTTTCTCCCTCATTAGAGGTCAGGTATGTGAATCCGCATCTTCCTGGGATGACTCGGATTACAAGGTTGCGTTTGTTTGCGCGTGTTTGCAGTTTTGTTTTAGTTAAAATGTCTGTCTGTAATGATCTTAAAATTTGAGTGTTTTTGAGTCCAATTAATTGGTTTGAAATCAGGTTTTATTAATTCGTAGAGAGGTTTAACCCTCTCTGCATAATTTAGAATGTATGTTCTTCCGAAATTCAGGAAACCTAGTATTGATTGTAAGTTTTTCAGCGTTTTTGGAGCTTGGAGTACTGCACACTTCTCTAAGAAGTTGTCTGCTAGGCTTTTGCCTTCACTTGATAATTCATATCCTAAAAATAGGACAGTTAGATGGGCAATTCGTGATTTTTTAAAGTTAAATTTGTACCCTTCAGATGTGAACCCAAGTATTATGGTGTTCACTCTTTTCAAGTGAGTCTCCAGGTCATCGTCTGTAAGATAGATGTCATTGACATAAGATAATGCCTCATCATCATATATTTGTAGTAACTCTGTTACCCTGGCTGAAAATAATCCTGGGTTGTTCTTGAATCCCTGTGGGAGACGACAAAATTGTTTTTGAGTCCCCATGCTGGAGAAAGCGGTCAAATATCTGCCTTCAGGTGCTATGTTTTGACAGAAGAAACCATTTGAGATATCTAATGTCGTTTTATATTTCTTGCGCACAATGTTATTCATTAGTGCTGCACTGTGTGAGTTTTGTACTGCAAATGTTTTACAGCAGGAGTTTAAGTGTCTGTAGTCCAAAACTAGACGATATGAATCGTCTGGCTTGGAGACAGGAAACAAAGGATTGTTCATTTGTGAGGTGGATGTTTCAATCACCCCCTGATATTCAAGTTGATCTAAAATTTCTCTTACTTGTTTTTTATCTTCTTGCTTAACAGGATACTGCCTCTGTGCAGTAGGTTGATTTTTTAACTGGATTTTATGATGAGGAGAATCCTCATCCCATCCTACATGATTTTTATATAATGCAGGGGCTTGGGCCACTGCCCATTTTCTAGCAAATTTGTATTTTTTATGAATTGGAATGTGATTTGAGAAGGCAGGCAAAATCATTTCGTCGCCATGTAGGCACTCCCTGAAAAAACACTGGTGGCCAGTCCTGTTCTGCTAGAAGGATATCATAGCCTTTAGATAGATTCTCCCAAAAGAGACCTTTTATTTTCCTAGTTTTATCTCCCTCTATACGTAATGTTATTTCATATAGTTTATGGGGCACGCTAACTCGGGTGTCTGCAGTTTCCACTTGAATGTATTCATTCGTGTCCACTGTCTTATCCACCGCAGCGCGCACGCTCGCATACTTTGCTTACTAAGCTTTTAATATTGTATTCTTTTGTACGATCGCGCTGCTGTTTTAGCATACAGGCGCTTGCTTTTTACTTTAGTCTACTTGGGGGTGATAATTAGGTCCAGGTCCTACCTCGCAAATAATTGTTGGTCACCCCGTATTTGGCGGGATTTAGGGCGATTTAGGTCCCGATATTCACCGCGTCGCGGCGATTCAGGCCGCCATCTTGGGTGGGGGTAATCAGGTGTTGCCGATTTTGGGGGGCCATCTTTGTTGTGGGCCTAGTGGTTCCCTCGCAGGACTCCCGCGTTTACGGCTTTTTTAAATGACCAGTACACAAGCGCGCAGCGGAATCGCGCCGGAGGTGCGCCAGAGGTAAGCCTGTTTGCGCTCAGGTCGAGCCGGGCGCCGGGAATGCTGCCTCTTCGGCTCTTACCCATTTAGTATATTCTAGAGAGGAGCTCATGAGTCTGAATCCACGCCCTAATGCACTGCCAGTCATTTGCAGACCCTGTCCTGTGGCTTGCTTAACGTCAGATCCCTTAGCAAGCATTATGTGGAAATTGCACTCCTCATTGAGTCGTATGAGTTAGATGTGCTTTTCCTGACAGAGACTTGGACTAGAGCTGATAGTATGGTGGAACTGGACTTAGCCTGTCCCCCGGGCTATAAAATTAGGCATAATCCTCGTGTAGGGAACAGAGGAGGCGGCATAGGTTTTATTTTTAGGGAAGAACTGGACCTTTCTCAGTTGAAGATTAAGGAAGTCCCAGGCTGTGAACTAATGGGCTTTTACTTAAGAGGACAGGGAGGTGTCCTGCATTCTGGGCTGCTGTGCTACAGACCCCCGGCCAATGCTCTGTCAGCCATACCTGAGTTGATAGATCTTATCTACGACCTTTTTAATACTCATATCAGGTTCATGGTTCTGGGAGACTTCAATTTATGGTCGAACGGGCCTGCAGACACAGCTTATAAAGATCTGGTCCAGGCTTGCTGCATCTGCAGCAGCTGGTGCTCTCCCGGACTCACTCAAAGGGCCATGTTTTAGACCTGATTTGCGCGGATGTTAGTCAGGTTGTGATATGGGACATCATTCCCCAATGCTGGACGGATCATGCTCTCGTTCTCTTCTCACTCTTTCTCCCTGCTGATACCTCGAGGAGTGGCAGCACAGGAGCTATTACCAAACTTAGCAAGCAATGGTCCAGGCTTTTGAAACATTCAAGCCTGCCAACTCTGCTTTCAGAGGGATTCACCCTAGGGGGAAGCACGGAGGAGAGCTACGAGATCCTTAGCCGGAAAATCACAGACTCTTTGGATCAAATGGCCCCTTTGCGAAGAGCTAGGGATAGGTCCAAAACTACCATGCCTTGGTATTCAAAAGATCTTCTCCAGCTGAAACTCCGGTGAAAGCGGGCGGAACGTGTTTGGAGGAAACAGTATCTTGAGTCAGATAAAGTCCTTTTTAAACAGACCTTGTTGGACTATAAAGCACAGATTAAGTGTGCCAAAGCCAGGTTTCTCGAGGAGACGCTGCTGCAAGCAGTGAATAAATCGCAGACCCTGTTTAAAATCATTAAGGATCTCTCTCGTCCTGCCTGTGCTACCAACGACATCCCGGCCTCTCAATTTTTATGCGACTCTCTGGCAAAGGCCTTCGAGGACAAGATTACCACTATTCTGAGCAATCTCTATGCTCCGGTCACCTCCTGTCCCCAGAGTTTGCCTGATCCAGCACCGGTATCCACCTCCGAGATCTGCGTGGAAGCTGGAAGGCTGGCACGGCTGGACAGTTTTCCTCTCCCTTCCTTTGATGACTTTTGCTCTGTGGCTAACGGTGTGTCGTCAGGTTCTCCCCTGGACCCGCTATCTCATAAATTTTGGAAAACGTTTCAGGAGGAGCTCTTTGCCCCTCTCTATGCTATCTGCTGCCAGTCCCTCAGCACCGCCAAAGTCCCTGAATGCTGGAAACTGGCCGTGGTTTCTCCTCTTTTGAAGAAGGCAACGCTGGATCCCACCTGTGCGGCGAATTATAGGCCTATTTCGTTGCTTCCTTTTCCTATTAAGATCTTGGAGAAACTGGTCACAAAACACCTGTCCAGCTTCATGGAGACTAATACCTGCCTAGATGTGGCTCAGTTTGGCTTCAGGCCAGCTCATGGTACGGAGTCCGCATTGGTGGTTGCTTAGGACGACCTACGTTCGTGAGTCGACTCTGGTCGGGCAGCCTTTTTAGTGCTGCTCGATATGTCGGCCGCGTTCGATACGGTCTGTCATGCCATCTTGGTCAGCAGACTGGAGGAAATCGGGGTGGCCGGCCTGGCTCGGGACTGGCTGGTCTCCTATCTTGGTGACAGACACCAGGTGGTAGCCTTGCCACCCTACAGATCCGACATTAAGAAAGTAGGGCAGGGTGTACCCCAAGGGTCGGCTATCAGCCCCATTTTATTTTATCTGTATCTCCGTCCCCTGGTCATCAATTACGCTGATGACACGCAGCTTATCTTCTCTTTTGAGGGTAGTGATGCCGTGTCTCAGGAGGCCTTCCACTGCTGCATGACGGCCACAGCGGAATGGCTGCTTCAGAATTCTCTTCAATTCAATAGCTCAAAAACTGAGGTATTGCATTGTTCCATGGAAAAGATCCCACGGCCTTTGCCGACGGACTTTTGGCCTACCTCTTCCCAGGGCACCACAGTGTCACCAGATTCTGTTCGGAATCTGGGTGTCATGTTTGGATCTAACTTACAGCTGGAAGCGTTCGTGAATAAAACAGTGGCTACTTGTTTGATGCTGCTTCGCTCGCTACGCAACATCCTACCCATGCTTCCGGCCCATACCCGACCAGAGGTAGTGCGTAGTATCATCTTAAGCAGGCTTGATTAATGCAACGCACTACTGCTGGGCGCGCCTGACACCCTGATTGGTAAGCTGCAGCGAATACAGAACATGGCTGCTAAGCTGGCTCTCTCTCGGCTGCGATCTGACTCCTCTTCTCTGGCTCTTATGGACCTTCACTGGTTGCCAATCCACCAGCGCATCTATTTCAAAGCATTATGCCTAGTTTTCAGGGCCCTTCATGGTCAGGGGCCTGCTCCGCTGCAGGAGCTGTTTTCTTGGTATACGCCAGCCAGACCTCTACGATCTTCGTCGGCATACCTGGTGGTAGTTCCCAAGATTTTGAGGACCCGGATGGGCGGACGCTCCTTTGCATTCACTGCAGCCAAACTGTGGAACTCTTTACCTTTGTCCCTTAGAAGCGCTGGGGAATTCTCCTCTTTTAAAAAAGGATTAAAAACGTATCTATTTCCTAGGAAAATGTAAACATTGTGGCAGTGTAACATCGCGTACGATTTTAAAGAGTCAAAGCGCCAGGATACCCTTTGGGTGACAGTTTAGCGCTATACAAATACGCGATACATACATACATACATACTGCCTCCAGAAGATTCATCAGGATCTTGCGAGCTATGGTCACTTCTGCTGCACTGTCTAGCATTGTCTGGGCCCACTCTCCGTTTTTCAGTTGTGTCTTCAGGATTCTCGGCACGTTTTATTTTAATACTGGCTACCTTCTTTCTGGGAAATTGTAATTTTTTACTTTGATGAGCAGGTTCCTTGTCTTTAGACTTGACGTGCTCTTCTTCATGTTATGACCGTCCTCTTCTTTCCGATTTCTGTGAGGAAGTCTGAAAAGATCGAGAGGGACGTGTATCAATATCTTGATATCTGACAGGTTTTTTCAAATTTTCCCTATTTCTAAGGTTGTATCTTTTTTCAGAGGGCTCCCGTTGTGGAGACTTGCCTCCCCCTTCTGGAGATCTATTTCTTCGTAGGGGAGACCTTCCTCTGGACTGAAATTGTTTTTCTCTGGGAGAGGTTTGAGATTATTTTTAATGATTTTCAGTTAGTGTATTTAGTCGGTAGGTTGTACCGTCAACTGTTAATTGAACTAAATCTCTATATGCTTTTGTTAATTCTTTTATTTTAACTAAGAGTTCTTCGCTTGACATTTTTTCAATGTCCGGATGTGGTGTATAGCTGGCTAGAACCGGCCATGTGGCTCCTGGTCTACCTAGTGGACTGAGCCTGGTAATGTGATTTTGATGTTTTAGGGCGCCATTAAACCAGAGCAGGTGCTCTTGGTATGTTAGTGGAATTTCAACTTCCTCGAAAGGAGAGTATTCCTCTGGAGATTCCGCTATTTTGTAGTAGTGGAACTCATGTGTTACAGCATGTGCTGCCGGGAAATTTATCCAGGAATAGAATACCTCTGTCTGCCGATATTCATGTGCCTCTACCTCCATTCTCTATAAGTTTTATAGTTATGGTTTTTCTTATATTGACCGGGATGATTATTGCATCCGGGTCGTTATCTTCATTAAACCCTGTAACGTCTGCACCCGGTTGCTTCGCATTTACTGCGGCTTCACCGGTTTCATTGTTGTCGCCGTTATTTGACATTCTTTATTGAAAGTTTGCAGAGCAAGTTTTGAGGAAACAAAGATTAGGTGCACAATATTTTGGAACACTGTA
The DNA here is from genome assembly GCF_964263255.1 of Lissotriton vulgaris. Classification (NCBI taxonomy): domain Eukaryota; kingdom Metazoa; phylum Chordata; class Amphibia; order Caudata; family Salamandridae; genus Lissotriton; species Lissotriton vulgaris. The sequence continues at coordinate 1,411,807,674 of NC_141696.1, forward strand.
TCCTTCAACGTTGACTGAACCAAAAACTAATACATAGGAATCTCTTCCTACTAAGTTTCGGCGGATATTAACCTTTCACCCACTCCAGACGTCTATTGGAGTTTTTACGGGAAAAAAGGGGTCTGTGTGAAAAGCACGATTGAGTTACTCTAGTATCTTGCGTTAGATTATCGCCTTACCAAACGTCGGGCGCCATGTAGTTTAGTTCCTATATTCCTAATAGGCTCTGCGCATTGGAATAACATAAACGGCAGTTTAGACGTAGGACTGAGGTTGACTAGGTCTCTACCTAATATGTTAGACTTAATTAGGTATGCCAGCTAGCTCAGAGGTCACTAGAAACTTTCTCGAATGAACAGGGAGGAGTTAACTTCCCTGATTAGACAAGAAGGGATTAGCTTCTGACAACCGCATAAACATGACAACTTTGCTCCCTCCAGAATAAGGAGTATATCTCCAGAGTCGTGAGAAAACAGTAGATAGCTATTTCACTCAGTCAATAGTGCATGCTTAGTTTCACCAGAGTGCAGAGAAATAGAGAGACGGGCGTTTTCAATAAAAGGTGTTATTTATTGAGCAGTCTTCTTTCTCATGCAAGAGAAGTGAATTGCCCCAATTGGCATACTTTTCATAAAGTAAAGTGCGTACAGTAAAAGGAGTATTATGAAATAATACTGTAAAAGCATTGATATGGTTTCTGAGCCATATGATACTTAAAACGGATAAAATATATACCAATATATACAATGATAAAAGTTGACTAAACGTACTCAACTGGTGCTTCTAAGATACGCCTACCCCAGTGTACCTAACCTAAGCCTAGTACGTGGGAAGGAGTAAGGGAGTTGCAGTTTAAGTTAAGTTAGTTTTGCCAAGAGTCTGAATCAAGAATTCTCTAAGTGTCTAGTCAGCTCCATACCTTGGTTTTAGAATGAAGGAGGTCTTGTATCTCGTTCTCAGAACTCAATCTCCCAGTAACCCTCAAGGGTGACTGGAAACACTGGAGCTGGATTTTCTCGGCAGGAGAAAAGACAGCGTCTTTCTCAGTGCGTCAAATGGGAGGGACGGCTTCCTTCGGCACTCGCATCAGCTGGGCTTTGCGTAAGTAGATAGCCGCTCTGCTCCAAACCACTGTGTGTTGCTTAAGGCAAATGCTGGTATATTTATACCTGGAAGGTGCCGTGTTTGACGTAAGGTTGGACATAAGACGTCAATAAGAACTGTCACTAAGAACTGGCAGTTCTTTCAGGACTCGCAGGAGTTCTAGGACAAATCAAAACAAAAGCAGGGGGAATTCCCGGGTTGCTGTAGGTTTGGTTTGTTTAAAGAACTCGTTGTACTTTCTAGGAGTCTAAGGACGTAGCCTTGCGGTATTTGCACTGCATTGGCTATTACTAAATATGGATATGATTCTTATGACTTTATAAGGATATGATTTGTTATAACCACATAAGGGCATACATTGGGAATATCTAATTAGGGTCATAGATACGTTCACAACAGGGTGGGTTATGATTATGGGGTGCAGGGGTATTTAAAGGGAGCAGGGTGGACACCCGGAGCTGGAATGTACAGAGCCTGGGAAGAAAAAACAATAAAATATTGGGCACAACGCTCGCTTTTTTCCCCGTAATCCTGCGCCTGGCACACGCACACGTCCCCAGCACACGCCTACAGCACACGATGTGAGACATGGCATGAAGGGCGGAACGTACCACACGCCCCCAGCGTTTGTCACGCCCACAGCACAGCGCAGACAAGCCCACAAGGGACTACTTTGCTGGCACAGTTCTTTTACCTTTTAAATGTATATGGTGAGGGTCTGCATAGCCTATGTCCTTCTGCTGCAACTGCCCTTTCCAACGCTGTATTGGGTGTTGTGATTGGTGCTGTGGTTCCTGAGATTACCCGCCTCAAAGGTTTGGGCTCTCTCTTTATTATATTAGTATGGATTTACGTCTACTACACGTCACCCTTTTCTCACACTGGTACGGCGTTGTTTGTTCACTTTTTATGTTCTTGTACATAACAATCGTCATCATCTTTGTTTTGATTTTCTACCTTGTGGTTCACCCGATACCCAAGAATACATTTAAATAATTTCCTCAGATGTACATCTCTCAGGCCTTTATTTTTTATTTTCTTTGATTAATATATTTATTGATGTCACGGTCACTAATGGATAAAATATTTTAAATGAATCCTCTGGGGAAACTGGCTCACTTTACATTAAAAGCCCTGTTCCAGCATGGAATACAGGGTTGCTCCTGTCCTTTAACTCCTTTGAAATTAAAGTGCAAGAAAAGGCAACTTATGCAGCATTATAAGGCACACATTCTCTAGTAGTATTATTTTGAGCTATTTAACTTGGAACCCGCATTTTTGCTGAATTCTGCAAACAACACTGCAAATTATCTGGCGATTGCAGAAAATCCATAATTATGGTGAAATACCACATCCTCAGAAATGCATAATTACACTGTTACTGCTGTCTGGCAATTATGGGGCAACTTATAATGTGACACTAAACAGACTTCAATGCCACCAACAGTAGTTGCACAAATACTTTTACTGAAAATAATGACCATTTATTTATACTGTGTGCACTTTGTTTGACACAGAGAAGATACTGATTGAAACAAGGCGATCGTTGTGTCGTCTGATGGGATCGTTGTGTCGTCTGACGTTTGGACCTAAATGTGCTGCTGCTTGCGTGGTTTTGGATCACTTTAAGTAAAATAGGCAGGAGAAACTACCTGCAGCGCCTAGCAGCGGGAGAGAGCAGCCAGAGGTATTTTCAGCGCCAGCACCGGGTCCTTCTGCCACCAACCGCGCCGCCGCTCCGGGAAACTACATATCCCGGCAGCCTTTGCGGCGGCGCGCTACCCTGACGCGAGCAAAGCGCCAGGAGGGGCGGTTAAATCCTTGAGCCCCCAGCGTCGCGGGACGCGAGCGGGACGCCCAGGGCGAAGCCCGGGAAAAGGGCGGGCCCTCTTCAGCCCTCATCGGCCAGAAGAGTCCGGACCGGGCCAGTTACTCTGCCGTAAAATCTGTCGGGGTACCTATGTTTGACTTTTGCCCATTTATATGCTAAAAAAGCTGCGTGTAGTGTGATAATACCCCTCTTTTCTTTCTTCTTGTCTTTTACTGCATTTATAGACCAGGGTTCTCTGCCCTACGGACATCTCAAAAAGTGACTCTAATAATAGTATGGAGATGCGTGAGACAAGAAGTAGGGCAGCAGCAGGGGGGAAGAAACTAACAGGCACCCTAGATGATTTTATTGTAAGAACTCAATATACTGATCGATGAGGGGATTTCATTGATGGAAAGAAGGGTATAGCAGGATTTGGAGCATGCTAAAAGGTCTTCTATGGGCCATTTTGCTAATGTACGGAGCCCTAACAGAGGAGAGAATAACATTATCTGTGGATGTGACTAGTACAGCGGTTTCGCAAACTCTCCTTGAAACACCTAATCCAACTCAGGCTCCCCTAGTTCAAACCTTAACATCCACCCAGGCATAGACTAGTGCTTTGATACACACAGCAGCTACACCTAAAGACAAAAATGTTGTGTTACAGGGGATAAAGGAAGGGGCAAACCCTAAAAAGAGGTCAACTCAAAATATGCTTACTCACGCATGCAGTAAAGATCCATTAATAGACACAAGTAATGCGCTTATTGTTAATGGTAATGATACACAAGGAGAAGATGTCCTGCCCCCTAACACAGTGTGCCTAGCCATCCCGGATGATACCATTCTGGATGATTCGATGGCCGATTTAATCTCCAATAGCTCTAGAAATAGCTCTGCTGAGGATAGTCTTAATGCTAGCAGGGTAAGAAAGAGTACGATGCTATATTTGTTGGAGACCTCAATGAAAACTTTATTGACCCCACTGATAAAACTTCTCAAGGAGTTGGAGAAACAAATTCAGGACCTGAAAAAAGACACACATATGCAGTATGAGAATCTGGCTAAACAAATAGTCAATGTAAGCGCGTCCAAGGTTAAAGCTAGTGTAACAACATCTAATAAACCTGGCCCTACACTGACAAAGAGTGTCCCAAATAGTACTTCTTTAAGTACAACTAATCCTGAAAAAGGAAAACTCCCTAACAATCAACCGCTAAAAACTGTATCAATACCTAAAAATTCGGCCCTACCTGCCAAGGAGGCATTAGCTCCACAACCCCCTATCCTATTACAGGACAAAGGCCAATCAGCTAAAAGGGAAGTGCGCAGAAGTATAAACTTACCCCCAAAAGCCTCGCCATATGTTGTGGTTTTGACTGGAGTGCCGGAACTAGATGAACAATCAATTGAAAACAACGGGGCACTTGTAAATAAGACCATCCATTGGCTTAATAATAATTACCCTCTCCCGCCAGCTATTAAAAGCAACATTTTAAAGGTTGAAAGGGTTTCATGGATTGGGTATAATAAAAAAAGGGCACAGGGTGACTGCATGGTGATAACTTTTGAGAATACGCATACTGCGGAATATATCACAATGAGGGCCCCAATGAACCATGGCCTGTCCATTGTGGCCAGGGCATTATCCTATTTCTACCCTGATGGGGATCATCCGGACAATAGATGGAGCTGGACTAGGGACAACCGACATCCAAGAGGCGGAAATGGTGTGGATTATGATAGGAATCAGTATAACACAGAATGGGGAGGGGGGAATGAAGATGGATGGAATGTGGTGAAACATAGGGGGAGGTTTCCTCACTTTCTCCCGCAAAGGTATGATCTGGGATGGTTTGGTAATCAGCAATTTCCTCCCATTACTCCTTGTTATAATCGGTTTGACTGCCTAGAAATGGTGGATTGACTCCCTGAGGAAAAAGAGGTCCTTAAGGCATCAACTTCTGTAAACTTGGGTGAGATTGATCTACCAGGACATGATGAGTCACATGAAACTCGAGCGGTGGCCGGGATAACACAAGGGATGCTGGGTGGTCAAGCTGGGGTTGCTGTAGAGGCGTTGCCTAAAGAAGAATTCTGTAAGGTGGTCTTTTGGAATGTGGCAGGTATAAAACAAAAAATCCTCAATCCATCTTGGGATGATGTAATTACTGGTGTAGGCATACTAGCTCTACAAGAAACTTGGGCCATTGCACCGATACACTTAAATGGCTACAAAACCTATTTTACTCCTGCGGTGGGGGGTTCATATGGTAGACCCAAGGGTGGATTGATTATGTATATATCTAACCTGCTAGTATATGATAAGATTTTCTTTTCCCCTGGATCCAGTTATTATCAGAAAATAGTGACAGATACAAGGAAGGGTCCAAGGATTGTCCTTTTAAACTTCTATAATAATTTTCCAAGTAGCATGACTAAGGAACTACTCGCCTCAATAACTGTAGATATGCAGTCTGAAATTGACAAAAAAAAAGGGGTGAAGTAATGATATTATGGGGGGGGTGATTTTAATTGTACACTGTGTAAAAAGGGTCAAAAGGGTATATGCGGCCTGATGTTGGAACAGGATATTAATTTAACGCACTTTGAACATACCCTACTTGAAGATTCACTAAACGAGATGATTTTTAATTATGATTTTGGGTTTACAAATGAGATAGCCAACCACACAATGTCATTTGTTCCAACTTTTGTGGGTCGGGGGGCCTCGACTATTATTGATTTTAGTCTTTGTACAAATAGCTCTGCTGGAAGATTGATTAGCTCTAGCATAATGGACTTAGCTCTAAGTGACCACTTTCCACAGGTAGTAACAATGGAAAACCTATTTGTCCCATCCGAAAATGTAGCAAGCTCTAAGTATATGGCGCAGGATGTGAAGTTAGGTTCTCAAAATGGTTATACTCTTAAATGGAGCAAAGTGGTCCCGGATGACTTTTTGTCCAAAGTGATGAATAAGTGTATGAATAGCTTTTTGATTTGTCTGGATGAACATGCAGAGAGTAATGACATTTTAGCTCATTTTAATATTATTGCTACCACAATTAAGGAGGTTTTATGGGTTACACGAAAAAATTCCCTAAAGTCTAATAGGAAATGGTTTGACAAGAAGTGCACTAAAGCCTTAACAAATCTTAGATATGCGATTCATAAAAGACCGCGGGATGTAACTCTAATCAGAGAATTAAGGAGGAATTACAATACAGTACTGAAGGATAGGAAGGACCTGATAAAAAGGGAGGCGTGGGATGAATTATGTTCGGCGTCACAATCAAATTATCCGGCTGCTTTCTGGAGGGTTATAAATACTCCGCTCCTGTATGATAAAAAAGCATGCATGGAAATTGCTGTTACAGAAGATGAGTGGGTGGCTCACTTTTCCTCCCTATACATGGCTGCTGAATCAGTGCCCGATACAGGCCATGATTCCAGGATGGTAAATTTAGATCTACCTGAAGCTTTGGTTGTAACTCTTCCTAAAGTCATTGCGAGCCTGAAGGCAACTAAGGGGGGGTAAGGCGGCTGGACCTGACGGCATACCAGCTGACCTTTATAAGGCCAATACTGATTTATGGGGGCCAGTGCTAGTTCAGCTTTTTAATGTTGCTTTGGCAAAAGGCCTAATCCCTACCGGGTTTACATCAATCATAGTCCCGATTTTTAAGAAAGGTGATAGGCAGAACTGCACATGCTATAGGCCAATTTCTTTACTGGATTCCTCTATAAAAATTCTTGGGAGAGTGGTTTTAGTTAAGTTGCAAAGCTGGGCAGAAGAAAATGGGGTGCTAAGTGATTTTCAATATGGGTTCCAAAGGGGTTTAGGGACTATAGAGCAAGGGCTAAATTTATTTATCTTGCAACAGAAGTATATAAGGGTTAAAAAACAACGTCTATACCTCACTTTTGTTGACTTATCGTCGGCTTTTGATTGCGTGTCACATAACAAGCTGTGGGCAATAATGGCCGAACTGGGGGTAGATAATGCTATTATATGCTTCCTGAGAGACTTATATTCTGGGGCCACTGCAACGGTCCGGTATGGGAAAGAGGGTGAATGTAGCAGACACTTTGGGATTGGCCGCGGTGTACGCCAAGGGTGCGTTTTAGCGCCCTTTTTATTTTTGTTGTATACAAATGGCTTGGAGCATCGCCTCATGCAGTAGGGCAGGGACATGCCTATGGTGGGTGAGAGGCCTGTCCCTGCCCTACTGTACGCGGACGATGCAGTCCTGATGGCACGCACCCCAATGGCACTTCAAACTCTGGTTACATCCTTTAATAGTTTCATGCTTAGCTTGGACTTGAAAATCAATTGCTCCAAGACACTGTCTATGTATTGCGGGACAAGAACAAGCAGGCATTTGAAGCATATTTTTATAAATTCCAATCCCTTAGAGAAGACCTCTACTTTCCCATATCTGGGCATTCTGTTTCATGAAAGTGGCTCATGGACTACTGCAATTAATGCTAGAACCCTGTTATTTTCCGAAACTGTTATGGCTTTACAGTGTTTTATAAAAAAGCTAGGGAAAAAACCCATAAGGGAAATTTTAACCATCTATAATGCCACCTGTATAGCAGTAGCTACTTATGGCTCAGGATTATGGGGTTACTCAAATGTCAGTACAATTCAAACCATGGAAAAGAAGTTTTTACGTTACATCTTGTCCGTCCCTGAAAGCACTGTGACCTTTATATGCCACGCAGAACTGGGTTTGGTGTTTGTCACTGACACAATCAAGATCCAGCCGATTCTTCTTTGGAACAGGGTTTGGACAAATGACTAGTGTGTGGTTAACCGGGCCATTTTAAAGGACGTTCTAGCACAGGATAATATTAACAATTTTAAATGGATATGCTATGTTAGAAATTTTCTTGAAGAACTAAGCTGTGCTCAATATTTTGAGGATCCATTATCTATGGTACACATCTCAAGAAGAGGACTAAAAAACTTGTGTATTGCTCACCTCATGGAAAAAAAGACAAATGGAGGAGGTGAAAAAAAAGACTATTTCTGCCCATCAGGCAATTATAATTGGAGAGAAACTACAGCCATATCTGTCTTTATACATGTCCAACCATGAACGTTTCCTTTTAACCCGGTTTAGATTTAACATCATTTTCAGGTTATTATCTTTTCCTGTGATGAATTGTTGGTCGAAAGAATTATCTCCCTGCCCATGTGATGATGTGTCCCCGCAATCCGATATTCATATTTTATTCTTTTGTAAATTTTATACTTTTTTTCGTAGAAAACTTTCATCCCTATTCTTAAAGACTTAAATGTATATAGATGTCGCCTAGCGTTTTTAGAGTTTCAAAAAATTGATACTGTTTTTATGTTAGCATCACTTTCTGAATTTTTTTAATTAGTTTTTAAGTGTCGTAAAACCCTTCACATGAATTAATTCTTATGCTGTATCTATGTTTTTGGTTTTTAACATGTTCTTTTGTTGAGATCTTAAATAATGATCACCTGACCCATTGTAAATTGTACTTTTCATGCTACTTTTATGGTTATTCTCTGTTTTTAACCGAATAAAGTATTTTGAACTTGAACTTGATTGAAACAATTATTGTAGAGATTTAATGTGTGGTCATTTAAAGAAGTTCTAATGCTTAGTGAAAACAAAGTATGGAATAGTAGAATTTGCCACAGAGAAGTTTAGCAGTAGCACCCGGAAGGCAAGCACAACATTTAATGAATAAGTAGCTATCGAGTTGCGGGATCCAAAATGTAAAAGTGGAGATGTGTTAATAAATTTTAATATTCAACTGCTGTAATCTGTTGTTATTTTTTTTAAGACCTGTTCGGATCCAGTAAGTAGTTTACATAGGAGACATTACTATGGATATATGTATCATACCTTGTTGGAAATTTATCATCATAAGGGCGCTTTGCTCCGTATGCCATATATAGTGAAAACAATCTTTTTGCACTTTACAGATGTATAGAGAAGACTACGCATTTCATATTTGTATAGATTTTTTAAAGCTTGTGTAAACTATTTGTATGTATTATACAGTACATTTCAGCTGCAAGCTTGAAAGCATACTATTTTTTTATATATAGTAACGATCGCTGACACAGAATTCTTATTACCATAAATCTAAGGTGTCCAATTGTAGGAAATTGGCTGTTCAATCACATCTATTCGTATTTTTCAAATGAAAGAAATGAAATTGCAACATTAAAAATAGGAACTATTCATAATTGAACTAGCACTAGAACAAAACAATCCGTCTGTACCTTCAGTTTTTGCTGTAGCACTGCAATATCCAACTGCAATTTCTTGATAACCTCCCGAGCCTCCATCGTCTTTCTGTTTTCTGCAGCCAGCTGACGAGTGAAGCAAGCAGTGTTCAGTTTCAGCTGTCTTTCTAATCCCTGTGGAGATATACTGAAATGTAACTGCTCTGTGAATACATTTGAACAAAGGGGAGCCTCTCAAATAAGTAAATATAGGGGGTAGGAAATGGAAAAACAGGATCTGTACATTGAAAATTAAAAAGGTTCATTTCCTTTTTTACAGTAATCAATAACGTTAAATGTAATTCGCCTGTTGTCATATGTACTACCTTAATGGTGGACCTTTATAGCTCCTTGTGACAAGACTGTTCTGTACAACACAAGCTGCTCTGCATTTCTTAACTAAAAGTAAAATCACGGCGTAAGCTCGCTACACCAGGACAAGCCTAACTTTGTATTATATCCAGTTTTTGAGAAATATGTTAAGGTACTCATCAATGCTCTCATATCCACTGTTTTGAGGTCATTATTATTTTGCCAGTCCAATCAGAAAAGCTGACCATCCTTTTTGTGATAAATATGCAATTGGTGTATGAATGAATTTTACATTGTGTTCCTGAAAACATACTAAATCGTGGACAAACCTAACTTTATTATATCTACTATTTGAGATATATAATCGGGTACTCATCACTGGTGCTTCTAAAATACGCCTACCCCGGTGAACCTAGCCTGAGACTAGTACTAGGGAGGAAGTAAGTGAGGAGTAGCCTAAGTTCAGTAGTTCTCTGCCAGGAATCTTTTCCAAGAATTCTCTAAGAGGTCTAATCAGTTCCATACCTTGGTTTTAGAATGAAGGAGGTCTTGTATCTCTCTCTCAGGACTCGATTTCCCAGATACCCGCAAGGGGAAGCTAGAAACACAGGAGCTGGATTTCTCCGCAAGAGTAAAGACAGCGTCTCTTAGTGCGTCAGCTGGAGGGTCGGCTTCCTTCACCACTTGCTGCTGCAGGGCGTCGGGCAAGTAGATAGTCTATCTGCTCCAAACCACCGTGTGTTTGACTGGGCAAACCTGGGCATATTTATACTTTGAAGGTGCCGAGTTTGACGCATGTTTGGACTTAATATCGTCACTCAAAGGCTAAATTCTTGGAAAACGCCAGGAGTTCGTGGAGAACTTAATATTCAAGCAGGGGGAAGTTCCTAGCTGCTGAAGGCGGGTTTTTCCAAGAAATCATTGTTAATTCTCGGAACCTAGTGGAAGTAGCCATGCCGTATTTGGGCTGTGTGGCTTAGACCAAACAGGGTAGTGATTTTTATGCCTATATAAGGATATGATAAAGTATACCTATATAAGGGCATGAATCAGGAAATTTACACTAGGGGCCTAGATTCGATTACAACAAGCTGTGCAGCACGATACGGGTGGAGCGGGCCAGCACTCTGGGGTTGGAGCCGGGTCACCTACTGGGATACGGGGAACTGGCCAACCGTTGCAGACCGGGCAGCCTGGGCGGACGACTTACCCTCCGGACACGAAGCCTTGCGGTTGGTGGGACTGCCGGTCTAAGGCCAGCTGAGGCCCGATTGTGAAATGCTGGGACCCCGGCAGTGCTGAAGGAAGCACCGGAAACTGGCTGGGCTGTGCTCTCCGACCTCTTGGGCGGCACCTCGCACTTGTGGCTCTGCTTTCAGTGGTGGGGAGCTTGGGATGGGGACCGTTCAAAGATAACGAACAGCGGCCATGTCGGGCTCAAGGGCTCAAAGGCGACCCAACAGAGCCGATTGGACAAGCACACCATGCCAAATACTGTAGTCCCTGAGTCCCACCTGAAGGGCGGTGTGGTGGCCAGGGCTGACTCTGAAAACACAGAACGGACCCTACAAGATGTGCTGGAAGCAATATCCGGAGTGTGTACTTCTCTTGAACAGCGTATGCACACAATTTCTACTGAGTAACCCTAATCAGGGTGGACATGTCCAAGATTAGCGAAAAGGTAAAGCAAATGGAGACTGTCATTTCCAGCCTCAAAGGTGACTCCGTTCAATTGCAGCAGGACGTCAAGGAGTTCCAGGAGATTCGGAAGTACACAGAGGACAAGCTTGACGACTACGAAGGTCGCTCCAGAGGGAACAATGCCCGCATAATTGGAGTGCCCGAAAAGGTGGAGGGACGGGCGGCAGACCGTTTTGTACAGGACCTCATGCTCAACCATTTGCAGCCCAAGGGCGTTTCAAAGTTCTTTGTGGTGGAAAGGGCACATAGACTGTCGGGAAGTCGGCCGTGACCGGGAGCTCCGCCTTGTCCCATCCTGGCCAGACTACTTAACTTTAGAGACAGAGACATCATACTTCAGACCGCCAGGGTGGCCCCACCTCTTTGCTATCAGAATCCAGAAATATCCCTCTTTCCTGACTTCACCCTGCGAGTGCAGAACGACGGAGGTCATTTCGTGAGGAGACCAGGGAGCTACGCGACAGAAGGGTAAAATAAACCACGCTTTTCCCCCCCAAGCTGAGGGTGGAGGGGAAGGCATGGTTTTTTGAGCGCCCTGAGGAGGCGACGAACTGGCTGGAAGGCTAGAGAGGTGCAAAGGAACATAACGCCAGATGAATGATGTCCAGGACTAGGTTTAACAATCGTTTACTTCTGGGAGGTGGGGGTCTCTTGCTGGGCTTGTTTAATTCAATTGTATGTATATCATAGGTGGGAGGGATGTAGGGAGGTGATCTTCCCGTGCGGGCGCTCCCCCGCAGTACAGGTTATCCACTAGTGTCCTTTATCTAAGATGTTCCCCCACAGGGAGGGTATGAACACTTGATTACCGGGATTCGAGGTGCTGGAACCTTTACCCCCACAGTTTGGTTCCTTTATTTAAATGCATTGGCGACAGGCACTCTGACTAGTTTGTTTCATGGGCAGGTCAAGGCCAGAAGTGCAGGGAAGCAGGGAGGGGGATTTCGGGTTGGGAGGGATAGTTGGGGGGGGTAGGAGGGGTCCAGTGGTTGTTTAATGTTCAATGAAGAAGGCACTGAGTCTAAATAGACAGGTAAAGGGAACTGCTAGTCCACAGGTATGCAACAGCCCACACACTGGGATAAGGGCCTCTGGCTTCTACGCTGGAATATTAACGGTGTGGGGGATAAAGTGAAGCGTTGTACTGTCTTGCAACATATTAAGAGGCATTCCCTGGACATAGTATTCCTTCAGGAGACAAATCTTATGGGTAATTCTTCCCAGTCCATGAACAGGTGGGGTACAAGTTGATGGAGCACTGAGGGTTTGTTTCTGGCTCCAGAGGGGTGGGAATTATGCTCAAAAAGCCTTTCCCACTCTCAATACAACACACATGGATGGACGCCTTGGGAAGGTACCCAGCTATATCCGGGCAGTGGGAGGGCAGGACGCTATCGCTGATGACTATATACATCCCACCAGGCCTACAGAGCCGTACCTATAAGGACTTAGGGGCAATACTTCTGTCAATTCCGGACGGTCATCCCAAAGCACGGGGAGACTTTAATTCAGTGGTGTCGGACACGCCAGACCACTATCCCCCGGTCCCTCGCAAAGATGGTTCCCAGAATGTATGGAAGTGCTGGGCCTGTTGGACGTCTGGCAATACACTTTCCACTCAGAAGCACACAACAGTTTCTCCCGAATCGACTACCTTCTGGTGCCGGCTCCCCAAATTAGCTGTGTCAGAGAGGTTCAGCATTTAGCGAGGGGTATCTCGAATCATTCCCCCATCTGGGCGGAATTTATCTTCAATGAAAAACGGGTGGGCAAGACTGCTCCCATTAACCCTTGGTATCTGCGAAATCTGGCGGTTAGAGGGGCTCTCCTCCGGGCCATAGATCAATACTACTCGGAAAACACAGGATCGGTTACATCGGCCCAAACTCTCTGAGAAGCCTTTAAGACAGTACTAAGGGGTCAGGCCCTTTCACTCATAGCAGATGTTCGGAAAGAAAGAAAGACCTGATCCAAGTGGAAGCAAACATCCTCCGGCTGGAGGTAGAGTGGGAAGAAGAAGCCACAGAAGCCAAGCAGCATGAACTTAAACTCAAGAGGGAGGAATATAGGGCCACCGCCACAGACATGGCCAAAACTCTAGGCAGAGAAAAGGAGGGCAGAGTGTACGACTTAGGTGATAAAGCAGGCAAGCTACTTGCCTGGCTTGACAGAAGAGAATTAGCTAGCCGTCTGATTCCAGAGCTTGTAGACGAGCAGGGGGAATCTTAACAGATCCGCAGACGATTGCAGATGAGTTCGCTGACCACTACCACTGAGTGCACCGTTCACGCACTGACTTGCAGGAAACAGACTTGGAAGCACTGCTCGCAGACATACAGCTCCATGTCCTGTCAGTCGAAGAACGGGTATCTTTAGACGGTGCGATAAGGCACTGGGCCCAAACGGTTTGCCGATCGAGCTCTACAAGCTAAAGCCTGACTCCATTGCTCCACACCTGCGAGCGATGTTCGAGGAGAGTAGGGACGGGGAGCCTTCCGTATGATCAGCGGATAACCACCCTAGTGACTATCTACAAAGAAGGGAAGACAAGGGTCAGGTGCTCATCGTATAGACCTATCTCACTGCTAAACGCAGAACCCAAGATCCTGACCAAACTGTTGGCAATCTGACTGACCCCGGTTCTTAGTAAGTTAGTTCACCCTGATCAGTCAGGCTTTAATGCCTCACCGAAATACAGCCCTAAACCTACGGCATCTTTATGTACAGATGGGCAGGATCGACATGATCCAAGAAGCAGCAGCGGTGGTGTCCCTGGATGCCACAATGGCATTTGACACCATTGAATAGGCTTATCTCTTTGCGGTCCTGAAAAAGCTGGGTTTCGGGTCCGAATTCATTGTGTGGGTACGGCTATTGTATAGTGAGCCCTTGGTTCAAGTAGTGGTAGACAACAAAAAGTTGGAGGTGTTTGAGTTGAGCCGTGGGACACGTCATGGCTGTCCATTGTCCCCACTACTTTTTGCTCTTTCCCTCAAGCTGATTGCAGCATGGATCGGGCGGGATCCGACAATCTGAGGCATCAATTGGGCAGACACCTTGGAGGACCGTATCTCTCTCTATGCGGACCATATCCTCCTTTATCTCGCCTCCCCGAGAGCCTCGCTTTTTAATGCCATCAACATTTTTACAAACTTTAGGAAGAACTCAGTATACAGGATCAACTGGGCCAAATCAGTTGTCTATGTTCTCAGTGGTGAGCCCCCAATCCCCCTAAAGAACTGTCCAATTCAAGTGGCCCGGGACAGCTTCCGATACCTGGGTGTTTTATCTCGGCTGACCCAAAGACAAAGCAAGCCTGAAATCTGCTCCCCCCTCTCCAGCGCCTGAAAAGGAATGTCGCACCTTGGAGGGCACACCCGCTCTCCCTGCTGGGATGGGCAGCAATTTTTAAAATGATGGCCATGCCCCGATTTCTGTATGCCTTGCAGAACCACCCGGACCCAGTCCCAGCTCGTTGTTTTAAAGAAATTGAAGACCTCCGGAGAGAGCTGCTGTGGGAAGACCTGCCATGCATAGCTTTGCAAAACCTAGTACTAGCATGGTATGACTGGGGCATCGCTCTCCCCGACATAAAAAAATATTACTGGGCCTCTCATCTAGCAGCAATTAACCATTGCACATGTAGAAGCGAGGATGACCCCGGGAATAGGATGGGCAGGTGGCTACTTCAGGGGGGTAACTTTACTAGAGCCATCTACTTCTTTGCTGTAAAGACTCCACTCACTGGACCTACCCAAAATGCAGTACACGTCCAGAAGGCGGCGAACAAAAGTTTGGGGTGGGATCGGCGACTCACACAAGCCACGCCATTGTGGGATGTCGAGCAATTGGCTCATCTGCGAACCTCAAAAGGGTTTGGAAACTGGGATTTTTTTTTTGGTATCATTTTTATTTTATTAAGAAAAAGAACTTACACACAAGGCAATAAGACATTACATTCGGACATGTGTTCAGAAAGCAAGGAGACCGCAGAACAATTTAATACAGACGTCATTGGCACAGGGGGGGGGGGGTGAGGAAACAATAGCAGTGATCATAACGGTTACACAATACTTGGAAATTCGGATCAGGGGGAGAGAGGAACCTCTGGGGTCTCCACGAATGGGGGCGTGAATATGTTTCCACGGTAGGAGTTCCTCTGACTCCAAATTTTATTCCATTTCCTGGGTCTACCCCGTGCCACATACACCGTCTTCTCCCTAAACATACACCAATCCATGTTCTCCTTCCACGCCAAGACCGTGGGCGGACGCTGGGAACCCCACAACTGCGCAATGTCTCTCTTAGCAATCATATTCCCAAGGGTCGCCCACTGAGTCTGTGCCACGTCATAGTCATTCGGTTCCCAGACATTCAACAGGCAACGCCTTGCTTCGGGCAGCAATGCCACCCCAGTGACTCTTTCCATCACAGCATGCACTCGATTCCAGAACGCCACTACTCCCGGGCACTCCCAAATTATGTGAAGGAAGGTGCCAACCAATCCACAACCACGCTTACATAACCCATCTACTGAATAACCCATGTGAATCAAGCGTGGGCCGGTGACATATATCCGGTGTAGGATTTTAAGTTGAACAAATCGAAGACAGGCCGGAATCGCGACCTCGTTCGGCGAGGATAGCGCCGACTGCCAGTCCTCGTCATCCAATTCCAGACCATCGCTAGTCCAAACCTCTTGAAGCCGCACCAACAGATCCGCTCGATTATTAATCAATTTCTTGTATATCAAAGAAATGGTGCTGTCGGGCACGTGGCCATCAAGCACCCGATCTTCTAGTGGGGAGGATTCGGGAATGTCAATGCCCTCAGGAAAAACCGACCTCAGCGCGTGGGTAATCTGGGCATAAGGGACGAATTCTCTATCACTCAGCTCATACTCTACCTTAGAGCCTCGAAGGTCTTGATTTTACCCTTGACCCATAGGTCACTCACCCTGCTAATGCCAATCATATCCCATTTTTCAAATCCTTTAGTGTTCCACAGGGAACCCAGTCTTTCAGACGCATAAAGCGGAGTCGCACGGGTCAGGCGATCCCCCCATCCCGTTGCCGCACTCGCATCATACCACACTCGTATCGCTATCTTGGTAGGTCCCGAGAGTTCCCTACCCGCTGCTTTGGAATAAAGGGCCCTGTTATAGTCCCCACTCGGTAACAGGTACTTATCCATCTCAAATGCAGGATTAGAGGCAGGTCCATACATTCCATGATTAATCGCTCCCAATTGAGAGGCCCAGTAATATCGCCTGATATCCGGAAGTGCTATACCTCCGTCGTACCAAGGAAGCGTGAGCTTGGAGAGGGCAATACGCAAGCGTCCATTCCAAATCAATCGCTTCTGCAAACTCTCCACCTCCCGAAAATAACTCGCCGGAACAACATCGAAAGTATTCTGGAGCGCGTATAAAAATCGCGGTAAGGACATCATTTTAAAGAGGGCCCGCGCCCAAGTGGTGAAAGCGGTAGCCTGAGCCTGCCCGCAACGTCAGCTTTTAACCTCTGGAGGGGAGGGAGCAGGTTACGATCATAACAAGCCACAGGATCTAAGGTTATAAAAATCCCCAGGTACTTGAATCCCGATTGGGGACACCTGGATAGGACAACAGCGCAGCAAAGGGGGGGGTACCATACGAAAGCACATAGACACAGGACTTAGTCCAGTTGATAACAAGACCGGAGTTCCTTCCGAACGATGTGAGCACATCAAACAATACATTCAACGACTTACCAGGGGACGTAAGGTACAACAGAATGTCATCAGCGTAGAGCGATATGCGATCCTCAAACTCCAGGGTCCACTGAATACCTTTCATAGAAGGCTCCCATCGCAGCCAGGCAGCCAAGGGCTCCAGGGCAAGGGCGAACAGAAGGGGGGACAAAGGACAGCCCTGTCGCGTACCCCTCCCGAGAACAAAAGGCTTAGAGACTCGACCATTCACCACCACTTGTGCCAACATCTCCTCATACAGAAGTTTCAACAGCTAATGAACCCAGGACCAAAACCAAATTTTGCAAGAGCGGCCCAGAGGTATGGCCACTCCACCGTGTCAAAAGCCATTATGGAATCCAGAGAAACCAAAATGGCCGGCTCACGCAGGGACGCCGCCCTCGCGAGAACACCATGCAAGCGCCTCAGGTTAAGCGCTGTATTGCGATGTGGGATGAAACCGGACTGGTCCGGATGAATCAAGTCGCTAATTACTTTTATCAAGCGATTTGCCAACAACTTTGCGAGAATATTTGGTTCCGCGTTTAAGAGCGAAATGGGCCTATACGACGCACATCGATCTCGCGGTTTCCCCTCCTTGTGGATCACCACGATGGTAGCAAGACGCTGATCACGAGGAAGGGAACCAACGTCTCGCGACTCCAGAAACATTTCACGGAGATAGGGCGCCATTTTGTCAGGACGCAGCTTGTAGAGCTCGATGGGCAGGCCATTAGGGCCCATGGCCTTGCCCGAGCGCTCAGAGCGAATAGTGAGGTCCACCTCATCAGCTGAGAATACCGCATCCATTAAGTCCCTATCCGAATCCGACAGGCGAGGCAATGCAATGTCACGCAGCAACAGATGGGAGTCTTCCTCCGGTCTATCGGAGACTGGGGAGTACACGTTACGGAAATGTTCAGCGAAACACTCAACAATCTCAGCCGGATCAGTCACACACACTCCATCAAGTTTCTCGATCACAGGAACCACAGGACTTGCCCTCTCCTTTTTATCCAGACAAGAGATCAGTTTCCCAGCCTTTTCACCCACATCATACAGTCTGCCCTGCTGCTTTCGACTCATGACTTTAGCGGCATCCGTTACCAGGGCTCTATAATCCAGTTGTTTGAGGCTTAGGGCGTGAAGTTTGTTACGAGTCACACCCAGTTCCAGGTTTGGAAACTGGGATTTGATTGGGATCTCACGGATTGCGGACCTTTGACGGAATAGGGCAGTGCTGTCCTTTGCCACCCTAAAGAAAGAGTATGAGTTCGCCGATTCAGAATATTTCCGTTATTCGTAGGTGCGACATGCACTAATGTCCAACCGGGGAATCTCTTCCGGAGGCGTCGCCGTTGGAAGACAAATTGTTAGATGGCTACATGCCCACAAAAGCGATCTCCCTCATGTACAAAAAGCTTGTCAACAACACTTCTGATCCACTTGTCCAGAACAGGGGGCGGTGGGAGAGAGATGGGATAGAACTTGATGATGAAGAATGGCAGGAGAAGTTGTCTTACCCCAAAGAAGTGGCAGTCTCTTCCAGACTGCGCCTGGTTCAATTTTAGATCCTAAGCGTCAGGGGCCAGGCACGTTAGCATGGGGCAAGCATCTGATGGGATGTGCAGAAGGCAATGCGGCCAAGAGGGTACCTTCCTACACAAAATAGGGAATGTGTCACTATCCAGAATTACTGGAGGGGGATACCCAAAAGTATAAATGAGGTGCTTGGGGTGGGGCTCCAGCCAGAATCAAAACGGTGTTTATTAAATGTATGGGAGCCTACTGATGTGAACAACAGGGG
The DNA here is from genome assembly GCF_964263255.1 of Lissotriton vulgaris. Classification (NCBI taxonomy): domain Eukaryota; kingdom Metazoa; phylum Chordata; class Amphibia; order Caudata; family Salamandridae; genus Lissotriton; species Lissotriton vulgaris. Next base: position 1,411,826,418 of record NC_141696.1, read on the forward strand.
GAAAACTTGGGTTAGACTGGATATGATGGTGGTCAAGAGGAATATTGCCCAATAGTGGGGATCTGGTGTGTCACCTACATTATCTTCATAGAAGGCAGATATGGATTGGTGCATGCTGAAGGAAAAAACAGTGTATGTAGCGCAGGGATGCCCCAAAAAGTGGTCTGCAATTTGGGACAAATGGAATGTGTATAGAGGAAATATTTGTGTCCCGCCCGCTGTACCACCTCTTACACCCTGAAGCCCTACCTCCCTGACCTGCTGTTTTGATTTGTCACAACAGTACTGTCTACTTGTGGTAATATCTGTCACGTAATGAGTAATGCCGTACTCTTTGTGTTTAATAAAAATAATTATTAAAAAATATATATATTTAAGAAGTTCATCTCTAACTGTAATCAATATAATAATTCACAAATACTATTTTGGGCAAAATCGAACCTCATAGTCTTTCGACTTTATCATGAATATTGTTTCTTCTTCTGAAAATATAATAGTTGTTATAATAATAATAGTAGTTGTACTAACATCAGGACATTCATTCTGGAATTTAGATTAATTTGTTTGCTTTAAGAACCCACATGGAGCATACATGCACTGAAAAGTATTTCAAGACATAGAATGCCATTTTTTAGAAAAACAATATATGTAAAATTATACTTTCCTGATGAAATGACTTCCCTTTCAAAGACTGTTTGAGAAGGAGTAGTTTCTGTCCTGTAACTCCAGTTCTGTAGTAGGGGTATCTCTGTTATAGTCATAATCTAGGGAATAGTCCCGCCCATGTGCGTGGACCCCGGCAATCAAAAATAATCTCTTAAGTTGTCAAAATAATGCAGAAACTGCAAAGACACTTAAGAGAGAATTTAAAGACAAATAATGCAGCCTATATCCACAGGCTACACTGTCCAGTACTTCAACTAGAAATTCCACCAAAAATCACCACACACAGCACAGCCTGCTAGTTTCTACCATAGAGAAACCTGCCTCCCCCAGTCAAAGACTCAGGAATGATAGAGAGGAAGGTAGGGACAGACAAGCCCCATAGGCTGCCATTATGTGGCTTAAATAGGATACTGTGCCTTTAAGAGAACCTTCCAGACTTCTCCCAGTATCCCAGAATGCATAGCAGGTCCAACTTACTTCCAGTTCTTTTTGAAGGCGTATACAACGCCAGACCTGCAGCATTGTTTACATGAAGAATTCTCCACCGGGGAGGAGGGAGGGCGCTTATGACTATAACAGAGATACCCCTACTACAGAACTGGAGTTACAGGACAGAAACTACTCCTTCTGTAGTAGGGGATCTCTGTGTATAGTCATAATCTAGTGAATAGAATGGCAAGCCCATCCCCACAAACAAGCGGCGGTGGAGAGTAAATACATAATGCCACTACTGTGCGAACAAATTCCGCAGCGAAGCCTGCCCAACCTGAGCGTCTGCCCTGGCGTCAGTGTCCAGGCAGTAATGCTTAGCAAAGGTATGAACCGACTTCCAAGTGGCTGCCTTGCAGATTTCAGCAATCGGCACGTTACGGAGCAGAGCCGTCGTGGCAGCTTTGCCCCTGGTGGAATGAGCCTTAGGCTTACCTCCTAAGGTCTTATTAGCCTTCTGATAACACAATTGAATGCAGGACACAATCCACCTAGAGATGGACTGCTTAGAGGTCGCAAGACCCGTCCTGACTGATCCATAATTGATAAACAACTGGTCAGACCTACGAATATCTTTGGTTTTATCCAGATAAAATTTCAACACCCTCCTAACATCCAGAGAATGGAGAGACCTCTCCGCTGGGGACGAAGGGTTCTGAAAAAACGTAGGTAAAGTTATAGTCTGGTTGACATGAAAGTCAGAAATAACCTTGGGAAGAAATTTAGGGTGAGTACGCATAACAACCTTAGCAGCATGAAATACAGTATAAGGTTCAGTACAACACAACGCCTGAATTTCACTCACCCTGCGGGCCGATGTAATGGCCACGAGGAACGCCGCCTTCCGGGACAGGTGCTGCAACGAAGCCTTATGAATAGGTTCAAAAGGCTCCTTCATCAATCTGGACAGCACCACATTCAATTCCCATGAAGGCGAAGGAAGCCTGACAGGAGGGAATACTTTCTTCAATCCTTCCAGAAAATCTTTGATCACGGGGATCTGGAAAAAGGAAGTCTGTGAAGGGCATTTCCTGTAGGCAGTCAATGCAGCCAGATGAACCTTAATGGAATGCACATTAAGGCCAGACTGCGCCAAATGTAAAAGGTAAGGAAGGATGACATCCTCCTTACAGGTCGTAGGATCATGGTTCTTAGACTGGCACCAGATACAAAACCTCTTCCACTTGTAAGCATATGAAGTCCGAGTGGAAGGTCTCTTAGACTCCTTCAGTATGTCCATGCAGTCATCGGGCAGATTCAGATGGCCATATTGCACTATCTCAGGAGCCATGCCGCCAAACTCAAAGACGAGAGGTTGGGGTGTAACATCCGTCCCCCGAACTTCGTGAGAAGGTCCGGCCTGCACGGCAACCGAATGTGAGGAAGGAGAGACCGGTGAAGTAGGTCCGTGAACCACCACTGCCTGGGCCACTCCGGGGCGATGAGTATCATGAGAGCCCTGGACCGGGCCAGCTTGATGAGCACCGCCGGAATCAGTGGAATGGGAGGAAAGGCGTACAGAAAGCTGTTCGTCCAGTCGATCCATAACGCATTCCCCAGCGTCCCTTGCTGGAAGTACCTGGAGGCGAAGTCTCTGCACTTGCTGTTTTCGGCGGTGGCGAACAAATCTACGTCTGGAGTTCCCCACCTTGCGAAGACTTCTCCTAGTACTTCGTCGTTTATGACCCATTCGTGGTTTTCCTGAAGCAGTCTGCTCAGTGCGTCTGCCTGAACATTCTGCACACCTGGTAGATGGGTGGCCGTTATCGTCAGTCCTCTGGCCAGGAGCCAGTGCCAGATCGTCTGCGCCTCCTGTGACAGAGTGCGCGATCTCGAGCCCCCCTGCTTGTTGAGGTAATACATCGTGGTGGTATTGTCCGTCTGTACAAGCAGAGAGTTGGTCCGGAAGGACGGAAGAAAGGCCTTCAGCGCCAAGTGAACAGCTCTGAGTTCCAGGAAATTGATGTGATACGTGGCCTCCATCGGTGACCACGTGCCTTGAATCTGTAGAGTCCCGGAGTGCGCTCCCCATCCCAGAAGAGACGCATCCGTCACGACAGTCTGCGTGGGAATGTCCTTGTGAAAGGGGACCCCGCTGAGGAGATTCTCCGCCGAACACCACCACTTCAGGGACTGAAGAGCATGCAGCGATAGGCGAATCTTGTCGTCCCAAGATCCTTTCCTCTGATCCCACTGGTCCTCCAAGCACGCCTGCAACGGTCTCATGTGCAGCCGTGCGTGTGGCGTCAGGAAGATACAAGAGGCCATCGATCCCAGTAGAGAAGACACCGTCCTCACTGTTGTAGATGGAGTCGTCATAAGAGCCTGAGCCTTCCGAAGGAGTGATAATCGTCGCTCTTCCGAAGGAGACACGCTTGCTGACAGCGTATTGATGGAGGCTCCCAAGTACTGTATGCATTGGACCGGAGTCGGGACAGACTTGGCCATGTTGATGTGCAGCCCCAGCTTGTTCAGGAGAACGCACGTCTTCTGGAAGTGTGCTCGCGCTTCCGAGAAGGAGGATGCCTTGATCAGCCAATCGTCCAAGTACGGGTAGACGAACACCTTGTTCTTCCTCAGGTGCGCTGCTACCACCGCCATGCACTTCGAGAACGTTCTCGGCGCAGACTTCAGTCCGAATGGGAGTACTGTGTATTGATAGTGATTGGTGCCGACTTGGAACCGCAGGAACTTCCTGTGTTTGTGTGCAATGGGCACATGGAAGTAAGCATCCTGTAGGTCTATAGCGCACAGCCAGTCTCCCTGTTGCAACTGAGGGTAGATCTGGTGCAACGACAGCATGCGGAACTTTTCTCTGCGAATCCACTTGTTTGCCTGTCGCAAATCCAGAATGGGCCTGAACTCGTTCTTGTCCTTCTTGCGAACCAGAAAGAACCGGGAGTACAGACCTCTTCCTCTCTGAGACAGAGGTACGTCTTCTATCGCCCTTTTCCTTAACAAGATATCCGCTTCCGCCTGGAGCTCGCGCAGCTGAAACTGCGAGCTGACCGGGGGGGTCGCTGGAGGAGGGCTGGTGAACCGAAGACTGTATCCATTGCAAACAATATTCAGCACCCACTTGTCCTGAGTAATTTTTCTCCACTCTGCCAGAAAAAGTTGGATGCTTCCCCCTACCGGAGTGGGTAACGGATCCGGGGGAAGTAAGTTCCTAGGGCCTAGACCCCGCCTGGCCCTTGGGCGCCGGAGCCGACTGCTGGCCTCCTCTGCCCTTCTGCCGCTTCTGGAACGGCTTACCGAACGACTGCTGCTGTTGCGAGTGCCCCGAAGCCTGTCCTCGTCCTCGGCCTTGTCCTCCGAACCGCCGTTGGAAAGGGCGGTACTGCTTCTTGGTCTCCTTGGGCTTCTCCAAGCCCACAGCCGTCAGCGTTTCGGCCTCCGCCTTCATGCGGGCCATTTCATCATCTGCGTGCTTCCCGAAGAGGGTCTCCCCGGAAAACGGCAGATTGGCCACCCTCTGCTGCGCGTCCGGTTTCAGGGACGTCAGCCTGAGCCATGCGTGGCGCCGTTGGTTGATCCCGTGGCAGAACCCGTGAGCAGCCAACAGGGAGGAGTCCGCAGCCGCGCTGATTATCTGGTTGGCCACCAGCATCCCCTCACTCAGGACCTCCATGAAGTCTTCACGCTGCTCCCGAGGTAAATGCTCCGCAAAGCGCTCGAGGGAGTCCCAGAGGGCGCAGTCGTAACGCCCCAACAGAGCCGTGGCACTCGCCGCTTTCATGGATGTCGCGGAAGTCCCACAGATTTTTCGCCCCGCCGAGTCCATCCACCTAGACTCCTTGTCTGGGGGAACCGTGGAGGTCGGAGTGGTGGCATGCTGCTTGCGGGCCGCCGTGACGATGACTGAGTCAGGCGGAGGCTCCGCTCTCAAAAAGGCCGGATCCGAGTCGGGGGCCCGGTACTTCTTTAGCAGTCTGGACGGGGCCGCTCTCGTCACCGCCGGGGTGAGAAACAGCGCCATAGCCGGTTCTTCCAGCCCCGGCACCAAGGGCAGGAGAGGGCGAGACATGTGCCTCTGATGTAGAGTCTCGAAAATGACGGATGTCTTCGGAGTAGGCACTGTCAGTGTAATGCCTAGCTTCGCCGCGCCCCTCAACAGGACGTCCTGAAAGGCAACCAGGTCATCTATCGGGGACACCCTGGTGTCCGGTGACCCCGATAGCGTAGGTGAGTAGTCCCTGGTCCCAGATGATCTCGTGTGAGAGCGAGACTCGCGCCTCCTATGGCGGTGTCTCGACCTCGTGGAAGATCTGTGCCTAGAGCGCGAACGAGACCTGCCATCTCTAGGGCGCCCCTTCGGTTTGCGAGGAGGGGTCTTCCGTGGTTCCTCACGGGGCCTCTTCGGATCCTCCCGGGGCTTTGGTTTCGGGGTCCCCTTGGGGGGAGCAGGCAGGGACGGCAGTGAAGTGGACCTCGGCGGAGGAACCACCGGCTGCGGGGTGGGTCCATGCGGAGGGACCGGAGGTGGAGCAGGATCCCCCGAAGGAAGTGGTGGCAAGGGCGGAGGGTCCTCCTTAGGCACGGGTGGAGGAGTAGGAGTCCTGGGTCGAGAAGGAGTGTACACGTCCGACTACACCGAGCCAGGTGACCCCTTAGGGGACGGGAGCGGAGATCCATCCCCATCCGCAGGCGACCGCTTTCTCTTGCGTCCACTGGAGGCGGCGTGACTCCTGGGGCTAGAGCCCCCTCTATGTCGTTTTGGAGCGGGAGACCTACTCCTCGACGCTGACCGCTGTCTGCTGGACGCAGAACGACGCTTCTCCGGCGTCGAATGGCGCTTCCTGGACTCCGGCGTCGAACGTCGTCCCCTCGACGTCGACCCTCTCATCCTCTGCGTCGAACGTCGACTCCTCGACGTCGATCTCTTGCGTGACCTCACACGCCGCCCTCTCGACGCCGGGCGGTCCGCCCTCGGCGTCGACCGTCGCCGTCTTGATGTCCTCGACGTCGAGGAGCCCCTCGACGTCGATCGGCGGTGTCGCCTCGACGACGATCGACGGTGTCGCCTCGACGACGACCGACGGTGTCGCCTCGACGGCGAGCGTCGGCGCCGCTTCGACGGCGAGCGTCGATACACGTCCCTGCGCCTTCGGCGTCGGTATGAAGACCTCGACGTCGACGAAGACGATGACGTCGACGGCGGCTTCGACGTCGGCTTCTCCTTCGCCGTCGAGCCGTCACGCCGTCTCGACCCGGAGCCCCGGGGAGACGGGGAGCACGCCGTCGTCATCCCTCTCGACGCCGTCGTCGAAGCCTTCGACGTCGACGGAGAATGGGACCGTTGGCTGGACTTCCTGCCCCCGGGGAGCCCCCCAGGGGCCTCAGCAGAGGCAGAGGGATCCCTCCCAGGCTGCCCAGACCCACCTGCAGCACGTTGACGCCTATCCTCCAGGCCAGCCAGCCTGATCTTCAATCTGTCCCTGAGGGTCCTAGCAGAAAGTTGCTGGCAGATAACACACTCCTCAGGGCCATGATCTTCTGGAAGGCACACGATGCAGACATCATGGGGGTCGCTTTTGGCCTTCTTCCTCTCACATGCTGGGCACTTAACAAAAAGGCCAGGCATTTCGGAGCCCCAAAACGCCTAAAAAACAGCACAAAAGTGAGAAGAGAGCACCAAGCAGTAACTGCAACACTTTTAAAAGTCAAAAAGTGCAAAAACGAATTCAATAAACCCTTGAAAAAGGGAGAGCTCAATGCCAGGGTCCTGTAAGCAGGAGCCGGAAAAAAGAACTGGAAGTAAGTTGGACCTGCTATGCATTCTGGGATACTGGGAGAAGTCTGGAAGGTTCTCTTAAAGGCACAGTATCCTATTTAAGCCACATAATGGCAGCCTATGGGGCTTGTCTGTCCCTACCTTCCTCTCTATCATTCCTGAGTCTTTGACTGGGGGAGGCAGGTTTCTCTATGGTAGAAACTAGCAGGCTGTGCTGTGTGTGGTGATTTTTGGTGGAATTTCTAGTTGAAGTACTGGACAGTGTAGCCTGTGGATATAGGCTGCATTATTTGTCTTTAAATTCTCTCTTAAGTGTCTTTGCAGTTTCTGCATTATTTTGACAACTTAAGAGATTATTTTTGATTGCCGGGGTCCACGCACATGGGCGGGACTATTCCCTAGATTATGACTATACACAGAGATCCCCTACTGCAGAACTGGGTTTCTAAAACCTGCCCATAATCCAACTCAGTCCAAATCTATTTAACATATGAAATATCTCACTTCTCAAAGTATTTCATTTCACCAAGCTAAATATATAAATGAGACACAAAGTCAAATCTTAGAGAAAACTGAACCAAAGGTGGTAAAATAAATGTCACAACAAAGCATAATAATATTGTTTAGCTATAGAATGTGCTGAACTAAAATAGAACACATACAGAACTTGAAACTCTCTTTCTAAGATAAAGACTGCCATAAAAGGAAAACATTGTGAAAATTAAAGCATCCGTTTTTACACCTTCTTTAAACTATGGATACTCTGTCCACAAGATACGAGCGAAAGTTTAACATAAATGAATTGATGAAAATGAGCATATACAGAGTAGCAGATACTCAACAACCATAACAAAAACAGAATAGCATGATGGGCAAAAACAATTATTAAAACCTCATGTTTTTAGACCCCTTTGGAATATCTAGTGGTCCTTTTTAAAAAAAATAAGGTTTTATTAAGATTTACAGCACATCACCACACTACGATACATAAATAAACCACAAGATGCCAGCATATTTATCACAGAGACTAGTCAGCAGTAATCAGTTTTGATAATAGAGGCACAGTAAGCGGAAATAACGGAGTAAGTATGCAAAGAAAGGGCATCCCTCTACAAAATGGCATAGGACCACTGTGATTCTGTGTACACAACGTAGAAACAGCAGTTTCCTCCAAGCACACCCATCATGCAGCGCATAACCCACAAGGCCTCATCCAAACTATTGTGGAGAAATGGACTATGGAAATAGGGAGATCCGAGGGCCACTGGAGGACGTCACCATAGGCCGGACTAGCCACTCCTACTTCCAAAGCCGGTACGGAGCCGTAAGAAGATGAAGCATCCACAATCACCCGGCCCCATCCATCCAATTTTGGACAAGCTAATAAAATGGTATCCCAAGCAGGTAAAATCTTTATCTTATTACCTCCCCGAGCCTCCTCCATGCAAATGGTCTCCCTCATAAAGTTCACCCACTTTGTCAACTCCAACTACCATGGACAGACTTACAACTACTAGTCAGTTGCCTGTCGGCAAGGATCAAGGAGAGGTCCAAGAACCTATTGGTAGCCGTCCTAACTGCTGAATGTTCATGAAGGACCAGCAAGCATAAATGAATGCTGCAATGGAATTCCCTATCCGTGCCCTCCTTCCCCCCCATCCGAACCACCTGGAGGGCGTTGTCCAAAAGGGCAACAAGAGCAGGCAAGTCCAGACCATGTGGAAGAAACGTGCATCCTCTAAGGTGAAACGAGAACACTCCGAGGTCACAGGCAAGAACATAACATTTATGCGTCGGGGAGTCAGACAGCCCCGGTGCAGGTAAAAGAATTGAATGAGTCTAAAGTGTGTATTTCTAGACATGCTAGGACTAAAATCCAATATCTTCCTCCAAGAGGAGTCAGAGAGAGGCATTGCGAGATCTACTCAGCCTAGCCGAAGGGGCGAAAGATCTGCCCGCAGAACCTCCAACAATGCCATGTAAAGTAATGTGACCCCTTTTGTTTGACCCGTAATGAGGAAGAGAAACCGCATTCAGTCGTGCTCCGGAGGCTCTGCAATACCAGCACTCCACCAGTCACCAATCTTACGCATTAAGGAACTGTGAAGTATGAAACAGCCTGTCGGGATATCATAGGACCCCTAGAGATCGGTAAAAGGGCACAATTCACCCCTTATAAAGAGATCACCTACATCAATGCCGGGTGCCGGCCACTCACGGAGACCAGGCCACCCAACCTGGCAACTCCAACACCAAATTACCAGAAGAGGGAGCTCATAAGTGTACAGAGGTCGGCGACCGCGACTACTGTAAAGCACAAGCCCAAACATACCGCACAGTCCTAATCAGGATATTCGAGGCCCACACCCTGGAAGCAGGAGCTTGCTTCAGTAGGAAGCCCAAGAGGCAGTACTTGGAAGGAGAGCCACATTCAGCAATATCCACATCATCCCATAGACAGGCCCACCAACGGGTGACCCACTGAAGCCACACTGCTAAGTAATATAACTCAAAATTTAGTGTAGCTAGCACCTCCTAACCATAGGCAAACGCAATTTCCAGAGGACCACGTGGAGGTACGAGGCGCCCCAATAAAGTGACAGGAGGAAGCCATCTAGCTCTCGAAAGAAGTTTTGAGCAGGGGACCGGCAAACAAATAAAGCACACGCTGCAATATTATCATCTTGGATACGGCTACATGGCCATTCACTGGTAGGGGCAATGTAGTCCTGAAGGCAATGGAGCAATGAAGCCCAGCCATCACACATCCAAAGTTCCCCTCATACAGCGACTATGGGTAGCGGTAAACAGCCACACCTAAGTACCGGATGATAACATGTTCCCATTGCAATGTTGAGGCCGGCGGGGAGAGGACCATGCAAAGGAGCAAACCTCCTCAAAGGATAAACACATGACTAAGACCAGTTGATCTCAAGCCTTGAGTGAACACCAAAATCTGAAAATGCCCATATTGCCTCAAGGAGGTCGCGAATATCTGGTGGTCATTGATGGTTCTCTACACTGGCATGTGTTTCAGGGCATGGTGTGATTCATGAAAATGCTTTCCGAACCAACAGCATGTAAGCAAAACTGAATCTAAGAATATGGAAAAGGCCATAGCTCCAGGAGCGATTGTGAAGAAATTGGCGGACAGTCATCTACATGGCCCATTACAAACGCACAGGCCTTTCAAGATGATACTTTGTGTACTGGGGGTCAACCGGTTTGACTAGATGGAAATCAGCAGAGAAGACCAAGTTCAAGTCTTGCCACAGCATTTTTTAGGGTCTGTAACCTGGAAATGATGTATTTGGTAAAGTCCAAATTGATACATGTTCCATAGTTGATGTGAGACGATAGGACTGCCTGTATAAACTTCTTTCTGCAGTCAATAGGAAGAATTATGTAGTATTTCAACGCAGTGGGATTATTCTGATGATTTCTTCACCTTGGGCTTACAAAATTAGACTTTGCCTAAAATGATTCTGATAACTAACAACGAGGAGCTTAGAGGGAACAGGGGTCATAGGTCGCCCTCCACTCAAATTATGTATTCACATATCATGCAAAACATTTGCGAATAACTCCTCTATTTTAATTAGTGAGGTAGGAGGTACATCCATGTTATGCCATATTTAAAAGAATATGCCCAATCCCTTGAAAAAATTATGACAGTTGTGAGACAACAAATAACACACACCTATGTGCCAAACTCAGGTAGGTAGAAAAAATTGTGTGTGAGCGAGATGGCGCTCCTATCTAGCCACTCTCCACTTGCCGACATGTTTCATTGTCATTCACTCAGCCCGTGCCGCACGGACTGAGTGAATGCCGGCTTTGCAGTTTCCTATCGTAAAATTTCTTCGAAGGAAAAGTGACTCACACCTGGAGTCATTCAGAAACAAACGAGGGTTCGGACCTCTCGACTGGTATGCACCAAGGTGGTCGATTGAGGTTGTTAAGATTACGCATGTCCAATGCAGTGGCTTAAAAATTTGTGATGCCCTGAAGAAATTGCCTAAATGTGAATGGCAATGAAACATGTCGGCAAATGGAGTGTGGCTAGATAGGTAGCAGCCATTCTCACTTTTTTAGAGCCCACAACCAACACAAAAGTGACAGAATAAAGCTAAGTTCTGTGTTGTTTGTGGTTTTTATATGTTTGTTTTTTGACACGATCTGTGTTGTTCGTGGTTTCTATACACTGCACATTCTCACAAACACTGTTTTGTTTGTTTTTGGACACATTTCTTTCTTTGGAGCTTGATGGTGCCAATGATGAGATCAGGGCTATCTTGGTGAGTACCTGCCAGGTTCCCATTGGTGGTGCGCCCGTGAGGCGCCATCTCGCTCACACACACTTTTTTCTACCTACCTGAGTTTGGCACATAGGTGTGTGTTATTTGTTGTCTCACAACTGTCATCATTTTTTCAAGGGATTGGGCATATTCTTTTAAATAAGGCATAACAAGGATGTACCTCCTACCTCACTAATTAAAATAGAGGAGTTATTTGCAAAAGTTTTACATGATATGGTACAACATTAACCCTTTCGATGCTCATGACGAGCTCAGCTCGTCATGATGCACAGTTGAGCTGTGCTGATGACGAGCTGAGCTCGTCATGACACCAGCAAAATGGCAATTTCCAGCACAGGAGGGGAAAACACCTAGCAGCCAAGGTGTTAAGGGCCAGATGTAGGTAAATGTCATTTACCGAATTTTACTGATTCGGTATTCAAGAATCGATAAATGAGATGTAGTGAAAAAATCTGTATTTATTACCGATTCGGTAAAAATCGGTATCGGACTTTCGGAATTTACCGAATCGGTAATTACCGAATCGGTAATTCCCGTTCATCCCTATGGGCCAAAAGGCCCATAGGAATGCATTGGAAATACCGATTCGGTAAATACCGAATCGGAAAGCAAGCAAAAATGAAACTAATGAAAACAGCCAATCAGGTGCTACCACCCTCCCCCTCCCTACCAGGAAGTGGCTACCCAGGCAGCTGCAACTCATTAGAAGGTTCTGGAGAGGCAGTCAGAGCTGAGCAGAGACACAGAGCAGCAGGGAGAGTTTTTGGGGAGTTTACAACAAGAAAAATGGCAAGCAGCACTGAGAGCCAGAAGGCAGAGAGGAAAAGAAAAATAAAGTTCAGCAGCATGGAGCTGCAGGTACTGGTGGAGGAAGTTGTGAGAGTCCACAAGCAACTATTTGGCAGGCACTCCCTCACTGTACCTGAGTCTGCAAAAAGGAAAATGTGGCTTGCAATTGGAGAAAAGGTCAATGCAGTGGGAGTCACAAGCAGGAACATTGAGGACCTGAAGAAACGCTTTTATGACATCAGGAGCCTGACAAAAAAGAAGATGTCAGAAATACATAAGCAGGTTGGTGTCACCGGTGGAGGCAGGAACCCAGCGCCCCCCCTGACTGACCTCAACCATCGAGCCAGACAGTGTTGTGGGACTTGGAGATGTGGACAGCTCAGCCAGAGCTTCAAGAAAAGGTAAGACGCATGCACAGCATGACACCCCATACCAACCTGCTACCCTTTAGCCTTTGTGTACAGGCCAACCCCAGTCCAGTACTGCTAGCACTATACAGGAGCAATGCATTATGGGAAATGTAGTCAGCTAATGTAGGACCATGTGTAAGTGCACAGACATCAGCAAGGCACTGAAAGTAATACAGATAAATGAAAGTTAAATGTGCAAAGCATTTATTGCAGTGACTGCGACACAGTAGCACTCAGTTGACATACGCTTATTTATACCTAGGGGCAACATCAGGCAGTCGAGCCACAGCAACAGAAGGGACTGCACCAGCGAGGGAGGAGAGTGAGGAGGCAGGGCCAAGCCATGTACAAGCCTCGCAGGAGGAAGAAGACACGACTGCCATCTCCAATGAAGAAGACACAGTACAGACCCCCGAGTTTCCGCACTCCCCACACCTTTTACAATCCCCTCCATTGGTTTTCTCACCAGAAACCTCCCCATCACTGTCCCTGTCTGCACCTGCAACCTCACCAGCCAGAAGGAGAGTCGTGGCCCCACTGCCAGTAATGGAGGCAGCAGAGGGTGAGGCTCAAGCCACTGTCCATGTGACTCCTGCTGCACTGCAGTCCACCAATGAGTCAATCACCTCGCGCAGACTCCATGTTCAGTGGGCTGGAGGGGAGCATGGTGCGCATACAGCGTATGCAGGGAAAATCCATACAGGCCTGCCACCGCCAATTTAGAGTCCTAAATGTACAAATAGGAGACATGGGGAAGGGCTTCAGAGACATTGTAGAAACTAATAGGGAGGTAGCTAAAACAAATGCAGACATTGCAGCAGGAATGCAGCAAATGAGCAACTCCATCACCCAGCTCTGCTCAGAACTGGACAGCCTGGAACACACAAGGCGCAGGGATGCCCGTGTTCACAATAGGGCCATGAATCGTCTGGCCACTGCCACATCCCAGCTATGCCTTAGAGGCATTAATATGCAGGAGAGCCTCACACAGAACACGGCAGAGGTCACCGGGGGCATGGCCAGGATCAATAGTGCCCTAGAGGCTATGATAATATCACACACTGGACAAAATCCTGCCCTGGATGTGGCAGAGACAGACGACAGCAGTAGCCGCAGCAGCTTGGCAAGCGCTGTAGTTGAGCCACGTAGGAATAGCAGGCGCCCAGCTGAGCCTGCAGGCCATGCGGAAAGCAGCGACCAACATCCCAGTGGCTCAGGGAAGCGCGGGCGCAAGTGACATTGCCGGTGTGGGTGAGGAAACCCGGGACATACGGTCCCCACGTTTATTAAGTTTGTGTTGTTGTAACATTAAATTACGTTCTTCTCATTCACAACCTGTCTGTGTCTCATTACTCACTCAGAAATAACCGTGTGTAATCTCCTCACGTCTGTATCTGCCATCACTTGGTGTTGACACTCCAGCAGGTTGTGTTTCAGGCACAGCAATGTCGTCGTCATGGTCCTCGTAGTCTGACAACTCCATCTCAGTACCCTTCTTAACCGCAAGATTGTGCAACATGGCACAGGCAGCAATAATCTTACAGCAGGTGATGGGGGTATACTGCCTTGCACCTCCACACTTGTGCAAGCATCTGAATCTGCTTTTCCAGATGCCAAAGGTCCGTTCGACCACATTCCTTGTGCTTTTGTGGGCCCGGTTATACCTCCTTTGGCTGGGTGTTGAGGGGTTGAGGTAGGGGGTGAGTATAAATGAGCGGAGGGCATGTGCACTGTCTCCTAAAAGGAAAAGGGAATACATTACTCACATGCATACATGTACTTCTTACTGCAATAGGTGTTATGGGGGTCAAACACTGAGTCTTACCTAGGAGGTATCCTTCACCAAATTCCCCTGCAGTCAGCCGTGCATAGATGCCGCTGTTTTGAAAAATATAGGAGTTGTGGGTACTCCCTGGGAATTTAGCCACGATGTCAGTGATGGCGCACTTTGCATTGTAAATCACCTGCACATTGATGGTGTGGGTGGACTACCTATTTCTGTGGCAGCAGGAAGACAAATGGGAATGTGCGTGCCATCTATGCAGCCGATTATATTTGGAAATCGAGCCATCTGGTAAAAGTCAGATTTTGTTTGGACCAGTTCAGCATGGGTAGCAGGAAAAGATATGTAATGGTCCATCCTCTGTAACATGGCGTCAAGGAATTTGTGGAAAAACCTTGAGAGGCTGCTCTGGGTCACCCCACCCACCGCAGCAACCATGCTCTGGTAGCTCCCAGACGCAAGCAGGTGGAGGCTGCACAGCACCTGCACATGGGGTGGAATAGCATGTGCCCTTTGGGTAGTGTGCTGCAACAGTGGTTGGAGGTCCCTGAGGAGCTCCAAGATGGTGTCTGGGGCCAACCTGTACCTCTGCAGTATCTCTGCCTCTGTGAGCATGAACAAGGTAACCCTCTGCCTGTAGACCTGCTCCTGTCTCTGCTATTCCCTCTCTCCTTCCTCCTGTAGCCGTAGCCGTCTTGCAATGACATAAAATGCCGCCATTGTGCTAACAGAATTGCATTTTGGGTCCATTTTTATAGGCTACACCTGGTTACCACTTGATTTGAATCCATGGTAAATACCGACTCTTAAATACCGAATTTGAAGCAAATTCGGTATTTAAGAGCTTACCTACATCTCAATCTTCAATTTTACCACTTCTTAATTACCGATTCGGTATTTTACCAATTCGGTAAATTTACCGAATCAGTAAATTTTCCGAATCGGTAAATTTACCGATTCGGTAAATTTACTGATTTAGCCGATTTTCGGTCACCTACATCCCGATTGCTCAATACCGGTCGGTAACGGCCGAAAATACTGATTTTCGGCCGTTACAGGGCTACCTACATCTGGCCCCTTGTGGTTAATTTATGGATGCCTTTGTGGTCTAGGTCTTTTTTGTAAAATGATTCTGAGACTGCATATGTATTTAAGGCTGTCTCCTATTTTGGGAGGCCTCTAAATATCCTGCGACTAGGAGAATTTGGAACCACTAAATAGAGTGTTCTCTGTTTTAACTGTGTTGAGTTTAATGGATCATATCCAGTTGACAATGGAAACAAACATGCTTGGAAGATGATTCATGTGGGAGACAACTTTTGGTCCAACCTAATAACTTGTGCTGGCACAGCAAAGGAAATGGAGCCCAGAAAGGTAGATGGGTTTTGCCAAGCAGGTGCCATATGCCAGTACTTGGATGACAATTGTTTGGTAGCAATCATGAAATAAGCACGGACAAGCCAATCGGTTGCCCTTTGCCAATCCTCTATGGTCAGCCAGTATTGTCTCTGCTATTGCTGGATACTTTTAAAATGTGCCAGGACTAGCCAAAGTTAATCGTTTTTACCGGCATGCTGCATGACACAATGTGAAAGTGAAATGCAGTTGCTTCCTGAAAATATGAAAATATTGTTTTTATACTTTCAATATGGCCACCGGGTTGCTTCTTCATATTAAGTCACCAAATGTGGTGGCCATCTTTAAAGTAATGAACATAATATTTTCTATACCTTTAAGTAGAAAATATATACAAGTTTAAAATAGTCACTAACCACTGCTGGCTTTGCCAATGCCAGGACTATAAGTGGCCAGGGTCAAGGGGGTCTGTACAGGAGGGTTCCTCTGAGGGTGGTGTTGGGATTGATGTGGATCTGGAAGTGCAGTTGTACTGCTGTGCTGAGGGTGTCTTCGCTGTTGGTTGAGATTCTGAGGGTGTTTATGTGAACAATGGCGATTCATGCTCCCCGTCTGTTAGTGCGGTCACTGCGGGTGATCTTGTAACCATCCGGGATGGCTATGGCAACGTCGGGGGCCGATGAGGTGTTCATCCAGGTCTCTGTCAGGAAAGCGACGTCCGGGGAGGAGATCCCAGAGTTCGACGGCGTGCCTGTGGACGGAGCGGGTGTTGAGCAGTATGCATATGAGGTGGTTGTTGCCTGCTTTGGTGGGGGGACAGGACGTGCTGGTGTACGCTGGCTGGTGAAGTTGCAGTATCGGCAGGTGAATGGTCCGTGGGTGTGCCTTGGGGTGGCCTGGAAGCCGGTGGTGAGTGCATGGAGGATGTTGGCGTCGTAGCGGCGCCTGGCGTTGCGGTGTTCGTGGGGGCCAGGGGTCCTGGCACTGGTTGCTGGCGGACGGGCTTGCCTTAGGCACGATTGCTGCGCCGCCATAAGTAGGGGAGGGGGCGGGACAGTATGTAGGGAGGCGAAAAGCGGGGCTGAGGCGGGGCAGGCTGCAGGGAACAGTGGCGGTCGAGGGGAGAGAAATAGTGCAAAGCCCAAGTGGCAGGGCACTAACAAAACAAGAAGAAATATACAGTACAATGGAGGCAGAGATCATTAAATTAAAGAGGGGCACTAGAGGCAGAGATAAATTAAATTAAAAAGGGGTACTAGAGGCAAAACCACACGGGGCACTGAGGGAAAGGTACCGCTGGGTGTGAGCTGCAGGCACGAACACCAGGCTGCAGGAGGGCTGCCCTATCACGCGGAGCTGCAGGGGAGAGTGCTGACCTAGACCAGAGGTCTAGGAGTCAGTCTAAGGCCAACAAAAATAAATTTCAGCAAAAATGGAGGGGGAAAGGCAAAAGGTCTGGGGGAAGACTACCCCAAGGATGACAGGTCTAACAATGTGTTTAATTAAAAAAGACTAATACAGTAGTCATTCTTTAAAGTACGTTAAGAAGGGATTCCTTTAGAGCTGTGGAGACGAGGAAAGAATCAAACTGTACACAGACGACATCCTCTTGTCTCTGCTGCTCCCACTTCAGGGAAATAACAAGGCCATAGCATGGCAAACATGGATCCCCATATGTTGACTCAGCTTCCACTACTTGGGCATTTATATAGTCTAGGACTCTCAACTTTCCACCTGTACTCACCAAAAAGGTAAACAAACCTCCAACTATGGGCATTGCTGGCACTTAATGTCCTTGGTAAGAATGCCATTTTGAAAATTATGATACTCCAAAACTTCTAACTGATAATCCCAATACATGTTTCAGAGCAGTTATATCTACAATCCACTCCTTCCTCTCAGAGGGACCAGCACCACCGCAATGGTATAGATAAGTGCTGCCTTTCAGTGTAGAGGGTGGGATGGGAATGGCACACCTGCAACTCTATTTCCATGCTGCATAACTCCTAATTAGTGATCGACTGTGTGGGGGTTTGGAGTGACCTTGCATACCGAGTGGAACTCTGCCTTCTGGGTCTTGACAGGATGACGGGGCTGCTTTACAGCAAACCTATTGCCTGAGACCTTCCGGAGGTCACCAAAATGATCTTCTTACACAAGCGTAGGGCATTGTGATTAATTGGGTGGGACAAGACACTTGCACAACAAACTCCTCTGGGACGGCTGATGTCTCTACAATAATGCATACTTAGTCGGCTATGCAAGTTGGATAAGATTGGTATTACTATCCCTGTGGACATCTGGCACAGGGACCACTTGCATAACTTCCAAGATCTGCAACTTCACTTTCATATGTACAAGACCTAATTTCACAAATATCTGAAACTCCGGCACACCCTCTCCAGTCACAAAACTGCACCGACTGGCCAACCTGAACCCAACCTCTTGAAAGCCAAGCATGGCCTTGGGAAGTATGACACATCTCAAATATACTATACCCTTGTGAATAACGCCTCAACTGTCTTGCTATTCTTAGATGAAAGTTTCCCCTGGAAGATGATGACTGCCAATACATTTGCATGGCTCCCCGGGAACTTGCTACAGCCTTACGCCTCAGACTAATTAAACTGAATTACCTACATGTGACATATCTAACCCCTCGTAGTTTCAGGCGTGCAGGCAAAATCCAGCTTTCCGCCTGTTTCTGCTGTACCTGCTAAGACACTGACTTATTTCATGTGATTTGGCAATACCCCAAAATTTCTTATTACTAGCCCCACCTTGGAGGTGGGGTCAGTAATAAGGTCCTTGAATGGCTGATCTATTTAATGACGAAAATAACTTTATTGGGAATCCTGGAAGGTCTTGGCAGCACCCGGGTTGAACGCTCCATGGTGTGTATGACCATCCTGGTTGTGAAGAGAGACATTGCATAAAAGTGGAGGTCTCCAGACCCCGCCCCTGTACTTTCCGAATGGCGTGTGGGCCTAGATTGGATTCCCCAACAAAAATAACCCATTTATTGAGCTAGGAGATGTCCTCGAAACACGTCAAGATTTGAGGTAAATGGTGGGATTTCTATGGTTTGAGACTACGCAATTTGGGTATTTGAACATCCGTGGTGGAAGGATATAACATTTGTGTACTGTCTGAGATATTGGCTCTTACTGGAACAAACTGTTTTGTTCCCATTGTTTTGTTTGCATAAACCCAATAAAAATTCTTTATCAAAAGAATTAAGTGTTTCCTTTTTTGAGAGGCAGCGAAAGTGGGTTCACAATACACACTGGGATCTGTATACAATTTAGAAATAGTAAAACAGATTTAGTTTTATGGGTTATGTATATTATTACCTTTAAGTTATATATGAAGGTATAGTTATCATTTGGAAGTTACATTTCCCAGTTGTTTTCTTAGGTGTGAAAATTTCAGCTTTATTTATGCTTTATTTTCTTCATTGGTTTGTTTGGAAGGTCATCGGTTGTAATTTTTGCATTGTAAATATACAAAAAGGAACATTTGCTTAGGTCAAATTTAGTTATTGATTTGATTCGGAATATAATTCTGTTATAAAACAATTTTCAGTTCCATTGTTTATTTATTTATTTTAAAGGTTTTATATAGTGCTGGCTAGACACGGAGGTATCAGAGAGCTTTAAATGAGCATCAGATCGAAGGGCCCGATTCACAGAATGAACTTAAGACTCAATCCTAAACTTACTACTATTTTGGTATTCACAGAATGCACTTACTACTTTTGGCATTCACAGAATGAATTTACTACTTTTGGTATTCACAGAAGTTAGGATTTTGTCTTAAGTTTGTCTTAAGACAAACTTAAGACAGACTTAAGACAGACTTAAGTTAGGATTTTGTCTTAAGTCTGTCTTAAGGACAGGGGGCTAGGCAGACTAGCAGGCAAGGTGAGAGATTCAGGGGAGAGTGGAGAGGAGCTAGGGAGGAAGACAAAGAGAGAAAGAGTACTAAATGGGAAGAAAATTATTTAATGAGTTATTATATAGCGCTGGCTAGACCAGATGGAATCAGAGCGCTTTACATGAGGGACAATAATGTTGCAATTTACATCAGTTAAAAGTTACATAAGTATCAAGAAAAGCATTTAAAGAACATAGGGAACAAGGTGAATGGAGCAAGGAAGGGTAAGGGGATAGGGTAAAGGGGTAGGAGGAAGATAGGACGTAGAGACGAGGGGAACATTTGCCCAAGGTCCGGCTGGGTAGGTGGCGGCAGGGAGGGCGAATCCACAACACATCTCCTCTTTAGCTATATGGTAGCTCCACCGGGCTTCAGCCAAATCGCTAGGTCTCCACAGTCTGGGGTAAGTTCCGAAGGTTCAAAGTCCTGATGTGTAGGCAGGTAATGGGATAGGTTCAAGGTCGGGTTAATGTCCAATTGTTGTCCACTGAAGTAAAACAACGTGTAGGGGCCCACTATGGAAGCCATCTTGGGGTCAGGCAGGGGACTGTACGGTACACTGGTGGCCAGGCAGTTAAAATCAATATCCTGGACAGCGGCTGCCTGAAAATAACAAATCCAGCATGCACACACCATCACACGCACAGACATGCATAAGCACACACCAATGTGAGCACCCACTCTCATATGCACACTGATGCACACAGACACGCACATAGCCAGAAACATCCAAGAACACAAGCACACATAAAATCACAAGCACTAATAAAAAAACACCCAAATACATACACATGCAAACACCATCACATGCACAGACATGCACAAGCACACACAAATACGCTCACTCTCATACACGCAGACACGCACTGTAGGAACTGGGGTCACCAGTTCCCCGGGGGTAGCCTGGCACAAGCAGATAGGCACCCTAAAGCTTAGGTGTTAAGTGACTACACAGCACACGCAACCACTGAGACAATAAAAAGCACGCAATGACTGACGCCACTCCAGTGGATTTAATTAAAAATCAAATAACTTTTATACAAGATTAAGGGTCAGGAGTGGAAAATCACAGTATCAATTAATCATCAAAGCATTTCATTAAATGTAAAACATTTCATGCAGGATAACCATGTCATCAGGCCACACTAATCATGGCATTAGGCAGGGATAAACAACCCTGTCACCTGGTAAAGGTGAACACTTCCTTGCATAAGAATGAACCTTTTTATCTGCACTCAGGAATACCCCAGACCTTAGAGGTCAGGCAACATCACATTAGGTAAGACCCAAACATTTCCTAATCAGGAGTAAATAGGTCATTAGAAAATAAAACATGTCCTCAATCAGAGGGAACACCCCATAAGGTAAACATGACAATTTCATCATCAATGCAGCATCTCTTAATAATCATTTGCCCGCAGTAGTAAAGGGGTGTGATTCTTTAATCACCACAGCATATCGCAACAACCCTGTCAGGAAAGAAAATAGCGGTTCCCTACACAGCAGCAAACATTCCAGTAGGTAACTGTAAACCTTTCATTAAGTGTAGAACAGGGAATTAGCAGAGGTAAAACCTCTCAGTGGGTAAGGATAAACCTTTCATTGGCCACCTGTAGGCCTTCAGGGGATGCAGCGCCAAACAGGAGCCTAAACATTTCCTTGACCAAGAGTAACCCTCTTATCAGATCAGCATAAACCTTTCCTTACTCCGGGACAACCATTTCATCAGGCAGAATGAACCAGCTCATCAGGCAAGGATTAGCATAACATGAAGCCAGAGTACATAGTTCATCATATACCTATATGCATTCGGGAAACACTGCATTAGGCAGGAGTAGAGAACTTTCCTGAGTAGTTATGTTAAACAAATTTATAAGGCGCAACTAACACCATTAGGTTTCTTGGCGCCATAATGAAGAGAGCAGATGAAGGAGCAAAGAGGCCGTTTATTTGTAGGATTCAGTGAAGAGAAAAGTTTTAAGGGAAGATCTGAATTTGGGGTACGAAGTGGACAGTCTGAGAGGCAGGGGGAGGGAATTCCAAAAAGTGGGGGCCAGGAAGGAGAACTTAAGCCCGCCGTGTTTCTTCCTCTTGTATCTGGGAATGGATAACAAGGCCAGTTGGGAAGACCGGAGAGTGCGAGGAGGGACGTAGGGTTGAAGGAGGGAAGAAATAAAGAGGGGGCCCTGACCGGCAAGGGATTTGGAAATGATACAGCCCAGCTTGAACTTGCAGCGGGCGGCTACCGGGAGCCAGTGGAGGCTTTTTAGAAGGGGGCGGACGTGTTGATCTCTTGGGAGAAAATGGATCAGGCGGGCAGCCTGATTCTGGATCAGCTGAAGCCGCCTAAGTTGGTAGGCTGGGATGCCTACATAGAGCGCGTTGGCGTAGTCGAGCCTCGATATTACTAGCGCAAGCAGGGCCAGGGTAAGGGCCTCGGAAGTAAGTAGCCGGGAGATTTTCCTGATTTTCCTTAATTGAAAATGGCTAGAGGAGACTACCGCGCTAATCTGGGGCGTCATAGAGAGGTCGCTGCTGATGACGACTCCCAGACTTTTGGCACAGTTGGCAGGACGGGGTGGACTGCCGAGGCTGACAGGCCAGAAGGAAGAGTCCCAAGGGTTGGAAGAACCCCCGACAAGAACCAGCTCGGTCTTGTCGGGGTTGAGCTTCAGGTGGTTTGAGCTCATCCAGTTGCTAATAAAGCATAGGGTGTTTTGGAAGGTGGCAATAGAATCAGCAGAGGAATCAATGTTGAAAATTAGTTGTATGTCATCAGCGTAGTTGAACGCTGTGACATTGAACTGTTGGAGGGCACGGATAAGTGGGGAAAGATACAAATTAAAAAGGAGGGGGGATAGGGAAGAACCTTGTGGGACACCACAGGTAAGTTTGACCTGGGAAGCATAGAACTGGGATAGTCTGACAGCTTGATGGCGTTGGGTCAGGAAGGAGCGGACCCAGGCCAGGGCGGTACCCTGGATGCCGGCCTCCCCGACACGGTCGACCAGAATATCATGGTCGACCGTGTCAAAGGCGGCCGACAGGTCCAGGAGGACCAGGGCCTGGCAGATGTTAGCGTCCGCTCCCCTGCGCAATTCCTCCATGACAGAAAGAATGACAGCTTCTGTTGAGTGCGCGGGTCTGAGTAGGAGTAAAACATTGCATTACACAGAAGTAAAAAGTTCAATTAGCAAGACTACCACCTTTTTCAGGTAAACCAACATTCCTTTAGGCCAGAATAAACATTTGAGGAATCACTTCTTGTAGGAATAAGCATTTCATGGTTCGGGACCACACATTTCATTAAATGGGAACACCCAACTTATAGAGCAGGAATGAACATCTCGTTTCCAACCCAGTGCAGGTCCTGGCCTGGGAGCACAGGATCCTATTATGGTACCTGCCCGGCTCAGGGGCCTGGCAGGCTGGTCCTGGCCCTGTTCAGGTTCTCTTGGGCCAATTAGGCCCAGTGGGGCCCAACAACAGTGTTCCCCAGGGGAGGGGCGGTTTTGGGGCCTCACTCCGGCTTCTCCGAGGCCCCGTTGACACTCCAGCGAGCCGCCCTCCTCCCTCTGGGGGTTACCTTTACTCTTCGGGCTTCCTTAGCCCCTTGCGGAGGTTCTCGGCCCTTCCGGGCCCCGCACTGGCAGGTGGGGGGGGGGACTCGAACTCTCTTGGAGCCCTTCCGGCGATGTCAGTGGTGGGCGGGGGCTCTGGTGCACTTCCCAAGCCCCCGCGGGGATGTCTCCCCCAGTCTCGGGCCTTCTCCGGTGTTCGCCGGGCTCTCGCTCTCCTCAGAGAGCCCTCTGGCGCTGGCAGGCTGTTCCCGGGCCTTCCTGTGGCCCAGGGACCAATCAGCGGGCGGCGATGGGGGAGGCACAACCTCTGCCTCCAATCGCGGAGCAAGCACGGTGGGCAGGTCCGCAGCAGCCAATCGTTGCGCGGCGCTGGACGGGGGAGGGGACGGTGACGCGGCCGGCGCCCCCATCACGGGGTGCTGGAAAGCGGCTTCACCGGGCCTAGCGCGGCCCTCTCTGAGGTAGCGGCGGCCTTCTCCTCACACCGGGGGCCGCCGAGGGGGGTTCTTTACTCATGGCTCACTCTTCCGGGCCCATCGCGGCCCACGGTACATGGCGGTGGTCCTCTCCTGGCATCGAGGACCGCCGGGGATGACGCTGGCAGCAGTGGGGGCCTCAGCCACTCGGTGCCTGACCGCGTCGGAGCTGGCAGGCCCTCATTAGGCTCCCGGGTCGTGGAGGTGATTACGACCCTCAGCAATGCGGCGGCGGCCCTCTCCAGGCACCGAGGGCCGCCGGGGGGCAATATAGCTCTCCACAACGGCGCTCCTCAAGGGCTGCGGCGGTGAGTGGGGATGAAGCTAGCGCCTCGTGAGACAGCGCTTCAAGACACACACACAGCGCTTGGGCAATATAGCGCTTGGGGGACAGTTTCAGTCAGCGCTCCACAGGGGCACGGCAAGGGAGCGCTGTAGAGCAGTACAGCTCAGCTTTAGACAGGCTCGGCAGTTCAGGACTAGCGCTATGAAGGAGGAGCGCTTAGCATTCACTTCAGGAGACACTTGCCTCAGGACAGCAATTCAGCCACTTCAGTCAGGGGGAGTTAGGCAGGACTGCGCAGGCCAATACCTGGTTGACTCCCCAGCAGTCCTGTTGTAATTTGAAGGTCTTCTGTTTCGTTGCGCATGATGAGTTTGCGCCCTTGTAAATATCCGTCCCTTGTTTCCTGTTACGAAGGGGGGTGTTGTGTTGGGGTCTGCAGGAAGGCTTCCTCGGCAGGTCACTGTAGATGGTCCCTGGGGTTCCCTTCCGCCGGGCCAGATCAGGGGGCTAGTCTAGGACACCTCACCCAGCTTAAGAGGCAGCACCTAAATCCTGTCACTCCCAGTAGCATAGGTTCCAAACTAGGCCCTCCCGCCTAAAACTCCTGCGTGAGTTCCCCAGGTCAGTGATCCCCCAACTGACTAGAAAGTTTCCCTCCCTTTCCTTATATAGCGTCAGTTGTCAGTGGCAGTTGGTGTCACCTGCCCTGTTCTGGAAGGTTCCAGGAGTTTCTAGGAGGTTCCACCATTCTGGCTATGGGCAGGCTGGCAGGCTGGAATGGCACCAATGTTTGGGGTCCCTGCCAGCTAGAATGCGCCTTACCAAGACCATGCTGCAGTAACAGGGGCCTATGGCAGCCATGTTGAAGGTAGAACACCTGTACCTAACATTGATTTTAATAACACACAGGGCATTACAACCTCGCAGGACCTATACAACTACACTATAAAAGGGGGACATCCTGAATTAGGGGAAGCAAAAAGCAAAAAATGTCAGTGAAAAGGGCCAAGTCCAACACAACTCCCCCCCCCCCAGCCAAAAGCCAGGGTAGACCAATCATCACAGTGATGGGCTTCCCTGCTTGGGGCGGAAAAAGGTGGACGCAGGCCTGTTACTTCAATGGCATCTGCCAGCTCTTCACCATTCAAACCACCCCACTGGTGTTCCCTAGTGGGATGTGGCCAGGACTGGCCTCTAGACAGTCCAAAAGTCTCTGGCCCTAGCTCTCTCACAGACACAGAGTGGGGGGCAGTAGCCCCAGGCCCGTAGTACCATTTGACCACTCTCCTTCTCCTCCTTGCAGCTCCAAACAGCCACTGGTCATTCCACCAGGAGTCCGAACCCTCAGGCTGACCAGCCACCAGGGGCGAGGCTCTCCCCCCCTAGCTTTCCTTCTGGGGTTCCACCCATTCCTCCTAAGCGGGACACCCTCAGAACACCACTCACTCCCCAACCTAGAGTCTAGACCCTTAGGTTGAACTGGTGACAGGGGCGAGTCCTCCCTCCCCCTGCACCCCCTCCCAGAGTTCCGCACCCTCCTACCCGGAGAAGTACCCCTGAGAGTCACATCCGGGGGGACTCTGAATACAGATGTCCCACCCACCATTCTGGCTATGGGCAGGCTGGCAGGCTGAAATGGCAACAATGTTTGGGGTCCCTGCCAGCTAGAATGCGCCTTACCAAGACAATGCTGCAGTAACAGGGGCCTATGGCAGCCATGTTGAAGGTAGAACACCTGTACCTAACATTGATTTTAATAACACACAGGGCATTACAACCTCGCAGGGCCTATACAATTACATTATAAAACGGGGACATCCTGAATTAGGGGAAGCAAAAAGCTAAAAATTTCAGTGAAAAGGGCCAAGTCCAACACGCACAAAAACACAAGCACACATACAATCACATGCTCCAGTACAAAAGTACCCAAGGACGTACACACAAATTCATGCCCACACACACACACCATCACACACACAGATATGCACAAGCACACAACAAATGTGCGCACACACTCTCATATGCGAACAGAGGGCGGACATACAGACACATCCAAACGCACATGTACAATCCCATGCTCTAATACAAAAACACTCAAATACATGCCCACACCATCAGACGCACAGATATAAGCACACATGCAGAAACATCTGCGTGCACAAGCACACATAAATCATATGCTCTAAAACAAAAACACCCAAATACATGTCCAAACCATCACACACACAGACATGCACAAGCACACACAAATGTGAACATAGTCTTTCATACACGCACACCCCCTTATACACGCACAGACGCACACACAAAAGCACTCCCATGACACATTACTCCAGGACTGCCGCAGCATTGATGGCACACAAAGGCAGAGTCAGCGTTACCGATGTCTTTAGGGCGCCGCCATCTTAAGACCTTGCCTCTGTCTCCTCTCCCAGCCAGCCCCCTCACCCGCTACACCAAGGGTGCTCATGTGCAAGCAACTGGCACCTGTAATCTGTGTGATGGTAGAGCGTAGGAACCTTTAGGCAGGTTGGGCGGTTTGTTGTGAGAGGGGAGCCAGCCGGGGCCCTGTGTCGTTTAACTGTGTCCGGGGGGCTGATTTCCTTCCTTGTGGGGGTGCCCAACGTCTCTCCACCTTACTTACAGTTCGCTGCTAGACTCCCGTCCGGGAGAGCGCTGTGTGCTGGGGCTTCTTATTTCGCGCTCTTTTCCCCCGCCTTGATTTGGACTCAGGCCTCTATGGTGCAGCCGCGGCACCGGCTTCACCACAGCTCATCCTGCATCACTCCGCTGTCAGCTCCTCAGAGATGCGGAGATACTGAGGAGTGTCGGTGGGCTGTGGGTGCGAACCAACAAACCGACCATAGTATGGAGAGTGGGGGGGGGGGGGGGGGGGAATCAGGTCTATGAGCCCCTGGAAGTTGTAGTGACTGGAGAGACCGGTCCTAGCGTTGTTCACGCCCCCCCATCCCCCCCCCGGACCTGGCTCCGGCCGCCCTCAGAGGTCCTCGGACTCTGGATGTCTGCAGGTCGGGGACAGTCTGCACAACGGCCGGGGGCTCTTTCGTTACTACTAGGGTACCCCGCCTGGGCCATACCTTGGACTGAGAGGCGATCCCCGTCAGGGCTGCCTTCACCTGACTTCCCGACGCGGTATCGCGGTCGGCGCGCCGCCATATCGTGAGGCGCAGGCTCCTTAATTTATTGAAGCTAAAGTGGTTTTATTAGTCGGTCAGCATGACCGGTTTCACTCTTCTTTGCTCAGGCAATGGACACATTGGTAGCTTGGCATTTCATGTATTTATAGTACTTTACTAATTATTAGTTTGTTCTGATTTGGTACCCATTTAATTACAAGATGTTTGGGTTTCTAGTACTGCTTTCGTATTATATTATTTGGCTTTTTTTTGGTGGGGAGGACACCAGTTTTTGAGTTGAGATGTGCTTTTAAAAGCATAATATTGTGTTATTAAAGAGTTTACTATAAAAAAAATAGTATCCATTTTGTATAATTTATTGATATTAAAGAGGTTGGTATTTTAAAATGTAGTCTTTTTCTAGGTTTTTATTATATAGATAGGACGTCAATACCATGTTTAGCATTGGTATATACTTCATATTGTGCTAATTCTGATACTTAAAACACAATGTTTTTGATTTTAATATTTTCTTATTTATGTAGACACCCCTGAAACAATATTTATGAGGCAATACTCTGTAGTACAATCTTTCTGTTTCACAAAAATGCAGGATTTTCTTGGACCTTCCCCTGCTATTACTTTAACCCCTTAAGTGCTGCCTCGGTGCATTGGCCGACGGCAGCACTACCTCCCCAGTGCTGCGCACGACCATTGGACGTCCATTCAGCACTAGTTCCAATGGACAGCGCAGCACTGGGGAGGAATGTTTAATAGCATCTATGAGGTTAAGGGGAGTATGATTGATCTGACCCCAGCAGTAGGAGATAAAGAGATTGTTCATTTTAATTCTGGGGTTTGTGTCCGAATAAAATTGGATGTAATCCACATCACGGCTGAGATTCCTTCATAACTGAAGAAATCACTCACTAAACACTGCTGTACGTTGGGCAAAGAAAATATTGACCGGGTACTAACATGTTCAATGCATATACTATCTCCACCCAACCATTTTTCTCAGAATTGCATATCTGACCTCTAATAGACGAGAGAAGTTTGACAGTTTCCTAACAAGTTGCCCCACAGGTGAAGAAAATATTTTAAAAGACTGTCCACTGCTTCCCTGTAAAACGTGTAAAGAGAAAAATACTAAAATGTGTAGGCTTTGTGGCGAAAAAGACAGTCTTTAAAGTACTTCCGTCAAAACACTCAAAACACTGTGGATGCCAGTAATGTGTGTGCCACCCTTGAAGTCATCTTCTACTCTACAGAATCCAAAGACTCCACTGTTGACATGTCCTTTCTATTGTTAATTAAACTTTCAATGACTCCACTGATCAGAGCATCCTCATCCATGATAACCAAACCTCTTCTGGCTACATTTACAACCAAGATGAATACATTAACTGCCTTTATTGTTGACAACTGTCCCACTGACCACCAACACAACAGAGTGGTTGTTGATGACAAGAGGACCTTCTTGTTGATACCAATAGCAAGAACCTTGTTGCAACACTGACCTTTTCTACTACACATATAGGACATAATCATCTTGTGGACTATATACCTCTATAGCAATTTGTTGTATTCTTTCAAGTATTGTGCATGCGCCGGTTTAGTTCCATCTCCATGGTAGCTTCTATCTGCAACAGTTTACCAGGAGAGTTGACCAGGCTGGCAGCAGGAGTTGGTGGCTCAAGCTAGAAGCAATAAAGAAGTACTAAACTTACTTGACTGACGCTTCTTAACACTGGCGACGATCGGAAACTTGCAGGGGACAAGTCTGCCACTAACTCTCCCGAGAGTCCTGTTGAACCCACAACTATCTTCTCTGCTTCAAGCGTTGCCGAAAATCCAAGAAAAGATTTATCTCCCTGCGCCGTCTGGTGCATGTTCCTTTCCCCCCCGGACTTTCTAGGTGACTCTGAAGTAGATGTATGCAATTTTAACATCTTTGCTGATTTCATCAGAGGTTGCACTGCTCGCGACCGATGACGCGCTGCTTCTCACGCTCGCCATCACGTGATCAGCGCGTCATCGCGCGTGCGTGCATACCGTAATCTTGTTTATCGTTGCCATGACCACCATGTACGGAGCGTTTCTCTGCCTACAGTAATCAACCACGAAGCAATTTACCGGCTTTTTTCTACATCTGGTTATCGTTTATGGACAATGTTCACAGGTACCGTTTTCTATTCATTCTAAAGTCCTACATTTTACACAAAAACTGCAATTGCCTATATTTTACCTGGCAAAGTCATATCTTTCTGCATCACAGTCTGCCTTCTGGTTTAACCGCCTGGACTTAACCTTCAAAGAAGAAGAATTACCTTTGCACACAACATTGTTATTACATTTTTGTGAAGTTTTTACTCTGTTTTATTTTTTCTCTATTAATACTCTGCCTCAGTTTTGCCCATATTGACGCCTTACCATGTCTGCGACCTCGATGAGTCAGCCACCTCCGTTCCTTTGTGAGAAAGGTGAAACCCTTTTGCCCTGGAAAAGGTGGAATTTGCTTTTTGACTCTTTTTTGGTTGCAATTGGCAGAGAAAATTTTTCAGCTCATAGAAAACAAGCCATTCTTCTTCACAAATTGGGAATAGAAGGACACAATATTTATGAAAGCATTGATGTTATTCCAGTGGGTGAAGGTAGTGGGCAACCTTCTGATGATTTTGACATGTCCATGAAAATGTTGGAAAAATATTTTGGACCTCGTATCAATGTAGTTTTTGAAAGACATAAATTCTTCATGAGTGCCCAAGAAGCTAATGAAAAAGTTGGTAATTACATAGCTTCCTTAAAAACACTTGAAAGCACTTGTGAATTTGGCGATCTCACTGACTCGTTGATTCGATACCAACTAGTTAGGTGCACAAATAGCGCTACAGTGCAAGAGAAACTTTTATAAAAAAATCCATATTTCAAAGAAGCAGTAGCCATTGTAGAGGCATGGAAAACACCTCAGACTTGGTCAAAGAAATGAAAACTCATAACATTTTTACGGATGAAGTCCCCACACCCAGCCGTATTCATGAACTGACTCAAAAGAGCGAACTTCCTGGCACACACACTGAAACTGTTGATAACATTGCCAAATTTCTTTGTGGACCCAAGCCCAAGACTTCCGCAGACTTTTCAAGACTGAAGTGCTACAGATGTGGCAGTAATAATCATTCTTCTAATTATCCACAGTGTTTTGCAAGAAATACCACGTGTCACAAATGTGGTATTAAGAGCCATTATGCCAGAGTATGCAAATCAGGAGGCAAAGTGCACACATTGGACAATGGGCATGAAAACACAGAAGCAATTGTTCCTTCTAGGACAACGATGTTGAGTGTACGAGGAGACGGCTTAGTGGATTCCGATCTCATCGGCATGCCGGAATGCGATGTTGTGATTGGAGATCAGTTATTTGTCGTCCTAGCTGACTCCGATTCTCTTTCACGATGCTTGGAAATGAACTTTGGGACAAGACTTTACCTGAGATGGAACTTTCTGCTCCAGACATCAACCCAGTCAGTTATGGTGGCTTGCGCATCGACGTCATTGGTTATGCCATCATGAAAATTCACTTCAAAGGAAGAGACACCATTGGGAAAGTTTATGTCGCCAAACGTCGTGACAACCTCCTGGGTTGGAGACACCAGAGAGACTTGGGAATAATTCTTAATCCTAATGCTCGCTTTCCTTCCGAACAAGTCATGTTGGTAGATCAAAGTATCTCTTCTAATAAGTTCTTTGATGAATTTCCCCAAGTTTTCTCAGACAATTTAGGTCTTCTCGAGGATTTTCAACATCGTATTGTTCTTAAACAAAATGCTATACCCGTAGTGCACAAGGTTAGGAAATTTCCTAACATGATGTTAGAACCATTAAGATGTGAACTTAAAAGACTTGTTATGCAAGGTGTTATCGAGGAAATTGAAACCTCCGAATGGTTGGCCCCAGTGGTTTTGGCACCTAAGGATGGAGGGAAGAGTATTAGGATGTGTGTTGACTTGAGAAGCCTCAACAACTGGATATGGGTGGATCTCAACCTCTTCCTAATATTTCTGAATTGATCAATATGCTTGGTGGTGCAAGGGTCTTTAGTGTGTTGGACTTATCCTCAGTGTACCACCAAGTTCCCCTCCATCCAGACTCCAGACATCTAACGTCTTTCGTAACACCACTGGGGGCCTTCCGCTTCATCAGGACGCCATTTGGATTAGCCTCTGCGGTGCCTGTTTCCAACGAATTATGATAATAGTTCTAAAAGATGTTCATAATAATATGTTCTTTCAGAACGATATTTTAGTTTATGGAAAAGATGATGATTCTGAGCATGACACTGTTTTATGTCTCACTTTACAAAGAATAGCTGAAAAAGGTTAAACAGTAAATCGAGCAAAGTGCAGAATCGGTGAATCTTCTGTCACATATTTAGGCCATGTCATATCTGGGGAGGGCATCCAACCAAAACTTGATCTAACAAAGAGTATTGTTGATGCTCCTAACCCAATAGACAAAGAGCAAGTAAGATCTTTTCTGGGTCTCGCTGAGTTTTACTCAAAATGTATTCAAGGTTTTGCCTCAACTGTCGAACCTATCAGAATTCTTCTCAGGAAGGGAAATAATTTTGATTGGTCACCTGAATGTGCATCAGCTTTCAGTTCCATTAAGTCTGCAATCAGTAAAATGCCTACCGTAGGCCATTTTGATTCCAAGAAAAAGACTTTTCTTAACCACAGATGCCAGTCTGTGTGGCCTTGGAGCTGTGCTTTAACAAGTAGATTGTGGTGGTGAGAAAGTTGTTGCATTTGCTTCAAGAGCTTTAAAGAAACCTGAACAAAAATATGTATCGAGAGAGTGGCTTTGGCAATTGTGTGGGCTATAAAGCATTTTACATTTTATCTGTGGGGAATTCCTTTCCTAGTAAGATCTGATCATCGCTTAGTACAAGTATTCTCTTGCACAGAGAGTGAAAGGCTTACTCCAAGACTTAAACCGAGTGAGGGTTTAGAAGAATACAATTTTCGAGTGGAGTATCTTCCTGGTGCTGCTAACAAAGCAGTGGATTGCCTGTCTAGATTACCGATTGATTGTTCTGAGAGTGCACTTGATCTTGTCACTTCACTGTTAATGTCAATAGGGTCATGGAGTCTGCTGTCCAAGAGAGTGAGTGGGAAAGCTGCAGGTTAGCTGATACCTTACTTCCTTCTGTGACACGTTTTGTTATTGACAGTTGGCCAAACAATAGCAAGCTAGACTCTTATTGACTTCCTTTCTGGTCCTTCAGAAATGAACTCACTCTTTGTCAGGGCCAACTCATGCATGGAGAAAGAGTGATTCCACCTGAAGGTCTCAAGGCAAAACTAATAAACCTGGCTCATGAGAAACAGAGTCTCACGAAGTCCAGACTTCGGGAGAGATATTGGTGGCCAAAGATGGATAGTCACGTTGAAAAGGTGGTTAGTGAGTGTTATGAGTGTGCTTCTTGTGACAAGTCACAGGTGTTAACACACCTCCTCTGTCTACTGTTGAGGTACCAGGTGAACCTTGGATCAAGTTGGGATTGGATTTAACGGGCCCCTTTGAGTTGTTAAACACAGCAGACAGATTTGAGATTCTCTTGGTTGATTATTCATCTAAATGGGTCACCACTAGATGTGTGAGTTTGGTTAGTACAAGAGTGGTGATTGATTTTCTTAAGGATGAATTTGCTGCTGAAGGTATTCCCAAATTCCTAATCACGGATAATGGGTTACAATTTGTTTCTCAGGAAATGCATGAATTTTAAAATTATTATGGCATTGTACACCAGAGAACCGCCCTCTATGCTCCTCAGGCCAATGGCCTGGCAGAGCACATGAATAGAGTAGTTAAAGCATGTGTACAAAGGGCAATTGAGCTAAGAGTTCGCCTTAAGGGGATTTTAAGGGACACCTGGTGGGCTCACCGCACAGCGGTCAATAGTATTTTGCAAAAATAACCTTTTCAAGTGCTTAGAGGGAAAGTTGCATTATCCAACCTCAATCCTGGATGGTTATCTTCCATTAAAGGTCCTGTTTTGAATGAGGAAAAGGTGAGTGGCATAATTAAGTCCTACCAGAGTAAGTACAAACAGAGGTTTGATGTAAAAAAATCAACCAAAGTTACATCATGGAAAGTTGGTGAGTGGATGCTCATTAAAAGACGACGATGGCACATGAAGGGTGTAGTGAATATATGGGACCTTATGTCATCACCGCAGTGTACAGAAATGTGGTTACTGTGCATGATGGGGGAAAATGGCAGTGAGGACGAGGAGTAGCTGATCTGTATATTTTCTAGAATCTCACAACCTCCTACCGCTTCAAGCTGGCTTTAGACCACTGCATTCTATGAAAGCTGCTTACTGGATGTGCCTGAATCTATAACGTTTTTGTTGGACAATCGAAACAACACTGTCTTAAGTCTCCTCAATCTGTCTGCAGTTTTCAACACAGTTTCTGATGATATACTTCTACAGTGTCTTGCCGACTTTGGGATCTGTGGAAAGGTCTTAACAGTTTTACTCTTTCCTAAAAAAGAAGGAAACAAGTAACAATGATGGGTTATTTCAGGTCAAGAGAAAAGGCACTAAAATCTGGGGTTCCCCAGGGCTTCACCCTGAGTCCTACCTTGTTTAATTTTGACTCATTGCCCTCATAAAGTAATTTGGTATCTCTATTATGTCCAATGTTGATGATACTCAAATGATCTTGTCCTTAGACAAGAACTCTACAAATTCTAAATTTAATTTTAAAAGGTACCTTTCCCAAGTCATCAGAAAGATGGACTGGAACCATATGAAATGCAATACAGAAAAGACGGAAATCCATTGTTTTGGAAAGAATAATCAGTTCTCAGCCTTTGACTGGTGGCCTGATGGTCTTATCTCCTCATTTGCCTCCACTTCTGTGGCCAGAAATGTGGGTGTCAAATTTGACACTGAACTTTCTTTCCACTATGAAGTCACTTATGATGTTGGAACCTGTTTCTCAATGATCAAGTCACTAAAACATATTTTTTTCTCCATTTAGAGGCTAGGTAGATGGTGGCACACGCCTTGATCACATCCCGGATCGACTAGTGTAACAGTCTTTATCTTGGTGTATCTAAATAACGGACTAGGAAGCTTCAGGTAGGGCAAACACTGCTACTTGCCTGATACGTAAACTTCCTTGCAAGGCCTCCATCTCCAAGTGACTAAGGAAAATTCATTGGATTTTGTTTAAATCACTTACTATAGTTTTCAGAGCACTTTACCAGACTTGCCTCAAATTTCTTTCAGGACAGTTAGGGTCATTAGGATGGCAGGCGGATTGCCCCCACCAGGCTGGCGGTAGCCTCTGCCGGCCTGGCGGGGGCAATCCGCCCGCCATCCTCAGCTAAATGCCCCTCCACCCTATTAGTATGGCGGGGGTGAACGCGGCGGACAGAAAGACCGTCTGCCGCTTTTCCTCCCCGGTCGCAAATGCATCTGTGCATATTTAGCCTTGTGGCAGGCGGTGCTGAGAGCCCCGCCCCCCACAATACTAAACAGGCAGGATGTGCCGGCCACAGTGGTGGGCGCATTCTAATGCCCCCCACGGGACCCCCGCCCTTATGGCGGGCGGTCCCAAAGACCGATAGGATGGCGGGCGGACTAAGTCCGCCCGCCATCCTAATGACCCCCTATGTGTTCATTCCAGAGCCTTGAGATCGGCAAATGCCATGTTCCTAGTGATTCCCTAATTCAGACTAAAGACTACAGGAGGCAGATCTTTTTCCATGCTTGTTGCCAAAGCCTGGAATCAGCTCCCTTCTTCCAAGATATGTTTAAAATTACACTACTTTTAGAAAGCTTGTTAAGATCTTGCTTTTTATCCAGTCTTAATAGATTCTCTTTATCTGCATATGATATTGGTATGAAGAATTGTGGATTTAGCGCTGAAATGCCCCTTTGGTGGTGACTATTGCATTTTATAAATACCCATTTCATTTAATTCATTATTGGTCACGTGTACATCCAATCAGAAGAAAGTAGCTCGAGGGCACATGGCTCATGAAACAGCCTGTCCCATTCACTACACTTGAATTGCAAACTAAAAGAATGAGCAACAGAGGCTGAGAGAGCAAGAGAGCTCACTAGAGGAGAAAAAGGAAGAGATAGTTAAATATGGGTAAGTGATTTTCTTAGGAGAAGATTGTGTTGTGGACTCCTTGCCCAGTGTCTGGAAATAGCATATGTGATCCTTGACTCAGTCGCTGGGCAACCTGTACATTCAGGGGTCATCAGTGACACAACAATGAGCTGTGCTGATGCTGGTGGAATGTTAGGAGATTGTAGGGACAGCTGGCTATTGAGCTGCTGTTGGGCTGGTGGTTTTGGATTAGTTACTTACCTGTAATCCTAGTTCTCTTCCAGGGGTATCCTCATCAAAGTCATAAGCATTAGAATATTCCCGCCCATGCGCGGGACCCCGGAAACAATATATTATATGTGCCCCACATATACATATACATATATATATAAATATATATATATAAAAATAAGCAATTGCAGCCAAATAAAACAGTAGAGCTGGAATATGCTGTGAAGAATTTCCACCATACATGTGTATTAGCATTAGAAACATGATAAACAACACCAATGCTTGTTTAGAAACTGTTTTAATGCTTAGAAAACAGCAGAAATTCTTATAACACACTGTAGGCATATACAGCTCCCAGGCTGCATTGCAAATACCCAGTCTAAAAAGACTGAAAAGCTAACCCTGTGGCTGCATGTACCAAAACTGACGCTGTGCCTTTAAGGCACCTCTGCCCCTAGCTTCCCATCATGCCTCAGGGGTTACAGTTAGGTCAGTTGTTCTTTTCGGAGACTGAAAACAAAACCATGGTAATAACAGGTTAAAACATCTCCTACTTAATAAACAAAGTCCTTTGCCCGGGGAGGCGGGAGGGTTGCTTATGACTTTGATGAGGATACCCCTGGAAGAGAACTAGGATTACAGGTAAGTAACTAATCCTTCTCTTCCAGGGGATCCTCATCAATAGTCATAAGCATTAGAATAGAGTAGCGAGCCTCACCTCATCCCTGCGGGCAAAGGAATCAACAGGTAACATTCACATTCGTAGGCCCAAAAATAGGCCTTATTCTACCCAAATAGGTTTCTCAAGGAGGCTTGCCCTACTTGAGAATCCGCTCTGGAATCAGACTCTAGGCAATAATGCCTTGTAAAGGTATGGACTGATTTCCATGTCGCAGCCTTGCAAATTTCTGACATGGGAATGTCATGTAAAAATGCTGTTGTGGCTGCCTTCCCTCTAGTGGAATGAGCTTTGGGTGATTGTAACAAAGGTTTGCCAGCCAGCTGGTATGCTAGTTTGATACATGAGACAATCCATCTGGAGATGGACCTTTTGGCTGCTGCAAACCCGGTCCTCATTGACCCATAATTGACAAAGAGTTGGTCTGTCTTTCTGGTGCCCTTTGTTCTTTCTAGGTAAAACTTTAGCACCCGTTTAAGATCTAACGAGTGCAACGACCTCTCAGCTGGGGTCGATGGGTTAGGAAAGAACGAAGGAAGGGTAATCGTTTGGTTTATATGAAAATCCGATACCACTTTTGGAAGGAAAGAAGGGTGAGCCCTCATTACCACTCTGTTGTGGTGAAACACCGTGTAGGGTTCCTTGGTGCAGAGTGCTTGAATCTCGCTAACCCTGCGAGCAGAGGTTATTGCCACCAAGAAGGCCGCCTTCCAAGTGAGATGCTGCAAGGAGGCCTTGTGTATAGGTTCAAACGGTGCAGACATCAGCCTGGAGAGAACCAGGTTCAACTCCCAGGGAGGAGAAGGATTTCTCACAGGGGGATAGACCTTCTTCAATCCCTGAAGGAAATCCTTAACCACTGGGACCTGAAAAAACGACGTTTGTGTAGGTGATTTTCTGTACGCTACTATGGCAGATAGGTGAACTCTGATAGAAGCGTATTTCAACCCTGATGTCGCTAAGTAAAGGAGGTAAGGGAGGACTACCTCTTCTTGTCCTGTGGTGGGATCAAAGCCATGGTCCCTACACCAAATGAAAAATCTCTTCCACTTGAATGCATAAGACGCCCTAGTGGAAGGCCTCTTTGCCTCTTTTAAAATATTCATACATTCTGGAGGCAGATTTAAGTGTCCGTATTGCAAGACCTCAGGAGCCATGCAGTCAGGTTCAGTGACGGGAGGTTGGGATGCAGGATCCTCCCGTTCATTTTGCTCAACAGGTCTGGTCTGCATGGCAGACGTCTGTGTGGACACAGCGACAGATGTAATAGGTCTGGATACCACCATTGTCGCGGCCAATCCGGAGCAACTAGGATCATGTCCATGCTCGATCTGATGAGCTTGGCCACCACCTTCGGAATCAGAGCCAGAGGAGGAAACGCATAGGCGAACATTCCTGTCCACTCCAGCAGGAGAGCGTTTCCTTGTGTCCCTGGTCGGTGGAACCTGGACGCGAAGGCGTGGCATTTGGCGTTTTCGCCGTCCGCGAATAAATCTATGTCTGGACGGCCCCAGCAACGGAAGAGTTCTTCGACTACTTCGTCGTTTAGCACCCAGTCTGGCTGATCTTCGAAGTGCCTGCTGAGTGCGTCCGCCTTTGTGTTTAGCTCGCCTGGAAGGTGTACTGCCACCACCGACAGTCCCCGAGCCAGAAGCCAGTGCCATATGGCTTGGGCCTCCTGAGACAGAGGGCGAGACCGTGTTCCTCCCTGCTTGTTCAGATAGAACATTGTTGTAGTGTTGTCCGTCTGAACCAAGATCTTGTCCGTTGTGATTGCTGGAAGGAACGCTTTGAGCGCCAGATGTACTGCTCGAAGTTCCAGCATGTTGATATGGTATGTCTGAAGGTTGGTCGACCAGCGACCCTGAATCTGAAGACGACCCATGTGAGCACCCCAACCTTCCAGAGATGCGTCCGTTATCACAGACATCGAAGGAAGAGGCTGCTGAAAAGGGACTCCCTGCAAGACATTCCGAGGGCGAGTCCACCACTGTATTGAGGACAGTGCTGCTTGAGATAGGATGATTCGATCCTCCCAATCTCCAGTCGCTTGGTCCCACTGGTCTTCCACAGACTCTTGAAGAGGACGCATCCTCAACCTGGCGTTTGGAATTAGGAAGATGCAGGACGCCATGGAGCCCAGTAGAGACGCTACTTCTCGCACCTTTGGACGAGGAGACTGAAGCAACTTTCTGCATTTCTGCCCCATGGAAGATAGTCTCTCCTGCGAAGGAAACGCTCTTCCTAAATTTGTGTCTAGGACTGCTCCCAGATAGTGGATGGTTTGCGTGGGATGCAGGACTGACTTTTCTGTGTTCACGTGGAGCCCAAGCCTGTGTAGTTGTTGAAGACACAGACGACAATCTTTGGTGGCTTGATGAGGGGACTGGCTCTTCAGGAGCCAGTCGTCCAGATATGGGTACACAAAAAGACCTTTTTTGTGTAGACATGCCGCTACCACCGCCATGCACTTGGTGAACACCCTTGGTGCGGATTTCAGACCGAACGGAAGTACTTTGTACTGGTAATGCTTGTTCCCTACCAGAAACCTCAAGTACTTCCGATGACCTGGTGTGATAGGAATGTGGAAGTACGCGTCCTGTAAATCCACCGAACACATCCAATCTCCACTTTGTAGATGAGGACATATCTGATGAAGTGCCAGCATGCGAAACTTCTCTTTGACCACCACTTTGTTGAGGGTCCGAAGATCTAGAATCGGTCTGAACTTGTCCTCTTGGTCTCTTTTGGGGACTAGAAAATACCTTGAGTACACTCCTCTCCCCCTTTGGGATGGGGGTACCTCTTCGATTGCGTTTTTCTGCAAGAGGACGCTCACCTCCCTTTTGAGGAGGTTTAGATGGTACGAGCGAGTCTTTTTTGGAGGAATCGGTTGTGGTCTCTTCCGGAAACGTAGCGCATATCCATTGCGCAGTATATTCAGCACCCACTGATCTTTTGTGATGCTGACCCACTCTTCCAGGTGTTGCGAAGCACTTCCTCCCACTGGAGTGGGTAACGGCGCCAGAGGAAGCCACTGCTCAGGCCTTGCCTCCTCTGGGCGTGGCAGAGGACTGATGATGTCCGCCTCTGCCTGATTTTCCTCCTCTGTATTGTGTCTTCCCTTGTGGCTTGTTCTGAGACCATTGAGGGGTTTGAACCCTCTGTTGGCCTCCCCGGTTCTTGTTGGTCTTGAAGCGTCGCTTGAACGGCTCTTTCTTCTTTTCCAGACCAACCGCCTTCACCGTGTCCAATTCGGTTTTCATGCGGGTCATTTCCTGATCGGCATGCTCCCCAAAGAGTGAAGATCCTGAGAAGGGCAGATTGAGGATGCGTTGCTGGGCATCTGGTTTGAGACCCGTCAACCGCAACCAAGAAGATCTTCTCGCGCAAACCCCATGCGAGTAGGCATGTCCTGCTAGGAGTGCGTTATCTGCGGACGAACTGATCATTTGGTTTGCCACCAAACAGCCCTCCGTCACTGTTTCCTCAAAGTCCTTCTGGTCCTCCTTGGGCAATTTCTCTTTGAATCGTTCCATGGAGTCCCACAGTGCTCTATCATATCTGCCGAGAAGTGCTGAGGCACTAGAGACTTTCAGTGATGAAGCTGCTGTGCTGCACACTCTGCGTCCCCAAGAATCTTGGGTCTTGCTGTCCTTGTCAGGAGGAACTGAAGAAGAGGGTGCGACTGCGTGATTCTTCCTAGCTGAGGCTACGATAACAGATTCCGCCGCAGGCTCCCCTTTAACAAAGATTGGATCCGAGTCAGCCGGCCTATACTTTTTCTGGATACGTGCCGGAACCGCCCTGATTGCCGCTGGCGTGAGGAAGACCTCCTTGATTGGGTCCATTATCCCTGGAACCAATGGGAGCAAAGGCCGTGAATATGATTTGTGCCGAAGGGTCTCAAAAATTACAGTAGTGGAAACTTCTGGAACAGTCATTTCTATTTGAAGTTTTTGAGCGCCCCTTTGAAGAACGTCTAGGTATGTGTTGACGTCGTCAAGCGGGGAAGCTCTGGAGTGAGGGCTGTCTGCCAGCGTTGGGGAGTAATCCCCTTTAGAAGATCTTGAAGAAGATGAGGAGGAGGTTGATGGTGTTCTCCTTCTCCTGTGGTGAGATTTTACCTTCCTCACTGGCGATCTTCTCGGTCGGTCTTCCCTTCGAGGAGAACGTGATTCTCTCCGACGCTCCCTTCGTGGAGATCTCGACCTCTCAGTTCGTTTCTCCCTTCTCGGCGTTTGAGATCTGGGATGCTCTCTCCGCGGTGATCGGGAGACCCTGGGGGTATGCGACCTTTCCGCTCTCCTCTCCCGAGAGCGTGATTGGTGCCTGATAGGACTCTGTCTGTCTGCCTCTTCTACCAGTCTCTGAAGAGGTGACCTGTGGAGTGGGCTTACATATCTGTGCAGCCTCTCCGTCGCTCCAGAATCCTTCCACGTGTGCAAAGGAGCATACCATCTTGGCGAGAGTGTTATCTTTCGCTGGGGCAACGGACTTCTACTCCTGGAAGTGGACCTCGATGAGCTAGAGGCCCTTGAGGAGGAATGGTGAGAAGCCGATTGGGTCACCAAAATAGTAGAAGGCACTGAAGGGGATTTTCGTCTCACCGGTGTTGGCGGACGTCTTAGAAGTCTTTCCCTTGACGTTGGACGCCTCTGCGGCGTCGACGGAGTGATAATCTTCGACGTCGAACGCCTCGATGACGACCCGTGTTCTCTCGACGTCGACCTGTGATGTCGAGCCGCTGACGGTGTCTTCTCCCTCGACGTCGAACAGCGTCGTCCCGCCTTCGACGGAGGTCTCGACGTCGAACGGCGTTGCCCTGCCGTCGACGGAGGTCTCGACGTCGACCGACGTTGGTCTGTCGGCGACGGAGATGGCCTTCGACGTCCTGTCGTCGACGAAGCCCTTGATGTCGACCTGGCATGTGGCGACGGCGGAGGATCGGACATCCTCGACGTCGAGCGCCGACACGTCTTCGACGATGATCCCTTCCTCGACGACGATCGTCCGAGGGGGCTCTTGCTCCTCGACGCCGAGCGCCTCCGTGGAGACTTCGGCGGAGGTGTCACACTCTTCGAAGCCTGTCGACGTTGGGACGACGGCGAGTGCATTCTGTCTCTCGACGCCGACCGTCGCCTGGTTGACGGCGGCGGAGTTGACTTACGTCTTGACGTCGATCTTCTCGTCGACGGAGATCTCATGGCTTCTCTCGACGCCGATCGTCGCCTAGTTGACGACGGCGGAGCTTTCTTCGTCGTCGGTGATTTTCTTTTCGACGACGATTTCTTCGTCGACGCCGGTCCCGACGTCGACGGAGCTTTATCTTTCGATTTTTCCATCAGATGTTGTTTTTTCAGCGCCGAGCCCGGCGCTGAGGTCGATGGACGCTCTGACTTGCCTTTGGAGGGAGTTCTGGGTCTCTTTGAACTCTTCCTCTCTGTAGATCTTCCCCTCATGGATCTTTGGGCCAAACCATAGAGCCTGTTCCTCTCCCTGTCTTTTAAAGTTCTGTCAGACAGGTTTTGACAATGAGAACAGTCCTTTGGATCATGATCTTCTGGCAAGCATAAAATACAGACCTCATGAGAGTCCGTTTTTGCCTTCTTGTGGCCACAAGAAGGGCAATCATCGAATAATGAAGGCATCCTGACAGGAAAAACCTCACAAAAATTCGACTGCTAAGCAGTTATTTACTTGACCCTGATGTAAAAAGTCAAAGTAAATCAAAAAAAATGTTCTTTAGAAGCTTTTCTGACTGAAAAAGGCAGAAAAACTGTGGAGCTGTGTATCCAGGGTCCTTCCTGAAGGAGCCGGAAAGAACAACTGACCTAACTGTAACCCCTGAGGCATGATGGGAAGCTAGGGGCAGAGGTGCCTTAAAGGCACAGCGTCAGTTTTGGTACATGCAGCCACAGGGTTAGCTTTTCAGTCTTTTTAGACTGGGTATTTGCAATGCAGCCTGGGAGCTGTATATGCCTACAGTGTGTTATAAGAATTTCTGCTGTTTTCTAAGCATTAAAACAGTTTCTAAACAAGCATTGGTGTTGTTTATCATGTTTCTAATGCTAATACACATGTATGGTGGAAATTCTTCACAGCATATTCCAGCTCTACTGTTTTATTTGGCTGCAATTGCTTATTTTTATATATATATATTTATATATATATGTATATGTATATGTGGGGCACATATAATATATTGTTTCCGGGGTCCCGCGCATGGGCGGGAATATTCTAATGCTTATGACTATTGATGAGGATCCCCTGGAAGAGAATATGCTGTTACCTAATAAATACTTGACAGTTGATGCTGTGCAAGACTGGTAACATCAACTTTACATTGACGACGAGCGCCTGCTGGGGACAAGTATGTGTGGACCATCAGTTTCCCCTGAACCCACCGATTTTCAACACAAGTTTTCACAGAAAAAAGATTGGTTCCAATCGCCCCCAACTTTTGGAGCCATGAGTACTGTTTACTATGGGAATATCCTGATGCCACGGTTGCCTGGGTCTACTTGGATTTCTGGGGATGTTCACAGTGATTATAGAACTGACCGTTATTGGCATTGCTTTCATTTAAATTGGAGCGCGAGATGCGACTCCAGGGAATCCATTCAGGCGCACCTACCTGCAGCGTGACGGAATAATTCTCTACCCTGCAGCGAGTGAGTTTCACGA
The DNA here is from genome assembly GCF_964263255.1 of Lissotriton vulgaris. Taxonomy (NCBI): domain Eukaryota; kingdom Metazoa; phylum Chordata; class Amphibia; order Caudata; family Salamandridae; genus Lissotriton; species Lissotriton vulgaris. Next base: position 1,411,869,112 of record NC_141696.1, read on the forward strand.
GAGACGTGGGTGGCCACTGGCGCTGGGGTTACCTGCGATCCACAGGAGTTCTCCACATTTTGGGCAGTTGCCATCCATTGGAATTCACCACGGTTTTGGCTGAGTGTTCTTCGCTGTTTTTGTTCAGACAATAAGTCATCGTCATTACTTCCGGATCATGGAGCATGCACAGTGGTTTTTGGGAAAGGATCTGATGCATTCATCTAGCATCTCATTCTGGAGCATGCATGGTGATGTGCACACCCTTTCTGAAAACTGTGCACTCCATAGGCATGGTTACAAGGCATGTGCAGTGATGCACGCACCTTTCTCGTTGATGTAATCAATTTAATACGGAGAGCAGCTTAAGCAGCACGTTGATGAGCACACCCTGCTCGTCAAAAGGACTTGCTTTAGATTATCCTCAAGAAGTAACACGTCAACCAGCGCAGTGATAGCATTTAAGGGTTGGAGTTAATGTATGTATTCTTAATTGTGCGCCAACCATTTATATGGTGTTGTTATTTCTCATTATAACTCTTATTTCCAACTTCAAGATATCGTTTGTTTTTCTCTTTCTCTCTTCTTTTTCTTCTTCATTTCCTTGTTTATGACCATTACTGATCTGATTTAACATGGCAGTATCCAGCATGTCTGAGCCACCACAGTTTCTCTCTGATAAGGGTGACTCCATTTTAGCATGGAACAGATGGAAACTCATATTTGATTAGTTTGTGCTTGCCATGGTGGCAAGAAATTTTCAGCCCTCAGAAAACAAGCATTTGTGTTACATAATTTAAGGATTGAAGGTAGACATGTGTATGAAAGTCTTGAAGTAATTGTTTTGAGGCGCGGTGAAGGTGAACCGGAAAACGTTTTTGACGCATCTGTTATGATATTGGAAAGGCATATTGGGGCAAAGAATAATATTGTGTTGGAAGAACACATTTCTTTTTACGAGAGTCCAGGGTGAGCAAGAGAGAACTGGAAGTTATGTTGCAACCCTAAAAACTCTTGCACCCACTTATGAGTTTGAACAACTGATTCCCCAATGAGAGACCAATGATGTTATGGTCCAGCAAAAACTCCTTATCTAAAAGAAACCGTAGCTATTGTGGATAACACAAACAAGTAGGTGTGTGAGATGAGGGATGACAGAAATAAAGATATGGCTTCTGATGAAACTGTTGTATATGAGATAATGAAAGAAAGTGATAAGGGAAGTGAAGTAAAAAAGCAAAGCAGAGGCGAAATACGTAAAAAACTTATTTTGGGAATGACCATTCAAATGTTGGATGTCCTTCTAGGGGTTTTAAGTGTTTCAGATGTGGGAGTGAAGGACATGTATCTAATAGTCCTGATTGTTTTGCAAGATTTGCCATGTGCAAAAACGGTGGGAAGAAAAGTAATTATGCTCGAATGTGTCGCAGTGCCAAGACCCAGGTTGTGCATTCCCTAGAGGAGCAAGGGAAGTTTGTTTTGAGTGCGAGAGAAGACTGTGTAATTGATGGTGAAAAGTTGGAGATGCCCGAGTGTCAGATAATAGTTGGAGGCAAACAGTTGTCAGTTTTGGCGGATTCTGGATCATCTTACACTATGGGTACTTGGGAAGCTTTGTTTAGTAGGGATGAAATTGAGCTGTCTCTGCAGATATCAATCCAGTGGGGTGTGGTGGTGTGAAGATTGATTTACTAGGTTATGCCGCGTTGAAGATACAATTTATGGTTTGGGAGACTGTGGGGGAAGGTTTATGTTGCGAAGAGGAGATAACTTATTTGGGTGGAGACACCAACTTGACATGGGCATTACTTTGAACCACAGAAAGTGTTGCTGCTGTCCACAAATCAACCACCTGAGGATGTATGTTCTAAATTCCCCAAGGTGTTTAGTGAAAACCTAGATCTGCTAAAGAACTTTGAGCACAATATTGTCCTAAAGCATGGAGCCCAGCTTTTTGTAGCCAAAGTAAGGAAGATGTCACATCCAATGGCGGAGCCTCTGGAGCATGGGATCAAGAAATTGTTGGAAGCTGGTGTTATTGAGGAGATGGAGTGTTCTGAATGGTTGGCTCCGATTGTTTTGGCACCCAACGATGGAGGGAGAAATATTAGGATGTGTGTGGACTTGAGGGGACTCAATAAACACATCTGAATAGACAGACAACCATTGCTGAACATGTCAGAGACTTTGGCTCTAATAAATGGTGCGAAGTTCTTCAGTGTGATTGACTTGTCCTCCAATTACCACCAGGTTTTAGTGTGTCTGTATTCTAGGCATATTACGACATTTGTCCCTATGGAGAGGGAGTTGGATTCCTTGCAAGTGTGGCTATTGGACAGGCTAAATGATCTAGCCCCGGTGATGGCCCCCCGATTAACACCTAAGCGGGTTTCTGCCCCCTGGTTTACTGAAGCGCTGTCGGCTTCTCGACGGCAGTGTAAGGTTGCTGAAAGAGCCTGGCGCTCACGGTATGACCCTGTGGCAAGGCTTGCCTATAGGACTGTGGTTAAGGCCTATCATCAGGATATCCTCCTGGAGAAAAAAGGCTATTTCGCAAGGAGGATAGAGGCCGCTTCTAACTTCCTGTAAGGAGATCTTTACAATCGTCAGGGAATTCACGGCCCCCCGATCTAACGTGACCCAGGCTGTCCCTTCGGAGTCCTGGGCTTCCGACCTTGCAAATTTCTTTACCAACAAGATAAAGTTGATCCAAGACTCCTTCCCTCTGGTGGCGACTGCAGTTTCGGCCAGCCCCGAAGACGGATCAGTTTTACTGGCCCCTTTGGGTCCAGTTATGGCCGCTTTTCCATCGATCTCAGCCCCTGCTTCATTGGCACTTATGGGCAATCTCAAATCTGGGTCGCCTCTTGACCCATGCCCGGCCAAATTCCTGGCAAAAATGGCGGAAGTTATAAATCCGCTGGCGAACCCACTCCTGAACCTATCTCTGAGTCAGGGAGTGGTCCCGCAGGCCTGGAAGCAGGCAATGGTCATTCCTTTGCTTAAGAAGCCTGGTCTTGATCCGGAAGTCCTGGCCAATTACAGGCCTATCTCTCTCCTCCCTGCGCTTCGAAAGTTCTGGAGAAGCATGTGCATATGGTGCTTTCTAACTTTTTAGAATCCCATAATATACTGCACGCTACTCAATCTGGCTTCCGCCCCAATCTAAGCACCGAGACGGCGCTCTTGGAGGTGTCTGAAGCCATAAAAGAGGTACTTGACTCCGGGGGCAAAGCCATGCTTGTCATGTTGGATCTGTCGGCGGCCTTTGACACCGTCCCCCATGAGGGTCTTCTTGCCAGACTCTACGAGATCGGTCTGAGGGGGACGGTACTGGTCGTCGACAAACGGTCTGGGCCTCTCCTAACTCGGCCGTGATGCCGCCTCTGGGAGTCGGAGTTCCGCAGGGTTCAGTGTTGAGCCCGACTCTTTTTAACATCTTTATGACCCCTTTGGCGGCATTGGCGGAGTCCTTAGGGGCCCAGATCGTATCCTACGCCGACGACACCCAGCTCCTCTTTTCGTGTAAGAAAGGAGGAGATTTTGATGGAGAGAGTATCCGGGAATGCCTTGGGGCTGTTTTTAAATGGTTCCAGCTGAACAGCCTCAAGTGCAACTCAGATAAGTCTGAGGTACTCTTCTTCGGCTGTCCATCGGATCCGGACAGGCAGGCATGGTGGCCTGTTAATATGTTCACCCCCGTCCTGTTCGTCCCAGCTGGCTAAGAACTAGGGAGTCAAGATGGACAAGGGTCTGACGTTGAGATCTCAGATCCTTGGTTTAACGGGAACATGTTTTGGTCTTCTCAAGATGCTCCGGAAGTTTCTGCCTCTACTCTCGGAGGAGCATAGGAAGATGACAGTGCAGGCCTTGATTGGCTCAAGATTGGATTATTCCAACGTCCTCTATTTGGGCCTGCCGGAATATCTATTGCAGCGGCTGCAAGTTGTCCAGAACGCGGCCGCGAGGGCCATTTATGGCCTAAATAGGCGAGCCAGTGCCGCTGGCCTCTTGCAGTCGCTCCACTGGCTGCCTATCCGGAAGCGGATTGCCTTCAAGGCCTTGACTTTGGCCTACAAAGCTCTTCATGCTGTGGGAGCAAAGTATCTCCAAAGGAGACTTGCCTTCTACCACCCGGCTCGATCACTAAGATCTGAATCTCTGTTTCTTGCGGTGGTTCCGCGAGTAAAAAGGGCCCGCATTGGAGGCCGCTCCTTTGGGTTGCTGACGTCACAGTTGTGGAACACTTTGCCTTTGGCGTTACGTGGCGCCACTAATCTGCTTACCTTTAGGAAGGGCCTTAAAACCTGGCTTTTTGCCCTTTAGGCTATTTTCCCTGTTTATCTATTTCTTTTGATCTGTTTTTAGATCACTGTGTTGTGTTATTCTGCTACAGGTTCTCAATAAAAGAGCCGGGACACTCTTTTTGAGTAGCCGTGCACTATATAAGACAACATATAACATAACATAACATAACATAACATTTGTGACTCCTGTGGTTGTCTTCAGATTTATTCGGATGCCATTTAGATTACCGTCTGCAGCTGTCTGCTTCCAGAGAGTTATGAGAAGTGGTGAAAGGATTATGCAAAGTACTTATTTTCTAAAATGACATTTTGGTTTATAATAAAGATCAGCAGGAGCATGACAAGCGGCTGTGAAAAGTTTTGATTTGCTTGCAGGACGCTGGATTAGTGATTAAGAAAGAAAAGTGCAAGTTTCAAGTCACTTCAGTGAGTTATGTTGGACACACAATTTCAGGACAGGGAATAAGTCCCAAGTTGAATTTGGCTGACAGCATTGTGAAGGCACCCCTGCCGGATAATAATTATCACGGGCAATCATTTCTGGGACTAGCAGATTTGTGTTCAAAATTTGTCCCTAATTTTGCTAGTTTTCAGTACCCCTAAGATCATTGTTGAAAAAGAATGCAAGGTCTGAGTGATTGGCAGCTGGCGGTAGGCCTGGGTCTAGGTACGGGATGTGAGAGCACCAGCAGCGTTGGGCAAGGGTTCGCCAGGCAGTTTACTGCTGCTCTAGGGTCCGGCGCACCCATAAGTAGTTGGCTCACTGCTGGTCTGACATCCTAGACAGAGAGCAGGACCTGCGAGGTGTTGAGGTTGCGGGGCTAGGTGAGTAATTATTAAAATTATAAATTTGTAATATTACTTTTGTGTTCTATGCTATAGCTTATAATTGTTTCCCAAATAAAAGCAAGCATGCTGCTGACATGCAGTGAAGTTGTTTTCAAATATTATGTAATGTCTGTTATTCTAGACAGGTGCTTAGCTTACTTAGCGCTACTCACCTAACCTAGTTATCTAATCGTACTGGATCACTGAAATATTATCGACGGTCACATTATCGACTTGCAAAAATATCGTTGATAAATTATCGACGACAAAAATATCGACTTTCTATACTTATTACACAAACTACAAAAATATCGAGTAAAATATATCGACTCTTTACAATATCGAGTAGATAAATATCGACCTACTATATATCGACTACAAATATATCGTTTTTCATCAAATTACACCTAACACTACAAAAATATCGTCTACTCAAAATTATCGAGTTTAATTAGTTACCCTTTCATGTCTAAAATACCATATTAATAGTCTAAAAAATGCATGCCACTATACTAAATACATATTACATATAATACTAGTTACTTTTATTACATTCCTCTTTATCTACATTTTCCATACATTATATGAAATGCGTGCTATTATTTTATAAATATTCATTACATTTAACTAATATTTTGATTCTTTATTTTCACTTAGACATCTACTTTCTTTAACAACTAACCTGCTTTAATGCAGAAATCACCACATATCACCATTCCCACATCAACAAACACACCAATTAACTTTAAAAAAATTCAAACTAGCCTATACAATGCTTCTTTTCTTCCCACACCCAATCAAATCAAAGCACACAAAATACACATACTATAAAAGGAATACATGCAAGCTACCATTTGTTGCTGCTAACTCTATAGAAAGAAGATGCCAACACTCTGAGGATCTTGTTCCTGAACAAACATCTTAAAAAATCCAGCTTACTACCAAATTATTCAAGTAAGTTACAGTTAATTATTTAGAAATCTAAAGTTGTAGTCTACTATTTTTCTTATATCTCCTAACTCTTTCACTTATTTTATTGTTTTCTCCTCCTACATTTCTGATAGAGACTACTCCTAAAAAATTCCTAATACCTGCTCCTATTTGTTCACCTGGAATTTTTGATTGTAAGTATATCTTAATGCTCTGTTATACACAAACTGCAGTTTTTAAACACTATTTTACAAGATTCATTCTTTATTTTCAATATTTTATTCACAGATAGTCTGAGATTTTCCTAATTCAACTCTACAAATGTCTAAAACTACACTAATTAAACATGTAAGTATATATGTATTTGTTATTAAACACCGACAATTAAATAATCTACTTTCTAAACACCATATCTTGCATATTACATCTTCCCTACAGATCCTATAAAAACATCCTACATCAACTATACCAAAAGACAAGACTACCCTTGTTTAAAATGTAAGTATACTTGTAATTTTTCTAAAACTCCCGAAAAAAACTAAAACTATGTTCTAAACACCATGTTATATATTTTATATTTCCTCTACAGATAATCTGAATACATCATACATCTACTCTACCTACAGCAAACAAAACTACTTTTTTACAAGTAAGTATTTTTTTTTATTTTTCCCATTTCCCAACCATTCATAATAATTTTACTAATAATTTACATTTATTTATTCTATCTTCGCTACAGATCTCAACTTTACTACCTTGATGTACTCCACCAAATACTACAACTCAACTGTTTAAACAAGTAAGTATATCTAATGTTTACATCAAATGTACTACTAAGCTAAATAGAAAACAGCTTTATCCTAGGAAAAACGTTTGTTATGTCTAAACATTTACTTATCATTTCTATATTTTCATACCAACAGTAATTAAAGAAGAACATACAAGATTATCTTTCAAAACACAGTTCAGCATTTTTGATAACAACTTTTAGTAACTGTAAGTATACATGCATCAAATATTATGTATGCACCACAAAGTGAAATATATATTTTTTAAATATGTTTCTTTCTACTCTTTCCTAGAAAAAGTAAAACAAAGTGACAGAAGGTGCAGAATTTGTTATGTCACAGAAAAATAAATTACTGTTATGTTATATGGGGTATGTTTATAATCAGGAAAGACAAAGTGGCAGAAAAGTATTCTGGAAATGTACCAAATATTACTCAAACAAATGTTATGGGAGGGCTACTACTGAAGAAACAAATGTGTTATTTACCAGGGAACACAATCATCCCCCCAATGTCACCGAAATAGAAATAAGAGATGCTTTGGAAAGTATAAAAACTGCTAGCACACAAAGTGATAAACCAACAACACAAATCCTTAAAGAAGAACTGTTAAAAGTTCCAGCCCATGCTTCAGGTCAACTACCCTCTATTGACTCCCTTAAACGCACAATAGCACGCACTAAAAGACTAACTACCACAACACAACCTAACCCTACTACATTTGAGGACATTATTATTTCCCCAGAAATGAGCATAACACACAATAAAGACAAATTTATCCTTTTTGACAATGAAAGCAGTACAAACCGAATCATAATGTTTGCAACTGCAAGTAATTTAAGAAAAATCCAACAATGTGACCAATGGATGATGGATGGAACTTTTAAACCATGTCCAAAACCTTTTTATCAACTGTATTCCATCCACGGTTTATACCATAACTATAACATCCCTTTCATTTACTGTTTGTTACCTAACAAACAGCAAAACACATTTACAGAAATATTAAATGTTATCAAAAATTAAATCAATAATTATTTTCCACAATAAATAATTATTGATTTCGAGTTAGCTATGATTAATAGCATTTTGAAAACATTTCCCCACACAGCAATCCAGGGTTGCTACTATCATTTCAATCAGAGTATATGGAGACATCTCCAGAAATCCACCTTAAGTATTCTATACTCAACAGATAGCACCTTTGCCTATCAAATTAAAAAATTGATAGTACTAGCCTATGTTCCTGTTACCGATGTAGCGGAACACTATAATTTATTAATTGACAGCACATATTACAAAAGGAATGAAGATAAACTAACCCCATTACTGGACTATTTTGAAGATACTTGGGTTTGAAGGTTACACAGATCTGGACACCGACGCCAACCCAAATTCCACATACCTTGGTGGAATGTCTATCTCAGTACATTAAACCAAGAGGCAAAAACTAACAACAGTGTAGAAGGGTGGCATAATGCATTCCAAGCTACCACTAGCAGAGCCAAACCCACATTCCATAACCTTCTAGAAGCTTTAAAAAAAGAACAAAGCTATCAAGAACTAAGAATCGAACAATCTGTGACCCAAATTGGTCCAAAACTAACTAAACAAACTAAACAAATGTTCAGACTCCTGCAAAGTCAAGTCACACTATATCCTACAACTAGAGGATTAGAATACCTGTCACTAAAAGCTAAAAGCCTACTATAAATAAATAACCCAAAAATACAAATGTCTTCTTACAATAATGGTAAATATAAAAAACATAAACATTTCCAAACAATTATAAATAATACATATTTGTTTTACATATTAAGAACATTTTGGGACATTATTTCAGAACAAATATGCAATATTTATAATAACATCACACATACACATTACATAAAAATCGACATTTCCCACCCAAATACAAATAACTTAAAAGACTTACAATTTATGTAGATGAGAAAGACGTAATCCAGCCAAATAAAATCCATACAATCCCTTCCAATGCAGGACAATTCCAATATCGGAAACCCTCAAAAACCCTAAAGTTATGTAAAAATAAAATAAACGCTCCAGGAAATCCCGAAAACACTAGTGTGGACAATTTAGTATTTAAAGTGATATACACACACCTTAAAAAAAAAACGGTAACGCATATTAGTGTATCAATCCAATACGAGACCCTCCAAAAACCCGAAAAATTGAAAAAATATTTAAAATCCGCTCCAGGCAATCACGAAAAATAGGAGATAGATGTAAAAATATAACCATAATAAGTCATACAGTAGTTTCTCCCCCCAAAAAAACGCTTCCTTCCATGTACTTCTCATGCGAGGAACCGGAACCTGTAAAAAAGCATACATAAAGAAACCCACCCACAAATACCCCATAACATTTGTAAATACACTCACAATTAACATTAAACATGTAAGAAGACATTTCCTAACACTAAAAAGAACACTAGAACTGAAACCTACACGACGCATCCATAACTACGACATTTCACCTAAAAGATACATAAACAAGTCATACATACACACAAAAACACTACACAGTTCGAATATACCCTCAAACAGTACCACTCAGTTAAAAATTATATGTAAAAATAACCTTACCTCTCTCCACGCGAAGCAACTCCCAACCGCAAGCTTCTCCAGTCCTGAATGAAGCTCAATAACCTTACGCGGTAAAAAAGTAGTCCCCTTAAACCATATTTGAAAACGAATCATAGTAAATACAATGTTATACTAAAAAATATAATGCATACCCATACTTATTATATAAAAATAATAGACTAGACTCATTTTAATTTAAAGTGTTTCAATAAATATTTTTTTTAATATTAATTAATATATAGTAATTATATTATTAATATTAAAAAATTATTTAAAAAAGGAAATAATATGTGTAAATATTTTATAATCGTGTACATTTATTGGAATAACTTTTTGTTTCTTTTTAACTAAACATTATTATTTTTTATGCTAATTATTAATAATAATAAATAATATAATTTATTTATTGTTATTAATATAATAAATATAACCATTTGATATATAAACTATGACCTAAAATAATGTATTTTGCATTTGCTGAATTTATGTTTTTCTGAAAAAAGTGAGAAATAATTATGTTTAGTAATTAATAATAATAATAAATATATATTTGTAATTATTATTATTATTACAAAATGTTTTGTAATAATTACTAAGTATTATAAAATAAGATAATTACCAAAATCATCTTTTTCCAATACCAGATATTATTATTAAAATATTTTTCCCCTATACTGTTATAAAGTTTACTACATAATATATGTATATGTATTATTTAATATGAACATTGTATTTAATATGTACCAAAAAAATGTCTTAATTTGTATTTACATATCTTGAACAAATATAATAAATTTGCTGTTACTTTATAAAAATGTATATAATATAAATATATATTTAATAATATTAATATATAAAATATTAACATTATTAAATATAAATAGAAGAAGCTGATAAAAAAGTGATTTATTATTTTATTAAATATAAATACTTGTTACTCAAACTTAAAGAATAAAAATATGATTTTTTTCTGAATAAATATTGTGAAATATTTCTTTGTGACAATTTACAACATGTACATAAATGATAATGTGTTATTTTGCTAATACTACTTTGCAAAATAATGTTATGTTAATTTTGATTTTGATTTTATTGTACTGTACATAAATAAATAATAAAATCTGAATAAAGTTTTGTGTAAACATCCATGTTGCATTATTTTCTAAGATAATGACACAGTAATGTAAAATTATATGCAAATGTGCTGGACACTGACCAATTACAATGTACTATTCCTATTCCAGTAAAGCTAATATCAAAAAAGGTGCAGGACAATGACCAATTATAATTTTCTATTCCAACTCCAGTGAATCAAAGATCAGAGCAGGAGCTGGACACTGGCCAAGTATTATTTTATATTCCAACTCCAGTCAGCCAAATATCAGGGAAGGTGCTGGACACAGACCAAATAAAATTACTATTCCAACTCCAGTCAAGCTAATATCAGGGAAGGTGCTGGACACAGACCAAATAAAAATTACTATTCCAACTCCAGTCTAGCTAATATCAGGGAAGGTGCTGGACACAGACCAAATTAAAATTACTATTCCTACTCCTGTCAAGCTAATATCAGGGAAGGTGCTGGACACAGACCAAATTAAAATTACTATTCCAACTCCAGTCAAGCTAATATCAGAGAAGGTGCTGGACACTGACCAGTTAATAATTACTATTCCAACTCCAGTCTAGCTAATATCAGGGAAGGTGCTGGACACAGACCAAATTAAAATTACTATTCCTACTCCTGTCAAGCTAATATCAGGGAAGGTGCTGGACACAGACCAAATAAAAGTTACTATTCCAACTCCAGTCAAACTAATATCAGGGAAGGTGCTGGACACAGACCAAATAAAAGTTACTATTCCAACTCCAGTCAAGCTAATATCAGGGAAGGTGCTGGACACTGACCAAATAATAATTACTATTCCTATTCCAGTCTAGCTAATATCAGGGAAGGTGCTGGACACAGACCAAATAAATATTACTATTCCAACTCCAGTCTAGCTAATATCAGGGAAGGTGCTGGACACAGACCAAATTAAAATTACTATCCCAACTCCAGTCAAGCTAATATCAGAGCAGGTGCTGGACACTGACCAATTAATAATTACTACTCCTACTCCAGTCAAGCTAATATCAGAGAAGGTGCTGGACACTGATTATTTTAGATTTAATAATCTAAGTCCAGTCATGCAAATATCAGGGAATGTGCTGGACACTGACCATGTATAAATTAGTATTCCTACATTTGTCTAATCTTATTTTATAAAATATTGTGCACTAATTATATTCCTTTGAGTAAAATAAATTAAATTTATATATTTTACATTATTTGCAGACTGGTGCTAATTGTTTTAATTTGCAGAAATATTTGCAACATTTAGTAAAAATTATTCTTTATTTTTTTTAATTTTTCAATAAATTTATTTGCACACATTATATTCCTTAGACAAAAATAAAGTTCAATTTATTTTTTAAATTATTTGCAGACTAGTGGTAAATGTTTTATTTGTCTGAAAAATTTGCAACATTTTGTTTAAAATTTTATTTTCTTTTTAATAATTTGTTTTAAATTATTTTGCACACATTATATTCCTTAGACAAATATAATGTTTAATTTTTAATTTAAATTATTTGCAGACTAGTGATACATTTTTTATTTTGCAGAAAAATTTGCAACTTTTTATTTTGCAAAACTTTTTTTGCGATATATATTTTAATCCCTTTTACCAATTTTCTATTTTTAAATTTTTTATAAAACTTTTATATATTTGAAATCATTTTTTTAAAATTACTCCCCACCCTTATCTCCTATTAACCCTACAACCCGCTCCTAAAAATTTACACTATATTTATAATATTTTTATAAGTACTATTTTTACAAATATTTTGTCTATTTGCTACATTATTTTTTTGGACATTCTACCATATATTATATTATTTTATTATTTTTTTAAATTACTCCCCACCCTTATACCCTATTAACCCAACATCCCGCTCCTAAAAATTAACAATAATTTAATTAATTTTATTATTTAATTTTTTTATATTTAATCCTTTTTTCTACATAATATCGATATTTTTTACTTTTACTATTTAACGATATTTTGTCTAGTCGATATTTTTGAGTCAATATTTTTGTACGCGATATTTTATTAACATTATTTTATTCGATATTTTGGCCAACGATATTTTTATTTTCGATATTTTATTACTGTCGATATTTTTGACACGATATTTTATCCATTCGATATTATGGAGTCGATATTATGCCTAGTTACCAATCGTACTTGTTGCCGGTTGCCACTCGCTTGGGCTGATGTAATTAGTGATAATTATGTAGGACGCTCTGCAATTAGTTAAGGAATTGTTTAACATTTAAAAAACTATCTCAGCAACCAAGTCCGCCGCTGCGCCTGTGGATTGCTCAGTAGACTCATGCAATCGGATCGCGGAATTCTTTGCTGAAAAAGTTGCTAAAATGTACTCATCCTTTCCGGGACAAGCCAAAAATGGGTCTGAGTTTGCAGAAGCGGTTGGGGGAGTTAGGGGACGATACGCTCTTGAGAATTTTACTACCCCCTCCCCAGAGACATTAATACAGATCTGCAGATCGATAAAGTCGGGCTCCCCTAGGGATCCTGCGTCGCCCATGCGGCTGGCTGACAGCCTCACGATCCTGGAGCCCTATATTAGACATCTGCTGGTTGTATCCTTTGGGACTCACGCAGTGCCTATGGGGTGAAAGCAGGCGGTAGTTCTCCCCCTTCAAAAGAAACCGAATATCAGCTTCGAGCAATTGGAGACCCTCCACCCCATCTCATTACTACCCTATATGGCGAAAGTGGCGGAAAAGGTCGCGAATACCCAGCTAATGGAATATGTGGAGGAAGCGAGCCTCCTTCACGCTACTCAGTTTGGATTCAGACCCCGACACCCCACGGAGTCGGCTCTGCTCATGGCGGTCGAGACCATCAGGCAGGGGGTGGATGAGGGCCAAACTATGGCCCTGATCCTCCTGGATTTAAGTGCAGCATTTGACACTGTAGCACACTTCACCTTGCTACAGTGTCTGAACGAAGGTGGGATCTCAGGTGCTGCACTGAAATGGATCCAATCCTTCCTGGCGGACCGGGGTTTTCAGGTCAGGCACGGAGACTGCTACTCTAGAATGGTCAACTTGGGTCAGGGTGTACCACAGGGTTCGTCCCTGAGCCCAACTCTATTTAATTTATATGTCTTCCCAGTAGCAACTATAGCTGAGAGCCATGGGCTGCGCATTGTGTCCTATGCCGATGACACGCAGCTGGTCATCTCCCTATCGCGTGCGCCCGATGTTGCTGCGGACAGGTTCAGAGCATGCATGCAGGAGCTTGCCTCCTGGATGTCGACCAACTGCCTGAGGCTGAATGGCAGCAAGACGGAAGTGCTCGTGGTGGGGGGGGGGGCCCGTTGGTGTGGTCATCGGCATGGTGGCCTTCCTGTCTAAGGTCGGCTCCAACACCATGTCAGGAAGCCAAAAATCTGGTTGTGTGGCTCGATGCTGAACTAACATTTGTGCCCCAGATCAGCCGGGTGGTGGGGGTGTGCTTTGGCGTCCTGAAAGGCCTACGGAAGGTTCTTGAGCTCCTCCCTACGGAGGCCAGAAGGACGTTGGTGCATGCCCTTGTCACCGCACGATTGGATTATGGCAATCTTCTCTACCTGGGTGCAACAAGCAAGAGCCTTGACCGCCTACAGGTGTTACAAAATGCCGCGGCTCGCTTGGTCTTGAGGCTGCCCAGAAGATCCGCCTCGAAGGCCGCGTTACAGGCACTTCACTGGCTTCCGGTGAGAAGTAGAATTGAGTTTAAGGCTCTGTGCATGTGCCACCGCATTATGGGCGGTAAAGCACCTAAGCCATTACAGGACCTTATCACTCGCTACGAGCCAGCCCGAGACTTGAGATCCTCCGGCTCTGGGCTACTGGTAATCCGCAAAATGAAAAAGGCACGCTTGGGGGGTAGGTCTTTCCAGTTTCTTGCACCTAGAAGCTGGAACAAGCTCCGCTGGAATTGCGCCTGGAACCGTCCGAGTCCAGATTTAGGGGAAAGTTGAAAACTCACCTATTTGGTCAGTAGATTGCCTCTCTGGGCTGCTGCGACTGTGCTGACTTCCACTTACCATAGCGCGGGGACACGCCGGTGTGCGTAACCAGGCACTTTATAAACCTTCCTAATATTATTATTTTTACGGATGGTGCAGGGATGTTTGTAAACAACAACATCCATTTTTCAATGGATGTTTGTGCTGCTGGTCTATTTTGCCTGCCACACCAGCTTCCATTGACAAATGGAGGTTTGTGAATGCCCTATGGGCGATCGCATTGATTTAAAATAGACTAGTGCGGTCATCATAACAGCAGCGCCGAGATAAGGTCGGGCTGTTCCAGAACCGCAATGGCATCCACCTGACATCGTTGTAATCATTAGAATAAGGCCCTTAGTGATTAGTGCATTGGCCCATCAAAGGGGATTGACTTGAGACTGAGAGACTGCGAATGAGATTTGAGAAGATGCATTTGTTGCAATTTATTAGTAATTCTAAAATGCAGTTGACTAAATTTGGAATAGGAGTGGACTAAGTAGGTAGGTTTTCGACTTTTTGAATAGGATAGGACAGTCTGCAATATACTAATACTAGCTGATCTGATTTAGAAAAGCTCAATGTTATTGTGATTGCCTTTGCCTGTCAAAAAATATTTTGCAGAGATTTTTACCACTCATCTTTTTTTGTCTTTGTTCATCCAGAGGCAAGAAGACGGCTGGGAGGTGGAGGTGCAGCCCAGATCCTTGGCCAATGGCTCTGCTGACCCCAGTAAGTGTATTCACCTAATTGTTCTGCTCCTTTTTGAACAATGTGGCATTTACCCGTTTTATATTATGTTTCCAAAAACTCTTTGATCTATCCGTTTCTATATTCTTGTTATCCCTGCATTATCCTATTTTCTTATTTTCTATATTTCAGGTTTCTCTAGTTTACGTAAAACTATCTCTTGTTACTAGTCTGTCTGTAGTTTCCTTTCTTCTGCTTTTTCAATCAGCTTTCCCTTTTCCCTTTTGTGGACCGCCTAGTAGTGGTACTCTAAGACTCAGAGAAACCATTGGTCACATACTACTACTACTACTACTACTACTACTACTACTACTCCTCCTCCTCCTCCTCCTCCTCCTCATTTGCCATGCAGATTGCATGTCCATAGCCCAAATAATGTATTCTACGCATGTATGTTGAGATGAGAAGGCTCAATCACTAAAACAAGAAAGTGGCAACAGTGACATTGGACACCCCAAAGTTGGGTCTTCTTATTAGCTAGGCGGACAAGTTACTTACCTTCGGTAACAACATATCTGCAAGAAACATAGGTTAGTTATAGATTCCTTACCTTAGAATTACCCCCAAGCGTCAGTCTGGATCCATAACGTTTTTCGTCAGCACTACCTCTGTGCGTCGGAAGGTGGCGTTGGTCGGCTCTGCATCAGTCATTGGCGTCCTGGTCACCGGGATGACGTTCCAGTAGCTACTTAGACGACACCCTCGCGAGCTGATGTCAGTTCCATAGACGCCGCCCTTGCGCGGTGACATCAGTTCTGTACACGACTTTCCACGCCAGAAATGCAGAGCCATGCAAGATACTGACCACTGGTGCACAAAACTAGGGCCTTGAAAGGATGTCCTTAACCCTAGAAATCAGTTTGCAGAACGGGGAGGATGGGTGGGGTGGTAAGGAATCTATACCTAACCTATCTTTCTTACAGATATATCGTTACCGAAGGTAAGTAACTTGTTCATCTGAAAGAAAAACTATACATTCCTTACCCTAGAATAGATACCCCAGCAATACCAACCCCAGAGGTGGGTCTGCAAACCAAGTTCATACCAGGAAGTCCTGGAGAACAGAACGGCCAAAGAAGCCGTCTCTCCGGACTTGGCTGTCCAGCCAGTAGTGTTTTGTGAATGTGTGCAGCGATGCCCACGTAGCTGCCATTACAGATGTCATGTAGAGGATCTCCTTGTCCCAAAGCAGTAGTGGCTGCCATCGCCCTAACAGAATGGGCTTGTAGCCCCACTGGAGGGTCCTTTTTTGCTAGAGGTTAGCAGGCTTTAATACACAAAACGACCCATCTAGGGATGGTCCGCTTGTGATTGGCCCAACCTTTCTTGGCGCCCATGTAGCCAACAAAGGGTTGGTCATCCACCCGGAACTGTTTGGTGCAATCCAAATAGAAGGAAAGCGCATGTTGTGGGTCCAGACGGTGGAGCCTCTCTTCCTCTGTAGAAGGATGCGGAGGCGGAAAGAAGGTGGGCAAAGTGATGGTTTGCCTGATGTGAAAGGAGAGGACCACCTTGGGAAGAAAGGATGGTCAACCTTGTCCAGATGTACAGCCAGAAAAAGGAGGCTTGGATGAAAGAGCCTGGAGCTCACTCACTCTTCTGGCAGATGTGATGGCTACCAGGAATGCAGTCTTAAGAGTTAAGAGTAGTAGAGGACAGTTGTGAAGCAGCTCAAAGGGAGCGCACATCAAATTGGTCAAGACCAAGTTCAAGTCCCACTGTCCCACTGAGGCCCAAGTCCCACTGAGGCATTACGAAGGGGATAGGAAGAAAGAGATGAAAAATGCCTTTTAAGAAACGATTTACAATTGGGGACTTGAAGAGAGAAGGCTGATCGGGAAGCCTTAGAAAGGCAGAGATGGCCCTTGATAGTGCCCAGAGCAGAGCCCTGCAGGGCCAAAGACAGGAGGAACAAGAGATCCTCAGAAAGAGGGGCAGAAAGGGTACCACAGCCTTTGTTGCGCACCATGCCACAAATTTGTTCCATCGGCAGGCATACAGTCTTAGTGGAGGGACGCCGAGCTGCCGAGATTACATCACAGCCTTCGGGAGGCAAGTCAAATGACGGCAACTGCTGCCGCTCAATCTACATGCAGGAAGGTGGAGGCTGGACAGGTTTGGGTGGAGGACCGTTCCCTGCTGCTACGACAGAAGATCCTCCCAAAGAGGCAAGTCGGATCAGAGGATCGAGGCCATGTTGAGCAGCTTGGGATACCAGACTCTTCATGCCCAATCTGGAGGCACAAGAATGACTTCGGCCCGGTTGCGTTTGATCTTCTTCAGCATTCTGGGCAGAAATGGTATAGGTGGGAAGGTCTATAGAAGACCGCAACTCTACTTGCAACAAAAAGCGTCGCCTAGCAAGTGCTGCCTTGGAAATCCTAACGCGCAGAATTGCTGACAATTGATGACAGGAGGAACAAGAGATCCTCAGAAAGAGGGTCAGAAAGGGTACCACAGCCTTTGCTGCACACCATGCCAACAATTTGTTCCATCGGCAGGCATATACCGTCTTAGTTGAGGGACGCCTGGCTGCCGAGATTACATCACAGCCTTCGGGTGGCAAGTCAAATGACGTCAACTGCTGCCGCTCGATCTCCATGCAGGGAGGTGGAGGCTGGACAGGTTTGGGTGGAGGACCGTTCCCTTCTGCTGCGACAGAAGATCCTCCCAAAGAGGGAAGTCGGATCGGAGGATCGAGGCCATGTTGAGCAGCTTGGGATACCAGACTCTTCATGCCCAATCTGGAGGCACAAGAATGACTTGGGCCCGGTTGCGTTTGATCTTCTTCAGCATTCTGGGCAGAAGTGGTACAGGTGGGAAGGTCTATAGAAGACCGCAACTCTACTTGCAACAAAAAGTGTCACCTAGCAAGTGCTGCCTTGGAAATCCTAACGCGCAGAATTGCTGACAATTGCTGACAGGAGGAACAAGAGATCCTCAGAAAGAGGGGCAGAAAGGGTACCACAGCCTTTGCTGCACACCATGCCACAAATTTGTTCCATCGGCAGGCATATACCGTCTTAGTTGAGGGACGCCTGGCTGCCGAGATTACATCACAGCCTTCGGGTGGCAAGTCAAATGACGTCAACTGCTGCCGCTCAATCTCCATGCAGGGAGGTGGAGGCTGGACAGGTTTGGGTGGAGGACCGTCCCCTGCTGCTGCGACAGAAGATCCTCCCAAAGAGGCAGTCGGATCGGAGGATCGAGGCCATGTTGAGCAGCTTGGGATACCAGACTCTTCGTGCCCAATCTGGAGGCACAAGAATGACTTAGGCCCGGTTGCATTTGGTATAGGTGGGAAGGTCTATAGAAGACCGCAACTCTACTAGCAACAAAAAGCGTCGCCTAGCAAGTGCTGCCTTGGAAATCCCAACACGCAGAATTGCTGACATTGCGTTTTCTCTTCAGGGGTGAATAGATGTAAACAAGGCTCTCCCCACTGCTTAAAGAGGCCTTGCACCACCTCCGAATGAAGACGTCATTCGTGATCCATCATGCACCTGCGGTTGAGTTTGTCCGCTCTGGGATTCAGTGAACCTGCCAGGTGTTGAACCACCAGAGATATGCCCTGATGTTCCAGCCATGTCAGGGCCTCCTGACATGGGGTCCACGACCCCACCCTACCCTGTTTGTTGCAGTAAATGTAAATGTAAATGTACATGTATTTATATAGCGCAAATCACCGACCCGGTATCTAAGCGCTTGCTTAGGGAACCCGTCCTGGTATTCCCCTGTGAGATAACCCTGGCAGGGTATCCACAAGGTGAAAGCCAGGCATCCCACCACGAGGGGCCGTTGTGGAGATTAAGCAAGCTATTGCCCAGAGTCGCAGAGTGTGAACCCACGAATCGAGTAGGCACCGGAGCGAGAATTGTCGAGTCCGTGGACATTTTCGGACTCAAGACCCGCCGAGCCGGGAATTGAACCCTGGTCCCGGGCTGACCTCTGCTTCCAGGTCTGCCTCATCTAACCAGTGAGCCACACTTCTCCATGCAGTACGACATGGCGGTGGTGTTTTCCGTGAACACCTGCACTACTCTTCCCCGAGCAGAGGGAAGGAAGGCTTTGAGTGCAAGACGGATCCATCGAAACTCCAGATGGTGGATGTGGAGCCCGGACTCTGCCGGAGACCAGAGGCCTCTGATCTCCGCCTCTCCCATGTGGCCACCTATCCCCGCAGGGATGCGTCTGTCACCACTGTGTGTCCTGGTTTGGGAAGGGAGAGGGACCTGGCGTTGACCCAATCCTGGTTTGTGAGCCACCACTGCAATTGTTGTGCAGTGCCCTCCGAGATCTGGACACAATCGGATGGATTCCCCTGATGCTGATCCCACTGGAACTTCAGGTCCCACTGCAGAGCCTGCATATGCCACCTGGCTTGATCAACCAGCAGGATGAAGGAGGCCATGAGGCCCAGCAGGTGATCGGCCGTAGTCTGGAGTGGGAGACGACAGCCTGGGGCGAGCCCGCCTTCAACAGCTAGTTGTCAAGATAGGGGAAGACTGGAACCCCTGATCAGCGCAGATGAGCTGCAACCACTACCATCACTTTCGTGAACACTTGAGGGGCGCTGGTAAGGCCAAAGGGGAGCACAGTAAACTTAAAGTGCTCAGGGCCTAACGTGAACCACAGGTAACGCTGGTGGGCTGGCAGGACGGAGATGTGAAAATAAGCGTCCTGCAAGTCCAACGCTAGCATCCAGTTTCCAGGTTCGAGGGCAGACAAGAACTGAGCAAGCATCAACATCTTGAACTTCTCCTTCCGGAGGAAGCGGTTGACGTTCCCGAGATCCAAGATAGGACGCAGGACCTTGTCCTTCTTGGGTACCAGAAAGTAGTGGGAATAACAACCACAACCTACTTCTGGGGCAGGAATGCGCTCAATGGCTCCCTTGGCCAAGAGAGCCAAGACTTCTTGTTGGAGAAGGCCCAGATGATCCTCTGACATAGGATGGTACTAAGGTGGCATGGCTGGAGGGGTAGCCTCGAAGGGGAGGGAGTAGTCCTTTCGGACTATCTGCAAAACCCACCTGTCAGATGTGATGGTGCGCCAGTGGGGGAGGTGATGGCGGATCCAGCTGCCCCTGGCGATTGATGGGCCTGAAACGTCGGACTAGGAAGGTTTAGAGGCTAAAGCAGAGGGGGCCGCTGGCCCCCTAAACCCCGGCGGTGGTTCATACGTCCCCGGCGGCACGAACGTAGGGGAACGTGCATCGGCCTGTGGCTCTAAGAGGGATGTAGTGGGGCACCCCTTCCGTAGCCACAAAAGAGGCAAAAAGCAGACTACGCAGGGCAGTTGGGGAAGCCCAAGATCTTGGCTGTAGCCCGCGAGTCCCTGAAACGCTCTAGAGCGCTGTCTGCTCTGTCGCCAAAAAGGCAATGGCCATCAAAGAGCATGTCCGTAAGGGTGTCTCAACATCCCCAGAAAAGCCAGTTGATCTCATCCAGGTGTAGCGTCGAAGGGCTACCGACGTGGAAATCGTCCTTCCTAGAGAGTCGGTGGTATACAGCCCACAACAGATGGTAAACTTTGCTGCGTCCCTCTTGGCGGCAACAGCCTGGGATTGTACGATCCGGGCCTCCTCCGAACACTAAGACAGCACTTGCACAACCGTGTCCCACAACGAGTGGGAATAACAGCACAATAGACCTGCCTTGTTTACCGACCCCAGTCCCAAGCTGGTGAAAAGAAAACATCTTTCCAGGATGATCCAGCTTCTTGGATTCCCTATCTGGTGAAGCGTTAGGGAATGTGTTCTTGGAGGTAGAGGCTTGGACCACCATGCTCCCAGGGTGGGGTGTTGGGAGAGGAAAGTGCTGTTGCCCAGGGTCGGGCGGTGGCGTTGGGCAATCATTCTATCCATGAGAGCCTCCCTGTTCGGCCTGGACCAAGTGCCCAAGAGGACGTTGGTTAGGGCTTCATTAAACAGCAGCAGGGTCTCCAAAGAGCTCGCTAGCTTCATAGGAAGCTCCCTCCTCCATAGCCACGTTAGGAGGAGACAACATGCCAAGGTCAGCTCAGCGGAGGTATCAAGACCACTGGCATCCCCCAGGTCCTCTCTCCAGTCTAGATCTTAATCCAAATGGTCGGTCAGGGGGCCACCTGACCCCTCCTCGTCCTCTGGGTGCCAATCTGGCCTGAAAGGGACCCCAGGAGTGAACAGGGGCACAAAAATCCCGGTTGGCGCCGGATCCGGCGTCAGGCGACGCCGGTCCGACTCCGTGTCCACATCCGGATGGAGGCCGGGGTTGACGCCGGCCAGAGGAACAACCGACTTCTAGTGCAGGTACGGTGCCGAAGGAAGCAGCACTGATGGAGGTGTAATGCTGTATTGCGTTGACCTGTTTTGTCCCCATATTGTGCCTCCTGTGCCGTCCTCGTGTCCTTCCCGCCGCTTGTCACCCTCCCCGCCGCTGCTCCCCTGCGGCTCCGCCCAGCTTTGTTAGTCATTCCCGCCCATTGGTCCACCCCGCTCCCGCCTCCCAGCTGCCCCGCCCTCGCTCCGCCCCCCACTACGCCATTTATGGCGGAGTCCACACGTACACGCAGCGTTAACGCGCAGCGGGTGCGCCGATTGAGCGCCGAAGGTGCGCCAAAGGTAAGCCCGTCTCCGCCCGTCCGCGCCTGGACCGTGCCCAGCGCCAGGACCCCTGGCTCCCGCAGACACCAGCCCACCCGCCGGACCTACAACGCCACCGAACTCTACGCACTCAACGTCGGCCGAATCCCGGGCTGCTACCGAGCCACCCCGAGACGCACCCACGGACCCTTCTGCTGCCACTCCTGCAAGTTCACCTGCATCCGGACCTGCACTACTCCAGCACCGACCAAGACCAAGACGAGCAACAGCAGCAGCCACCTGAAATGCATCCTGCTCAACACCCGCTCCATTCACAGACACGCCGTAGAGCTCTGGAACCTGCTGGACACAACTTCACCAGACGTCGCTTTCCTCACGGAAACCTGGATGAACGCCTCTTCAGCGCCCGACATCGCCATCGCCATCCCAGACGGCTACAAGATCATCCGAAGGGACCGCATCAACCAGACCGGAGGAGGCATCGCCATCGTCCACAAGAACACCATCCGCATCACGACCAACACCGACGACACCCTCGCACCCGCCGAGCACTTGCACTTCCAGGTCCACATCAACCCCAAGACCACCCTCAGAGGCACCCTCATCTACAGACCCCCGGGACCACGCACACAATTCAGCGAAGACATCGCCGACTTCATCAGCCCACACGCTCTCCTCTCCGCTGACTACATCCTACTCGGGGACCTCAACTTCCACCTGGAGAACAACAACGACCGCAACACCACCACCATGCTGGACAACCTCGCAAACCTGGGACTCAAGCAACTGGTGACCACCCCCACCCACTACGCCGGCCACACGCTTGACCCAGTCTTCTCATCCAACGAGGACATCACCTTCAGCCACGCCACCGGACTCCACTGGACGGACCACAGCTGCGGCCACTTCAGCTTCAGAAGGACCACGATCCACCACCACCAGCAACAGGTTACACGCAGAAGCTGGAACAAGATCACAGCCGACCAGCTCGCGACTTCCCTGAGCAAGAACCCACCCACCAGCGCATCAAACCCCAGCCAAGCGGCCACCAACCTCACGAAGTGGATCAGCGACTGCGCAGACGACCTCGCCCCCCTGATGACCCCGCCTAGCAGACCCGGTAGCAAGAAAGCCCCATGGTTCACCGACGAACTCAAGAGCTCCAAGAAGAACTGCCGAGCCCTCGAGAAAGCCTGGCGCAGAGACCCAACACCGGACAACATGACTGCCCTCAAGCTCGCCACCCGAAAACACCATCAACTCATCCATGCCACCAAGAAAACTGCATTCAAGGAACGACTGGACAACAACGCACACAACAGCAAGGAACTCTTCAACATAGTCAAAGAGCTCTCCAACCCCAACGCCGGAAAGAAAGACATCATCCCTTCGCAAGACCTCTGCAACTCCCTCGCCTCCTACTTCCACAACAAGATCGCGGACATACACAACAGCTTCAGCACTCAACCGACGCACGCCACGACCGAACCACCGCCCCCCCACCACCACCCTCCGCGCCTGGACCCCGATCAGCACCGAAGACACCGTCCGCACGATGAACTCTATCCACTCCGGATCTCCGACCGACCCCTGCCCTCACCACGTCTTCAACAAGGCCGACGCTGTCATCGCACCCCACCTGCGGGACATCATCAACACCTCCTACAACATCGCTACCTTTCCGGAGAGCTGGAAGCACGCCGAACTCAGCGCTCTACTAAAGAAGCCATCAGCCGACCCCACCGACCTCAAGAACTACCGCCCCATCTCGCTGCTGCCGTTCCCTGCAAAAGTCATCGAGAAGACCGTCAACAAGCAGCTGGCCGCCTTCCTCGAGACGAACGGATCCCTCGACCTATCGCAGTCTGGCTTCCGGGCCAAACACAGCACCGAGACCGCCCTGATCGCAGCCACCGATGACATCCGAGCACTGCTTGACAACGGAGAAACAGCAGCCCTCATCCTCCTAGACCTCTCCGCGGCCTTCGACACTGTCTGCCAACGCACACTAGTGCAGCGACTCAGCAACGTCGGAATCCAGGAGAAGGCACTGGAGAGGATCATCTCCTTCCTCGCCGGAAGGACACAGAGAGTCCGCCTCCCCCGTTCAGATCTGAAGCCACTGAAGTCATCTGCGGCGTTCCTCAAGGCTCCTCGCTCAGTCCAACTCTCTTCAACGTCTACATGAGCCCCCTCGCAGACATCGCACGCCAGCACAACCTCAACATCATCTCCTATGCCGACGACACCCAGCTGATCCTCTCCGTTCACCAACGACACCGCCACCGCCAGAGCCAAACTTCACGAACGGATGAAAGAGGTAGCCGAATGGATGAAGAACAGCCGCCTGAAACTGAACTCGGACAAGACGGAAGTCCTCATCCTGGGATCCTCACCCTCCGCCTGGGACGACTCCTGGTGGCCCCCCGCCCTAGGCAGCGCACCCAAACCAACGGACCACGCACGCAACCTGGGCTTCATCCTGGACTCCTCCCTCTCCATGACCAGACAAGTCAACGCCGTCTCCTCGTCGTGCTTCAACATCCTGCGCATGCTACGTAAGATCTTTCGGTGGATCCCCACCGAGACCAGGAGGACGGTCACCCAGGCCCTCGTCACCAGCCGTCTGGACTACGGCAACTCCCTCTACGCCGGAACCACTGCCAAACTCCAGAAGAGACTCCAGCGGATCCAGAACGCCTCAGCACGACTCATCCTGGACATCCCCCGTCGCAGCCACATCTCCGTACACCTGAGAGACCTGCACTGGCTCCCGGTCAACAAGAGAATCACCTTCCGACTCCACACCCACGCACACAAAGTCCTACACAACCAAGGCCCAGGATACCTCAACAACCGACTCAACTTCTACGCTCCCAAACGCCAGCTTCGATCGACCGGCCACGCCCTCGCCGCCGCCCCCCGCATCCGAAGAGCCACCACAGGGGGACGGTCCTTCTCCTACCTCGCCGCCAAGACATGGAACTCCCTCCCGACCCACCTACGCCTGACCCAGGACCACCTCGCCTTCAGGAAGTAACTCAAGACCTGGCTGTTCGAGCAGTAGCGGACCTCCCTCCCCAGCGCCTTGAGACCCTCTGGGTGAGTAGTGTGCTATATAAATGCTTTGATTGATTGATTGATTGATTGATTGATTGAGGTCAACCGGTGCCGATCCGGATCCAGGCCTGGATCCATGGGGGCCCTGCGAAGCTGGGGCCAGAGCCACCGGAAGAGAAGGCCTAGGACCCCCAACTGAGTCCACGGAGCCCAGAGGCGCGCCGGCGGAGTCAGTCTGCCCAAAGATGGCATGCATCGCCTAGTTAAACTGACTAAGCTGGGCAGGGGTCGCTCCAGGTCCCAGGAAGGGAGGGAAACTTGGAGTCGGCCGCAGGAGGGGCGCCGCCCGCATCTCTCGTCTCGTTAGCCGACCGACGGGGAGAAGTTGAAGCGCAACGATGCTTCTTTGACTTCTTCTTGTGCTTTGACTTACCTGACCCCGAGTGAGAAGACTTGGATGACGAGTGGTGATGGCTCCACGACCGGTCTCTCAACCTTCCTCGCGACCGGGACCTCGAACGGCACGGAGCTGACTGCCGGCACTCAAGAAGCTTTCGGGACCGGACCTGCAAAGACTTCGGAGCCGTGGTCTGGCAGCCGGAGCACGACTTAAGGTTGTGGTTGCGCCGCAGGCAAAAGAGGCACACAGGGTGCGGATCTGTCACCGATATCAGTCGGGTACATCAACCACAAGCCTTGAAGCCGGGCATCCCTACGTACACCAGGAGTTGGTAGGATTCAAAAAGACATTGACAAAAGTCGCTCAAAACGTTCAGTCAAAAAGTGACTGGAGGTACCGTTCTCTCCAGATCTGCGCTGGCTGGCAGGGAAAAAGAAAGAACCAACGTTAGTGCGTGAGGGCGGCGTCTAAGTAGCTACTGCGACGTAAGCTCAGCGACCACAACGCCAACGACGAACGCGGAGCCGACCGACACCACCTTACGATGTGCAGAGGTACTGCTGACGAACATTTTCCAGATCCAGTCTGACTTCTTGGGGGTAATTCTAAGGTAAGGCATCTATAAGTAATTGTTTCTTTCAGATCTAGTACTATTAGCAGGAGTTGGTGAACTATGACTGTGCACTAAGTCTGAGAGGAAGTACGAGGAGGACAGCCCCACTGCATTTGCCAACCAAGGACATATGCTATTTTCTTCTTAAAACATCAGATTCATCAATCAATAGCTTCAGCCACTCCTTATCAGCTTGTCTCTTCTCTTAACTTCAGATTCAAAATGCACAACCTGATATTTTTGATAGAAGATACGGTCTGTAATGTATCCAATTTTTAGTGAATGATGTGTGTGGTATTTTATTTTGCTCTAAAACAATTAATAGGTCGAGGTGTATCTGGCATCTAAGAAATGTGTAATCTCTTTTTTTCTAGCTGCACCGACCACCAACGCCGGGGCCAGCAGTGACGGCACCAGCCAGTCTGCAGATGCGGCAGCAGAAGGGAGTGAGCCAGTGGCAGTTGTGGGCAGGGGTAAGTCGTATTGCTTGCTTATTAACAATTAATTATCATTATAAACTCACTGTAAAGGTGCAGTCTTGTTGACTTGTGAACAACAGGTGAACACAGCAGGAGTTGAGCTGAGTAACTAATGGCTGCTCCTATCTTCAACTCAGCAGAGAACGTTTCATGAACAAGACCTTTAAATAAGGGTTCATGGAAAAGGAAAGGATGGATGAAATGAAATATATATAACTGAAAAAGAAGGATGCGTGGGTGAAAGTGCTAGATGTATAAATAGTACTATAGGTGGGTGATAGATAGGATACATGGGTGGGTGAAGGATGGATGAAAGATATACGAGTAGTAGGAAGCTTGCCTGGGTGGGTGAAAGTGTATGTGTGAAAGGATGCCTGTCTGGGTGGGTGATTGGAATCCTGTGGTGGTTTCTTTTGATTAAAATGAACTTAAGGACACATGGGAGGGTAAATAACAAATGTATGTTGCTGAAAGCTTTGTTCTTGAGATCATGAGACTAGAGTGTGACAGAGAGCCATGTTTGGGTGGATGGGTAGTTTCTATGGTGAAGAGTGGTTTGAGAGAATATAAAACTTAAATGGTGGTGAGTAGCAAAGCCAAGGGTGAAGAACCAAAAATAAAACACTAGAAGACCAATGCAATGATGAATGGAAAAATCCTTGGGAAGGAGAATAAGGGACTACGGTGCTCCTCTGTAGTGGTGTTCTCACCTTTAAATGCCTGGAATTATTTTTTTTCGAGGATTTTTGATTCAAATGGTTGAGGAGGTGGTATTTATGACTCCTCCCTGGACTCACAGTAGTTTTCAAGCGCAACATTATGTATCCTTCCTACTCACCCATCATCAATCACCTCCCTCCATACTCATGGCATCATTTTCTATGTGTTTAGCTTGAAGCATTGGCAGACCTGGCAGAGGAAAATGGAGGCCCCCAGGGCAGAGTACCGACATCTGGTGGCCTTGGAGGATGAGGCAAAAGCTGCTGCAGATGCCCTGAGCCCCAGCTCGGCTACAAAAACCACCCCACCACATTGTCGCCGCAGTCCAATGGGCGCTTGCTGCCATTCCACCAGCACCGCTGTTCCCCCTTATTTCCGCCGGTTTGAGCACAACATCATGCGAAGGCTGGCGAATATTGAAGCCAGGCAGCAACGCATGGACAGGCACCTCAAGGAGCTCCTAACCCGCCGTTGGTGCTCTCTTCAGCCCCTTTTTAAATCTGTTTTTGGGTGTGTGAGAGTTGGGGGATTGTTGGGTTTTTCTTTATTCATGGACATTTTTTGGACACTACTTGGACACTGGTTGGCATTAGGAAGAGGGGTGGGCCAGCTGTGGGTTTGGTTTAGATTTGTTCAGGGAATAAATCTTTCTTACTTTTACATTTTACGAATATGAATGATTTGAAAAAAAAAATTGGCGAGGTTATTGTTTGTTTTACTTTGCACTGCTGCCTTTGCCGCAGCCAATTCTGCTGATAGTGTAAACAAAATAATGATACAATACCCTTCCTTGTCCTACTACTCTCTCCTCCTAGTCTCTGCATTCTACTCAGCTATTATTATTATTAACCCCTAAGGACTCTGAGGGGCTGGGCATGAATTAAATCAACCAAAGTTTACTTCTCTTACCTGATTAGATGAAGCGAGGGCTCCATGGTTTCCCAAGGTGCCATCATGGTGGTGGTAGTAGCAGCAGGTTAGTAGCAGCAGCATGCATTGCTAGTGTTTCTTTTGATATTGAAGGCAAAGCCATCAGGACTGAAGCGAGGTCCCACTTCCTCCTGGGCCAACTAGAACTGTAGGATAAACACTAGGAGAGTGGGGACTATCCATCGAAAAAGGAAAAGGAAATGCATGCATGATGATGAGTGGTACTAGACTAGTATAGGGCAGTATATTAATTATTCAATGGTTTGTCTGCCCCAAGAGAGACCCTAGTTACATACACTATTTATGTTTTATCGGGCTTAGAAAGATAGCAAATACAAATAAAATATCTATAGAAGTAAAATAAGCAAACATAAACACACACAGTCATAATGATTAAATAGAAAAAAAAGAATGTATAAATTGTGAGTTGCATCTTGAGTGCCCGGCGGATGTGGTTTGGTAAGGTAAATATGAGTTGTTTTTCCAGTATGGCACAGGGTAAAGGGCCTGTAGATGAAAAAACAAAAAAGATATTGAAAAATCAAGGAGAAAACAAAATGTTAAACTGCATAAGGAAAGCAACAAGAAGACTTTCAGAGGCAGCAAGGCTAAATCATGTCTGTTTCCAGCAGTTATCTCCAACAACAGGCCACCCCCACCCAAACTCCACTTAGCTTCAGATTTGAGCGAGACAGAATTGAGCACACATACATACACACAGCAACATAGCATTTTCCGAATGAAGTAAAAAATCTATGCACCGCTGTCAGTCACAGCACACTCACCGCCCACCACCACTACACAGACATGTCGGTCTGGTCTGTGGTGTTGTTTACCTTTTGGCCACTTCAAAGTCATCATCTTCCAAATCCGTTGGTTTCGGTGAATTTGAAAACGTCCATCTTCTTCTGGTGGCATTTCTCAAAGCAGTCACGCTCACGCCCCCAGTTATTCCATGAATCATCTCTGATCCTCCTGACCTGATTCAGTCTGGTGTCCAACTCAGAGTCTGTACCAAAAGTGTCCGACTCCCGAGTGTGTCCTCTAGAACCGTCCCGACTCAAAATGCAATGGAACGATTCACTTGATTCACTTTGTAGAATAATAGACATTTACAACAAACAACAATCACTCAGCGTGTATGCATGCCATCATTTACTTGTTCTTCCAGGGTAATCCCACTAGGTTAGAAAAGGATAGATAGATAGTCAGGGCCTAGGGTTGGAGGCAGGCACACATTTTTGTTTGAATTCTCCATCCAATGTCTGGCTTGAGAGAAATAGATTTTGGGCGAGTCAGAAGTGGACTTTACTTCTTTACTGACTGCACATAGTTGCAACTCCGATCCGGCAATAAAAAGAGTAAGACGGTGGGGATGGATCTGGGAACCAGAAGGACAGTGACACACACAAATAATAAATATAGTTCCTTAGCTATTTTTTTTATTGTTTTTTATTTTTTGGGGCGTCAAAGAAAGAAAGTCACTGGAAAATGATAGACCCTAGTTGTCAGGGAAGTAGAGTTTGTCCTCAAACTCTGGTGGTTCACCCAGAAGTAGGTAACCTAACACACTACTTCCATGACCAGAGTCGCCTTCATCATCTTCATGCTGTGCTACTTCAGGTATGGTGTAATCCGGTGGAATAAAGTGCTGATTAATTTTCATCATGGTTAACCTCTACACGTTTGGGCGAGAAACTGGTTCTTCACACTGTCAGAACAGCACCAGCAGAACTGAAAACACGATCAGCAGAGACACTTGCTAAGGGGCAAGCCAGATAATTTATCGCCAGCCAGCTGAGCACTGGCCATTGGCACCTTTTCTCATACCAATACAGCAATGTTTTTTTATCAAAGTAGACCTCTGTTGGATCATCCAGATAGGTCTGGACGATCCGCTCCATGGTTATGGGTGCTCCACTTTGCTCAGCCTCTTTTGCCTCGACTTAAGCCCTGCCTGTAGAAACCACACCTGTGCCAATTTTTGGGCTGATGCTCCTGTTCTTGTAGTTCTTGGTGGCTTTGGCTGCTGTGAGCCAACCGCACTGCCCTCAGGCTCTGTAGTTGAACTTGAAGGCTGCCCTGGAGTACTTGTTGTCCCCTAGAGTAGCGAGCCTCTAATTCCCGGCTGTTCTCTTTCTAGCTGACTAGCTTGCACAGCTATCCAAGTTTTGTAGCTGGCAACATCCCCATCTGCAAAAAGGAATGAAAGTGTGCAGTAATGGTTTGTACCATGGATCAAGAATTATGGCACAAATTTAATGGTTGGATGGCACAATGCGTCTTTGCGCCCTTGAATTTTCAGATAAGCGAAGCGTTAATCTCTCCACCAACTCACATTCTTTTTTTCCTCCACACCTGTGTACATTGCAGACACCTCCTTTAACTGTTCCTGTAGCATGTGCAACAATGGGATAGCTTTGCCCATGGTGCAGTCCACCTTGCTGGCTTCACGTGTGAAGACCTCAAAAGGAAGCAGCATCTACATCAGTCATTTTACTAGGCCCCACTGGTCCATCTCAATGATCATGCCTTTTACTGTAGCATCCCCTCTTTGCATGACATATTCATTGATTGGTCTGTACTGCTCAAATAGACGTTCAAGCATGTAATAAGTTGAGTTCCAAAGTGGATGAGTGCTTTAACTGGCATTCTATTATCACGTTGAATGATCCTCAGCTGCTTCTGGGCTTTAAAAGAATGGCTGTAATGTGTGCAGATTCTTCTGCAGATGGTCAGTATGTTGCTGACTTGGTCTTCTTTTTTCAGAAAGTCTTGAACAATGATGTTAATGAAGTGCTACAAACACAGGACACTTTAATAGCCACCATTGGGCATGGCCTTCAATATATTACTACCATTGTCCGTGGAAACATAACCAATGTTAAGCCCTCTTGGTCACACCATTCGAACAAAGACTTCCAAAATGTTTGCAGCAGTATGAGATTTGTCCATGGCAAACATGGCTACTATTGCATGTTTCAGAGCGGCATTAAAAATCTCAGCAGTGTCAACACCGCAGATATCTTTTCTCTAACCCCCACAAAAGAGATCCAGTGTGCAGTGATGCACATGTAATTAGTGGCTCGGCAGGTGGTCCATATGTCTGTTGTCAGGTGGATAGTGTGAACAGCACTCTGTTGCAAAGCTTGCCCAAGCAATTCCAGCACGTCGTGATGTAGTGCTGGAACAGCAACTCTGGCAAAATAGGACTGACTGGGAACCTTCCATTTTGGGCAGATGGCTGCCATAAATTCAAGAAAACACCCCATTACACAAAAGAAAAAGGGAGGAGATCCAGCGCTAACATTTTGGCCAGCTTCGCATTGTACAAATGTGCCGTTGGGTGGTTACATTCTTACTGCCCCTCTGACCTAAATATGCAGAGAATGGAAGGATGGATTTTTTTTCTTTTCTGGTGCCACTGATGCAGGTGACTTCTTGACACTAGATGTTAGGCTCAATACGTGTTTTTTTCGTTGCAATACTCTCTTGCTTTGGACCCCTTGGTGTCTCAGTCTGACTCTTGTGCCTTTGGGATGCTGCTGAAGATGATGTGGGCGGTACCACTGCACTGCTGGGGACAGGGCTGCTTTGTGTACTGGAGAAAATATCTCCCTCTTGTTCACCTTCCACCATGATCGGACCTTGTTCATTCCCTCCACCAACATTTCAGTTTTTTAGCTGCTAAGGTGTGCCTTCCACTGATCAAGTGGTGTTTTTTCTCGAATGGGTTGTTTGGCCGCCGGTACCATAGTTTGTACCAAGCTTACCCCGACTAACACCTACTCCACAAATGGAGCATATAGCAATGTTCACCTCCTTCCTGCTAACCGATAAGAAGTCCCAAAACTGGGGAGTTCAACTTTCTGACACTGCTGGTGCCACTTGCAAGGTCGGATGAACTGGTGGGTGGGTGTGACGTTTGACTCGCTGCAGTACCTACTTCTACCGAGATGGTTGTGGTGAATGTAGATCGTTGCCGGAACTTTGTAAATATGGCAGCTGGAAGTGGTGTTAGTGGTATCTGTGTTGATGGTATCCGTGCCACCTCCCTCACAGCAATTTGGGATGGGGTGATGTCCGTCTTCACTGGGGCGGGGCTAATGTCCATGATAACTGAATCATCATCATCCTCCTCTTCTACATTTTCCTCCATATCTCTAAGGCTTTCTGAAGCCCTTCTTTTCCCTAGCCTTGTCTCGTGGCGTGTTTCACTCTCAGACCTAGGTGGGATCCAAGTGGCGTCTATCTCATCAGAAGGGGGGCTTGCATAAGAGCTTGATGGACTAACCCTCCTTTTCCTTGCTTGGGATCTGGAAGACAATGGATCTTCTCAAAGAGTGGCGTGCTCTTCTTCCTCAGCAGGAAGCTCGATCTCCTGAACTGCCCCTACTTCGGGAAGAACTACTACTATTAGGGGTGGTTGCTGCTGTACTGGCCCACTTATCTGAGGTTCCTGCATTGATTGGGTACGTCTTCGTGATAACGAGAAGTCAATTTCAACAACACTGCTCTTCAGCGTTGTCGTGATTAGACTGGCTGCCTCTGCAGCAGAAATGGGCTTGGGCCTAGGTTGGTTGGGTAGGTCCACTGATGAGGGGATGGTGCTCCGAGATTGCCACCCCGGACACCGCTGCTGCAGGCGCAATTCTTGATTTCCCAAAAAAAGGTTTTTGGCGACACCAGTGGTGGTAACTGGCAGTGCCTTCTTCTCACAAGCAACTTTCTTGTTACTGGACCTGGTACCTTTCTTCAGGGCCATCTTGAAGATGTCAGTTAGCAGGCAGTGGCACAAGTTGAAGAGATGTCTGTCTATGGTCACATGTCATGTGATGTATGGCGCAGGCCTTCTGTCTGTCAGTACAATGGGTGATGTTGTCTCCTCCTCTTTTGTTCACCTAAAAGCAAAGAAGCAAGAAGCACATTAGTCAAATGTGGCATTGTTGCGCTTCAATTACTAGTACAAACAAATACAATATAATTTAGTGTGTTTGGTCACACTTGTTAGTATTATTACCTCAAGTATTAAAACAATTAACAATACAGTGTAACCATCTGTGAGACTGTGACAACAACAAGGGCTTTCGTGGTGTACTGTGTACACTACAGTAGTACACTCAGGAAGGATAGGAAAGAATAAGAACAACAAAAATACAAATATAATGGTTTGGCATTGTGCATCACGTGGGATACAGCACTCCCGGAGCTGCAGCTGACAAATGACAATGGAAGCAATAAGCCAAAGGGAACAAAGAGAAGACAGACATGCAGGTCTAAATGGCAAAAGCACACTAACCGCCTCCACAAAATAGCCCCCAGCCACAGGTCACACAACAACAACAAGCAGGAGGCCTGGAAAACAATGAACCCAAGCAGGCTTGTATGGACAGACTTTATTAAATGGCCCCT
This sequence comes from Lissotriton vulgaris, assembly GCF_964263255.1. NCBI lineage: Eukaryota > Metazoa > Chordata > Amphibia > Caudata > Salamandridae > Lissotriton > Lissotriton vulgaris. The sequence goes on from NC_141696.1 coordinate 1,411,902,621, forward strand.
GGCCACATCGAGAGGCTCAGCCAATGCAAATGATGGCCCACTATTAGAAACACGCTCACACACTGGCCAAACAAAGGAGGCATGCTAAACAACACCTCTTTAATGCAAGAATGCCAAAAATGCAAATCCACAGGGCTAAGAAAAGCTGTGCAAGTTACAACCATGCACATCCAACAAAAGCATTTAACACACATGAAATTAGTCCAATGCCATCCATGCCCTACATGATGTTAAAATTCAAGACACCACAGAAACAGTTGTTACATGCACCCATGAGTAGCTCTGGGCCTACTGGCTTTAAAGCCTATTGGCAGACTACTGGGCTACATTGTGAATTAAATAAATATTGCAAATGGATTTCAAAAGTTGGGGAAAATGTAGTGAACTGTGTAACGTGTTTCCTTTATAAAGAAACAACTAGGTCCCTATTGAAACTAGAGGCCCACCCACTATGTCTTATTGTTATTGTAGTATATGTAATGTTAATGTGCACGGGGTTTATTATGCTTTTTTTGTTACTGTTTATTATTAATTGTTTTTAATATTATAGGGGGGTCGGGGGGAGATGTGTTGTGGACTCCTAGCCCAGTGTCTGGATCTAGCATGTGTGATCCTTGACTCAGTCGCTGTTCAACCTGTACATTGTAGTGGTGATCAGTGACACAACAATGAGCTGTGTGGATGTTGGTGAAATGCCGGGGGATTGAAGGGACAGTTGGCAATACTGTCTGTTGGACTGGTGGCTTTTATGCTGTTACCAAATAAATACTTGAAAATGGATGCTGTGCATGAGTGGTAATTTCAGCTTAACAGAAGCACTCATAGTTGTCTTGGCTGAGTAGAATTATTTTAATTAAAATAAATGCTCCTACACTGTTTCGTTCTTGCAGCACTCATTAAAGGTTTGTTCTTGCACTTCCAACAAACATGATTTAAGTCAGAGAGGGAATTAGCCAACGTCACTGGGGTGTTATGTTCAAGCCTTGCATAGAAGGACAAACCCGGTGCCCCCAAAACCGATGGAGAACTTCCTACCTGCGGAGATTAAACACAGCTCAGTGAAACAGTGGTGGTACATGGAATCCTCAGAGGCACAAATGATCTAGCAACATGTGCTCTAGGGGCATAGGTATGAAACTATTTTGCATTTGCAAACGCTGCAAATCGTGAAAAAACAGCGTTTGCAAATGCGAAACGCGATGTACCACACATTTCCGCATTGCAAATTGAGAAATCGAAATTTTTCGCGATTTCTTAATTTGCGAGGCAGGAAATCTGCCACTATTCTTGCGAATTCGCTGTCTACGATACGCAGGCTGCGAAAATAGCAACTAAAGAAATCGCAACTTAAGAAGTTGCTAAGAAATGTATATAAAAAATCGCTAATTGCGAAAATTCGCAAATTTGCACTGCAAAATGACCACCAAGTGAACTCAGGTGGTAACCAGGTGCAAGCTATATAAACAGGCCCACAATGCAATAGGGACTTCCACAATGGCAGCGCTATATGTGATAGCCAGGAGGCTGAGAATTTGGGCAGCAGCACAGAGGAGGAGGCGACAGGAACAGATCTTCAGAGTGCGAGTCACTCTGTTCCAGCAGACTGAGGAGGAGATTCATGAGAAGTACAGGCTGGACACAAAGACCATTTTAGACCATATCTGGAACACCCAACACGCAGGACCAATACCATTCCCACCCTTGTAGAGGTCCTGTGCTCCCTGCACCTACTGGCCTCAGGGAGGTTTCAAGGGGTGATAGCAGCTGCAGGTAGGGTCTCGCAGAGTTGCCTGTTGCGCTTCTTCCATGCATTGTTAGATGCAATGCTACATCGCCTTCAACATCACATACAATTCCCCAGCACACAACAGGCATTAGAGCAAACAAAACTGGACTATTACCAGATTGCACAATTCCCCCACGTAATTGGCTGCATAGGTGGGACCCATGGGGCCCTCACAACCCCAGCAACCAATGAATATGTCTTCAGAAACCGCAAATCATACCATTCCCTGAATATACAGGTCATCTGCAAGTCCAAACATATCATCAATGACATTGTAGCCAAATATCCAGGCAGTACTCACGACTCCTTCATCTTTAGAGATAGTGGGATACACAGACGTCTGAATGCTGGTGAGTTTGGTGAGGGCTACCTGCTAGGTAAATGCATGGCACACATCCCTACATACAGTATATATTTGGAGGGTGGGACACTGACTCACCTCTTGTTTTCATACCTGCAGGTGACAGTGCGTATGCAGTGCAGGACTTTATCCTGAGCCCGTGCCTAAATCCAGCCTATGCAAGGGAGCAGAGATACAACTGTGAACACAAATCTACGCGCTGTGTAATAGAGCGAACGTTTGGGATCCTGAAGAGCCGTTTCCGCTGCCCGTGTAAGAGTGGAGGAGCACGCCAATACAGCCCGAGACCTGCTGCAAGATTGTGGCTACCTGTGCAATGCTCCACAACATAGCAATGAGAAAAGGCATCCCAATAGAACTGAGTGATACAGATACATCGGACGATGATGGCCCACCTCCCCCTGCCAGACCAGCAGTTGGAGTTGGGGCAACTGCTGGATGGCAGAGACGGGCTGAGATCACACAGAACCACTTCTAGTTGAGTAATGAGGACATGAGGCCAAATATATTTTGTAGCAGATCTGTGTTTATTCACACCTTAAGCTGCAGGATGAAAGTTTTTCACACAGTCTGACCAACACAATCAGTGTGGCTTTCCTTAGCACTTGTTAGTTCCAGAGTGCAGGTAGTCAGGCAAGTTTTGAGTCCTGTAGGAATGGGTTGCCTCACCCATTAGCGTAAAACATTGTTCCAAATTCACTTCCTCCTTGGACGGACTGCTGCAGGCCGTTCTGGGGACTGATTGCCCTCCCTTGGGTCTACAGGTGCTGCACCGTCTCCTACTGCGCCTTCTTGGAT